>NC_085136.1:205584936-206809936 GCF_035046485.1 Aedes albopictus | reverse complement strand
CCGACTCACGAGGTTTTCTGAATCATTTCGGAAATAATGCGCATCTATCTCCTTGTCATTAGCAACACAGCGCAGTAGTCGCGATTAAGTGGCCGCGGAGAGAAAGTCCCGGTAGCGGTGCTGTCGTGGCGTCGGTCTACTGGGTTGGATCCGAGCCCGCGGTTGGAAAGGGGTCTCCGGCAAGGGTCGGGGTAGGTGAGATCCTGCTGTCTGCAACCTACGGGTGCATCTGATAGGGCCTGAAGGGTAGTGATACCCTTCCTTACGGGCAGGTCAGATCGGGTTGCACGTGGGCATCAGTTCTTGATGTCCGCTCAGCAGTAGGGCGCGGGCGGGGTTGACCCTGCCCGCCTTCCGAGGACAAAGGGAGTGGCGAGGACCACTCGGGAAACTGGCTAAGCGCAAGCATGCTACCGTGATGGACTCTCCAGAGCGAGTCATCGATGTTCGTTGCTGCTAGGCTACGCAGCTAACCTTGAGGATGCGATGTGCACTAGCCCCTCTCTGAAGCAATACCTTCTTGGTGGTTCCGGAGAGACGTAGGGTTTGGCGACCACAGGAATGGTTTAGTGGGTACGAGGAGAGACTAGTCCCGGCTTTTACTTTTGTTGTAGAAGACGGCCTCAGACCTACACTACCCTAACCTTCTGTTAGGGTGTCTGTTGAGCAGATTATCCCCCTATGGTTTAGAAGGAAAAAAAAAAAACAAAAAAAGCCCGGTGGTAGCAGGCTTTCGACTCGAAATTAGCTTGACAGCCGGAATGTGCAGGTGGCAGGTTCATCTCGCTCGAATAGCAGGGGCCGCAGAAACGCCGGGTCTTTGCCTGGGACGTAGATAGGCGGGTAGTTATTCAATCGGCGTAGCGTCTGTTGAATCCACCTTCTTCTTCTTCTTACTTGTCCGGCTGGACGATGGAGAAAGATTGGCGGAATGCTTCGGAGCACCGCTGTTTTGATTCCCATCCTTCTTGGATCGTTTTGCCAGGTTCACCGGCGGACCAACCGCCGACTCACCCATACTGGGGTTCGAGACGCGAGAAAAACTCGCCACCGAATGAATTTGCTAGATCGGATATCGCAAACAATTATTGTCGTAGCAGAAACACGTCCAATCCGACCGAACGCACGCGACAGAATGGGGGAAGATGCGAAGAAGCAGTAGCTTTTATATCCGACGGGAGCATCCAAAATGTGCTTGATTGTGATTGGCTGGAAAAAAACATGGGTTCACTTTTCCCAATTTTTCAATAGTTTGTTATTGAAAATCAGCAAATGTTAATATTGGACATAATTGGTGTAAAGATTTCCAATCGATTGGAGCCAAAATTTTGGAAATTCAACAAGAAATGGCTGAGTTATTAACGCTCAAAATCTCCACTTCAAACGTAACGCGGCCGATTTCTGAAAATTTAGAATGACACCCGGATAGAAAAGAGAGACGTAGTCCTACGTCAAAAATATTTGAACTAGGCCCCTGGGAGTTATATTGAAATAAAGCGATAGTTCTTTTTTGGAAAATTTGATATGTTGTGCTTTGAGAATTGCTATCAGGTACATCGCGAAGCAATTTGTTTCGAAAAAGTGAACCGCGAGCCAAAAGGTTTGAAAACCACTGTAGAAGTCTTTTACCTTGTATAGTCTATTTTACGAAACGACAACAATGTTAATATTGATATTAACACTCACGGGCTTGGGCGCAACCTACTGTCAAATTTTCATTCATGAAATGAGCGATCAGCTGATCCGAAACGTTTCGTAAAATGGCTCATATTGAAGGACTTTTACCTTGTACCGTCTACCCTCGTTGGTTTGACCGCATCTAATCTGAACACTTTTTAATTTGATCCCCGCTAATCTGCACATCGTTCAAGCTAAAAATCGTTCAAACATCAATCTGCTCATGGAACGGGTTGAAACGGAACGCAGAATCAAAACAAACAGCTAAAAGGATTGACATCAGTGTGTTTTTCGTTGCCCACATGGTTACTATAAGTTCAAATTAAAAATTGAACCCGTTGGTTTGCATGAGGTGTCGTTCAAACCAATAATGGGGATAGACGGTAGTGTAATCTATTACATTGCATACTAGCTTGTCTACTAGAGCCAACCTGTAATTTTACAAAAAGATGGAAAAAGTGCAGATTATGACGGAGATCGCTTGTTTAAAGTGTTGGATTTAATATTGTCTTTTCGACCAAGTCAGACATTATTGCGAACATCTTTAAATTGCGGTGTGTTCTACCTTAAAACTATCGTTAAATGAGTCTTCGCATACCAATCTTATTTGTTGATTTCATACCGGCCTTTGTTCGTCTTTGCCGTACCAGAAATTCACTAGTCAACTTTTTCTTTTATTTACAACACTTATTAATTTGCTGTTTTTTTTTTCTGAACGTCACAAAATGTCACAATCACTTAATATAGTAACTCGATAGTAAAAACGTGACAGTCGAGATTCACATCCGTTTGTACTTGACGAACGTAAACGCATATGCTTTTTTTTTATTGTCGTTTCGTTTGTAGGCTCTTGCAGAAACTCACTGATACACGTGTGCATTTCGGTAGTCCGGTCCCGGTGTATTTGTGTATATAATGTACAAAACATTTGGCGAGAAAGCTTGTGGTTGCATCAATGCATTAATTTACAAGTAGATTTTTCGATACTTTTTCCCTTTCTTTGAACCTTTACAACACATCGCATTATCATTTCATTTATCGTAAAACTCCTTTGATTAAGTAATGTAACTTGATTTTTATTCATGCGTGTTAGTTCATGTTGTAAATGGAATGAATTGCATTACGCCAGCCTATTTTTGAGTTTCGCTTGAGTAAATTTACAGAGTGGTTTTTCGCGTTTTTTTAAATTATTCTTATTAAGGATTACATTTTTTCTTATTCAATTACTTTCAATAGATACACACTAAGATTTTACAGGATGTTCGCTCAGTACTGATTTAAGAGAACTAATGTCTAAAAGAAATAACAAATCTAGCCTAACGTTACAAAACACCCTATGTAACAGATGTAAACAAAATCAAGATGTGAGATGCTCCCTTATGTTCGTTTGGTTAGATGTGTGAAAAGAAAACCCTGAATTTTCACTTTTCTGTAATGGAGAGACGAACCAGCCAAGGGCTGAAAGTCTCTCTAATTAAGACAAATCAATCAAATCAATTTTCTGTAATGTTTAGTGTATGAGTTACTATGGGAACACACAAACCGATTGCACAATATACGCGAGTGACCGTACACTCAGCGAAAAAAACTAGCGAAATTCATCGAAATACCTTATGAAAATTTGCTATAATTAATTCTTATAGATGACGTAAGAATACCTTATGAAAATTGATCGTGCTTGCTATGACAAATTTCATAAGATAGACTTATGAAAAGATCAAAAAAAATTTGAAATGATGCAGACTGGATTCGATCCATGAACGTCGGGATCACCGAGCCCGTGTTTTATCCACACGGCTACCGACGCTTGAAAATTCCATGTTGCTAAACATGAATAAAAGCCAAGCTGTGAGACGATTTTACGTCATAGAGTGACCTTATGAAATTCATCCGAATCATTATGAATTATTTGAAGGCCGTTTCATAAGTTGGGCCTTATGGGAATGTTAAGGTTATTTGGCTGAGTGTACGACCAAATACAACATGATTAGCATTTGGTGGTTATGATTTTGTAACGAGTTTATGTGACTGAAAATTGTTCTTAGTGGTACGACTGTTTGTCTGTGAGCGCTCTTCTACATCGAATGGAGAAATTTACGGAATTTGTTACACACGGTCTTCTGGATTGTTGGTTTAGAAAAAATATATTTTCGGAGCGTAACATGTGTGTTTCATAACAATTAACTTTATGTTTTTCTTTTTTTTTTTAAAATCATCTCAACTGATGAAATGCTTATAAGTGTTAATTTAAAAAATACATTTAAGTTAAAAATGAAATACATGTCGTAAAAGTTGGGCGCATTGTTTCTAAATGTGTATAACGATTTCTTAATCTATCTAAGTAGTGAAATTTCAAAAACACTTAAATCTGAAACATTATTTTATTATTGTCATTTTTACTTTTTGTCGCAAAAATACGATTATAGTTCTTATGTCTTATTGTCACTTACATGTTTACGTTGTCACTGCATTTTCTTATGCAGCTTTAATTTGAATTTGAGTCATTATTCACTTTTTTCAAATTGTCTTATGAATTGATTTCTGCTTATTGTCTCAAGTTTTCTGTTTCGGGCCTTATTGATCCTATCCCATCTTATTTCTGACGAAAATACGGCCAGTATTGATATATTGTTATAATTGATTTTCTAATGACCAAAGAATTTTCAAGGACATAGCAGCGTATTTGCTATTTATTTTTTCAAATAGCATATGTAGTAAAACCATAGATTGTATATAATAAAAACAAATGAACAGATATAGTAACATTCGATGTCAGTTTCCGTGCTATATCTGTGTGACAAAAGCTATGTCATTTGCCAGATATCAGATTTTGATTATTTTTTTTTTTACTTAGAGCTCTAGCACTTGTAAGCACGCTCCCCTTTAAGGTCAGCTTTCGCCGATGTGCATGCTGAGCAGCAGTTTCACCATATTGTTTTTTGTGAACATTAGATTTGGCTTATAACCTAAGAATGTAGGTGTGCTGATATGCACACGTACGCACGCGCAAGCTTCACGCAAAACTCGTCCTCAATCATTCACGAAAGATATGTTTTTCAAGCGATATCGCATGGTTGTGATTTTGTGTAAATTTGTTCTTAGTATGTTCCATCATAAACGGATAATGGATTAAATTTGGCACACGGCGGGTTATATAGCACAGATCTGATTATCTTTCGGTACGACATTAGTGTTACGATGGTAATGTGTCACTATGCTGATTTACAGATGGACGGATATAGATATTACTTCGATTAGTTATAATTTGAATAGGGTGAAGGTCAGAATTTCTATGCATAACAAATAGATGCTTCAGCAAAAAGTGATGAAGTATCATAGTAAATTCAAACTTTTAAAGATAACGTGACAAACGATGTTTTGTTAAAAAAAAGTATAGACGTTGTTGAGACCCAATTGGTATAAGACTTTGAATAACCAATCATAAGATCGTTTAATCACAGACAAACAGACGTAACACTTGCGGAATTTCCATCGACCACGCTTATAACGATCATTTTAAATTTTCATAGTTGTGGCTTTCACAACCAGAGGTGCGCGCATCGTTTTTCTATGCGTTTGACGTTTCACACTAGCGCCTTCTATTGACGATATTGCACAACACAGTGATTCGAGCAACTTTTCCACCAGGTGATGGTAGTGTGAACTGGGCGATGGATTTCCATGAAAATCGTTCAAGGTGTTACGTCTGTTTGTCTGTGGTTTAATTGCAATGTTCTAAATAAATCCTAATATGTCATAGGGGAAATTGTGTATTTTCGGCAGTTTTGTTCTCTTCGTCAAGGGTTTTTTTAAAGGTGTAGAACTCAGAGTTGGCCTCAAATCCTTCCCAATCAAGCTGAATTATATGACCAAGTTTCTGAAAAATTTGGTCGACAAAAACCCCTCATGACGAAGAGAACAAAGCTGCCGATAATACCCATCATCACCCTATATAAATTAAAAGATTTTTTGGAAATGTGGTGCATAAAAATTAATAGTTTGGACGACTGTGATAATTGTTGTATCTTTTAGCTTTCTTGCATTGTTGCATAAGCTGGTTTGACTGTAGCACCCCAATTTTGAAGAAGATAATAGGTGAGCTTGTTCCATACTATTCTGTGTTTGTATTGATACAGCATTTTTCTTTTGTTTTATCTCCAAACGTAAATAAGAACAGCATTAGATTTTAAAAATAATATTCGTCATTGATATTTGTTATGAATAGATATTCCGTACCCAAATTAGTTCAAATGTGTTATTTTACATAAATTTAATGTTTCTGTAAATCTATGTAGATAGAGTAATTGAACACAAAATTGTTTTTGATCTGTTTCCCTCCGTGTTGCCAACTCAAGCCATCAAGCGCCGCTATGGATATGGAATTAACCTCCGCTGGAACGCTACCAAGTGTACTAGATTTAATTCATTAGCTATATTAGTTACTTCCTACCTTTCTATAATCGTTGCAGGCTTTGCAATGGAAAGAAAAACAATGTACAACAATGCTGAACTCAAATCCCTAGGAAGGTTTACCAATTAGGGAAGTTACTATCAGAACAACAGACGCCGTCGCATCATCAGTAAGCTAGTACACACGGTCAGTGCCAGCAGAGGTATGCTGAAAGAACTTACCAAGGACACACCATGCGAACCGTTGATCTCTAACGACATTCCCTCGTTGACGACGTGGATCTTCCAGCCCAGGTTCCGGTGGGTGTAGCACTGGAAGATATCGAATAGAAAATCGTGAATTCTTCAGACAAAAGCTATCTTAATCGACCTACCTGATAGTATACCATGTCTGGAGCATCGAATGGCACGGTCCAGTTCAGGTATCCTGGCTGTCCGTCGGGGTTATCGCACTCCAGTTTCAACGTGGTCATAAATTCTTCAAAGGTTTCGATTTGCTCCGACTTGTCCACGGTTTTGTGTTTCCACTCACAATAATGGCCAACTGTAAATAATAGATAGTTATAAGTTTTGGAATTGCAATGCTGTTATATGTACCTACAACTCTACCCAAGTAACCAAAAACATAGTTATTTCGCCTTACATGTCGATTTATTGCTATTAAGGGGCTGATATGCTCTGTATTAGCCTACCATAGTTATATAAGCCGAAAAAGGCGAAATATCCTGCTAATGGTTACTTGGGTAGCAACACAAGAAATCATTTGCATTGAAAATAGTTCTTTTCTGGGCAGAAGTAATTGACCTAAAAATGGCTTTCCCGGGAAGTTCTTATAAGATTGACCAATGCCAGAATGGAGGGTATGCAAACCTGTGAACAGTTCGGACTAGCACTCCAGTTCTAAATTTCGCTTGAGAACCAACGGCAGGCCTCGTTGGATAAATGTACGACTCGGACTGAAATAGTTAACTTTTCAACTCGTTACATTCCTCTACCCACTGCCTGCTGTTGTTGTAGCCGATAGTGTAGCGAACCGTCAGGTAATCGCTGTGAGTGTAGCTATCGTCTACTCCCCTCTACTTGTTAGGCCAGGGCTACAAAAAGTAACGTCAATAAACGAGTCCGCACCGCTCAGACTAAAGGTACTCTTGGTACCGACATCAGCCAAGTCGGCATCTAATATAACCATTGTCTCTAGCAGGATCTGACCCCGCTGGTTCGTGAAATCACAGACAAACAGACGTAACACTCTTCTAAACGGCTTGGCACATGCATTTAACGATCAATTCAAATTTCATTTGATTTGCGCGATCCTTCCACCAGAGGCGCTAGTATTCGATCGCTTTGACGTTTGCCAGTGTACACGTTGCTGAATGATGCAAACGAAAATTACATGGCCGACAGTGTCTCGGGCGGTTCTACTAACAGGTGGCAGTGTGCTCATGAAAAAGACACCGGGCAAAAGTTGTTGTGCAATTTCCTTTAAGAGTTACGTCTGTTTGTCTGTGGTGAAACGGCTTCCCCATTGCACGACACAGGCATTAAAGTCACCCACGGTCGTCACGTGAACAGCCCGATCAACCACCGCGGAGGCGCCTAACAGCTACAGAAGAAGACTCCGTTTAGTTTGGCGACAACGAAGCCCTCATAGTTAGTAGACATCAACTCCTGGATGGGGTATTTAGCCGTCGTCCATATCGCCATCATTTTTCTGGACCCATCGGAGACCTGATTGCCGTTGCCAGCGGGTACTTGGAACCGCCTGACAAAGTAGTTGCTAAGTTGCGTCACAGTGGTTCAGCTGCGTTACCTGCACAATGAATTGTTCATTACGGCTTTTCTGAAGGCCGGGCACCTTGGGACACCCGTTGAATGCCTGTTGTTCACGGATTTCCCTTAATAAATCAGTCATTTCGGTGGACTAGTGCATTTGCAGTCTTATGACTTGTGTCCTGGTTGCATACACCTAAAGCAATCCTCCGGTGGCACATGAAAGGTCAGATGGCATACTGACCAGCCCCCTTGATCTTCCCTACTTTATCGAAATATTTACGTCCGCCACAGGTAGCTGTACCAAGGCTGCCTGTGTCGCTGTCGGTTACTTTCCGTAGCTGTTACTTACGGTGGTCACCTGCTCCTTGCATTGTTGTCGCAGTGCCGTGACTAGCTCTTCCGCTTCAGTGACCTCGTCTATGTTCTTCACCATCAGAGTCGCTTCTGCTGCACGAGCCCTCACCTCGACCCCTTCGCCAAGGACCTCTACCGCCAGATTTTTGTAGGTGGCGCCCTTGCGTTCCTTGTCGCGCTTACGTCTAATACTGCGCATGCCGGCTCCCAGATCCATGAGCTTGGCATCGCTTCACTTCATCCTCAAGACGTCCTAGTACTCAGACTGTTCGGTCTTGATGACGAGCGCATCGCCGTTCACGCGTTTGGCACCTGCTCTCTTATGCCTTCTTGGTTTGGCGTCCCTGACCTCCTCAAGAAGCAGTTTTTCTTCTTCCTCTTCCGCTCAACTTTCGTCCAAGAGGAGTCCTACCTTTTGGTTTGCCCTACTCTGTGGTTGCTGAGGGCCTAACTACGGTCGCAACCCCCTGTTCCCTTCCATCCGAGACGGGCCAGCATTTTCATGCACACCCTTCCCAGCTGTCCGGGACACCTGGCTGAGGTCCGACTTACCGGCATTACTGACGGGGTTAGTATCCACCTAGCCTTGCGAGCACCGCCAGACAGCTCCTCACCTGACGGCTGCCTCACACGCTTTTGCGAGTGCTTATCAAAAGCTGTCGCAACCACCACAACTTTTAGGCTTCCTGAGAAGGCCTTCGCCTGGGTAGAAGTCGCAACCTTTGCTTTCGCCGGTTCTGCCGTTGCTGCAGTTTTCACGAGTCTCTCGTGATCTGGCTTGGTATCGTCCATCGACTTACGAAGTCGCAACAGGACCGTTTTAAGGTCCTTGCTAATGTTGGACTTCGTGGACGCAAAGCCGATGATCTTGCCAAGCTGCTGCTCAGCCACCTCTATTGCAGACAGCCCATCTCTAGGCCCATCTCATTTTGGCCCTCATCAATCACGATCCGTCTCCTATCTCCCCCGGCAGGCTAGCCGGGGAATAAATCGATGCTCCCACGCTGGTGCTGGCTCCTGCTCCTGACTCCTCACTTTTCCTTAACGGAGACCTACGGACAAACTCGACAAGCCGCGTTGGATAAATGTACGACTCCTGCTGTATAAATCTTCATTCTGCACGATGTAGTAGTTTACGCATTCCAAAACGCTACGTCTGGACAAAAGACTATGTTTTAGCTACAAGGGATTTAGATTGTGCATTGGCCATCGTACACAAATTACGTAACACTATAGGGGGAGGGGGTGGGGTGTCCAGTGTGGCGTTACAACCCATACAAAAATGTTTAGGTTTTCATACAAAAAGCCTTACAAAGGGGGAGGGAGGGGGTTTGAAATAGCCAATTTCAGCGTTACGTAATTTGTGTACCATGCCTTGCATAATTTTTTTAACGGGTGATGCTTTGTTTTCAGTTCTTCAGTAATCTTCTAGGTGATTCTGGAAAATCTCAATACCTTTGTGAAAATTTAATCAAATTTTGTAAAAAATTCACAGCACATAGTTGAAATAAAATACTATCAAACGTATTTATCCAAAACTAGCTGTCCCGGCAAATGACGTACTGCCTGCCTACTGTGTTTTTTGACATTCAGCTCCATAGAAAGTTACCGCTCAAAACGGATGTCCAGAATTTCCTGTTTTTCTTGCCTTACCGGACACTTTTTCCAATTATTTTTTCGCACGAACACGTTGGAGTCCTGCACAAATGCAACAGTTAAAAAATTATTTGCTTCCGTTCACCCGTTCCCGAGCCTATTCGTGACATACAAACACCATTCCATTTTTATTTATATTCAAAATAGGTTTTAATAAAAATATTTTAAGCAATGCAGCTTAGTATATACTATATTGACTTGGGGAAACTTAATCGCTCGAGGATTGCACACACATTAAATGTATGAAAAAAAAAAACCCAGATTAATCCACCTAGCGGTGATAGTGCCTTTCTCGTTGAATATGTACTCATGATCTTTACGTCGACATGAGTCGATCCTGAGAACACTTATACGCTTGATACGATTCATGTAAAATTTTACCTCCTTAAGAGCCCAAATTGTGCACAGTAGCCCATAGCGTGATTTGAGGTGCCGCATGCATGGGTTTGGTGCCCTTTCAGATTTGGCTACTTCCGTCGGGACACTCGAAACCGGTTCCGGAACACTACCGATAGTCTCTAATACAGGGTGTTAGGTTCGTGATTGCAAAACTTTTATTTTTTTTCACCGCGCATCGGCGGCGTTGTCCTTTTATTCCAAGACTGTGTGCGCGGTGTAAAACGAGACACCAGCGTGCGCTAACTCCAGCGGCACAGTGTGCAAAAATGCTTATCTTTACATTGCAAATTCATGATCTGAAATACGATGTTTAATTCTGATTTACAAGAACACGAGAGAAGCTAGACGTTTGATGTCAAAGAACGAATTGTAGAACGGAAAAGGGGCCACAAATTTGCCTAAGTGAAAATTCAAATTTATTGCGCATTTTTTTTTTCAAAAATAATTTACAAAAACAAATAAAAAACACTACTTTCGAGCTTATTTGCTTTAAAAAACTAAGTCATTTAACTAAGCCAATAGATTCAAAGATCCATTTTGGTAGATAATTTAATAATCTTTCGAATGATGGTTAAAAAGCTGCGATAAGTATGACCATTTTCAAGTTATTGCCAGTTTAATTATTATGTAACGGTTGAGATTTGACTGTATGCGTGGAAAATTGTTTTCACCATTTACGATCCTCTATCACTCCTTGAAAAGTTTGCATTCACGAACCTAACACCCTATATAGCCTAAACCTATTGGCTTGCTAAAGTTCGTAAGGTTATCGAAAAAGCCGCGCCATGTTGTGTCGCATGCACAGGTTTGCCTCAATTTCATATTTGGCCGCTTTCGGGGGGACACCCGGAACTAGTCCCGGCACTACCGGTATTCCCTAATGTGATCTTAGCATACTTCCTTGATAACCAGTCATCAGATTATCGAAAACGCCGTTATTTGTTGTATCGTATGCATTGGATTGGTTCTCTTTTATATAAGGCCATTTCCGGTGGAACACCCGGAAACGGTTCCGGAACAAGACCGGTTAAGATATGGTTTGAGACTATTTTCTTGCTAACCGTTCATCAGGTTATCGAAAAGCCGCTGTTTGATGTGTCGCATGAAGGGGATTGCCCAACAAACATTTTTGCTGTATAAGAGTGGAACAAACCACTCTTAAACAAACTTTAGCTTAAGAAACTGTTATTCAGCTACTTCTGTTTCTTGGGTGGTTCACTATTATATTTGAACGTTTCCGGTGAGACATCCGGAACCGGTTCCGGAACACTACCGGTTCAGATATGGTCGAAGACTACTTTCTTGCCAACCTTTCATTAGGTTATCAAAAAAGCCGAGCTCTGATATGTCGTATGCATGAATTTGGTTCACATTTGTATTTGATCATTTCCGGCGGGACATCCGGAACCGGTTCCAGAATACTGCCGGTTAAGATATGGTCGAATACTATTTTCCTGCTAACCGTTCATCAGGTTACCGAAAATGCCGCTGTTTGACGTGTCGCATGAATGAATTATGTTCAATTTTCTATTTGGCTACTTTCATCGGGACCCCCGGAACAGGATGGTCTGATACTGTTTTCCTGCTAACCATTCATCAGGTTATCGAAATTGCCGCTGTTTGATGTGTCGCATGTATGGGTTATGTTCAATTTATATGTCTGGTCCCTTCCAGGGGTACCGGTCTGGAACACCTAAATGGCCATAACTCCGGAACGGCTGGACCGATCCGAACCATTTTCAATAGGAAACAATGGGACCAGATTCGGCGTCGAATAAACCATTGGTCATTAAAATCGGTTGAGGTTTACTGCCAAAAAGTGATGTGAGTTTTTTTGTCCACACACATACACACATACACACACACATACACACACACACACACACAGACATCATCTTAATTCGTCGAGCTGAGTTGATTGGTATATGTGACTCTACCCTCCGGGCCTTCTATCAAAAAGTCATTTTTGGAGTGAACATATAGCCTTTCCAGTACACTTAGTGTACGAGAAAGGCAAAAACAGTCTAAATATTCGGAACCCTCTAATAACTTGGAATTCTAGTACAGGGGATAGACAAAATGATCGGAACAGGTAAAAATTTCTCTTTTTCAAAAAATGTTCAACTAGCTGTAACTTTTTGAAAAGTGCATCAAATATTCTCAAATTTTTACTGTAAGTTCATCAACTAGTTGTATATCAATGGTCCAAATTTATGACTTATATAATGAGCTATGAAAAACCGTTGACTTAACTTAAAATTCTTAACACGGAAGAAAATTATATCGAAAATATAAAACAATTGAAAAAAAAATGAATATTAAGTCTTGCAAGTTGTTTCCTCTTTAAATTGACCATGTACTTAAAAGTGGATCATAAGTCACCCATTTTTGTAAAATACATCATAAGACGCGCCCCCATATAACACCAGTTTTAAAAACTTTAGCAATAAATTTAAGCCCTTCTGTTGTTTGTGAACTTGCAATAGATGTTTGCTTGCCATTCTGTGCAAAAATAGGATTTAGTTTTGTGTTTTCATTAGAGTTACTGGAAATCAAGAAAAAGGGATAAAGCCTACCCACACGCCATGTCCGAACCAGCAGATTATAAAATTTGAATGTACATCGGGTTTCTCTCCACCAAACATCACTATTCAAGCTATATTTTCATTTGCAGAAGGTTTCAAAATATTCTGTCGGTGAAAATTTTTCCATACATTTTGTATGGGAGAGAAATTGGCCGAAAATGAGAATTTCATGCAAATTAGTATGAAAAACAGCTAAAAAGTTGAAAAAATCAAATTTTCCCCGACGAAATATTTTAAAAGCTTCTGCATATGATAATATAGCATGAATTCTGACATTCTGTGGAAAGAACCCCGATGTACATTCAATTTTTATAATCTGCTAGTTCAGACATAGCGTGACCCAGTCTCTCGTACGCTTTTATAGTGCTGTGTTAAGGACAGACTTGTTAGAATCCCAAAATGGCCGCCACAATGGCCGACTTCGGCACCTACTCACGATTTTGAGCGCACAAACCTCTTCGTAAACAAAACCAGCGCACTTCATCTTCTGATTTTAAGCTTATTACAAGTGAGCAAGAACAGAATAACAAAATTCACTGTTGTTTGAAGCTCGCTTCTTGAGATTTGTGCGTCTGAAGTTCCAATGCATTATTGAAGCGGGATTTCAAGACGTTTGTCCTTAAAACATGTTATTTTGGCCCAAATGATTTCTTGAAAAAGTCTACCAATCACATACCTGCAGTAGGATAAGGATTGCGGTCCTTGTCATAGGCAACACCAGCAAATACAGTTTCTCTCTCTTGTTGCGTTGCAGTATTCTGTCCGAATCCACCCTCAGGCGAGTCGGTAATGTAAAATGGATGAAATCTGTGGAATAAAGTAGATCGGCAATGTAATCATCTAAGGGTAATTACATAACTTGTTCCTTACTTGGCTGGTTGGGTTTGATCATCACCGCCTTCCACAATAAATGTATAAGTTTTGCCTCGTTCTACATACACTTCTGGAATGAGCATATCGTTCAGGTACCATGCGATTCCCCAAGAGGGGTGACCCGTCATCGGAGTGTAACCCCGTTTTCCACCGGTTGGACCGATCCTTGCTTTGATGAGCGATTCTCGGCTAATGATTCGTTTGGTCCATATTTTTGGTCCTTTGGGATCAATTACACTATCCAAAGCATCGGTGCACGTGTGATCATTAGTGGAAGAAAAGTTGATCTGGATGTCCTGCACCGTAACGTCTCTAAAGTTGTGAGCATTCACTTCACTTAGAGAATTTAGTGGACCAATGGCCGCTACCACCGATATCTGCCGATCGGTTGGATAAGGTTGATCACTAGCTGCTTCGTTGGTGTGTAGAAGACGACGATACTTTATTTTCGTTACACCTTGACGGCGATCTCCAGAAACTTCAAAAAGAGAATAATTAGGAATGTACGTTAAATCTTTCAACTTTAGCCAACTTACTTAGCTCAGCGTCATTTCGACCGCCTATCCGCTCATCTGGACATGCTCCATGTTTGCCATCGCACTGGGATAGGGCCGACAAGTAGTAATCTTCCGCACGGAACTTCCGTAGCTTACGATCATAGAATGCCACAATCACGTCCGAACCGACCATCTGTGGCTGTCCATTCCTGCCAGATATACCAAATGCCATATACTGGTCCTCGTCGATTCTGCCAATCAGTTCAAGTTCAACGTATTCTCCTACAATCTGCCACATAACGTTCAATCTACCTAGCAGTAGCTCTTTACAATTGACAGATGGTTTGGAAGTCGCCGTTGGATGTCCGAACGAGGTCACCGTTGGAATAGTAGATGATGTAGTCTGTAAGCATAATTCAGATTCAGTTTCCAGTAGTTCAATCAATTTCTTATAGACAAGCAAAACTTGTGCTTACCGGCTTATACCACCAAGGCGGCTGCAATTTGTTAGAATTCAGTTTACTATTGTTAATCACTACAAGCAACCACCACCACATCCTCCCCCACCATGAAAACCCAACTTACCGCTATTTTTGTTTGGCCAAGCGCTGGCGGAATGTCCAGGTCCTTCGGAATGTAGACATGCCCAAAGTTGTGCCGATATTCGACGCACCACACGGCCAGCCAATCGATGTCGTATACGGTCAGGTTACCGGGCAGTTGAATCTCAATATCTTCGCCTTGGTAGCCTCGCAGTGGTTCCAGCGAGCCCACCTCATTAGGAACTTTGATACCCATGATGTTCGGTTCGGAGCCATTGCCCACCCAAAAGTACGCATCAGGCCCGGCCCCGTCGTAGTGGAGGTTTGGGATGTAGAATGTTTTTGCGTCCAGAATGCTGATGTTACTCGAGCGGAGCCCATGGGCGAGCCGTTTGAATTCCGGCAGTACACGTGGCTTCGGTACGTCCAAGCCCGGTGGGATGAATACTTCACCGAAATCGACCTGGAATGGAGAAGATAAGTTTCACTGATATTAATACATCAACAAAAAATTCCTCAAAATCTTTTCAGAAACCCTTGGGAGTGCTTTTGGTTAACACCCTATTGAGAGTTCTAGTGGTGTCTAAAGAATTTTTTCGTTTTTGACGAACCATTTAGTGCAATTTATGAAAGTTTTTTTCAAAGACTTGCACATTTTTAAAACACGATGGGGTATTTATTCTGATAGGGTATATGTACCATTCCTTGGCCTAATTTGCAAGCCGCCTTGACAATTTTGACCATAACTCATGAATTAATAGCACTAGAAATAATATGTCGACCCTATTACACACTCAAGGCAATGCATGTTTCACCAATTGGAAGTAAACTTTCGTAAATATTCAAGATTTTACTTAATCAAGTTGAAAAGATTCGATGCGATGGTATGCAACGTTGGTCTATGGTACAAACATTGGCCTATTAGTGGATACAATGTTGGCCTATTGCTATCCATGCACTAGATCCACTAATTATCTCATTTTTTAAATATTTCTGCTGAAGTATTATCTCTGTTTGTTCACCAATCTTACTTTTAAATTATATTTTCGGAGCCAAATTTTCAAAAAACTATAAATAAATTACTTTAACTAAAGTTCTTTCTTAATTTAGTAACGAATACGACGCAACCCTATTATTGTGTTATATTTTTACAGTCACCGCACAACAAATTTTTCTTCCTGTTTGTTCTTTCTGGTTCTTTCGCAAGAAATGCTGTTGACGTCTTTTTATCGCTGTTTTTGACTTCACTTTACTAATGGGCCAAGATTTGGGTACATAGTGAAAAAAATGTCCTCAATATTCGGCCCACATTCAATTTGTAAAATAGTTATTATTCGTTGAAAACAAATACACAAGTTCAAAATAGCGTCTTTGACCGTCGCATCAAATGTTCAGTTATTGAAAAGTCATTTCGAAATGTTCCAGAATCATGCCATTTATGATAATGTGTATATACTGTCCACTAAGCCGAAGAATCATTGCGTCTTCAATAGCTAAACAAAGTGACGTTTTCATTCAATTTTAATGTTCCAAAGTGCTAAAATTGAAACGAAATGTTACAGTTGTTTGGCGCATAGCTTTTCCGATATCCAGTTATGCGTGTTTGTTTGAGTTTTTGGTTTACATTGAGATAGGCCGAACGAGGGGACTATGCCAACGAAGCATCCCGATACCCTATATTTCTGACGGTGTTCCGAAAATTCTTTGATCAGAATTGCTAGGGAACATCTGGTGAACATATTTTAAAAATTTATGTTTTTTTAAATTCTTATTCTATTAACCTAATTTACAGCTCTTTTGTCCACTAGGGCACTACGTGAGCGATTCCAATTGGACGCTGCACTTACGCTTTGTATATCGCCTAAGTGTATTCTATTCTAATTCTGCTACATGTATCGAACTGGTGCCTTTGTGCTGCTTCCATTTCTCTACCCTGTCCACGGTAGAATGGTGAGCACGATGATGTTGTGGGCTGCTGTTCCTTTTCCAGTCCAATTGGAGGTCGTCCATTATGAGTTGCGGTTCGCCGATATCCAAATTCCGGGTCCGTTGAAGCTATATGCTCCGAAGAGGGTCAGGTGTCAGCTGCTCTCGGGTGGAAGAGCAACTGACGAACAATTGCAAGTGCCGGGGCTGGGATCGAACCCATGACCATCCGCTTATGAAGCGAACGTGTGGATCACTGCGCCACGGGCCCTTAAAAAAATTATGTTGGAAAAGCCATTTTTTATGAATTTGGAGATTTTTTGATGGAATTCAAAGGAGATTCATCTCTACATACAGTGACCGGCACAAAAAAAGATCCACCATTTAGTAAACACAGTTTCTAATGAAAACTACATGCAAAAATGATAGAATATACCTTTCAATGAATGCACTTCATCCATTTTACATTGTTTTAGTAATCTGTGTTGAAAAATGTTTGGTTTTTGAAGAATACTGCACAGCAAAAAAAATCTTGTGATATCACATCATTTTCGCTGCACATCAGTCGCGTCGTAAATATGATGTACAAAATTACATTCCTTCCACGCAGCAAATTAGCCGCCCAGCTAGAAAGTGGGTCTAGCAATCGCTAGAACCGGAACGATGAATGAATCATATATAAGTAAAATAATGGCATGGATTCGAACAGACATCCGTTGATTGTGAGGCATATTCCTTGCCTCTCGGCCATTTCACCGAGTTAGAAGGTAGATGATAATTAAGATACTGTTTCTAGGTATCTGCTGGAATGGGTTTGTTGACACTTTCCGGTGTCAACAAGGATGTACATGGTGAGTGTGATAAATGTTGGAAAACAATGTAACCGAATGAAATTACGTTCGAAAATGGATACATCGCCAAAAATTACGCGCTTGGATATTACAAAATTATTTACTGTGTGTGATATCTGATAAAATTGAGAAAATTGCTTAAAAATTGGGTATGACAGAAAAAAAGATCCACATATAGCAATTAATTCTGAAACTTCAAAATTTCGCCAAATTATCTCACTTTTTGCTTCTTGGTGTATGTTGTTGTGATGTTTTTGACAAATAAAATTTATTTTGACAAGAGTTTTATCAATTTTAGGGTGATATGGGGTGAATTTATTCTACATGGTGTGTATCATGGGTCAATTATCCCTAAACCACAGAAACTATATGTAAGCATTAATGAATGCTATTATTCTACAATATAACAATAATTCAGCTTGCAGACATGCAGGGATGTACTTTTTTTTGACAATGTTTATGGGTTTTGGTCGATCAATGCAAAGAAATTCATGTATCGTGACCTTTATTAAGGAGTTTTTGATAATTCAAAACACTCTCACGTTTGTTTATCGCAATGATCACCTCCATCTGCTTGTGATACAGCTTGCTAGAGGTGAATTCTATCATATACACTTAGATAATAACAAATTTTCAACGTATCACAAGTGATACAAACGGTGTATATTCAAAATGTTAACTTTTAAGTTAAAGTTAAAAGTTTTAACATTAAATCACAATGGAATTAAATTAAGCGCACACATAAAATGAGTGATTGCAAGCATTACTAGCGTAAAATCATGTTGGTGTCTTCGGCACATATTTTCCTTGCATTCTAACGTAAACAATTTCCAAAGACATCTAGATGATCTGATGCTTTATTTTTTGAAAATATTCAATTTTGAGAATGGGCATATTAACCCTCTAATACCCAAATTTTTGATTTTGATCTAAATATCATTTTTCGTCATCTAAAATCGATTTAAACATGTTTTGGAAGATGATTCTTTTTAATTCTCGATTTCGTGAATTTCAGTTTTTGATTTTTCTAATTTTTATTTTTGAACATCCCCACACTTTTATATTTTTCCTGGAAGCCAATTTGGGGAACGGATTTTTTGAGATGAAAACATTTTGAGATTTTATGATTATTGTTGAAATATTATTATTTTAAATTTTTTTCACATAAAATTTTATTTTCCGTGTAATTTTATGGAAAATAATTTTAGAGTGCATTCCCTTAAACCAAAGGTTCCCAAACTTGTCGGAGCAATCGCCCCCTTGAAGCTGTTGAAAAATATTTTAGCCCCCCTAAGTTTGCATTTTTTTTAAATAAGATTCAAAATTTTGAAATTGTATTAAAATCTACAAATTCTGTCTATTTCGTAGGTTACTGGAACAAAATTTTTTAATTTTCACTGTATTTTTTTGATTTTTTGAAAATGTTTTGACACGCCAAAAAAAATCATTACATTTTCATTCAACTTCCAGTCTATAATTCATAAAACAGAATAGTGACTAAATAACTTTATATTAAATTTATATTTTTGGAGAATTTTAAGAAAATGTAACTCAATATAATTTTTTTCAAATATCGAAGAAAGAAGATTGAAAGTATGGATTCAGCTTTGTAAGTCGTCTTGGTTTTGCTGACAAAAACTTCAATAGTTCGGCAAAGATTGAAACTTTACCGAAAATTAGATAATCTGTAATAAATATGCCAAATAACAAAACAAAAACCTTTCAAGTAGAGTGGCAAATATCAGCAATTTTACCAAATATGTAGGCGTAAAATGTCATCTTGAATATCAACTTCGAATAGCGAGAAATTTGTAAAATCAAACCTGGAATAAAATCATTAAGTTCAGAATTTTGTTTAAAATTCTTTGAAAAACTCTGGTAAAATCAAAATACTTCCATAGTTTTCCTATATCCTGAAATATATGAAAGCTTTAAGAAAAAAATCGCGTTTTGAATTCACACCTGATACAAATCAAGGACAGACAAGTTTCGTATTTCTTGATACATAAAGAATCTATAAAATCATTTTGTTGCAAATTTTCATTATTACTTCATTTTCAAAAAAAATATCAGATAACAAAAGTGTAACATGCTTTCTCACTACATATGTAAATGTTAAAATTTCAAACATGTATTAAGTATTAAGTGCATTCAGTAGATTTATTATTTTAAATCAGATGTTATTTGATGTTTCAAAAAAAGCCAAAAATTGTTATTTTAGAAAAGAACTGAATAGCTTCAACTGAATGGCTGATGACTCAAAAAAAGAACATGATCAAATTCTCCGAAATAATTGGACTTTGGTTGAGATTCAATTTTCAAAATGATTTTTTCTATAAACAATTATAACCCCTTGAAGGGGAACTTATTCTATTTATTGGTAACTGTCTTCTTTGCGTCATTGGGTTGATAGATTAAGCCTGTTGAATCCAAAATTGACATAAAAAAATTTCCAATCGAGCTGAATTATTCGACCAAGATTCGGACAATTCTAATGACAAAAACTACTCTTGACGTAGAGACCGAACTGTCAAAAAATACCTACAATATCTCTAAATGAAATGGTTTTTGGAGAATCGCCCCCTTGTTGGATTTTTGGCCCCCCAATTTCTTATTTTACAATTTTCGCCCCCTTTGATATCGTTTTCGCCCCCTAGGGGGCGATTTCGCCCACTTTGGGAATCACTGCCTTAAACTATTAAACAAGGATAGAATGATTTGGGAAAAATTAAAAATATGTTAATTGTAGCGATTCAATACAACATAAACAATGACTTCTAAAAGGTAACTAAAACATCAATTTTTCAATGATTTTTAAAAAATGTAAATACGCTTAATACCAAAAACCATTTTGAGATATATAGAACAGTCCTGAATATCAGCCAAAAATATAAAAAAAAAGATTTTTCACGAAACAAAAATTACAAAAATGCTCAAACTATACCCCGTCTAAAGGCGGGATTGGGTATTAGAGGGTTAAAGTGACAGTCGAATTTGACGTGAAAAGTTATCATTATGAATATACACCGCTCGTATCACTTGTGATACGTTGAAAACCTGTTATTATCTAAGAGTATATGATAGAATTCACCTCTAGCAAGCTGTATCACAAGCAGATGGAGGTGATCATTGCGATACACAAAAGTGAAAGTGTTTTGAGTTACCGAAAAATCCTTAATAAAGGTCACAACACATGAATTTCTTTGCATTGGTCGACCAAAACTCATAAAAATTGTCAAAAGAAGTACATCCCTGCATTTCTGCAAGCTGAATTATTGTTAAATTTTAGAATAATAGCATTAATTAATGCTGACATATAGTTTCTGTGGTTTAGGGATATTTGACCCATGATAACACCATGTGGAATAAATTCGCCCCATATCACCCTAAAATTGATAAAATTCTTGTCAAAATAAATTTCATATGTCAAAAACTTCACAACAACATACACCAAGAGACAAAAAGTGAGATAATTTGGCGAAATTTTGAAGTTTCGGAATTAATTGCTATGTGGATCTTTTTTTCTGTCATACCCAATTTTCAATTCTTATCAGAAATCACAGTATTCTTCAAAAACCAAACATTTTTCATCATAGATTACTAAAAGATTTTAAAATGGATGAAGTGCATTCATTGAAAGGTATATTTTATCATTTTTGCATGTAGTTTTTATTAGAAACTGTGTTTACTATATGGTGGATCTTCTTTTTGTGCCGGTCACTGTATCTATCACTGGCAAAATACTTCACCATTGATTAGTGTAGCTTCCAACCGTTCGTAGGAGTTAGGTATAGACGAGCGCAGCGAAGAGTTCTGGGTTCACTCATATGGAGAGGGCCGATTCACCAACATCAGCATAATAAACTTACACAGCCCTTACTCCGGAAGCACTGATGATGGCAAAGACGCATTTTGGATTGGAAAGTTCAGCGCTCACCAACTGACGAACGAAAATGGCCTACGCCTCGTTGATTTCGCCACCTCCAAAAACATGGTCATTGGTCATTCGTAGCACCTTCTTCCAGCATAACCTTTCTTATCATTACACCTAGAGAATGCCGTAGCAAACGGAATCGAAAATCGACCACCTTCTGATTAATGGACGGCACTTCTCCAACATTATCGTCGTCATGACCTAACGTGGCGCTAACATCGACTCTGGCCACTACCTGATAATAGAGCGTGAACTGCGTACAAAACTCTCCGTTATTAACAATGTACAGTACCGGTGGCTGCCCCAGTATGATCTAGAGTTACTAAAGGAAACGGATGTCAATACCGCATACACGCAGTACGTAGAGCGGAGTCGACGAAACGATTGGTTCGACGAGAAGAACACAGCGAGGGCGATAATAATGCTGCAGTAAATAACCCGACATGAACGTGGAGCAATACAGGCAAAAGCGAAATCAGAATACCCGCCTCTTCCAGAAAAAAAGTGTCACTTAGCTTAGCTTAGACTGACTGCACACATCTATGGTTGCTATTCCGTGATTGACCCGAATCAATGACAGTTGCACAATGAATCAACTGAATAATTGGCTGGGAGTGGTCAATATTCTCACTGTGCACGCTTCAGAGACTCTCTTTAACGGTACAATAACGGCGCCGGCCACGTCCTTGCAGTCAGGTTGGAAGAGGGAAGGAATATTAGTAACAACCTTTGTTAAGTGAAGGCCCGCGTTTACCGCTGCGACTCCACCAAAGGCTGCAGGAAGGAGTGTTTGTTAGTAGGAAAGGTATCGTTGGGTCTGGATTCACTTTGATAAGTAATATGACCTTCGTGTCATGCTGGTTGCCGCGCTATTGTTTGCTTTACGCGGAAAGCAAACAATCGACCACCCGCATCAGGTGGTCGCTTAATATGCAATCTAACACGCTATTATTCGCTTCACTCGGAAAGCAAACAATCGATCACCCACGTCAGGTGCTCACTTCATATTTCGAATCGAACCGCGGTAGCTAGTCGCCAAATATTTTACTGCAAATGACACGACCGAACATGCAAGCTGACGCACTATTGTTCACTTCATATGAGAAGCAAACAACTGATCACCCACGTCAGGTGATCGTTCAGTGTTGCTACAAAAGACGCGACACAACGAAATGCTCATTTCCGAATAGGGAAAAAGAAAAATCGAATGACCGAAGCAAAAGCGCGCGACACCGGCACCCCCGTCCCGTCGTCGGTGCCCCGCAGAGAAGAAAAAAAAAATCGCAAAAATCTAGCAAAGCGAGCGCGCGAAACTTTGCTGCTGCCGAACTACCGCACACTACTGACTGCTTGGCGTCCCGTCGTCGGAGCCCCGCAGAGAAGAAAAAAAAAATCGCAAAAATCTAGCAAAGCGAGCGCGCGAAACTTTGCTGCTGCCGAACTACCGCACACTACTGACTGCTTGGCGTCCCGTCGTCGGAGCCCCGCAGAGGGAAGAGGAAAAAAAATCGCAAAAATCTAGCAAAGCGAGCGCGCGAAGCTTTGCTGCTGCCGAACTACCGCACACTACTGACTGCTTGGCGTCCCGTCGTCGGAGCCCCGCAGAGAAGAAAAAAAAATCGCAAAAATCTAGCAAAGCGAGCGCGCGAAACTTTGCTGCTGCCGAACTACCGCACACTACTGACTGCTTGGCATCCCGTCGTCGGAGCCCCGCAGAGGGAAGAGGAAAAAAAAATCGCAAAAATCTAGCAAAGCGAGCGCGCGAAACTTTGCTGCTGCCGAACTACCGCACACTACTGACTGCTTGGCGTCCCGTCGTCGGAGCCCCGCAGAGGGAAGAGGAAAAAAAATCGCAAAAATCTAGCAAAGCGAGCGCGCGAAGCTTTGCTGCTGCCGAACTACCGCACACTACTCTCTTCCAGAAAAAAAGTGTCACCTGGAAGAAGTGGAGTGCGAGGAAAAGGAACCACTGTGCCGTTCACAAGAAAAACGGAAGTTCAACCAGAATCTCAACGTATTTCGCAAACGCTTCGTGCCGCAAGCCGAAATCTGCAAGGGATAAGAACGGGAGCCTGCTGACGGACAAACGTCAGGTGATCAAAACCGAGAAGCAGCCCTTCGACGAGCACTTGAATGGTGAAGAGAATGTAGGCATGGGGATCAAAGCGCTGGGAGAAACGACTATGTTGGTGCAGCAGAGGACGGGAATGAACCAACTCCCACGCTTAGGGAAGTTAAGGATGCCACTCACCAGCTTAAAATCAACAAAGCTTCTGGTAGCATGATATCGCACCGCAGCAGAACTCATTAAGATGGGCCCGGAAAAGTTGGCCTCCTGTCTGAACCGGTTAGTAGTCAAGATATGGGAAACCAAACAGCTATCGGAGAAGTGGGAGGTAGGGATACCCGAGCAAAGTCTGAGAGCAAATTGAAAACAAACTTTGTTGTTGTGATATTGCAAATTGTGATAACTCAGGTTGTTGTCGTTTTGGTCGTTTTAACGGTTAAAACATCAAAAATGAGAGCAGAAAAATGTTCCCGTAACAGCAAGTTGAAAACAATTCCTGCTATCAGTGATAGCAAATTGATTACTGTTTTTGATATCAGTACGAAAAAATAGAATAATCGTTAGATATAGGGTTTTTTCGATTGATATATAATCCTAAATGCCATAAGATAATTACACTAATGGTTACACAATCCTTGAAATTATTATACAAAGTTGCCTAGAAGTTTTGAAGTAACTTAAAAACTTATTTTTATAATAGTTGAGAGTGACAGCAAAACGAAATCTACGTTTGAAATCAAACATAGTCATAGCCATAAGATAATTACACTAATAATTACACAATCCTTGAAATTATTATACAAAGTTGCCTAGAAGTTTTGAAGTAACTTAAAAACTTATTTTTATAATAGTTGAGAGTGACAGCAAAACGAAATCTACGTTTGAAATCAAACATAGTCAAGACCAACTGATATCAAAATGTGATATCAATTTGCTGCATACAAATCGAGTTTTCGATTTGCTATCATTTTGTTGTTAGACTCTGCTCGGGTAATCTGTCACATCCACAAGAAAAGCAACAAGTTAATGTGTGAGAACTTTCGAGCGATAACCATGGTCTGGGACCATTTGGGAAGGAGCACCTATTTTGGGCACTTGCTGCTATAATTCAGTCAATTTTAAACCGATTGACTTGAATTTTTGTACATGGCTAGATACTGTGCGTATCCGATCGTGTTTCAAAAATCAAGTCAATCGGTTCAAAATTGACCGAGTTATAGCAGCAAGTGCCCAAAATAGGTGCTCCTGCCCAAATGGTCCCGGACCCTACTATCCCAAATCATCGGCCAGTGGACAATGGACTAGATCTTCACTGTACAGCAAATTCTCTAAAAATGATATATGAATACTAGATCCCAACGCATCACCTGTTCATCGACTTCAAGGCGGTATACGATATGGCCCTGGAAGGTGTTATGTGACGAGTTGGGCTCAACAGCCGAGACGATCTTCACGAAATCTGATCAATATGTCTGTTTTGCGGATGACATGGATATCATTGCTAGAACATTTGGAACGGTGGCAGAACTGTACAGTGTACACCTACCTGAAACGTAAAGCAGAAAATGCCGCAGTTGAATGCGACTAAAACAAAGCTAATGCTGATAGGTGGGACTGAACGAGACAGGACAAGCTTTGACAGCAATGTCACGATAGACGGGGATACTTTCGAGGTGGTAGAAGAATTCGTCTACCTCGATTTCTTGCTAACGGCTGACCATAACGTGAGCGGTGAAATACGAAGGTGCTATATCAATAATGGAAGTCGTGCCTATTACGGACTCCACAAGACTCTGCGGTCAAAAAAGTTTTACCCTGCACCAAATGAACCTGTACAAGACGCTAACAAGACCGGTGGTCCTCGACGGACACGATACATAGACTATGCTCGATGAGGACCTGCAATAGGGTGGCCCACACTTATATGAAAAACAAAAATTTCGAAAAATGCCAAGTCTTACCTCCTAAATCAGTTGTTTTGGACTCCCAGAAGCTACGTTCAAAATTTAAACAAAATCGGTTGAGCTTAAGGGGGCGCTCAAAACGCTTGAAGTTTGTATGCAGAAATTTGAAATTTTCGAATTTTTCCGCTAGGTGGCGCTGTAAGCGTTCAATAAATAAACCCCTTTGTATTGTTGTAGGTGACTATATGCCAAAGAACTTTGTCGAAGACCGCGAAGTGATCCGACGGCTGTGAAAAAAGTTATGCCCTAGGCATAGTGAGGCAAAGTATTGAGATTTCATTATTGATATTACATATTCCTTTTACATGTATTGGAAAAACAACAATAAAGTTTATCCTCACTTTACTTAGGGTATAACTTTTTTCACAGACGTTGGATCATTTTGCGGTCTTCGACAAAGTTGTTTGGCATATAGTCAACTACAATAATACCAAAGGGTTTGATTATTGAACGCTTACAGCGCCACCTAGCGGCAAAATTCGAAAACTTAAAATTTCTGCATACATTTGGCCAAGTTTTCCCATACAAACATAAAGCGTTTTGAGCGCCCCCTTAGGCTTAATTGATTTTGCTCAATTTTTGAACGTAGCTTCTGGGAGTCCAAAACAACTGATCTAGAAGGTAAGACTTGGCATTTTTCGAATTTTTTGTGGGCCACCTTAACCTGCTAGCACTCGGAGTTTTCCAGCGCCGCATAAGGACGATCTTCGGCGGCTTGCAGGAGAATGATGTGTGGCGGCGAAGGATAAACCACGAGCCCGCTGCATTATAAAGTCAAACCACCATCCTGCAAGTGGCCGAGGCTGGATGGATACTGTGAGCAAGGCACGTTGCCAGAATGCCGGACTACAACCCTGCAAAGTTCGTGTTTGCTAATCATCCGGTTCGTAGGCGTGGAGCGTAAAGAGCACGATAAGCAGACCAGGTGGAGCGTCATCTGACGAGCATTGGGCGTGATCGACGTTGGAGAGCTGCAGCAGCAAATCGATAGTTGATTCAATGTTATCATGAATTTGACGATGAACTAAATAAATGAAATAAATCTTAAAGATCTGCAATGATTTGTGACGTATACTCACATTATGAAACAAATGAAATACTGCAGATTCTACCCGAATAAAAAATACAGTAGAAAAACCGAACGTTATATTGTAACAGTACTATTTAGAACCATATTTTTACAATAGACTCCACTGTAAAAATAAAAATACAAAAACAATCAGATGTAATGTTGGATACCATACCGTGAATTGTAAATAAGATTTTTACAATATATTATACAGGTTGTTAAGTATCGTAACAATATAAAAAAATATTTTTCTCCATATATATTTTTTTGCAAAACCATACATTTTATTGTTAATGAATTGTTCAAAAAACTGATACGTGGGTTTAAATATACCGTACATTGTATGGTACATGAATGGTTTCAAACAATAAAATGTACCGTAAATAAATTGTTTTTAATTGTAATTTCACTACTGGTTATACATTTAATCAAATGGTTTTGGAATGGTTCTCTTTTGTTATGTTGAATTGTTTTACATTACATAAACCATATATTGTTATATTATCTTGCCATTTTCCTCCTGTTAATGGCATCTTAGGCTTATTAGATTTATTAGAATGCTCTTTGGGAATTCCCAGAGCGTTTTGGATAACCTTTCATATATAGGATCGCCCACGTCTAAGTCTGAGTAGTCTCTGATTGCATTAACAGTTGAAGCTTAGGCTCCCATTCCCCACCAGCCAGATAACCGGGTTTCGCAAACTAAGCATTATTTGTGGCAACACTTTGAGCGGCATGATAGAACTATGCCGAACGCGCTAAGTGTTATTAGACCACTAATGTAGTTGCATGAAGTGGGTGACGAGGTACATAAGTATCATTACAGCGTGCTTAACCGTTATTGCAATATTGAGGCACCAGTTTGACTAAAATTTGAAATACATAACAACTCATGAGATAACTGTCAAGTTCGATTCAAATATAAGTTAGGTTAAAAAGCGAACCCGCAGACGAACCTATATTAAAAGTCATTTCAGTATTCAGTCCAGTCCATATGTTAAAGATGGCTCTACGTCAAAGATAAAGTTTGTCAACCGCATTTGATTCAATTGTGGTCGAAGGCAAGTTCACATGAGAGAAGAGGAGAAAACTCCCCTAAATGCAAATACAGAAAGAATAGTGTTGAAGTGTTGAACTCATCTACTGATTTACGGTAATCTGACCTGCATCTCTCTGACCTGCATCGGGTTGGCCTACATTGCATTCGTATTTCTCTCATCGCACTCTACACACCTAGCCCGCCCTCGAGCCCGCCATATCTCTTGGACCCCTGCTTGGAAATGCAGTTCTTAGGACATCTGGTTTACCACTGATTTAAACATGTTATTGGCATTAACCCTTTGGAGCCGGAGGGGTCATATATGACCCCGGCGATGAAACCGAGCATAACAAACGTGTTCGACACCAGCGAGGTTGCGTCAACAGCGGCGAAAAAAATCGATTCCAAAAGGTTAAATTGATGTTTCAACTTATTCACTGTTTTTTCTTTCCTTTCCTTTGCATCAAAAAAGTCACAAACATCAACAAAACAAAGCACGGAAAAAATCTTAAACTGAATAAATCTGGTGTTCGATTTGAATAGGTCGAATCTGCATAGGAATCACAGCAAACATACGATCTATTCAAATCGAACACCAGAAATAATTAAAAATTCACGGAAAAATAATGTTTCGGAAAAGTGAATGGTTCAAACGTACGTAAGAAAAACAGTATAATATATTGTTACATAAAAATCCAATGTAAATGTATAGTATAGCGAACCATTTCATTACAATACACTTTATTGTAGCTGGTACACTGTATGGTGCAGGATTGGTTTTCACCATACACCCTATGGTTAGTTTTTATCCGGGTAGGGGGCTGTCCACAGAGAGCGAATGCAGAAAATAAAAAGAACGAGTAGGATATTCACCAGGGACTCAGTTAGAGGTAGGCGACTTCATAGACGGACGTGGATGCGGTGGATAAATATCTGAAACCCCCTAAGAGTTCGAGGAAACTAGAGGACTCAAGACCGACGCAGATCCCGTGCAAGCTCGGTGCTAGAGTTAAACTACACTGTAGACATCAACAAGGATGGCAAACTACTGTTCAAAACATAAGAAATGATGTCGAAACACTAAAGTTCCAAAATAATAATCCCTTTGAAATTTTAAATTTTCTATCACAATCGGAGAAGCCTTATTCCGTTTGCTCGACCCTCGTCTCGTACGAAAAAGTATGAATGTGCCCATTGAAGTCCTTTACGACAACCGAGAGGCCACGTCGTAGCCGTAGTGGCCATTATTGTAGAGAAAGTTTTCTTTTATATTTACGCTTCATAATTACTCACAAAAGTTCCTCCTTCTGATTTTTGCCATAGAGTCTAGCCTAGAGAGAGTGGATACAGGCCAGAATGACCGCACCAGCCCGTTTTGTCGGTGCCATCGTTTGCTGAGTATCGAGCTGCAGTGGGAAATACAGACTTCGTTCAAATAGTGCAGTAGCTTAGAATTTTTGCACTTGCACTAATTTTTTTTTTTTAAATCTTGGAGTAGTTTCTAAGATTCTTTATTTCATTTATTTCATTTTGGAATGTTTTCAGCAGCTTTTGCTAGGATTCCCACGAGGAATTTCTAGAGAAATGTAACACCTGTTGGATCTATTTGAGGAACGCCAGAAGGAACTTATGGAAGAATTCATTGAGATTTTTTTTCGGAAAATCCTCGAGGAATTGTAGGAATTTTATTAAAAAAACTTATGGAAAAACTGTGAAAGGGACTTCTAGAGGAATCCCGGGCGAAATTCCTGGAGGGTTTCCAGAAGAAACTCCTGCTGAAGTCTCAGAAAAAAAAAATCATGAAGTAATTCCACAAATTGCTATGGGAGGAACCGGTGAAGGAGCTCTTGGAAGTCCAACTCCGTCAGCACCACGCTAATGCTGAGTACAAAAAGCGAGATTTTTTCGACGTGTTATACACGTGATCGCTCGAGGGTTAATGGAGAAATCCCAGAATGATTTTCTGTATGCTGAAAGATTTTTTGTGGAAATTTCAGAAGGAGCAATTTCGGTAAACTTAGAAAGAACTCCTTGAGGAATTCGAATGGCAACACCTATTCAAATCCATGAAGGAATTTATAGAAGCATTCCAAAACTAACTCCGGAAAGAACTAAAACTAAATAAACTCCTGATAGAATCTCGGAAAGATTTCTTGGACGAGTATTCCGGGGGAATACTGGAAGGCATTCTTAGGGAATTCCCAGAAGGAGTTCCTGGACGAATTTCGGAAACAACCACTGGAGGAAACCTAAAAGAAACCTATTTAGAATTTTCATAAGAAACTTCATCTAAAAAAACTTATGTAAAATACTGAATAAACCTTATGACATCTCTGATTACACTCCCTGTGGAATCCCAGCATAAACTCCTGGAGGAATCCTGCAATACGTTTCTGGAGGAACCATGGAAGAATTTCCTTTACCTATCCCAGAAAGAATCTCAGAAGAAATCTCTGGGGGAATCCCATATCGGATGGGGTATTTTTGAAAGTCCTAAAGGAATCCCAGAAGGGGTTACCGGAAAGAACTGCTGCAGGAATCCTAGTTAAATATTTTGCATTTTTTTAGAAATGATAATAAATACTCCTGGAAGACTCCCAAGGGGAGCTTCTGAAGAAATCATGAATAAAACTCTGGAAGAATCTCTGAAGGAGCTCCCTGAGGAGTCCTAGAATGAACTCGTGGAGAAATTATAGAGACAATTTGGAAAAACCGGTGGAGACAGATGCGGCAGCTGTCCAGCTGACTAGTCTGACCGAAGAGTTTGTAATCATTTGTATGTACTGAAAAATTGAAATTTCATTCATGCAGATTACCGAAAGATTTGTTATTTACAGGGGGTTGCTAACAATGTTTGGGATAGACAACTTATTTTTCTCTCACAAATAAGTTCAACATACTGTAACTTTTCATAGAGTATGTACATCAAAAATTCTCAAATTTAATGTATCATTAGTACAAACTTGAGCCCGATTGTTAATCTTTCGCGAAGCTGGATTATTCTCGTAAGTCGCAAAATACTATTTTTTAGACATCTAATTTTTAAGTCATATCTTTAGAACCAGTAAACCGAATTGAATAAAATTTTGAATATTTATCAACAATGCTTCACAATTTTTTAAAACATAGGTACTTTTTGAATGTTGATATGATTGATTGCCCCTTTTTAGAACTTTCTCTATAAAATGGTAATTTTTTACATCAATGTCACTGCATTTTAGCACAGACAAACAATCGTATCACTTGGAACAGAATGCGATTAAAATCATCGTCACAAAAGTATAGTCGCCCAATGCTGTTTACGCTGTGTTTCGCAAGCCCACTGAGTAGATGACGATAGTGAGCAAACGTCAAGCAGGTGCATAAACTATGCGAGTGCCATGAGCGAGAGATTTGCGAGCTACAGAATATTTAAATGGTCCGTTAAAAAAAGAAACGATGGGAAATAGGTTTAGTGAGACGTCTGTTTGTCTGTGATTTTAGTTTTGATAAAATACACCGGGGCAAGTAGAAACGGGTGGAACAAGATGAAACGCGAAGTTTAAAATATATTTCAATACAATTGTGAAATTTATTTCTCGTCACAAGATTATTTGATTCAAAAAGAAGGTGTTATGTCATTCAAATTGTTTACTATCATTAAATAACATGATGTTAATCCGCTGTTTCATCTTACTCCAATCGTTTCAACTTGCCCCGGTGCACCTTATCCAAAGATTTTCCACTTCCCTTGTCAAGATAACTTTAATAAGAAATATTAATTAGAGCCTGTTTGGATAAAAGAAAGAACACATGTAGTAATTTTTGTGTGGTTGTAAATTTGACTTATTTTCCTCTATATGGGGGAAATTGGATTTTTTTGGATGCATTTTGGACTCAAAATCAACAATCTGGAACATGTTTTATTTATTCAGTAAATTAGAGATACAAAAACTGCATCACAACATGACTCACCTGGACGAGAAAGTTTAAAATTGTTAAAATGTTGACTGTCACATTTTACTGGTTTCCAAAGTAGCGCGCGTTTCGAACCGTCACTTTACTTGTAGCAACCAGTCTCTGTTATGCACTTTTTCGAGTGGGTCGGAAAGGCGCCGGTCGTTTTGTTCATTGCATTTTTTTTGTGCTACGTTCCAAGCCATTCGGTAGTATTTATTCTGTGATAATGGTCATCATCCAACATAATATCTAGAGTCGAAGAATCTTTCCGTTCGCGGACAAGCAAACATAAATGGCATTATGGTGCATAGCAAATTGACCTATTTCGTTCTGAATTGTTTTAAACAAAAGAATTGAAGTACTTCGGTTTAGATTTCAGTAGCGAAGGGTGAACAACTATATTAAACACATTTTACGGGCCCCGTGTCATCAATTCCAATTTTTCAAAGTTGAGTTATGGCATATTTGACATTTCTATCACATTCTACATTACTTTTGCCATCCAAAAATGTATTCGACATGATATTAGTATGACAATAAATATAAATTGAACGACGATTAAGATAAACATTAAAATTGAGATTTTAAGTCATTCAGGCACACTTTTCATCCAAACTGTCGTATTTTAAACACCAACACACTGATTTTTCAAAAGTCTTCCATCATTTGTAGATAAATGTATGTAGATTTTTAGCATAAAAAGATTTTTAATCGGAAGACTTTACAACTCTGAAATATGACTGATCATAGTATGGGTATTTATTGCGTTGTAACGTCACGAAAAATCAACATTTTTAAATTTTATTCAAATACGGAAAACGTTACAACTATGAAATTTCGCATGCTCTTTGTACTCGAAAAGATCTTTCAAATGAGATTAAAAAAAATCGGTTCACGGAAGCCTGAGTTTCACCTGGTTGAAGTTTGCGTTGTAACGTCACGAAAAAAAGTTCTGTGGAAAAGACCAAATCTTTCTGGCTTGGACGGCTTCTGAATTGGACAAACGTAGCTATATTCAAAACAGTTTCGTTCTCGTTGTGTATGAGCTCTTTTCCAAGATATAGTTTATAAATTGTGTACCATTGCCCGTTCATAAATTACGTAGACTTTTAAAGGACGGGGGAGATGGTGTTTGGCCAAAATCTACGATGTAATTGTACTGTGATATTGTAATTTTTTTAATCGTAATCAAATACCACTCAAACCGAAAATTTCTGTGATATCAGTGGCCAACAGACGAAACACTGACGAAATAGCAAAGTTATTAAGTTGATCAAAGACTTACAGTTGATGGATAGTTGGATTTAAAGTTCCACCAACAGGCGGCGCTAGAGAACTTACAAATTTTAAATTTCATGCATCTCAGGATCCCTATTACATAGAAATACGATTTCTTCGGCAAAGTTGTTTGGTAAGTAAAGGACTTGCAGTTGATTTACCAATAGATGCGAAATTTTGCCACTGGAAGACGTTAGTTTCCATTTTGCAAAAGCAGAAAAGGGATTAGAATTTCTTGAAAAGTATTCTACAAACTGCAACTTTTTTCACTTTGGGCATATTGTATTCAAATGAAATAGTAATCAAAGATCAATATATAATTCTTAACTTTCAAAATTTAATTTGATTTGATTCACTTATTCCTAAGATATAAGAGTTAATAGAACAACTGTTAAAAATATGATTCTGCTTAAAGCGCTCCATCTTTGTGTAGAGCTAATTAATCAAGTCCAAATTTGTAGAAATTACAGATAACAAGATGAGGAACTATCAGTCAAGATTTGAGAATTTTTGATATATTTTATAAAAAGTTACGGTTTGTTGAATGTGTTTTGTGTAATTAATAAAATTGGCATGCTTTTGAAAATTTGCAACTACCACCAACTGTGTGGCAGAAATTAATACCATACGGCTATTAAACTGAAAGTCCTTGATCTACCAAACAACTTTAATGAAGCAACCATCTTTCCAAATAATCACGATCCTGAGATAAGTAAAACTAAAAATGTGTATGCCCTATAGCGCATCCTAGTGGAAGGATTTGAAATCATACGGCCCATCAATTGAAAGTTCTTGACCAGCCAAACAATTTTGTCGAGGACACCAACTGTCTAAATAGTTAGGATCTTGAAATATATGGGATGGATATTACGTCAGTGTTACATTTATTTTTGATATAACAAGAATCACCGACAAACAAACGTAACACCTACGAAATTGAAACTCATATATCTCAGGACTCTAATTACATAGACTTTAAAATTTTAGAATGTTGATGTCTTTGGAAAAGTTATTTATCTTGTCAAGAATTTTCAGTTTAAAAGCCGTTTGGTTCAAGTTTCTAACTGACTAGTGGTAGTTGAAATTTTGAAAAAAGAAATTGATGTCCCCAATTGGTATGCAGATCCTCAGGTATGTCTTTGGTTCAATAACTGCTCGCACATCTTGAAGCGTTTTTAATTGAATCAATAACATTGCATAAATTATTGAAAAAAATGTTTAATTCAACGGCGTGATTGGTTTTATGCTGCAAAACCTAAAAATCTGGCGGTGCGAAGTAATGAATATCAACGGTTTAGTCTTTGGGACAAAATTAGATGAATATGGGTGGTACTAGGCCGAAGATGGGTACCATTTACCTTCATGAAGGAGTTTTCATACTGCTGGTAGCAATAACTTGGCTTTCCGAGCCATTTATCACAAAACGGATTTTCAATAGAATAAAGTTGCTCTTGGAGCAGTGAAAATAATTCAATAATATATTCACAAATTCGGGCAATTTTGGCTGAATATTCTGGTTCTAAAATGATGTGCATTTTTGTGACGTTACAACGCGAGCAGAACCCTGTTTGAAACTGAACGGGCGTTGTAACGTCACGAAATGTAAAAGTCGATTATCCAAAATCAAATCCAAAATTTAAATGTTTTATTCCATTGAATTGAAGAACAAACCAATAAATTTCAATGGTGAAAAAAAAAATCAGAATATCATGAAAATCCGAGCAGATTTTTTAAGATGCTGGTAGCGCGTTAGAGAGGGTCGGATTCTAGCGCGTTGTAATGTCACGCTACAAATACGCATTTTGAACACGTTTTTCCAATGAAAACTAAAGGTTCAATAGGTCAAATATATCAGAAATTTTACAAGGAATCCGAATATGAAAAAATAGTTTGAGGTTTACGCTCGTTTTCATGAGTTATAGTAGAAAATCTGACTACGAATGCGAAAAAACGTTGTAACGTCACGGTAGAATGTGTCATTAGTGATTAGTGGCTGTGGAAATTTATCTCAAACTATTTTGACTAAAAGATTATGAAAAAGTATTAAAACTAACTTTAAAGAATTATTTTTCTTAATTTTTTCCAAGGCTTTAGGAACAGTGATACATGTGATTTGGCAAAAAAAGGCAAACTAATAGATGTCTTTTTTGTATTTCCTATAGCCAATGCAAAAAATATCTGATGATATTATGATATCATCAATTACTAATTTTATTGAATTAATTTACTAGACAGCAGTGCTAGTCTCGTCACATTTGTACATTCACCCTGTCGACTACTCTGGACTACTTGGAAAATTTTGAGGCTGGATGCCAGCTTTCTACCGAAAAACAATAGAAAAAAAAAAATCGAAGGATAAGGTTTATGAAAAATTGAAATTATATGAAATCGAACAAAGATCCGCGATTATACATACCTATTTTTTTTCTCTAATTCTTCCAAATATGTACCTTTGAATATCTTCAAACACATCATTTCAATCCAATGTGATGAAAATTATTTTTTTTTCACATGTCCTTTTCATTTGTTAGGTGAGGAAAACTGATTATGTATTAATGATTCATGAAATCCAACGCTTCAACAAAATCTCATTCAAACTAAAAAAATAGAGACGAACCAGCCAAGGGCTGAAAGTCTCTGAAATAAAGACACAGTAAAAAATATCGTGTTTTATGGCTGGTTTCCACTTCGAACGTACTGTGCAAAAATATAGGACAAGTAATGATCAAGTAATGATTCCGCTTCAAAATTACTTGAGCGGTTCGCAGATGGCAAGTGTAACGCCAGTAACGCTTCCCGTGCAAATCAAATGAAGCTGTCACTTCGGCGCGGTAATATAGTCCGTGTTATCATATCGTAAGGAAAAGTAACATTTCTCCCCATATAGATCAGTTGTCAAAATTACTTGCGGAAAAAGGAGGAATTTTACTTGAGCGCTCTACTTGGGATCTGGAAACTTAGCTTTAGGCTGGAAATGCATTTTCCCAAAAAATGTGTATGTGGTACCCACCTCGAAGGAAAAAGCAATCTCTTTCCAACAATACACTCCCGCCATAAAATTTTCTTATGATAATGTTGGATTGGGTCAATTTTATTGTTGTGTTAGTTTAATTAGTTATAATTATTATTATTTTAATTTGACTCTTAGCCGAAGAAAGGTGTGTTTAAAAAGTGAATGGTGTTTATAACGTCCACATTATAAGCATCACATTTCATCTCAATCGACTATAACTCTGGGATGAATCATTTCATCTCAACGCCATAAATAGCACTCTTATTTACGTCACGCAAATTGGACGTGACAACTTCCTACAAGTTCATCTGAGAATGACATCCAACCACTTGAGAGTACAATTCAACGAAAATTACGGCCGATATCCTAAAGTGTTGAATCACAAATCAGCTAAAGTGCAGCTGACATTCATTGATATTTCACCCTCTTGCCCTCGGAGTAGCTCCGTCCGAAGGATCGGCGTTACGCAAGTCATTGTTGGATAATTGAGTAAGACGGAAACAACACTAGCCCTATAGTGTTAAATTTATTTTATAAATAGGCATCTATTTCAATGCACAATGGGTCCAGAGCCGTATTTACGAAGACAAAAATGTTTGTGCCTAAACCATAAGATTTAGATATATAGTGTCTTTGGGAAACTTTCTTCTTTTTTTTCGACCTTTTTTCTCATTATTGTGAAATTAGGGTGGCCCCTCTAGTTTCGCTGATCCAAACATCTGCTTTTTAATAGTTTTATGGACGTTCACAAAATGTTCTACTAAGTTGTAAAAGAACTTATTTGGAGCAAGTTTGCCGAAGAAACCATTATTCTAACTTATAATTTTTTAAAAGATTCATGTTTGGGTGATCCATGAATTTCAGTTTTCTTGAAATAACTTTTAATGCATTCGTTTCTCGTAAATACTTTGTTCCGAGCACTTTTAGAACTATCGACGACGCATATTTTTTCCAAAGAGCTCAAAGTTCTAACTCTCATAGTTAAAAAGATATTGGCATTTTTCTTCTTTTTTTTTTTTTTTTTTAAATGTCATATCTCAAAAAGGAGCAAATAGATTTTCAATCTCCCGGTTGCATTGGAAAGATCGTACTCTGTTCTATTTATGGTGAAAAAACTGTTGGTACCTTTTCCCAAGCAGCACCTGCAACATAATGCAGATTGTGGCTTTCTATACTTTGGTCCAAATGAGTTGCACTAGAAGCACACGAAACTTCCATCTTGTCAGTTGAGTTGCATTTATACTCCGAAATTCGTAAAGTTGCGACTTTGTTTCATAGAAATCACAAATTACCACGTGTTTGACATCGATTCGTGGAGGCGGAGCTTACATATTGCTAGCAAGTGATAATACAGTCAGCTTACATTAAATGTGTTATGTAACATGCATGAAACATCTAACTCTGGTTTATTTGTTCAGATTAGGTTCCATATGCGTTACAGAAAACTTGAGCGTCTTTTCATTTTGACAGTTCTCTAACTTGTGACAAAGAAGGTGCAAGTAACTTCAGTAGCTTTTATGGTGTGTTGAGCATCGATTCTCTCACAGAGCTTTTGGTGTAGTATGTAAGGTGAGTAGATAATACTTCTGATGTCCATGGTTTGAGTCTGGACAAAATCTTTTCACATTTTTTTATCATTCCTCCTCGTTTATGTTGCATAAGAATTAAGAATCTGCGCTTTTTGGGTTTCAAAGAAGAAGCAATTGTGTTCTGTCGTCCGTAATACGGACAGTGAATAAGTTTCACTAAGGTTGCTGTTACTGAATTAGCAACAAGTCGTGTTGCTTGGGTTTTGTTTAAAGCTTTTTATTGAATTTTGAATATACGATTTTTTTCATGGAAAAGCAGTTGTAACTTTGAAAATCGATGAGATACAAACTTGGCGTCTTCGACAAAATTGTGAGTTTTTGGCTGCTATAAAAGTGCCCAGAACAAAGTATTGCGAAAAAATCAACACATAAAATTATATTGAGTAAAAACAGATAATCATATGGAAAGCGGAACAATTTCAGCAAACTCGACTAGTCTCTGTTAAATAGATCGAAGTAACCATGTCGAAAATGTTTTAATTTGCTCATAATATATAATTCATCAATGAACTCAACTTAAAATGTGATTTTGAGCTGATTTCCATCAATTTAATTTCAATTTCATCACTTCAATGTATGGATAGTGAAAATGTCGATCACTAGTATATGTTTATGTTAACGTAAAAGCCTATCAAAGTTACATGATTTACAATATCTTATCAATAAACATTGGTTCTACAATGAAATGGATGACCATTTACCAAGCTACTTTGATCTATCTAACAAAGACGAGTTGAATTTGCTTGAAATGTGTCATTTTTCATGTGAAAATCTGTTTTTACTCAATATAATTTTATGTGTTGATTTTTTTTCGCAATACTTTGTTCTGGGCACTTTTATAGCAGCCAAAAACTCACAATTTTGTCGAAGGTTGTATCTCATCGATTTTCAAAGTTACAACTGCTTTTCCATGAAAAAATCGTATTTTCAAAATTCAATAAAAAGCTTTAAACAAAAAAGGTACCTACAGTTTTTTTTTACCATAAATAGAACAGAGTACGATCTTTCCAATGCAACCGGGAGATTGAAAATCCATTTGCTCCTTTTTGAGATATGACATTTAAGAAAAAAGTGATTTTTCGAAGAAAAATGCCAATATCTTTTTAACTATGAGAGTTAGAACTTTGAGCTCTTTGGAAAAAATATGCGTCGTTTATAGTTCTAAAAGTGCTCGAAACAAAGTGTTTACGAGAAACGAACGCATTAAAAGTTATTTCAGGAAAACTGAAATTTATGGATCACCCTACCATGATTTTTTTTTTTTAAATATAAGTTAGGAATCATAAGAGATAGAATAATAGTTTCTTCGGCAAACTTGCTCCAAATAAGTTCTTTTACAACTTTGTAGAACATTTTGTGAACGTACATAAAACTATTAAAAAGCAGATGTTTGGATCAGCGAAACTAGAGGGGCCACCCTGATTTCACAATAATGAGAAAAAACGTCGAAACAAAAGAAGAAAGTTTCCCAAAGACACTATGCTTATGGTTTAGGCACAAACATTTTTGTCTTCGTAAATACGGCTCTGGACCCATTGTGCAATGAGTTTAAAGTATGATGCATTTGGAGAACATAATGCTTTTAACTATTTTTTTCTCGGACTGTGATTTTATCGTTGATTGTTTAACAAAACGTTTATTGGGATTTGTTTAAATCTAAAACAGATTATATGTATGGGTTCCAATGAAAAAAGCTATGCATATTTTTTTCCTACATCCAACCATACTTAAGCCACCGCAAATTAAAAAAAAATATTAAGAAAAAAAAAATGAAATTGTTAAATGTTACTCGAAACGGTGTGAAAAATAACATTTACGGTAGAAGCATCAGTTTAGGCCATTAGGGTGTTTTGGCCATAGTGCATTATTCAGCCTGTTGCGATCTAAACCAGCAAAAAATATTTTTTACTATTAGATCCTAATACAATACATTATGATGATTAAAGCAGTGAAAGCCATAGAATTTAAAAAAATGCAAAAAAAAATCCTTGACCCTCCTAAGGTGTTAGACTCTTCGCATTACGATAGTGCAGTGTACGTTCAGCGTACCTATCTGGGTCATATTGACCCCAATATCCTACCAGGGGTAAACAATCAGCTCCCATATGTCTGTTTTGGTAACTCCCATAAGAAATACACGTGATTGACCAAAATAGAAATCATTGCGGATATGTTTGGTCAAAACTGACGAAGTGCTTCTATTTTGCCAGGTATTAGCTTGATTTATGCATTTTTCCTATAAAGCATAGATTGAAACCTTTCATTTGAAACATTGGTAGTTTTCATAGTTTTATGGGTTATTTTTATAAAAATGATTTCCCTTAGACTGCACAGTGGTTCACGAACCAGATTTACGAGGAAAGATGCATTCAGCGTCTTCAAATGATTTTTTGGACAAATATGGTCTTCTACAAAGTTGTTCCTAATAATAAGGCTCTCTTTCCAATGTGCATGAAAATTGGAGTGGTCCAAATTTTCAAAAAGATTGACAGTCTAGTTAGCGATCACAGTCTTTGACACCTTTTCGTCGATATTCGGCTGCCTTTGTCTTCAACATTCGCAACACAAGCAATCAAACTACGGTATAAAATAAAAATGTCGAATGAATGCGCTTGACCACGATTGCGTCTTCGGGAGATGGTTCGGTTTTTGTTATTGCTGTCTTTCCCATAAAGAGAGCTAAACTCTTTGTATCAATATTTTGAGATGTGTTGGCAAGTTTCTAATGCAAATTTAACCGCCTCGGTTTAATGCAACACTACAGAAAACCACAAAGTTCAGATGCTCCATCACACATTTTAGAAAACAAAGAATTAACACGAGGTCTTCCAAAATTTTCTTTGAAATGGATGAATTAAAATCAAGCATTTTGTATCGTTTTCTGTCATGCAAAAAATCTTCAATCAATCACACAGATTGAGCTGGAAATGGTATTCTGTATTTGCGGCGAACGGCTACTGCTGGGTGGTCAGATTTATTTACTTCTATTTAATTCTAATTTCTGTAAAAGTTCAACAGAATTTTACCAAAATGAAGCATTACCGAGGTGCAGTAAAAAAAAAAACATTACCAACATTTCTATGGTTCCTTGTAGAAATTGGGATTTTTTTGCTAAATTTTGGTATTTTGATTTGTTTTTTTTTAATTCTAACGGCTGAAGGTCAAGGAGAAACCCAACCTCTAGAAATAATTCTTCCGATTCTCCAAGATAGTGTTTGTACATTAGAAAATGGCTTACAATATCATTTGACAAAAGTTAATTAATACATTTATTACAATATCGCCTAACCCTCCGTGACCCATCAAAAATCAGCCCGCGACCTACTAGTGGGTCGCGACTCATAGAATGAGAAACGCTGCTTTACTTTATCGGTGTAGCTCCTCCAAAAAATCCTTCAGGAATTCTTCCAAGACTTTCGTCAAGAATTCATCAAATAATCTTCCCAGGTATTAATCAAAGAAATCCTGGAAGAATTCTTCTAGGATTTTTTTAAAATTTCTCGAAAATTCTTTCAGGAGCTCCTCCAAGTATTCTACCAGATATTCCTACAAGAATCCCTTCAGGAATTTCTCCAAGAATTCCTTCAAGAATTCCACCAAGAATTTCTTCAAGAATTTCTCCAGATATCACTCTAAAAATTCTGCTAAGAATTCCTCAAAGAATCTCTCTATGAATTCCTCCAACAATTTCTCCAGGAATTCCTCATAGACTTTCGCTTAGAAATTCTCCAAACATTCCTCCAGAAATTCCTCCAAGAGTTTCTTCAGGAATTTTTTTTCCAAGAAGCTCTCAAGGAATTTCTTTAGAAAATCCACAAAGAATTTCTCCCGAAACCTTCGGGAAATCGTCCAAAAATTACTCCAGGAGTTCATCCGAGATGAAAAGTTTTTCAAAAATTCCTCCACAAATTCTTCCATAAACACCTAAGCTCCTTCAGGAAACCTTTAGTAACGTTTAGTAAGGTCTACATAGTTTATAAACGCCTCCTTACACCATTCGCAAACCGTTCCGAAACACTACTCCCCCCCCCAAAAATCAACCTAGGTACCGTGATTTCGGGTGAAATTGATCAGTGGGGTGAAATTGATCGACGTGAGGGGCAATTTTTATTTGTCAAAAATAAAGCTTTGAACTTAAAACAATTTGTAAAAAATGACCATCATCTGGCTCAAGGATTATTGAATGATGAGTTTACATGTTTTACAGCTAATTAGTCACATATTTCTGTATTAAATTTAATATTATCCGAAATTGCGTGTTTTGTGATTTGCAAAGACACGTTCAAACTTTTGTTGCCGTAGCTGTATGGCACATGTAATAAATATTCGAATGAATGTTTGTAGCTGCCAAGTGTTCGCTAAACGCGATTTCGTCATCAAAAGTTCTATAAATATTGATATTTATGCAAAAAATTGAACTTTTGCTAAAGTAATGACTTGTTTAATATAAAAATTGCATACCTTTAGGCGTTTTCTTTAGATTTATTAAACTTTAAACCTAAACAATTAAGAATTTACTAAACTTGTATGAGTTTTACAAAGCTTTTCGCATTCTGGGGAAATTAATTCAAATGGAAAAATTATTTTCGGCACTTACAAAGACTTTTCACTGACTGATCAATTTCACCCCGAAACTAAAATTTCTGATTTTTTATTTTAAATGATATTTATTGCAATAAAATGATTAAGTAGGAAAAGTAAAAGTAAAAGTTTCAACCTTATTGACTGATGATACCCGTGGTAGTACTTGTTTTAAAGCATTGAGTTTGACTATATCGATAACTATTCAAAAATTAGAAGCCAAAAACTGTGAAAAGTGATCAATTTCACCCGAAATCACGGTACATCCACATGTGTATCATCGCGCGCCACCTCACAGACGCTAAACATAAAAGAGAAATCATGGCAAATTGCGCTCTTTTGCTCTAGAAATAGCGTGTTTTGTTCTCATTTCATTTTGGCCATACCATGGCGGCAGTTCTTTCACAACTTTCCATGCTGAGAAGAGCATTTTAGTGCTCAACTTCATTGTCTTGCCGGTGTACTGTGGAGTAGCTAATGTAGCAAGCGTCGCGTGGTCAAAAGAGTCTTCTTGCTTTGATAACGATTTAAATTTTCTCTCACTGCTTCCCCTTCCCTCTGTTGTTCGCCTTTTGGGGGGTGGAAGGATGGAGCAGAGCCGGATGGGTGGAAAAAGGACGACACTGTTTTCCTCGGTGCGCCCCAGTGCGTCTGCGCTTCCCGGAGATTGCCCATGATTTGTGGGACTGATATAAATTCCAACATTTTGTGCCCGGCGGTTCAAGGATGCAGAGGGATGTAATAAACATTTCTCATAGCGGGAAGTTTATGTTTCCAAAATTATGTGATGATGGAGGCTTTTTAAATCGAAAGACATACGTTGAGACAAGCGCAAGTGATTCGATAAAAAAAATGATTTAGCAAATACAAAAACCTCCAAAAGCATTCTACTTAATGTTGTTAAATTGTGTTAAAATGAATCTAGAAATCAACTAACCCTTACTGCGTGTTTTTGTGCAAATAGAAATTATTTCAAAAAGCTTTCATTGCCTTTCATACCTGTTAAGTGATATTAGAACAGAGTTGTTCTTGCTTATGCAGCCTTTTGTGACGCACCGCGCCGTTGAAAAAGTACAACCCTAACAGAAGGGGTTACAAGGTTACAAGCATTTATAATAACACATAATCTAAAATAGTAACTTATTCTTCACTGGGTAGACACTCGTTCATATGCAACTTCTTCTTCTTTTTCGGTATGGATCTACGTTCCCACTACAGGAACATAGCCTACCTCACTTCAACTTAGTTTTCTTTGAGCACTTCCACAGCTCTTAATTTGCCTGCCATTGCATTAATTTGTATATTGTGAGGCGTCCAGAAAGTCAACAAAAAAATCCCGTCTAGAACGGGAATCTTACCCGCCGTCTCTGGATTGGCGGTCCATAGCCTTGACCACTAAGGTAACTGGAGACCAACGTGCTTGAGCAATTGGCTTCTTAAGCGGTGTTGAAATAATTACATATTACATATTACATATTGTTTCTTCATGAATTTGTGCCCGGGAACCAATTTGAAAATCAATTTGAAGTTTGTATGGGAGCGATTTGTCGAATCACCCCTCGGGTCAAGCAGTTGCCCAACTGTCAAAAGATAATTTCAAAATATCTTTGAAACTTATTTTAAGTATCAAAATAAAATTCTAAAAATCTGAAAAAAAAAAAAACATTGTGGCTCAGAAAAAGGTGCTCTCTTGTCTATAGGGGGATTAGGGGCATAATGGACACCCTAAGCAAATAAGTACGTTAGGCCTATATAACAGAGTAAAACTTAACATATTATCAGTTGACTTACAACTTTAACTTGGTTCCTACTTCTTTCAATCATTTACAGCAGATAAAATGTCTTTATTGTGAAGAAATAATGAATTGTAAACCGCGTGTTTTTCAGGGTTGGCAGGAAAGGTACGGGGCGAAATGGACACCCATCGGGGCATAATGGGCACCCCTGCATATTTTATGCAATCTTTTTGGTTACATCGACCAGTTAAGTAATTTGCCTACGGAGATCTATACCACAGATATAATACTCTATCTTAGACGAGTTTACATAACATCAAAGTTAATTAAATAAACTTAAAGCTAAAATAATCGGATTGATTTTTTCCAAACTTTCTGAAACGCCTAACAGTATGCAATGCGCGTGCATCCAATCGTAATTGCCAGTGTTCATTTCGCCCCGAATCGACTACAACAGGGGTTCCCAACCTTTTTGAGGTGACGGCCCCCTTTTTTTTTTTTTTTTTTTTTTTCCTCCCCTGTTGGGGAAATTAAGCCACTGCGTCCAATAGGCTGAACTTTTGTGGCATGTCCCGTTTTGATATTCGCATCTAGCCAGCTAATTACCATGTGTCAAGTAATCAGCTACTGCCACGACGCGTCGTCTCCCAGTCAGGTGCAATGGAATTGATAAACTCCAAGACCTTCCCAGGTTTTGCAGACCAGATCTCACTGGGTTGCAAGCAACCACTATTTAGAAATCTTTGCCTGCGCGTGTATAAAGCACCACAACTGCAAAGCAGATGTTCCGAGGTTTCACGTTCCATATTACAGAAACGACAGATATCACTCTGAATATGGCCTATATTTTTCAAGTGATACCTGCTCGGGCAGTGTCCAGTTACTAGGCCAGTGTATGTACATAGAGCTCTCTTGTTGAGCTCTAAGAGCTTTTTGGTTTTATAAGCATTTGGTGTTATAAATCGTTTTGACTGATTGCAATTTTTGACGTCCATCCAATTGGATATCACCCTCTGCTCAGCCCAGCGTTTCAGATCCATTTTAATTGTACAGTTTGATATACCACAGAATGGTTCTGGGCCAGCAAACTGTAAATTGGAACCATTTTTAGCAAGCTCGTCTGCCATTTCATTCCCTTCAATGCCACAGTGACCTGGAACCCAGTATAAGTTTACTGAATTCCCTTGGCACAGCCTGCGCAGTGAAAGAATGCATTCCCAGACAAGCTTTGAAGTACATTTGTAAGCGCACAATGCTTTTAGTGCAGCTTGACTATCTGAGAAAATACAAATATTTGCATATCTGTATTTTCTCTCAAGGCAGATGTTTGTGCATTTCAAAATAGCAAGAATCTCTGCTTGAAACACCGTAGGATAGTGTCCCATCGCCACTGAAATTTGTATTCCAGGGCCGTAGATTCCTGCTCCCGTTTTTATTCCAACTTTTGAGCCATCTGTATAGAATTTGATTGATCCTTGACGAACAGTGGGACCTCCGACTTCCCAATCTGCACGAGTTGTTTCGTGCAACTTGTAAGGAACATCATGGTTCTCCACAGGTTTCATCCAGTCTTTAATCATTTTCATTACTGGCCTATTTTGGAAATATTGTGAAATGCTCAGGTGACCTACAAGATCACCTGGCATAAACTTTTCAACTCGTTCAAGTCTCAGCAATTCCTTTTCTGCTTCTAATTGCACGTATTCGTGCAAGGGTAGCAGATTGAGAATCGCATCTAAAGCTTTTGATGGTGTGCTTTGCATCGCTCCTGTAACAGCAATGGACGCAAGACGTTGAATTTTCGCAAGCTTTGATTGCGTGGTAGCCTCTTTTGTTTTTGGCCACCAGACAAACGAAGCATACGTCACTTTTGGGCGGATTATGGCAGTATAAATCCACATTATCATTTTTGGTTTCAAGCCCCACTTCCTGCCAATAGTTTTGGAGCATAACCAGAACGCACTTGTTGCCTTACCGATCACGGACTCAATTTGAGCATTCCAGTTCAGTTTAGCATCCAGTATCAAACCTAAGTATTTGACTCGATCACTAGGATGAATTTGTATCCCTCCAAGCCGAAAAGCTTTTAGGTTGATCTTCCTTTGTAACGGGTATACATATGTAGTTTGTTCATTTAGTGTTTTTCGTAATCTTCTATAAAATAATCTCTTTAATTATTAATAAAATATTGAACCAGTCTAAAAGACATTATTAACCTTTCCGCATGAACATTCTTCCGAGTTCACGAGTAGCACCTCTTAAGATGGACAAGTTAAATGAGTTCCCACTACAGCCAACACGCACATGTGACCTGCAGTCCAAAAGGCATAGTGCTAACACTTTTTGCGAAATTGCGCGCTCGGCGCTGTGCATTGACCCCCCTAAAGTTGCATTCAAAGGATGTTGAACTTTGCCGAATGGGTTGACTCTCTCTTGGGTCGGAGAGATAGACGAGTCGTATGACGAAAGACTTTCGATGCAGACCACCCTCCTCCCCCTGACCTTGAATATTTCGCGAGCGTGGAAACGAAAATCTGTGGTATTCTCTCGGGAAATATTTCAGACCTGATGGTGGTAATTGCATTTCGCGACTTATCTGAGGCATCTAGGACTTTGATCAACCACTTCGTTCTGGCTAGTGGAAGAGGCAGGAGTGATCGTTTTTAAGTGTCGCGCCGTGACGTGTATTTGAAGGTCTTTCTTGTGAACATGCTTTGTCTTCATTGTAACTAATTAAGTCTTTCCCTTTAGCTAATAGTGCAGTCAAGTTTGTGCAAAGTTGTCGAGAAAAAGTAGATTGTGCGTTGGATTAGTTTTGTGCAGGTAAACCGTGTGTGAAATTTGCGTGTATTTTATGTGTGTTAATTTGGTCGTCGTATGACACCACGTGCTCCCCAACTAGGTCTGTAGCCGTCTTTAAGACCGAACACGTCACACCTCAAGCTAGGATCGCTTCTGACCCCACCGTCAGCTACGAGGTTTTTCCCGGAGGTGCGGAAACCGGAAGAGGGCCAGCGTCCGTCAATCGCGCCCTAGGCGAAGGTTAGAGACACCCAAGTTCATCAGCAAATTGCGCCAACCGTCGAAGCAGTTCATCGGCGGCGCCGCGACGGCCGCCCCCGTCGGCCAACACACAGACCGGAGGTTTTCTGCAGCAGCGTCCATCTCGACACCCCTCGACGCGCGATCCCCAGCGGCGAGTTCATGCTCGATGAGTGACCGCCGTGGGTAGATCATCGGAAGCAGACCTCCAAGCGTACGCAACGAAGAGTAAATGGTCAAACCGTGAGTAGAAATCATGCATGATTAGAATAAGTCCATGCGCATGGCTCATTTTCCCGCTATCGAAGCTATATGAAGTAGATAGCGTAATTTTTCGAATCACGTGGCCCACCGTAGTACCCGCTTTTGCGCCGGTAGCCACACTCTGAGCACGCACACACACGCACACCTTCCCGGATGAACCGCACTTGCACGTAAGAGTACTCGTCACCACGACAGGTTAGGAAGAAAGTAGGTAGAGGGAAAGCAAAAGGCAGGCCTAGGCTAGAGAAGAGAAGAGAGTCCATGGAGAGAGAATAAAAATGTTAAATGAATGTTTTGTGTCTATGCCGTTCTAATGTATTGAGTGTGGGAATACTTTTAGGCGTTGCGGGTGGATAAAACTACCCTGATGATAGAGGACAGTCGTCAATAAAGTTCCGTGAAGGTTTAGCATGTTAATATCGGTCGTTGTTTAATTTATTTTCTGTTATTTATTTTACTGGGGCGGTTCCCCGAAATAACCGAGATAACTCTCTAATTTTCTGTTGGATAGTTCGAGGGTTGGTTAAGTCAGCCAGTGATGAAAACGTAGCGATCTTACTATATTATTACCGTCTCGTTTCCTCGTCTTGAAGAAATAAAATCCTTTTCCTTTTTCCTTGAATTGTCTTCCGAAGTCTGACGTCAGCCGACTCGTTTGTATCTTTGATCGGGAGTAATTAGACCCATTCCCTGGGGGTCTCAACGGCCGGGCAATCCATAAACTGGTAGGTGGTCTCCGAAAGGAGTGGCGCATAAGCCACCTTACTTTAAACCCGACAAACTCGCAGGCTGGCGTGTTACATTTGGCGCCCAACAAAACAAGGCTTTTGATCGTGTATATATTATTTTCATATTTTCTGTAGAAGCGTATTTTCAGTCGGAACATTTAGTTGTAATTTGTAGGTGTTTCTCAATTCTATAGTAAATTGCACGTTTTTTTCATTTTTGTATTTAATAATTATTTATTTGGTCCTGTAGCTACTCGTTGTTTAAATTATTCTGTATTTGTGAATATAATTTATATAAAATAGTGTCCCGTCAGTATTTATTATTATTTATTATTTATTTGTGAAGTTTTTTTTTCTTCGAGTAAATGTATTTGACTGTTTCATGCATTTTGAATAATTTCTTTATATAATTACGAATTACATTAAAAAAATAGAACAACTACATACTCAAAATGATTCGCATACTCCCACGAGCTGAAGATCTCAATCAGGAAGAGATCGATTATGAGCTCCTTATTCGCAATCAAGAACAAGATGTTTTTGCACTCGATTTGGCTGGAAAGCAAAGGCATTTGAGAAGTTTATTTAAAGAGGATTTGAAAGAGGGAAGATCTTACCAATCGCCTCTCTCAATAACGGCAGAAATTGAACATATTCAAGGCAGGATCGATACACTCGAGAAAGCGCTTGAGAAAAAAGTGGAACTGAAATACGAATCCAGGGTTTTGCATTATTGGTATCGGGCAAAATGGAGTAAGGCTTTTGGGGAGGAAGAAAAGAGAATGCGAAGAGAACTGTGCCAAAGGATTGAAGCGATAATGAAACATTATCAGTTTGGGCCACCCCAAAACCCTATTGTAGGTCAAATTAACACTATAATCTCGGGTACAGAAGGTGCTGTAGGCGGTCACAGATCAAGGTCGGAAACGTCTGATCAGGGAAGCGAGAAGAACAAAGCTTCGCCAACGGCGGACAACGAGAAGCATACAGGGACAAAACCTAAAGAACCAATGGAGAAGTTCGATAACCCTTCAGAAGTTACGATCAGCCGTACAGAATGGCTAGAGATGAAGCGAACTTTGGCAGAGTTAACCGCTAAACTGTTAGAAGCCAATGCAGCGCAGCCAGGTGGGTACCGGTACGATACTCCTGGGACTTCGTATCAACCGAATACGGAACCGTCTAAATTAGCTCCGGTCAACGGACAGCAGCATCTGCCGTTGGACAGACGTTACCAGCTTCCAGCTCCACCGACTCAGCTCAATTATGCGCACAGTCCAAGTAAAGTCGCACCAGGACATTCACATCCGACAAACCAAGGCTGGGATCAACCTCAACCGTTGAACCTACACCGCGACACCGAACAGGACACTAGTAGCGAGGACGATGAGCGGAGGCACCCGCCGATGACAAATGGACAGCAGTACGAAGGTCAAAGGTTCTTTCCAGGGTCGCGGGATATCAACCATCGAGAAAGGACACGCTGCGTAGATAGACGGGGAAGACTTTCAGGGCCAGTTGAAAGTGAACTGGACAATTTCTCGGAAAACCGTTACAGTGATTCTTCCAGGTTTCCTCGTGGAACTGCTCGGATGGGTTTCAGCTACAGACAGGCGCACCAAAACCGAATTGAAAAATGGAAGCTTCGTTTTTCCGGAGATCAAAGGTCCGTCTCTGTGGAAAACTTCTTGTACAAGGCCAAAAAGCTGGCTGACAGAGAAGGGATTCCCAGAGAAATCCTTTTACGGGACGTGCACATGTTGCTGGAAGGACCAGCGTCAGATTGGTTCTTCACATTTGTGGATGAACTGAACTCGTGGCAACAGTTCGAGACGTCCATAACCTACAGATTCGGAAACCCTAACATGGATCAAGGGATCAGGTCGAAGATCCATGAACGGAAACAGCTTCGAGGGGAAACATTCATAGCCTTCGTTTCGGAGATTGAAAAGTTGGATAGGCTGTTGTCTCGTCCGTTATCGAAGCGAAGGAAGTTTGAGGTAGTGTGGGACAATATGCGCCAACACTACCGGACTAAAATATCACTGGTCGAGGTAAAGGATCTTCAACATCTGATACGGTTGAATCATCGGATCGATGCGGCCGACCCTCAACTTCAACAACAGACCGGCGAAGTGCCGATGCGCCGACCAGTCCACCAAATCGAGGCCGAATATAGTGACTACGATAGCGATCAATCGGCATCGATAAACGCGATTGATAGTCGGAACAACAGAGCCTTGAGACAGAGGAATCAACGAGATGCTCCAAGGGGTCAACAGATCACAACTCCTCGTCAGACAGCTCCTGAACTGCAGCAGCTCAATTGCTGGAACTGTCAGGAGCAGGGACATAGCTGGAGACAGTGTCAGAGACCTAAGGTGGTGTTTTGCTATGGATGCGGAAACCTGGGTAGGACCATCCGCAGTTGCGAACGGTGTTCCAGACTAGGAGAAGGACAAAACCATGGCCAGCAGGGAAACGAGTAATGGGGTGCGACGCCGGGAATTCGTTCATCCCGCAGGAAGCCGACATTCCCAAATTAGCAAAACCAAATACAACCTACAATCCATTTTCACAGATTTACCACGTTAAGATTAAAAATTCAAAGTGTCCTCACATTAGGGTGAAAATCTTCGAGTCAGAATTAGAAGCTCTACTGGACTCGGGAGCGGGGATCAGTATTTTAAACTCCCTAGATATTGTTCATAGGTATAATCTTGTAATTCAACCTGCAGCGATCCGCGTAACCACAGCCGATGGTTCGGTACACGGATGCTTAGGGTACGTCAATTTACCTTTGTCCTATAAAGGACTTACCAAGGTCGTGCCAACTCTGGTTGTCCCTGAAATTTCGCGACATTTAATATTAGGGGCCGACTTTTGGGAGTCTTTTGGCATCAGGCCAATGATTGATCTAGGTCAGGGACTCGAAGAAATCGAAACCGTAGAACATCGCACCAGTTCAGCAGTTTGCTTCACGATAGAGCCTTCAGGCGACCTCCCGAAGGTGGAAGCAACGGAAGAAGATGACACACTAGACATTCCGGTCTATGAAGGACCTACGGATTCTACACCGAACGTTGACGAGATAGAAACGGAACACGTACTGACAGTAGAGCAAAGACGGAAACTCTCAGATGTGGTCAAACAGTTCGGGCTAACAGGTGAAGGAAAGCTAGGGAGGACCAACCTGATAGAACATGAGATAATTCTCAAGGATGGAGCAAAACCTAGAGTAACGCCTATGTACAAATGTTCTCCGTACATCCAACAGGCCATTGATGAGGAAGTAGAGCGGTTCAAAAAGTTAGATGCGATAGAAGAATGCTACAGCGAATGGACTAACCCTTTAGTACCAGTTCTCAAGAAGAATGGCAAAGTAAGGGTGTGTTTAGATTCGCGGAAGATCAATAAAATGACCGTGAAGGATTCGTACCCAATGCGGAATATGCAAGACATATTCCGACAATTGGGGAAAGCAAAATACTTTACCGTCATTGATCTGAAAGACGCTTACTTCCAGATACCCTTGAAGCAAGAGAGTCGCAACTTCACAGCTTTCCGTACGGCGAAAGGAGTATTTCGGTTCAAAGTACTTCCTTTCGGATTAATGAATGCTCCATTCACTATGTCTAGGTTGATGGACAAAGCGATAGGCTTTGACCTAGAACCTTACGTCTTTGTCTATCTAGACGATATAGTGATTGCGTCGAACAGCTTTGAGGAGCATTTAAGGCTGCTGAAGATTGTCGCGGAACGGTTACGGAGTGCAGGACTAACGATATCCATTGAGAAGTCCAGGTTTTGTAGGAAGCAAGTTGTATACTTGGGGTACCTTCTCAACGAGCACGGAGTGGCCATCGACGCGTCCCGTATACAACCCATACTCGACTACGCTCAACCAAAAACCCAGGAAGACATCCGAAGGTTGATGGGTCTAGCGGGTTTTTACCAACGCTTTATTAAAAACTACAGCGCTATTACGGCCCCGATAACCGACCTTTTGACGAAGGAAAACAAAAAGTTTAAATGGACGAAAGAAGCCGAGGAAGGATTTCGTGAACTTAAGTCTGTTCTCACATCGGCTCCGATATTGGGTAACCCAGACTTCTCTCGGATGTTTACCATCGAGTCAGACGCTTCAGACAGGGCCATAGGCGCCGCCCTAGTGCAAGAACAAGATGGCGAAACTAAGGTCATAAGCTACTTTAGTAAAAAGCTGAATCGAACCCAACGTCGCTATTCTGCTGTAGAGAAGGAGTGCCTAGGAGTGATCTCGGCCATACAGCACTTCCGTCATTATGTAGATGGGGCAAAGTTTCGCGTGGTAACGGATGCTCGGAGTTTACTATGGCTTTTCAACGTTGGCACAGAAACCGGTAATGCCAAGTTACTTCGATGGGCTCTTCGTATCCAGGCATACGATTTTGACCTGGAGTACCGGAAAGGAAAAGCAAACATAACAGCGGACTGCTTGTCTCGCTCAGTAGAAATCGACGCACTCACGTTGTCTGAACCAGATTTTGAGTATGAGGACCTTATCGACAAAATCCAGTCAGATCCAGGAAAACACACAGATTTTCGTGTAATCGATGGTCAAGTCTACCGATACACGAAAACCCAAAGCAGAGAAACCGATCCGAGGTTTGCATGGAAACTGGTTCCAAATGCGGCACAGCGGAAGGAAATAGTTAAAAAGGAACACGAGAAGGCTCATCTAGGATTTGAGAAGACGCTAGCTACTGTGAAGCAACGATATTTTTGGCCCAAGATGAACGAGGAGGTTCGCAGGTACTGTCGAGGATGTTTAAAATGCCAGACCAGCAAGGCTGGAAACACCAATGTTACTCCGCCTATGGGGTCCCAGAAACCTGTTGAGTATCCCTGGCAATTCGTGACACTCGACTACGTCGGGCCATTGCCACCGTCCGGGAAAGGCAGACACACCTGTCTGTTGGTTGCAACCGATGTGTTTAGTAAATTCATTCTCGTACAACCATTCAGGGAAGCGAAAGCGCATTCGTTAGTGGAGTTCCTGGAGAACATGGTATTTCGTCTGTTTGGAATCCCGGAAATCGTGCTGACGGACAACGGCACGCAATTTGTGTCAAAACAATTTAAAGAGCTGCTCAGGACGTACAATGTTTCCCACTGGTTAACGCCGGCTTACCACCCGCAGGTTAATAATACCGAGAGGGTTAACCGGGTTATAACAACCGCCATTCGCGCGACTCTGAAAGGGGAACACAACCATTGGGCGGACAATCTGCAGGAGATCGCAGACGCGATCAGAAACGCGGTTCATGACTCAACCAAGCACAGTCCCTACTTCGTAGTATTCGGCCGAAACAAAGTGTCAGATGGGTCCGAATATGCGCGAATCAGAGACAACCACACGACGGCAACCGACAATGACAAAACTATAACCGATCGGAGACGAAAACTTTTTGATCAAGTGAAGCAAAACTTATCGGCCGCCTACATCAAGCACTCCAAGACGTACAACCTGAGGTCGAACCCTAACTGCCCTACCTACACAGTGGGCGAAAACGTTCTGAAGCAGACTTTCGACCTTTCTAATAAGGGGCAGGGATTCTGCAGGAAGTTGGCTCCAAAATACGAACCAGCAGTTGTTCGTAAGGTTTTGGGAACCAACACCTATGAACTGGAGGACTTGAATGGCAAACGTTTAGGGGTCTACTTCGCAAATAAGCTGAAGAAGATGCCAACTCGTCCAAACCGATAAGTGGTATGGATTTTCAAGCTATGTCCCTTCTAGTGAGAGCTGTTGAATCAACGAACCTCCTAGAAGCAACCACAGATTACGATGAGCAAAAACACCTTCGGGTTAACAACATCATCAGGCAACATTCGACGGACTCGTGGGAGGGGAGTTTTCGAACGAACCGAACACTTGAGGGTACCGAATTTGTCAACATCAGCTATGAACCACTTTTCTGAAGTGACTACAAAACCGCGCGTTTACGAAAACACCGACAGGGTACTGTTTCAAGTCTTACGACCCGACTTACGTGGCGTAAGCATTGTAAATATGTAAAAAGTTAGTAGTTAGTATGCCTAGTTCCCTAATTCTTAGATGTAATATTAGTAATTAGCCTAATTGTTAAGAGTAAATCATAAAATCACTCACAATATCGTTGTTGTTCGTTTGGCGATACGTCATCCTTGTAAATAGTAGATTTAGCTAGGATTTTCCAATCTTTCCGTTGATTGTTATTTATTTCCATCGCGTTTCCATTTGCGTTATTTATTTATTTATTTCGTCCTTTGATATTGTGCCTAAAAGTGAAGTATAGTATGAATTGGTTGCAATAAATTGTTATTTCTGTAGATTAGTACGATTTCTTACCGTTTTGTAGTCAGTTTTCTTTGTTGTTATGTAGTAGACCTCAATTGTTCTCAAGTTTGCCATTTCGTATTTTCCGTCCTTTCAGATCCCGTTATAGTGCCCAGACCACGTCCTTCCATCCTCAGTTAACTGTTTCCTCCGTCCTATCGTCCCCTGTAACCGTCCTCGTCCCTCAGTGTCCTGCTGGGGTCGGTCCAACTGCGAAAGAAAAACATAAACAAACAACTTACATCTAATGTTGGAACGATCATTATCGCTATACTCTCCTAAATATTCTCCCAGCGGGTACGGGATGCCTTCCACAAGCTCCACATCACGTACTTTTGCACCGTAATGCACCCGAAACACGAAAACTTTTCACTTTTCGTCCACTATTTCACGTTTTCACGCACTTTTTTTCGATCGCGAGCCACCTTCTGTGCCGTCGGTCTGTTTTGACGTTTCTCTTTCGTTGTTGATGACTTGGTATGTGTGATAAACTGCTACGTGTGTATGAGTGAGTGATGAATGAAACGATGAACTTCGTTCATTTTGAGTTTGAATGCGAGGGGTGTGTGAATGGAATTTTTTTTTTGTCAATGTTTTAATGTTTAATTTCTTTAAGAATTTTGTTGTCGAGTAAAGCTCGGCGTTTAAAAATTCTTTTAAGAAGATACTTTGCGTTTCAATGTTACGATAAGCGATTATGGCGGATCATTATCCGTGGAAGCAAATCGTGAGTTGAAGCAGTCATTTATGGTGGGAAAGAGTTGAATCTCGCGTGCTCGCTTCGGGTTGGGCTAGAGATTGCAATTCAGACCCATCGGTTTACGTCCATTTCGATGGAGATTTTCGTGTACATTGTCTTCGTTAATCGGCGTTAGTCCTGGTGTAGAAGATAATGTATCGTTTCGTGTCAGTTTTCCGCGTGAGCTCTCTCAATGTTCGTCGACCACATTGAGCAGATGCCTTTTAAATGTTGTTTCAGTTTCATGTATTTTTCCGATTTTGCGTGTTTGGAATCATCAGCAGCAGCAACAACAATAAACCAAATTTCCTCAAACTTTTTCTTATTGCCGTTTTCTTGCCATTTCGAGGTTTCCAGTTAGTTTAAATTATTGTAAGTAGTGATGGATTATTTGAATTCGTTTTCGCTGGAGACTGGAGACAAAATTGTCGTTGATAGTCAGTAGCAGACAGGTTCCGTAATAGAATCTGTGCTGTAAGCAGAGATGGAGTCAACTTCGGTTGATGATGAATCTATATGACCCCGAAAATTTAATTCAATGTTTCTTAAGCTCTTGCAATTTGTAAATATGTAATTAGACTTTGTGTTCATTGTTTTGCCTACGAAAATTTGATTGGTGATTGTAATCTCCATTCCAATGCCAATCAAATTTTCGTACTTTTAGTGGGGAATGATGTAACGGGTATACATATGTAGTTTGTTCATTTAGTGTTTTTCGTAATCTTCTATAAAATAATCTCTTTAATTATTAATAAAATATTGAACCAGTCTAAAAGACATTATTAACCTTTCCGCATGAACATTCTTCCGAGTTCACGAGTAGCACCTCTTAAGATGGACAAGTTAAATGAGTTCCCACTACAGCCAACACGCACATGTGACCTGCAGTCCAAAAGGCATAGTGCTAACACTTTTTGCGAAATTGCGCGCTCGGCGCTGTGCATTGACCCCCCTAAAGTTGCATTCAAAGGATGTTGAACTTTGCCGAATGGGTTGACTCTCTCTTGGGTCGGAGAGATAGACGAGTCGTATGACGAAAGACTTTCGATGCAGACCACCCTCCTCCCCCTGACCTTGAATATTTCGCGAGCGTGGAAACGAAAATCTGTGGTATTCTCTCGGGAAATATTTCAAACCTGATGGTGGTAATTGCATTTCGCGACTTATCTGAGGCATCTAGGACTTTGATCAAGCACTTCGTTCTGGCTAGTGGAAGAGGCAGGAGTGATCGTTTTTAAGTGTCGCGCCGTGACGTGTATTTGAAGGTCTTTCTTGTGAACATGCTTTGTCTTCATTGTAACTAATTAAGTCTTTCCCTTTAGCTAATAGTGCAGTCAAGTTTGTGCAAAGTTGTCGAGAAAAAGTAGATTGTGCGTTGGATTAGTTTTGTGCAGGTAAACCGTGTGTGAAATTTGCGTGTATTTTATGTGTGTTAATTTGGTCGTCGTATGACACCACGTGCTCCCCAACTAGGTCTGTAGCCGTCTTTAAGACCGAACACGTCACACCTCAAGCTAGGATCGCTTCTGACCCCACCGTCAGCTACGAGGTTTTTCCCGGAGGTGCGGAAACCGGAAGAGGGCCAGCGTCCGTCAATCGCGCCCTAGGCGAAGGTTAGAGACACCCAAGTTCATCAGCAAATTGCGCCAACCGTCGAAGCAGTTCATCGGCGGCGCCGCGACGGCCGCCCCCGTCGGCCAACACACAGACCGGAGGTTTTCTGCAGCAGCGTCCATCTCGACACCCCTCGACGCGCGATCCCCAGCGGCGAGTTCATGCTCGATGAGTGACCGCCGTGGGTAGATCATCGGAAGCAGACCTCCAAGCGTACGCAACGAAGAGTAAATGGTCAAACCGTGAGTAGAAATCATGCATGATTAGAATAAGTCCATGCGCATGGCTCATTTTCCCGCTATCGAAGCTATATGAAGTAGATAGCGTAATTTTTCGAATCACGTGGCCCACCGTAGTACCCGCTTTTGCGCCGGTAGCCACACTCTGAGCACGCACACACACGCACACCTTCCCGGATGAACCGCACTTGCACGTAAGAGTACTCGTCACCACGACAGGTTAGGAAGAAAGTAGGTAGAGGGAAAGCAAAAGGCAGGCCTAGGCTAGAGAAGAGAAGAGAGTCCATGGAGAGAGAATAAAAATGTTAAATGAATGTTTTGTGTCTATGCCGTTCTAATGTATTGAGTGTGGGAATACTTTTAGGCGTTGCGGGTGGATAAAACTACCCTGATGATAGAGGACAGTCGTCAATAAAGTTCCGTGAAGGTTTAGCATGTTAATATCGGTCGTTGTTTAATTTATTTTCTGTTATTTATTTTACTGGGGCGGTTCCCCGAAATAACCGAGATAACTCTCTAATTTTCTGTTGGATAGTTCGAGGGTTGGTTAAGTCAGCCAGTGATGAAAACGTAGCGATCTTACTATATTATTACCGTCTCGTTTCCTCGTCTTGAAGAAATAAAATCCTTTTCCTTTTTCCTTGAATTGTCTTCCGAAGTCTGACGTCAGCCGACTCGTTTGTATCTTTGATCGGGAGTAATTAGACCCATTCCCTGGGGGTCTCAACGGCCGGGCAATCCATAAACTGGTAGGTGGTCTCCGAAAGGAGTGGCGCATAAGCCACCTTACTTTAAACCCGACAAACTCGCAGGCTGGCGTGTTACACCTTCTCCTAGTGAAAGGGACAATTACGACTTTTGACGGGTTGATGCTAAGGCCCTCCTTAATACACCATGAATGTGTATAGTTTAGAGCCCTTTGCATTCTCTCCGAAACAGTTTCGTCATACTTTCCTCTCACTATTATGACTATATCGTCTGCAAAGCCCACAACTTCGAAACCTTTTTCCTTCAAGCTTCTTAGAAGATCGTCTACAACCAAGGACCACATTAGTGGTGAGAGGACTCCTCCTTGAGGGCAACCTTTCGTTGCCCTTACTGTTATAGAAGAACTTCCCAGCTCAGAGGTGATTTCTCTTTTTGCAAGCACAGTATAAATCCAATGTTTGATATATTGGTCGAAGTTTTTGTTCTCCATGGCACGCTTCATAGATGAATAGGAGGCATTATCAAATGCTCCTTCTATGTCTAAAAAGGCGCATAGAGCTATTTCTTTTGCTGAAAACGTTTTTTCCACCTTTGTTACTAGCGAATGAAGTGCCGTAACCGTTGACTTACCAGATTGATAAGCAAACTGGAAGTCAGATAGGGGATGCTCTTTTATGTAAGAAGAATTGATAAAATCCTTCAAAACCTTTTCCATAGTCTTCAACAAAACTGAAGAAAGACTAATTGGCCTGTATGCTTTGGGATGCGTCTTGTCTCGCTTCCCCTTTTTTGGTATAAAGATAACTTTTACAAGTCTCCATTTTGATGGAACGTAATTCAATCTTAAACTAGCCTTGAACATCTCAATTAGTGATGGTACCAACACCGCTTCTCCATTTTGAATCAGTGCTGGAAATATTCCATCAACTCCTGCAGATTTAAAAGGCTGAAAAGATCTAATTGCATTTTCCACTCTGGCCTTCGTGAAGATTTCATCAGCTAAATCTGAGGCGGTGTTTATTGTACTAGTTGACTCCGATGAGTTTATACTAGGACATCCTTCACCTTCCAGAGATATAGTATCATTGGAATCCACACTTGGAACCGAACCTGGAAAATGGGTTTCCATCATTAAATCCAATGTTTCACGAGGAGTTTTGGTAAAAGCTCCATCGTCGCGCTTCAGGTTTCCTAATTCATTTGAATGATCTTTTGCAAGCGTTTTCTGTAGTCTTGCAACTACAGGAGTGCTGTTTATGTTTTCACATGTCAGCATCCAAGATTTTCTTTTCGATTTTCGTATTTCGTTGTTGTAATCAGTCAGGGCTTTCCTGTACTGAGTCCAATCTCCCGTTTGTTTCGCTCTATTGAACATTTTACGAGAAAATTTTCTAAGGCGATCCAGTTTAAAGTTCCACCATGGCACGTCTCTAGTAGAAGACGATTGTATGGTGGGACAACTTCTGTTAAAGGAATTGATGATACTTTCATTTACCCTTTGAGAAAATGATTCTAACTTTTGGGTTGAATCAATAGTTTCTCCCATTGTAAATGAATGCGTATTCAACAATTCTACATATTGATCCCAGTTTGTCCTCCTGGGATTTCTAAATGCGGTTCTAGAATAATCTCCACCACTCCAATTGAAGATTATGTGTTTATGATCAGATAGAGAAATCTCATCTGACACGTGCCAGTTTGTGATCTTGTCAAAGATTGCAGCATTGCACAGTGTTAGATCCAAGACCTCTTGTCTGATTACATTTGAGAAAGTAGGTTTATCACCATTATTGCAAATGTCTATATTGTTCGAAGACAGATATTCTAATAGTGACTCACCTCGACTGTTAATATCCGTACTACCCCAAACCGTGTGATGTGCATTGGCGTCACAGCCAATGATAAACGATTTGTTGTTTTCTTTACAGAATTGGACAAATGATGCGATCTCAGGAGGAGGTGCCTCAGGAACATCACCAGGAAAGTAAGCTGAAGCCACAGCGATCTCAGTTTTACCCCTAGTGGTTGGTACCTCTACCATGACCGCAACAATGTCCTTTCTGATAAACTCTGTAATAGGATAGCATTTTAACGTTTTGCGTACTAAGACAGCGGTTCTGGGTGAATCTTGTTGCTCATCATAAAATAGTTTAGTATTTTGTGTCAGAACTCCAAGAATCTTTCGTTTATTGGACCATGGCTCTTGAATAAGCGCCACTTCTAGTCCTTCTTTTTCAAACCTTCGACTCAACACAGCAGAAGCACCTTTTGCGTGATGAAGGTTTACCTGTACGAACTTAATTCCTGTCATAAAAAAAAAATTCATTTACCCACTTTTATTAAGCCTCGGAATTGAGACGTAAGAAAAGTGGCCGATTATTCCGGAGACAAATAAGGTCCACTGCGTCATTGCTCCGTTTAACACAGTAAGGGCAACATACTGTGGAGGGGGCCCTGGTACTCCACAGGCTCCGTTCACGGTTAAGTTTTTATTAGACCCCCCTAACCATTCATTCCTAGGCACGGTACGCTTAACACCATGAATTAGGGGTCGCTTGTTTGGTGGACTTTTACCACCGGATCAGGCAATCCGTAGTGATATTCTTAGCCAGTTGAGGGAACTGCTACCGCCACTACACGGCTATCTAGGCTGATCGGGAATAGAAATTAATATTGATGATCAACTTCTTTAGAGCCCGAACAGCCGGCACCCTTTAAGAATGGGGCACGTTCGGTGTAGTACTAAAATTGTAGTAATGAGCTGAATTTTAGTATGGTGAGAAGGTCAATTCTCCGTTTCTACAAAGAAATGGTGCAAAAAGCGTGGGTATTATGATTCCTTGCCTAATTTGATGCTGTTTGAGCAAAACTTTGGATAACTATGTTGTTTATGTTGCAAGAAATGGAGAAAACAACAACACAGTCACCCAAACTTTTGCTCAAACAGCATCAAATTAGGCAAGAAATCATAATACCCACGCTTTTTGCACCATTTCATTGCAGAAACGGAGAATTGACCTTCTCACCATACTAAAATTCAGCTCATTACTACAAATCTAGTACTTCACCGATCTGTCCTATTGTCAAAGCATCTGGGGCCCAATATTTTTTTTTTTAGAAAAAATATGAATTAAATGAACGATACCGAGTTTTTTTGGGTACAGTGACCTAGCCAGAAATTTACTGTGGATTTTCGACGATCAATAACACTAGTTAACAGCATTTTTGAACTCGGTATGCTGATGATCGTTTCTGGTGTAGAATCATGCCCTGAGTTCGAAAACGCGAAGGAAAAAAAATACAGAAGAGCGGAAATTTCGACTTTCCAAATGATTTGAAATCGATTTATGTTCTATTTTTAAGCAAAGTCGCTCACTTCACACACCTCATTCTCCGTAATCAATGCTCCGATTGAGCTGATTGTTTTACTGTATCTCACCTACATATGCTCTGTCAAAAAAACGTTGAGAAATAATTTTTAAATTGTTTTTTTCTTATTGGAAAAAAATACACTTCTTCACATATTTTTGGTAATTTTGCTAAAATTTAAGGAGATCATTCCCAAAACTCGCCAATATCTTGAATTTTATCAATCTGACGCAAATCCTGCATTTAGATGATCGAATGGTATTATATTCAGCTTCTAATTTATGGAAAAAGATTTAAAATTGGTTGAACAAAACGCAAGATATTTGAATTTTAGTAAATTCCATATTTTAAAAAGTTGTAAAACTCGATATTGAGCTAAAACTCAAAAACTGTTCTACTTTAAATTTTTTGAAGCGCGTTTTCGAAATCAGCGCTAAATTATGCTTCAAAAATTTTGGTCGTTGACAGAAATTCACGACTTTCGTTTTATTTTGTAAACTAGTGTAATACGTTTTTTTATTCGACAATCCCATTTCGCGAAAAAAAAGAATGTCATGGACATTCAATTTGAGTCGTAGCTGAAAAATAGCGGCGCAGCGGAAACAAATTTCTACTGAAGGCGTTTTATACAGAAAATTTGTTACTCAAACTGTGGCTTTTGGGGGTGGCGGTATGCAAAATTGAAAATTGGTATAATTTGCACAAAATAGAATAAAAATTTAACAATTGTTTTGGTAACATCGCGGCCCCCTGGACTGGCTTCACGGCCCCCTAGGGGGTCGCGGACCACCGGTTGGGAACCCGTGGACTACAACATTAAAATTGCTGTTTTGAGTAAATTCTGGTCTAAAATAGAATACTTCATCCATTACTACATCTTCGTACACATGTAGGTAAGGTAACAATTCACTTGTTTTTATGGTGGACACACTCGTAATACCTTATTTGATGCTGCTTCGAAATTATAAGAACTGCACCACATGAAAAACATATTTCAATTTCAATGATATTTTGGTTATTTTGGAGCAATATAAATGGTACATTTGAAAAATAGAACCATGACTTGTTCCTTTACACTCATACATTACAAGTTTTACATAAAAGTCAACGGTTTCGGCAAAAACAGGGGTGTCCATTTCGCCCCGGGTGTCCATTATGCCCCTAATCCTCCTACATATAAAAATGAATTTCTGTCTGTTTGTCTGTCTGACTCTTATGCATTCGGAAACTACTGAACCGATCGGCGTAAAATTTTGTATGCAGGGGGGCATGCGGCCGGGGAAGGTTCATAGTGTGAGAACCCTACTTCCTCTGAAAAGGGGGGCTCCCATACAAATGACTTCGCGGGGCACTTTTCTATGAAGCTACGTGTCAAAAAACACAGTTGGCAGGCAGTACGACGTTTGCCGGGACAGGTAGTATAGAATAAAAAATCGTAACATTTTTCAAAATTTAAAAACCCGATTGAAATGGAGAATAAAATAGCCGACTATGCACCATCCAGCCGACCGTGATTATTATGAATTCTGGCCAATTCTGAATTTCTCAATATAAGTAATAGTTGGCGTTTACATGGTTTATTATTTATTGTAGACCGCGTCGAGCTCTCGACGCATACCTACTAAATTAGACACCAGGCCACTGCTGGTTGCTAGATATGCGGAGTGCGAGTGTAAGTCTCGGCTTCAGTAGAACAATTCGCTCTCACTTGCAGTTAGTGGGCACATACTTGAGTGTGTTGAAGATTGAAATCTAAGCCGAAGGAGAGATGAACATCCCCTTCACGGTGTGAGCTCGGAGTCAGTTTGGCTTTCTATTCTGCAGAATCATTTCCTTTTCTATAGCTCAGATGGTTAAAGCGCCAGTCGTGCTTTCGAATCCCACCAGAATGGGATTTTTTTCACAAATTCATCTCTAAAATTGCCGGTAAATTTTAAAAAATCTTTGAAAATTTCTTCATCAATTTGTTTCTGAGTTGCTTTGATACTTCTAACGAAATTTATATAGCGAATCCTTCGGGAACTCCTTCGACTATTGCTTTAAAAATTCATACGACATTTTGCTTGGAAAATCCTCCGGTAATTCCTTTAAACGTTTTTTTTCAATTTCATAGGTAGCTTTTACGGTATCCTAATTATAAATTCTAGCGGCCATCTATTTTGAAATTTCACAAGTAAGTACGTTGGGAATTTTTTGCAAAATTCTTTCGCAATATTCTTTGGAAATTCCGTCGGTCATTTCTTTGGAAATTTATCCTATAGTTTATTTGCAAATTCATAAATTATCCATTGGCAATCGTGGAGGAATTTTTTAAAGGAATTCACGAAAAAAATGCGCTTCCCAAATGAATCTAAAGATGAAGTTTCCAAATCAATTTCCAAAGGGATTTTTATATGAGCGGTTTCTTGAAAAACCTGAAGAAATTTTCAAAAAACTGCCTGAGAAATGTGCAATGGAATTGCCGAGGGTATTGCCATAGATGTTTACGGAGAAATTTCCAAGTTAATTGCCGAAGCATACCTATGAAAATTTCTAAAAGAATACGTAATGGAATTTCGAAAAAAAATTCTTTTAATTTTATTTTTGTGTATTTTAACTTGCAGCTAATTCTACACTTCGGGAAAAGATTCCAATGGAGTTGTCGGAAAAGTTAAAAAAAAAAATCCGCAAGGACGTTTCCAAAGAAATTCCTGAAGCAATAGCTGATTTTTTTTTATTGAGAGTGACTAGGGCATTCGTCTCTGCGAAACAATTACTGAAGGAACTTCCGAAGGAATTTTCAAAGAAATTGTCGTAGGAATTTCTATGGCTATTTCCCAAGGAATTGTTAAAAAAAATATTCATAGGAAGTGCAGAGGAAATTCACTAAGGTTTTATTTTTTGAATTCTTTCTACAAATGGGATTATTGAAACATACACAATAAAATTGTTGACGGAATTGTGAAAGTTATTAATGTAAGCATTCCCAAAGAGTTTACAGAAAATATACACCAAAAAAATATTGTAGAAACTCCACATGATTTTCTGTAGAAGTTTCCTAGGAAATTAGTGAAGAAATTCACATAACCATTGCTGAATTTATAACTGAAAATATTGCCGTAGGGACTCTCATAGTGATTACCGGAGAGATTTTTTTAATAAGTTCCAGAAAATAAAATAGCCAAAATAAATGCAAAGAAAATTATCAAGAGAACTAAAAACTAAAAACTAAAACCAATAAAAAAAATGCTTACGAAATTCTCAAAATGAAGGCAAAACAAATTCCGTACCGCCTTTAGAAATGATGAAAATATATAAAGCCAACTCATGTGCCATAGAAAGTTCTGAAGGAATTGCCAAATCACGAATCATACAATTGAAGATTTGAAGAATTCTGAAGATTTTTGAATAATTGAATGAAATAATGAAATGTTATTTGTTACACGAAATTTTAGAAATTATTGTCTTCAATAAGGCCGGAAAAAAACTCATTTTCTTCTTTTGTCACCGTACTCGTTGATTCGTCAAGGGGGGGACGATAAACAATAAATGAATTTCATGGAAAAATATCCTAGGGAATCGCGCCACTTGGGCGGTGGCTTCTATATTCGTCTGTTTTCCACTATAACTCAGTCAAATTTTGCTAGTATACACTTTATATGAGCATAAAAAAAAGCTGAAAGCTATTTTATTCATTCCGATGAGTTGGTAGGTGCCATATTTATTTGTTCCGTATTTTTTGTCGTTTAAGTTTTGTTTCATGTTCGGCAAGTGGTATGGGGAATTGTAGCTGAAGTCTTTGGTCTCTGTGAGCCGATTATGTGTGTTTGCTCGAGTGCCCCTGGCCTGGGACAACCGCAAAACCACTGAAACGGAAAGCTCACATCGGGATATTTGTGACAAAAGTGATTTTGTGTCAGTGGTTGAGTGTGAGCGTAAGAGAAACGAATGCTGCGAACAGTCGACGAGGACTGCCATCGCCATATTTTAAGAATTATGAATTGTAGGGTCTGGGACCATTTGGGCAGGAGCACCTATTTTAGGCACTTGCTGCTACAACTCAGTCAATTCCAAACCGATTGACTTGAATTTTTGTACATGGCTAGATGCTGTGCCTAACTGACCGTGTCTCAAAAATCAAGTCAATCGGTTGAAAATTGACTGAGTTATAGCAGCAAGTGCCCAAAATAGGTGCTTCTGCCCAAATGGTCCCAGACCCTATGCCTCTAACCGAAGAAAATAATTGTATGTTTTCACCAAGGTATTGATTACTCTATATTTAAAGGATAAATAAACACCCGCTTACTCTCGGTACTTGGTGCTTGGTGGTCGTTAAGGCCGCTAATTCAGAATGGCGATAGTAATTTAAAACATATTCCGGAAACAATAGGTAACCCATATAGTCGAGGTGATGAATGTGCGTGTATTCAACAAGACAATGCTGAGCGTGACCCGATTCCAGGACGGTCCAGGATCGTCTCGTAACGAAAATATTCTTGACTTCCTTGGACATATGTAGACTCTTCAGTAGAGTACCATAAAGTACACACCACACACATGATATTTAAATATCGTACCCAATAATTTTTTATGGTTGTCAGCTGTTTTTGTCCATTAAATAGCGATTTGCACAATTTTTTATGTATTAATGTGTTTTGGAAATGCCGAAACTTTAAGTAGGGGAGACTGGGAAGACTTGATCTCTTTTTCTTAATTTACCTGAAACTTCAAGAAAAAACACAAAACTAGATCCGATTACCGTAAAAAATGGCAGGTAAACATCTAATGCAAGTTAATACACAACAGAAGGCCTTTAAATTATTGTTAAAGTTTTCAAAACTGTGTTTTTATGGAGGCATGTCTTATGATGTATTTTTCAAAAATGGGTGACACTTGATCCCCCTTTGATCACATGGTTTATTTAAAGGGAAAATAATTCCAGAATCTTCCTATTAATTTTCTTTTCGAGTTTTCTTGTATTTTCGATGAATATGCTAAAACACTGCATATTCAAGATTTAAATTTTTAAGGATATGCCGTATTTTAAAAATGGGGAGACTTGATCCCCCTTTTCTTGGTTTGTACTAAAGTTATAATTATCTAACACATTTTATCGTTGAATAGACTAGAATTCCAAGTGAATAGAGGCTTCCGAATAGAATTTTATTTTTCATATGTATAATGTGTGTGTAATCCTCGAGGGATCAAGTCTGCCCATGTCACTGTTGTGTATACTAAGCTGAATTAATTAAAATATGTTATCAACAACCTCATTTGGATAAATAAGTTTGAAAGTACTTTATTTAAACTATGTGCTGTGGAATTTTGACACGATTTGGTTCAATTTTCACAAAGTTATTGAGATTTTTCAGAATCGTGTAAAAAATTTTTGAAGGACTGAAAACAAACCATCAGCCGTTAAAAAATGATGCAATGTACAATCGAAATCACTTGTAGCCAAAACATAGTCGTTTGTCCAGGAGTAGTTTTGGAAAAATTATGCTAGAAGAAAAATGTTTTTGATTCCGAACAAATATGGGGGGACAAGTCTCCCCAGGGATCAAGTCTCCTCAGTCTCCCCTAAAGTTTGGATTTTTTTAGTTCCTTATCTTTTCAATGTCGTGCAAAATCGAACGTAAAGCAATCTGATTCTATTGTATAACCTTACCGTGAATCTTCTGCACCACACCGACAACCAACGAATGTCACGAATTCGTTTACCCATTGGCAACTTCAGTATTATATCTGAGTTTTCGTGTTTGCCCAACGATGGAGGCTCTCTGAAATAAATAAGAAAACAAAAGTGTCAATCTAAATAAAACATATATTATAAAGTGGTACAACCCAAATATATATGCAGTCGATTGTAAATAGTGTTCATGATTGTAAATAGTGTTCTAGGTCAGTCATAGAAAAAGTAGGAGGTTTAGTTTAACTTACTTATTTTTCCGTGGCAAAATACTTCCAATCTTGTATTATTACCTCGAATTTTACAAAAAAAAACTAATTATTTCAAACTCTTTAAACAATTAATCTAGCGTTTCTCTTGACGTAAAATAATGTGAAATTTCAACACAACTCCTAACTACGGATAAGATAAATAAGTTTAACGTTGAACTTTTCGTCATTGAAATCATCGTCATTATCAAACATTTGAAAGCAGTTTTTTCGTTCAAAACAAAAGTTTTTGCTATGAAAATATATTCACTGTACTGTACATGAGGAATATAATGCAGTGAATATATTTTCATGATCCTTGTTTTGATTTGCAGCGAGAAAACTGCTTTTTTATTTTCCGAAAAATGATGACGAATGCTTGAGCCTTAAGTCACGGTTCATTAGAGTTGAATACTTCTTTGCATTACATTAGGTGTAAGAAGAACCCGACAGAAACCAATTTATTTTAACAATCTTAAATAACAAAACCACACAATTATAGCCTAACGAACAAAGCCTTGTGGTCCACTCACGTGCATTTACCCAGATACCTAGATACACACGCCGGAGTACGCCAAGGATGTGAAGCCAAGGCTATTTAAAAAGTAAGCAAAATTTAATGTTCGTCATTTGCTTTTCAAGCAGCATCCCTTGCATCGTCGTCAACCCCCAATCCTGGATTTGGCTTGATTCTTAATATGGAATTCGCTGTCTATTTTCCGGCTTTTTGCCTCGCACCGCCATCAGCTATGGTAGCTCTCTATACTTATGGTCGCTATAGTATACTACCGCTCATCATCAAGTGGTATTGAAAAAACCCACACGGCTCAGAATATGCTTTTTAGACAATTGGTTTTTACCCCTTTTCGCATTGCGCTTCACCACCATCATCGCTATCCGTCGGTGGCGCGGGCTGGCTTGTGTTTTCCTCATTTTGCCTTTATGTGACTGTGAATCCTTTTCTTTTCCAACCTATGAGTATAGGGGAGGGTAGATCAATAGTGGGATACGTTTTGATCTACATTTAATTGCCCAACGTCACAATTAGTATAGCACATAATCAACAGTAGTTCGCTCTACACAATACTTGGTTCATAGCCGCCCAATGCTCGCCAGACATGCTCCACACTCGAATCAGTCGTGAACACCAACTTTGCAGGGTTGTTATCTGGCATTCTTGCGACATGCCCTGCCCACCGTATCCTTTCGGCTTTGGCCACCTTCTGGTCTGGTCCTTAGCACGCGTCGCTTAAAAACTCAGAGTGCTTACAGGTTCTCCTCGAGCATGGTCCATGTCTCGTGTCCATAGAGGACCTGCGCTCATTTTAGCGTTTTGTACATGGTGCATTTGGTGCGAGGTGAATCTTTTGATGACGCGCCTTCGTATTTCACGAACAGCCGTCAGTAAGCATACGAGGTAGACGAATTCCTCCACCACCTCGAAGGTGTATCCCCGTCTGTCGTGACATTACTACCTAGATGGACCCGGCCGTGTTCGGTTCCTCCTGTCAGCATGTACTTTGTTACTGACCCATTCACAATCAGTTCGACCTTTGCTGCTTCGCGTTTCAGGCGGGTGTACAGTTCTGCCTCCGTTCCAAATGTTCTGGCGATAATGTCCATGTTGTCCGTAAAGCACGCCGAATTGACCGAATTTTGTGAAAATCGTACCCCGGCTGTAGAGCCCGGCTCGTCGCATGACACCTTTCAGTGCGATGTTGAAGAGTAGGCATGAGAGTCCGTCACTTTGTCGCAGTCCCCGACGAGATTCGAATGAACTGGATAATTAACCCGAAACTCTTACCGTCCATCGTTGCTTTGATCAGTCTAGTCAGCTTCCCAGGAAAGCCGTTTTTGTTCATGATTTTCCGAAGCTATGTGCGGTCGATATTGTCGTATGTCGCTTTGAAGTCAATGAACAGGTGATTCGTTGTGACCTGGTATTCACGGCATTTCTGGAGGGTTTGCCGTACGGTGAAGATCTGGTCCGTTGTCGAGTGGCCGTCGATAAAGTTAACTTGATAACTTCGCACGAACTCATTAGTTTTACGTGACTGACGACGGAAGATGATCTGGGATAGCACTTTGTAGGCAGCATCCAAAATGGTGATCGCTCTGAAGTTTTCACATTCTAAATGGTCGCCTCTCTTGTGAGTCGGGAAAATTACCTCTTTCTTTCTCCGGTAGCTGTTCGGTTTCCCAGATCCTGACTATCAACCGGTGCATATAGGTGGCCAACTTTATGGGACCATCTTGAAGAGTTCAGCTGCGATACCATCCTTACCAGCTGCTTTGTTGATTTTGAGCTGGTGAATACCATCCTTAACTGCCCTCAGCGTGGGAGTTCGCTCATTTCTGTCCTCTGCTGCATTGACGTAGTCGTTCCCTCCGTTGTCGTGGTCGTTTCGTGATTCGCCGTTCTCCTCCAAAATCGCTTCACACTCCTTGTCAAGCCATTCGTTTCGCTCTCGGTAGCGTCGTTGATGGCTGCTTTTACTGTTCTCCAGCAGTCCTCTAGAGGAGCCACATCGAGTTCGCCCTCATCTGGCAATTCTGCGCGTATGTTGAGGTGACATTCGGTTGCTTCAGTTGCTCTTGGTTGTACCGTGGCGGTCGCCGGTACCGTATATTGTTGATGACGGAGAGTTTTAGGCGCAGTATGACCATCACCAGATAGTGGTCGGAGTCGATGTAAGACCCACGATAGGACCTGACGTCGATAATGTCGGAGAAGTGCCGTCCGTCAATCAGATCGTGGTCGATTTGCTATTCCATCTGATGTGATGATCTCCAGGTGTAACGGTAATGGTGGCTGTTTTGGAAAAAGGTGCTACGTTTGGCCATGATTTTAAAGCAATCTGCAGCATCTGCTCCAGCCGCAGCCGTTCTGCTATTGACTACTCTCCCCTACTGGACCTATTTATTCATGGGCATTTTAGTGCACAACGCATTTGATGAGGCGAATGGTGGTTGGTTGCAAGAAAAAGTAAGAGAGAAGAGGGATGCATTTTGTAGGTTACTGTTCTTTATTTGATTTTTTTTTCTGCTACGTAGGCGATTTGTAAACAGGACCATTTCAAACTTGTAAGAGCTGCGGTGAGATGATTCTAAGGGTAGTTAGGAACGTATCGATAGGCGAAATATTAAAGCAGTTGAGGTAAATATCCCTGGAGAGTTTCAAATACTTTGGATGATTGCATATCTGTTTGACCTGTGGTCAATGGCGTTAAATTGAATTTGTTTAAAGAGACTTTAATATTTGCAGAAAATAAAACCCTGTTTATATTCTAACCACCGTTCCGATGTCACTGCAAAATTTTAGAAGCAATAACGTTTGTACCGACAAGCAGAATACCCTCTTCGATTGAGTGTAATCAGTTTTGTACTTGTTAATTACCCTCCTGATGCATTCCAATTACATTAATAAGAAATATCATTCTTTGGACATATGTTCGTCTCACAAATTGTCTTCCAATTTTTTTTCTCTAACGCCACAAGACATCTTTTGTTTCTTGAAGCCCAACGCCCCTCTAGTTGGCATTCTCAAAAACACATTAAAGATCTGTGTTAGACGCCATCAGTCTTCTTATCCTGTCACTACAGCCGCCATCAGCACGATTCACACAAATTTAATTAACTTATAAAATGTAATGATTGTCGTCATCAAGCAGCGTGCTCACCATCCATTTGCTCATTCATGCTTCTTTCTATGCTCTGGTGGGAGCCGAAAGAACATAGGATTGTTTTATTGGGCTCTACCCCATTTGGCATAACGCCATTTGGCATAATGCCGTTTGGAATAATGCCATTTGGCATAAAAGCCATTTGGCATAACGGCCATTTGGCATAATGGCCATTTGGCATAACAAATATTATACACATTCTTACCAAGAAGGCTGTTCTTCGTGTTATGCCAAATGGCATTATGCCAAATGGCCATTATGCCAAATGGCCTTTATGCCAAATGTCATTATGCCAAACGGCGTTATGCTAAATGGCATTATGCCAAATAAGGTAGAGCCGTTTTATTGGTGTACAAGCAGCACCATCCGAGCTAGAGGAATGCGAGACTTACATATGATCTCTTTTCAATTGTTCAAGAATGGACATGAATATTATTTCAAAATTCATTAATAAAAGATGCTGATATTTTTACATCTTTTCTAAAGATATCCATACTTAGATTTAGGGCACTTTGGACGATACCGTGTTGCTGGAAATCGTAGAAATACAAATCTTTAACGTCTCTATCGGCTATTTATAATATGGAGACGCATGGTCGTAAGCTCATTTATGCGCCAACCGTCACGATTGCTCAGTATTCGTGAAATAAATTAAGGTGATTGTTAGTTTTGCTACCTCAAAGTTGACCCAACTAACACGAACAAATTCAACTCCATTTAATATGTGACAATCGTAGATACATACCTCATAGATTTCGATACCACAATAAATGGATGCCGTGTAGATAAAGTGCGTCTCAAACCAGGAGGTTACTGTCCTTGAATACACCGCAATATATATGCCGTCTACACCGTGCTCTGCATTGACGGGAATTCGTTGCCTTGAAATAAGAATATTCATCCATCCCTACGGAGGGAATGAACGTGACAAAATGTGAGTGTGGTAACATTAGGGGTCTTTAATCCCCGTAAATGTCATTTTGCTTTCGATGTGCTACAAACTAATACAGTAGCTGGCAAACGCGTCCCATTTGCCATTCCCTGTAGCACTTTGGACATTTTTGCGATACGTAATCGCAGCAAAACACAGCGTGCAACCGTAGGAGGTAAAGCCCTAAATGAAATAGATTAGATCGGGGATGTATAAAGCAATCGTCTGTGAGCGCTTATTGTCACTATTCTTGTTCCTGGAAAGCCGGGGTTTATTTCTTCTCAAGTCCCTAGCAAGAAACGAGAATATATTGCGGAAAATCCAGTGCGGATAAGCAAAGCATCCCCAGAAGGACAGGAGTATGAAAATTTATGCGATATTTATGCACTGCTCTTCAAAGGTTGATTTTTCAGCTTCCCAGAATACGTAACCATGTGGAGTTGATTTAAATATAGATCATTCGTGTCGTGGGAAGTCTTGTATGTATGTATGTATGTATACGATATTTAAAATAAAAATACTAAGTTGAAGATTGATGCTCTCTGGTAAACGAACTTGTGGTATTAGTTCATCTGGATAATTTCAGTTCAAAATAGGTGTTGTCCATAAATTACGTAGACTCATTTTTGGCCATGTCAAACCCCTCTCTCCCTTCGTAGACTTTTATCCGCCCAATATTTCCAAAATTTGTATAGATCGTAGACTTGGTATACAACATGATTTTGGTTATCGTGTGACAAATGGTGTTGCGTACCACGGTGGAGTGCAGATGGAAGACGGGACTTAAAGAAGGCGAATGAACCACGAGCTGCATAAGTTGCTGAGAGAACCAACCATCGTCCATACCGTGAAAATCGGGAGGCTACGGTGGGCGGGTCACGTCATCAGGATGTCGGATAGCAACCCGACTAAAATGGTTCTCGAGAGTCATCCGACCGGTACAAGAAGACGTAGAGCACTGCGAGCGAAGTGGGTCGACCAAGTGGAGGACGATCTGCGGACCCTACGCAGAGTGCGGAACTGGAGACAAACAGCCATGGACCGAGTGGAATGGATACGGCTACTATGTACTGCAGTGGCCACCCCGGCCTGACTATTCACGCCGGCGAATCAACTTCCGGCAAGCGAACTTCCGAATATTTCGCACTCACTATGTAGTTTTCTCGCCGCCTAACAAGCTTCCGGGTAGCAAACTTTCGAACCTTTCGCGCTAACTAAACAAACTCCCGACAAGCGAACTTTCGAATCTTCCAACGACAAGCAGTATTCCTGATTCGAAGAATTTTCTCCAGGAAGATTCACGAAATTCTCTTGGAAAGCATTTTACTGTTGAGTTTTCCATTTTATCCTTTGAATAAGGGGTGATATACAAATTATATCATGCAAAAATCGACCTTATTACACCACCCCCCCCCCCCCTACAACCCCCCTCATTCCTATGTCACACTTTTTGTATGGAACCTCATTTTTTTTTGTAAGGGTCGTCATGTTCTGCAAAACTCCTCCTCCTCCCTAAAAGCGTAACGTTATTCGTGTGCGGTCCCCAAATTAAACTACTTTTCCGTTGACTACTTTTTGCTGTAGATATTGTTTGGGCTTTCACTTTTCCGTACTGCTACCCTGTACCCTGCTTAGGCAACTAACTGGGTGGAAGTAGGTTCAGATGAACACTCCTGATTAGCGCTGATGCGGCTCTGAGCTCAGTCCCCATAAGGGCCTGTGCCAACTCTTGGGTGGCCTGTTTGCATAAATAACCACCAGGATCATTGGCGACTACTGCAATGAGGGATAGCGGCTCTAAAGGTGGAGCCAACAGAAACTACTACTGAACAGGTGGACGAGCTGATCGACTTCACTAGCGGGCGGACTAACATCACCTGAAGGACCTGAAAGAGGGCCGGCTGAAGCTCTGCAAATCGCTAGCTCTGTCCAAGAAGGAGTACGATCTCCTGGTTGAAGAGCGGAATGCGAGCAGCGAAGAGCGATCCACTAAAATCAAACGGACAGCTTCCTCTTTGCTGACAACGCGAGAATAGTGAATGAGACCATGCAGCTAGCCGGAACCGTAGCGGAGAAATTAATCCGCCCTGCGGCTCGAGCTGCATGGCCGAATCCAGTCGAGGATACGTCGCCCGCGGGGAACAAGAAGCGTCTACAAGAGGTAAAGCCGAAAAGGAAGAAAGGGACGCCCAGCGCGAGCAACCAGGCTCCCAAGTCGGTAGCAAAACGGGCATGGGGCTGGGAAACCAAGCCCCAGAAGGCCGACCCTAAGAGAAACTGTGGCCAACCAGACCAAGGGAAGGACAACCCTTGGGTTACGGTTGGAAAGAAGAAGAAATTGAGAAAAATGAAAGCAACCGCAAGCGCGAAAACTGAGGCGGATACATACACATAGGTGCTGCGGGCCTTCTTCTTCTTCTGTGTGGCTCTACGTTCCCACTGGAACTTGGCCTGCCTCTCTCCAACTTAGTGTTCTTTGAGCACTTCCACAGTTATTAATTGGAGGGCTTTCTTTGCCTGCCATTGCATGAATTTGTATCTTGTGAGGCAAGCACAATGATACACTATGCCCAGGGAATCGAGAAAATTTTCCCGACCGGAACGGGAATCGAACCCGCCGTCTCCGGATTGGCGATCCATAGCCTTAAGCCGAAAATCGTCTCTCACCGCTGGGTGCGTGATGTAAAAAACAACCAACCGGCGCACTAGGACTGGGGAGATGATACTAGTGCTGAAGAAGGAGGCGGCCAAGAAACACACCGAAAAAGGGCAGGTGGGAGCCCTTACGGCGGAGGTAACTCTCCAGTGTAAAAACCTGGACAAGATCACCGATGCAGAGGAACTCGCAGCCGCACTTAAGCAGCAATGCGACGTAGATGCACCAAGTGCATCGATCAGCCTGGTCCGGCAGGCACGCAGATCGCCACGATCAAGCTCTCTGTACAGAAGGTGAACAAGGCGACTGTGGTCGGCAAGATCAGAGTAGGCTGGTCAGTGTGCCCGCTCAGCATCTACGAGTCACCAGAGGCGTGTTTCAAGTGCTTCAAGCAAGGACACAAGTCGTGGGCGTGTAAAGGCCCCGACAGGAGCAAACTCTACAGGAAGTGCGGAGTGAAAGGCCAGGCACCATAAAACCTGATTCACATGACGAGCAAGGGGCACACGACGGGCGGGTCTAAATGTCCGGGCACGGAGGTGACACAGCTAAACCTGAACCACTGTGAAGCCGCACAACAGTTGCTGTGGCAGTCAGTCTCGGAGTCAAGTACAGTCATCGCATTACCATCCTTGCTATTTTGTGAAAACATGCCTATAGGCGAGAAAACTTGAGTCTTTGTCAACAGCGAGCGAAAGGTTTCTTTCCATCACATCATCGGTGCGATCGCCCGAACGAATAGCATACGATTAGGAGCGACACCGATCAGCGGTGTTGGTGATTCTCTCTCGCCGTTGAGCGGACGTCTTGTAGTCAAAACCGTTCTTTTCATCGCTTGAAGGGCTCATCACGAGACATAGTTGGCTTTGTAAGTGTGCACGTTTGTGTCGGTATATTCGGATGCTTTTTCTGGGTGCACCGCAAGCTCTCAAGGCCGCATCGTGTCTATCTATCCCATTCGGTATGGCTGAGCCGAACAAACAAGCGTGTTGTGATTTTCATTACGTCTATCTTTCCATATCTTTGCTCCTGGTCATCGATGATCGAAGCACAGCATAACCGCGCGCGATTAAAATACAAATGATGAGCAGTGATGAGCATTCAACCGGTGAAAAATAGCAACATTGCGCACTATTATCGGACCCTTATCGCATCCCCCCCGATAACGGGAGCTGGGTAACGGATAAGGCCAAGCTAGCGGTGATCTGTACAGTCCTGTAGTCCTGTGGTAATCGGTGGAGACTTCAATGCCTGGGCGATTGAGTAGGGTGGCCGTTTGACTAACGACCCAAGTAACACGCATGTCTTATAAGAGTTACGGCAGCTCAAGTTTTAGTTGTATAGAAGTTAATTTTACGTTATTCTAACACAACGCTAGAATAACGTCAAGTTAACTACTGTACAACCAAAATCTGCCGTAACTCTTATATGACTAGTGTGTTGCTTGGGGAGAGAAGCTAGGCTATGGCTAAACTGAACGTGGATGTTGCGAACGTTGGCCCCTTGGGACACTCCCCCGAGATGCTGCAGAAGATCGTGGAAACGTTGTTCCCGCGCCATGATACAAGACCATGGACCCCCGTCCCCTATGGCCAAACCGGTGACGAACGACGAACTCATCGCAATAGCGAAGTCGCTTAAGTTGAACAAGGCTCCGGGTCCGGACGTTATCCCAACAGTAGCAACAGATGGCCGTCTTCATCGAGGCTAATCCTGACACGTTCAAAATGGCGATGCAGATGTGCCTAGACAGAGGCGAATTTCCGAAGAGGTGGAAAAGGCAAAGATTGGTTCTACTGCCCAAACATGGCGACCCGTCGGTGGTGGTGGAGGTAAGTCTGAACAGCAAGCAGTGGTCACAACGGGCGGGTGCACGATTAACTCTAAGCGCTCACTGAAGCAATTGGGAGTCATGACCGACGATAAGCTGAAATTCGGAAGCCACGTGGAAGAGCTTGCAAAAGGCCAAGCATGGCGTTAATGGTATTGTCAAATAGCTCGGCAGTAGTCTCGAATAATCGTAAGCTGCTCGCGACACTAGCGGTTACAATACTATTGTATGGCGCCGCTGCATGGTCGAATGCGCTAGTGGTCAATCGAAACGTGAAGTGACTCGAGAGTACCCACAGACTGATGTGCCTTAGGGTGGTGGTAAGCGCATACCACACGGTCTCAAAGGATACGGTATGCGTGCTAGCGGGCATGATGCGCATAGTACTAGTGGTGGCAGATGACGATAAGTACTTCGATCGACGCGACATAAGAGGCGCGAAACTGATCGCCAGAACATCGTCGATATTGAAGTGGCATAGGGAATGGAATTCCTCCAGCAAGGGTAGATGGACACACAGGCTCATACTAACCGTGTCTAAATGGACGAACAGGCCCCATGGCGAGGCGGACTTTCCCTTGACACAATTTCTGTCAGGCCATGGGTGCTTTAGGTGGTATATGCACAGATTCGGACATGCAGGCTCCTCGCATGTCCGGAATACGCAGACTAAGACGAGACCGCAGAGCATGTGCTCTTTGAATGCCCATGCTTCGTGGAGCAAAGCTCGACTATACAGAAGATATGCGGTGGAGATATAACTCCGGACAACATTGTTGAAAGGATTGTACGGGGCGGACAAGTGGGATTCCGTTACTTCCACGGCCTCCCGGATCGTACTTGAACTACAGAGAAAATTGTGGGCCAACCAATAGCAACTTGAATTGCTGCTTATTTGAGCTAGATTATTTGGCGATGAAAATGATTTCCTTAACATTTCATTTCATATCAAAAAAAACTTCCAAGAACCTAGCTTTGAGGGGTAGGTATTCTCTAATCCAAACGAATCAACACCCAGCATTACGCTTGAGTGACGGTCTAACATTTCGTTCTAAAAATCCCTACTGCCGTTCCTCATAATGAACAGATTGTCGAGTATTATCGTAAAGCAGTAGTTACGAAAGGAAATAAACCCGACGGGATTTTGGAAAGTGTAACCAGCGAAATCCTTCCCAACAACAAACATCTCACCGATGATGCCGGCAGCATTGTCGATGGGACGAGGAAATAGGAAGCGTTGGAGAAGTTTTTGATGCGTGCGTGCTAAAAAGGGAGAAATCCTACACGGCTACCGCGAGTTCCCCCTAGCTTATTTTCAGATTGATCTCCCGTGTGCTGCCGATTTGATGCAGCAGTCAATCTTCGTTTCACGCGTTTCCCATGTCAGCTAGATGTTTGGTGTTTTTTTTTAATTCAACATTATATTTTTAAGCATGACCTGTGCTTCAGTTGATTGTGCTAGGTTATGACATACAGTATCGGACAATAAAAATGCACCAAAGCCGTTTTCCCATACAAACTAGTCAACTTTGGGTTGCCATATCTCAGTTATGTCTCAACCGATTGTTTTCATTTTCCTGTGACGAACTACAAAACATTTCGATTTTCTAAAACTATTAAAAAAGTTCAGTGATAGCTATTGATACAAAAGTTACAGATAGGTTAAATTTTGACAATAAAAATGCACCAAGACAAAAAAATGTGTAGCCTGAAATGCTGAAGTCAGATAGCTATGGTGTCTTCAGCAAATTTATTGGTCATCACACAAGAAACATATTTACCGAAAACACCATAGTGATTTGACTTCAGCATTTTTGGCTACATAATTTTTCGTCTTGGTGCATTTTTATTGTCAAAATTCAACCTATCTGTAACTTTTATATCAATAGTTATCACTGAACTTTTTCAATAGTTTTCGAAAATTGAAATGTTTTGTAGTTCGTCACAGAAAAATGAAAACAATCGGTTGAGACATAACTGAGATATGGCAACCCAAAGTTGACTAGTTTGTATGGGAAAACGGCTTTGGTGCATTTTTATTGTCCGATACTGTAGGTAATAATTAAAGTTATATTTAAAGTGTAATTTCTGCATTTGTATATCATCTGGAAAGTCAAAAGTATTTCCAACTCTTTCATTTCGTAGCACATGTCATATTTTTTTTTGTGAAATGGTCGACTATAATTTGTTTTTGATTATGCTGTAACAGTTTGAGTAAAAAAAATCAGTGAATCGATGTTTTTATTTTGTTTATGCAATTCAGTAACATAAATTATATTTTATATAACTCATTTTGATATCATAATGGCCAATTTTTCCGAACTGGTTCATTATGCAACTGTAATGAGTTGCATAATGAAAAATAGTTGTATAATGTTCATAATGCAACCCATTTGAGTTGCATTATGAACATTATGCAACGCAAATGGGTTGCATTATGAAAAAAATCATTGCATAAAATTTTGTATGGAACTCATTGCAAAACTCGATTTTTTCAGCACTCTTTGTATTTATCCAACTCGGCAAGCCTCGTTGGATAAATGTACAACTCGTGCTGAAAAAATCAACTTTTTGCAACTCGTTACATAAATAACTATTATTTTTCACCACCGCATAATATCAATCATTTCTGTATTTCGATTTTCCATTCTTCCTACACCCCGATATTGATACTCAATTCAGTTTTCCCATTGTGTGAATCGAAAGTATCGATTTATGTGTACCATCATTACTGTGATGAGTGACGACTGTTGAATTTCACCCTTTTTTCAGCGAGGGCACTGCTGTAACGTGGCTTACATGCTTTTGGTTTTGTCTTTTGGTTGCTGAGGTTTCAGTTAGGAATTTATACGCAACGGCAGGCTCTTACTGAAACATATTCTGAATGATGCGTCAAGTGGAAATTTTCAAACGAAACAAGTTGTAGGTAGCAAATGCCTTCATCCCCTTCTGGGAAATTGAGAAAAGAAACCTAAAGGGAGCTACACACATCGAATCTGGAACAAACCGGAGCATAATCTGTGCGTGAAAACAAGCGGAACGAAATGAATATCTATCTCGGAGATTACACTTCATTAAATAATGATCGATTGGGGTGCAAAGCTTCGAACCGAAAGGCAGACGAGAGGGTGTCATCTGAAATGGAAACCATCATTTGGCGTTTATGGCGTGGCGTAACAGCACGACTGTGGATCGAACTGTCGTAAAAGGTACGGGAATTTGAGAAGTTTATGAGTGATCGGAAAAGTAGTGGAAGTGTAGATAACAAGGAACATTTAGGATAATTGTACCAGTTATGGCCATAGTGGTTCCCTATTTGATCATAATTGAAATTGAGAAACTTTTCAAGCTTTGACCTATAACTAAAGTTTAAGTAGCAAGAATTTAAACGCATCTTGTCATCAAAACTCTTGAAAGGATGGAAAATTTGGAATTATCTCAAATAACCACTATGACGATAACTGGTACACTCTGCCTAAAGTAAGATTTTTTCCTTGTTTCTATTTTCTTCTGTAGTCAGGTTCATCTTAAACTGCGGACTACTGGACGATCCAGAGGGGTTCACTTGAAAAGATTACAGAAGTTCTTCCTAAATACTATTTCACAGACTGTATAGTGAAGTATTATATACAGAGAATAACGTAAAACAATTCAAAAGTACCAAATACAAATAGATACAGGGGATAGACAAAATGAACGACAAAGGCAAAATTCACATTTTCCAAATAATGGTCAAGTAGCTGTAACTTTTCGAAAAGTGCACCAACAAATCTAAAAAGTCCAGTTTTTTTCCTGTTGGGGACATAGTACCACTGCGACCATTAATATGATCTATTGTGGTGTACTGTTTGATCTATTGTACTGTACTGTTCATCAACTAGCTGTGTGTCAGTGGTCTAAATTTGGAAAAGATCGGGTCATTCTTCATGAAGTTAGAAAGATTCACTAAAAAGTTATAATTATCCGATAGCCAGATTCGAACTGTTATATGTATCTCCGGATTCAATGAACTAGATGCAATGAAATTTTGATCGTTTATTTATAACTAGCTGTCCTAGCAAACGTTGTACTGCCTGCCTACTGCGTTTTAACGTAAAGCTCCTTATAGATGTCTCCCGTTTTTTCCGCGTTAACAATTTTTAGTTAAGCCAATTGTTTTTAAAGCTCATTATATTAGTCATCAACGCTCAAAATTTCATTGCATTCGGTTCATTGAATCCGGAGATATAACAGTTCAAAATTGGCTTTTGGGATAATTATGCCTTTTTCTAGAACTTCATGTAGTATAGCAGGATTGTTCCCAAATTTGGATCGTTGATAGATAACTAACTGACTAGCTTACAGTAAAAATTTGAGCTTTTTGAAAAGTGAACATTTTGTCTGTCCCGATCATTTTGTCTATCCCTTGTTACGCCCAGGGTTGGTAACCATCTGTTTCGTCACCGACCAACGACGAAAAACTAAAAAAGTTCGTCACCAAATAAAACTCCGTCACTTTCATCATTATCAGCGACCGACAAATAAACCACGACGAGGATGAACCGAAAATAAAACAGGGAGCTATAGTTTTCGTCATTTTCTTTTGTCTCCTTTTGCAACTACGAAAAACGAACATGCATTTGTCACATGGGATCCGACTGCAGACGAAAGGTGAACCAGTCAAGCTTTTATAGACGAATTAGCTTTGGTCCTTCCGAGCTGTTCAATTAGCTCTGTTGGTATGCTTGGCGTGCTGCCAATCCGAAAGTTTTTGGTTTGATTCCGGGTTCCATTTTTGCATTTTTTTTTCTGATCGGCCATTCCCGTGAGGCTGATTACTCGTTCGTTCGAACAGGGCGATGCAAGCAGCTCAACGAAAATGCCAATAAGGAGAAACGGCAAAACTTTTTCGTTGCGACCAGTAAACTGATTGACGGTGTTTGAAGAAAAATATTCAAGAGCTGCTGAATCAGTGACCCTGACTTTTTATTACCCGTTGTCGTCAGTGATTATGCTTCAGCTCCGATGACTGTTAACAACCCTGGTTACGCCATTAAAGAGGACCCGCAGTGCGACCCAGATTACCAATAAGCAGTTGAACAACACCTTTACAGCAGGTTATTAAATGACAATCAGCCGTATATGCGCCTTAAGGGGTTATATATGATGAGGTAACTTTTTTCTTCTGTGATCGATTGAATTGAAAATTTAACAGCGAACTATAGTGGATAACTGACACTGAGCAAGATTACAAGTGGTAGTCAAAATACGCGTATCTGTCAAAGGATAAGCAATTTTATGGCGGATTTAAAAGGTACGAAACTGATTACACTCATTCGAAGCGAACTACAATTATAGTGAATTTAATAATAACAAAACCTGATAATATTCGAAGCTTGTGAAAAAAGTTCAACGCTATATTAAATTGCTCAAAATAATAGCAGTGTTTCTTTCATTTTTACCCTTCTTACACCCATAAGAAGGGTATAAATATCGCTCGAAAAACCGACTTTCGATCCGAGGCCCGGAGGGCCGAGTCTCATATACCAATGAACTCAGCTCGACGAACTGAGCAAATGTCTGTATGTGTGTGTGTGTGTGTGTGTGTGTGTGTGTGTGTGTGTGTGTATGTGTGTATGTGTGTGTGTATGTATGTGCGTTACAAAAAAAAGTCACGCACGTTTCTCAGCCGTCTGTCAACCGATTTGAGTTCTCTTGGAAGCAAATGAAAGCTACTACATCCTAGTAGAACGCTACCCAACTAACAATTGCAAGTCACAAACAAGCAAGCTTGCTGAATTGTTGCTTAATAATGGTAATGATATCTGAACTAAAATTATGCTCTACACATTACTGTTTAAATGGTTTTCCAATTGAGAAAATAGTCAATGTTCGACTTTCCTCATCGGTATCAACAATGATAAATTAAAACACTTTTCAAAAGTTTAACAACAAATTTATTCGACAAGCATTGATTCCTTAACAAAAGAGTTTAACAAAACATTTGTCTGCATCTTATTAAGCTGATGTATCGATAAGCATATGCTCCTGAACAATGTGCTTTTCACTTGTCAAATAAACGCCTTCAGCCCGTCATAGTTTGACTCGGAACTTTGTTCGGATTATGGGATAAATCATGGCTAAAACTGTATAGACAACCAAGTTATTAAAGAACCAATATTTTAAACGAATCACATAAAATATAACAGAATACAATTATGTAGTTTAACATTGAGTGCCAAGAGACGTAATCAACGTAAAAGTGAGCCATTTATTTATTATTATTAGTCTGTAACAAGATATCTTGCACATGAATTATTATATTTTTTAACTTCCGCAGCAGTTCGATTGTACGAGACGCTTGAATCGATGCATTTGACATTTCAGTTCTGTCGTGTTTACTGAATATTGTTCCTACAGTCACCCAGATAACCAAACAGCATTCAGAAATCGATACATTTCAAGTATCCCTAAACATCCTTATGCACTATTTATTGAACATAATATCAAGATTCCATGACAAAAGCATAAATAAACAAAATGCTGAACGGATCTTCGACTGAGCATTAGTAGATTACCTGAACAGATGCTGTGAATGCACCTTGTCCAAGACCATACCGCACCACATATTGTCTTACATTTTTAAAGATCGATATTTAATAATAAAAATAAAAAAAATATTCATATCGCAATTAGTTCGTCTGGAAACAATATCTTCAATAAGGACCAACACTTTTTGGCCGCATTCGATACAAGTTTTCTCACCGTGCGATAAAAATGCTGACAGCGAAATCAGAATGGAAAACACGTGTTTTGGGTTGAACAGCTGTTGAGTATAAGGCGTTGTTCAGTTGATTACCACGTGCTGTGCTAATTCACCACTGCTGAACACAAGTTCAGGAGTGATCATTATTGAGTCATGGGAAGATTATGTTTTGCTTTGGGTGCTGCATCTCACCATCTCTAGGATGGCGCAGATAGGAAGGCATGCGGCTGGTAATCTACAGGTCTCGAGTTCTAATCCGGATTTAGGTAATTCTATATGTAATTCTTATTTCATAATAGGTGTTCTCACGTGTTACTCTCGTGAGAGTTCAACATTTTTGCATTTTATTTATTTTCAGTCATTTTTGCCAAAGCTTAATAACAACTTTCTTGTCATTTGTAAAACGCTTTGAACAACAAAACATTAAGTTGGTGCACAACATGATGCTTTATAACTTCTCCAAATTTGTGTGAACAAAACCCGAACATAGGTTATACGTGAAAATAATTCAAATGTTATTAAACATTATGCTGAATTAATTCGTCATAATGGTGCCTGTTAAATGAGTGATTGTTAGTTGGGTATTGAATTTTTTTTTCGATTGGACGTTTGGTTACCTAGATATCTCTCGAAGAGTACTTATGAGTCATACTTCTAAACTTTTTAAGATTTTTGACCAAGTGTATCATAATAAATATTTCAACCGTTTGTCAATCGATTTGGGTTCTCTTGGCACCAAATGAAAGCTACAGCATCCTAGTAGATCGCCAGGAAATTTTATTTCGATTGGACATTTAGTTACAGAGATATCTTTCGAAGAGTATACTTAGGATTTATACAACTAAACCTTTTGAGATTTTTGACCAAAAGTATCATAATAAATATCTTAGCCGTCTGTCAACCGATTTCGGTTATCCTGGCACCAAATGAAAGCTACAACATTCTAGTAGAACCCTATACAATTTCTTTAGGATTGGTCATTTGGTTACCGAGATATCTTTCAAAGACTACTTGGGAGTAATACAGGTTAACTTTTTTAGAGATTTTTGACCAAGGGTACCATAATAAATATCTCAGCCGTTTGTCAACCAATTTGGGTTCTCTAAGCACCAAATGAAAGCTACAATATCCTTGTATAAGGCCCTGAAATTTTATTCCGATTCGACATTTGATTACTTGGATATTTTACGAAGAGTATTTCAATAAATTCTTTTTTTTTTATTATTATATTCACTTGTTATCTTGCATTTGTTTTTGACCAGTCTATGGGAAATTTTTTTTCAATAAATAATGCTGACCTCATACAAAGTGTATACTAGCAGGTTATTGATTTCAACAAAATTGTAAATAACAAATTACAGTGCCGATTCGTTCGTTGGTGGCTCGTTAGATGGGCTGTCTCGATGGTTGAATGTTCGCTGGTTGGGGCAAACCCCAACTAAAAAGCACTGTCAATGTCAAAATCAATGTCAAAACGAGTTTGACGTCTGACCGCCGTCGCATCGCAGCTCCTATATACAGAACCTTTGTGCAAATATGTGAGTGTTTCGTGACGTATTTCTCGTCACTTGCGAGTGTCTAGAGCATTTTGATCAGTTGTCAGTTGCCCCAACGAACGAACACGATTCGCTAATCGGGGCGCAGTCGTGACCCAACCAGCGAATCCGGACTGTACAAATACACAGGAGTTTTATGAAAACTAACAATATGGTAAATGAAAGCTTTGAATTTATATATTGTGGGAACAGTGCAAGAACCAGACAGCCAAGATAACTAGCTAATGCCAAAACTGATTAACTTAGTAGATATATCATTTTTGTCGTTTTTACACCATAACCATGAATACCAAGTACTTCGGAGCTAATTTATTCGATTGATTAAGAGATATTAGACAAAGTGTATCTCGCTGATTTTCTTATCCATTTGTTAATCGATTCAAGATCTTTTGGCAGTTAACAAAAGATAGAATATTCCAGAATATGATAGCTATTTTTTAAAAATTTCACAGAAGAAGGTGTCTGACATTTCTGGTAGTTAAGTCCATGGTCCATGATGCTATTTTGGAAACCAATCCACTAGATGCCAAATCCACAATATTTTCTAGAACTTTTGGTCAATTACACAAAGTTAATATGTTTAATACAAATAATACAACAATAGTTTTAATAAGTGTAAGAAGGGTTCTGGTTTTCACCATAGGTGGATTAAATCGGGTTTTTTTAATACTACTTACTTACTTTCAGTCCTGAGCACCCGCGGTGGTGCAGAGGGCTGAATTGAAAAATTTCCATCCTGGGCAGTTGCCAGCCATCGCCTTGACATGTGGCCAGGTCAAATTTGTGTCGACTTGCCTGATTTCGTTGCTGAGGCTGCGCCGCCATGAGCCTCTGGGTCTGCCTCTGCTGAGATGTCCTGCTGGGTTTCAGTCTAACGCTTGTTTGCAGAATTCGTATCCGCCCCTGCGTAGGGTATGGCCGACCCACCTCCACTTTTGCTCCAAAATTTCTGTCGCTATCGGCTTTTGATGACATCGACGATGGAACTGCGTGTTCTCCACTGATACACATCAGGTTTCACTGGCGTATAGCAGCACAGATTTTACGTTCAAGTTAAAAATTCGACTGGTCTGTTTTTTTTTCATACACATTTTTTACATTTTTACATTTACATTTTACATTTTTTAAACACGCAAAAGCAGCCCTCACCTTCGTGATCCGTGCACCTATGTCGATCTTGGTGCCACCATAGGCCGCCATTTGGCTACCAAGATATTGGAAGCTTTCAACATTCTCCACTGGTTGCCCAGCTATCGTAAAGCTGGAAGGGTTTACCGTGTTTACATCCAACTATTTGGCCTTGTTGATGTTGATGGTAAGACCTGCCGCTGTGGAGCGATTGGCAAGATCATCGAGCTTGCTTTGCATATCAGAGCGCCGTTGAGCTAGGAGTGCAATGTCATCAGCCAATTCGAAGTCATTTACGTGCTCCACTCTGCACGAAAATGCCTTGTATTGTGCTTCAATGAGGCCGATGATTTTCTCAGGGAGACCCTTGCGCCTGAGGGCCTCCCACATGTTTCCGTGATTGAGACGGTCGAAAGCTTTTTCGTTATCAATGAACACCAGGTAGAGAGACTCTTGGAACTCATTGATTTGCTCCAGAATGATACGGATCATGACAATATGGTCCACACAGGATCATCCGGCAGGGAATCCTGCTTGCTGCCGTCGGAGAGTTGCGTCAATCTTTTCCGGTATCCTGTTAAGGATCACTTTGCAGAGGACTTTGAGAAAGATACACGGTAACATGATGCCCCGCCATTTATCGCATACAGTCAGGTCACCCTTTGTGGGTATCTTTACTAAGACGCCTTGCATCCAGTCGGCTGGAAATGTCACAGTTTCCCATATGTTGCAAAATAATTGATGCAGTAGTTGTGCGGATACTACGGAGTCAGCTTTGAGCATCTCAGCTGATATGCGATCGACCCCTGGGCATACGCTTAACTATAGGGCATTTGACCCCTCAGCTCCAATGTCAAGCACGCTGACTGTACTGCATAGCAAGCGAGCACGACATTGGAGCTGAGAGGCCAAGTGCGCTGTAGCTACGCGCATGCCCCTGGGGCCCTGTTCGATTTCATGCTACGAATGGCTGTTTCTATCTCCTGCACTGATGGAGCTTCGGTGTTAACACGGGTAATGTGTCGGATCATGCTGAGGTGTTGATGGCGTGGCCGCCACTTCAAAAGAGTTTCCAAAGTGCTCGAACCAGCATTTCAACTGACCGACCCGTAACTGTCCAGACGTATCTTACACGGGCATCGTAGCAGGGTGCAAAATATTCATAGTCATTGACTGAAAACAGTACGAATTTGAATGATTCTGCATTGAATATTCAAAACAAACAAATTCATTTTCGCTCGTCCTCTTCATACAGTCATTCAATTCGTAGTCATTGAATATGAAGCCGATCGAGAAATATCTTCATAATTACCTACGTTTATGGCTACGATTCCTTCCAAAAACACTCCACAACAATCAAATGGGAAAAGATTTGTGTAAAGCACCGTTGAATGTAATCGAAACGTTAATATTTTATCAGCAATTTAACACTTTGTAAGATGTTTACAAATATTCCTTGACTTACATTCAGCTGACAAACAAGTATAGAGCAGCTGAATATGAATATGCAAGCAAGTGAATGAAAATTGCCGCACGGTGAACTTCAGCTCGTCTGCTCGAAAATTTTGCGCCCTGCATCGTAGCATACATCTTGGTCCCACTAAGGCGACGTGAGACATCGTAGAGAAGACAGATGTCACCGGTGTTTGCGGCTTTCTCACTTTCGTCGGGCAGGGAGTCCGCCCACGCTCGATTGTCCCGTCTACATGAGCGTTTCACTTCCTTCTCGAGAATAACGCTGACGGGCTACGGCTTTGGCTCCTCGTGTATTCGCTCGCTCTATCGCGGCTCTGGCGTTCCTTCGCTCCTTTATCTTCCTCCAGGTATCATCTGTGATCCACTGATTTCTCCTGGTGCGTAGCTCATCCAAATTATTCTCGCCGTTGGCGATGAAGGCGTTCGCAATGACGCTCCATTGATATTCTACGCTCCCCCCTTCCGGAATATCCGCAGCACGGTCCTCTAGATTATCGACGAAAGACCTTTACAACGCTGCGTCTTTCAGTCGGGCGCCCGATTTTCTGCTTGTCTGCTAACAATGCGCAGCCGGATCTCGCCGATTAGGAGATGATGGTCGGACACAATGTCGGCCCTACGTTTGTTCCGCACATAAAGAAGGCACCTTCTCCATTTTCGGCTGATGCAGAGGTGGTTGATTTGATTTTCCGTAACGCCATCACGGGAAACCCAAGTGACATGAGTTGCACTGGTCGACGAGGAAAGAGCGATCCCTCAATCATCATGTCATTGTTGCTACAAAACTCTGCAAACAACTCTCCGTTCTTGCTCATTTCTTCGTGACCATGCCTCCCCATGACGTGCTCATAGTCGGAGTTGTCGGAACCAACCTTCGCGTTGAAGTCGCCCATGAGGATCTTGATATCACCTTTCGGAATTTTATCCGCGACAGCATTTAGTTGGCTGTAAAGTAAAAGTTCTCTTACTTTTGCAATTCGGTAGCATCCCACTTCATTAGCGCAGCGAAGGCGTGAGCGCTGAGCAGGAAAAGTATTCCATGGTGGCAAGGAGCTTGTTCACCTCGTTGGCCAGAGTATAGCAAAATTTGACCCGACGCCAATCTGTGTTCTCCAAAGTTTGGCCAACGGACTTTGCTCAATCCTAGGATCTCATGCTTCATACGGCATGCCTCATTGGCTAGTTGTTCCAAGTTTATCCTGCTGGGCTAGGGTTAATCCATTCCAAGTTCCAATTCTTGCCCGTTGTTTCGCGCTAAAAGTCGTTGTCGTTGAATCAGTTCGTAATCCTTCATTTTTGGTAGCGAACCGAAATGTGTGGCGTAATATTGTGGACTCAGTCTTATCTATGTTAAGATATTGAATGAAGTAAACGAAATGAATTGAATAGCGTTATGGCTCCAATGAGAAACGCATAGGGTAGCGAACCACTTGGGCAGCGGCCGGTATTTTGGGCACTCTTCGCCATAACTCAGTCAATTCCAAACCAATTGAATTGAAATTTTGTACACGACTAGATACTATACGTATCTAATCGCGTTCCAAAAATTGTGTCAATTGGTTCAGAATTGGCTGAGTTATAGCAGAAAAGTACCCAAAATGGGACCCCTGCCGAGATGGTTCCACTTCCCTATTATCCAAAACTGAACAAGCACTTTTCTCCAGAATAACGAAAAAGTGAACAAAACCAGCGGGCCCGATTGTCATAATTTACTAAATAAACAATCGGATATTCTTATTTTCTTCGATGAGTGGATCATTTTGGGAAAAGTGCTTTTTTAGTTTTGGAACATTTACCATTCTCAATTGAGCCTTATGTCCATCGCTTATACTCATGCAGATACGCACGGGCACGGTTACTTGATCAGAACTCGTATTCTGAGATGGTAGACTTACCATGTAGGTTTTTCACCCAAAGTCCATTTATACATGTGAAATGTGAAGTGATTTCCTATCTTCAGGTGAAGGGTAAAAATCCTCAACTCAATTATCTCATTGCAATAGATTATCATCGTGCATTACTATCCCTGCACGGTAGATGGCAAACTTCATTTGACCAACAATTTTCCGTAATCCATTAATATTCATGACATGCCGTCCCATCGTACTGACAGCTATTGATTGGATGCCTGTAGGTAGTGGACAGGGCAGGATTCTTTTAGCGACGATAATGGAAACGCGAGAAAGCAACGACTCATTATTTTATCACTGTCATTAACAATTATCATTATTGCATAATCACGCTATTATCCTATTTCATCGCAGAACGTGCCAGTATTTATCGATGCAATGTCCTGGTCGTGGGTGAACCTCTAGGAACGTGGTAAGACTTATCGGTGGGATAAACCGGTGGAAAATAACAAAACAGACTTCTTCAAATAAAAAAATCTTCAAGATAAACTTCCACTTTTCACAGATTATCGCAAAACGAACACGTAATTTGCATGTTCATTATGCAAACGTATCAAAACAACTTAGCAGAAGGATATCATTATCCAATGGACGTTCGTAATGGTAGGGATCGTATTTCTATTAAATTTATCAAATCACATAAAATCAATTTATATTACCGGAAGAGATACAAGCACGCTCAACACTTCAAACGACTAACAGGGATCCTCCCCCATCATCGTACCGTCTGCTGCTGCTAAAACTGAAACAGAGAGCTAGCGTAGGGAAAACCCTACGGCTTACGAGTCTGCCGTAGTAAATGTATCGTCACTCCGTAAAAACGAGGGGTGCATTTTTCCGGGCTTAGCACTTTTTGATCTAATTTAGTTAACGAGCATCTCAGGGAGCCGAGACATGGAACGGGAGTGGAACAACCTGATGAAAAGGCGTAACCATCCGCAGTCGGTGAGATGAATTTTAATGCCGATTTGTTCAAAAGTCCCTGTCTGCAATACTTTAGCGCGCGGGGTGGTTTTTGGGTGATACCAGACCAGAGGGAGACTGGGATATGGTCATTAGGATGGATTTTTATTGTACTCGAAACATTATGAATATAATTACACGCGTGGGGATGATATTCAAAAAGTATCTCTCCAAGCCAGAACTGTCTGATGGATCGGTGATGTTGATTGGCATTGATTGGCGGTGCATAATAAATCTGTTTTTGGTCATATTGTTAAACTTCTTGATATTAAATAACCGTGATTTTTCACGAAACGAACAAAATTTGTGAAATGCTGAACACACGGTGTAGGTACCTAGGCGCTGTCCATAAACTACGTAGACTCATTTTTGGCAATCTCAGACCAACCTTCCCTCCGCCCTCTCCTAAGGGTCTACGTAGTTTATGGACAGGCCCCTAATGCAATTTCAAAAAAGCAGTTGAGAAGCTGAGGTTGAGATATAACACAAAATATACTAAGGAAATAAATTGTAAGCAAAGCAATATTGGCTTCAATGTTAGAAACATATGATTATTTTCGCTCAAAACTATTGTTTTTGTATTACCACTTGGAGTAGCATCCAGACTGAGGGATAACTTTGAGACATTATTTTTTGTAGTAAAAATGAACGTGCATCGGCGTAGGCGTAGCCAGCTTTTTCTTTTTTCTCACTCAATCTCCTAAACAAACACGAGAAAGAGAAGGATGAAAGAGGGGGCACAGGCCCCCTCTTGCATCCCGCTTTTTCTCGTGTTTGTTCAGGAGAGTGAGTAAGAAAAAAGAAAAAGCTAGCTACGCCAATGTGAACGTGCCGACCAGATTTGAAAGGATTGCTGCTTAAATACTGTTACTTATGAAGGATGAGATTCAACCCAAAAGTTAGAATCATTTTCTCAAAAGGTAAATGAAAGTATCATCAATTCCTTTAACAAAAGTTGTCCCACCATACAATCGTCTTCTACTAGAGACGTGCCATGGTGGAACTTTAAACTGGATCGCCTTAGAAAATTTTCTCAAAAAATGTTAAATAGAGCGAAACAAACAAAAGATTGGACTAAGTACAGGAAAGCCCTGACTGATTACAACGACGAAATACGAAAATCGAAAAGAAAATCTAGGATGCTGACACGTGAAAACATAAAGGGGCTATTCATAAACCACGTAGACCAAAATTTGGCAATCTCAGACCCACCCCCCCTCCCCCCTCGTAGACTTTTGTCCATACAAAAATTTTGAAATTTGTATGGAGCGTAGACTTTGGCCAGACCCCCCCCTCCACCCAAAAAGTCTACGTGGTTTATGAATGGCCCCAAACAGCACTCCTGTAGTTGCCAGACTACAGAAAACGCTAGCAAAAGATCATTCATATGAATTGGGAAACCTGAAGCCCGACGATGGAGCTTTTACCAAAACTCCTCGTGAAACTTTGGATTTAATGATGGAAACCCATTTTCCAGGTTCGGTTCTAAGTGTGGATTCCAATGATACTATATCTCTGGAAGGTGAAGGATTTTTTTTTTTTACTTAATCATTTATTTAAGGCTCATGCGCCAACAGGCATAACGGAGCCGAATTCAGTTAAAACTTTTTACAATTTCATGTTTTTGACTTATAAACTATGTTAGTTTTGGGGAACCGTAAAACTCGCGGTTTGGTCGAGGTTAGGGGGAACAAAAATATTTGAGGAAAGGATAGGATGATGGGGGCTTTTCGTTGACACGTGGCAGCATGGTGTGGTGTATTGCTGCGTAGAGTAGACAAACAACCTGTAACGATACAAACAAACGATTTTCGAAGGGACACGAGGTGGACAAGTGGAACAACAAGTTTGGGTATCAAACAAAGACACGAGGTGGACAAGTGGATCAACAAGACGGGGGTTTCAAACGAAAACTTCAGCTTGTTTCAAGAAGTCGTACACAAGCTTCATGTACTCAAGATCAAGTTTACCCAACACATCTCTAATGTCTTCCTTTTCTGGTTTCCCTCGGGCCCTGAGGGATGCACATAAATCGGATCTGGCAATACCGTATTCGGGGCATTCCCACACAACATGGTTGATATCTTGATAGCCTACACCACAGTTACAGCGATTGCTATCTGTGAGCCCTATTCGATAGAAGTGCGAGCCCAGAGAGTAGTGATTGGACATAAGTCGACACATTATCTTGATAAAATCTTGACCCATGTCCAACCCCTTGAACCACGCCGTCTTCGATACCTGTGGGAGAATTGAATGTAACCACCTGCCCAATTCCCCTGCATCCCATTTTTGTTGCCAACTGACCAAGGCATGCTGACGAGCAATCGAAAAAAAATCATTGAAGACGATATGACGGTCATAAATATCGCCTTCCATAGCGCCCACCTTGGCGAGTGAGTCCGCTTTCTCATTGCCCGGGATCGAGCAATGCGAAGGGACCCAAACCAAGGTGATGTCATATGCTTGATTCGATAGAGCACTCAAAAATGATCGTATTTCGCTTAGGAAATACGTGGAGTGCTTTACCGGCCTCATTGAGCGAATAGCCTCAATTGAACTGAGGCTATCCGTGAAAATGAAGTATTGATCAGAGGGAAGAGAGGCGATTCGCTCTAATGCGTAGTGTATAGCCGCTAATTCTGCGACATATACTGAGCAAGGACTTTGAAGTTTATGGGCGGCGCTATGAAGCTCATTAAATACACCAAATCCAGTGGAATCATTTGTTTTTGACCCGTCAGTGAAAAACATTCTGTTGCAACTGATATGACCAAACTTGCTTGCAAAAATTTTTGGAATGTGCTCCGATCGGAGCGGATCTGGGATTCCACGGATTTCTTGCATCATGGTCAGATCAAAACCTATAGTGGAATTGGAGAAGTCTGGGAAGCAATCGCGGTTGGGAACATTCAATGAAGGGTGAACCTCCAGAGTCATGTACGAGTAGTACACTGTCATAAATTTTGTTTGATGAAGTCGTTCGATCAGCTTTTCAAAGTTTTCAATTACCAATGGATTCAGCACCTCACAGCGGATGAGGAACCTTAACGACAATTCTACGAAACGATCTGATAAAGGGAGTACTGCTGCTAGTACCTCCAAACTCATTGTGTGCGTCGAGTTCATGCAGCCTAACGCGATCCGAAGACAACGATACTGGATACGCTCTAGCTTCAGTATGTGTGTTTTCGCGGCGGACTGAAAGCAAAAGCTACCGTATTCAAGAACCGACAATATCGTTGTACGATAAAGCTTTATCAGATCTTCTGGATGGGCTCCCCACCATGTTCCAGTGAGGGTACGCATAAAGTTGATTCGTTGTTGGCACTTCTGATACAGATAATTAATGTGCTTTCCCCAGGTGCCTTTAGAGTCGAACCAGACCCCCAGATACATATGTGAAATACCTTGAGAGAGTTCCCTACCCAAAAATTGAAGCTCTAGATCTGCTGGATCACGCTTCCTAGAAAAGACAACTAACTCAGTTTTCTCCGGAGAGAATTCGATACCCAGCTTTACAGCCCAAGCAGACAAATTGTCTAAGGTATCTTGCAGTGGTCCTTGCAGATCTTCCGCCTCTGGTCCGGTGATAGAAACCACGGCGTCGTCCGCAAGCTGTCGTAGCGTGCAATTTTCCACGAGACATTCGTCGATATCTCTGACGTAAAAGTTATAAAGAAGGGGGCTTAAGCATGAGCCCTGGGGGAGACCCATATAGCTAATTCGTGAAGTTGCCGAGGTTCCATGAGAGAAAAACATGTGCTTCTCAGACAACAAATTGTACAAGTAGTTGTTTAAAATCGGAGAAAGCCCACACTCGTGGAGTTTGTCTGAAAGGACGTCAACGCAAACTGCATCAAAAGCCCCCTTAATATCCAAAAATACTGAACCCATTTGCTCTTTTTGAGCGTAGGCCAGTTGAATTTCTGTAGAAAGCAGCGCCAGACAATCGCTCGTTCCCTTGCCTCTGCGGAAACCGAATTGAGTATCTGAAAGAAGGCCGTTCGATTCAACCCATGTGTCGAGCCGATGGAGAATCATCTTCTCTAGCAGCTTCCGTAAGCACGACAACATCGCAATAGGACGGTACGAGTTGTGATCCGACGCGGGCTTCCCGGGCTTTTGAATGGCAATAACCCTCACTCGTCTCCAGTCATCCGGAACAGTGTTGCTTTCCAAGAATAGATTGAACAAATTCAACAAGCGCCTTTTCGCGACGTCTGGAAGGCTTTTGAGCAAGTTGAACTTTATTCTATCCATTCCTGGGGCAGAGTTGTTACATGACAGAAGCGCGAGTGAGAATTCTAGCATTGAAAAGGGTGAATCCATTGCATTCCTTTCGGGTGGAAAACGACGAGTATTCGCTTGTACTTGAACCGAATCCGGACAGACTTTCTTTGCGAAATCGAAAATCCATCGAGGCGAGCTTTCTCGATCCTCATTTACGGATACCGCGTTGCGCATTCTCCTTCCCACAGTCCAGAGAGTTCGCATTGACGTCTCCCGCGATAAGCCGTTCACGAAATTCCTCCAATAACCACGTTTCTTCGCTTTCACGAGGTTCGTGAATTTGTTGTGAAGAGAGGAATACCGCTCGTAGTTCTCCCGTGTACCGCGCTTCCGGTAAATCTTAAACGCGGCGGATCTTTCGCGATAGGCTCCGGTACATTCTTCATCCCACCACAGTGTGGGGGGTCTTCGCCGTATTGAAGTTCCCGGAACCGGTCTACGCTGCGCTTGAAGAGCACTTTCGACGATTAACCCGGACAAGAATTGGTATTCTTCCTGCGGTGGAAGAACGTCAACCGACTGCTCGCCTTCGGCGACCAACTCAGCATATTTACCCCAGTCAATATGCTTCGTGAGGTCATACGCGACGTCGATCTGGCGAGCCTGACACGAATCATTGGTAACTGAAATTTTGATTGGCAGATGATCACTACCATGGGGATCTTGAATTACATTCCACGTGCAATCCAATGATAGTGAATTCGAACATATTGAGAGGTCTAACATGCTTGGAGGATCTGGAGGTTTAATTCGCGTTGCTTCCCCAGAGTTCAAAATTGTCAAGTTGAAATAGTCGCAGAGGTCATATATCAGGGTTGCGCGATTGTCGTCCTTCGAAGACCCCCAGGCTGTTCCGTGTGCATTAAAATCTCCTAGGATCAACCAAGGCGCAGGCATAGCACAGCATATTTCCGCAAGATCTCTTCGAGATACTCTAGCGCTGGGCGGTATGTACACACTGGCTACACTGAAACTTTTACCCTGTATAGTAACATGACATGCAACTATTTCAGTGTCGTTCATCGGGGGGAAATCAATTCTATAAAAGGAATGGAGCTTTTTGATCCCCAAGATCACCCCTCCATATCCATCCCCTCGATCACAACGAATAATATTAAAATCGTGGAAAGAGACATCTTTATCGGAAGTTAGCCATGTTTCACTAAGAGCAAATATGTCACAACGTGTTTTGTGAACTAAAAATTTGAAAGCATCCATGTTTTTAATTAAGCTTCTACAATTCCACTGTAGGACTTCTACCATATCTCCGACCTCACTGGACAAATTAGCCATCGAAAGATATGAAAGAATCAAGAATCGGCCATTTTGAAGTCAGTTGCTTCAGAAGAGGTCTGACAAAAGGAAGTGCCATGACTATCAAACTTCTTATAACGGGGGAGACATTCAACGTTTCGAAGATGATATCCACTATCCCAGAAAGAGTCAATTTTCCGGAAGGGTCGACAGGATTCTGTCGACGTTCCTGATCACTCGTTTGTTGGTTTTCTGGGCGAAAAACTGGGGCAACTGGGGTTTTAGATGCTCCCGGAAGTGACGGAAAGTCTCCAGATGAAAATTTAAAGCCTGGAGGTGAAACCTTTTTGGTACTTCCGCTACTTCTTGACTTTGCCAGAGGGTTTCGCTGAGCTGGTTGAGTAACAGGAGCGTTTTGAGAAACTTGCTGTTGCATGTGCCGTTTTGCAACAGCTCGTCTCCTTTTCGTTCCTGTTTCAATTATATTGTACTCCACGCCTTCCTCAGAGTCAGAGCCTTGATCATCTGCCGGCAGGGATGCGAAAATATTGTTGCTGGTAATAGGATGGGCTGATGAGACAGCAACCGGGGCGATCTTTTTCAGCATTTCTGCATAAGATCGCCTCGATCGCTGTTTAAGTGAGTTTATGTCGCGTTTCTCCCGCTCTACGTACTTCGGGCATGCACTGAGCTCGTGGGGAGGAGATTCGCCACAAGTGGCACATTTTGGCTCCATATTGCAGGAGCCCTCCGCATGTTGATCACCGCACATACTGCAACGCGGTTTGTTGTTACAGTAAAGTGCGGTGTGGCCCAACTGCTGGCATTTTTCACAGTGCATTACCTTCGGTTCGTAGAGGCGAACAGGTAATCGAAGGAGCCCAATCACGAGAACGCTCGGTAAAGCGGAGCCGGAAAAGGTCACCCGGTATGAGTTGGACGACGTTTTTGTGCCGTCAGGATGTACCTTGTTCATTTGTACGGCATCAAGTACCGGAACTAGCGGGACGGCACGATTTTTAAACCCGCCAGCTCCAGACATGATGGCGCCACGAGTTAAATTATCTTCGGTGACCACTCCGTAACACTCTATCTCGTGACTGGGAAGATAAGTTTTGTACTCCCTCAAAAAAAGCTCAAAGGCAACAATCCTGTTCGCTTCTTCGCGATCACTAACAGTGACACGCAATTTATCGCGGCTGGGTGAGTCTATCTCAAGGATGCTTCGAAACGATTTTGCCAGATCTTTTTCGATTTGTAATTTATTTAACTTTTTTCCATTCGGTTTGGGCCGAAAGAAAACCAGAAAGGGACCCTTCGATCCGGGTGGGTAAACTTTAGGGCGGGGGCTCGCCAGGTTAGGCGAAGATCCAGGGATAGATGAGAATACAGGGGGTTGAGATGAATTGCCAGGCGGACAAAAATTTGTAACCAAGAGATTTTTCACCATGGGCTGGGACCGTGTTTCATTCACCAAAGAACTAATTGGAACAATTCCGGAAGAAACAGCACAACGGAGTACTTGAGAAACCCCTGGATCATTTTGATTATCGCCAGTCTCCATGGTATCAGAGTTCTGAGTTTGCACTATTGAGTTAGTGGACAAACCAGGGACCGTCTCGTCATCGGATGAAATTACGAGATCCGACGAACCCCCATCGGTGTCATTTGTTTCCATGCGGGTCTACTTTATTCTACCGCAGGGAAACCAATAATGATATCAACTAATATCAACTGAATATGGACTACAACTTATACCACACAATGGTGGTAAAAAACAATAAAAGAACAAAATTAACCAAAACCAGATGTTCAAATACAATATAAAGTTGAACCGGGAAAACCGAAGAAAAAAAATGAAGGAAAGAGATAGCAACTAAAAGAACAATTCAAATACGTATACCTACTTAAGTACTAATATAGTATAGGAAAATATAAAAAAAAAGAAAAAAAAATCAAAGAAAGAGAAGGATAGCAACTAAAAAAAACAACCTCTAATTCGAAGACGTGGTCCTACCTGAATGCAATCAGTAGCCGTACGTCGAGAAAAACAACCAAGCCGAAAAAAGCGAAAATAAATCCAAAGCAGACCGAAAGGGAGTCAAACCAAAAAAAAAATAAAAAAAAATACTCAAAATGTTGAGAAAAAGGGCAAGAAAAAGAAAAAAAAGAAAATAAGAGCGAAAGGATAGCAACTTAAAAAAAAAAAAAAAAACAATTCAACTGTGTGTACCTACTTAAATACTAATATAGTTTGAGAAAATATTAGAAAAAAAAAACAAAGAAAAAGAAGGATAGCAACTCAAAAAAAAAGGTACTAAAAATAATGCGATGAAAATGATCCGTGAACCGGGAGGAACTACTGTACCATCAAAAAGAAAGTTATCACTGCCAGCTAGACGGTGGACTGGGAAACAATAGAGCGGCAAAATTCAATTTGTAATCGATGAAATAATCATAAAAAAGATCAACTCCAAAACAACAATTTGTACCACTGTGTATGAGTGCGGCAGAAAAGACTAAAACGGAATATTTACCCACAGCTAGCACAACACGATGAGCTTGCAGAAAGTCGAAACAATACCCGTCTCGTAGACACACGGTTGTGTGAATGTACGCCGGCGGGTATTCGATACGGGTTGCTATTGTCGTCCGTCCGTCCGTACCTACTCGCTCGGTGTATGGGGTGACTGCTTGGCCTGTCGATTTGGGTTCGGCTGAACCTTTTGGAGATTTATGACGACGCTGATGCTGATGCAATTTTTGCGTCGCGGAACCAGTGATGTATAGTCTGGAACTAGCGTTGCTAGAACCAGCTACTCTCTGCACACGCGATCTATGCAAATCTTTCGCTTCTAGTGGGATGCGAAAAAGATATAAAAAAACTTCACGGCGGTGAAGAAAAAAACTCCACTTAAATAACTTGAAACACAGCGAAAGCGCGACACGTCCGATTGCGACGAGCGATCGGGGAGAGATGGAAGGTGAAGGATGTCCTAGTATAAACTCTTCGGAGTCAACTAGTACAATAAACACCACCTCAGATTTAGCTGATGAAATCTTCACGAAGGCCAGAGTGGAAAATGCTATTGGATCTTTTCAGCCTTTTAAATCTGCAGAAGTTGATGGAATATTTCCAGCACTGATTCAAAATGGAGAAGCGGTGTTGGTTCCATCACTAATTGAGATGGTCAAGGCCAGTTTAAGATTGAATTACGTTCCATCAAAATGGAGACTTGTAAAAGTTATCTTTATACCAAAAAAGGGGAAGCGAGACAAGACGCATCCCAAAGCATATAGGCCAATTAGTCTTTCTTTAGTTTTGTTGAAGGCTATGGAAAAGGTTTTGAAGGATTTTATCAAAAATTTTCAGCAAAAGAAATAGCTCTATGCGCCTTTTTAGACATAGAAGGAGCATTTGATAATGCCTTCATCTATGAAGCGTGCCATGGAGAACAAAAACTTCGACCAATGTATCATACATTGGATTTATACTGTGCTTGCAAAATGAGAAATCACCTCTGAGCTGGGAAGTTCTTCTATAACAGTAAGGGCAATGAAAGGTTGTCCTCAAGGAGGAGTCCTCTCACCACTAATGTAATCCTTAGTTGTAGACCAGTGATCCTCAGCTTAACTGTCTTTGCGGGCCAAAATTGAATTTTGATACAAGGCTGCGGGCCGCAAGTCATTCAATTTTCAACAATTTTCAGGATTCAACACAATCCAAGTGTTTGATTTTTTTTTCAAATATTGAACAGGAGCAAATAACTAAACAACCTGGTTATCAGGAAATTGTATTTCACTTGAAAAATCCTGAAAATCGTAAGGAAATGAAATCAGATGTTTTAAGACCGTAACATCTAGGTTTTGTTTATTTCAGACTAGTTACTTAAAAGTCATACGTAAAATAAGCAATAGCAACGCTGACTAGAACAATATCGAATTCTTTAAGAATATCATGAATAAACTTACAGCTTATTAGTACTTATAGCGCAGATTTCAAGTGCAGAATTGTGGAAGTCCTAGACATGAACACGTACATGTTTTTATGATATGTTTAACAGTTCAGACAAATTTCCGAATTTGTAGGGATTTCAGGGTTCTCGGAAAAATTCCGAAAATTGCCTGGAGATACTTGTGTGGAAATCTTTGATGTTTTTTTTTTTTAGTTTTTCTTGCGTAATTCCTTTAGAAGCCAATGAAGAAAATCCTTCAGACGTGATTTTCTTTTTTCATGACAATGTGTAGAAGTTAAAGTATATCGAATACAAGGAAGTTTTTCGCCGATTGAAATAAAATAAAAATTATTTTAATTTTATTTTCGGCAATTTGAACAAACTAGTAATGACGAGCTCTGCCACAAGTCCAAAATTCATGGCAAAGAATCTGTGAAATTTAGCCTAAATTCATTTTTTAAGCGGAAAACATCGTTCTTAACAACATTTACGAATATCTTCGGATCAAAATTCGAAAATGTCTTTTAAAGTAAAAAGTTAAAGTTAACGAAAATCTTACTTCTTCAAAAAACTCCTCTATGATATTGGTAAAATTTCAGTAGGTAATATTCAATCCCATGAAAATTTTAAAAATGGTGAAATTTCTGATTCGCTTTGTAAAATCTATAAGTGGGCCATTTTCTTATACATTTCAAAATTAGTTCGCGGGCCGCACCAAACCAGGTCGAGGGCCGCATGCGGCCCGCGGGCCGCAGTTTGGTGACCACTGTTGTAGACGAACTTCTAAGAAGCTTGAAGGAAAAAGGTTTCGAAGTTGTGGGCAATGCAGACGATATAGTCATAATAGTGAGAGGAAAGTATGACGAAACTGTTTCGGAGAGAATGCAAGGGGCCCTAAACTATACACATTCATGGTGTACTAAGGAGGGCCTTAGCATCAGCCCGTCAAAAGTCGTAATTGTCCCTTTCACTAGGAGAAGGAAGATCAACCTAAAAGCTTTTCGGCTTGGAGGGATACAAATTCATCCTAGTGATCGAGTCAAATACTTAGGTTTGATACTGGATGCTAAACTGAACTGAAATGCTCAAATTGAGTCCGTGATCGGTAAGGCAACAAGTGCGTTCTGGTTAGTCTCCAAAACTATTGGCAGGAAGTGGGGCTTGAAACCAAAAATGATAATGTGGATTTATACTGCCATAATCCGCCCAAAAGTGAGGTATGCTTCGTTTGTCTGGTGGCCAAAAACAAAAGAGGCTACCACGCAATCAAAGCTTGCGAAAATTCAACGTCTTGCGTCCATTGCTGTTACAGGAGCGATGAGAAGCACTCCATCAAAAGCTTTAGATGCGATTTTCAATCTGTTACTTTTGCACGAGTACGTGCAATTAGAAGCAGAAAAGGAATTGACAAGACAGCTCTATGTACATACACTGGTCTAGTAACTGGACACTGCCCGAGCAGGTATCACTTGAAAAATATTGGCCATATTCAGAGTGATATCTGTCGTTTCTGTAATACGGAACGTGAAACCTCGGAACATCTGTTTTGCAGTTGTGGTGCTTTATACTCGCCCAGGCAAAGATTTCTAAATAGTGGTTGCTTGCAACGCAGGCGCAGTGAGATCTGGTCTGCAGAACCTGGGAAGGTCTTGGAGTTTATCAATTCCATTGCACCTGACTGGGAGACGACGCGTCGTGGCAGTAGCTGATTACTTGACACATGGTAATTAGCTGGCTAGATGCGAATATCAAAACGGGACATGCCACAAAAGTTCAGCCCATTTGACGCAGTTCTCCCCAACAGGGGAGAAAAAAAAGATTAAGAGTTGTCAATTTTGGCACAATGTAACCCCTACTGACGGTACTTGTTGTAACTTACTTAAAAGTAATGTATTTTTTTTCTATATGTTTCTCAACATGGCTAGAAATCGATAAATATTCTTCCGCCCCCTGACACAGGACTCCGGTACCCAAGGACAACGAGCGGCGGTGATTCATTCAATAATGGAGCAAAACGTGCCGCCTGCCTCATGATCCTCACCTTTCAAACGAAGCCATCAGCCAGCACAGGAGGGGGATTGGAACCGGTAAATCCTTTTGGCCATGCGATAAATGAATGTCTTTGTCATCAGTTTGCGACCGACGACAGTCGAAGGCCAGAGGAGCATGATGACAAGGGAGGCTTAACGATTGTTGCTATGATGTGCGGCAGGCAATTCCCCCTAGGGTTGCCGAGCTGCAGCCAAAAAGGAACCGGGAAATTGGAACTGGAATGTGCCTAATGCACTTCATTGTTGATGCCACGTGCCGGGTGCGTCCGTCGCCGGTAGGAAAATTCGTTTAAAATTATTATTGCTATGTTTTCACCTCGAGGCGCGACAGCGCGGCAGACGGTTTGGTGCTCAAGGCACGATGCGATGCGCGTTGCTGGAACAACGAAGTTGGTTTTCTCCTCCAGAAGACGGAAGACGTGCTTGGTGATTGGAGACGTGCCAGAGGAAACCCTCGTGAGTGCGAATCTAAGGCCTTGATATCCGTTAAGCCACACCGGATGTTCACTCGAGCTACTAGTGCTCTCTGATCGGCGTCATACCGTACCCCTTATTTTTTGGGTAATATTTATAGGAAAGACATGCTTGTTGAATGCGGAAGAATAGGGTAAAGGCATAGATAAACAGACGTAACATGTAGAACAATTTGCAGTCAGACAAATAATGCTGCAAAATCATAATCTAAATCATAATTGCATGGTGGTTGTGAACAAACGCAAAACAGATGGTTGAAACGATGCGAGCGAATATGATTTCTAAAGATCAGGAAAGCAACGATAGGAATGACATGGAGAAGTTTTATGCCTCTGTCAATTGTACGCGCCAACACACGCCATGTGTAATGACCGGGAAGGAAATTTTCTGACAGCCAGGTGAAAGGAGCAGTTCGAAGATTTGTTGGATGGTAACAATCAAAGTGCACCAAGAAACAGTATTAGCATTTTTGTGAAACTGTTTCTTCACATACGTTGATGGTTTACGTCGCGTATAAATTCCCAATTTTTTAAGAGTGTATGTTAAGTTTCGTAAAAATAAGGAAAAGTTTGAATTTTTGTAAAAGTATGTAACATTTTTTTTTATTCTAATTTTACGTTATACATTATTGCAATATTAATTATGTAAAATCAGTCTGAGAATAAAAAAAATAGCACTAATTACCAAAGTTATAACAATTCCTGTAGAACGTGTTTTCTGGTCCTCCAGAAAGTATGGGGCTGGTGTCAGGGCCTACGAGCCAGCCGCAAAAAAAAAAAACATTATAACGGAAAATCAGCAACAGAATAATATTTACGAACCGAGACCAACGATCTCAGCGAACAAAAAGGACTTGCGATTGGAAACTCGGCATGTGGAACTGCTGAGCTCTCAACTTCATTGAGAGAACCCGTATACTTGCCGATCTACTGAAGAACCGCGAGTTCGGAATCGTAGCACTGAGGTGTGTTGGGTAGGATCAATGGTGCGAAAGTTTAGAGGTATCATACCATCTACCAGAGTTGCGGCAACACACGTGAGCTGGGAACAGCTTTTATAGTGATGGGCGACATGCAGAGACGCGTGATCGGTTGGAGGCTGATCGACGAAAGAATGTGTAGGTTGAAGATCAAGGGCCGATTCTTCAGCAACTTCAGCTTAATAAATGTGCATAGATCTCACTCCGGCAGCACTGATGATGACAAAGACGCATTTTACGCGCAGCTCGAATGCGAGTACGAACGCTGCCCAAGCCAAGACGTAAAGATCAGTGTCCTGAACGCTCAGGTAGGCCAGGAGGAGGAACAAGCGACCTACGACTCATTGATTTCGCCGCCTCCAAAAACATGACCATATGAAGCACCTTTTTCCAACACAGCCTCCCTTATCGTTACACAAGGAGATCACCGCAGAAGACGGAATCACAAATCGACCACGTTCTGATTGATGGACGGTACTTCTCCGACATTATAGACGTCAGGACCTATCATGGCGCCAACATCGTCTCCGACCACTTCAGGTGATGGTCAATCTGCGCCCAAAGTTTTCCGTCATCATAATTGTACGGTACCGGTGACCGCTGCTGTAAAATCTTTAGAGACTGAAGCAACCAGATGTCGCCTCAGTATACGCGCAGAATCGCGAAACAGCGTTGTCAGACGAGGGCGAGCTTGATATGGCCCCTCTAGAGGACTGCTGGAGAACAATAAGAGCAGCCAGCAGCCCGACGTAACCGAGAGCACCATCGGGTACGTAGAAAGGAGTCAACGAAACGAATGGTTCGACAAAGAGGGTAGATCGATTTTGGAGGAGAAGAACGCAGCACGGGCGGTAATGCTGCAGCAAGAAACCAGGCAGAACGTGGAACGCTACAAACAGCGGTGGAAGCACCCGCCTCCGCTTGGAAGAAACGGAGTGCGAGGAAATGGAACTGCTGAGCCGTTCCCATGAAACACGGAAGTTCTACGAAAAGCTCAACAAGTCCCGCAACAGCTTCGTGCCACGAGCCGAAATATGCACGGATAAGGACGGAGGCCTCTTGACGGACGGTTGTGAGGTGATCGAAAGGTGGAAGCAGCACTCTAACGAGTCCCTGAATGGCGTGGAGGACGTAGGCACGAGATATCACGACAACGAAGGGAACGACTGTAGCATCTAAGCAACCATGTAATAGTAAATGTACTGACAACACGAGATAAATAGATCATTCTTAGTCCAACCACTAACCGATGCAGTTCCATTACTACATTTGGCGACTACGGATGCGGATTTCAAACTGATCTGATAAAGCGGACACGGACAGGGATGCGGTTTTCATTTGTTGGAAGAACGAAGGCCTTGGATTCAAGGAAAAAAAAAACTATGCAATTGATAATGTCTGTGCGTTTGGAAGTAACCCAGTTTGGAGAAAAGGAAGATGGAACACTATGGAAGTAACGTATTCAAGAATTACGGCGTGAATTCAAATCCGTTCAAATCGTGTTTTTTTTTTCTAAGATAACGTGGTAAGGTATGTGATCTTTGGTTGAAAGGTAGAGATTATTTCTCATGACCAGTTATACCCAGGTGCAGGTGTAGCCAATATATGTTGCAACTAGAAATTCAGGATGCAGTACGATGTCTGAATGATTCAGAGCTTCGGAACCTGGAAGTTGTATCAAAGGAATGCATCTGAAACGGGAAATGTTTCAAAGCAGGAAAGTTTGAGTTGCCCATAGAAATTCAGCGTTATGAAATGGGTGCAACAGAAATCAAGCAGATAAGTTTGGGTTGCTCATAGAAATCCATTAGTAATGGAATGGATGCAACAGAGACCAAGCAGGATAAGATATTCGGAATGCTACGGAAGTCATTCCAGAAGAAGTTAGATGTCTAACCTCTTTATTTGTTTATACACGAAAAAAAGCGTTGCTATGCAAGCATATAAGCAGATTGAAGCATAGCTACATTGATGCATGGTAGATAACAGACAATTTCTAGAACACTCTTTGACCCAGATTCATTCAGAATAACCAATCAACTTGTGATGTAATTTACAAACTACTACAATCCGGATAATGAAATTTTGAATGAGATTGATTAATCTCCCAAGGAGTCGAATTTCCAAAGCTCCGATGACCATCTCCAGTCAAGTAGGTAAATTAAGGTCTAAAGAACAACTTTTTAGCAAATGATCAATCAGTAAGCCAATTTAGATTTGTCGTTTGAACTCACTATTTGCTGCAAACTAAATCCAACCAATTTTATAACTTGGTGAATTCGAATTCTCATCAGCAGGAAAGACACAAGGAGTTTCCAGGTTAATGGACGTCATACTATTAAGTGCTGTGCAGCTGAACACTATACATCTCGAAACTATAAAATAAGTTATTATTTGACCATTTTAGTATATCGAGATTACAGAATTTGTATAGAGCATTGAATTAATTTATTTTTGTATTTGATGGTTGTTTAAATTAGGTGAAATCCAAACCTTTTGAAAACTATATAGATTAGCGCTATTTAAGAAAAGAAATGGAAAATGATCTCCATGTGTTTATAACACATTCACAGAACACACATGATTCCTGATGAAAAACAAATATTTTCAGAAATATTAGAAATTCAACATTGAGACAAACTTTACATAAAAGAAAAGGAAAATACTAGACAGTCTATTGTAAACTTATTTTATCATGAAGTTAATAACATAAGACAGGAAACAACCATCCCTTTACAAATTGCAACTTCTCAACCATTTACTATACTTCAGAACATTGCACAATGGTCGGAAAAAGATAAAGTTCGGCCAAAACTCTTTTTATGTGTTTAATCGAAGTTATAGGTTGTCTAGATATGTTATATAGTATTTTTATTGTTTAAAAAGGGGTATTCAAAAATTACGTAACTTCAATAATTTCAAAAACGGTAAAAATCAGTAAACCCCACATTTTTAACATATTTGGTTAAAAAGCCAATTTGAATTTAATTAAATGATCATCTTTTGATCAAATCCAATCAAGTTTGTTCAAAACTTGTGGAAAATGTGGGAAGATAAATTTTATTTCAGTCAAAAATGGAAAAATAACGTAAAATATATGGAAAAATATGACTTTTTTAAATAGCTCTAATTTGAAAAACTGCAAATTTCTGCAAAAAGTTTAAACGTTTTTATGCAGCCCTAAGCATCATGTTTAAGATGTACTATTCGAAATTGCGGCGACACGTGACGACACGAACCGTTTTTTAACTTAAAAATTATCAAAATTCCTAAGGTACAATATATGAAAATTTGAAAAGTTTTGTGACATATTAATTTTGCATCATACGTGCATTCAAACAGTCCAATAACAAGCTTTCATATGCTGGTTAACATAAAATATATATTCCATTCTCAAAATATTATTATTTTACTTTTTTCGAATAATTCATTTTTCAAATTTATGACTTAGGCCACTTTGGCAGTGAAAATGTCAGTGAAAATTAAAAGCTGGTATGCTTTTAATTAAGAATCATAAAACTACAATACATTATCTTTGTTATAAGGTGAAAAAAAGTTTAAAAATATCAATTCCGTTTTTTGAGAGTTTTGGCCGCCCCTTTGTATGAAGCCCGACCAATGTGCATTGAAACAATACTTCAAGAAATAGAAATTGATTTTAAAATAACGATTTATGTAATGGTTTATAAAAAAATCAATTGTCTTGAATTATTTATTCTATTTTATCAAAATGATAAATAGAAAAGTTGAACATCAAACAACTTACTTACCTTACCGGTCAGGCTAAGGCCGGGATGGCCTCTGCTGTACATAGTAGCCGCCTCCATTCCACTCGGTCCATGGCTGTTTGTCTCCAGTTCCGCACTCTGCGTAGGGTCCGCAGATCGTCCTCCACTTGGTCGACCCACCTAGCTCGCTGCGCTCCACGTCGTCTTGTACCGGTCGGATGACTCTCGAGAACCATTTTAGTCGGGTTGCTATCCGACATCCTGATGACGTGACCCGCCCACCGTAGCCTCCCGATTTTCGCGGTATGGACGATGGTTGGTTCTCCCAGCAGCTGATGCAGCTCGTGGTTCATTCGCCTTCTCCAGGTCCCGTCTTCCATCTGCACTCCGCCGTAGATGGTACGCAACACCTTCCGTTCGAAAACTCCAAGGGCGCGTTGGTCCTCTGCACGTAGGGTCCATGTTTCGTGCCCATAGAGGACGACCGGTCTAATCAGCGTTTTGTAGATGGTTAACTTCGTGTTACGGCGAACTTTATTCGATCGTAGAGTTCTGCGGAGTCCAAAGTAGGCACGATTTTCTGCCACAATGCGCCTCTGAATTTCTCTGCTGGTGTCGTTGTCGTCGGTCACCAGTGAGCCCAAGTACACGAATTCTTCAACCGCCTCGATTTCATCACCGTCGATATGAATTCGGGGTGGCGGGCGCGGTGATTCCTCCCTGGAGCCCTTTGCCATCATGTACTTTGTCTTCGACACATTAATGACTAATCCGATTCGCCTGGCTTCCCTCTTTAGTCGGATGTACGTTTCCGCCATCGTCTCAAATTTACGAGCAATAATATCAATATCATCGGCGAAACCAAGCAGCTGAACGGACTTCGTGAAAATCGTCCCACTCGTGTTTATCCCCGCTCTTCTTATTACACCCTCCAAAGCAATGTTGAACAGCAAGCACGAAAGACCATCACCTTGCCGTAACCCTCTGCGAGATTCGAAGGGACTCGAGAGTGTCCCTGATACTCGAACTACGCACATCACTCGATCCATCGTCGCCTTGATCAACCGTATCAGTTTATCCGGGAATCCGTATTCGTGCATAATCTGCCATAGCTGTTCTCGATCGATTGTATCATACGCCGATTTGAAATCGATGAACAAGTGGTGTGTGGGCACGTTGTATTCGCGGCATTTCTGCAACACCTGGCGGATGGCGAACATCTGGTCCGTTGTAGCGCGTTCGCCCATAAATCCAGCCTGATATTGCCCCACAAACTCTCTTGCAATCGGTGATAGACGGCGGCATAAAATTTGAGAGAGTATCTTGTAGGCAGCGCTCAGTAGTGTGATCGCGCGGTAGTTCCCGCAATCCAACTTGTCGCCCTTTTTGTAGATGGGACACACGATACCTTCCATCCATTCCTCCGGTAATACTTCCTCCTCCCAAATCTTGGTAATGACCCAGTGTAGTGCTCTTACCAGTGCTTCTCCACCGTATTTTAGAAGCTCGCTTGGTAGCTGATCTGCTCCAGCGGCTTTGTTGTTTTTCAACCGGCCAACCTCCTCCTCAATCTCTTGAAGGTCAGGGGCCGGAAGTCTTTCGTCCTGTGCACATACTCCTAGATCTGTTACCACGCCACCTTCGGTACTTGCAACGTCGCCATTGAGGTGCTCATCGTAATGCTGCCGCCACCTCTCGACCACCTCACGCTCGCTCGTGAGAATATTCCCGTGATTATCTCGGCACATGTCGGCTTGTGGCACAAAGCCTCTGCGCGAGCGGTTCAGCTTCTCGTAGAACTTTCGTGTGTCCTTAGCGCGGTACAGCTCTTCCATCGCTTCGCGATCTCGTTCTTCCTGCTGGCGCTTCTTCATCCGGAAGACTGAGTTCTGCCTGTTCCGCGCCTGTTTGTAACGTGCCTCATTCGCTCTCGTACGGTGTTGCAGCATTCTCGCCCATGCTGCATTCTTCTCGTTTTTCAACTGTTCACATTCGCCGTCGTACCAGTCGTTTCTGTGATTCGGAGTCACGAAGCCTAGTGCTGTAGCCGAGGTACTACCTATGGCGGATCGTATGTCCCTCCAGCCATCTTCAAGTGTAGCTGCGCCAAGCTGCTCTTCCGTTGGTAGGGCCACTGCTAACTGCTGCGCGTAGTCTTGAGCCACTTCTACGTTACGAAGTTGCTCGATGTTGAGCCGCGGCGTTCGACTTCGACGCGTGGTGATAACTGTCGAAAGTTTTGAGCGCATGCATACAGCGACTAAGTAGTGATCCGAATCTATATTCGCACTGCGGTATGTGCGGACGTTGGTTATATCCGAGAAGAATTTACCGTCGATTAGAACGTGGTCGATTTGGTTTTCTGTTTGGTGGTCGGGTGATCTCCAGGTGGCTTTGTGGATATCTTTGCGGGGAAAGAAGGTGCTTCGGACTACCATACCACGGGAGGCTGCAAAGTTTACGCATCGCTGGCCGTTATCATTCGATACGGCGTGCAGGCTGTTTCGCCCGATTACCGGTCTGTACATTTCCTCCCTTCCTACCTGCGCGTTCATGTCGCCGACAACGATTTTCACGTCACGCGGCGAGCAACCATCGTATGTTTGCTCTAACTGCGCGTAGAACGCTTCTTTCTCGTCATCGGGTCTCCCTTCGTGTGGGCAGTGGACGTTGATGATGCTGTAGTTGAAGAAACGGCCCTTAACTCTCAACAAGCACATCCTTGCGTTGATCGGCTGCCACCCGATCACGCGTTGTCGCATCTTGCCCAACACTATAAATCCTGTTCCCAGTTCATTGGTGGTGCCACAGCTTTGGTAGAAGGTAGCCGCTCGATGCCCGCTTTTCCACACTTTCTGTCCAGTCCAACAAAGTTCCTGCAACGCCACGATGTCGAAGTTGCGGGGATGTAGTTCGTCGTAGATTATCCTGTCACATCCTGCGAAACCTAGTGACTTGCAATTCCATGTTCCAAGTTTCCAATCGTAGTCCTTATTTCGTCGCGTGGGTCTTTGCCGATTGTATCGAGTCGTATTTTCTCCTATGTTATTCGCAATGGGGATTTTTACGGGTGGCTTATTGGGCCTACGCCAACACTCCTGTCTCGCCGGAGGGCCATCGTGCCAGTTCTGTTTAACGTCCCAACCAACACTGGGACGACCACGCTGATGGGGCTACCACCTTGGATCTAGCTGGGCGTGGTGCAGCGTTTCTTACTCAGCCGCTGGATGCCAGAACAGACGCTGTTTGAGCCGCACCTCCTTGGTGAACAGACACTCGGATCGTACCTCCTCAATCTAGCTGAAGTCAGAAGGACAACAGTGCCCAGGCTGCGCTACCAGCTAAGCACACAACTCTTAGCTGGCGGTCTTTGTCATCGTTTGACCCGTGGAAGCATGAGGTAGGAACTTGTGAGGACCAGAGCTATATTGGACGCTTTCCTTATCGACTCACCGTTTTGCAGCCCACATCAAACAACTTAGTCTTAATGTTTAAAATCGTTTATAACTGTCTAAATAATATGCTAAAAACTATTGACAAAGGGAGATAATGTAGCATCTAAGCAACCATGTAATAGTAAATGTACTGACAACACGAGATAAATAGACCATTCTTAGTCCAACCACCAACCGATGCAGTTCCATTACTACATTTACACCAACGCAGCAGAGGACCGAAATGAGCAAACTCCCACACTGAGGGAAGCCAGGATGCCAGGTTTATAGCCAGGATCTGGTAAACCGAACAGCTACCGGAGGAGTGGAAGGAAGGGGTAATCTGCCCCATTCATAAGAAAGGCGACTATTTGGAATATGAGAACTTCAGAGCGATCACTATTTTGAATGCAGCCTACAAAGTGCTATCCCAGATAATCTTCCGTCGTCTATCACCTAAAACGAATGAGTTTGTGGAAAGTTATCAAGCCGGTTTCATCGACGATCGGTCGGCAACGGACCAGATCTTCACCGTACGACAAATCTTCCAGAAATGCCGGGAATACCAGGTACCAACGTATCACCTGTTCATCGACTTCAAAGCGGCATACAACGGTATAGACCGTACAGAGCTAATGAAAATCATGGACGAAAACGAATTTCCTCCTCAAGCAACCAAAAGTTCAGTTTCCACTGGAAGAACGAACTCAGACGTTCAAGTTTGGTTCAATTCCGGTTTCGTTGAACTTAATTCTCCAAAAAGTTACTCATGTATTGTTTATGAACTTGGAAGTACATGAACAAGCTTTTGACATCTCTTCAAAACGACATTAAAGTTGGAAAAAGGTTCAGAAAGAGCTTATGTTAAACTTAAAAACATAGTTCAATCAAATATTAACCGAACTCATGTTGAACTTTTGCGTGCCTTTAAAACTCAAATATAATTCATTTGGACATATTCCAACAACTTGAAATCATTCGTTCCGAACTTGTTTCGAACTTGTTTTGAACTTATTACTCAAAGTTCGGATAAATATTAACCGTACCAAAAATGAACTTCACTTGAACTTCGGGGCCGGGGAGAAGTTCTCATTCAATTAAATCACTCGGAAATCGAGCGCAGCAGCCACAGCTTGTGTTAATTTCACAAGTACACTTTGTTTCACTATAATATTTTAACGTACTTACTTGTTATCAACGCAAATCATCCGTATTGTGTGGCTCAAAGGCTGCCCCCGCAGCAGACAACTCTTTAACCTCGGATTCCGCCGGAGTTTTTTTGGCTGTACATTTTTTTTCCAGCTTTGCTGGATGTTTCCAACCCCGTCCCACTTGTCGCTGCAGCGCGCCGGTAATCGACGCAATCGTAGTCACTGGAAACAAAGCTGAAAACTTATAATCTTTTCTTAAAGTCGATACACTGGCCCTAATTTATTGCTTTGCACTGCAAACCACAACAAACTGAAAATGTCAAACTGTGTAAGTTCACAAGAAGTTCCACGTGAACTTCTTTCGAACTTCCGACTTCAAAAAGTATTCAGAAAGTTCAGAAAAAGTTCACAGGCGAACCTGATTGAGCTCTACTATATGATATCAGCACATTGAGTAAAATCCCACAGTGCTTAACAACACATACATGCAGTAGTGGTTAGGCACCGGCTTTCAACGAGGCAAGGATGGAAATCTAGTGATCATGATAGGATCCCAAATGTGTCGCGATCGTTATCATGAGGTAGAAAAGATAAATTTCGATTTTCGTTCTCTTTTTGTGCATTCTTATTACTGAAGCTTCACGATTTGCATATGAATGCAATATTCCAGATCATGAATTTTGGTTCCGGGTGCAAAAGTAACCATAATTGTGATGAATAAAGTTTATCGCGACTTGTAACATGATCCGATAGATCCCGCGATAAAGCGTGCATCAGATGTTTGATTGCTCTGTGATACGAGCACAGTGCGAGGGTGTCGTATCATTCTACCGCAAGAGCAACGGCTATCTTTGATTGTTCGTATGGTGTATCATTTATCATTAGAAGTGATTTTCTTCCATCCTTGCAACGAGGAGACCCCGAGTTCAAATCTCAGTAAGTAAAAAACATCAAAAATTATTTCAAGGTATTAGTCAATTTGGATTCCACATTACCTAATGTCTCTTAATAATAAATTACTTTTGAGGACTTAACAAATTTTTTTTTCATTTTTTCGAAGCTTATTTTTAAGCTGAATAGCGTTCCTTTCAGCGACATAAGTGTACTTTTGGTGAACTCAAGTTCGGTTAATTACTTAAAAAGTGAGCTGAATAGAATGCTATTCATCTTCCTTCGAACAGCTGATTAAGCCCAAACATGCTACTTGTAACCAGTGATGTGTCTAACTGTCCGAGATTCGTGAGATTTTCGCGGTGTAGTGTTTCGTTTTAAATGTTGATACCAAGAAGATGTTTGAAAGTCCGCTGAGCATCACCAAATACCACCCACCGCTCACCGGACAGCTAGCAGCCACACCACATAGTTCCGCTACTCGCCACCAGACATCGCTGGCTCAAGGATAAGGCGGCCATGAGAGGTGGCGTATAAGGAGCCATGATAGGGCGAATTTTGTCATAGCGGGAAACCTTCGGTCGGGGAGTCTGGATTGGAAAAGCACCATTGCTCGACATCATTTGCAAGCCAAAACTCGAAGAGCATAGACGAGATTCAAGAAATTATCCGGAGATTTAAGTTGAAGTTCGAAAGAAGTAAAGAAAAAATAGTTGAAGTTAACGATAGTGGAAGAAGCTGAAGATTGGAAAATATCCAGGTAATCAACCCATTGACCAGAACCCCAATCGTTCCCATCACTAATGCGCCACTCATTCGTTTCCAAACCGCACGCAGGACCCCTTGTGTTTTACCTTGGTGAAGTCCGTAGAGTGCGCGTAATCGACCGAGACCCTTGCGTGGTCCTACCACCTCTCAGTCAACCGCAGTTCTCGAATCCTACACCCGAGACTGCAGAAGTAGGTCGCCTATGAGTGAGTGCCGCCATTGGCAGTTAGGCCACGAACGAAAGCAAACGAGGAAGAGGAAGGAAGCCGTCGTAGTGTCGAAGGACGAGAGGAACGAGCCAGCGACGAGGAAGGAAAGTGTTTAAAGTGGTTGCGGAAAGGAAGAAGGGGCCCCGCCGACCGTAAAAGGGAAGAAGAAGAAGATAGGAAGTTAAGGTAGGAGATAGGCTGTAAGAAAGTGGGAGGAAATAAAGGTACCTTGTGCACAAAAGTTAGAATAAAGTGTGAGAAGTGTTTGCAATTCGGTACTTCAAGTGTTTTCTTGGTCGCGACTGGTCAAGCGCATATGCCGACCCTGAGGCAGTTGTAGATGCCGCATAGGGGGAGGCCCCATTAGTTACATATTTTATCCGAACTTTTGGTTGCTTGGGTCTGAAGCTGACCAAACTGCCCAAAGCGACGATGGACGGTGTGCGAAACTGCGTGAGAGTTTCGGGTGAACTATTCAGTTCCTTCGAATCTCGCCGAGGACTGCGACAAGGTGACGGGCTGTCATGCCCACCCTTCAACATCACTCTGGAAGGTGTAATATGACGAGCCGGGCTCAACAGCCGGGGAGCGATTCTCACAAAACCCAGCCAATTTGTGTCAATTTGCGGACGACATGGACATTCTCGCCAGAACATTTAGAACGGTAGCAGAACTGTACATCCGCCTGAAACTGCTCAATTCTGCGAAGTTTTCAACAATTGGCAAATGATCCTTTTTTTTTAATTTGAAAATTTTAATTTTTAACTATATTTCAGAGAATGATTTTGTGTAGGAAGTCGATATACGAATGCAGCTTTATTTCGGTGCGGAAGTCTGTAACATCAAAAAAGAAGAAAATTGTAAAATTGGTTCGGTAAGGTATATAGTGCAGATTAAAGAACATCATCTCAATATTCACAATCCCCTTGCCGTCCCTCCTCGTTTTATAATTGAGATCCACGACATGAATGACAAAGATTAAGCGCCCGTAGCTCCCTGTGCAATGCAGTATGTCATTACTTATTTGCATAAAACCAGCTTTAAATTCATCCCTCCCTACCCTATTGGCACCCTCGGTCCTAAGAAAGATAAATAAATTATCTTTGACAGGTCCTCTCACCAAAAAACCTTTTTTCAAACAACTATGTACCTTGAATCTCCCCACCCACCGGAGGCTAACGACCAGACAAAGCGGATGATGATCGTCTGTCTGCTCTGTAGCTGTAGTACGTGTTTGCATAGGTTGATGTAGAAGCTCAGTCTAGTCGGGTTGTAATCCCAAATGAAAACTTACCGTCCGGTGTACTCCTCCGGATAGGGGATGATGTAGCCCTCGGGGCTAGGACGGGGTGAATTGCCTACCCAGAAGAAGGCGTCCGGGGCACTGCCGTCGTAGTAGAATCCTTTGACGTACAGTGTTGACTCGTCGACGGCAAACACTCGACCCTGTGGAACGCGAAATACATATAGTTTGTGACGCGAATACTGATGTTGAGTTGTTTATGTTTTCAAATGCTCTCTATACCTCAACATTGTGGCCGAATGTGGCGAAATGTCCGATTTCGCGTCCGTAGTAGTGATCGGGTGCTCGGGATTCCACTGGAAGGATAAGAGAAATAAGCATTGTCAGTATAATGGGTTACAGCTTGTTTTTGTTGCTGTTGTTTATCAATGTATATTAATTAAAGCTATAGAGGGATGTCAGTAGAACTTAAATAATGTTGACAACAATTCCGACAGATTCGGGTTTATAACTCAGTGACGTGATGCAATTCACAACCATGATTCATATTACTTACATCACTAACTATTGTATGGAACTACATTTGATTGCAATAAGGTACTCTAGTTTACTCATTACATATGGAACTCTGAGCTGAGAAGTTTGTCCCTGTTTGAACGCTACGCCAAGATGAAGAATGCTACCACATGCGTCGTTCTTAAAGATTCTCAAAGTTATATTGTGATATGAACTTTACTAAATGTAGTACGATGCAAATCAAATAAACTCTACAAAATAAAGTTCAGAGCTATAGTCCTCAGCAGCTATTCGTTGTCAGCTAGCAACTACAATCTTTCAAACCCATCGACAGTGCTAATCTTCAAATACTGAAAAACATCACGCTTTTAAATCCTTCGAAGGAAACCATATCCGAGCGAAACGCGGTGACGGAGGAAGGTGTATTCATTTCCAGCGTCCAAGTGAAAGGCACATGGCCTCCAGGGAAGCTTTTGAATCTTATCGATTTTAGGAATTGAGTATGCTTCCTACTACTCAAGTGCACTCCTGCTTCTGTACACATAAACATCTGTATCAGCGTGTGTAGAGTTGCACAGTTGATTTCATTCCTATGACTCCGGGAAAGTGATTGAATGCTTTGTATTATTTCAAATCGGGAGCTGGCTGAGTGACTGTCCGTCCATAGGGTGATATTTGTGTGGCTGATATTGAATTTCCATTTTAAAGGGATCTCTTTTGAAGGTTACGTTTGATCGGATTGTTTTTCTGTTTGTAGACATAGCTGTATTCAAGTCTTTGTTCTATTATCATTATAATCAATTTAAGTTTCTTAGATTATTGGATTATTTTAGTTTTTTTTTGTACCTTCTTAAAGTTTTTGTTCGCTCCGCTCGTTTATCATACTGGTTAATAAGTTTTTTTTTTTTGCAATTACAATTATAATTGAAATAAAGCCTTCAATGAACTACAAGGAAAGTACTCTTAAAAAAGCTAGAAAACGAGAATTAACTAGTGGAATCATGCTTTTATTTTTGAATAATCTGCTCTACGAGCTGGAAAGCTCATCAAAATGGGCTTGTTCGCCTATCGGCCAACTTTATGGCCTAAATACTCCAATGAGCAGTACACACTCTGAGAACACTTTGCAATATAAGATGAAAAATTGGCAGGAACCGAGCCCTTATAAATTGCTAAACCATGTCCCGAGCACGTTGCCAACTTATTCGAGTGACCGTTTTACGTGCTGGGTTAGTGCGTTTCATACAGACTGTGCGGTATAAAAAAATGAAGCCCTAAATCGAGAGCCACCCACCACCACCGTAGCTCCGAATCCGAAGGCGATGATGCGTGAATCACGTAGGTTATACCCTCTTACTACTTTGTTGGCAAAGAAGTTGCAGATGATGATGGGACGGTATCGTCCTAGCAACCAACGAACGGCATACAAATCTCCAACTATAAGCTGCAGCCACTGGAGGAGGGATTGATAAACAAGCGTATAACTGATGCTTGGAGGCAATATAGGGAGGATAATTTTTAATAACTAGATCTATAAATGATATTGCTACTCTTCCCTATCACCCTTATATATTCGTTGGCTTTTGTTGGATTCTTTTGTTAGTGTATGGAGAGTGTAGAGGAAAATGGGGAATTTAGGTCCATAAGAGGCAGCACGCTCAGAGGAGTACAACTCGTTATTTTTCCCTCTGGAAACTAGGTTGTTCTATCAACGGCAGCCAATATGTCAGCAAAATGTGGGAGTATCGACTCGCAAGTGATGATTCTAAAGTGTAAAGGTACTGCATCTGAATTCGGTGAAGAAACGTCTTAGACAAGTTGAACTTATTGCTCAGTGTTATGTTTTATCCATGGGTACACTGTAGTAGGCAACAGAATATACCACATCATAATGTGCAGTCATTTGTAAATTTGATAAAACTTGAAGTTTGTCATTGAGGGAAGTGCTGTAGAACACTGTACTTCAGGGTGGCTTAGTTTTGTTTAAGAAATTCATGCCTTACAATTTCAAATTGAGGGTCTGTGGAGGCTCTTAACAAAGATGAAGTTTTAAAAGGCAAATATAGGATGCAAATGTGCAGTTTAGTGACCGGCAATGCGGGACAGCCATGAAAATAATTGGGACGGATACTAAACAAAACAAAACGAAGCGACAACAATGGCGATGACCTTATCGTCAACTCTCACCTAGCGCCGTCTAGCGTGGAAGCAAATGTGTGAGCGCTAAAATAAAAGCAGAAGCAGCAGCATGGGGAGTTAGAGGAGGAAATGATTTCCAAGCAACGAAAAATGGACTTGGAGCTGCAGATCCGCGCTGAAGAAAAAGAGAAACAAAGAACATGGCAAACAAAGAAAGCAGCAGTTACACACAGCAAATAATTTCGTAATATCCAGGCGCGTAATTTCTGGCGATGGATCCATTTTCGAAAGTTATTTCTCTCGGTTACATCATTTCCCAATAATTATCACACTAACCATGTACACCTATGTTGGCACCGGAAAGTGTCAACAAACCTGTTCCAGGAGATACCTGGAAGCAAAGGACAGGGCAGCAGGGACAGGAATCCAGGGGCGGCCTCCCTGCTTGCATAGGTAACCACCAGGATCAACGGCGACTACTTCATTTGCTGTGAGGGACAGCAGCTCTAAGGGGGACCCAACGGAAATGATGACTACTACTAAACCCATGAACAACAATGTGATCGAGAGTGGAGAGGCAGAGGGAACGGTGTTGAGCCCGTTCACGCGAGGACTTTGATCGCCACTCGAGATTTCCACTACGAGGGGCTGGAGCACCCACCAGCGAGCAGATGGTAGGAGGTTCAACAGGAAGATCACGACGCGGCGCAGCACTGGCCGAGGAAGCGAAGATGACTGGTGCGGTCCTCACGTGGGCGCTGAACCGCAACAGGAACTACATTTACATTTTCTAATTATGGTAGATTTTTTTCAAAATTTTGTTGAAATAGCGGAGCAATCGAAGAAATCTGAAATTCATTGCAAAAGTGTTACGCTAATCATATCGGCAGAAGTGAAGCAAGAAGCAGCAATGGAAGTTTTATCGACAAGTTCAGCAACAAAAGTATCGTCATAAGCATGAGCTTTTGAAAGCAGAATTAATAAATTTTTATCTTTTTACTAAACATACATATGCTGCCAATATCTCGATATTAAAAATAAATAATTTTAATTTATTTAGTTCCGATTGCAATACCGTTCAAACGACGCCTTCCTACGAACGATAAGCATGTTCATTTGGCTCACACTTTGACAGTTCTCTCTGCACGATTGGCTCACAATGGCCGCCTCCACAGATCTCTATGATGTAGGATTACTAGGGAAAACAATCATAGCATGCCAGAGTGCGCGCGGAACGACGCGAAGCGGAAAGCGTTTTGCCGCGCGACGTGCGAGAAAACAGTGCATGCACTGGTTTTAACTAGAAATCCTATACATAGAGATGAGCGGAAGTTACAGCAATGGAAGTTTTTTCGACAAGTTCAGCAACAAAAGTGTCGTCATAAGCATGAGCTTTTGAAAGCAGAATTAATATTTTTTTTTTATCTTTTTACTAAACATACATATGCCGCCAATATCTCGGTATTAAAAATAAATAATTTTAATTAATTTAGTTCCGATTGCAATACCGTTCAAACGACGCCTTCCTACGAACGATAAGCATGTTCATTTGGCTCACACTTTGACAGTTCTCTCTGCACGATTGGCTCACAATGGCCGCCTCCGCAGATCTCTATAATGTAGGATTACTAGTCGAAACCTGCAGAGGAGACGAGGCTCAATAAGCGTCTGGAAGAGACGGGCGAAAAGTCGAAGAGAAAGAAGGGAACGAGCCGTGTGAGTAGGCAAGTTGCCAAGTCGGTTGCGAAACGCTCAAGAAGCAGGGAAGCAAGCCTCAAGAGACCAAACCTAAGAGGAACGATGGCCAACCGGACCAAGGCAAAGAGAACCCTTGGATTACGATCGGAAAAAAGAAGGTTGTGAGAAAAGTGAAGTCGACGGAAGCGACTCTCCAGTTTATTTTTTAAATTTTTATTTTTGTATATTTTCTTCTAAGCTGGACGAGATCACCGACGCACAAGAGCTCACAGCCGCACTTAAACAGCAGTGCGAGATAGATGAATCAAGTGCATCAATCCGCCTGCGAATGGGTCCGGCAGGCACGCAGATTAGGTGGTAAACAAAGCCACTGCAGTCGGCAGGATCAAAGGGTACACTTTCAAGCAAAGCTGGTCACTGGTCAGTGTACCCGCTCAGCATGTGCGAACCTGAAGCGTGTTTGAAACAAGGACACAAATCGTGGGCATGTGAAGGCCCCTTCAGAAAAAAAACGCTGCAGGAAGTAGATGGTCATTTCGCCAGGGAGTGCAACTCGGCACTGGAATGCTTGATTTGTACGGCAAACAAAGGCCACACGACGGGCGGGCCTAAATGCCCAGGCACGCGAGCAGGTCGAAGTTCTAAACGATAATGCAGGTTACACAACTAAACCTGAACCACTGTGAAGCTGCACAGCAGTTGCTGTGGCAGCCAGCTTCGGAGTCAATTACAGACATCGCCTTGCTAGCTGACCCCTGCCGCAACCCCCCGATAACGGGAAATGGGTAGCGGATAACTCTGGAACGGCGATCTGTACAACCGATCGTTTTCCGATCCAGGAAATATTTTCCAAGTCGCACGAAGGTTTTGCAGTAGCGAAGATCAATGGCCAATGGGCTGCACCCGGGTGTATTACTGTAGTTGTTATGTCCCATCCAGATGGCCGATGGATCAGTTCTCGGCAATGCTGGCTGCGGTAACAAACGCGCTAGTAGGAATGAGTCCTGTGGTCATCGGCGGAGATTTCAACGCGATCAAGTGGGGTAGCCGATTGACTAACATGAAAGGCTGGTCACTACTCGTATACATGGAGAGACTGAATGTGGATGTCGCGAAACTAGGTGAAAAAATGACCTACAGTAGGAACGGTGCAGAATCCACCATTGACGTGACCTTCTGGAGTCACAGTGACCACTTGGTGGTACGATATAGGGTGGAACATGGTGGAAGGAGGACACAGCCGAAAAGGTCATCGACAGTCATCGAGGATGGCTGTCCTCGCGCTTCGACAAGGCGTCATTTGTCGAAAGACTGCTTATGGAGGATAATACCGACGATCTGTCCAGTGAAGATCTAGTTGGAACTCTAAGCCGTGCGCGCGATGCCACGATGCTTAGGCGCGCGCTACTCAGAAATGGATGGAAACCGGTAGGGGGATTAGGGGCATAATGGACACCCTAAGCAAATGAGTATGTTAGGCCTGTATAACAGTAAAAAACTTCACATATTTTTAGTTGGCTTACAACTATAACTTGTTTCCTACGTATTTCAATCATTTGCAGTTTGTAGAATGTCATTATTGTGAAGAAATAATGAATTGAAAACCGTGTGTTTTTTGGGGCTGGCAGCAAAGGTACGGGGCGAAATGGACACCCATCGGGGCATAATGGACACCCCTGCATATTTTATGCTGTATCTTTGAGAATATCGACCAGTTAAGTAATTTGCCAATGGAGATCAATACCACAGATATAATACTCCATCATAGAGGAGTTTACATAACTTCAAAGTTAATTAAATAAATTTTAGACTAAAATAATCGAATTGAATATTTTCAAACTCTCTAAAACGCCTAACAGTATGCAACGCCCGTACATCCATTCAGAATTGCCAGTGTTCATTTCGCCCCGAATAGACAACAACATTGAAATTGTTATTTTCAGTGTGTTCTGATCAAAAATATAATGCTTCATCCATTGCTAAACCTACGCATACATGTTGATAAGCTAACAATTCACTTGTTTGTATGGTGGACACACTCAATCACTCGTAATACCTTATTTGCTGCTGCTTCGAAATTATAAGAAATCCACCATATGAAAAACATACTTCAATTTCAATGATATTTTGGTTATTTTGAAGGAATATAAAGGGTACTTGTGAAAAATAGAACAATGACTTGTTCATTTACACTTATGAATTGAAAGTTTAACATAAAAGTCAACGGTTTCGGCAAAAACAGGGGTGTCCATTTCGCCCCGGGTGTCCATTATGCCCCTAATCCCCCTATACCGGTGGTGTCTAGAAATCGCAGAACTACGCGCATCCTGCCTAATAGCTAGAAGGAGGATGCAAATCCGAGCAGAAGGACATACCTTACAAATACCATGCGAAGAGCAACATGTGCTCTAATACCTAAAATTGTTATTGGTGCGTTATTCTACGAAATGTTATGAGAACATCACAATAACAGTTGGAGGTATTTGAGCAGAGTTTGGTATTGATGTAGTATTTGTTAGTTTGGCCGTGCAAATAACAGAAGAAAAAGATTTGCTATTACACCATGAAGTCAACAAATATAAAAAACATTAAATAACAAGAAATGTTATTAGTTTGTTATTCAATAACTTTGGAATAACAAATACAGTTCTTGAAATATTAGGTATGCATTCATTATTGAAATAATAAGACTTGTTATTTTCAAGGTGTTATATATACAATATTTTGGTATTCGTTTTTGTTATTTTGCTTCTTATTCCCACCTAATGAAGGGCATACCAAGGTATGGTATGATTTAGAATAAATATCTTGATATGATATTCACTTGTTATTTTCTTCTGCTCGGGAAGAGCTCGCATCGATGAGGGTAGAATGGAACGAAGTGAGGCCTACAGGACGGCTAAATTTGCATTGAACAAGGAGATTAGGGCGCGTAAGCGGGCGTGCATCGAAAATCCCTACAAGGCAGCCAACACGAACTTTTGGGGTGATGCCTACAGAGTAGTCGTGGCCAAAATGAAGGGCGCGTCAGCACCTCCAGAACGCTCCCTCGAGATGCTGCAGAAGATCGTGGAAGCGTCGTTCCCACGCCACGATACCAACCGGCCAAAGCGAGGTCGTTCCGGTAACGAACGACGAGCTCATTGCGATAGCGACGTCGCTTAAGTTGAACAAGGCTCCGGGTCCGGACGGTATCCCGACAGTAGCCATCAAGACGGCCATCGAGGCTAGCTCTGAGATGTTCAGAATGGCTATGCAGATGTGCCTAGACAGAGGCGAATTTTCGGAGTGGTGGAAAAGGCAAAGATTGGTTCTTCTGTCCAAACCCGGGAAGCCACCTGGCGAACCGTCGGCATACAGACCTATCTGCCTTCTGGACACCGCCGGAAAACTTTTGGAACGGATCATTCTGTCGAGACTGATGGTCTAAATATACCGAGAAACCCGATGACTCTGGCCTTCGGGGTAACCAGTTCGGCTGACGGAAGGGTCGACAAAAACGACCGACATAGCGTTCCACAAGAAGCGAACAGGAATCCGCTAATGCGTGGTCGTTACGCTGGACGTAAACAATGACGGTAGCTGGTGGTAGAGTGTACTCATGTTCGGCCCCACTCCCCCTTCTTGAAGTCATCCTTTACGGGCGTTCCGAGAAGGTAAGGAAGAGAGAGAATGAGTTTTTAGTGGGTCGAAATCCAAATAACCCGAGGAACCACCTCTTGGGTATTTGATCAACAAATTTTCTTATTCTAAAAAAACAACAAAAACAGAACAACAACAAAAACATAAACATACCGCAGATGGTATACATAGTATACTTAGACGAAGTGGGTTAACCTTGTGGATGTTACGGGCTGGGGTTTACATTCGGTCCACAGTTAACATTAACATTAGAGTTTTCGTACATATGCAATGAAGTGTAGAACAATATAGACTGTTTCAAAAATTATGAATACACTTTGTTTATTCAATTAAATGAGCTGTTCTTATGAATTCTACCAACTTGTTTCAGAGCATAGCATATTGTACTCCATATTTTTATATTTCCTTTCAATTGTCTTGATATTTTAAAGAACAGTCGAGTTCTCTAACAAATAACTTAATTTTTCAAATTTGCATTTGCACAAAGGTGTTTTTTAATGATTTCAACATTATTAATCATCAAATACCAAAAAATATCTAAATTTTTATCACATTCGCTCTCTCAACAAGTTGTCTAAGTAATGCCATGATCAAAATTTGGGAAAAATCTATAAAGGCATACCCACAACATTTTTTCGGAGATCAAGTTTCTTATTTTTTAAGGTTTTCTACGGAACATAAGAACTACCACACAGTTTCTTAGCTTTCCTGGACGCATTTAATCTAAACAAACTTATTTCTTCAGCTCATTCGATCCTTCAGATGGCAAAGCTTGTCATACCATAAAAACGAATGCAGTAAGCAGTAATTAAGACATTCGTTTGCTTAACGTTTGTTGCTACTGGTGTTGTTGAGAAATTTGAAACAAAAAATTTTGTATTGAGAAGGCCCGTAATGGTGGTTCTTGATCAAATATTCCAGTAAAAATTACTCTTACCATTCGAAAAATATCTTTTATTATCGATACAGCCATTTTTATTGTGTTTGGAAATTAAATATTTTATCTGTCAGGTTTTTTTTCTTTTCTACTATGCTACATTTTTTGACCACTTTGTGCAACTTCAAATTTTAATCATCTAGTTTACAGAGCCCTATTTTTTAACTTTTACCAGAAACATCAACAAAATTGGTATTATTTGCTTCGTTAGCATGTTTACTATAAGAGCTAGAAGAAACTTTTTTGGACATTATGTTCAAATTGAAATGGCAGTTAATCGTTAGTGTATTTATAATTTCTGAAACAGTCTATATTTGTACATTTGAACATTTCACCTCAAATTGTACTCACGAGCATCATCAATAAATTAAATGTAGGAAATTCAGAAATCATCATCTCATATTTCGTTTTCGGCTTCATTGTCAAGCAGAATAAGCATTCAGACACATTGCTACTACACCGTCCGTTAAAGCTTCAAGTTTAGGGTGCTCGAGTGGAAAAAAATCCTCCTGCATCCAACACTGAACAACACAACACTACCAAAAGCAGCAGCAGTAGCAACCTATAGGTGACACTAACGACGAAAGGATACCGCTCCCACCCACACTCATCATCACAGTCATCGTCATGAACGTCGGTCGTCAACTGCCGCCGCCGCGCCATTCGTAGGGGAAAGTGGGGTAATATGCCATTTTTCAAACTTTCATCGTTTTCAATAATAAATAGCTTCATTTACTAGGCTTTCAAAGTGTTAACAGCAACTAGACAATATTTGCTCGATACTTCAGCAAAAATTTTCACTAAACTATTACATTTTCATCGATTTATAGCGATTTCAAAAACTGGCTCGTAAAACGGAAGTGGTGCAAAAAGGCCACCTGCCATAGAGTAAGATGCCACTTCACGAAAACGTTCAAAAATTACGTCCATCATTTTTCGGGCATTTCTGACTCCCTTTGCTCCTCTGGTCCGCTATTTTCGTATGTTCAATACATGGAGTGTCACCATCTCCCCGCTAAACGATGGTCTTCATATTTGAATGACCCCTTACATGAAAAGCGTAGACATCAACAATCATGCGCCTCCATGTGTGTCTCAATCTGCTTGGAAACACTTGGCTGGTAATAAAATCACCTGAAAACCTTAATTGCAAGGACGAAACACCGGAAGTTGATTGGGAAATCGAAAGATTTTCCATTGGTATGGCGGCTTAGCTTCTAGAAGAATGTTTTATGTAAACATATCTTAAGTATGTAAACATATGTATTAATTATGTAAACATATCTTAAGTTAAGTTAAGATTCTTAACACCATTCACCTATAGTAATGGTCAAATCACATCGAGGAATGATTTTATGAGTTGGGCAATTTTACCCCATCTTGGCATTTTGGGCTTTGTTCCCCTATTCGGTGCAGCAGCATCACCAACCGTCGAGAATCGGATGGGAAAATAAGAAGCCGAGAAAGATGATTTTAATGATGATGATAACAACGATAATGGAAATGAGACGAAAACGGTTCACGCTGCCAGATAAAATCCTATTATGCGATGTGGGCCAGCAGGAGAATGCTGGGGAAGGGGGGTTAAGATGGGGGAAATTAGACGAAAGGTGGGTGAGAGACTTGAGCCAAAAAGGGGAAAAAGAAGAAAGCGATCACAATGATGAGGTTTTATGGCTGTTTAGTGCAGTGTCGTTTTTCTTATCGTCCGTGCAGATGGTGATATACCTCTCTGTATAGAGAAGCATAATTCTCCTCTCCGGTTCGGAAGGAAGCGGATTTCTTTTTGGGGTTCAGATGTATCGTTATACTTTGACAATTTCGTTATAGATATTTTTTTTCTGTTACGGTGCAGGTCGAAGTTCTTTGCCCGATTGGTAACTTTTGACACTGATGAATAGAATAAGTCTAATTTCCTCAGTAGTCGCAAGGACGTGGCCAGGACAGTTCACGACCATTGGAGGATTGCGTCAATCTTGTCTAACAGTCAGAGATTAGTCCCAAATCTTTGTGATTTGGTTCGGACGGGAAGGAGGCAACCCTCATAACAGCGGTCTAGGACTGTACCACCTACGAATTTGTACGACTCGCTTAACCCGGGGGCGGTCGCGTCGTGTACAGAGTACACGCACCATGAAAAATACAGGTAGTCAAAGACGCGACTGCTCGAGGGTTAATGTTAATGCTAAAATGATAATGCTAATATAGTTGTATTGAGACAAATAGTTCTAGTTGTATTTAAAATTTCAATGTTTGGAGCTCGAGTATCTGTTCACCAAAAAGGTGCGGCTCAAACAACCACCCTCTCTCCTGGCATGCATCGATAGAATGCTGTATCGCTATGGAAAAACATAAAGTTTTTTTTTTCAAAAGTTTTAGAAGGAAGTCTTCAGAAGCTTCTTTGGGAATTTTAAAGTGTTGCCTCATAAATCCACCAGGTTCTCTTATGAATTCCTGCTAGAGTTTCTTTGGAAAAGTGAGGAATTTCTCAAGACGTCCCAACAAAAATGTCTCTAGGGTTTTGTTTAGGTATTCAAGACACAGCTTCCTCCAGGAGATTTTCCAAGAATCTTTTACAAATTTCCTACTAGAACCAAAAAAATTGTTGATTTTTCCTAGAGAATTTCGGCTTGCAGTCTGACAATTTGCATTGATTAATTACACAAGTTTGCAAAATAAAACGAAAGTCGTGAACTTCTGTCAACGACCAAAATTTTTGAAGCACAATTTAGTGCTGATTTTGAAACCAACCTTCAAAAAATTTTAAGTAGAACAGTTTTTGAGTTTTAGCTCAATATCGAGTTTTGCAACGTTTCAAAATATGTAATTTACTAAAATTCAAATATATTACGTTTTGTTCAACCAATTTTAAATCTTTTTCCATAAATTAAAAGCTGAATATAATACCATTCGATCATGCAAATACAGGTTTTGCGTCAGATTGATGAAACTCAAGAATTTTTTGAAGAAATGTATTTTTTTTCAATAAGAAAAAACCAACTTAAAAATTCTTTCTCGACGTTTGTTTGACATATCATATGTAGGCGAGTTACAGTAAAAAATTCAGCTCAATCGGAGCATTGATTACGGAGAATGAGATGTTTGAAGTGAGCGACTTTGCTTAAAAATAGAACAAAAATTGATTTCAAATCATCAACTTTGTATGGAAAGCATGCATTTGAACGCGTTCTGTTCATGTTCTGTTCAGGAGCTGTGCTCACGTGAGCCGTGTTCAAGTTCAAAGCCTAGTGGGTGTTTGAACACAGTGCACTGTGTAGCTAATAGCAACAGATTTGTGACCTTTGCAGTCATCCGATCATCATCGCTAGGACGCGCCTGTCGGTCGTGGAGCTTTTCTTTCATCAGTTGTTTGAAACACCGTTGGATGCAAAATCTCACAGAGATTAGTAATAGTGGCTAATTCTCTATAAAAGATTGAAAATAGTCAGGTCTGGCCACTTCTTAGAGGCTTCCTTCCGCTTTTCGTCCTGCTCTAAATACAAATGGCTCATTATACCGGCCAGTTATATGAGCCAGTTTCTAGACAACAATTTTTACCGTAAAAGCGTCTTGCTAGTCTGGTGTATATAATAATTGGGTTGCATTGGCTTTTCCCGGTGACAGGTAATATTAAAACAGCGTTTTATACGTTACGCGTTTCGGCCTACTATTCTTCAGCCTTCCTCAGACGCAACATGCTGAATGCGACCTTACAGCTTGGTCTGTCACAGACCAAGCTGTAAGGTCGCATTCAGCATGTTGCGTCTGAGGAAGGCTGAAGAATAGTAGGCCGAAACGCGTAACGTATAAAACGCTGTTTTAATATTACCTGTCACCGAGAAAAGCCAATGCAACCCAATTATTATATATTGCACGGTGATTACTCAAGTTTATTAATAGTCTGGTGTATACCCGCCACGACATGGCGTGTGTCCAGGATTCGGTTCGTTTCTGAGCTGGTGTAATTAAGGTACCCCTTATCTTGGCCACCCAGAATCCCACACAACGACATTTATTACCACACATAAGACATTTCGTTGGACTAGGTGAAAAAAAATTATGGGACATAAAATATCTAAATTAAAATGTTGAAGAGACATGGCGAAACGATTGGGCATTCATAGAACCATTGGGGAGAAGGAGTGACTGGGATTCAAGTGCAAACGCGGCGTCATCAAATTTCAAGAACTATTTGGCTAACGATCTGAGCTGTCAATTTTGAACACCGTTCCGTGAGCAATCTAGTTGCCTAGATTATGATCAAAAATGGGAACACGAACGTAAGAGCAACCAGTGAACATTTTCGGCACGCTCACAGCTCATGAGCGTTCAAAATGCATCTCTGAATTGGAAAGTCGAAAAAAATTCCGCTCTACTGTAATTTTTTTCTTTCGCGTTTTCGAACTCAGGGCATGATTCTACACCAAAAATGATCATCAGCTTACAGAGTTCAAAATGCTGTAAACTAGTGTTATTTATCATCACCGACGTTTTGGTCCGGCTATAGGACCATCTTCAGGGCCTAAATATTCTATTAAAATTGACACAAATTAACACTAAACACATAAAATTACATTACACAAACTCACTCGATACGCTAATCCACAAGTTACACAATTTTGTACAAGTTTAAAACTGTCGGGTTGAAAAGGGTCACACCGTCTGGTACACGTTTGGGCCATTCGTTGCGATCGGATTTGGGAAATCCCTAGCTGGCGCACGGGTACTACCTGCCAGTGCAGATGGTCGCCTCTATTAATCAGCTGTTTATCCGTGTGTACTGCCGACGGTGTGATCTTGTGCTGTGTGTCTCGCATCATTGTATTGGTCAGGGTGCAAAATGTTCATAGTCATTGACTGAAAACAGCACGAATTTGAATGATTCTGCACTGAATATTCAAAACAAACAAATTCATTTTCGCTCTCGCTCTTCACACAGTCAGTCAATTCGTAGTCATTGAATATGAAGCCGATCGAGAGTCCATAATTACCTACGTTAATGGCTACGATTCCTTCCAAAAACACTCCACAACAATCAAATGGGAAAAGATTTGTGTAAAGCACCATTAAATGTGATCGAAACGTTAATATTTTATCAGCAATTTAACACTTTGTAAGATGTTTACAAATATTCATTGACTTTCATTGAGTTGACCAACGAGTATCGAGCAGCTGAATATGAATATGCAGGCAAGTGAATGAAAATTGCCGCACGGTGAACTTCAGCTCGTCTGCTCGAAAATTTTGCGCCCTGAGTATTGGTTGCTTGATCTACCTGTACGTCTGTTTTCTCTCCGGAGATCGTCTACCGATGCGATTTGAAAGCTGTAGATAGTGCTAATGTCTTCCGTATCGGTACGACGGTTCAGCGTTTGTGGAGTGGTGAGACTGCTCCGGTTGCTATATTGGTATGACCAAGAACCAACTACGAACGAAAATGTATGGCCACCAAACGTTGATAAACACGTGGGATAGGGAGCTCTCAGCTGGACTCTCATACAATGATCCAGAGATACAGCTATTATCACAGAAGACTGCATTGATGGAACACTGTATATAACAGCAGCACAGATTTGACGTAGCCAACCCTACAATCATTGACTGCTGCTTCAAAACACAGGCTCTCCCTGTTTTGGAAATGTGCCAATTAATCAACGCAATTTGTCAGACTGCAAGCCGAAATTCTCTAGGTAAAAACAATTTACCAAAAGGTTTCTTCAGGCCGAATTTGTTAGAAATTTGTCCAAGATTTACTTTAGTTACTTTCTCTACGAGTTGATTTAGAAAAAAAAAAAATCTTAAAAATTCGCAATGAATTTCACTTGAAGCGTTCCTGCGGGCAATCCTTCGGTATTTGTTTAAGTTCCTTCGCGAATTCTCTTAGGAGTTCCTTCAAGAGTTTTGTCAAAGGCTCCAAGGTACCAATTTTTGAATTACACTCGTTCTCGATGTAATTCTTCTACTAAATGAATTTTTGAAGGAAATCGGATGAATGATTAAGGAAAACTCCAGCTGACAATTCAGGAAAAATTTCCAAAAGAGTTTCTGAAAGACACTTCTGGAGGAATTTTCGAACGCAATCCTCAAGAAAACTCTGAAAAAAAATTTGTGAAAGAAACCATGAGGAAGTTTTTACAACAATTCCTTTGTAAACACCTGATTGAGTTTCTAAAGAAATGCTTGATATTAGGAATTTATATGAAGATCATTGTGCTCCTCGCTGTATCATATTAAATTTATACTTGAGAAACTTCTGGTGGACATCCCTTAGAACCTCTTCGGAGTTTTGATAAAAAGTACTTCATAAGTATGAAGAATAACTGAAAAATTGGAACATTATTCCCAGGGATTCCTGGAGAAAATCCCGAACAAACTTCTCGAGAAGCTTTCGGATTTTTTAAGGATTCTATGGAGAGCTCTTCTTTCTGGAAGAACTTCAGAACTTTCTGGGGAAACTTTGAGAAGCTTCTGTAAAAAACTTTTGAAGACAATCTCTGGAAGAACTAATTGGAGGAACTTCTTAAGGTACTTCAGATGAAGCTCTTAAAATTTCCTCCTTTGGAGATTCCTTTGATATATCACTGAAAGAATATTTATAGGATTCCTGTTAAAATATCCCAAAAACTGCCGATGGAGTCCCATTTCACTTTTATGAATTTTCGTCGGAGTCATTGAAGTAGCACATTCAGTAACACTTACCTCTCCTAGGATGTTAGAATAGGCGCATCACGCTACCGCAGTTAAAGTGCATCGTGCCTGATTGGGCCATATTGACCCCAATATCTTACACCTTGGAGGAATTTCTGAAGAAGCTCTCTAATGATATCCAGAAGGAATTCTCAAAAAATCCCTTAAGGAATCTCATGATATGCCCCTGAAAGATTAACATTCAAATCCCTATATAAACTCCCGATGAAATCCCATTTAAAGGCATAGAGATATTTTGTAGGACACTCTGAAAAGCACTGAAATAGTTAGAAAACCTTGAACAACTCTCGGATGAACTGTTAAGAAAACTCTTAATGTCTGGTGTATTTTTTTTAGTTTTTATTAACGTGTATTTTAACTTAAATGCTAATTCCTAAAGTAACTAGAGATTTCAGAAGGATCTTCGGTGGAAATATCCAGTTCAAGTTTTGGGGGTCGTCCATAAATGACGTAACTTTTTAGAGGGGAGGGGGGCGTTTGTGATTTTGTGACGAAGTGTGACGATAGGGGGGTAGGGGTTCATGATATGCTACATAGCTTTCTACTAAGCATTTAAAAAAAAAGTATTTCATAATTCATAAATTTTTTACTTGCATTGAGTATTATTATTAACCACTAAATCAATGAAAAAATATATGGCATGATGTAATGTAAATAACAAATAATTTACATGAATACTAGCTTTTTTTCATGAGACATGCAGCTATCGGACGCAACAACTGTATCTGAGAAAATGGTATTGGAATCTTGCGTAAAGAATAATGTATTGTTTATAAAGAAAAAAAACAATAGATTGCTGCTTGCTATAGGGCCCTGCACACCGCTAAGGTTGCAAAGGAAAAAAAAATCTAAGTTTTGGCATTATGGCATTATTTCAGAAGTTCCTTATACAATTTCTTCAGGACTTCCTCGAAGAATTCCTCCAACAATTTCTTAAAGAGCTCCTCTAGAAGCTTTGTAAGGAATTTCTCATGATGTTCTTTATAGGTTTCCTCAACAGTAAAAGGATAACATTTCCACAGAAATTCCACAGAAATCTCAGAAGGAATCCCTGAAGGAACTTCCAGAAGAATTTCAGAAGGAACTCTTGGAGGAATCTTGAAAAGAAATCATAGAGAAATTCAAAAAAAAAACCGTGGAGTTCCTGGAGCAATTCCAGATGGAACTTTTGGAGAAATAAACTCCTGGAAGAATGCCAGAAGGAGCTATTTGCAGAGTCTTAGAAGAAACTCCTGGTTCAATTTCTGTAGAAAACACGGAAATTTTTTTAGATGGAATCCCGGAAGTAATTTCTGAAGGAATCCCAAAAATAACTTTTGTGGAATCCCGGAAAATATCCAGATAGAACTCCTGGTGAAATCTAAGAAAGAATCCTGGAGGTATTCCTGAAGGAACTATGGGGAGAATGCCACAAAACTTCAGCCACAGAGAAAGTTCAGCTAATTGGACAGAGTGGCTTAATTTCCCAGGGGAAGAAGGAAAAAAATGGGAGGAATCTGTAAAGGGATTCCTCGCGGAATTCTAAGAGATCTTGGAGGAATCCTGGAAGGAGTGAATGGAGGGGTACCGGAAAAAAATCCCGGAGGAGTCCCGGGAAAAACAATCCTAGATAAATTCTAGAAGGAAGTTCTCGAGGAATCCCGAAAGATTCCAGGAAGGAATTCCTGAAGAAATCCGAAAAAAAAACTCCTGGAGGAATCCCAGAAACAACTCGTGAAGGGGTTTTGAAGAATGCCGGATGATTTTCTTGCAAAGGTCTCGGAATGAATATCTAAGAGAATTCCTGAAGGAAACCATGAAGGAACTCCTGGAGGAATCCCGAAAGGAACTTCGTTAGGAAACCCAGAAAGAAGTTCCGATGGAAGAAATTCCGGTTAAAATCCCTGAAGAGATGTCAGAAGAAACTGCTGGTGGAGAGCAGAAGAAAACTTTGAAAGAACTCCTGAAGGAAACCATGGATAAACCTAAAAAAAAACTTTAAAAAAACTCCCGGAGAAATATCAGAAGGAACTTTTAGTGGAATCTAAGAAGAAACTCCGGAAGGAATTCTTGAAGTGATCTCTGAAGGAAGTGCTTGAGGAATTTTAAAGGGAGGAATTCTCAAAAAAGGGAGTCCCAAAAGAAGCTTCTTGAGGAATTGCAGAATCAGCTACTAAAAGAATTTTAGAAGAAACTCCTGCAGGATCCCTCAAACGAAACCAACTTGATATTTCTAACAGATTACAGTTTACAGATTGCAATACAGGTTACCTACATTGGGAGCTTCAACTTCCTGTTCTTCGGCATCAAGCAGAACGATTGGTTTATTGAGTCACTAGCTTCGCTGAAAATCTCCACTGGTTGCACCTATGGTCTTGATGTCGGCGATTCGAACCTGGCAGTCGACAATGTGATTTTGCTTTTGTTGTTTTTTTCATTATTCATTATTCGTTAAACATACAAGTTAAAATTGATATCCGAACTAAGTTTAGTTTTTTTTTGCTTTTTAACATAAAACTTTTGCTGAGGGGGGGGGGGGTGTTTAACAAGCTACGTCATTTATAGGGGAGTATCCGAATTTGTGACGAAATGCTACGAGAGGGGAGGGAGTATTAAAAATCGCTTAAAAAAGCTACGTCATTTATGGACGCCCCCTTGTAGGAATTCATGAAAATGTCAAATTGTTCATCAATAGTTATTAATGCAATAAGTTGCAAAAAGAAGGATTTTACAGCACTGTAAAAATCGAATGTTGGAATGAGTTGCAAACACATTTTTTTGCAACGACACTCAGGCCTTAGTCTGACCGGTAAGGTAAGTAAATAAGATGCCTACGTTCTTTTTACATGTTGGTCTAGAAATGCCTTCTAAATGCCTTTTCAATAATAAATTACTTTACAAAAGTGCAAATGTCTTCAAATTGAAGACTTGTCTTCACATCAACGACGTCAACGTCGTGGTTGGTTCGGTGAGGAGAGGCAACGAGCAACGAATGAGAAGAATGTCGTGGTGAGTCGCTAGTGGCTGAACCCGGCTCAATGACGTATGTACATTACAGAGCTGCAAGAGCAGAAGCGAAACAAAATACCCCTAATTAATCCACCTAGGTGCCTTTCTCGGGTGCCTTTCTCGGGCATTCGAGAAACCATCTCAATCAAACTCAAGTGACATGTTGATGAATATCGCACTTTTATCCATTTGATAAAAATCCTGTTCATGATAAAAGCAATCATGTCGGTTAACTGGCTTCTGTTTTCGTTGATATTCTTAAACACCTATAATTTGTTCGTATGAAACGACGCGCGGAATAATAAAGTTTTCTTCGATTTCATCGATCGGTGCAGCATCATATTAAGCTAATGCTGCTTCTATATATTTGCAAAATCCAATTTAATTACTTTCAATTATAACATCTCTGTGCGTTTTCTATACTTTAGGTGCAGCAAATCGCGCTTAAAGTATTCATCTTAAAATAGAGTAGGGAGAGTTATATTCAAATGTAAGGAAATTATTTAAAAATTAAGCTTTGTCGCGCAAACACAATGTTAAAATCTGAACATTACTGTGTACCCATATCAAATGGTATTAGAGCCTAAAATTGCTCAAAACTGCCACCATTTTGATTGTTTTGGTCACCGTCTTGGATGCTTTAGTCGCCATTTTTGGGCTCTATAAGTTTTCCTTTTACCAAATGTAGAAGGAATTAGTTTGCTTAGTTAGGTTAAAATAGTGATATATACATAATGTTGAATTCCGATTGCTATAATTTAAAAGGTTGTACCTTACTTAGCTAGTATTCGTCATATAAATAAATCAATAAATAATTAAATGAATAAAAATGATCCCTATCAAACCAAATTATCTCTATACTTTATGGTTTCAGGGCCCAAAACTCTTTAAAACTGCTGTCATCTTGAATTTTGGGTCGCCTTCTTGGATATTTTGGTCCCCATGCCTATTATTTCCATATTAAATGGCATTAGAACCTAAAATTCCTTAAGTCAGCTTTCATATCGAATTGTTGGCCGCTATCTTGCATTTTTTTATTCTTTAACCACTTAACCCACTAGAGCTGTAACTTTTGTCCACTAGGGCACTTTGTAGAATGATGAGCACGATGTTGATGTGTGGCTCTTGTTCCTTATGCAGTCCGATTCCCCAATCGTCCATTATGAGTTGCCGTTAGCCGATATATCCATGTTTCCGGGTCCGTTAGAGTATATGTTCAGAAGAGGGTCGGTGTCAGCCGCATTCGGGGGAAGAGCAACTTACGAAAAATTGGTGCCAGGGCTGGGATCAAACCCAAGAACATCCACTTGTGAAGTGAACGTGTGGACACTACGCTACGGGCCCCGGCCATCTTTCATTTTGAGCCGCCATCTTCTGGTCACCATTTTTTTTTAACTTCGGACATCTTCCTCTTACCAAATATACCCAAATTGCATGAGTTTAGAGGCTTAAAATCCATATTACAACCGCCATCTTGAATTTTGAGCCGCCAACTTGGATTTTGGTTCGTCATCTTGGATATTCTGGTCGCCATTTTTGTACTCCGGACATTTTCTCCATACCAAATATACACAAAATGCATGGTTTTAGAAGCACTTTTTACTACAGCTACCATCTTGAGTTTCGGACCATCATCTTAGATATTTTGGTTGACATATTTGGACGCCGCACATTTTCTCTCTGTTTCTCCCTAAATTGATTCAGTGTTATCATGAATTTGATGTTGAACTAAATAAATGAAATAACAATGAATAACATTTTCTACCTACCAAATATACTCACATTGCATGGATTTTGAGCCGAAAACTCTATAAATAGCTGACATCTTGAATTTTGAGCCGCAAATTGGATTTTGGGTCGCCATCTTGAATTTTGGGTCGACATCTTGGATATGCTGGTAATCATTTCTGGACTCTGGAAATCTTCTTCATACCAAATTTACCCATATTGCAAGGCTTAAGAGACTAAACTCCTTAAAACAGGTGCTTCATCTAGTTGGATTTTAAGTCGCCATCTTGAATTTTTGGTTGATATCGTGGTTTTGTGGTTTCCATTGATGATTTCCGCATAAAATTCGGCAACCACGCTAAAGTTTGCTAAATTCGGCGCAATTGGATGTGTCGCATGATACAATTTGCTTCAGTTTTATATATGACCAGATCACCGGTGCACACTGGAGCAGGACTGACAAAACACGGAAAAAACCTCTAGCTCGTCGAGATCCACATTTGGTGTCTTTAGATAAAATATTTCTATGAACAAGGTCGATATTCTGAACGGTAGCCAATTTTTCTTACGTTATTCGCATTAAAGTCTTATAAATCAGTTTAGCCAAATTTCATTTTAGCGATATGGTGTCTTCGGAAATATAGTTCGGCTATTTATGCTGAAAAAGTTTGCCGAAGACGTCAAATTTTTAAAGCCTACTAGTCATGAGATATTGGCCATTTCATAAAATACCTACCAAATATCGATATTTTTCATTAAAATACGTTTCTAAACAAATTTAATGTCCGTTTTCGAGTAATAATTATGAAAAATAATAAAATAAAGCATATATCAAAGCAATTGGTTGAAAAAACGAAATATGCATTGATTTTTTTTATAGAAAGTTCCCGAAAATGAGGCAAAATGTATATAGGATGTTTTTACAGTAGGGTAAGTTCGGGCAAGTTTTTTCATCGGCAATCATCTAAAAAATACATAAGCTTTCATATAATTTTTTTCACAGACATGATGTTTGATGTTTTTTTTTAAATAGCGTTCAAAGTTTACTGTTTTGTGTGAATTAGTACAACATTTGTGCAGATATATTACTACGTTGTAAGATGCCAATTCCAATGCCAAAAAAAGCTTCAGATCGCTAGAATTTAAGATGAAAACAGAACAATACATAGGCAGTCGGGTGCCTGAAACTTTTGCCAGTCTTGGTAAGGTGGTATGAACTACCAACCAAGCCGATCTGTTTAAAAGCACAGGTCGCACGGCAGAAGTTTCACGCATTCGATGTATTCGTTCAATACATGGCCTACTAGCCTAATTTCACCTTCTATAAAATTTTCACACTTGGTAGCGAGCTAATTCTATCATATCTATCATTTCATTATCCACTTTGATCTCTACTCCCTTAAAGTAAGAGTAGAAAAAGACCGATATAGCCACCAAAATCATTAAGTTATTAATAGAATACGGTCGATAAATCAGAATATATTGCGCGCAAACCCCAAAATTTTATTCCCACCTTTGGGTTTCCGCGCCGAAGACCCAGCGCCAGATTCGGCGACACAGAGACATGACAGCAGTCGCCGGACAGTTGGTATTCCTGATATTTGACGGCGGTCATCTGTTAGTTCTGAGAGTGGATTGTTTTCATGCAAATAGAGCATTTCGCTGAAAATGCACGTGTATTAAGTAAATATTGACAGATTTCTTGCTGTGTTAGTGTGGAGCTTAGCGGTTTACTGTATCGCGGAAGCCATCGCTGGAAGAAAACGTCATGAAATTCAACGAAGCATCGAAAATTTTCAGTGAGAAAAGCAATAATAAACTCAGGGCAACTTTTATTAGCGTTTTGGACAATTTTGTGTTAAACAATTTGTTTAAAGCTTAAAAATAACTAGACCTGTGACCAGGGATGGCATGCTCCTCAGTGTGAGTGTAAGTGTGCGCGGTTATAATATGAAAATGAGCTGCATTGTGCACATTTTCAGCTCGGAATGCCATCCCTGCCTGTGACTAGATTGCATCCACACTTCTCATGATTCACTTGGCATCTTAAAACGTAGTAATATATTTGCACAAATGTTGTACTAATTCACACAAAACAGTAAACTTTGAACGCTATTTAAAAAAAAACATCAAACATCATGTCTGTGAAAAAAATTTACATGAAAGCTTATGTATTTTTTAGTTGATTGCCGATGAAAAAACTTGCCCGACTGCAAAAACGTCTTATATACATTTTGCCTCATTTTCGGGAACTTTCTAATCAATGCATATTTCGTTTTTTTTCAATCAATTTCCTTGATATATGCTTTATTTTATTACTTTTTTTATTATATTAGCATTTAATTTTTTTATAAACGTATTTTAATGAAAAATATCGATATTAGGTAGGTATATTATAAATCAGCTAATATTTCATGAATAGTAGGCTTTGGAAAACTTTTTCAACATAAATAGCCGAACAACTTTGCTGAAGACACCATATCGCTAAAATGAAATTTGGCCAAAATGACTTATAGGATTTGTATGCGAATAACTGGTGTGGATCACTAAAATGGCCATAATTACGGAACGTCTTGACCGATCCGCACTATTTTTAATAGCAAACAATGCGATGAAGTTCCGGTCCAATAGAAAATGTCTTAAGGATGAGTGAACCTTTTTTGCCCACAGACATACATACATACACACTTACAGACATCATCTCTATTCGTCGAACTGATATGATTTGTCTATGTTACTTGACTCACTGAGTCTTCGTTTTTTAAGTGAATATATAGCCTTTCAGTACACTTTGATGTAAAGTCATAGAACAATTATGGGTCACCCCCAATAATGAGTCAATTGCATTTAGATAGTATGCCCACACAAACGATAATCATAAGATTTGCTTAAGTACCCATTCGGGATGTAGTTCGAACAGTATGCGGTATTGTTAAACCGTCTACATTACGGTCCGTTTATTGTGTTGGTTTATTAGGGTGCTGAGCTAACTTACTAATAATTGTGACAGAGTGACCCATAATTGTGCAATGACTGTATGAGAAAGACAAAACGGTAGCTCGTAAAACGTGTAATTATGGAGCCCGAGACACCATGGATCTTAACTATATGCAGAGGTTTTAAGCAACTGTTAATGGCGCGCTGCATAAGACTGCGCCAGTGTCCACTAGTAATCCTACATTATAGAGATCTGCGGAGGCGGCCATTGTGAGCCAATCGAGCAGAGAGAGAGAGCCGTCAAAGCGTGAGCCAAATGAACATGTTTATCGTTTGTAGGAAGGCGTTGTTTGAACGGTATTACAATCAAAAATTAACAAAATATAAATTTTTATTGTTGTTATCAAGAAATTGATGGCATATGTAAATTTGGTAGGAAGATAATATTTAAATAATTCGCTTTCTAGAGCTCATGTTCATGAAAAAGCTTTTGTCACTGCTCTTCTGGAAAAAAAAGTTTAATCCTTTAATTGCTGCTGCTTGCTTCACTTCTGCCGATATTATCAGCGCAACACAATGCAATGCATTTCAGATTTCTTCGATTGCGCTGCTATTTTTTCATAATTTTGGGGAAAAAAGTTCGGCTACAATTAACAAACGTAAATAAAACAACGTGAACCACTACAAAGTCACGCACAAATTTTGAACATCTAGCTGCTGGCAAGTGTCAGCTGTTGTAAACAAAACCAACAGGGTTGCCGAATCGACATATGTAACTTCCGCTAATCTCTATGTAGAGGATTTCTAGTGTCCACCATGTGCAATTTCCGGAAAAGAAATATATGTAACAACAAACAAAATAATGGGGACAGCAAGGTGAAAGGAGCAAACATCTTAAGATTTGCGGCATGTATGTGGTTGATGACGATCATGCAGTGGAATCATCAACACTAGTAATCCTACATTATAGAGATCTGCGGAGGCGGCCATTGTAAGCCAATCGTGCAGAAAGAACTGTCAAAGTGTGAGCCAAATGAACAGGCTGATCGTTCGTAAGAAGGCGTCGATTGAACGGTTGCAATCCGAGCTAAATAAATTAAAATTATTTATTTTTAATATCGAGAAATTTACGGTATATGTAAGTTTAGTAAAAAGATAGAATTTAATTAATTCTGCTTTCAAAAGCTCAAGCTTATGACGAAACTTTAGTTGCTGCACTTCTCGAAAAAGCTTTCATTGCTGCTTCTTGCTTCAGTTCTGCCGATATGTTTAGCCTAACATTTTACAATAAATTTCAGATTTCATCGACTGCTCCGCTATTTTTTTTCAAAATTTTGAAAAAAAAATCTATTATAATTAGAAAATGTAAACAAAACAACTTGAACCACTACGAAGTCACGCACAATGTTTGAACATCTAGCTTTGCAACAAGTGTTGGCAGCTGATGTAAACAAAATGAACAGCGTTGCCGAATCGACATATGTAACTTCCGCTTATCTCTATGTAGAGGATTTCTAATCAACACTGCACTCAGGAAAATTGCCTCATACTTAATGGCAAATATCCATGTGCCAAACCACATTCAAAGTATATGCAACCAATACTTGATTACGCAGGCAAATTAGCACATGAATAGTATGTGCTCTAAATTGTATGAGTCGCTACTGTATGGTGCCTCATCAAAAGTATGAGTCGCACTAATGGAAAACATTTGTTTACCCCCATTGCAAAAATCCATGTCCCGGACACATAGAAGGAATGAAGATTTTTTTCCCAGTGTGGATAAGGAAAGGATGTTAAAAAAATAAGTCATCAATTCAGAAATGAAAGAAGCATGGTTTTTGTAAACAATAAGCTTGAATGGTTTCGCTTTCATAGTACCTTAGTGAAAATAAAGTTTAGTTATGAACTAGCAAATAAAGGCGAATCCTTAAATCATCTCCAAAGCGTTCAGCGCACTCCATCCAATCAATGGAAATTAGATTCGACTGAATGTTAAATAAATGGTTTGTTATGCCTACTCAACAAAAAAATCAATTGAGCCAAACCTCCAATCAAGAGACACATTACAAAACATTCTTGCATTACATAATACGCACAAACATCATGCATTATGAACCCACTTCCCTTTTGAACGCACCTCCCTTAAGGTGGTCGAACAAAAACGTACCGTAACCCTTCAGGTTGCGTGTGCTTTCACTTTCTATGCGCCAGACGTTTTAGATATACCTATATTCCGCCTAGTCTCATACGTCTGAGTTTGAGCTAAGTGCGCCTACGGGTTCGGTGCAGACGGTGTGATCATTAACTGAACCGCTTGTACCTAGGCTAACAAACCTTCGACGGTCTGGCGAGATTGGCATCACACCAAAGACCAAGTGGACCGATTTTGAATTAAAGTAGGTACCTATCTATCTTAGCTGAACTCTGAACGGGTGCGGCTGGAGAGCCTGTCAAACGAGCACGCTGGCTGTTGTGGTGTTGTTACATAATGGCGTGGAATCGGGTGAATGGTACTTTTTAAGTCGTTCAATGAACTTTCAAAACAGTTTGCTTACAAGTCTGATGACAAAATGACGACGACAACATGGATGGCGTGAGATAATCAATGAGTTTAGAGACTTTCTGGGAGAAAACTGAAAGTTAAGTTTTAACTTGGGCTCGAGCCTGTTAGATGTAAATAGCAAATGCGTGTGTATATATCAATCTTCAACAGGCTTTCATCGAGGCAAACGTTAGAATCTATGGTGGCTACACAATGCATACATGCCTTAAATATGATTTGAGGAAACTTTTCAGCATATTAATATACATTCAAATATTCTAGAATAATCTCGGAAAATGTATAATTTCTCCAATATACGTAATCCCATTTTTTTTCAGTGATATCGTTGGGCTTGATGGTCTAATAAAACTTTAATACAACTCTTCATAACACAACACTTAATTTTAGCCTAAAGCATTCTCCACTTTATTCTAGTAAACTATACAGAGCATCCAAAAGTCTGTGCCTGTAACTGATCATCGCAACAATGTTATTTGACTTAAAAAGTATTGTGTACAGGAAAACGGTACCCAATATTGACTATTTTCGAAATATGATGAATACAAGGGCATAGGATTAAGTCAAGATACTCATCCCCTAGTAACGTTCCATCCGAACCTGTCTGGAACGAAAATCAATATACAAGTGCACATCCGATATTAAAGTCGTGCAAATAGACACCGGATACTTGACCCAACAACGCAATATTCATTCGCTACTAGGTACTGCAAAGTGTCCCGATCGAATGTCTATAAATATTTGCCAAAGATCTTTCAACGTCATCGTCTCGGTCCATATTGGGGTTTCCAGAGCACGGAGCCAGCACCAGCAATTCACTACCCGCGCTACCAGTAAATATAATGCCATCGATAATGCGCCTACGGAAATCAGAGCATCGCATCGTCAAGAAATAGGACGTACATACGACGCCGTCGTGGGTTTTGAGAGCAATAAGCTGCTCCTCACCTCCGATCCCACGACCGACCGACGTGCCTAATGCCTATTCTCTCCAGAGGGTTGTTGTTATTTGATCGATTGCTTTTTCATTTGATTTGACTGTATGTCAACAACGGCACCCGCCAGTACGGCAAATAGACAACAGCTTTCAGGATTTTTGGAAATGGGAAAAGGTTTTGTGACGACAATGTACCATAAATAGTAAACCAATAATCCATGTTACGAACAGCAATGCTGAATTCAACACATGAAAGTTGAAAATCCACTGCTTTCGGACAGATTTCATCCACAAAAATATGAACTTATTGAGATATCAGATGTTTTGAATAACATTTGAATCGATAATTGTTCATACAGGTAGAAGGCAAACTTAAATAAGCATTAGGGAACGTTAATTAATACGCAAAAGTTGTCAATTTTTAACCCCCTCCCCTGTATGTCACATTTTATGCATGAGACCTTTGAATTTTTTGCATGGGTTGTCACACTTTGCTGATCTCGGAGTTTAGCCGTTGACATCTACAGCTATTACAATAGTTACATTGCGCATTGGTGATCGTACACTTCGTAGTTGCAACTCCGTGATTGGCCAGAGTTTGCTAGCTGAATTGCACAGAGAACCAACAGATGGGGCTTGGGATTAGCCCAGCATCCTTAATGTACACATACCGAGAGCTCAAACTTTCTTAGGTCAATAACGGCGTTGGTCACGTCCTTACGGTCTACCGAGCAAGGGAAGGAATGCTACTGGCTTCCGTTGCTACTAGAGGTTGTATGTACTACTGGACCCTCCGCGGTAGCCACAGAATGGAGGTTTTGTTAGTTGGGAAATAGTATGGCGGAAAGGTAGGTGCAAAACATCTCGACTCCATAGCGGTCTTTCAACAGCATATATCCTAGTCATTGCTAAAATCTTTGGAGCATCAATTTCACATAACAAGACCGACGAAAATAGCCTTTTGGTCCTGTCGCCTTTTGAACAACGGTTCCATCCCTAAAAGCTGACAGCGATCAATATAAGGAGGAAGTTCGGAACTATTGCTCTAAAGAAGAAATCTCAAAGCATATCTGACAAATTTTAATTGGACAGCTTCTATCCTTGTAATCCAGTTGTTAGCATGTGGGCAGTGGCGTAGCTAGGAATTTGGGGCCCAGTGCGGAACCAAATTTGTGGGCCCCATGAAAATTATAGATGTATATATTTTACAGTGTTAAGTCTATCCTTCTAACTCTAAAATGATTCCAAGATTCTTGCAAAGGCTTCATCGAGTATTTCTCGAAACATTTGTTCAGGAAGTCCACCAAGGATCCTATCAATAATATCTCTGAGGATTTATCTATAAGATCAAAGAAATCTTATGTTATTCTAGAAAAAAATCACTACAAAAAAATTTCCAATGTTTTTTCGAACCAGATATTTTTCCAAGAAATTACATTAGAATTCCGGAATTCGAAAGAGAAGTCCTTCTACAATTTCTTCAAACATTTCTTAATAGTTTCTTTCAGGAGATCCTCTAAATATCCCTTAAATGATTTTTCCACGGAAGTCAAGCATTTCTCGATAGATTTATACACTAGTTTATATTAGCGTTTCCGCAAGCATTCATTACTTTTCTTGACGTTTCTTCAAAAATTCCTTCAAGAATTACTGCAACGCTTTAAAAAAAAAAAAATCTGCAAGGATTCCTCAAGGAATTTCTCTAAAGTTTCATTAGAAGATTCATCCTAGAAATCCTCCAAGAAATTTACAAAGAATCCATTAGATAATAATTAAAAAAAATCTCCAAGGATCCCTACAGGAGTTCCTCTAAAAAAAATCTTAGAGAGTCTTCTGTAGGATTTTCTTCAAAAAATCCTTCTAGATATCTTCCCACGAATTCTGAAAAATCCATCTACTGTAGGAGTTTCCCCAAGGATTCCTTCAAGAATTTTTGCTTGCATACCTCTAGGAAATCTTCCAAAAAAGTTTTTTTCGAAAAACCTTTTGAAAAACCATTCTAAATTTCCATCAAGCCATCTCAGTCAAAAATTTCGCTAGGGTTTATTTTTATTTATTATTTCTTCAGAAATTCTTCCGCAAAATAGTTAAAACAATCTCCAAGGATTCCTGGTAGGGTCAACGTGCCTTACTAACCTTACAATTCTAAATTCGTTTTATTCGAAAACAAAGCGATAACGGCACCGATTGATTACATAATTTTTGTTATCATTCATGCCACTTCTAACAAACAAGCGCTTAATTTCTATGTTTTCAGTAGGATGAAAACAGGAGCGTATATGCTTATATAGTAAAAAGTAAAGGAACAGATTCCTGATTTGATAAGATAAAATCAAATAATTTCTTCAAAAGTTTCTCCAAGGAATCCTCTTAAGACTGTTTCGCCACTTTCTTCAGGAACTCTTTAAGAATGCCTAGAGGCATCTTTAAAGTGATTAATGCAAGTTTAAGACTTCAAATAGGATATCTATCTTCCAATCCAATTCTTCAGGAATCGCTTCAAGAATTCCCATGGATTTTTTTTTCCAATGATTTCTTAAATATTTCTTCAAAAAAGTCTTTTGGAGTTTCTTCAAAGATCTTGTTAGGAACCTCTGCGAATGTTTCATAAATCGGATGAAGCATTCCTTGCTTAATTTATTAAATAATTTCTCCAAGAACCCTGCAGAGGATTTCTTTTGGGCTTTTTCCAGGGATCGTTTTGAGAATTCTACCAAGGTTTTATTCAATATTCTTAAGGAATTCCTTCAAAGAGGCCTTTTGAAATTCTTCTCAAACTTCCTTCAGGAGTTTTTCCAAACATTTCTTTATTAGTTTATCCAATAATTCTTTTGCGATTTCTCCAACAATCCAACTGATTCAAATAAAAAATGGAGGATTTTTCAAGCATTCTCACAGAAATTCCCCCAAAAAAATCTACTGGTATGCCTTCAAACATTTTTGCGATTCTGCTTAGGAAATTATTTGTAAACTTCATTGGATGTTTGGAAATTCCTAGAGTATTTTTTATTAGATTTTCTTAGGCCGTTCCATTGTTAATGCTTGATTTTTTTAATTCCCAAGAGCGTATCTCATAGAATTTCTAAAGTAACAATAGACGGAATTCCGTAAGGAATTATCAAATGAAATTTCCAGAGGAATAACTAAAAGAATTTTCCGTGGAACTACTAGAGAAATTTTCTAAAATTGCCGCCTCAATTTTAAACGAATTAACTAAGGAATTTTCAAAGTACTTGCCGAATGAATTTCGAAAGGAACTCTCTCTCTCTCTCTTCTTGGCGTAACGTCCTTATTGGGACAAAGCCTGCTTCTCAGCTTAGTGTTCTATGAGCACTTCCACAGTTATTAACTGAGAGCTTCCTCTGCCAATGACCATTTTGCATGTGTATATCGTGTGGCAGGCACGAAGATACTCTATGCCCAAGGAAGTCAAGGAAATTTCCTTTACGAAAAGATCCTGGACCGACCGGGAATCGAACCCGTCACCCTCAGCATGGTCATGCTGAATACCCGTGCGTTTACCGCCTCGGCTATATGGGTCGAAAGGAACTATTCAAAGAATTACAAAAGTAATTGTTAGGTATATTGGCAAAGGGACTGCCGGTGAAACTTCTAAAGTAATGCCGTAGATATTTTCAAAAATGAAAACCTTAATCAATTTCGAATATTATTGACAAGAAATTTCCGAATGAATTACCGAACCAAATTTCAAAGGAATTGCCGAAATAGATTTAAAAAAAAATGTCCAAGAAAATCCCTACAATAATCTTATAGGAAATTCAGGATAAAATCCAATGAAAATGGCTAGAAGGATTTCCAAAGGCTTTGCAAAAAAAACTCTGAAGAAGTTTGCGAAGGCATTGCTGAGGCATTGCCGAGAACTGATTAAAAAAGTTTACAAAAGATTTGCCTAACAATTTCTCAAAAGAATTTCCGTAGGAATTTTCAGTGAAACTTGTAACAGAAATGAAACTTGTAACTTGCTACCAAAGGAATTGAGATTTTAAATTTGGAAAAGTTCAATGATTTTATATGTATGTATGTATGTATGTAGGTAGCCACCATCCTAGCTTGAGTCTTGCTCTGCATGCAGTTCCACCTAACAGTAAAGATCAATTTCATTACCACCCTGACTTCACATACCGCTGTATGAAGGGCCAAAAGGGGGTGTGGCAGACCCGTAAGTAGAGACACTTACGCGAAATCCGCGGGTTTAAGAGAATCTCCTTCCAACAGTATGATCCAAAGGGATGAATAATGAAATTTACATTACTTGTCAAGCTTTCTACGGGATGGTTTGTTACAAGAAGGGCGCGTCAAATCCATTGCAACTGTTGGGATAGAAGAACCCATCTACAAGGATGTTATAGTTACTTCTCACCACACTACGGCTGGCAATCCACTCCGTCGTACAGTTTCAACTTCAATGATGCCCTGATGCACCCTCCCAACCCCATATAGGTAGATGTATGGTTATATAACGATTTAAATATAATATTTAATGAAAATTTATGATGAAATATAATCTTGAAATATGATATAATCAATAAAATATAATAACAAAATTTAATATAATATAGCAAAATGGAATAAGATATCAATTATAGATGAAGTAAATGAATATTTTTCGGTGACGAGGCATTTTACGTCCTGGCTTCTACTCCGTCGTACAGTTACAACTTCAATGATGCCGTGATGCATCCTCCCAACCCCATATAGTTTTATATCGTCAATGGTATAATTTATTATTATGAAATATGTGTAATATTGGAATATGGTATAATCTGTAAAAAATAATGAAGACATATAATGTAATGAAATGTAATGTAGTGACACGAAATAAGGTATCAATTTGTAGATTTTGGGAATGAGTGTTGTTCGCTGACGAGTCACATCACGACCTAGATGGTAGGGTAGAACATTAGTATAATGATAATCAGATAATTGAATATAATGTAGTATAATGTAATGAAAGAATGTAATGTAATGAAAGCTAATAGAATATACATAATGAAATAAGATATAATATAGGAAACTTACAAAAGGTAGGTCATTATAAGAAATAGTAATTGCGGACGAGAAGTATTATTACGATCGACCTTGGTAGTAGTATTGATTGACCTTAGAACCCTAGAGAATGTATAAGAAAAATATATGAAATAACAACCAACAAATCTGTCTGCATGTTTGTCTGTATCCTTAATGTAATATTTAATAAGACAAAGACGTAAAACCTGTGGAAAAATCTCCTTACAGTAATATGATCCAACAGGGTGAATAATAGCTCTGCTACGGGATGGTTTGTTAGCAGAAAAGCACGTCAAATTCAATATAACTGTTGAACTTTAATAACCTTCGATGTCCTTCCATGATGTCCCCTCCCAACCACATACATTTACACATTCAATAATATTATTTACTATGATATTATAAAAAATGAGTAATATAACTCCAACAGTATGATTCAACTGAATAATATTGAACTTTGCCATATTGCGTTTTTATTATTTACTTGTTAAACTTTCTACGAGATGATATGTTACTAAAAAAGCTCGTCAAATCAATTGCAACCGTTGGGATGAAAAAAACCCATCTACATAAATATGATAATATCCTCTCACTTCACTCCGGCTGGCAATAAATTGTGTCGAAAAATTTCAACTTCAATGATGTCCTAATCTATATATATAAAAATGAGTTTAAAGTTTCTTTGAGGCAACAAAACTCACGAACGGGTGAACCGATCAGCTTGACTCTTGCATGGTATCAGTAGGTCGGCTCTAGAGGCACGTTCTCCTCCATTTGGGAAATTTGTGCCATTGCATGGTTCGATTCGTATTCATGGTGGCTGTGTTTATAAATATTAAAAAAATACGAAAATAAACTGGAAAAGTAAGAAAATTTACAAATTACAGATTTTTCATGAGCTGGGAAAGAAATCAACACGATCTAAATGAAACCAATCTAGAGTGCGGTGCTATTTTGAGCTTAACAGTTGTCAAACCTCCACAAGACGGCAAGACAAGGTTTGCCGGGCCAGCTAGTGCTCCATATAAATCACTTACATACATATATGGTATACATTGCCAATGGTAATATTTGATACAACAAAGAGTAATATAATGAAAATAAAATAGAGTGTATTACGGATAATACTGAGGAGAACAATAAAATGAATATGAAACGAAATATATGTTGAAAATCAAGCAGCTCCAACTGAAAACCTATGAAAAATAAGAAATGATACATAGGTGAAACCTAGTACGATGATGAATAATACGATGCTTTTTCAATCTACATGCACAGCAGCTTTGTTCGGGATAACACATTCCAGCCACACTCAGTAATGACTAACACCCAACGCAAACTCTAGTCTCACAAAAACCGCTGAACCTGGGGAAGCTCTCGTTTTTGCTAAATATCACCGTCTTTGAGAGGTTCGGTATTATCTATAAATAACAGTAAATAAAACTTGAATGTGAAAAATATTATGACGCAAACCATTGTCTATGGCCGAACATTATTCTGATAACTTCGTTTTGATATTTATTTATTTGCCGTCAATCAAATGTAGACCATTTAAAATACATCGTCAACTTAACATATACATTAATATTTTTAGTGAAAATCTTTTTACAATAATATGTTATTGTTCTTCCATCTAATCCTTTTTTATAATCATTTCACAAATAATGGTAACATATAGAAAAATTGCACTATATTGCTTAACTTCTACCATTTCGAATGTTATGGAAATATTTCTTTAACTGCGTTCGAGACATATTCACGTCAATTGTTTCACAATGTCGATTATAAGTGGACATCATTTGATTTATCGGTCCATATTTAGCATAATCTGCATGATGACGTTCCACTGAGAACAAGTTCCTATCTCGCAAATGCCGGCTGGGAGCATAAAAATTCAATTTGGATAATAATTCAGGTGAATCAGCTCTCTGTGAAACAATATCCATAACAAATGAAACCATAGCATAGTCTCGTCGTTCTTTCAACGTCTGAATGTTGATCAACATACAACGAGCTTCGTATGAAGGAAGAGGAAAAACTGTCCATCCTAACTTACGCAGCGCATATAAAAGAAATTGCTTCTGTACCGACTCTATACGTTCTTCATATTTTTTCATGTAAGGAGACCAAACAACACTACAATACTCTAATATTGACCTAACGTAAGCAATGTACAATGTTTTTATAGTGTATGGATCTTGAAAGTGATAGCCAAAACGTTTTATAAATGCGAGCATATTGCTTGCTCTGTGAATAATTGTATTATAATGTTCGACAAACGTTAATTTCGAGTCTAAAATAATTCCTAAGTCTCTTAATTTATCACATTTTTCAACATTTTGGTTACCTAACTTTATTGAAACATCTGATACACCTCGTTTTCTGCTGTAAGTTATATGATTGCATTTTTTAACATTTAATTTCAGCAAACTTTTAGAGCACCATATGTGGAAGATTTGTATTTCATTTATAAATGTATGGACATCATCTTTATTTCTAATTTCTAAGAACAGTTTCATGTCGTCAGCATATATGAGAATTTTCAGTTTATGTAGTATAAAAGAAATATCGTTAACGTATAAAATGAAAAGCAGGGGTCCCAAGTGTGAACCTTGGGGAACACCAGATGTGACCTTGATTGGTTTTGATTTTTTATCATTGAATCGAACTATCTGTTGGCGATCAGTCAAATACGACTCAATCCAGCCGAGGAGCCTAGTCGAAATTCCCATTTTTGCGAGCTTGAAAATCAACATAGGAATATCCAGTCTATCGAATGCTTTGCTAAAATCAGTGTAAAGTGCTTCAACACGATTACCATTATCCATTGCATTTAAAGAGTAATTGACAAATTCCAGCAGATTTGTAGCCGTTGAGCGACCTTTAAAGAAACCATGTTGGGCAATAGTTATTCTATTTTTGATCTGAGAGAAAATATTTTTGTTAATGATGCATTCGAAAAGTTTTGGAATGCATGAAATGATTGCAATTCCACGATAATTTCGAACATCGGATTTTTTACCAGACTTATAGATTGGTATCAAAAAAGATTTTTTCCACTCCAGCGGGAATTTTCCAGCTTCCAGCGACATGTTGAATAACCAAAATAATGGAGTCGTAAGTTCTATTGCTAATGGTTTTAAGAATGATGGTGGAATTCCATCTGGACCTGATCCTTTTGTGGTGTCTAGATCATTTAATTTATCTAAAATATCTTTAACGTTAATGTGACTAACACCTACATCATTTGGAAAATCAGGGAAACATGAAAAATATTCAAAGTCACGATCGTTGTCAGTATGATTTGTGTAGGTTTCTTGAAAGAATGATGCAAATAGAGTGCAAATATCCTCTGAATTATCTCCATCTTTCTCGTCTAATGTCATTTTGAAGGGAAAGCTTGTTGACTTAAGTTTAGACTTTACATAATTGAAAAAGTTTTTTGGACAGGATTTGATTTCACTTTCGGTTTTTTCGTTATAATCTGAAACAGCGGAAGAAATTGCTGTATTTAGTTGATTGCAGATATTCAAATACTTCGCCAAATTATCTTGATTTTCGCATTTTCTGTAGGTTTTATGAGCCTTTTGCTTTCGATTCCTTAAATTTAGAATTTGTTTGGTAAACCAAACAGGATTTTTGGAGTTGTAATTGCGTCGCTTTTTCATGAGTGGAACTTCTTCTTTAATAATATCTGATAAAATTTTATAAAAGACATCCACAGCGCAATCAATATTTGTCTGACTTCTTAAAACGGATTGCCAGTTAGCCCTATTTAACTTAGCCTTAATGTTGTCAAAGTTTGCTTTATTAAAATCCAATACATTCTCGAATTCACAGTCAAAGGGGTTACAATTATTATGTACAAATACAGAGTACTCAATTGCCGTATGAAATATTTCATTTTTCCATAAAGGATCAAGAGATTCAGTCACACAGAAATCTTCATGTATATTTGTAAGTAAAAAATCCAAGAAACAGTTTTGTCCATTTTTTACGTGATTTATTTGATTAAGTCCCAAGTTGGCAATTTTCTCAAAAATAAATTGTAATGTGTCATTATCACCAACGACTGGCAGAAGAATACTCTCATTTTCTGCATCAGGAATAAAGTCTGCACCGCGCTGATTGAAGTCTCCGTATACATGTACTTTATATTCAGGAGGAAGCTGAGATACAATTTTATCAGCTGCTTCAAAGAACTTCTCATATGTTGATTTACATGCTAGATCAGGTGGAAAATATACTGAAGCGAAAATGTGAGTTTCCTCATTAATATGAGCTTTAACCCACACATGTTCAAACTCCTTAAATTTAGGCGAAATTATTTGTTCTGAATTATATTTGGTAGAAATTGCGACTACTACTCCTCCGCCAGATTGTCTTTTGGTTAAAACTAAATCACGGTCACATCTGAACACGTTAAAGTTGCTACCAAAAGCTTCTTCATTTTTAATCCCATCGTTCCAACTAGTTTCAGTGCCCAGTATGACTGAAAAATTTGAACTTAATATATTATTATATATTGCATTAATTTTTGGTGCACTACTCATACGATTAAAATTCTGACAATAGATCAGGATTTCAGTGGCAGATGAATTTGTAGTAACCGATGGTAGTTTGTCAAATTCATGATTAGTATCAATTATTAATAACGATTTATTACCAGCTGTGTCCGGCTCGTCTTGGTCTGCCTCTGATGAGTGCGTCAGATTGTGGGAAAACACGAACGTTCACAGGAACACGAGGTGCAGTGCTGGGAGAAAGAATTCCTCAAGGCGGGTCCAAATGTCCAATTTGAAGTGGGTGTCGGGCTTGTTTGTGGAAACTGGTCATCAACCGGATATGGATTCAGCGTTTCACCCTTTTGAAACCTAATCCCATGTTGTTTTTTAACTGGTGGCTTGGAGAATGTAACTTTTGCAGCTGCGAGTAAATCCTTATCCGGAGGTAGAAACGTAGTAGCTGGTTGGCGAACGCTGTCGTTGTTGTAATTGTAGTAACTGCAGCTGGGAGTGTTTTCCCTTTTGTCTTTGCTCATTTTAGAATTTTTGCTAGTGCTCAAGTGATTGTAATCCTTTTTATCGCTTAAATTGGGTCGTGCATTACCGTTTGAATATACCGAACTGCTGTGCCGCTGTCTTCTAGCCTTTCTTCGTCTTCTGGCCTTATCTTTTGCTTTTTGCTGGTTTTCGCGACGCTGCTGACGAGCATCATAATCTGTCCAGTCAGATCGCCAGACGTTTTTGGAACCTAGCTTGCGCCAACCAAATTTTTCAGCATTTTGTGATTGGGCCAGATCCATTTCCACCGAAGTTTGAGCTAATTCGTCCATCAAACTAGGGGGTTTCGTCGATGAAGAAAAGCGTGCATTGCAGATATTGGTGTCCAATGTATTAATTGCTCTAGCAAGCGACTTTACTTCCTTCAAAACGTCGCTTTCAACCGTTTGTGCGGCTTGCAACTGGCTTGAGTTATGCTCGTTGCAATGAGCAGCCATCTCTATAGTCAGGCTGCTTAAATTTTGTACTTCGCTGCATATAGTCTTAAGTTCATGCGACAAATCGTTGGTAATATTTGTTAAATAATCTTCAACTCGCCGCTTAGTTTCTTCTATTGATGAGTTAACGAGGGAAGTTAGAAGATCTTTTAAATCTCCAAGTCCATCAGCGGCTATGGCACCTTTATTTCCATTTAAAGTTTGCATCGACAACTTTTTCTTTATGTCGATGAGCAACCCCTCCATGCGATCGACTGCGTCGTGTAACACGTCAACTTTGTTTTGCTGACTGAGACGGTGAGTAACCTCTGTGTTGTTATGCACGGATTCAGCTAGCTGCGCCTGCTGCTTCACTAGCGAGTGGATTTCAAAATTTAGTGATACAAGTGTTTGACACGAACTGCAGCAAGGCAGAACAAAAGACTGTGCGTCCACTTTTTTCTCCTTTTTTCGCAATGAGATGCGTTGAGTAGTTAAGCCCAAGCAGGATGGGTGAAATATGCGCGAACATCCCACGCAGGTCCACATTACGGAATCGACGACAGAGTCTTGGGCGCAAATTTCACAGCTCATATTGACTAATTAATTGAACGGCACACAAAACGATACGCGCGGGTATGCACAAATAAATAAATATAAAAAAACAACAACGTTAAGCGCGCGGCTCGGACCGAATTAAAAACGCGTCTACTGTGACTGACGGTCACTAAAGAATGTATGATATTAGTATTAAGCGTAATACTACTTTCCTTGACCTGAAAAATAGTTTATAACTGCCAGGCTTATGTCAAATCTAATAAATACAAATACAAATACAAATATCAAATGGTTGAAGCTGAATACAAATAAAACAATCAATACATTAATAATATCTAATACAGTTTCTTACCGATTTTGGCAAGACGAGGTGAATTTTATGTTGCCAAATTGGGGTGCTGCCAAAATCAGTTATTTTTTTGAATTATTTTCAACTTTTATGCGTCAATCTGGGTTATATTTTAAACATGGACTATTCACAAGCCATAAAACGATCCCTGTAGGTGACGTTTATAAATTAAGTCATGATTTGTAAAATTGTCGATTTTGAAAAATTTAATGAATTTTGATTTTTCAAAGAAAAAGAGGGCCAAAGTGTAAATATATTTTCAAATACAAACGGTTTTTCGGTCAAAATTTTTTGTTGCCAAAATCGGTAAAAAAAAAATGGTTGCCAAAATCGGGTGTTGCCCGATAAGAAACTACAGTTAGGTTGCCCATGATCATCTATTACTATTTGCCAATAAATAGTGAGCATATTGATAGGAATTACTTATATCAATGTAAAACTATAAAATGTATATTATACCCGACTCGTCGTGGACTGTAAAAGCATTTTTGCCTTTCTCGTACACCAAGGTGTACCGAAAGGCTATATGTTCACTCCAAAAACGAAAATTTGATAGAGCCCCCGGAGGTGTCAAGTGTTATATACCAATCGACTCAGCTCGACGAGTTGAGATGATGTCTGTGTGTATGTATGTGTGTGTGTGTGTGTGTGTATGTATGTGTGTGTGTGTGTATGTGTACAAAAAGGTCACCTCATTTTTAGATAGTAAATATGAACCGATTTCAACGACCGATGGTTCATTCGACGGGGTACATTGTCCCATTGTTTCCTATTGAAAATGGTTCAGATCGGTCCAGCCGTTCCGGAGTTATGGCCATTTAGGTGTTCCGGACCGGTACCCCAGGAAGGGGCCAGATATGAAAATGCAACAAACCCATGCATGCGACCCATCAAACCACGGAATTTTCGATTATCTGATGAACGGGAAGTAGGAAAATAGTCGCAGACTATATCTGAAAAGGTTGTGTTCCGGAACCGGTTCCGGTGTCCCACCGGAAGTGGCCAAATAAGAAAGTGAACATAACCCACGCATGCGACACGTCAAATAGCGGCTTTTTCGATAACCAGTTCAATGGTAAGCAGGAAAATAATTTAAGACCATGTTTGAACCGGTAGTGTTCCGGAACCGGTTCCGGATGTCCTGCTGGAAGTGGCCAATTAAAAAAGTGAACCAAACCCAGGCATGTGACACATCAAAGAGCGGCTTTTTCTATAACCAGATGCACGGTAAGCGGGAAAATTGTATCAGACCGTATCCGAACCGGTTGTGTTCCGGAACCGGTCTCAGGTGTCCCGCCGGAATTGGCCAATTAAAAACGTGAACCAAACCATTGCATGCGGCACATCAAAGAGCGGCTTTTTCGATAACCAGATGAACGGTAAGCAGGAAAATAGTGTCAGACCATATCTGAACCGGTTGTGTTCCGGAACCGGTTTCAGGTGTCCCGTCGGAAGTGACCAATAAAAAACTGAACCAATCCCGTGCATGCGAAACATCAAATCATCAAATATGTTCGATAAACAAGCAGCAAGAAAATAGGCTCTGACCACGCCTAAGATTACCGGCAGTGTAGCAGAATCAGGAATGGATGCAACACTGAAATTACGAAGGTGAACAAAATCGATGCAAGTGATTAATATGTGTAAAAAACAAAATCTTGATAACAATTTAAGCGATCTTGTCAAATCACACAATTTTAGATTCCTGAGGCGTCATTATACAGTAGGATGGATCAGCGTTGTATGGAAAAATTGAAATTTTATAGCACCAGTCCCCTTTTGCGTCTAAAATTACTGCAAACAATTTTGATGCATCTGGTTGAGCCCTCGCGCTCTGTAACACGGTTGAAATTTGAATGGGTATGGGAAATTTCGCTTGCTTGCACTTTTTTGTCAAATTTTTCATGAATCTTATGACCAATGATAATAAAATATAGGTATTTGGAGTTCATAGTTCAAATTTTAAAGAGCACCGTTTTTTAGAACCTTTGAAATGATATGGCTGAAAATGCATCAAAGACGGTGCTCTAGAAAATTTGAGCTATGTACTCCAAATACATTGTCCTTCAGTTATTATTATTATTTTTATTATTTATTTACGGCACTTTACCATAGTAGGCATTCGCGTCGGGGATAGGCTAAAGCACAGACAAACAGACGTATCACTTGAAACAAAAGGCGATAAAAATCATCGTCACGAAAACATAATCGCCCAATGCTAATTACGCTGTGGTTCGCAAATCTACTGAGTAGATGGCGGTAGTGACCAAACGTCAAACAGGAGCAAAAACGTTGCGAGCGCTTTGAGCGAGCGATTTGCGAACTACGGAATATTTGAATAATCAGTTACAAAGGGAAACGATGGGTATGTAGAGTAAGACATCTGTTTGTCTGTGGCTAAAGTGTGCAGAAAAAAAATCTCCAAAATATCTTCGTAATGATCGGTATCCAGTGCTAGTGAAGGTGGTCAAGCAGTCAACTGAGAGGTTTGATATTTTCAGCTCTGCCTATACGTTTAACATAGCGTCGGAATAAGAGCCATCAATAAGTTTCCAACTTCGATTATGACTTTGATAAAATTATTGCTTTTCTGAATAAGTCTGACACAAATTTCGATTTTCTCTTAAGTCAAGAGGGGTCCCCCTTGGAAATTTTGATCGGAATTTAACATTTAGAGGAAGGGCACAATTAAATAAACCAATATATTTTTTTTATTTTAATGTGAAATTATAGTCTTCCAGAAAATATCTTATCAAATCCGATGAGTTAAGCAGTTTTGCTTAATTGAGTATTTTTCCATCAAATACATTCCTTATTTATCAACTCCACCCCCACCCTCATTGACGAGTCAACGAGCAATGTGACAAAAGAAGTAAATGAGATTTATTCCGTACTAGAGAATTCTCAGAATTCAGAAACACTTCGGCTTATGGCGACGGAAAAATCTTGAGTACATATTCGACGAGAAAGGCACTATCACCACTAGGTGGATTAATCTGGGTTTTTTATATTGATTCCGAACTTTTGATGTTTGGATCCTTTGGATAAAAAAAAACAAATCTACCTTGAAGTCTGGTTGCTATCAAATATTTTGATCAAAATTGAAAATTGCAAGAGTAATTTCATTCAACCAACCGTCCTGGAATAATGTTTCTTTTTTTGGCAACTAGGCTTAAACGTGTAATTTATTTGTTATAAAGTTTAGCAAAGAAAATAGAAGATAAATAAATAAAATGAAGTTTTCAGGATGCACAATACAGTTCAATCCTTAATACATCAGACTTAATGATCGACGCCTGGACGCCTCCCATCTAAATTACCTAAAATGCATTTAATGAATAAAAAAAATACGATGTGTAATGATTATAAAAATAGAGAAATCATACTCGATAAAAATTCATGCAGAAAACAAAGAAAAATTTAAAAGCGCAATACAGTTATCTACCGCTGAGTAGAAGTTATCGATTAGCTCCCGCTGTGTGTGTATGTGTGGCAGTAATGTAACGTAAGAAAGCCCTCTGCAATGTTGTTTTTAAGTTGTTTGCAGATACATTAAGCCCGGGAGCCGGAAGGATACCGCTCGCTCCATTGGAGATTCAGTGATCCACCCACCCAAGGCACGTCCATCTCGAAGTCACTCTCACGCTTACCCACAACACGCCCCACATGCATGTATTATCGTTACCAAATAGGCAGTACAGTACAGGCACAATCTCTGATCCCAAGATGTCTCTTTGGAACTAACGCTTATTTAGTTGTTGTAATAAATATGTATAATCAGAACAATCTCACCCGTAATCCTCTGGTATGGGGCGGCTGACTGCCACTGAAGAAACGTTTACATACTGATCTGATCGCATCAAATCTGTCTTCGCCTTGACAGATCCAATATCGGGAACTTAACGTAAATTTATGTCACTTAATGATATAGAAGAAACAACCGCTATTTTCTTTTTTTTTGAAAAATATTTTCTTCTTCAAAAGTTTTGTTGAACTGGCAGCCCTTGTCTGCGTCACATCTCCGTTGCACTGCAACAACTGACGTCATATCGGTTAAACTAACACTAGCACACATCACTAGATTTTCAATGATTTTCAAAACAACTTTATCATGTTCACTTCACTATTTACACACACCACCACTTGCCACCATACTGCTTTTCGAAGATAATCAAGGTTGCTTTTGCAGCAGCGCCTGAGCTCTGGAGACCACCATACCGCAATAACAGAATGAACGCCACCCCACACAAACCTTGCACGGCACTTCCCACATATCCCCTACTATAGTTTTTTCCCGTAAGTCCACATTGCTTTGTTTCGCACTGTCACGTTCGCACCCGCGCCGCAACCCAGCACCTGCCTTTTTTCAGCAGTCATCGCTCGACCATACACGCAAAGCGGTAAGCAGCTGCTCGCAGCAGATGCTTGCACACATAGGCACACATAAGCGAAGGCTATTCATGCACTGTACTTGTTTCCACGCAACACTACACTACACACATCTAGACACACGTAGGTACTTCGTATAGAGATAAGTGACATTTCAACACACGAACACTAACGCAAATTTTTCCTCACACAAAAGTGCACGCCGATTGAAAGGCTATTCAGATTGCATATGCAAATATTACCCAATCGAATTGGGTAAAACGGGTAAATAATGATAAAACTAACGTCCGGGGCAAGAGTGCAAATATTTTCCTCGCAGTTTCACAACTACATCTACAAAAAAGGCACGCATACATTTGAACGTGATTACCTCTATAGAACGCGCAACACCTTCAACGCAGAAAACGTATCACTAAGGAGAAAAAATATGGCCGATTTCAAATCTCACATCGAGTGGATTCAGAAATTGAAAATTTTCCTATTCAAATAGACTTTTCGCACTATCCTTCACTTAACTTCGCTAAATCACACTCCACACTATCGGATGCACGACACGGAAATATTATTTTCAATAATCGACTCGATAAACCAACAAAAAAAACCCGACCGGCACAGAAACCACGACTGATGACTAGCGACTCGCGTCAATGATTTTATATGTTTAAACAAAAGAGCACCTTTTTCTAAGCCTCTATGATTTTCTCAGATTTTTAGAACTTTGTTTTGATACCAAAAATCAATTTCAAAAAGATTGATTCAAATCACCTTTTGACAGCTGGGCAACTGCTTGACAGCTCCGCTCGGTACAAAGTCCGACGAGGGGTGACTCGACAAATCGCTCCCATACAAACTTCAAATTGATTTTTAAATAGGTTTCCGGGCTAAAAAATTCATGAAAATTTGTGTCATTGCCGATACAAGTTGTGCGAGAAAAAAGAATAATTTTTACAGTTTGAGTTCAGAAAGTATGTACCTAAAACCAACAACCACGACAGTTACCGTTAGACTAAACATTGGACATAAAACGAAACGAATATTTACCCCCTGAAGATGACACCAATCCAGTGTCGAAACGTCGGGCAGATAGCTTAAATTTCGTTTAATTAACTAAGGAATTTTCAAAGTACTTGCCGAATGAATTTCGAAAGGAACTATCTCTCTCTCTCTCTCTCTTCTTGGCGTAACGTCCTTATTGGGACAAAGCCTGCTTCTCAGCTTAGTGTTCTATGAGCACTTCCACAGTTATTAACTGAGAGCTTCCTCTGCCAATGACCATTTTGCATGCGTATATCGTGTGGCAGGCACGAAGATACTCTATGCCCAAGGAAGTCAAGGAAATTTCCTTTACGAAAAGATCCTGGACCGACCGGGAATCGAACCCGTCACCCTCAGCATGGTCATGCTGAATACCCGTGCGTTTACCGCCTCGGCTATATGGGTCGAAAGGAACTATTCAAAGAATTACAAAAGTAATTGTTAGGTATATTGGCAAAGGGACTGCCGGTGAAACTTCTAAAGTAATGCCGTAGATATTTTCAAAAATGAAAACCTTAATCAATTTCGAATATTATTGACAAGAAATTTCCGAATGAATTACCGAACCAAATTTCAAAGGAATTGCCGAAATAGATTTAAAAAAAAATGTCCAAGAAAATCCCTACAATAATCTTATAGGAAATTTAGGATAAAATCCAATAAAAATGGCTAGAAGGATTTCCAAAGGCTTTGCAAAAAAAAACTCTGAAGAAGTTTGCGAAGGCATTGCTGAGGCATTGCCGAGAACTGATTAAAAAAGTTTACAAAAGATTTGCCTAACAATTTCTCAAAAGAATTTCCGTAGGAATTTTCAGTGAAACTTGTAACAGAAATGAAACTTGTAACTTGCTACCAAAGGAATTGAGATTTTAAATTTGGAAAAGTTCAATGATTTTATATGTTTAAACAAAAGAGCACCTTTTTCTAAGCCTCTATGATTTCCTCAGATTTTTAGAACTTTGTTTTGATACCAAAAATCAATTTCAAAAAGATTGATTCAAATCACCTTTTGACAGCTGGGCAACTGCTTGACAGCTCCGCTCGGTACAAAGTCCGACGAGGGGTGACTCGACAAATCGCTCCCATACAAACTTCAAATTGATTTTTAAATAGGTTTCCGGGCTAAAAAATTCATGAAAATTTGTGTCATTGCCGATACAAGTTGTGCGAGAAAAAAGAATAATTTTTACAGTTTGAGTTCAGAAAGTATGTACCTAAAACCAACAACCACGACAGTTACCGTTAGACTAAACATTGGACATATAACGAAACGAATATTTACCCCCTGAAGATGACACCAATCCAGTGTCGAAACGTCGGGCAGATAGCTTAAATTTCGTTTAATATAATAAAGACTGCGTTGCCGGAAATCATAAGATAGCTGAGACAATGTTCAAATGAAATGCCAAAGAATTTCTTTTAAAATAATGAAGAATGAATACAGAAAAAAACAACTCTCAAACCAATTTCCTGAGAAAATTTTCGGAGTATCTGTCGAAGCAGTTTCCAAGTAAATTTTCAAAGATATTCTTTAAGGGAATTCCTGCACGGTTTTCCATAATAATTACTGAAAAGGATCCAAAAGAAATTTCCGAATGAAAAATCTAATGAACAAATGCAAGATTTTTTTCAAGAATTCTCACAGAAATTCGTCCAAGACATGTTATTGAAATTCTATCAATAAATTCTTTAGATAGTCTTCCAAGGTTTTCACCTATTGATACCATTAAAGATTTACTTAGCGATAACACCAATTTCATCCGGATCTCCTTCACGATTTTTTCTATCGATTTCATCAAACATTTGTTCCAAATGAGAAACTACAAGAACTTTTTCTTAGATATCGTTTACGATTCATCTAGGAATCACTTCAAGAACTTCTTTACAAATTCCTCCAAGATGTACTTCGATAGTTGCTACAGCGATTGCTTCGGGAACTCCTCCAAGTGTTTCTGAAGCACCTTCTTCAGTAAAGAGTTTTTTTTTAAGATTTCAAGAAACGATTCCTTTGGGGCTACCCCACATGATCCCTTGAGCAAATTTCCCAGAGAAATCCTTTAGGAATTCCATCAAGAATTGTTTTCAGAAATTTCTGCAAGGGTTCTTTTTGAAATGCCTCAAATAGTTTTTCTTAAATTCCTTTCAAGGATTTCCTACGAAGCATTGCTCAAGCATTAAAAAGATTTCTTCAGAAACTCTTCCAATAATTGCTGTATGAAATCGTCCAAAGATTCATAAGGCATTTTATTCAATTCCTTTTTCGCAATTCGTTCATGAATCCTATAAGAAATTCCAGTAAAGACTTCATATTTTTTTCCAAGGATTTTTTTCAAGCTACGTTACAATTTTTTTTTCAGAGATTTCTCAAAGCTTTCTTCAGATAATCAAGGGCGAACACATTCATCCCCAAACGATTCCTGCACCAATTCACTCAAGGGTTGTTAAAGAAATTCCCCCAAGGCTTCCTGCAGAAATTTCCCCACAAAAATCTATAAATATCTTTAAAATTGTTTTTTGGTATGCATCAACGAATTTGAGAGGAATTCTTGGGGGTTTATGCTATTGATTTCTTTGAAAAATAATATAGTCATTTCATAATTAATTCTTCCAAAAATCCCTTTGCATTTAAAATTTCTTCAGTAATTCTACGTAATTCCACATAGTACTTCTAGTACTTCTACTACTACTTCATACTCAATGAGACTTTCCGAATACATCTTAAAGTTCATCTAGAAGATTCTTCGAGGATTCCTTTAAAAATGCCTCCAAAAATTCCTGCAAGCATTTCTACAAGGATCCTTCCGGGAATTCCTCCGAAATTCCTTTAGAAAATCTCACTAGGAATTATTCAGGAGCCATACCTGATCAAGCATGATCTCAGAAATTCATCATTAATACTTTCCATGAGATCATAATTTTCATAAATGCGGCCCTTGAATTTTAGCTGCTACCTTAAGCTTAGCCAACAACTATATTTGGTCCTGTTATTAGGGTATCAGGGGCGTTTTCACAATGCTCATGAATTTTACTTCCAAATTTTACCTCCAAAATCCCATTTTAATTTATAACACATTTTTCTTGTAATTTTGGGGCCATCTATGTGCCCCATTCCAAAAACTCTTGATAATCACAAAAGGGCCCCACATACCTATCAGCAGTTCTGCGAAGTACTTAACTTATACTTATAGGAAACTTTCGCTATTTTAAGAATTTTATTCAAACTAGTGTTAGAAACCTTCCTTGATTTGGAAGCCCCCTGAATTCGGGGGCCTGGTGCGGACCGCACCCATCGCACCCCCCTTGCTACGCCACTGCATGTGGGCTCCACACAACTGGGTTTGTATCCAGTATAGAGTGGACAAGTGCATAATAAAGTGCTCTCAAACAATACGGGTCGCGAAATTGGTTAGCACCACGCATGATGAATCCTAGCTTCTTATTAGCTTTTGCAATACAGTCAGGTCTTTTTTTACGCGGTTTTCATTTACGCAAAAACTCCATATAAAAAAAAATTCATCGTCTTATTTTTGCATGATTCGTCGAGAAATGGTGAGACTTTTTTTACGCGGTTTTTCGAATTTTGAACTGAGTTTTTTTTACGCGGTACGTATCCCCCGCGTAAAAAAACCTGACTGTAATGTGGATATATTGATTCTGGAAAGTCAACTTTTTGTAAAGAATTACGCCTAAGTACATTATTTCCGTTACACTCGTCAATTGCTGATTATGTATGCTATACGGAAATTCAATGACAGTTCACTTACGGCTAAAACTGACATTGAACATTTAGAAATACTAACAATTAAAAGGTTACGAACACACCATGAAGCAAACAAGTCAAGTAAACATTGTAGCTGTTGACAGTCTTCATCAGAACGTATTTGAAGGTACAGTTCCAAATCATCAGCGTATACTAGTTTACAGCCTCGAGGGAGTAAACAACGCCATTGAAAAAGGTAGCAAATAAAAGGGGGCCTAAATTGCTGCCTTGTGGAACTCCTGAATTGTTGCAAAAATATATGATGCTGTGTGTCCTATTTTGACAAATAACTTGCGGTTGCATAGATACATGTAACAGTAAGCATACATAAAACACCTAACACATCCTTGTGTGTTGTGTCACCTCACAGTTGCAAAGAATGGTGAGACATTAAAAATTTAATATGGAAATTTGGAAAATGTTTTATGGAACGAAAGAGATTTGCGTCACCTGGCAATAGGGAGGTCTGGTGAACCAATATACACTGTAATTTGTTTTTTTTTTTGCAATTTTTTATCGTAATAGGCTGTTGTACCTCACGCAGATGTGCCAGGAAAAAGCCTACTGTCCCATATCAAATTTACAGTGCTGTAATGGTTTGTTACAGCACTGATTTGCGTTGCGTAATGAATAATTACAGCACTGTTTTCAGATTTGATCAACTTCTTGATGCTTTCTGGACGCAGGTTTGAAAAATTGTGACAACTGCACAGTATACCCGAGCAAAGCACAATAACTGATCAGTAACAAACTGATAACTAGTGTTCGCTCCAGAACTCATGTTACAATTTTGAGTTATCAACTTGATTATTCATGCTACCATACCTGTCAAACTGGGGGCATCATCGACGACAACAACAGCGGAAGTTAGTTATCAATGACCCGTTGCAAATATCTTTCTGATAACAAAATGAGTTTTCAATTGGATACAATGGAATGATTTACAGAAGTTGTTATCAGGGTGCCTTTGATGATAACACAATGAGATATTTCAATGATATCACGGGTAGACTTGGTTGTTATCATGTTTGTTATGTTGCCTGCTTATTCAGTCAAAATGAGAACAAATTTAGTAAATTATTTTTGATATCCGATAACACATTATGTTATCCGATTGTTATGAAACTTTGCTCGGGTAACCTGCTATGATCCGACTTATTTAAACCAAGGTTGCGACCATTCATTTGCAAAAATTTACATTCATTTGCTATTATCTCAGTTCAGAAGCATGCTATCGAAAAACAATTTATGGATGAATTTAACCTTGTAGTTTTATCTAAAAGTTTGCCGAATAATATTGGGGTCGCAAACGTATACCAAAGTCGTGAGCGAGCTGTGAAGGCAACTCTCCACGCGGTGAATGTAAATTTCATTCACGCTGTGGAAAGTTGCCTTCACAGCTCGCTCACGACTTTGGGATGCGTGTGCGACCCCAATGTTATTCGGCAAACTTTCAGATAAAACTACAAGGTTAAATTCATCCATGCATTGTTTTTCGATAGCATGCTCCTGAACTGAGACAATAGAAAATGAATGTAAATCTTTGTAAATGAATGGTTGCAACCTTGATTTAAACATGGCTATGAGCATCAGTGTGCAGTTTGATGGAAAAGTTTTGTTAAAAACTATCCTCAAGCGGCAATTTATAAAATTGCAAAAAACGTTGTACGCAACTCGGTCCAGAACTCGATTTTTACAGCACTCGTCGTAACATTGTAACGTATCAACGTAACAACATTGTAACGTGACGCTACTAATTGCCATTTTTAACATACTTTTCGAATAAAAAATAACTGTTAAACAGATTAAACTTATTAGAAATTATACAAGGAACCCAAATATGTAAAAATATTTGAGGGTTTACGGTCGAATTTAAAAGTTATCCCTAGTGGAAAATCTGACAGAGAAGGCCTCAAAACGTTGTAACGTCACGGTTGAATGTGTCCATTACATATTCAACTATTATCTGTGATCCCTATGGAAATGTCAATACAAACTATTCCAAAATTCGTGAGAGATGTTCCAGATTCAGCAAACTACTTCAAATAGCAGAACTTTTGCATGTAGTTTTTATTAGAAACTGTAATCACTATATGATGGATATTTTTTGTGCCGGTCACTGTAGCTCACGAATGTAGACACAAGCTCCGACTCGACCTTCGAAAAGGGAGTCATCAGTTCAACATACGATGCCGTCTGAAATACTTATCTCCAGATATCCAGGTACAAGAAGACGTGGAGCGCAGCGAGCTAGGTGGGTCGACCAAGTGGAGGACGATCTGCGGACCCTACGCAGAGTGCGGAACTGGAGACAAACATCCATGGACCGAGTGGAATGGAGACGGCTACTATGTACAGCAGAAACCATCCCGGCCTTAGCCTGATCGGTAAGGTAAGTAAGATATCCAGGTGTCCACTTTTCCACAACTGTAAGATCACCTGCAGCCAAGCCTGGAGCAAGGACAACATTGTCCCAATTCACCAAAATTGGATTGATGTGCGTTCACAGGAGTTTCCTCTAGTAAACCGGGTACCCGTAGCCGGTAAGTGCAAGAGAGTGCTTCTTGTTTGAGATGAATGTGTAGTGGGGCAACGTCAAAGAGAACTTCGAGACATCGCCATTAAGCACATCCTTTGGAGATGGCCTTTTTTTGATTGGATCGTTCTCATTTCGTCCTTTTGCCACCACACAAAACATTTATAGGAAAAAATTGGTCGATCAACAGTTGTGTAAATCCATTTGATATACTTGGGTTTTAGACCCCAAGTTGTACCAAAGGTTCGCCGGCATTGCCGGAAAGCCTCACAAGCTTTCCTGATTCTGAGCTCAATGTGAAGTGTGCAGGATAGCTTGGAATCAAGAATAACTCCAACGTAATTTTCCTGTTTAGTCACATCGATTTCAGAATCAAAGAGACGCAAAGGTCGGTTTCTGCTTGCCGTGAAAAGAACAATAGAAGTTTTATTCGTATTAATCGAGAAGCCATATTGGCGACACCAACCCTCAACTACCTGAAGGGCGCTTCGCATCAGGTCGAAAAGGGTGCTGATGCACATACCAACTAACAATATTAGGTAGTCGTCGGAAAACCATAAGTAGAAAAACCGCTATTATTGAATTACCTCAATAGCGTATCTGCTACGAGATTCCACAAAAGTGGTAATAAGATTCCCCCTTGGGGGCATTCACAGACACTCAATTTCCTAATCGCTACTAGACGCAATGTCGAGATATCGGTTTTTGAGCATTTGGTGAATCCAATTGAAAATCATTAGCGATATACCATGACTCCGTGCGGCTTTCAAAATGGCATCGAAAGGCACCCTCGATATCTAAGAAAACACCCAAACAAGATTGTTTTTGAGCGAATGCTTACTCGACACCGTAAACAACCTTGTGTAAAAGAGTCGATATATAAGAGTCGAGACCATATTTGTAGGCATATTGGTTCACATGAAGAGGCACGTTGGCCAGATGAACATCACAAGCAAAATTTGATTTATCCCATCTGCTCCAGGAGATTTGAGAGGAGCAAAGCTGTTTTGTTCCCACTCACTCGTTAGTCACAATATTCCGCGCCGAAACCAGATAATCATAAGTACAAGAAAAGACATCTGGTTTATCCGATGATGTAATATCCACACATCCGGGGAAGTGTGTGCTGAAAAAGCAAACCAGAACTTCCTCACCAGAGGTAGTGAAATAGCCATTTGGCAAACGAAGTTCATTCACTCGGAATTCCTTAGATTTTGCAAGGATTTTCTTTAACCCAATGACTTCTCTCAAACTGGCAACATTTGCACAAAGTTTTTTCCAGCCGGATCGTTCACTAAGACCGGGCCTACAACTTGCGAGTCGACCTGAAAGCCTCCGGACCAGCCGAATGTCGTCGTTTGTTCCAACTCTTTTTACACTGTTCCCTGAGTTTCGCCAGATCAAAGCTCCTCTTGTGGTCTTCAAAGGCCGTAGTGGGCAGGCTTCTTCAAAAGCTTCCATGATGGAGGTCGTTGTAGTATTAATGGCATCATGAAATTTGGGAACAACCAAATCACTAAAGAGATCCCAGTTTGTTGACCGTGGGTTCCTGAAACGCAATGTTTGCGATTCCTGAAACGCAATGTTTGCGGATTCCTAAAACGCAATGTTTGCGAAGTAACATTCAATTCAAGTGTACAAAAAGATGTAGCGATGGTCAGTTCAAGGGCGAGATAAAGAATCTTCATCTGACACATGAATACCATGAAAGTTGGGCGGTTGCCTATCAATGATCTGTACCTCCTAAGTACTTCATCAAACTGGAGCCTCTCAAGTTAATGTCTGAGCTGCCTCAGATGATATTAGCATCACTGTCAACAATTAGCGGAAGGCTTTTTTAAGTGCTGTATGTGATGACTTGCTCAAAATCATCCGTTGGGGATGGTTCATCATGCGGTAAATAAACCGAACAATAGACGTATTTCCTGTTGAGGTTTCCAACAGATACATCAATTGTGATAGCACATACATCTCTGGTGGTTAGTTCAGAGATGAGAGTAGCAACAACAGGCACACAGGCTCGAGGCATTAAAAACAACGTTTTTAACAGGCACACAGGCTCGAGGCATGACACGCGAGTCTGCCATTTCATTTTTACTGAAACACCGGGTTCACAAAGTTTCAAAGATAGAATTTCCCCTTACGAAAGTAAGGTTCTTGTGCCAAGGCCACTTGGGATGTACCATTTTGCACAAGTCTGAAAATATTGATCATTGGTGTTCTTTTATGCTGAAGATTGATCTGAGCTATCCTAACCGTAGCCACTACCCAAACTAGGAAAGATCATACTCCTTACAATCACAGCACAATAAAGAACAGCAACAATAAACCCAGATCGGCATCGGTTGGAAAACGCCAAAGGCGAGGATACACAGAATTCACTATGTAAATCACATAATGGAAACTGAAATTAATTAACAAGGGTATCGGGATGCTTCGTTGGCATAGTCCCCTCGTTCGGCCTATCTCAACGTTAACCAAAAGCTCAAACAAACACGCATAACTGGATATCTGAAAAGCTATGCGCCAAACAACTGTAACATTTCGTTTCAATTTTAGCACTTTGTAGCATTCATATTGAATGAAAATGTCACTTTGTTTAACTTTTGTAGACGCCATGATTCTTCGGCTTAGTGGGTAGTCTATACACATGATCATTAATGGCATGATTCTGGAACTTTTCGAACTGACTTTTCAATAACTGAACATTTAATGCGACGGGCAAACACGCTATTTTGTACTTGTATATTTGTTTTCAACGAATAATAAATATTTTACAAATTGAATGTTGGTCGAATATTGAGGACATTTTTTTCGCTATGTATCCAAATCTTGGCCCATCAGTAAAGTGACGTCAATAACACCGATAAAGTGACGTCAACAACATTGATTGCGTAAGAACCAGAAAGAACGAACAGGAAGAAAGATTTTGTGTACGGTGACTGTAAAAATATAACACAATAATAGGGTTGCGTTGCTTTCGTTAATAAACTAAGAAAGAACTTTAGTTTAAGTAATTTATTTACAGTTTTTTGGAAATTTGGTTCCGAAAATGTAATTTACAAGTAAGATTGGTGAACAAACAGAGATAATACTCCAGCAGAAATATTGAAAAAATGAGATAATAAGTGGTTCTAGTGCATAGAAAGCAATAGGCCAACGTTGTATCCACTAATAGGCCAATTTTTGTACCATAGACCAACGTTGCATACCATCGTATCAGATCTTTTCAACTTAATTAAGTAAATTCTTGAATATTCATGTTAGTTTACTTCCAATTGGTGAAACATGCATTGCCTAGAGTGTGTAGTAGGGTCAACATATTATTTCTAGTGCTATTAACCCGTTTCGGTCCTAGTTGGGAATTTAATTTCAAAAAATTACTGTGACTTCATTTCTCAACCGATTTTTACGAAATTTTGAACGAAGATCGCGCTACACCTCTAGTTGTATGGAAAAATATTAAAATGGTCCTTGGGGTCTGAGTTATTGAAGGGGTTATATGGGTCAAATTGGGTCAAAAATGGACCAACTTCCTTTTAATCCATGATTACTTGTAAAAAACATATGCAATATGATTGCAAACATGTTCAATTATCTTTTTATTATTACAGACGCATAGTTTGAGTAAATTGGGATTGTCTGGTTTTGGTTCCGGATGTTCCGGGTCGCGTTTGGGGTGCGTCCGGAGGACACTTCTCACACGTTCCCTACACATGACATTTTTTCTCGCATAATTCTAAAAACAGGCTTATCATGATTCATTCTTCATAATTTTGTATACTTGGTATGTTGAAGCAATATTCAAAGGTTTTTTTTGACATAGTGGCCGCCATCCCGGATGTTCCGGGAACCTGGGACCACCCGGGGAAGTGGCCATTTTCCAAACAGTTATGAAACATGGCTTGCGACATATCAATCTTCATGTTTTTGACAAACAAGTATGTTAGAGTAGAATTCAGACGCTTTTGGTCATATTGGTCACCATCCCGGATGTTCCGGGAACTTGGAACCAGCCGGGGAAGTGGCCATTTCCCAAGCAATAATGAAACAAGGCTTGCGACATATCAATCTTCATGATTTTTCAAAACAAATATGTTAGAGTAGAATTCAAAGGTTTTTGGACATATTGGCCACAATTTCGGATGTTCCGGGAACCTGGCCATTTCCCCAAACAGTTATGAAACAAGGCTTGTGACATATCAATCTTCATAATGTTGCAAAACAAGTAAGTTAGAGTAGATCTCAGAGATTGTTGAACATATTGGCCGCCATCCTGGATGTTCCGGAAACCTGGAACCAGCCGGGGAAGTGGCCATTTTCCAAATTGTTATGAAACATGGCTTGCGACATATCAATCTTCGGGATTTTGCAAATCAAGTATGTTAGAGTAGAATTCAGAGGGATTTGGACATATTGGCAACTATCTTGAATATTCTGGTAACCGGGGACCACCCGGGAAAGTGACCATGCCCCATTAAATTATGCAACATGGCTTGCGACATATCAATCTTCATGATTTAGCAAATTATGTAGGTTAGAGGAGAATTCAGATGGTTGTGGACATATTGGATAATACTCCGGATGATCTGGGAACTTGCATCCATCCAAGAAAGTGGCCATTTTCCCGGAACATCCAGATATGGTTGCCAATATGTCCAAAAACCTCTGAACTCCACTCTTACATACTTGTTTGGCAAAATCATGAAGATTGAAATGTCGCAAGCCATGTTTCATAATTGTTATGGAAATGGCCACTTCCCCGGGTGGTTCCAGGTTCCCGGAACATCCGAAATTGTGGCCAATACTTCCAAAAATCTTCGAATTCTACTCTAACATACTTGTTTTACAATCATGAAGACTGATATGTCGCAAGCCATGTTGCATAACTATTTGGGGAAATGGCCACTACTCTGGGTGGTTCCAGATTCCCGGAACATCCAAGATGGTGGCCAATATGTCCAAAAACCTCTGAATTCTCTTCTAACATATTTGTTTTGCAAAATCATCAAGATTGATATGTCGCAAGCCTGGTTTCATAACTGTTTGGAAAATGGCCACTTTTCCCGGGTTGTTCCAGGTTTCAGGAACATCCGGGATGGTGGCCAATACGTCCAAAAACCTCTGAATTCCCCTCTAACATACTTGTTTGGCAAAATCATGAAGATTGATATGTCGCAAGCCATGCTTCATAACTGTTTGGAAAATGGCCACTTCCCCGGGTGGTTCCAGGTTCCCGGTACATACGGAATTGTGGCCAATGTGTCCAAAAACCTCTAAACCCTCCTCTAACGTACTTGTTTTGCAAAATCATGAGGATTGATATGTCGCATGCCTTGTTTCATATTTGTTTGGAAAATGGCCACTTCCCCAGGTGGTTCCAGGTTCCAGGAACATCCGGAATTGTGGCCAATATGTACAAAAACCTCTAAATTCTCCTCTACCATACTTATTTTGCAAAATCATGAAGATTGATATGTCGCAAGCCATGTTTCATAACTGTTTGGGGAAATGACCACTACTCTGGGTGGTTCCAGATTCCCGGAACATCCAAGATGGTGGTCAATATGTCCAAAACCCTCTAAATCCTACTCTAACATACTTGTTTTGCAAAATCATGAAGATTGATATGTCGCATGCCTTGTTTCATAATTGTTTGGAAATTGGCCACTTCCCCAGATGGTTCCAGGTTCACGGAACATCCAAGATGGTGGACAATATATCCAAAAACCTTTAAATTCTCCTCTACCATATTTGTTTTGCAAAACCATGAAGATTGATATGTCGCAAGCCATGTTTCATAACAATTTGGAAAATAGCCACTTCCCCGGGTGATTTCAGGTTCCCGGAACATCCGGAATTGTGGCCAATATGTCCAAAAACCTCTGAATCCTCCTCTAACATACTTGTTTTGCAAAATCATGAAGATTGATATGTCGCATAACTGTTTCATAACTGTTTGGAAAATGGCCACTTCCTGGGTGTTTCCAGGTTCCCGGAACATCCGGAATTCTGGCCAATATGCCCAAAAACGTCTAAATTCTCCTCTAACATAATTGTTTTGCAAAATCATGAAGATTGATATGTTGCAAGCCATGTTTCATAACTGTTTGGAAAATGGCCACTTCCCCGGGTGGTCCCAGGTTCCCGGAACATCCGGGATGGTGGCCAATATGTCCAAAAATCTCTGAATTCTACTCTAGCACACTTGTTTTGCAAAATCATGAAGATTGATATGTCGCAATCCATGTTTCATAACAATTTGGAAAATGGCCACTTCCCGGGTGGCTCCAGGTTCCCGGAACATCCGGGATGGCGGCCACTATGTAAAAAAAAAAACCTTTGAATATTCCTTCAACATACTAAGTAAAGTGTACCAATTATGGCTATAGTACCAATTATTCGCCATAGTTGATTTTCGCCCTTTAACGATGTAAATCAGCAATAAAAATTTTGCTAACAACAGATCACGTTTACAAAAGATAGTCGCACTCATTTAAACTCAACATTTTCCTCAAATCATGGTAGAAATAAATAATTTTCCTTAAAATTTCGGCTTCCTTGCACCCTTTTTCGCCATAGTGTACCAGTTATGGCAAGCACCATAAGGAATGCATGCAAATAGTGCGAAAAGGAACCGAAGTTTAAAAATGTAACCATAACTAGTACAGGGTTCCTATCTTTGGCACACGCTGTAATAAATACTAAAAGTAGTTTTGGCTCCGTTTCTATATTTTTCCTGTAAAATATGGAAACTTAGCTGTCTTTTAACTTTTTGATAACATTCGTTGGTCTTCTCGTTATTTTTGTATAAATAGCTTTCCTTAGGTAGAGCCATAATTGGTACACCCACCCTATACAAAATTATGAAGAATGAATCATGATAAGCCTGTTTTTAGAATTATGCGAGAAAAAATGTCATGTGTAGGGAACGTGTGAGAAGTGTCCTCCGGACGCACCCCAAACGCGACCCGGAACATCCGGAACCAAAACCAGACAATCCCAATTTACTCAAACTATGCGTCTGTAATAATAAAAAGATAATTGAACATGTTTGCAATCATATTGCAGATGTTTTTTACAAGTAATCATGGGTTAAAAGGAAGTTGGTCCATTTTTGACCCGATTTGACCTATATAACCTCTTCAATAACTCAGACCTTAAGGACCAAAATACCATTTTAATATTTTTCCATACAACTTGAGGTGTAGCGCGATCTTCGTTCAAAATTTTGTAAAATTCGGTTGGGAAATGAAGTTACAGTGATTTTTTGAAATTAAATTCCCAACTAGGACCGAAACGGGTTAATTCATGAGTTATGGTCAAAATTGTCAAGGCGGCTTGCAAATTAGGCCAAGGAATGGTGCATATACCCAACATCTTAATAACCCCGTCCTTATTTAGCCTCAAGTTTGAGACTAAAGAAGGAAGAAACACAAGGTCCATTGCTCCTGTCACGCCCAGCTACATCCAAAGTGGTAGCCCCATCAGAGTGGTCGTCAGTCGCGGCTTTAACAGATTATGTACGAATACGGATTCCTGGATAAACTGATACGATTTATCAAGGCGACGATGGATCGAGTTGTGTGCGTAGTTCGAGTGTCAGTGAAACTCTCGAGTCCCTTCGAATCTCGCAGAGGATTACGGCAAGGTGGTCTTTCGTGCTTGCTTTTCAACATTGCGTTAGAAGGTTTAATAAGTAAAGCGGGGATAAAAACGAATAAAACGATTTACATGAAGTCCGTTCAGCTGCTTGGTTTCACTGATGATATTGATATTATAGCTCGCAAATTTGAAACGATGGCGAAAACGTACATCCATCTAAAGAATAAAGCCAGGCGAATCGGATTAGCCATTCATGTGTCGAAGACAAAGTACATAGTACATGATGACAATGGGCTCTTGGAGCCCGTCACCCCGAATTTCTATCGACGGTGATGAAATCGAGGCGGTTGAAGAATTCGCGTACTTGAGTTTACTGGTGACCGCCGACAACGTCATAAGCAGAGAAATTTAGAGCCAATTGTGGCAGGAAATCGAGCTTACTTTGGACTCTGCAGAACTCTACGATCGAACAAAGTTCGCCGTCACACGAAGTTAATTATCTATGAAACGCTGATTAGACCGGTAGTCCTCTATGGGCATGAAACATGGACTCTATGCGCCCGTGGAGTTTTCGAACGGAAGGTGCGTACCATCTACGGCGGAGTGCGGATGAAAGACGGTACCGACTTTGAAATGGCGATTGAACCACGAGCTTCATCAGTTGCAGAGAGAACCATCCATCATCCACAACGTGAAAATCGGAAGGCAGGATAGCGACTCGATTGAAAGAGGATATTATCAGTAACTGAAGGAAATGTTGCTTACATTCCATATCCTAGAACGCACTCAATTATGAATTCCATGAGTACAATAAATAGTCTGCTTTTGTAGTAATTTGGATGCAGATTGTGGAGGCTGCTACCCTACCGACGGGTGACGCAAGTGAACAGATAAATCAATACCGCCGACGTTTATAGGAAATTCAAGCTGAGTCAAATATAAGTTTACCCGGGATCACTCACCTAAATAGAAAATTCGTAGACTGCTCAACGAAGTAGATTTGCACACAATCTTCCCGAAATTGTCCCCGATGAAGTAATCGCACGTTCGAGGAACACATCATCGTTCACTCGCCGCCACCCTATTTCTCTTATCCCTTGGAAATGTACTGCACAATCAACTTTTGCTTCACGGTTTATTTATTACATTCTGCTTTCTTGCAGTTTTGCCCGGCAGATATGGTACCGAGGAGGTGAAGGGATCAGTCTACGAAATAGGGGTCGTGACTTCGTACATACCGCACAGAGTCACACAAAGTCGCATCGCAGCCAGCAAAATATGATGTGCCACCAAACTAATAACTTTTAATGAAGTGTTTTCCGCAACAGGAAAATATAGGTTCCGGTGATTTTTTTTTCTTGCGCTTTCCCTCCATCATGATGGTTGATGGTTTCATGCTACTACATACCACTATGGAATGTGATATTTGGGGTGAGTTACCCGATTCCATCACGCCTGCTTCCCCGGTTTCGTGTTGGGGGAAAATAATTCTCGAGGGGTGGAACAGTTTTGCATGGTGAGTTGCGGGTGTTAGCTAATTGGAACCGGTCGTTAATTGACGGTTCAATGATGAATTACCTTTTAGTGAAGGAAGAGTAATCACGCTAGAGAAATTGTTTTATGGTGTTAATTTTATGATGACAAAAACGTTCGAAAAATGGTTGAACAGTCAAAGATATGTTTTTTCTTTATTTTAAATACTCTAGTTTGGCCGGATATTTTGCATCGTATATTATTACTACCCATTTGAAAAGTTTTGGCACGGAGATCAATTTTTGAAGCTATAAAAAATTGCAAGAGTTCAGAAATATGTTGACGTCATTAGGGGCCGTCCATAAATGACGTAGCATTTTTCAACACCCCTCCCTCGTCGAAGCCTATTTTCCCATACCTAATACATGGCTCGTAGCAATTTCTAGGACTCTCCCTTCTTTCCTAAAATGCTTCGTCATTTATGGACGATCCCTTAGCCAAGTTGTACCAAAGCTTCGCCGGCATTATGCTCAAAGGCCATACAAGCTTTCCTGATTCTGAACTCAATGCGAAGTGTCTAGGAAAGCTTGGAATCAAGAATAGTTCAATCTTCTGGTGGGTGCTTTGCCTCAGATCGACCATTGCATTGCTCCGGTTAGCGCAGTAAGGCCAAAATACTGTGGAGGGCGTTAGCACGCTCCGTTAGCAGTTAGGTTTTTATTAGACTGAATGTTTTAAGTGAAAATTTAACAGTTTAAAACATTGACATTTCAATTATCTTGTGAATCCCTGATATAGTTATTTATGTAACAAGTTGCAAAAAGTTGGCTTTTTCAGCATGAGTCGTATATTTATAAATACGAAGAGTGCTGAAAAATCAAATTTTGCAACGAGTTCCATACAACATTTTATGCAATGATATTTTTTTATTATGCAATCCATTTTAGTTGCATAATGTTCATAATGCAACTCAAATGGGTTGCATTATGAACATTATGCAACTTTTTTTCATTATGCAACTCGGAAAAATAGGTCATTATGATACTGAAATGAGTAGTATAAAATTGAAATTATGATACTCAATTGCATAAGATATTTTATGCAATTCAGTATTATAATTTCTATTTTATATAACTCATTTCGGTATCATAATGATTATTTTTTTCGAACTGGTTCATTATGCAACTGAAATGAGTCGCATTATGAAAAATAATTGCATAATGTTCATAATGTAACTCATTTGAGTTGCATTATGAACATTATGCAACTCAAATGAGTTGCATTATGAAAAAATCATTGCATAAAATTTTGTATGTAACTCGTTGCAAAACTCGATTTTTTCAGCACTCTTCGTATTTATCCAACTCGGCAAGCCTCGTTGGATAAATGTACGACTCGTGCGGAAAAAGTCAACTTTTTGCAACTCGTTACATAAATAACTATTACGAGGCTAGCGAACAGCTCGGATGATTTTGGAGTTTCAGTTTCCGTACAATTTGGTGAGATCGTTTCAGACAACTTTATTTTTTTTACTCTTGTGGAGGCGTTCAATAACCTTTATTTTTTTGTCTATATTAACGATATTTTTAGCCCTATACACTTAAAATAAAGTACCGTATTCAGCTGTTCTATTATCGGTAAAAGTTCAGGTTAACAAATGTTCAGCAAAACACTATCGAAGTTCGACAAAAAATTACCGAACGCTCGGTGAACTCTACCGAATCATTGGTAATGCTTACCGAACGTTCGGTAAAAATTAACTGTGCTGAACTTCGGTAATCCGAATAATCGGTAAATAGAACAGCTGAACAAGCAACTCTAAAATTAGTGTGTAGGCTAGTTCATCTCGATTTTTTTTTGTAAAGACACTATTGCGAATATTTTGTATAGTTTTTCTTTCGTTGTGAAATTTACGCGCCGGGCGTTGTGAAAGTTACGCGCAGCTCCACTCCAGTTGTGCGCAGCCAATCAGGAGCAAGCAAGCAGACGACGTCGTTGTGCGCTGAAGCTACACGCAGCACTTTTCAATTGTCTGCGACCAAAACAAACATCGATGCACGTCCACCGGCTGATCGTTGTTTTTGATAACTTGCGTGGAAAGGTAAGTTAACTCATTATGGTCCCTTTCGAGATTGTTTTAATGAAACGGAAATAAAACAATATTTTCTGGAATAGTAGCTGATTCGATTGATTGTGCCATTATTTGTTGCATTCTGTCTTGTACTGATCGCACGAGGTTGATACCGGTTGGGTATGTTTTAAGTAATGCAAATATGGATACTGCCCATGATATGAGATTCACCCTTGCGCACAACGGACTGACAGATCGGTAAAAGTGTGAAACTAAAATTTTTCATGCTAAGCGCAATAATCGCCCACCGCCATTAATCTTTTTATTTTATTTCAGAGTGCAAGTGAAGGTGCAAGGCAGGTATATGTTTTGAAGATTTCTACCACAGTTTTACTGTTTTGAGTACCACGGATGTTCCCGGTTGTCCCAACAGTTCCTGAAATGTAGGTACAGAACCAACAAGCGAAACTAGTGTACTACGCATGATTACTCTATACGACACAGACCAATGACCCTTCTAACAAGTAAATAGAGTATTGTATTGAACTGTATAGATGGTACAGATCTTCCAAGAACTCCATGAAATATAAGCCATTGTATCTACAATCAGGCTGTCGTTATTGAGAGCAAGAAAATTCTGCTCTTCGGATTTACACCATGAAAATCGTAACAAATTTCAATCTTTCAATTTAAAACTAATAGAAGAATGTTGAAATACCCTAAATGTCATTTCGAGCTGTCAAAAAACTGTTGAACCAAAATTTTTGAAGCATAATTTAGCGCTGATTTCGAAACCGTGTTTCAAAAAATTTAAAGTAGAACAGTTTTTGAGTTTTAGCTCAATATCGAGTTTTACAACTTTTTAAAATATGGAATTTAATAAAATTCAAATATCTTGCGTTTAGCTCAATCGGAGCATTGATTACGGAGAATGAGATGTGTGAAGTGAACGACTTTGCTTAAAAATAGAACAAAAATTAACCTTGTATGGAAAGTCGAAAAAAATCCCTCTCTACTGTAATTTTTTTCCTTCGCGTTTTCGAACTCAGAGCATGATTCTACACCAAAAATAATCATCAGCTTACCGAGTTCAAAAATGCTGTAAACTAGTGTTACTTGAGGGGTTTTAGAAATTTAAATAAATATTTTTTTCAACATAACAGTTACGCAGCTTCAAATTACAAGGGCATTTATCTGTGTATAAGAATATGTGATCCAATTTACAAAGTAGATTCCAATACGTAAAAAACACGCTTTGCTAAAAGGTCCAAGACCAGATTTAGATTCTAATATGATTGATCTACCGAGAAAAGCGGCCATGACGAGCAAATGTTTCCTCAGAGGTGTTTAATGAACAATAGGGTGATTTTATGTTGGAATAACTCAATTATCGTCAACAACTTGATTGGAATTGCAGAATAGCAGCTTGTAGCAGTCGAATTTGAATTCAATGTATCCCAGGTAAGGAGAAAGACATAGAAATAGTTACGAAGCGAAAGTTTGCGAAACTTTTTTTTTGTATGGAACGGTTTGTATACCGTCGTCGTGAGGGGCTTCTTTTTACACTTTTCCATGTTTTTTTTTTTAATTTCATGACATTATAACTCCCAGAGTAGTGAATGGGTTTTCACAACTTTTACACATAATTATTGTTTTGTTTTTTTTTTATCTGTATTAACGAGATTTTTGCCCTAGGCTAGTTCATCTCGGGACCCACGCTTTACTTCCCTTCCAAAAAAAGAAATCACATTTTGTGAGTTTGTCGGGAGTGGGATTCGATCCCAGGTCCTCGGCGTGATAGTTAAGTATAATTATTGTTTATTAATCCATCAATAAACAATAAAGTTGTTCATACAGCAATCGAACACATCCATTGTCGAACGGGCGCATCATTCATTTATTTAGATGAAACGGTCATTTATAATGTATAACGATATGTACAAATATTAGCTTGAATATGATACGTTGTTTTAAAGTGGCATCATTTAATAGTTTTACAATCAACTTTTTTACGTCTGGTATGTCATTCGAAAGGTTTATAAGTAAGCTTGTAGGAACTACTTTGAAAGTTAAACTTTTTATATTTAAGCCGAAGATGTGCGAAGATGAACAATTTATTCATTTTACTAAAAAATGCCAATGGTCGCTTTCTGCTGCCAATATCCCGATTATATGGATTAGCAAACTAATATTCTAGGGTTTATTGGTCTAAGTGGTCTACTTTTAACAACAGGAAGCATAGGACCAAGGGGTGACATTGTATGGCACAAATTTCCCAAATGGAGGAGAACGTGCCTCTAGAGCCGACCTACTGAAGGGGTGACATTAACCTTCTTAGCATCGTCACCGATTTTACAAAAGCTGAGCGGTTGGTACGAGATGTCCCCACCCAATAGCTTTATTGTCAAACCAATACCGCTGCACACTAGGCCTGGCCGCTTTAATGCTCGTAATGCATTTCTGATGCACTGTAAACATTAATTAAGACAAGAACAATGGTAAAAGTAATCGGTTCTATCATTTTCCAGGTTTCTTTCAATAAGTGGCTTTGTATGTGTAGACTAGACTAGACGTGTTTTCGTGTCAGAATTATTGCAGAAACTGGCTTTTAATCCATGTGTCATGCTTTTCCGAAATGTTTATAAATACCGTGCAAGGACATCCACCGCACATTTCTCCTTGTCCCGCACACATATCATTACCTATCAATTTGCTTTTATGTAATTGCACAATGTACACACCATTGAAATCCATCAAACAACCAAGCAGGGAAGCAAGAGATTACCGGGGGAAGCCGCTTCTGTGCTGCAGACGACATTGATGATAATAAACAATAATGTCACTATCTTCCCCGGAATATCTCCGTTGATCGCACGGTCGCCGACGACGACGGTCGAGATTATTATTACGTGATACATCCCTTTTCATAGCATTTTATGAACTTCCCAAATTTTCCAAAAGGGGACCCACCCCCGTCAATTTTCCGAATTGAACGCGATGCCGACTAAATTTGAACCATCTTTCGGTGAGTCCGTTCCACCCTTCCTTGCTCGGTTTGAATCATTTCCCCATGCGATGAGCCACGTGCGCTCTCTGATAACCATGCTCGTATTCAAATTAAGTCATAAATAAAAATCGCAGTCAGCACCCCACCGTTCTACGTCGAGTCGTCGTCGCTTCATCTCGACAAGGCAGACAGCTAGGATGGATTCATCTTACCTCTGAACGTGGATGGACGATCGATTTCTCCCCAGTTTTGTAAGCACTTTGTTACGGTAATTCACGGAAGACCGTTTGTTGAATGTTGATACAGTGATTGCGATAAAAGTTATTATTAGCTCGTATCATAGAAAGGAAAATTATTCCTAGTTTTAATGGGGTGGGGGTAATATTCCCTAGAGCCTCCTAGAGTTTTGTTGAAAACTTGAACATAGAGTAGTGATTTTGTAGTACATATAATTGATTCTGAATCAAATTCAAGTAGATCGATTCAGGCATTAGAATCAGGCAAACCTCAAATTGTTACATGTGATTAAGTGCGAAAAGACGTGTCATTTGTGGTAGCTTGTCCTTACACAAATTGATCGATGGGGAAAAGTTCACCACCAGATTATGAAAAAATAGTTAATTGTTTATGCAATGAACCGCAAAAATATGATTTTTACAACACCAGTCGAACATTTGGGCTGCAAAACGGTGAGTCGAAAAGGAGAGTGTCTAACATAGCTCTGGTCCTCACAAGTTCTAACCTCATGCTTCCACGGTTCATGCGATGACAAAGATCGCCAGCTAAGAGCTGTGTGCTCAGCTGGTAGTGTAGCCTGGGCACTGTTGTCCCTCTGACTTTAGCTAGATTGAGGAGGTACGTCTCGAGCGTCTGTTCACCAAGGAACGGTGCGACTTAAACAGCGTCTGTTCTGGCACCCAGCGGCTGAGTAAGAAATGCTCCTCCACCGGAGACTACACGTAAGGTGGCAGCCGGTGGATAGGGGACCTTAGGCCAAAAACCTACTGTTTCCGAAAAACCGTTACAGAAACCGAAAATGAAAGATTACGAACCGATTCAACGGCAACAACTTTTAGCGCGAAACAACGGACAAGAATTGAAACTTGGAATGTATTAACCCTCGCCCAGCAGGGTAAACTGGCACAACTAGCCAATGTGGCATGCCGTATGGGGCCGTCCATATACCACGTGGACAGAAAATTCATGGTTTTTGACTCCCACCCCCCTCCCCGTGGACAAACGTGGATTTTTCATTGACCCCTACCCCCCTCCCCCATTGTCCACGAGGACATCAGAATTTTTTTTTTTCACAATTCTAAAAAAATAGAAAAAGTGATTTTGAAAAGTTTTTTTTTTAAATTTTTTTCGTAAATCATGTATAATTGAAAACTTTCTAAAATACAAATATTCTATAACTTTACACAGAATACAAACAAGTGGCACAAAATAGGTACCTACAAGTTTTCAACATTGTTTTTAATACAGCTTAATGTTTGTGAGAGTGTGGGTTCGATTCTTGCTCCAGTTGATTAAAAATTTTCGTCAAACGGAAATTCTTCATTGGGTGTTTTTCGTGTAATGTATATCGCCTAATGTTAGTGATTGTTCAATGTTTAGTCTGTGCAGCCTCTGGTTGAAGACGGTATTTTTTAGAATATTAATTCAATCTATGATTGTCTGATTGTTTTGTTGAGATAAGGTAATTTTAAATCTTTGTTTTTTGTTGAGATAAGATTGTATTTCTTAGATTCTTACAAAAACCAAAATTTACAGCAACTAAATTGTATTGGTGAGGCTTAGACTTCAATATCCATTAGAAACATCTTAAATTTTAAAGGAACCTACAAAAAAAAGTTTTTGAAATAAGCCTGCAAATCCCTACATGTATTTTGAAACTTTGAAGTAGCTTAAAAAAAAATCATATGAAACTTAGAACAAATCATACAGAACTTCAAAGAAAATTTTCTGACTGAAACACCAACATTTGCATGGTCTACACCTCCTTTTTTTAATTTAAAACAAATTAGTCTGTGAATCAGTACCATAATTTTTATGTATAATAAAATAAAATGTATGAAAGAACTGTTGAAGAGAATCTCATCAATAATGCGACATAATGTGTTGCGTTTGTTGATTCTTGTTTTCTAATTTATATAATAATGTTGTCCACGTGGACATTTGACGAACCCCCACCCCCTCTCTGTGGACAAGCGTGGACTTTTTGCTAACCCCCTCCCCCCTCCAAGCTGTCCACGTGGTATATGGACGGCCCCTATGAAGCTTGAGATCCTAGGACTGAGCGAAGTCCGTTGACCGAACTTTGGAGAACACGGATTGGCGTCGGGTCAAATTCTGCTATACTCTGGCCTACGAGGTGAACACGCTCCTCGCCACCGTGGAGTTGGTTTCCTGCTCAGCGCTCACGCCCACGCAGCGCCCATAAGGTGGGAATCTATTAGTGAGAGGATAATTGTAGCCAGATTCAGAACACGCGCCAACCAATGCTGCCGAATTGCAAGACAAAGAGAACTTTTACAGTCAACTCAATGCTGTCGTGGACAAGATTCCGAAAGGTGATATCAATATGTGTACCCCACTGTGCCTTTTGTGTGCATTTTACAGTATAAGTGTCCTCGGAAGAAATGTCAAAAATAGCAGAATGAACAACTTTGCAGAAGAAAGTTTTCTTGTAGGACGCTTCTATAAAAAGCTAAAAGTGATCTAGATCAGTTGTAACTTGTCTGGATCAGATATCATGTAACCAGATTTTAGTGCAAACTCTTACAAGACAAATCTCTCAAGATACCAAACCTCTAGATTGGATATCCAGAGCCGCGATAGAGCGAGCGAAAACACGAGGAGCCAAAGCCGTAGCCCGTCACCGCTATTCAGCTCTCGAGAAGGAAGTGAAACGCTCATGTAGACGGGACGAAGGCGAGAAAGCCGCAAACACCGGCGACATCCGTCTCCTCTACGATGTTTTACGTCGTCTTAGTGGGACTAAGATGAATGCTACGATGCCCGTGAAAAACACGTCAGGACAGTTACTGACCGACCCGGCCGACCAGTAGAAACGCTGGCTCGAGCACTTTGGAAAACCTTTTCAAGTGTCGGCCACGCTATCAACACCTCAGCACGATCCACCAAGGGTTCGACGCATTACCCGTGTCAACACCGAAGCTCCATCACTGCAGGAGTTAAGCCTGGAACACATAGCGTCCGTTCCGTCGAGGTTTGCGTTTTTCTGACAGTTTTCCCATGGGAAATGTGTCAAACTACTGTCACGCAAACGCAAACGTATGCATTGTGTGGGGCACTTTAGAAACAGCCATCCGTAGCATGAAATCGAACAGGGCCCCAGGCATTGGCGTAGCTAGCTTTTTCTTTCTTCTCACTCACTTTCCTAAACAAACACAAGAAAGAGTGGAATGCAAGAGGGGGCCTGTGCCCCCTCTTTCATCCTTCTCTTTCCCGTGTTTGTTTAGGAGAGTGAGCGAGATAAAAGAGAAAGCTAGCTACGCCAATGGCCCAAGGGATCGATCGCATATCAGCTAAGATGCACAAAGCTGGCCCCGTAGTATCCGCCGCACAACTACTGCAACATTTATTCTGCAACATATGGGAAACCGCGACATTTCCGGCCGACTGGATGCAAGGCGTCTTAGTAAAGTTACCCAAAAAGGGTGACCTGACTGTATGCGATAATTTGCGGGGCATCATGTTACAGTGTATAGTTCTCAAAGTCCTCCGCAAAGTGATCCTTAACTGGATACAGGAGAAAGTTGACGCAAACCTCCGACGGATTCCGTGCCGGACGATCCTGTGTGGACCATATTGTCACGCTTCGTATCATCCTGGAGCAAATCAATGAATTCCAAGAGTCTCTCTACCTTGTGTTCATTGATTACGAAAAACTTACGACCGTCTCAATCACGAAAACATGTGGGAAGCCCTCAGGCGCAAGGGTCTCCCTGAGAAAATGATCGGTCTCATTGAAACACACTACACAGCACAGTATACAGGATAGAGATCTTTCAATACGGCCCTCTGCGCCACCGTGAGTGCCCAGGACTGAAACACAGTAAGTAGGGTAAAAGCACTAGACTTCGCCACTGCTCTAGTCTTCGCCCCCTCCATACAAATTCCATTTTTTATGTATGAAGTGGCGAAGATTAGAACAGAATTTTAGGGGACGAAGTGTAGTGTTTTTACCCTAGTTGAAAAAATCTTGCTTTTTGTGTTCAGCGGTGATGGTGGACAATCGCGAGAGTTACGGAAGGTTAAGGACAATTATTGATTAAACAATTATCACCAAACCTATGTAAGGCACTACATATTATCTTAAATAAAAGCTTTTAGACTATATTTTGTGGGAAATTCAAATAAACTGGGCCAATACTTGGTTTCTGCATTGAAAGAAGAACTAACCGACATAGAAACATATTGCTTATTTTGGCTAGTCGTGTGTATTCCTTCTAGGATCACCAAAACAATCTTTGATTATGAAATTCTCAATTTAATAATAGTTATTTATGTAACGAGTTGCAAAAAGTTGCTTTTTCAGCACGAGTCGAACATTTATCCAACGAGGCTTGCCGAGTTAGCATAGCATAGCATAGCATAGCATAGCCGACCGTACACATCCTGGGGTGGCTGTCGATAGAGACGTTTAATGCGCCAGAAAAGTTGCCTGGGACTTGACAAACCTTTCATTTAACGAACTCTCGACACCTGGCCAGGTCCTTACGATCAGCGGGGATGGGGAGGAAATGTTGGTTAGATATCTACTCAGAATGTGTCCAAGAACTTGACCCACTTCATAGATATCTGGAGTTGGAAATTGGATAGGGTTTAATGGGGTGCTTTCCTTGGCGAAAAAGCGTATGAGAAATTGTTATGGTTTAATCATTTACCTGGTTACCACTGAAAAAGTAAACATTAGCATTAAGCAAGTCGCACAAGTTTCGTAGGCAGTACAACCCTAGACCATAGTTATGAGGATTGCCTCCTTCCCGTCGGATACCAAAAAAACAAAGATTGGAGACTTATCTCTGACTTCTCGACAAGACTGACACAATTCTCCAACAGTCGAGAGTTGTCCTGGCCTCGTCCTTGCGACTGCTGAGGAATATGGAAGGATGGTTAGTTAGACACCTAAGAAAGACGTAGAAAGTTCTACGACCTCTCAGGCCTAGCCCAAGTAACACAACATGTCTTATAGAAATTATTTCGACTCCAATATGACCAGTTACAAAGTTTTGGTTTGAAGCAATAAAACCGATTTGCAGACTGCTATACGACTGAAAAAGCGCAGAAGGTGGAGCCTGCGCAACATCTTTGTGATGTCATATTCATGTTCTATATGAATCTGAGCATACTTAATTATGTATCTTAGTATGTTTTCCATTATATATTTTCAACAAATTCTAGAAAACAGTGCCTTGGCAGTCAAGATGTTTTATTACTGTAAATAATTAAGTTTCAAAATGTCAATAATAAAAATCGACAACTGTGAAAATCGACGTGCGTCAATAATTATATCAAGCCACTTTAACGCCTAATTGCCATACTGTGGTAATACATTTTAATGCCAATCATTTTTTACGGTGAAATAGACTATTGTACCCCGATAAAATTAATGCGCCTTATAAATCAGTATTTTTGAAGAATTTTGCATCAAAATAAATTAATAGCATTCATCTTATTTTAACACAAAAACTCAAACATGCTTTATTTTTCTCAAGAATTTGTCAAGTTTATACATACATATCACAAATTATTGAAACATAATAGAATATATGATGAATATTTAATAATCTAGAAATAAAATTAAATGGCAGTCTGTGGCATGGCATGATACATGTTTTGAGATATGAGTCAAAATTGTTTTTGTGGATAATTTTGTTGTGGTTGTTGTTGGTTCTCATGTTTGGTTTGGTATTTGAACGGTTTGATATCTGTCACAATTTGGAAAGACAACAAATATCAAGTATCAAATAATTATCATAGTTCATACATTGAAGTGGCTCAAAGAGCATTATGCTCGGTAAAATCGGCCCTTATAGAAAATTATATATGTTGTGGTAACATATATTCTTGTCATTTTTTTTTATATAGGTATTCATAGCAAAGATTCTGTCAGGAGTATATTTTTTAAGTAGGAAATAAAAATCGATTCTACATTTCTATGATCGGTAGTGTAGCATGTCCCTGTTCAAAAAAATGAATTAAGTTCATGTTACACATGTTTTCTATCATACTGCAGAAAACCAAAATTCGACTAATTATAAACATACGAAACATATTATGTTTTGTCTAAACATGATTGAAAACAAGTCTTAAACAAGAAACTGCAAATGTTACTCTAATATGACATATAGAACATACTAAGTATGTATGGTAACAAACAAAGTGTACTCAAATAGAACATACCCAACATAATCGATAACAACATGCAACGTTTGTTTGAGAAAACAAAATATATTCTTTAATAAGACTTCTACATAGAAGATCACTGTGTATAAGTTTTAGGTATCATGAAAACGACATATCCATGACATAATATGTTTCGAGAAACTTCATAACAACTGCTGTAGGACAAAGTAAATATTTTGCTATTTCGGATTATGTTTTCGGTGTTACTTGGGAGGTGTCAAGGGGATATGGGTGTTGTTCTAGGTGTAGTTAGTGGCAGGGTACTCCAAAGGATGCGGTTGGGCAACGTTCAGGCACACAGGTAGACCAAGAGCAGTGGATGTCCAGAATTGGTCCAGAAGCACTCTTCATTTTGTCACGGACGGTTGAATCACTGTGGAACACTTCCCGGATGTGCGGTTGCGAAGCACACTTTCGGCAGATTTCGTTACCGGTATCCCATTTTAGTTCGGTAGAGCCAGAGCCATGGCACGATGCAACCATGTAGGGGCATCTGGGGTAATACGCAATGTCGAGGCAAAACGCACCCTCTTTGTTTTTCAGGGATTATCGGTTTTAGAGCTTTGAAACCTTATCAGTCTAATAGAACGTCTTAATAAATGAGCATCTGGAAAATTTTACACATCTGCGTTACGTAATTAGTGAGAAAAATGAATAAAATTGAAAAGCACGATTCTGATGTAATTTTCCCGATCGTTTGTCGAATGATTTGATGGTAAAAATCGACCAAACATCTAATGCTGTTGTGTTTATTCAGTTCATTGAGGGCAATGCTAAGCATAGGAAAAATAACTTAAACAGTAATCTACGTAAATTATATGTTTTAAACTATTTTATTTTTTGCTATTGATTGGGGCAATATGCACTCCATTGGTTGGGGCAAAACGCACCTATAGAAAACAAGCTGTAATCATATCTATGAGTGCTCTGTAAGTAATCGCAAACAAAATTGAGCTATTGTTTGTCTTAAAACCTTATAAAACATGCATTTTGTCTAAGAAGTAAAAAGATTTCTAAACTCGACGGTGCATCTTGCCTCAATGTTGTGGTGCGTCTTGCCCCTTTGTTTGAGTGCATCCTGCCCCATTGTTGTAGTGCATTTTACCCCGAGCAAGGGTGCATACTGCCCCGCATAAACATACGAAGCCGTGATGTTAGTCTTTACAAAAAACTTTATTTTCAAGAGCTGAACTGTATTAAGGCTGAAATTTTGTTTGGTTTCTCTTAGAATGAAAGTATATGCAATGAATGTATGCATTAAACCAATAAATTATTGCCTTTTTATATGCATTTGGACGCATCTTCCTTAAGTGGTGCGTATTACCCCAGAATCCCCTACGACGATTTATCTCTCGACCACGGAACTAATTGACATTTTCTTCATTAATTATTCTTATAACAGCCCTTAAATCAAAAACTCGCGGAAGCGAAAAAAATGACAGCGCAAAATTTAAACACCCGCACGCGCTCGCGGACTGCTGCGATCTCTTATCCAACGAGGCTTGCCGAGTTGGATAAATACGAAGAGTGCTGAAAAAATCGAGTTTTGCAACGAGTTCCATACAATATTTTTTGTAATTACGTTGTTTCACTTTTCAATTGCCTGAAGTGTGCAGAAATGGCATACTTTTTACTAGTGATGCAAGTGTGCCGAGAAGTACTACTTTTCGACACTCTTAAGCAGTGCTGAAAATTTCATTTCGTCATATCTAAATTCTAAGGGCCCATATAGCCGAGGCGGTAAACGCACGGGTATTCAGCATGACCATGCTGAGGGTGACGGGTTCGATTCCCGGTCGGTCCAGGATCTTTTCGTAAAGGAAATTTCCTTGACTTCCTTGGGCATAGAGTATCTTCGTGCCTGCCACACGATATACACATGCAAAATGGTCATTGGCAGAGGAAGCTCTCAGTTAAAAACTGTGGAAGTGCTCATTGAACACTAAGCTGAGAAGCAGGCTTTGTCCCAGTGAGGACGTTACGCCAACAAGAGGAGAGGAGGATATCTAAATTCAACCACCTATAGCTCATTTTAGAAGCTGAACCTCAGAAAATGGTATATGAAAAACTTGTGCGGCTAGACCAGTTCTGCAAGAAAGTCACGGAAAAACCGCTATTTTTCGAATATTTAAGGTAAATGTCACGGACTATCTTTAAAAAATGCCAAATGATATTCACCGTGAATATCATTGGCATTTTTCGAAGGTAGTCCGTGACCAAGGGGCTAGTCGCTTGGAACATTGTGCCAAGAGGTGCCAAGCACACCGTCTTATACGCTGTGTGGCACACCGAGGCACTCTGTGGCACAATTTTGACACTTGAGTTTGGGTGAAAAACTAGGCAACCATGTCCATTTGACCTGCAAAATAAAAACAAACAGTTGGTTGTCTTGGTAGTTGCTAAGCAAAATCTGAATCATCAAGCAGTGGCACTTCGGGGCACACTGAGGCACAATTCAATACCCGGTGGCACACTGAAAATAATTGGCGCAAGTAAAGATGTGCTCAGCGACTCCCCCTTGTCCGTGACATTTACCTTAAATATTTGAAAAATGGCGGTTTTTTCGTGACTTTCTTGAAGAACTGGTCTAGCCGCACAAGTTTTTCATATATCATATTCTCAGGTTCAGCTTCTAAAATGAGCTGTAGGTGATTGAATTTAGATATGACGAAATGATTTTTTTTGCAATTTCCCATCGTAATAGGCTGTTTTACCTCACGCAAATCTGACAGGAAAAGGCCTACGTTCCCACACCAAATCAACAGTGCTGTAATGAACCATTGGCGTTGCGTAATGAACCATTACAGCACTGTTTTCAGTTTTGATCAACTTCTTGATGCTTTCTGGACGCAAGTTTGAAAGTTTGTGACAACTGCACAGCATAACCTGCTATGATCAGTCTTTCGTAAACATGGATATAAACATCAGTGTGCAGTTTGATGAAAAAAATTGTAAAAAACTATCCCCCAAGTGCTAATTTATGAAATTGCATAAAACGTTGTACGCAACTCGGTGCAGAACTCGATTTTTACAGCACTCATCGTAATTATCCAACTCGGCAAGCCTCGTTGGATAAATGTACGACTCGTGCTGTAAAAATCTTCATTCTGCACCTTGTTGCGTAAACTACTATTTCAGCACTGCTCTTAAGAGTGCTGAAAAGTAGCACTTTTCGGCACCTTCGCCAGCTCACACTTTTTCAAACTTCCGTGTCTTTCGTAGATTCACTTGCTATTACATTAATTGACCAGCTGGAATCCCAATTTGGACGGTTTTTATTCCTAACCGAACTGCAAATCGAGTGAAAAAGCAGCTGCTGAACCTACTTTTCCGACTTTTTCCGAACCTCACACACACTATTGTTTGACAACGGGTTCTCGTTCACAGGCTACACCATACCATAGCCTATGTACCTGATACAAAAAAAACTGCCGAGCATGGATGGTCGCACGTGGTTCCTCCTGATGCATGTTTGTGTAGGGGAACAAAGCCAAAAATGCCAAGATGGGGTAAAATGGCCCAACTCATAAAATCATTCATGAATGGGACTAGTTCATTACTATAGGTGAATGGTGTCAAGATATGTTTGCATCGAATATTCTTCTAGAAGCTACGCCACCAAACCCACGAAAATTCTTTTCATTTCTCAATGAAAATTGGCAACTTCCGGTTTTACGTGCTTGCAATTAAGGTTTTCTGGTGATTTTGTTACCAGCCAAGTGTTTCCAACGAGATTGAGGCACACATGGAGACGCATGGTTGTTGATTTCTACGATTTCCATGTTAGGGGTCATTCAAATATTACGATCATCGTTTTGCGGGGAGGGGGGTAACACTCCATTTATTGAGTATACCGAAAAAGCTGGACAGAGGGTGGAAAGGAGTCGGAAATGCCCGAAAACTGATGGACGCAATTTTTGAATGTTTTCATGAAGTGGCATCTTACCCCATGGCAGATGGTCGTTTTGCACCACTTCCGTTTTACGAATCAGTTTTTAAAATCGCTAAAAATCTATGAAAATGCAATAGTTTAGTGACTAGTTTTGCTGAAATATCGAGCAAATATTGTCTAGTTGCTGTTACCACTTTGAAAGCCTAACAAATGAGGCTAATTATCATTGAAAACGATGAAAGTTTGAAAAATGGCATTTTACCCCACTTGACCCTACCGAGAAAAGATCATACTGAATGTGTATTTTTCGTAATTACAAAAAATTTTGTATGCAACTCGTTGCAAAACTCGATTTTTTCAGCACTCGTCGTATTTATCCAACTCGGTAAGCCTCGTTGGATAAATGTACGACTCGTGCTGAAAAAATCATAATTTTGCAACTTGTTGCATAAATAACTATTATGCAATTCAGTATCATAATTTATATTTTATATAACTCATTTTGGTATTATAATGGCCAATTTTTCCGAACTGGTTCATTATGCAACTGAAATGAGTTGCATAATGAAAAATAGTTGTATAATATTCATAATGCAACTCATTTGAGTTGCATTATGAACATTATGCAACTCAAATGGGTTGCATTATGAAAAAATCAACTTTTTGCAACTCGTTACATAAATAACTATTGGAATTACGTTTCGAAAGTGTTTACTTTTCAATCGGCGAAAAGGCAGCAAAATGGCCTACTTTTGCACACTTGAACAAGTGTGCCGAAACTAACTTTTTCAATTTAAAACTAATTTTAATTCTTTTTCATAAATCTCTCATAAACATTTATTTTTGAATAAACTTGCAAAACATTTTGTGCTTTTCGTCATGGGGGGTTTTTGGGGTCCAAATTGCCTGAAATTTGGGCACATAACTCAGCTTGGTTGGGAAGGATGTGAGGCCAATTTTGAGATCGACAGATTAAAATAAAATCCATGACGAAGAGAACAAAACGGCCGAAAATACCTAAGTTCCCCTATATGAGTTTATTTTTATTTTTTTTTCTTCTTTTTACAAAAAAAAAAAATAACTTAAGGCCCCGATATATTTTTAATCGCTTGACCAATTTCAAATACATTATTAAGAAGATTATTCCGAATCTGGTCAACAACTCTTTATAATAAACACCCAAGCTTATAAGCTATAAAATATAAGCTTATAAGCGTTTCTTTTATGTACAATTCTCGATGAAATGGCTTGCAGTCGGTCTTAGTTTTTCGCATCATAAGAAAAAAAAAATCCAAGTTTTATGAAAAGCTGGAGATATCTTTGGATAAATTCTTGCTAAACTGATAAAAAGAGTTTCATAAGAATAACTGTTTGAACAATATTCTTTGAGAAATTATTGGATGAGTTTCAGAAAGAATTCATTAAGAATTTCTAGGATTTTTTTTTGTTTATGCTAGAAATTCATCTAAATAAATCTCAAGAAACTCCTCCTGGAGTTTCTTTAGATATTCCTCCAACTATTCTTTCAAAAGTTCCATTTCTGCAGATATTCCTAAACAGATTCAAAATAAATTCCGCCGGTAATTCCTTCACAAGCTTCTTGGTTTTTGTTTTTCAGAACCTTCACCGAATGCTTTCTCTGGAATTTCTTCAGAAAGTCCTCTAGAAAATCTAAAGAGATTCTTCAAGAAGTTCTTCCAGCTGATTTTACATTTATCGTAATCCGGGGTAACATTGATCAGAATTTTCGATCTTTCTTGAATAATTTTCTTGTTAAAGCAAATGTTACATGTTTTATGCTTTTAAAACAAGTACTGGCTCTCTGATTATGTGATAAGCTACTCAAAAAAGTACTGTAAAACTTTTAAACATGTTTAAATAGGCTTTTTAATCTAATTTTTGATTTTGTTGATTTGGGGTAACATTGATCACACACACACTATTGTTTGACAACGGGTTCTCGTTCACAGGCTACACCATACCATAGCCTATGTACCTGATACAAAAAAAACTGCCGAGCATGGATGGTCGCACGTGGTTCCTCCTGATGCATGTTTGTGTAGGGGAACAAAGCCCAAAATGCCAAGATGGGGTAAAATGGCCCAACTCATAAAATCATTCATGAATGGGACTAGTTCATTACTATAGGTGAATGGTGTCAAGATATGTTTGCATCGAATATTCTTCTAGAAGCTACGCCACCAAACCCACGAAAATTCTTTTCATTTCTCAATGAAAATTGGCAACTTCCGGTTTTACGTGCTTGCAATTAAGGTTTTCTGGTGATTTTGTTACCAGCCAAGTGTTTCCAACGAGATTGAGGCACACATGGAGACGCATGGTTGTTGATTTCTACGATTTCCATGTTAGGGGTCATTCAAATATTACGATCATCGTTTTGCGGGGAGGGGGGTAACACTCCATTTATTGAGTATACCGAAAAAGCTGGACAGAGGGTGGAAAGGAGTCGGAAATGCCCGAAAACTGATGGACGCAATTTTTGAATGTTTTCATGAAGTGGCATCTTACCCCATGGCAGATGGTCGTTTTGCACCACTTCCGTTTTACGAATCAGTTTTTAAAATCGCTAAAAATCTATGAAAATGCAATAGTTTAGTGACTAGTTTTGCTGAAATATCGAGCAAATATTGTCTAGTTGCTGTTACCACTTTGAAAGCCTAACAAATGAGGCTAATTATCATTGAAAACGATGAAAGTTTGAAAAATGGCATTTTACCCCACTTGACCCTACCGAGAAAAGATCATACTGAATGTGTATTTTTCGTAATTACAAAAAATTTTGTATGCAACTCGTTGCAAAACTCGATTTTTTCAGCACTCGTCGTATTTATCCAACTCGGTAAGCCTCGTTGGATAAATGTACGACTCGTGCTGAAAAAATCATAATTTTGCAACTTGTTGCATAAATAACTATTATGCAATTCAGTATCATAATTTACATTTTATATAACTCATTTTGATATCATAATGGCCAATTTTTCCGAACTGGCTCATTATGCAACTAAAATGAGTTGCATAATGAAAAATAGTTGTATAATGTTCATAATGCAACTCATTTGAGTTGCGTTATGAACATTATGCAACTCAAATGGGTTGCATTATGAAAAAAATCATTGCATAAAATTTTGTATGGAACTCGTTTTAAAACTCGATTTTTCAGCACTCTTCGTATTTATCCAACTCGGCAAGCTTCGTTGGATAAATGTACGACTCGTGCTGAAAAAATCAACTTTTTGCAACTCGTTACATAAATAACTATTATGCAAGGATTTTTTCATAATGCAACCCATTTGAGTTGCATAATGTTCATAATGGGTCTCCAGTTAGCCTAGTGGTTAAGGCTATGGATCGCCACTCCGGAGACGGCGGGATGGATTCCCGTTCCAGTTGGGAAAATTTTCTCGACTCCCTGGGCATAGTGTATCATTGTACTTGCCTCACAATATACAAATTCATGCAATGGCTGGCAAAGAAAGCCCTTCAATTAATAACTGTGGCAGTGCTCAAAGAACACTAAGTTGAAGCGAGGCAGGCCAAGTCCCATTGAGACGTAGAGCCATAAAGAAGAAGAAGAAGAATGAGCCAGTTCGGAAAAATTGGCCATTATGATACCAAAATGAGTTATATAAAATGTAAATTATGGTACTGAATTGCATAAAACATTTTAATAATCAGATAATCATGGCTAACGCAGTTACTTACGCTGTTCAGTGAATTCCCTTTCGAATAAATGAAATTCCAAAACAGACACCGTTTTTTGTTTCGTTTCTGAATAGCAATGGCTTCTACTTAACTGGTCAATAGGTGCAATTTCAATGTCTGGTTGATCCAGAAGGGATCTCTTCATTACTATGTAATTATATATCATGTAAATTATACAACACGGTAGACTAGGAAAAACTGTCTAGCATTTATTAGTTGGTTATCAAGAACAGTCTAGGTAATAAGCCGAAAAGTTCCCCTAAAAAAAATCCATTATTGTCTTAAGCTTCCACCCAATACATACTTGCAAAAGAAGTAAGAAACAACAATGAACTTAGTCTACGCCACGTCAACCCATTATAAATTATGTGTATACACAATTAAGGTCACTTCTTTTGATATGTTGAGTTTCTCACGGTAATTCCAATTGTGCTTATGCACACAACACAACAAGATGTTGGCGGCGGCGCTTCGCTTCACTTATCGTTATTAGCTATGTAGCAGCCACGAGTGGGTGCACGACGCATAACCGGCAGTTGTAGCCGGTGTCTGACACCTTCCATTTCCCTTTCAATGGAAATTTTATGGCGGCCGAGGGCTCCTTCGCAGTGGAGTTTATTGTTTTCCAGAAAATTGTCGTTTTCATACTTGGCGTTGCTTAATTTATACTAAATGTCATTAAACTCTCGTGAATTACGCTGTTTTATTTTTTCAACTAAGGCATACATTGCAATTCCCAAACCCGGATCCAGCACTTCGCCAAACACTTTTTTACCTTGCCTCACCGCAAATGTTTGCGCAGTTTGCACTTGTGCGAGATAGACAAATGCCCACCTCCTGTCCTGTTCTGAGTGATGCTACACAACCGCAAATATGCCGCTGAAAATGATGTCAAGGTTGCAGCAAGCAGCACGGTGCAATTACACATTCTACTTCATCTTGAACCGATCACCGATGATGAACTAGCAATTCGTGCACTAACTGTCTGCGCGATGACTGGACTGGAGTCCAGCTGACTATGTAGTTAGGTATGTATGTTGTCATCGCCAGCTCACCACCAAAGCCGGCAGAGAGGAAAAAAAACGATACAAAGAGGAACACGTGAGCCGTTGCTTTGGATGACTTTGGATGGTCGTTCAATGCGATCACATCGCAGCCTTTCATTCAAATCACCTTCACTTTTACGGAACTGCGCTACCCGTTCACCAATGTTTGTTAAGTTGATCAGTGAGTGTTGGTAGGATCGATCTTTGTTAAATTCATGGATTTATTGCTTTCCAGCCCGTACAATTCTATCACATGGAACTACTGAGTATGAGCGAGCATTAGCATAGATGACCGTGAAATTCGGTGTCAGACCACTCGGCCGAAGGTTATTAGACCGAATGGTCACTAGGCCGAATGGTCATTGGGCCTTATTTTTACCGTTACGTCCTCACTGGGACAAAACCTGCTTCCCAGCTCTGTGTTCTATGAGCTCTTCCACAGTTCATACCTAAGAGCTTCCGCTGCCAATGGCCACGTTGCATGTTTAGACTGGGTCAACAAAGTCGATTTTTCGGAACAAAGCCTTTTCGATTCATTTTGGCGTTCATAGCAACTGTGCAAAATTTGGGAGCGATTGGTTCCGCTTTGCGATTGAAATTTGTATGGAATTTTGTATGGGAAAACATGCTTTTCTGCATTTTTCTCATAAATTGAAATTTTTCGTCTAAAACAATCTATCTAATGACGTTAAAGTATAGCCTAGTATGCCGAAAAACTTTGCCGAAAACCGCAAAGTGATCCGACAATTGTGAAAAAAGTTATAACGTACAGATTGGCCGGTAGTGCTTAACATTTAACATGTAAAGGAATAACATCAATAATAAAATCTCAATTTTTGGCCTAAGTTACCAGGCGTATAACTTTTTTCACATGCGTCAGATCACTTTGCGGTCTTCGGCAAAGTTTTTTTGGTATATCCTAGGCTATACTTTAACGTCATTAGTTACATGGTATAAGACAAAAGAATTCAACTTATGAGTGTAATGCAAAAAAGTACGTTTTCCCATACTAATTTTCATACAAATTTCAATAGCAAAGCGGAATACGGGGAAGAAACCAATCGCTCCCAAATTTTGCACAGTTATTTTGGACGCTAATATAGTTTGAAAAAGCTTTGTTCCGGGTTGATAGGGGTATTAGTGGCATAATGGACACCCTAAGCAAATGAGTACGTTAGGCATGAATAACAGTGTAAAACTTAACATATTATCAGTTGACTTAGAACTTTAACTTGTTTCCTACGTCTTTCAATCATTTACAGCAGGTAGAATGTCTTTATTGTGAAGAAATAATGAATTGTAAACCGTGTGTTTTTCAGGCCTGGCAGGAAAGGTACGGGGCGAAATGGACACCCATCGGGACATAATGGACACCCTTGCATAATTTATGCTAATTGTTTAGTTACATCGACCAGTCAAGTAATTTGCCTACGGAGATCGATACCACGATGTAATACTCCATCTTAGACGAGTTTATATAACATCAAAGTTAATTAAATAAGCTTTAGACTAAAATAATCGGATTGATTTTTTTCAAACTCTCTAAAACGCCTAACAGTATGCAATGCGCGTACATCCATTCGTAGTTGCCAGTGTTCATTTCGCCCCGAATCGACTACAACATTAAAATTGATATTTTAAGTAAAGTCTGATCAAAAATAAAATACTTCACCCATTGCTAAATTTTCGTATACATGTAGATAAGGTAACAATTCACTTGTTTTTATGGTGGACAAACTCCAACACTCGGAATACCTTATTTGATGCTGCTTCGAAATTATAAGAATTTCACCATATGAAAAACATTTATCAATTTCAATCATATTTAGGTTATTTTAGAGCAACATAAATGGTTCTTTTGTAAAATAGAACCATGACTTGTTCCTTTACACTTATGCATTAAAAGTTTTACATAAAAGTCAACGGTTTCGGCAAAAACAGGAGTGTCCATTTCGCCCCGGGTGTCCATTATGTCCCTAATCCCCTTACGATCAAATTAAAAGTTTCTCCATACAACGTTGACCCACTCTAAATATATCGTGTGGCAGGCACGAAGATACACTATAACCAAGGAAGTCAAGGAAATTTCTTTTATGAAAAGTTCCTGGACCGACCGGGAATGCTCAAATCATACTTTTTTTTCCTTCTTTTAAACATAGGCTATTCATTCTAGTTTCATTGTTGAAATAGGGTAGCGAACCACTTGGGCAGCGGCCGGTATTTTGGGCACTCTTCGGTATAACTCAGTCAAATCCAAACCAATTGATTTGAAATTTTGTACACGGCTAGTTACTTTACGTATCTCATCGCGTTCCAAAAATTGTGTCAATTGGTTCAGAATTGGCTGAGTTATAGCAGAAAAGTGCCCAAAATAGGATGCACTTTCCTAATTTTTGGCAATAAGTGTCAAAGAAGATAAAAAAAAACAGATCTGTTTCCAGTTTCATAACTGGTTTCATTCTGATGACCATTCGGCCTTATCATCATTCGGCTCAATGACCATTTGGCCTAATGACCTTAGGTCTAATGGCCTTCGGTCTAATGGCCTTCGGCCTTATGGCCGTCGGCCTTATGGCATTCGGCCTCATGGCCTTCGGCCTAATGACCCTGCATCGTACAATTCGTCGTTGCTACTCCATGATTGACCAGAACTATCGAAATTGCAACCAACGAACGGAGCTTTGGGAGTGGGGAATCGCGCCATTCGGGCGGTGGTTTCTATTTTCGTCTGTTTTCCGCTATAACTCAGTCAAATTTGAACCAATTGATACAATTTTTGGAATGCGGTGAGATAGGTATAGGTGAACAACATTTCAAGCCAACTGGTTCATTGACTGAGTTATAGTGGAAAACAGACGAATATAGAAGCCACCGCCCAAGTGGCGCGATACCCTACCTTACCGTTTTCAATGGTCACTTTCGAGAATTTCAAACTTTATGAAGTCAATAAAGGCCCCGGCCACGTCCTTACGATCATCGAGGAAGGGAAGGAATGTTAGTATGACGTGTGCTGCTACTAGAGACCGAGATTACCTCTACTTTTCCACGGTGACAGTCGGGTGACAGGAAGGAATTTTTATTAGTATAAACAAAATTTCCTATGCCGATGAGAAAATAAAAATATTTATTTTTATCGCCAGCACTTGACGAACCATCTGATTAAACCTGATCGCAATGTTTGAGCAATTTGTTGAATTTTCTTGTAAATATTTAGCGTATTTTTCCTCAGATATTTTCCTTTCTTTAAGTACTAGGCAAGTTTTTTCTGTAAACCTTTACTATCAATAAAATTCTTGGCAGTACTCTCATGAGGTCCACAAAAACATTTGCCTACATACAGGGTGTTAGGTTCGTGAGTGCAAACTTTTTAAGAGAGGACTATGAATGGGGAAAGCGCCGCAACTGTTGTTCGACAGGTGATCAAGGCTATGTGCGGTGCAAAACAAGACGACAACGTGCGTCAGCTTCAGCGGCACAGTGTGCAAAAAAGTGCTTACTTGTACAGTTGCAAATTTACGATCTGAAATGCGAGGTTTAAATCAAAATTACAAGAAAACGAAAAGAGCTAGTTGGTGTCAAAGAACGAATTGTAGAGCAGAGCAAGGGTCCCAACTTTGCCTACGAGAGAATTTTAATTTACTACGCATTTTTCAAAGATATTTGACAAAAACAATTGATTGATTTGTCTTTATTTAAGAGACTTTCAGACAAAAACAAATTAAAACACACTACTTGTGAGCTTTTTTTCTCTAGATAACTATTTAACTGAACCAATCAATTCAAAGATATCCTTTGATAGAAAATTTAATAATCTTTCGAATAAGGGTAAACAAATTGCGACAAGTTTGACCATTTTCAAGTTAAAGCCAGTTTAAGGCACTGATAGCCAAAAACATGGAAAGTTCAATAACTGCGTAACGGTTGAGATTTGACCATATGCGTAGAACAATTTTTTCATCATTCATGGTCCTCTTCTTCTTCTTCTTTCTGGCTCTACGTCCTCACTGGGATATGGCCTGCCTCGCTTCAATTTTGTGTTCTTTGAGCATTTCCACAGTTATTAATTGAAGGACTTCCTTTGCCAGCCATTGCATGAATTTGTATATTGTGAGGCAAGTACAATGATACACTATGCCCAGGGAGTCGAGAAAATTTTCCCGACCAGAACGGGAATCGAACCCGCCGTCTCCGCATTGGCGATCCATAGCCTTAACCACTAGGCTAACTGGAGACCCCCCTCTATCATCCCTTAAAAAGTTGGCACTCACGAACCTAACACCCTGTATAACATTACGTTTGAGACGATCTTTGAGGATTCCGTCGATTTTATTGGTAACTTCTTTACGATTACCGGCTAAACTTCATTTATCCAAATGATTGAGGCTTTGAATCGCCTATCTGATGACTCAGACGCGAATGACCCGCGTTGTGGTTAAAACGTCTTTAACCGTTATGTGTCCGACAAACTTTTTGCTTTTTTTCTACACCGTGTTATTCAAATGGGCGCTGGGTACCCGGGTACCCTGTCGGCCACATAAGGGTTAATAGAAAAAAAAATCTGATGACGGATGATTCGATTCCGATCCTTGTTCTGAGATTTCTTTCAGAAAATTTTTCATGGATTTCTTCCTTAATTTTGCAGAAATTTCTTCTGAAGGAATAAGAAATTCCACAAGAAGAATCTTCAGAAATTTCATAAGGAATTCTTTTAGAAATTCTTCAGTGGATTATTTCAGAAATCTCTCCGAGGTTTCTTAAAGAAAACCACCCACGGACTGGTTTACAGCGATTTTTTAAAATAAAAATCAAGAGTTCAGAATTCTTTCAGTAATTTCTTCGTGGATTTTCGAAAAAAAATCCAAATATTCCTCCATAAGTGATCTTCTGGGATGCTTTAAGTTTCTCCATATTTTTTCTTAAGAATTTCAATTGAAAAGCTTTGTAAATTGATCTATTGATGCCTTGGAAAGTCTATATATAAGGTCACACAAAAATTGTCCATTTTCAACCCTTGTCCACCATATGGCACACTTTTTGTATTGGACTTCTGGAATTTGTGTATGGGTTGTCACACTTTTCTGAAGCCCTCCATAAATAACTGAAGGAATTCTTCTCATAAAGTAATCCAGGAATTCTTTCAAAAATTCCTCCATCGGTTCCTCAAATCATTTTTTCAGGGATTCATCTTCGTAGATCGTCGTAGATCTTTCATGTTTTTTATGTGTTTCCAGCAGCTATTCCTTCGAAGATTTTCGCAGAAATTAATTCAGAGAATCCTTCAGGAGTTTCTCTAGGTATTACTCCATATCACAAATTTCTCAATGATCTCTTCCAAAGTTTTTTTTTCGCTAGGATTCTTTATTGATATTTCAGAAATTTCTTTAAAAATAATTCCTCTGTCTAAACTTATACAGAAATTTCTTTGTAAATTACTCACGAAATTTTTCTAGGAATTAAGTGTTTCTCCAGACTTTCTTTCAGGGATTCCTAAAATACGTTCACGAATTCTTCCGGAAAATCTTGCAGAAAATCTTATAGAAGTTCCACTGAGCATTCCTCAAGGATTGTTGCCAGAAACTCCTCCATGAATTTATTCAGCAACTTCAGCTAAAATTCTTCACGAATTTCCGTGAGATTCTTTCAGATATTCTTCCAGGGATTCGTTTAGAAATTCCTCTATGGATTCCTTATGAAACTTCTTCGGGAATCCCTTCATAAATATCTCCAGAGACTCTTTGGTAGTTTAACGATTTTTAATGAATATCAACAAGAGATCTCAGGAATTTTCCCATAAATTTTCAGAATATTCAGAAATTTCAAAAAAAAATCTGAGATTTTTTCGGAAATCCTCCCAAGGGGCCGTCCATATACCACGTGGACAGCTTGGAGGGGGGAGGGGGTTTGCGAAAAGTCCACGCTTGTCCACGTGGAGGGGGTGGGGGTTCGTCAAATGTCCACGTGGACAACATTGACATAAAAATTAGGAAACAAGAATCTACAAACGAAACAAATTTGTCGATATTGGGATTCTCTTCAACAGTTCTTTCATACATTTTATTTTATTATATATTGTCTTTTAGTTGTAAGTTACTTCTTAGAAGACAGCTCACTGACACCCACAATGTTTACATTTCTTCTTCTTACTTCTTTTTACAACTTTGAGTGCCGCACAATGGTTTGAAAATAAAATATTGGTCAAAAATGATTTGTATATTGAGTTCGCTGCGACAGAGCATGGGAAAATAATGAATTCGTTGCTGTGGTTGAGGAAAACGGACCATCATTATTTTATCATTTTAATTGCAACAAGCGGAGTAAAATATTTATAAGATTTTTTGGATATGTTGCCATTCACACCATCAATTTGCGATGTTCAGCTCGGTTTTCGGTGACAGTTTGTGACAGGTCCTCCATGACATTAAGTAGCACGCAATCGAAGCCAGTCTCCTCTTTCTCAGGTTTTATTCATCGAGGAATATTCTGGAGATTTAAAATGGAGTGTAGACCATGCAAATGTTGGTGTTTCAGTAAGAAAATTTTCATTGAAGTTCTGTATGGATTTCTCGAAGTGTCGTATCAAATTTTTAAACTACTTCCAAGTTCCAAAATATATGTAGGGATTAGCAGGCTTATCTCAAAAACTTTTTTGTAGGTTCCTTTAAAATTTAAGATGTTTCTTATGGATATTAAAGTCTAAACCTCAACAATACAGTTTAGTTTCTGTAAATCTGTAAGAAATATAATTATATCTTAACAAAGATCAAAGATTTGAAATGACCTTATCTCAACAAAACAATCAGACAATCATAGATTGAACAAACATTCTAAAAAACCACCGTCTTCAACAAGAGGCTGTACAGACTGAACATTTAACAATCACTAACATTAGGCGATAGACATCACACGAAACACACCCAGTGAAGAATTTTCCCTTTGACGAACATTTTTCACCAACTGGAGCGGGAATCGAACCCACTCTCTCACAAACATTAAGCTGAATTAAAAACAATGTTGAAAACTTGTAGATATCTGTTTTGTACTACTTGTTTGTATTCTACACTGCCGTTCTACGCATAGTTGTCCCATGTTGAAAAACTTGAAGCTGAGAAAATCGCGATTGAAGTTTCAAACAGGTTTTTTATGTTTTTTGGCCAAATGGTGCAACAAATCGGATTTAAGTTTTCATAGTATCGTTAGAAATCGCTTATATTTTCATGCCTGAAGTATTTCCAATCAAATATTTTTTTAAAATATAGTGTTTTTAGCAAAAAAAAAGATTAGTGGGACTGTTATGCCTAGAAATGTAGTCCTGTTGGCGAAATTTCTACGCATATCAGTCCCACGATAATTAGTCGTTTCTTTTCACGCTCGATGTAGTCTGTTCTGTACTTTTTTTGTTATATTTTTTAACAACAAACTATGTTAGCTTCTCTTATAACATTATAAGACTCTCATGCATAAGGCTCAAATGTCTCGAGGCAAAACGGAGCCGAAAGACAACATAAGAGTGACATCACATTTTAGCACTTTCTTCATAATCGGGTAAGTAGGAACTAGGTGAGTGAGTTGGTGAATAAGAAGTTGATTAGTGAATTGATGAGAGGATGAATGTGAGGTACTCCAAGGTTAAGTGAGTTGGTGAGCGAGTCAGTTATGAATTAGGAAAGTTACAGCTTACAGAGAGTTGCCCCGTTAATTTTCATGTGTTGGTAAGAGAATTGTTAAATTTGTGAGTGTGTGTGCAATAGTAAGTAAATGAGTTAGTGAGTCAGTGAGTGACATGGTGAGTAAGTGAGTTTGTTGGTTTATGAGTATGTGAGATCCGTTCCGTAGGAGTGAGTGCATTAGTAAGTGAATTAGTGAGCTAGTAAGTGAGTTATAAAGTATGGGTTTCGTGGTCGTGCTATTAGCAACGCCAGCCATGATTCAGGCGTATTGATATCCACGTAGTGTGACTTCGATTCTCATTCCAGTCTGAGGAAACTTTCCATCAAACGAACATTTGGGCCACAAATCTTCATCAAATAAATAAGTCGGGGATATTTAAATGAATTCATTACGTAAATGAATTCATTTTTTTACTTAAATAGCTCTTCCATCGCAGTTTACGTCGAAATATATACAGTATTATCGAAATAAGCGATTAGAACGTTAGGCCAAAAACGTTATAAGGTCGGAAAGGTCATTGGGCCGAAAATGTTGTTAGGTCGAAAAGGTCGCCAGACCAACAATCGTTTGGTCGGAAAAACGTCGTGTGACCGCAAAATATTGTTACATACATCAAATTATATATTTATATGGCCAAATAAGTCATTAGGCCAAAAACGTCATTAAACCGGAAAAGGTCTTTAGGCCGAAAAGGTTTTTAGGCCGAAAAGGTCCTTAGGCCGAAAAGGTCTTTACAGTACGAAAAGGTCTTTACAGTACGAAAAGGTCTTTAGGCCGAAAAGGTATTTAGGCCGAAAAGGTCTTTAGGCCGAAAAGGTCTTTAGGCCGAAAAGGTCTTTAGGCTGAAAAGGTCTTTAGGCTGAAAAGGTCTTTAGGCCGAAAAGGTCTTTAGGCCGAAAAGGTCTTTAGGCCGAAAAGGTCTTTAGGCCGAAAAGGTCTTTAGGCCGAAAAGGTCTTTAGGCCGAAAAGGTCTTTAGGCCGAAAAGGTCTTTAGGCCGAAAAGGTCTTTAGGCCGAAAAGGTCTTTAGGCCGAAAAGGTCTTTAGGCCGAAAAGGTCTTTAGGCCGAAAAGGTCTTTAGGCCGAAAAGGTCTTTAGGCCGAAAAGGTCTTTAGGCCGAAAAGGTCTTTAGGCCGAAAAGGTCTTTAGGCCGAAAAGGTCTTTAGGCCGAAAAGGTCTTTAGGCCGAAAAGATCTTTAGGCCGAAAAGGTCTTTAGGCCGAAAAGGTCTTTAGGCCGAAAAGGTCTTTAGGCCGAAAAGGTCTTTAGGCCGAAAAGGTCTTTAGGCCGAAAAGGTCTTTAGGCCGAAAAGGTCTTTAGGCCGAAAAGGTCTTTAGGCCGAAAAGGTCTTTAGGCCGAAAAGGTCTTTAGGCCGAAAAGGTCTTTAGGCCGAAAAGGTCTTTAGGCCGAAAAGGTCTTTAGGCCGAAAAGGTCTTTAGGCCGAAAAGGTCTTTAGGCCGAAAAGGTCTTTAGGCCGAAAAGGTCTTTAGGCCGAAAAGGTCTTTAGGCCGAAAAGGTCTTTAGGCCGAAAAGGTCTTTAGGCCGAAAAGGTCTTTAGGCCAAAAAGGTCTTTAGGCCGAAAAGGTCTTTAGGCCGAAAAGGTCTTTAGGCCGAAAAGGTCTTTAGGCCGAAAAGGTCTTTAGGCCGAAAAGGTCTTTAGGCCGAAAAGGTCTTTAGGCCGAAAAGGTCTTTAGGCCGAAAAGGTCTTTAGGCCGAAAAGGTCTTTAGGCCGAAAAGGTTTTTAGGCCGAAAAGGTCTTTACAGTACGAAAAGGTCTTTACAGTACGAAAAGGTCTTTAGGTCGAAAAGGTCTTTAGGCCGAAAAGGTCTTTAGGCCGAAATGGTATTTTGGCCAGATCTTGGCGAAATGACCTTGTTCTATACCTGAATTATTCGGCCCTAACGTCCTTTTCGACCTAATTACCTATTCGGCCTAATGAATTTTTCGGCCTAATGACCTTTCCGGCCTAATGGCCTATTTTGCCTAATAACCAACAAAGCATATAACTGATAAAGCTTTTGTATTAATTTTTAATGACAAGAAATATGTACATACATATCATTGAAATAAAATATGTATTAAAATACAACAGCTGAAGTTTTCAAAACATTCTGCTCCATGCCTTCCTCTGCTTGTATGGGTCATATGAATAAGAGCCCCAGCAAAGATTGGGAGTTATTTGCCATTAGAGGCTTCATGCTTCATGTATCTTTATTTGAATATGAAGGGTCAGAATGCCGTTGGTAATGATACGTTTCTATATTCATCCTATTCGAAAACAAGCAGTTACGGTACTATGTTCACTTTTAATACAAATACAATAATAAGAATATAATGCTTTTGGGCTCTATCATTTATTTTACATATAAACAGAAAGCCGCTTATCTAGGATTACTCAAGAATTCACTTACTCATCAAGTCTCTGAGCGTCTAGGTTACTTGTTTATCAAGTTACTCAATAACTCATTAAAACATTCATTCAAAACTCACCTATCAAATCACTCGTTTATCATCTTACTCGTTTACAAATCAACCCATACACTTACAAAATTTCGCTCACCAAGTCACTCACTCACTTAGTCATTCAATTCAGCAACCTCTTTGTCATTATATTGAATCGGCTTCGTCATGCTTCACGACATTTGAGCCTCTTAATTAAGTTAAAATGTGTATGTTTGGTTTATGAGCTTAACGCGCATTGCAGCAATATTTGAGTTTAGATTGAAAGTGCAAGTTGCGAAGAAATGACAGTTTTTGTTTAACTGGAAAACAAGTTTCGTTCCAGTTGGAGCGTAATGCCAACATAAAAGTTTATACCATGCAGTATTGAAATAGTCATGCTATTGAGTTAAGTAAGTTACTAAAAAACGCTTAAAGTATCGGTTTTACGTAGAAATTTCATAGTGGGACTGTTATGCGTAGAATTTTAGTTGTGGGACAGACATGCGTAGAAATTCAACAGTGGGACAATTTGACTTGACATGCTTTTCATTGAGTCTTCGAACAAAGTATATTATTTTTTGATGTTATATGAAAATATACGTGTAAATAGAGCGCCTGGTGCAAAAAAGTCAAAATCGTCAAAAAGTAACATGGGACAACTATGCTTATAAAGGCAGTACAGGGGATAGACAAAATGATCGGGACAGGTAAAATTTTCACTTTTCAAAAAATGCTCAACTAGCTGTAACTTTTCGAAAAGTGCATCTAATATTCTCAAATTTTTACTGTAAGTTTATTAATAAGTTGTGTATCAGTGGTCAAAATTTGGGAAAGATCGGCCCAAGTTATAAAGATTCTTAAAAAGGTAAAATTATCCGATAGCCAACTTTGAGCTGCTCTATCTCTGGATTTAATGAACCGATTGCAATGAAATTTTGACCATTTATTACTTATATAATGAACTCTGGAAAACATTTGACGTAATTTGAAATTTTTAACAAGAGAAAAAGTTATAGCGATTTTATTTTTTTTACGATTTCTTAGCAAATTGGTCTATTTTTAATATATATTCCATTACTTTTTCAATTTATTGGCGGCTATGTTGTTACTTTCCTTTAAAACACATTTATATATAAGTCAATTAGAGGGAAATTAAATGAACTGTAATTTACATCTTGAATTTTGAAACGATGTTGAAGTTTTGGATAATTTGGTGTTTTATTAGAAAAATAATGTAAACGTTATAATTTTCTTCCGTGTTAAGAATTTCAAGGTGCGTCAACGGTTTTTCATAGCTCACTATATAAGTCATAAGTGGTCAAAATTTCATTACATTCGGTTCATTGAATCCGGAGATATAACAGCTCAAATATGGCTATCAGATCTTTTTACCTTTTTCAAGAATCTTTATAACTTCGTGGAGAATGGCCCGATCTTTCCCAAATTTTGAACACTAATACACAACTGAACTTACAGTAAAAAATTAAGAATATTTGATACACTTTTCTAAAAGTTACAGCTAGTTGAATATTTTTTTAAAAGTGAAAATTTTGCCTGTCCCGATCATTTTGTCTATCCCCTGTATGTAAAGCTATAGAATATTCGTATTTTATGAAGTTTTCAATTATATTTTAGACATTGTTTACGATTTTTTTTCAAAATCACCTTTTCCATTTAATTAGAAAAAAAAATGTAAAAAAAAAATCGGATGTCCACGTGGACATTTTGAGAGGGGGGTAGGTGTCAATGAAAAGTCTACGCTAGTCTACGGGGAGGGGGGAGGGGGTCAAAAACCATGAATTTTCTGTCCACGTGGTATATGGACGGCCCCCAAGAAGGGTTTCTACAGGAGTGCCTTAGAATATTTCAGTGTGGAAAAGTAGGCCTGCTGCCTTTTCGCCGATTGAAAAATGAACACTTTCGAAACGTAATTCCAAAAAATATTATTTGATCCGGCATAACACCAGACAGAAGAACTTGAGCTTTATTCTCAACTCTTCAACATCAGCTCTTGTCTACATGGAAGTTTATGCAAAAAATAATGGCAGTATATCTGATTGGGCCTATAAAACCAAACTCGTTATAGCACTGCCTTCTCTTTGGCAAAAACAAAAAAAAGAATCAAACCAAAGAAAAGTATCTAAAGATGGCGATTACGCAATGAATGTGTGTTTTCAGCACACCGTAGGTAAGTCTCGCCGCCGCCGAACGGATACTACCGGCAAAAACCGGCCTGACCGCGTCGTTATCAAGTTTTCGCTTTCTTTCGCCGGACTAGGGTTAGCGTGCCAGTAGCTACGGTGCTGATAGATGCTTTTTAAACCAAATCAATGAATATATCATATAGACGATAGTTTTGTTCAAAATTAATCGAAAAAAAAACTTCGGAGCGTCAAGTCGTATGTTCGACTCAATATTTAAAATAGTACAACATAATAGCCAATTGTAAATAAAGTCATGAGTTGAAAATCGTGAATTAACTTAACCGTTTGGAGACGGATGGGTCACATCAGCCCAGCAAAGAAAACTGACCATTACAAACGTGTTCTAGACCAGCGAGGTTCTATCCAGAAAGACGAAAATTCCGTCTCCAAATGGTTAAGCACCATTTTATTTTTTTCATAATTGCTTGGAAGTCTTGGCAACTAAGTAAAGTTACGAATTAAAATTTAAAAATGTCTTATGAATTTATGCAATAGCCGTAACTTTAATCATTTCATACGACAAATTTACGAGAGTAGCCAAAAGATCGCAAAATGATGCAAGCTAGAATAATTCCAGGATTGCCGAAATCGCTGAGCTTATGTCACACGGTTATCAATTCTCGAGGATATCATGCTGCAAAATATGTATAAAAATCAATCCATGAATCGATGCTGTGCGGCCTCATGAAATGTGCAACAATTTCCAGAAAAGCCACAAAGCTACAAGTGCATCTACCCTACTTACTGCTTCAACGGTTTGCAACGTTAAGCTGGAGTAACATGCCGGTGCAGGGCTGTGTCTAGTAGGTAGTAGTGTTGCACTGAAAGACGCTCGTCGCTCAGGCGCATAAGTTTTGCCATTTCTCAAAGATTTTTAATAACGATGCACTTTAGTTGGTTTGGTTTGAGGTTTAATGCGACAAAAGAACGGGATGAATGAATTCAATTAAACTTTCCATCCAACCAACCGATGTCATGATAACACTTTGTGAATCCAATGTTCAGTGACGTTGTTTGTGGCTGCAACTTGGAAAATGACATTTGCTTTTAGAATTATATCATTTCAGCAAACAATTCATGAGCCGCTTTTGCAAGTTATGAAAGTCTTGGTATTTTAAGCAGACATTTACTTAAATGAGAGAATTCATATAAACTTTTTTTTACCTTTGGGGACAAGTGTCAACTCGCGGCTAAAAATTCACCGCGCAGTTTCTCAGAGAGTGTTATACATTTTACAACGATGCCTCGCCTGGAAGGTTAGAATACGAAACGAAAGACTAGAAATATCTAGTTATATCAAATGGCTATTTATCACTTGGTTTTCTCTATTTTTGCAAAAGTTGGAAATGTTAAAAGTTCTATCCTAGATCGCCAAATTTACATCGACTACACTTTTACCGATAATTTTGAACCGGAAATCCTCCGGAAAGCTAGTTTTTGGGATGCATTTCACTTTCTAGAACATCCCAGCCAACACACGATCGCATATGCTGTTGAATAAGATGCTAAAGTAGGCTATATGCGTACATTTTATACGCGGCTAAGTGGAAGCATGTACGCATATGGCCTCCACTTTAACATCCTATTCTACATCATATACCACTTCGTATTGGTTGGGATTGGTCTCAAAGAAGCAAATATTTAACCATAAGACTCAAGAGAAGGTAATGCCGTAAAACGTACACTCCCGATCAAAAGTTTGGGGTCACCCCCTCGAAAACATGTCATTATTTTAGGCCCATATCTGCGCCAATTTGCGCCCGATTTCAAAACCCTACGTTTCATTCAAAAGATAATAAGTCAATGAAACTTTTAACATGATTTAAAAGAAACTTTTTCAAAAAAAAAAAATGTATGTAAACTCAATCCAAAGTTGCCAAATTTTCTAAAAAATAAATATAAACTTACGGCTTTGTCGCTGGAAATCGTCAACCAAATTTTAAGATAAGAGCGGTAATATGACCCATTTTCTATTAACTTTCAACTGCTTTTTACAGAACTTAGCTAAAAAATCTAGAAAAAAGCAAATAAAAAAAATAAAAAAGTAAGTAAATTAACTCTTTATGTCATCGACCAAAAGTTTGGGGTTACCCCTCAATATGATGTATCAGCCAAAAGTTTGGGGTCACTGTCGTAAAACATCCAGAGCAGAAGAAAATAACAAGTGAATAACATATCAATGTATTTATCTTAAATACTACCATACCTTGATATGCACTTCATTAGGTGGTAATAAGAGGCAAAATAACAAAAACGAATACCTGAATTTTGGTGTGTTCTCATAACATTTCGTACAATAACGCAGCAATAACAAATTTTAAGTATTAGAGCACATGTTGTTCTTCGCATGGTATTTGTAAGGCATGCCCTTCTGCTCGGGATGGAAAAGTGATTTGGTAATATCTTCGTCATCTATAGTTCCATTTTAATTTTTTTTGACTCATTTCAAAGATAATTAACTAAATTTACGTTTGATGTCTTTAACTTAACGTATTTAACGATTTTTGTATATAAAAATGTTATGAAAAGTTAACACATTTCATCACATTTAAAAAATGAGGCAACTTTTCGTTAAGTTTTAGTATGTAAATTTCAACAAATATGTGTGGTTCAATGTCTTTGCAGTAAGTATCATTTATTTTGTTTCAAATAAGCCAAGAAGAATTAAAATTGAATGAAAGATGACAAAGATATCAACAAATCACTTTTCCATGTTTTACGATAGTGACCCCAAACTTTTGGCCGATACATCATTTTGAGGGGTGACCCCAAACTTTTAGTCGATGACATTATTAGAGTATTAGAGCACATGTTGTTCTTCGCATGGTATTTGTAAGGCATGCCCTTCTGCTCGGGATGGAAAAGTGATTTGGTAATATCTTCGTCATCTATAGTTCCATTTTAATTTTTTTTGACTCATTTCAAAGATAATTAACTAAATTTACGTTTGATGTCTTTAACTTAACGTATTTAACGATTTTTGTATATAAAAATGTTATGAAAAGTTAACACATTTCATCACATTTAAAAAATGAGGCAACTTTTCGTTAAGTTTTAGTATGTAAATTTCAACAAATATGTGTGGTTTAATGTCTTTGCAGTAAGTATCATTTATTTTGTTTCAAATAAGCCAAGAAGAATTAAAATTGAATGAAAGATGACAAAGATATCAACAAATCACTTTTCCATGTTTTACGATAGTGACCCCAAACTTTTGGCCGATACATCATTTTGAGGGGTGACCCCAAACTTTTAGTCGATGACATCAAGGATTAATTTACTTGAAAGCTTTTGTTTTCTGTAAAAAGCAGTTGAAAGCTAATAGAAAATGGGTCATATTACCGCTCTCATCTTAAAATTTGGTCGACCCAATTTCCAGCGACACTGCCGTAAGTTTATATTCATTTTTTTTAGAAAATTTGACAACTTTGGGTTCAGTTTTCGTGCAATTTTGTTTGAAATTTTTTTTTAAATCATGTTCAAAGTTTCTTTGACTTATTATCTTTTGAATGAGACATAGGGTTTTGAAATCGGACGCAAATTGGCGAATATATGGGCCTAAAAAAATGACATGTTTTTGAGTGGGTGACCCCAAACTTTTGATCGGGAGTGTATATTAGGGGCTGTTCATTTATTACGCAAGGCAAATTTCACCCCACCTTGCAGGATTTTTTGTATGGAACATTAAATATTTTTATATGACTAGTAAGCTTATCCAAACCCCCCTTACCTCCATAAATCCTTACGTAATTAATCTTCAGCCCCTTGCGGTGTTCTGGAACGAATTCTGAAGAAAAGTAAACAAAAAATCTGCAAACGAATTTTAAATGGATTTAAAAAAAAGTTCCCAGGCAGCATCAAAGCTGAAATTTTATGGATTTCGACTATTTGTTGGGCGGAGAATCCGATTATGAAAAAATCTGGATACCTCTAAAGAACCCATATTTTGTTTAGCTTAATTTTGTACTGGTGAGTTTATTTTAGAAGCCAATTAAAATAAGGGGTGGACTTGAAAATTGAAGAATATATGTATATAAAAAACAAGTGGACAGGCCTACATCGATTACAGCAATGGTTTTTCCGGGAGGGTTATCGAATTCACCAAAAAAACAGAGAACTGCCTTTCGTAAATATGTGATGCGTAATTTAAGGTTTCGGGGGAGCTGCCTACTTCATTTAAATTTGTCTAGGATGTTCCTCTGACGATGGGGCCCATAAATATGGCACATATCATCATTGCTGGGCTTCTAGTTTTCTTCAACCACATAATCAACGATATGAAATTACAATCTTCAATATGCCCAAAAACATTATTTATTCATCATGATTATCAATTGGCATGTCCCGAAGATAGTCGTTGACATTGACCTTTAATATTGGAGATGCAGCGTTTTTCCGGGATTTTCTTGTGGAACTGGTCTAGCCGCACAAGTTTTTTATATAGCATATTTTCAGATTCAGCTTTTTAAATGAGCAATCGAGCCGTCTCCTTCAGTGAGGTCTTCATCAATAACCTTACGCTTACCGCATCGGCTATATCCCAGTCAACCAGTGATAGTATAACATGTTGTATAAGATGTTAAAGTGGAGGCGATATGCGTACCTTTTTACATGCTCCTAGATGGAGGCATGCACGCATATAGCCTCCACTTTATCATCTTATTCAACATCTTATACGATTACTGGTTGTCTGCGATGGTCCCTAGTTATAGAATTGTGCTTAGCGAATGGGGTTATGATACATACGCACTTAATTTGAAATGCCGTGTTCGGTAAATTTTTGACGAAAATAGAACAGCTGAATACAGTTATTCTGAATTGTTTACCTTTTTCACCCGGTTTTGACAGTTAGTGTACTGAGCCTCAGTAAAACCGATTACCGAAGCTACCAAAATAGTTCTGCTGTTCTATTCGTCAAAAAAGTTCTGAACATTCAATTCAGGATTGAGTGTGTGACATACAATAAGTGAATGATGATAGTTAAATTAGATATGCTTTCCGGATTTTTCCTTCTTTGAGCATAAGCTGTTCGTTCAAGTCAAGTTCCACATATCTTTGGAAGCATATTCGCCCGATGATAAATGACTTAGAACTGATCGATTATTGAACGACAAACATTAAATAAGTAAAAATAACTTCGCGAATGCCTCTGCTGGGTAGTGCATCAACGTGAAAATTTTCATAAAGACCGCTATATCTGTATACGTCTGGAATAATTAAAGTGTTACGCCTGTTTGCCTGTGTTATTTTTTTATTTTATTCTGCCTTTTGTGGGCTTCGTGGCCGTGCGGTTAGCGGCGGCAGTCGTCTAGATGTATCGTAAGCCTCGGAGTGTGGCTTCGATCCCCGCTCCAGTCGGTGAAAACTTTTCGTCAAACGAAAAATACATCACAGGGCCACTGGGTGTTCTGTCGACAACACTGTGTCAAGTGTAAGTAATGTGTTCAGTCTGTGCAGCCTCTGGCTGAAGACGATGTGAATTGAATTGTCTCTTTACTTCAAGCCTCTCGTTTTTCAGCGTTTTATAATTTCAGCCTTTCGTGTTTCAGTCTTCTGTACATAACTCCTTAAGTAAAGTAAATTGGAGTAAATTGGACGTCATCGGTTGAAATGCAACCTTTCTATACTCGTCATAGATCGTTATGATGATCAAATTTTTGGCAGTTATTTTATAAAAAATACAGACCCGAGTACGCATCTGTAGTTCAACAATTGTAAAAAAATGCTATTGTAGCCTGGTGGACAGAAAAGAGCATAATAATCTTGTACCAATTCGAACAATGAAACCCGATATTGAAACTTAGTCATTAGACCAAATTGCCTCGCTGCGAGGTTAAATTAGTCACGCTACACGGACAACTTAGAACATGCTTAAAATGACAATTCAGATTTTTGTAGCGAAATTTATTCATGTATTACGCTTGACTGGCAGGCTGATAACCCTTTCGGGACGGAGCACAAAAAAGTAAAATTTCCAAAGCAATGACTCATGGCTCTCTATACCTCGTAGACTTTCCAAAAAGCAATACTTCTCTTCCCATTTGGAAGACTACTCTTTATTTCCCGATTTATTGCTTTGCGTATCTAGATGAACAGGAAATAAAATGATGATAAACTTGGGCATGTCACTACACCGTCGACCTGTAGTCGAGTCAAGTACAAGACACTGAAGACGACCTTACAGTTGAGGTCGAGGATGCAATTTGTTATTGGTATTAAAAGGAACAGTACTTATTGTGCAGGTATTCCCTAATCGAAAACGACGGTTCAGAACGTTCGTGCTTCGAACGGTCCCTAAAATCGTCCGTTTTTGCCTTCACACTTGGTTTCACAGCCGAATGTATCAAAAGTGACAGAGTGGCATGTGCTTTTTTTGCTGCCTCACTCACATTTCATCTTCGCTCTCTTTCTTTTTTCAACGATGACAGCAGAAGGTCGCATAAAAAAACGAGGTAGTTTGCGTAAAAGTGGTAGCAAGGAGACATCTAATTAACGAGGTTCGTAGAAAAGGGCGTTTGAAATAGGCTGTCGAATCGATCTTCAAATCCAGTGGCCAAGAAAACTCACAATAATTCAATTTTCAAAAAAAAAATGTGACAGACATTTTTTTTCATGCTTTGCGGTTATTGTTCTCTTTTTGATTAACTTGTTTTGGTAAATCTCGTATAACGAAAGAAACAGTTTGTTTGTACACTTACAAGTTTAAGGAATGGCTCAATTATTAAATTAGTATTCATCACAAAAAAACAAAGACCAAACATTTGAAAAACTTCTGCATAACTGTCATTGACGAATAGCACAATTCTGCTGGTTTGTGACGAAAAGTATATTTCTGTAAGTTTAGCAATGATGTTCAAAAAACCGTTGAGATTAGTGCTTTTAAAACAGCGACTCTTCTCAGTTTTTAGGATATTTTCTTAACCTGAACATTCTAATCCGATACTATGCCTACTCTTGCCTAATCAATTTGTTTTTTTTTTTTAATTACATAAAAATCAGGGAACCAAGGCCCGTGGCATAGTGTGCTACAGGTTCGCATCTGTTCGCATAATAAGTGAATAGACGGACATAGCACTGGCAACATTTCCATCGGCAATTATTTTAACGATCATTTTAAATCTTCTAAGCTCTGAAGCTCAAAACCAGAGGCACGTTCATCGTTTTACTTCGGGTTTGACGTTTCACACTAGCGGCTTCTGTTGGAGAGGTTTCACAACAGGGCGGTTCATCGTTGCATGAGAAAATTTAAAATTGATCAGATTCAATCAGATCAAAGTTTTTTAGATGCTCTGTATAAAATTTGTGCATGATTGGTTTGGCCTACATTTTGTACATCGCGATTGAAGTTTGTAAGAAATTTTACATAGGAAAACATGCTGTTTTGTGTTTTTATTGAACGTTGCTCGAAATTGTCCTATACCATATAGTGCAAAAGTATAGCCCAGGATGTGCCAAAAAATTTTGTCGAATACCGCAAAGCGATCCGATGCATGTGGGAAAAAAAACTCTTGGCAGTTCTTGTCAAAAAGTGATATTTTATTATTGACGGAGACAAATTTCGTTCGTTTGAAACAAAAAAAATCATGTTTATTCAGTAAACTGATAAAATATTTAAAACTAAAATATTAATTTTTTAAACAAACTCAATTACATATTGATTTCTACAATACCCATTGAAGAGCCCCCCGATCCGCCGTCGAGAACATAAACAAAACTCTCAAGTTCCAGCTGCATCACCAAACAAGTTTTCCTCTTGCAAAAAAGGCAAGTTTCACCAAAAGTTTCCACGAAATCCCATTGATTTCGGGAGCGTATGTTATCTACATGATGTTGGCATTGAAAGTGCCACGAGTGGATTTTCCTAGAGAAGGAAATAATTTTGTAAATATAATTGGAAAACAAATATTTCCGTAGGGCCGACCTGCCACAAAAAAAAAAAACAAAAAAATTTACATTTGTTTCTAACATAACCAGTCAGAAGATACATGTTTGTTTCAAAAATGGATTGAATTTGCTTCAAATGTGACGTTCGATTTGCTCCAAACAGTTTTATTTTTGTTGCCAGAACAAATTGACAATTCATTTGAGTTTACCTGGAATATTTTTGATTTTACCATGCTTTTTTCTGCGTGTTGATGTTATTCCTTTACATGTTAAATGTTAAGCACACTGAGACGTAGGATATAACTTTTGTCACAAGACTCGGATCGCTTCACGGTCTTCGGCAAAGTTTTTCAGGAGACTGAGGCTATACATTCACATAATCGATTACAAACTTTCAGAATAATTTTATTCTTTTGTAATGAAAATGCAAAAAAGTTAGTTAACCCAAATACAATCCCATACAAATTTCAATCGCGATACGCAAAGTGTAGGCATAACTGATCGCGCTTAAGTTTTTTACATTCAATTAGGATCCGAAATTAAATAAAAAAAAAACGACCCCTATGACCCATGCTACTGTACATACTGAACGGTTTCAGCGCTCAAATGAAGAATTTTTCGTTTGCCGAGAAGTTTTCTCCTGGAGTGGGAATCAAAAGGCACAAAACCTACGAATTCTGGAGCTAGATTTACCTTAACAAACTAATAACCTGCTGAAAAAGAATATTAGATTATGTAAGCATTTTTTAAAGGAACTCCTGTATGAATTATGAATTATTAGAGCAGGAATCAAAGTGGATTGAATTTTAAGATTTTTGGCCCGAATTTTATAGAAGCAGTATGGTTGAGTTCTAGAGAGACTTTTTTTCTGATTTATGTGATATTATTTTCTCGTGAATTTCCTAGCAAATAAAAGAAGAAATTTGTGAAGAAATCATACTAGATCTTGGCAGTATTTCAAGAATTTCGTAAAAAGAAATGGTAAAAATCGGTCAAAAATCGGATTTCCGTCAAAACGCTAATGGAAATGAGGAAATTCGGTTATACCGTAATATATGGGCTCTAAACTCACTTGCTAAAAGCTTTTTTTACTTGATATATGTTTTTTCGTCATTGTAAAACTTTAATTTCTATTCTGAACAGGTTGCCCCTCAGTCACCCTTTGTTTTTTTTTCAATTGTTGCGTAGAAAAAAGTTTTTGAAATTTTATTTATCGGATCCGTTTTATATTTTGGATATCAAAGATGATGAGAGAGATATCTGGTAGAAATTTGAGCCCTGTCGGAAAGAAATAGCGACCAGTAGAGAAGAATCGATTTAAACACACATCACGTAATTTTGAGAAAATCGTGTAGAAAACGGCGAATTTAGTGTAATATTCCACAGTTGCTCTCAAACAGTAAATTTAGGTGGTAAAACTTATGTTCAGGTGGAACCTTTACGTAATTAAAGGTGGTAATTAATATTGGCGTAAAGAGGGGGTAAATAGGGTCTCCCTCCAGAACAATCCATTTCGAAAAAAAAATCACACAATTCAGGCAAAAAGTATCTTTTAAGTATCAAAAAATCTATCGATGTGGCCTTGCCCTCCCCTAGAGCGATGACCTAGTTTCGCTTGTGGTAATTAAAGGACAAACATCTTCGAATCTCAGTTCAAGATTGCACCAGTACCTTAAATGCACAAATCTTAAGAAGTACACGTCTAAAGGTAGTAAAATTTTTATTTTGCTCTTGCTCGCGTGAGATAAGCATAAAATAAGAATGTCCAGTGTGCTGTTTTAGTTTCTCATGAGATTTGTGCGCTTATAATCATGAGTATGTAAATACAAAAACCAGCCACTGTGGCGGTCATCATGGGATTCTTACGAGATTGTCCTTAATTTTGGTGGTGAAACGTATATTTTAGCTTAAAATTTTCTGGTACACTCGATTCTGTTTTTACACGATGGATGCGTCCACGCAAAAAAAAAAGTTCGTGTAAAAAAAAATCGCGTAACTTCGAGAAATCGCACAAAAAAATCCAAGGGATTTTTTTTACACGATTTGCCCTCCACAAATTACCAAATTGCGTAAATAAGCCGCGTAACTTCGAGAATATCATGTAAAAAAAAAACGTTAAAAACAGCTTTCAAGGTACTTGTTTGGGTCTCCCTAAAGGCTTTCCATTAATTACGTAAGGTCGTGAAAATTCCCTTACATAATAAGTGGACAGCCCCCTAGTTGAATTACATTACGTTATTTCATCTTCTCTCAGCAATTTCTCGATTATCTTCTAATCAAGTGAGTTTTTCGTAGATAACAAGCCTGGCGAATACTCAGCAAAAAAACGAGGAACTGCAACTGGGAGACAGCTAAGTCAATGACACTACGAAATTGTTACTTAAGTTGTCAGCATTTTGTTTTCTAGCAATCCTAGCAATGTCTAAGTTTGTCAACGAGGAAGCAGAGAGGGGTCAAATGTCAAGATATTTTAGGGGGTTAGAAGCAAAGGGGTGTGAGTGACAAAAACTCACTTTCGAGTAAATGAGGTTCAAAGTTTTTTTTACCAATTTTTCATTCCATACAAAATGTATAGAGTTTCAAAATCAACCCAATTTTCTCTGATTTATTATAATTTTTCCAATCATCGTAGAAATAATCTTAAAAAAGATCATGAAAGCTTGAAATCTGAAGAATTTTATGGTATGTCCAGCACAAAAACGACAAAATGGTCACTTACACCCTTTTGATTCTGGGCCCCTCATTTTATGTCTAAGTGGCCCCATAGAGTAGAGTTTTCAGATGGTGTACCGCAATGCACTTGGTGCACCGCAAAGCCTTGACAAGTGCATCGTGAGTTTTATTTTGTTTTGATTGTGAAAAAGCTAGAAGTTTGATGAAACATACATGATAAATATATAAATCGACTAACAACGTGAGTGATAGATAGCAATTTTATACGAATATTGTTTCTAAAAATGAAATATCTGAAACATTCAAGTAAATAAGTGCAACGCATCGCTGCCGCAAATAAAGTTTATAATTAAATGTACAGTGAAATGTATAATAAATTTCCAAGGAATGGCGAAAAAGATCTACCAAGGATCTTGCGGACATGAAAATATCAAGAAATTTTACTAAGCATCTCAAAAGGAATCTGTTTAGGTTATCGCCAGAAATCCATTGAAAATTTTCTATTCAGCAGTCACTAAGTTCACCGGAAGTTGGATTCTGACTCGCTATGAATTTGCAAAGAGCCTTGTCCAAAACACAATTTACTTTACAGTTGCACTAACGTAAGAACTACACGACACACACAATACGCGACGCGACACAAGACAACACTTATCGTTCTTACAATCGTCAAGAAAAGATTTAAAAAAATTACCTTTTGTCGACCGGTTTCGGGCGAGATCTAGCCCATCTTCAGGACAATGTCCGACTGACTGCGTTGTGTTTCTTACGTTGTTCGTATACGTCCAAAAGAAGAGAAGTTACTCTATCGTCAAGATTGCTAGGTCGAAGAGACACGATGCGATATGGTCTAAGGTAAGGTCTAAGGCAATAAGGTCTGTATGAACCAAAATTTTTTTCAACTTCCGGGGAAAATACTACAAACAGACCTTCGGCCTGAGCATGGGTAGTAAGCTCTCACCACTTCTGGCCGATTTGTTTATGAGCGATCTAGAAAATGAAGCCCAGAAACAGAAGCTTTTTCCCCGAGTGTGGTGGCGCTACGTAGACGATGTTTTCGCCCCGGTGAAGGAACGGTACGTAGACCAGACACTTAGCATGCTAAATTCACAACATGAAACTATCAAAGTCACGATTGAGAAGGAAGTAGACGGGAAGCTGCCTTTCTTGGATCTGATGATTAGTAGAAACGAGGATAACACTCTGAAACTTGGGATTTATCGCAAACCAACTAGCACAGACCGGTACATAACATCCGATTTCAACCACTTTGGTGCCCAAAAACAAGCCGCCTTCCATTCTATGGCTTACCGGCTCTACAACCGTTGGATAGCGTAGAATTCAAGGAAGAACAAAATCGAATTTACGCTGCAGCCGAGGTTAATGGATAGAACAGAACAAAATTCTACAAGGCTCGGTGGCAAGAGACCATTATTGCCCGCATCGTGGTGCTCGTGTTCGTCGTTATTCCGAGTTCGGAAATGCTAGTATCCAAGAGATTGTTTTTCAGTGCGTCGGGTATTTTCGCTTATGTATTTTTTTCGGATTCTTCGATGGACGATCGGAGAATCAGCGAGTGGTGTGAACGAGTGCATATTTAATATGGTTGGACCGTTTGCATGCTGAGACCAAAGCCAAACATAGAAAACCAGCTGGTCAGGATTACCCGGTGAGTTCGTTCCTTATTATTACTTTTTATATTTGAACATGACATATATGGGGATTTTGGAGGGGTAGCCTAAGGAAGTTAAATGAACTGGTTTCCGGGCAAATGTTCGTGGGGTGGCCAGACTTTGTCACGAGATAACAATTATCATGTTGTTTTCCGAAGGTCTCCAGTGAATTTAGCTTACCCTGCTACAACAAACCATCAGGTAGATCATTCCGTTCCGGTATGACTCTGCAGCCATAGGTAATCCTTGCGCTGATGGTGGGTACACAATCATCATCATCATCATCATCACAACAGAACAAAATTCTACAAAAACACAAACGCAAAAAACACCGTCAGAACATAACAACGCTGGAGCCAATAGCAGGACAAACAAAAAGGATTAGCCTACCGTTCTACCCTAAAGTAACCAACCCAATAAAATCTAAGCTTCAACGACATGGATTGCAAGTAGTGCTCAAAAGCGCCAATACGTTACGTGAACTACTATGCAATCTGAAGGATAAGGTTCACCCCGATGAGCAGTCAGGAATTTATGAAATTCCGTGCAGGGACTGTCCAGCTGTCTACATAGGTCAGACACGCCGGAAATTCAAAACCAGAATCAGGGAACATAAGAATGTCGTTGACACAAACAAACAAAACGAATCCAGCGTGGCAGTTCATACAGCGAGCAGTAATCACAACATCAACTGGAAAGAAGCGAAACTGCTCAAATGTGTCAACAAATCTTCGCATTTGAATGCATGGGAGTCCATGTTCATCACAGGGTCGAAAAAGCAATTGATGAATGAGGATGACCCTCCCATCGCATCGTGTCTCTTCGGACATTGTCCTGAAGATGGGCTAGATCTCGCCCGAAACCGGTCGACAAAAGGTATTTTTTTTAAATCTTTTCTTGACGATTGTAAGAACGATAAGTGTTGTCTTGTGTCGCGTCGCGTATTGTGTGTGCCTTGTCCAAAAATTTCTAAAAATTACAAGTCATTTTCACAACCTTATCTGTGTGCAGAAATACCAATACTTACGTCGGAAAACACATTACCATTTTTAGCAAAATAAAAAAAGACACTTTACAGTCTTCAACCAGAGGTTGCACAGACTGAACCAATCACTAACATTAGGCAACGGACAACACGGAACACTCAGTGGACCAGTGGAGGATTTTTCGTTCGACGAAAAGTTTCCTCCGGCTGAAGCGGGAATCGAACCCTCACTCCGAAACGACTGACGCCGCTAAAGCCCACAAACTTCGAATTTCATATTTTGAATTTTTTTAACAAGTGCACCCTTTATTTTCAAAAAGTTCACCGCGAGACAAAGAGCCTGAAGATCCCTGCCTTAGAATACCATGTGCATCTTTAGCAGTGCATTAGCAACAACTCAACTGCACATGGACTTAGGATGAACAAGACTAAGTTTATTTTGGCAATTCAATAGTGAGATGTTCTTAAAAAAACATATAGGATAGTGAAAAGTGTATGTAGATTGCTCGCAGATGAGCTTCAAACATGTCGGATTCTCATTTCAACATGAAAAGAAATTTTGAGGGCCAAATCTCAAGAAGCAATGAATTACGTACAGTGAATTTAGTTTATTCGGATTTTTCTTCCTAGCAGAATGTTTTTTTTTAAGAAAAACTAAACTTTCAAATTAGTGCTAAAAAAACGGCCAACCTTTGCAAAACCGCTAGATTTAATTATTCTTCCTATTCTGGATTTGTTCCTTTATAATTACTTTTTGAGTGATTTCAATTGATTCAGAAATACAACGTTGGAATAGTTTAGAAAACTATCATTGAACAGTTCATCGTCAATCCGACTCTCATAATACAAATGGTTGTGGTACTCACCATTAGCGACTAGTAGAAGGGCCACCGCAAGCCCCGCTAGGACCAAATCCCTGGCTGCTTTCCAAGCGAAAGTACCAATAATCCGACCGTTGTTCTGTGGCTGGGGGCGCCATTGGCAAAACTTTTCGCTGGGTCTCCCCAGCTGCTGCTGCTGATGTTGCTGCTCCTCCTCGATGGTTAGCATGATGGCGTTCGTTGGTTTTAGCTATATGGTTGGAGGATTCCTCCCCAGGAACCGAGTAACGAAAACTGTGTGCGAGAGTGCTGAGTAACTCGGTGTGTGGCTTCGGAGAAAAATATCCTTGCGTTTCCAAAATGGCGGTCACATCCAGTTGGGGTTCTGTCGGGCGCGGAAAATTTTCTACGTTGGTTTTTGAGCCGATTATTTTCAATAATTCACTGGTATACTGGTTGGTAATTGAATTTTCTTTGATGTCGAATGATTTCTGCTTTTATGTTTGAAGGTTGGTTATTAGAACTAGCTAACTTGTATGCACATATTCAAAATTCTACTTTTATACACTTTCACGATTATTGTCATAGACATATCACAGACTTTGATTCTTCATTTTAATTGTGTTGTAGTTGATTATTGTCTAGCTTTCACTTTCATCACTTCCATTGCGTAGAAACGAAACAAAAAACTAAAATGAAAATGAAATCATTTGGTTCACTGCACTGTCACATAATCGACATTTTTATACAACTTGTTTTAACCATTCAGCAATGTTAGTATTTTAAACTCCGCTATTTTTCGTTTCTTGAAATCAGATCATATTTTAGCAGATTCATCACCCAAACTTATCCATTAGATCTAAAGAACTGACATAGCACCGCGCCCAGTTCCTCTTTGTGGATTTGAACTACTGATGTGAGAACTCTTCATTCTCATGTGCTATTAGGATTGCACCAGAGCTTTTTAAATCTACTGAACGATGCACCGAATTGACTGAGTTTGCAGCACTTTCACTCTTGATTGCACAATAGTGCAAGGATGCATAAAAATAATGTTCACAAAGTAGCACTGACAACCGCGTCGCGCGCGTGTTACCAAAATCCAAATTGTTCCGTAAGGTAATGTGCGTTGAATTCCAAGCAGCAAATCGCCAAATATATCCAAACAAATCACGGCGCCCCCGCCAAAAAACCGGACGACTCTACTGGTCGCCCCCAAAACCGATTTTTCACACACTAAATCGTTCACTGCAGGCCGTTCCGAAAAAAAAATTGGGGGTTCCTATTTTGGAGAAAGCTACTTTTGGAGCCCCCACGTTGCACCACACACTACCGGATCGTCAACGAGGCCAGGCAGACTCTGGGAACCGTGTGGAAATGTGCTTTCGCCAGGGATTCTCGTCTCGGACTGAGTCTCGTTCGCGGTTTGGAGTTATGCGTAGCCGCGCTCGCTCGCTCGGTGCTTGTCCCCCCATGCCATTATCACAGTTGTTGCAAGAAGCGGAGTTTTGCGCGAGAGCCAGCCACCCGACGACGACGACGGAGAGGATTCAGAGCGAAAGTGAGCGAAAACACTGACTGACTGTGCTACGCTATGCTGTGACCCCCTCATTCAACCCGTTGCATCATCGAAGGCATGGAAACCATTCAGAAGTCCCACGAGTTCACCGGAGGAGGGTGGTTTGCTGTAAACCTATCCCGGTTCTGATTTTGCGCCCGGGTCGGCAAAGGGGGTTTGGTGTTTATGGTTGACGGTATTTTCTCATGTCACCACCAGGGATGGGGTGCTCTTTGTGGCCGCAACCGCTGTGGGATGTGTGGTTGGTCGATGGTATGTGGTGGAATGCTTTCCCTCTCATTTAAAACAGTGATTGTATCGGCGTAGTTTGCGCGGTGCGCCAAAGCTTGAACAGAATTGTAAAAAAATATTGTTTTTATGCTTTATTATTTTTTTTGTTTTTGAATGTTTTAGAGTGCACCCCTATGCAGTTAACAAACACTCCTTCCTGCAGCATAAATTCAACCACCTACAGCTCATTTAAGAAGCTGAACCTGAGAATATGGTATATAAAAAACTTGTGCGACAAGACCAGTTCTACAAGAAAGTCATGGAAAAATCGTACTTTTTTTAATATTAAAGGGAAATGTCACGGACTACCTTCGAAAATGCCAATTGATATTCAACAGCGCAAGCAACGCGACCCAGCAGAGAGACTACCGAGTGCTATGATGAATGAGAACGTTTTCCAAGTCGAAACGAAAGACTCAAATAGGGTATTGGTTCCCTTATTAAGCATGTGGCTCCCATTTTCATCCCACGAAAAACAATAGATTGAAGCGCTGTTGGTTTTGTTTCTTATTTTTGTATTTTTTGTTAGAAGTGAGCACCCATGAAAACAAAAAGAACGGAGTCAATTGGTGCCGTAATCGCTTGTTTTCGAATAGGATGAAAATGGGAGCATGAGATTACTGATGGCACACATACCCTAGTTTGTCAAACAGATAAAGTGGCTCATTCAAATGTTGCTTGAAAGTGTATCATTGAAACAAAAGTGAACCTTAAAGAAATGTCAATTGACGTATTCCGTGCAGGAATTCTGGAAGGGACCTTTGGAAGAATTCCCGGAGCAATCCCTAGATGAATTCCAGGATGAATGCGTGAAGCAGTGGAGATGCTATTGGTCGTGACCATCCCATGACGATGAACAAGTAGGCCTTTTCATCGTCACAAAATGAAACGAGCAGTCACGCACCTAGTCATGTCATTTCGCAATCAGCGTACGAAAAACGGATCACGCCGAATAATAAACGCTTTGTCCTAAGCGGTGCATGTTGGTAACAAAAGCGCTCCGCTACAAACGCATGTCAGGCGATGAGAGCAATAAAACAAACATCGCTTGCCTTGCGTGTGCCGACATTCTGGCTTTTCTGCTGAAATTTTCGTCCCACGTCATCGAATTTATAAGGATTTGGACAAATTAAGACTCTTGCAAACCTCAGAGTCGAGTTTCAGTTGCAAAAATGACGATGTGAAAAGAACGAGACAATTAATCCTACCGTTTTTGTTGTGAACAAACTCGGGAGCGATTTTGTCATTATCTGCTAACGAAAAAAACAAAGCGTTGTTGCCCTGCCTTCTTTGTTGCCTATTTTTCGCTTGCGGTGGCGTATTCTGCGTACACTGTTCGCAATAATCAAGCGCCATGACGATAACTTCCATATTGTTTTGAAATTAAAACTTTCGTCGGGCAAATTTAGGCTGGACGTTGTATTTAATCGATAGAGAGGACATGATTTAAAGGATTCAAACAATAACAAAATCCATCAATGTGCCAATAATTACCTTGTTTACAACCATGTTCTGAACTGCCCGCACAAAGGCTTTATGCCACAAGCCGACATGTGCCGAGATAATCACGGGAATATTCTCACGAGCGAGCGTGAGGTGGTCGAGAGGTGGCGGCAGCATTACGATGAGCACCTCAATGGGGACGTTGCAAGGACCGAAGGTGGCGTGGTAACAGATCTAGGAGTATGTGCACAGGACGGAAGACTTCCGGCCCCTGACCTTCAAGAGATTGAGGAAGAGGTTGGCCGGTTGAAAAACAACAAAGCCGCTGATCAAGCAGATCAACTACCAAGCGAGCTTCTAAAATACGGTGGAGAAGCATTGGTGAGAGCACTACACTGGGTCATTACCAAGATTTGGGAAGAGGAAGTATTACCGGAGGAGTGGATGGAAGGTATCGTGTGTCCCATTTACAAAAAGGGCGACAAGTTGGATTGCGGGAACTACCGCGCGATCACACTACTGAGCGCTGCCTACAAGATACTCTCTCAAATTTTATGCCGCCGTCTATCACCGATTGCAAGAGAGTTTGTGGGCAATATCAGGCTGGATTTATGGGCGAACGCGCTACAACGGACCAGATGTTCGCCATCCGCCAGGTGTTGCAGAAATGCCGCGAATACAACGTGCCCACACACCACTTGTTCATCGATTTCAAATCGGCGTATGATACAATCGATCGAGAACAGCTATGGCAGATTATGCACGAATACGGATTCCCGGATAAACTGATACGGTTGATCAAGGCGACGATGGATCGAGTGATGTGCGTAGTTCGAGTATCAGGGACACTCTCGAGTCCCTTCGAATCTCGCAGAGGGTGTTACGGCAAGGTGATGGTCTTTCGTGCTTGCTGTTCAACATTGCTTTAGAAGGTGTAATTAGGAGATAGGGGATAAACACGAATAGAACGATTTTTACGAAGTCAGTTCAGCTGTTTGGTTTCGCTGATGATATTGAATTCATTGCTCGCAAATTTGAGACGATGTCGGAAACGTACATCCGACTAAAGAATGAAGCCAGGCGAATCGGATTAGTCATTAATGTGTCGAAGATAAAGAACATGATGGCAAAGGGCTCCAGGGCGGAATCACCACGTCTGCCATCCCGAATTTATATCGACGGTTATGACATCAGCAGAGAAATTCAGAGGCGCATTGTGGCAGGAAATCGTGCTTACTGTGGACTCCGCAGAACTCTACGATCGAATAAAGTTCACCGTAACACGAAGGTTAATATCTACAAAACGCTGATTAGACCGGTCGTCCTCTATGGGCACGAAACATTGACCCTACATTGAAAGGCGCCTTGCAGTAATGACAAGCATAAAAATGGTTTTAAATTTACCATGGGAAAACATGATCATCGAACCACCAACGCTTCTTGTGTGCGTTTTGTTTCTTCTTACACCATCCGGTTCGATAGCCGAGTGGTAGCGTGCGAGCCTGGTGATGTCAAGGTTCTTGGTTCGAATCCGGTTGCCAACAGAATTTTTTTTAAATTGAAAATCGAGTCCATGGTAAAATTGAAAACATAATTCTGTTGAATTGAAACGAAACTCAATCTGCACAAATTTAGTGGCGTTGTGTATTTAAATTGACCCTCAGAATAGTAATCAAGCCGCCGTTCAGTGTACGTGCAGAGGACCAACGCGCCCTTGGAGTTTTAGAACGGAAGGTGTTGCGTACCATCTACGGCGGAGTGCAGATGGAAGAAGGGACTTGGAGAAAGGCAAATGAACCACGAGCTGCATCAGCTGCTGAGAGAACTAACCATCGTCCATACTGCGAAAATCAGGAGGCTACGGTAGGCGGATCATCAGGATGTCGGATAGCAACCCGACTAAAATGGTTTTCGAGAGTCATCCGACCGGTACTAGAAGACGTGGAGCGCAGCGAGCTAGGTGGGTCGACCAAGTGGAGGACGATCTGCGGACCCTACGCAAAGTGCGGAACTGGAGACAAACAGCCATGGACCGAGTGGAATGGAGACGGCTACTATGTGGCCACCCCGGCCTTAACCTGATCGGTAAGGTAAGTACAACCATGTCACGCTTCGTCATAGCATAGCATACACAGCAAAAAATTATGAAAATTAAACAGCACGTAAATTGAAGATCAACTGAAACTTACTTCAGAAAAATGCTCGCAGGTCAGACGGCTTGTTTACAGTTTTTAAAGCATATTCGCTTTAAATTTGCATGCATCTGCTATAAATCATGTCAGCCACTCTCCGTCATCAGCTAAACGAACGGCTGCTCGCAGCTGTGGTGGTTTCCCCGTTGCCTCTCTCAGTACTCCTGCAGCTGCCGAAGAATGTCGGGAATTCGTGCATTATGGTAGAAGCAGTTTAACTTTGACTGTTCACTTTTCCTCAAGCTGAAATAGCCGAGAGAGCTCGAGCATGCTACTCACACCCCTAGGATCTGAGTTCAATTCTCGCTCGGAGCTCAGTTCTACTTTATATTTTCTAACAGCTGCAATGTAATTTTAAGATCGCACAAAAATTTCCATCATATATGACGGGGTCCTTTTGTTACATTCGATCCGTCATAATTTTACAGGTTTTTTTTTCGAACTGTGTAGCATAGACGACCGTACACATCCTGGGGTGGCTGTCGATTACTTACTTACTTTCAGTCCTGGGCACCCAAGGTGGTGCAGAGAGCCGAATTGAAAGATTTCCATCCTGGGCGATTGCCAGCCATCGCTGTCGGCTGTTCGAGTCCGTATGAAGTTGATCATCAATATTAACTTCTTTTCTCGATCAGCCTAGATAGCTGTGTAGTGTCGGTAGCGATTGTCTCAATTGGCTAAGAATAACACTACGGACCGCCTGTTCCGGTGGTAAGAATCCACCAACAGGTGACCCCTAATTCATGGTGTGATGCGGCTTTATGCTTACCGTGCCTAGGAATGGATGGCTAGGGGGGTCTAATAAAAACCTAACCGCTAACGGAGCCTGTGGAGTACCAGGGCGCCCTCCACAGTATGTAGCCCTTACTGCGCTAACCGGAGCAATGGTGCAGTGGACCTTGTGTTTCTCCGAGACAATCAGCTGCCCTTCTTTAGTCTCACTTGAGGCTAAATAAGGGCGGGATTATGAAGATGTTGTTAATTAGTTTAAATTTTCACCTATATGGTTTCGCATTATGCGATTTACACAGTGTATTCTGTGTATCCTCGCCTGTGGCGTTTTCCAATCGATACCGATTTGGTTTTATTGTTGCTGTTCTTTGTTGTGCTGCTGTTGCGAAGAGTTTAATCTTGCCTAGTTTGGGTAGTGGCTACGGTTAGGATAGCTCAGATCAATCTTCAGCATAAAAGAACAGCAACGATCAATCTTTGCAGACTTATGCAAAATGGTACAGCCCAAGTGGCCTTGGTACAAGAACCTTACTTTCGTAAGGGAAATTTCTATCTAGGAAACCTTGTGAACCCGGTGTTTGCCGCTTTCAGTAAACATGAAATGGCAAACTCGCGTGTCATGCCTCGCGCCTGTGTGCTTGTCAACAACGCAATAGTTGCTACACTCATCTCTGAACTAACCACCAGAGATGTATGTGCTATCACAATTGATGTATCTGTTGGAAACCTCAACAGGAAATACGTCTATTGTTCTGTGTATTTACCACATGATGAACCATCCCCTACGGATGCTTTCAAACAAGTCATCGCATACTGCACTTCAAAAGGCCTTCCGCTAATTGTTGGCAGTGATGCTAATGCTCACCATATCATCTGGGGCAGCTCAGACATTAACTTGAGAGGCTCCAGTTTGATGGAGTACTTAAGTAGTACAGATCTTGCATTACTTAACATAGGCAACCGCCCAACCTTCATGGTATCTGCTAGACAGGAAGTGTTAGATATAACGCTTTGCTCTAGCAGAATTAGTCACGAGCTGACCAATTGGCATGTGTCAGATGAAGAATCTTTATCTGACCATCGCTATATCTTTTTTGAACATTTAAATGTTACTTCGCAAACATTGCGTTTCAGGAATCCTCGGTCAACAAACTGGGATCTTTATACTGATTTGGTTGCAGCCAAATTTCATGGATATTCACCATCCATTGACACTCCAAGTGATTTAGATGATGCCGTTGATACTACAACGACATTCATCATGGAAGCTTTTGAAGAAGCATGCCCTCTACGGTCTGTGAAGATCACAAGAGGAACCCCTTGGTGGAACTCTGATCTGGCGAAACTCAGGAAACAATGTAGAAAGAGTTGGAACAGACGACGTTCGGCTGGTTCGGAGGCTTTCAGGTCGGCTCGCAAGGCCTACAGGAAAGCTCTCCGGTCTGCTGAACGATCCGGCTGGAAAAACCTTTGTACAAATGTTTCCAGCTTGAGTGAAGTCAGTCGGTTAAACAAAATCCTTGCGAAATCTAAGGATTTCCGGGTGAACGAACTTCGTTTGCCAAATGGCGATCTGACTTCCTCTGATGAGGAAGTTCTGGAATGCTTATTCAGCACACACTTCCCTGGATGTGTGGATATTACATCTTCGGATGATCCTGATGTCTTTTCTTGTAGTTATGATTCTTTAGCTTCGGCTCGGAGTATTGTAACTATAGAATCGATTGAGTGGGCTCTCAATAGCTTTGCTCCTTTCAAATCTCCTGGGGCAGATGGGATTTATCCTATTTTGCTTCAGAAGGGATTTGATTATTTCAAACATGTTTTGAAAAAACTACTTGTTTGCAGTTTTGCTACAGGGTATATTCCCAAATCCTGGAGGGATATTACTGTAAAGTTTATTCCGAAAGTGGGTCGTGCGTCGTATGAAGAAGCAAAGAGTTTCAGACCTATCAGTTTGACCTCTTTTCTTCTGAAATGCTTAGAACGCATTGTGGATCATCATATCCGTGATGTTCATCTGGCCAACGTGCCTCTTCATGTGAACCAACATGCCTACCAATCTGGTAAGTCCACTGTGACTCTTTTACACAAGGTTGTTTACGATATCGAGAAAGCATTCGCTCAAAAGCAATCTTGTTTGGGTGTTTTCTTAGATATCGAGGGTGCCTTTGACAACGTGCCTTTCGATGCCATATTGGAAGCCGCACGGAGTCATGGTATATCTCCAATGATTTCCAATTGGATTCACCAAATGCTCAAAAACCGATATCTCTTCTCGACATTGCGTCTAGCAGGGATTAGGAAATTGAGTGTTTGTGGATGCCCCCAAGGGGGAGTCTTATCACCGCTTTTGTGGAATCTCGTAGCAGATACGCTATTGAGGCAACTCAATAATAGCGGTTTTCCTACTTATGGTTTTGCCGACGACTACCTAACATTGTTAGTTGGTATGTGCATCAGCACCCTTTTCGACCTGATGCAAAACGCCCTTCAGGTAGTTGAGGGTTGGTGTCGCCAATATGGCCTTTCGGTTAATCCGAGTAAAACATCTATTGTTCTTTTCACGGAAAGGCGAAACCGTAATGGCGTTCGACCTTTGCGTCTCTTTGATTCTGAAATCGATGTGACTGAACAGGTAAAGTACGTTGGAGTCATTCTTGATTCCAAGCTTTCCTGGACACCTCACATTGAGTTCAGAATCAAGAAAGCTTGTATGGCCTTCGGGCAATGCCGGCGTACTTTTGGTACAACTTGGGGTCTAAAACCCAAGTATATCAAATGGATTTACACAACTGTGGTTCGGCCAATATTGGCTTATGGATGTCTTGTGTGGTGGCAAAAGGGTGAAGTGAGAACGGTCCAATCAAAATTAGGCCATCTCCAAAGGATGTGCTTAATGGCGATGTCTGGAGCGTTCTCTTCAACTCCTACGGCAGCGCTAGAAGTTCTCTTTGACGTTGCCCCACTACACATTCATCTCAAACAAGAAGCCCTTTCTTGCACTTACCGGTTACGGGTACTCGGTCTACTAGAGGAAACTCCTGTGAACCGCAGTTCAACACACACCTCGTTGTTTCCACTTTTGGTGAATTGGGACAAAATTGTCCTTGCTCCAAGTGATCTTACAATTGCTTGTAATTTTCCATATAGGACATTTTCCACGAAATTCCCTTCCCGGGATGAGTGGACATCTGGTTATCTGGAAAGAAGTATTTCAGACGGCATCGTATGTTACACTGATGGCTCCCTTCTCGAAGGTCGAGCAGGTGCTGGTGTTTATTCTCGTGAGCTAAGGCTGTATCAGTCTTATTCACTTGGTAGACACTGTACCGTTTTTCAGGCCGAAATCTTTGCTCTTATGTGCGGAGTGCAATCAGCACTTCAGCAGCACGTAATGGGCAAAGTAATATACTTCTGTTCAGATAGCCAGGCTGCTATTAAAGCACTTGCTTCGGTCAACTCCAGGTCGAAGATAGTTATCGCTTGTCGAACTCAAATCGAGGAGCTGAATTCAGCAAACGCTGTTCACCTTCTATGGGTACCTGGTCATTCTTCCATCGCTGGAAATGAATTGGCTGATGAGTTAGCTCGCTCTGGAGCATCACATGACTTCATTGGCCCTGAGCCAGCTATTCCGATATCGAAGTGTTGGATTAAGCTTCAGATTCACACCTGGGCTGTCACTCAACACAGACAATATTGGAATAGTTTGGAGTCATGTCGTCAAACCAAATTGTATAGTGCTGAGCCATCTCTACGGGTGGCGAAGTATCTAACTAATCTGTCTAAGCAGAATTGCAGCATGCTGGTCAAAGCATTGACTGGCCACTGCCAACTCAGCTATCACATGGCGAATATTCAGCAAGCTGATTCATTTGCCTGTGATAGCTGTGAATCCGATTATGGAACTTCGTATCATTTGATATGTAACTGTCCAGTTTTCGCGCAACTGCGTTTCCGAGTATTCGGTAAACACTTATTAAGTGAAACTGACTTCAGAAACCTGAATCTTCAGGATATTCTGTTGTTCTTAACCCGCTGTGGTAAAGAGCTATAGGCTCTCTTTCGCTTTATGCGTTATTACAGTGCCCTTTTCAGGGCGCTGTTTGAACCCATTGTGGTACGCTTGTGCGTTAGTACCCTCTTCCAGGGTATTTTTCCTATTTCCCTACCTGTCCCTATCCCCATCCAAATCCTTTTTCCTTCCTTTTCCCTCAGGTAGATGATGAAATAGGCTGTTATTTTGGCGATGGCACAAATGTCCCAAATGGAGGATAACGTGCCTCTGGAGCCGGCCTTCTGATACCTGATACTTGACCTGTGGCCAGGTCAAATTTCTGTCGACTTGCTTGATTTCGTTATTGAGGCTGCTCCGCCATGAGCCTCTGGGTTTGCCTCTGCTGCGATGTCCTGCTGGGTTTCAGTCTAACGCTTGTTTGCAGATTTCGTTTCCGCCAATAGAAATACACTAGAACTCCAATGGCGCTGTAGTCACTTTTCTCATTTAATTATTTTTATAACTTTAATTGCAATAACTTACTATTTTTAAGAGGCCATCTTGTAGAGGACCTTTCATTTTGGTAAACAAACTTAACTTGACACTTCTAGTACCGCTGCTGAAGCTGTAAGGGCGTGGCAAACTAGATGTTAGTCACATGAATAGTCGCGACATTGGACTTCTGTGGCTAGTTATTCTACTTTTCCGCCCCTGCGTAGAGTGTGGCCCACCCGCCTCCACTTTTGATCCAAAATTTCTGTCGCTATCGGCTTTTAATGCCATCGACGATGAAGCTCCACGTTGGAGATCCAATTGTGAGGCCACCATGCACGAATTATATACCGCAGGCATCTATTGATGAAGACCTGCAGCCGTTGAGTGTTCTCCACTGATACACACCATGTTTCACTAGCGTATAGCAGCACAGATTTCACGTTCGAGTTGAAAATTCGGATTTTGGTACGCCGACTAATCTGGTTGTTTTTCCATACATTTTTTAAACTCGCAAAAGCAGCACTCGCCTTCTTGATCCGTGCATCTATGTCGATCTTGGTACCGCCATCGACCGCCATTTAGCTACCAAGATATTGGAAGCTTTCAACATTCTCCACTGATTGCCCAGCTACCGTAAAGCTGGAGGGTTGACCGTGTTTACATCCAACGATTTGGTCTTGTTGACGTTCATAGTAAGACCTGCCGCTGAGGACTGATTGGCAAGATCATCGAGCTTGCTCTGCATATCAGAGCGCCGTTGAGCTAGGAGAACAACGTCATCAGCCAGTTCGAAGTCATTTAGGTGCTTCATGGTAATGGGTTGCCAAAGCAATCCACGATTTGGTTCACGGTCAATCGCATTAACCAGGATCTCGTCGATTACGATGACGAACAGTAGCGGTGATAGTATACATCCTTGCCTCACTCCAGCAACGACCCGGATGGGATCGGACAAAACACCGTTGTGCAGTACTCTGCACGAAAATGCTGATGCTGGGTCATTAGGCCGAAGGTCATTAGGCCAAATAGTCATTAGGCCGAATGGTCATTAGGCCGAATGGTCATCAGGACGAATTGAAAGTTAGCCTTTGTTTTTACCTTTTCCAACAATTTTCGCCAAAAACTAGTTTAACAATGAAATTAGAAAAATAGACTATGTTTTAAAGAAGGAAAAAATTATGAATTGAATATCAGCAGTTTCAGCGCCAAAAACTATTTTAGCAATGATACTAGAAAGAACAGCCTATGTTTGAAAGAAGGAAAAATTCATGGATAAAATATCAGTAGATTCAGCATCAATAAAGAATCTTCGTGCCTGTCACACGATACACACAAGCAAAATGGTCATTTGCAGAGGAAGCTCTCAGTTAATAACTGTGGCAGTGTTCATAGAACACTAAGCTGAGAAGCAGGCTTTGTCTCAGTGGGGACATAACGGCAAGAAGAAGACCCAATGACCATTCGGCCCAATGACCATTCGGCCTAATGACCATTCGGCCTAATGACCATTCGGCCTAATGACCATTTGGCCTAATGACCATTCGGCCTAATGACCATTCGGCCTAATGACCATTCGGCCTAATGACCATTCGGCCTAATGACCATTCGGCCTAATGACCATTCGGCCTAATGACCATTCGGCCTAATGACCATTCGGCCTAATGACCATTCGGCCTAATGACCATTCGGCCTAATGACCATTCGGCCTAATGACCATTCGGCCTAATGACCATTCGGCCTAATGACCATTCGGCCTAATGACCATTCGGCCTAATGACCATTCGGCCTAATGACCATTCGGCCTAATGACCATTCGGCCTAATGACCATTCGGCCTAATGACCATTCGGCCTAATGACCATTCGGCCTAATGACCATTCGGCCTAATGACCATTCGGCCTAATGACCATTCGGCCTAATGACCATTCGGCCTAATGACCATTCGGCCTAATGACCATTCGGCCTAATGACCATTCGGCCTAATGACCATTCGGCCTAATGACCATTCGGCCTAATGACCATTCGGCCTAATGACCATTCGGCCTAATGACCATTCGGCCTAATGACCATTCGGCCTAATGACCATTCGGCCTAATGACCATTCGGCCTAATGACCATTCGGCCTAATGACCATTCGGCCTAATGACCATTCGGCCTAATGACCATTCGGCCTAATGACCATTCGGCCTAATGACCTTCAGCCGAATGGCCTTCGGCCTAATGACCTTCGGCCGAATGGCCTTCGGCCTAATGACCTTCGGCCGAATGGCCTGACACCATTGAGAGGGTCGAAAGTTTTTCGTAATCAATGAACACCAGGTAGAGAGACTCTTGGAATTCATTGATTTGCTCCAGAATGATACGGAGCGTGACAATATGGTCCACACGGGATCGTCCGGCACGGAATCCTGCTTGCTGCCATCGGAGAGTTCCGTCAATCTTCTCCTGTATGTGGTTAAGGATCACTTTGCAAAGGACTTTGAGAACGATACACAGCAACATGATGCCCCGCCAATTATCGCATACAGTCAGGTCACCCTTTCTGGGTACCTTTACTAAGACGCCTTGCATCCAGTCGGCCGGAAATGTCGCGGTTTCTCATATGTTGTAGAATAATTGATGCAGTAGTTGTGCGGATACTACGGGGTCAGCTTTGAGCATCTCAGCTGATATGCGATCGTCCCCTGGGGCTCTGTTCGATTTCATGCTACGGATGGCTGTTTCTATCTCCTGCACTTAGGGGTCGCAGTACCGACCACTTTTTGTGAGTACCGGTATTTCGGTACTGGGGTAAGCAGTACCGGTAGTACCTTGGGTAGTACCGGTAAAGTATCGGTACTGGAAATTTTTCACTAAAATGAAAAGTAATCTATTTTGCACAAACAATCTACAATTTTTCAGGCATTTGTGAATTCCGGTTTTCAGGGATGTCACAAAAGCTAACCATAAAATACTAAACTAAACAATATATAGATAGACAATTAGACATGAAATTAAACTGTTTTTGGAGCCAATGTTTAGCTTCTGCACTGTTTCAGGCAGTCAGTCTAAAATGAAAAGGAACAACTTTATATGTACCAAAATCAGATAGCTAGCTGGTAGGTGAAGACAGTATAATATTTGACTGATTCTTCCTCTATATAGCATCATTGAGGAACATTCAAATGGATTCTAAAAACTGAAGAGATAACAAGAAATTTCAGCAGTTTGATTCTAATCTAGTAAATCGTTATCCAAAATTCAACATTCATTAAACCAATCATTGCTAGATTTGCAGAAACTTTGCATATGTATATCCCTTTCGTGACGGAGCGCAAAAAAGTGAAATCTCCATACAAATGGCTCAACTTTAGCTCTCCAGAACTGCAAGATTTCTCAACAAAACAACAATTATTTTACCTCATTTGAAAGAACTACTCTTTATCTTTCGATTTCTAGCTTTGACTACCTAGATAAATCGGAAATAAAAAATATGCGACAGATGAAACTTATTCATGTTTTACGGATTTTGTCCACTTTTTGTTTACCTTGTTGTGGTAAATCTCACAGGCAAAGTAAACAAAAGTTTGTTTACACACAAACAAGTATAAGTAATAACTGAATGGATCATTGAAGCCAACTTTTCCGCTACTCACCGCATCACAACAAAAGAGCCACCGTATATGGACTGTAACACAGTGACAGCAGTCGAGTTACGTCAAACACACAAGACTACGGTGGCGCTATCTGTTCATTTCATAGCGGCCGTTTTAGTTATTTTAGTGATCCATTATAGAAACAGTTTACATCGCATGGAACAAAGTCTAAACAGATGAAAAAAATATGCATAACTGTTACCGCTCAACAGCACAATTGTGCTGGTTCGTCACGAAAGGGATATGAAATAGGTGTTTATCAAAGTACTTGGTTTTGAATGTTTTCGTTTATTTCCATTGCAAATTGGCTATACTAATGACCGGATTTCAGCACTTTGGGAGAGATTTCACGGTACAGTAGACGTTCGGTCGGTGCAAACGGTTTAACTGCAATGCTTTTTAACTGCAAGTCCGGTAAGTGCAACAAATTTGCAGTTATCGCACCGCCAAACGTCAAAATGGTGCGCCATGTTAGCCCAAATGAACAGTCGGATCACGTTCACGGTTATTTTTTGTCGTTTGACAACTTGTTGACATCTGTCAGTCGTTGCAGTTACCGAATTTCGTTCGCTAAGTGAAACGTAAACATGTTGCAGTTATCGAACGTCTACTGTACCGTAAGTACCGGTACCAAAGTTCAGTCAGTACCGGTATTTCGGTACCAAAAATTGGTCGGTAATACCGGTATTTTTGGTACCGGTACTACCGGTACTACATCCCTACCTGCACTGATGGAGCTTCGGTGTTGACACGGGTAATGCGTCGAACCCTTGGTAGATCATGCTGTGGTGTTGATGGCGTGACCGATACTTGAAAAAGGCTTCCAAAGTGTTCGAACCAGCGTTTCAGCTGGTCAGCCGGGTCGGTAAGTATTTGTCCAGACGTGTCTTTAACTGGCATCGTAGCATTCATCTTAGTCCCACTAAGGCGGCGTGAGACATCGTAGAGGAGACGGATGTCGCCTGTGTTTGCGGCTTTCTCGCCTTCGTCGGCTAGGGAGTCCGCCCACGCTCTTTTGCCCCGTCCAAATGAGCGTTTCACTTCCTTCTCGAGAGCCGAATAGCGCTGACGGGCTACGGCTTTGGCTCCTCGTGTTTTCGCTCGCTCTATCGCGGCTTTGGTGTTCCTTCGCTCCTCTATCTTCCTATCATCTATGATCCACTGCTTTCTTCGGGTGCGTAGCTCACCCAAATTATTCTCGCCGGTGGCGATGAAGGGCCCGATTTTCTCCTCCTGTCGCTGGATCCTGGCAATGCGCAGTCGGATCTCGCCGATTAGGAGATGATGGTCGGACGCAATGTCGGCGCTACGTTTGTTCCGCACATCAAGAAGGCTTCGTCTCCATTTTCGGTTGATGCAGATGTGGCCGATTTGATTTTCCGTGACGCCATCACGGGAAACCCATGTCACTTTGTGCACTGGTCGATGAGGAAAGAGCGATCCCCCAATCACCATATCGTTGTTGCCACAAAACTCTGAAAACAGCTCTCCGTTTTCGCTCATTTTTCCGAGACCATGGCGTCCCATGGCGTCCGAGTTGTCGGAACCAACCTTCGCGTTGAAGTCGCCCGTGAGGATCTTGATATCACCTTTCGGAGTCTTGTCCACGACAGCATTCAGTTGACTGTAAAAGTTCTCTTTGTCTTGCAATTCGGAAGCATCGGTTGGCTCGTAACATTGGATCATGGTAAGGTTTCGAACCCGTGTTCTGAATCTGGCTACAATTATCCTCTCATTAATAGGTTCCCACTTCATGAGCGCAGCGTGGGCGTGAGCGCTGAGCAGGAAACCAACTCCACGGTGGCGAGGAGCGTGTTCACCTCGCAGATCAGAGTATAGCAGAATTTGACCGGACGCCAATCTGTGTTCTCTAAAGTTCGGCCGACGGACTTCGCTCAGTCCTAGAATCTCAAGCTTCATACGGCATGCCTCATTGGCTAGTTGTGCCAGTTTACCCTACTGGGCTAGGGTTAATACATTCCAAGTTCCAATTCTTGTCCGTTGTTTCGCGCTAAAAGTCGTTGCCGTTGAATCAGTTCGTAATATTTCATTTTCGGTTTCAGTAAGGTTTTTTTTGGGTTTCGGAGACAGTAGGTTGTTGGCCTAAGGTCCCCTATCCACCGTGGTGGGACTGTCACCTTAGGTATAGTTTCCGGTGGAGAAGCATTTCATACTCAGCCGCTGGATGCCAGTACAGACGCTGTTTGAGCCGCACCTCCTTGGTGAACAGACGCTCAAGACGTACCTCCTCAACCTAGCTGAAGTCAGAAGGACAACAGTGCCCAGGCTGCACTACCAGCTAAGCACACAACTCGACACTGATTCTTCATTAGGGTCTAAATGACATTTTCGATTTCTCTTCATCGATCCTCTCTTTGTGTTATTACAGAATGTGTATTGAGTTTTCTCAAATTTTTTTTGATTGAAATGCGAAGGAGATAACTACATCTTGCTATAGAAACAAAAAGAGTAATGATTCTGTTCGTTTTGATCAAGTTATTAACGATCGAGAGAGTCGACGAAGAGAAATCGATCAAGTCAGTCAGGCCCTTATGAAAAATCATTGTCGAACTCTTAGCTGGCGGTCTTTGTCATCGCTTGACTCGTGGAAGCATGAGGTAGGAACTTGTGAGGACCAGAGCTATGTTGGACGCTCTCCTTTTCGACTTACCGTTTTGCAGCCCAGGTGACTGTCGATAGAGACGTTTAATGCGCCAGAAAAGCTACCTGAGGTTTGATAGACTTTTCATTGAACGACCTCTTTGTACGACACCTAGCCAGGTCCTTACGATCAGCGGGGATGGGGAGGAAATGATGATTAGATTAGATTAGGTTAGGGGCCTAGGGCCCCCACATTTTAGGGGCCCCCACAATGACCTTTTTTGGTTATTACACATCAACTTTTTGTTTCATATTGCTCAAATACTGTTTGAAAACAAAGAAATATTTTTATGCCCATCACCAAGGGGCCTCCGCATCCGCTCGGGCCCTCACAGTCCTTAATCTGAGCCTGTGTCTATAAAAAATGTGATTGCATACGCGGGGCCGTGCATTAAGGAACGTCCGATTTGCGTGGTCTTTGTAATGTTATGTTATGTTATGTAATGTTAGTTTTCACCCAAAGAAGATTTATGAGGCAAAAAAAATGGGAAAATAGAGATATGTATTTTGAAAACTGGTTTAACACTTAAACTACCGAGGGGGTAAAAACTCCCGCGAACTACCAAGGGTCCAAAAAAAGTCGGAAGTCCAACTTTGACAAGGCATTGCTCGGCCGTTTTTCAACCGATTTCAAAACTTTTTTTTGCGATGGAACCGGACGGGTTTCAAGATCATCGTCCATTTAAAAAAATATAGAATAGATGCGTCTACCCAAAGTTATTAAGCAAAAGGCACTTCCTAGTTTTTTTGAGAGCGCATTTTTTGCGCACATTGATCAATAAAACAAAATTTAAAGCGATGACATATGGTTTTTTCGACTCTAAATCATGCGTACAGCTGGAGTGAATACGTTTATGCAAAATAAGTGATTTTTTAGTACACTGATAATTTACCTTACTCAAAAAACTGCTAAAATACCCTATTTTTCACATAAAATAAGCAATAAATCAAAATTCAAAGCGATGACATATAGTTTTTTTGGTCTCAAATTGTTCGTAGGATTGTACTCGACATTTTTGATGAACAATGAAAATGTTCTAATTACACTCTTATTTTGTTTTACCCGGAAAACTACGAAAATTCCGTACTTTTTACACAAAGTAGTCAACAAAACTAAATTTAAAACGATAACATGTAGTTTTTTAGCCTTGAAATGTTCGTAGCAGTTTGGGGGACATACTTGAAGAATAATAGTGATGTTTTCATTACACTCTAATTTTGATTCACTCAAAAATCAACGAAAGTACCACATTTTTCACGCAAAGAGGTTAACAAAAATGATGGCTTACAATGCAAAGTAGTATTTTACCTTTAAATTATTCGGGAAAGCGTACTGGACGTTCTTGATAAGTAATAGTGACGTTTTCATGACACACTTAATTTATTTTACTCGAAAAACTACAAAAATACCATAGTTTTCATACATAACAGTCAGTAAAACAAAATTTAAAGCCATAAAATGTAGTTGTATGGCCTTAAATTTTCCGTCACAATGTTCTGGACCTGTTTTTGATAAAATGTTGATGTTTACATTACACTTATATTTTGTTTTATAAAAAAAGGTACGAAAATACCACAAAAAAGCGAATAAGCCAACATTTAAAGTAATGATATGTGGTTATTCAACTTTGATTTTATCGTAGTAGTTTAGTGGATTTATTTGAACAATCTTAGTGGTTTTTTTATTACACTCATATTTTATTTCACTCGGAATACTAGGAAAATACCACATTTTTCACACAAAGTAGTCATCAAATAAAAATTGGAGTCAATGCATTATAGTTTTTTTTTGCCATGAAATTATTTGTAAAAAAAGTACTAGACTTGTTTGATAAACAATTAGGATCTTTCAATTACACTCGTTGTTTTCTAAATTTGTTTATAAAAAATGAAAAACAACTCAAATTAAGAGAACTTACTATGCGCTGCTTATAGTCACATGTTGATGTACCGTAAAAAAATATATTTTTACACAGATAATTATTTTTGACAGATTTTCACTCAGGTGGAGTACTGACTCAATTTGTTATTTATAATTTTATAAAATTCTTCATGTTTTGATGAAACTATCTTGTTTCATACGACTTTTCCATCATGCTGATACTCTTTGCGTTGCAATCTGTAATATTTTTTGGGATTTAATTTGTGCGTCAGAGCACTATCAAAGTTTCCCCAAAATGAAAATGTGATTCTCGCTCATATGAAAAAATTATATTGATCACCCAAAAAAATTAAAACTGTCCAATCCTTACATTGCAATTATATCTGAGACACCAGTACTTGTTTTAAAATTATTAAATCAGGAAAAATACATGGAATAATATTAGGGAAATTTGCTGAAAAACTATCAAAGCTACCCCGTTTTACGGTATTGCATCAGAAACTCTTCTATATACATTTGTTTTCAGAAATTTCTCAAAAGGTGCATTTATATTTTATGATATCTTTCAAAGATTCTTTCAAAATATTTTGTCGTTGGTTCTTTTCGAAAATCTTTCAAAAATATTCCAGAGATTCCTTCAGGGATATTTTTAAAAACATCAAGGACTCATGCGGAATTTATTTAGGGGTTCGTTTTCGTCGTTTTCGAGCATCTACCTCTACGTAGTTACCCGTCGTATCAAATAGAATGCGAACGACGCATTTGATCGCCTTCCAGGTAGCATTGTTCTTCCTCTACAAGTGGTTGAGGAAGCGTTGCCTGTACGATAGGCAAACAGTTTCAAACAATAAACAAATCGCTTTCGCTCTTCGTACATATGTACAACAGAGATGGTTATATTTGCGGTTTAGGGGAAGATGATATAGATCGATGAGATTAGAATTGAACCTTATGACAACTAAGTTGCCGGGTCATTAACTGGCTCGGTAGCTTAGTTGGTAAAGCACTTGTCTAGCGAATAAGGGTCGTGAGTTCAAATCTCACCTGAGCTGTGGATTTTTTCCCAATTTAATAAATAATTTACCCATCTGTACATAGGTACGTTGAGTTATTTGAATTTCATAATTTGACCACACGAATTGGTATTACCGAAAATTTGCACTTCAAGTGAGTCTTCAGGAGACAATATTTGGATTTCAGAAATCCTGGAATATTCTTCAGGATTTTTTCCGGAAAGAACTGTTTGAATCTAGGGTAAAAACGTTGATAGGAATACGAAAGAATCTCCGAGAGGAATTTCAAAAGGAATCCCAAGAAACAGGAATGAAAGAAGGCTGAAAATCTCTCTAATAAAGACATTAGACATTTTTTAGTGATTGCTACTACAGGAGACGCAAATGGACTCAAATAAAAAAATCCCTGGTGAATTTTCAGTTTGCCTTGTATTTTTTTCAGGTATTAGATAACCTGAAACTGGTACAAAAAAGTCAGTAATAGTTTGTTTTGAATTTTGTGTTATTGGCTATTTTGTGTGAAAAATATGGCACATTCGTGATTTTTTAGTATTTAAAACAAAACGGATGTGATGTGAACGTCAAAATTTTATCAAATACATGTCTAGTACATTCCAGCAGAAAATTTTAAGACTAAACAACTACATGTCATTGCTTCAAATTTTGTTTTATTGACTATTTTGTAAGAAAATTATGGTATTTTAAAAACTTGTTTGGTAAAATGAATTAAGAGTGTCATGAAGGCGGTATTATTGTTCAACGTTCATCATTACACGAAAAAATGCAAGCCAAAAAATCAGAATGCATTGCCTTATATTTTTATTTGTTGACTACTTTGTGTGAAAAATGTGGTATTTTCCTAATATTCCGAGTGAAATAAAATATTAGTGTAATAAAAAATTCACTAGGATTCAAATCCACTAAACTAATACGATCAGAGATGGCATTTCACCGTAGCGATTCACTGCGGCGTCAGTTTATCGACCACACTGGGGATAAGAACATTTTTCACCACACCAAGAAGCCAGTTTCTCTTGTTTTGGGTGGTAGGTAGACCAAGCGCTAGTGCGTGCTCTTGCTCGTCCGCCTGGGATCGAGTGTGGCTCACTCTTTCGCGCGCATCGCTCTCCGGCGCTCTCCCGTGATTTCACCCAGCAGTCACCGAATTATCACCATGGTGTCGCCGGGGCGAGAACTCTCCGGTGTTTCACCGCAGCGCGCACTCTGGCGCAAGAACCTCACTGGAGCGCGCACCCGGGTGATTTTTTACACTTTCACCGAAGAGAATTTTAAATCGCTCTCGCCGCACTGTTGTGTGGCCTAGTGCTCAGGGAGCTAAGAGATTTATTTCTACCCACCAAGCTTGCGCACATCCGAATCGCAGTGGTGGATCCACATATAAGAGAAGGGCTCCTGTTCAGATGCACAGCGTGAGTGGTGTATTTTCTATTTCTCTTTCCCACACTGAGGATATGGACATCTCTGAATACGATAAATTCAAAGTTGAATAACTACATATCATTACTTTAAATTTTGGCTTATTCGCTTTTTTGTGGTATTTTCGTACCTTTTTTTTCTAAAACAAAATATAAGTGTAATGTAAACATCAACATTTTATCAAAAACAGGTCCAGAACATTGTAACGGAAAATTTAAGGCTATACAACTACATGTTATGGCTTTAAATTTTGTTTTATTGACTGTTTTGTATGAAAATTATGGTATTTTTGTAGTTTTTCGAGTAAAATAAATTAAGTGTGTCATGAAAACGTCACTATTACTTATCAAGAACGTCCAGTACGCTTTCCCGAATAATTTAAAGGTAAAATACTACTTTGCATTGTAAGCCATCATTTTTGTTAACCACTTTGCGTGAAAAATGTGGTACTTTCGTTGATTTTTGAGTGAATCAAAATTTGAGTGTAATGAAAACATCACTATTATTCTTCAAGTATGTCCCCCAAACTGCTACGAATATTTCAAGGCTAAAAAACTACATGTTATCGTTTTAAATTTAGTTTTGTTGACTACTTTGTGTAAAAAGTATGGAATTTTCGTAGTTTTCCGGGTAAAACAAAATAAGAGTGTAATTAGAACATTTTTATTGTTCATCAAAAATGTCGAGTACAATCCTACGAACAATTTAAGACCAAAAAAACTATATGTCATCGCTTTGAATTTTGATTTATTGCTTATTTTATGTGAAAAATAGGGTATTTTAGCAGTTTTTTGAGTAAGGTAAATTATCAGTGTGCTGAAAAATCACTTATTTTGCATAAACGTGTTCACTCCAGCTGTACGCATGATTAAGAGTCGAAAAAACCATATGTCATCGCTTTAAATTTTGTTTTATTGATCAACGTGCGCAAAAAATGCGCCTTCAAAAAAACTAGGAAGTGCCTTTTGCTTAATAACTTTAGGTAGACGCATCTATTTTATATTTTTTTAAATGGACGATGATCTTGAAACCTGTCCGGTTGCATCGCAAAAAAAAGTTTTGAAATCGGTTGAAAAACGGCCGAGAAATGCCTTGTCAAAGTTGGACTTCCGACTTTTTTTGGACCCTTGGTAGTTTAGGAGTTAAGGAGAAACTTCAAAGAATACCAATATGGCTGCCACAATGGCCGACTTGGACCCCTACTCACATTTTCAAGAGCACAAATCTTAAAAATTCGTAAACAAATGTGCTCGATTTGGAAAAGCTGCCTCTTTTTGCAAGTGAGCAAAGCCAGGATAATAAGGTGCGGCTTGGTTCGATGCTTCGTTCGTCAGATTTGTGCCTCTAAAGTTTGTATGCAAAATTGCAACGGGATTTCTTGATGTTTCACCTTAAAGACACGGACATCGTCTTCAGCCAGAGGCTGTACTGTACAAACTGAATGAAACTTTACACTAGGGGGCCTTCCATATATTACGTAGCATTTTTTGGCTACTTTCCAATCCCTCTCCCCTCTTCGTAGCCTATTTACCTAACACAAGGCTCGTACCATTTTCAGGGGCTCCCTCAGACAATCCCCCAGACAACGGACACACGGAGCATGCACCAGTGGAAACGGAGAAAAAACTATCCTCACGAAAAGTTTCATCGCCCGGAGTGCGGGAATCGAACCCTCACCCCATAGCATGGAGCGGTTAGAAGCTTGGTGACCCTAACCGCACGGCTACGATGCTCCAAGCTCCATCATACATTGCAAACGGGCACCTTGATTTGGAACGTCAAAAACCGCACTACTTAAGTAACAATTCAGAACCATTAATAAGCATGCCAGTTTAACAAATGTTCTACAATAGTGCCGATAGTTGAACAAGATAATGTGTTTATCAAGTGACGAATAAACATTTCAATCAGTGAAAACAACACTTTTGTTCAACATGTAACTGTTAATTGAATAACAAGTCAAACAGAAGTTTAAAGAAAGTTGTTTAAGTATTTCTGTTCGATGCTTAATAGCGTTGTAATAATGCTTGAAAACAAGCTGCTTCCAATACATTAGAATTAGAAGCCGTTATTCCACATATGATTCACGGTGGAATAAGTAGCTGAAACGTAGTTTAACAACAGTAGCTTAAATATTTTGTTCAGCTGCTGATTAGTAGTGTTATAGTAACCCTCATTTGTCATTGTTCGCCATGTTATTATTTGCAACATGGTTGCTAATTATAAGTCGCAGCTGCTCAGGACAAAAAGATGTCCTGTGATATTTAAAATAAGAGTCTTGCAGCAACAAATAATTATATTACGCTTTGAAAACATCAGTACTAACCTTATATACTAAACTGGGCAGCGAAACCAGCCTGAAAACGGCAGCTGAAGCAGCTGCGATTACTGGCATCGACGAGGAGTTCTCCCATCGGTTCAATCCTTCACCATGTATCAACCTTAAAATCGAATCAATCTCGACCGGGAACAGGATCCATTTAAGGACAAGGTATTAGGAGTACATAGCTCAAAATTTCTAGAGCACCGGTTTTTAGAATCGTAGAGCGGATTTGGATGAAAATGCATCACGCTAGTTGTTCAGTGGTTGTCAACAGCGTGATGCATTTTAATCCAAATCCGTTCAACGGTTCTGTTGGGAATTTGCCAACATATAATAGCACAAGGGGGTGTTTCCAAATAAATAATACCACAAACGACCGGAGGTATGGGATTTACGTTTAAAGTGGATATTATTATATTCCTGCAATTGATTGTATACATGTTTTACATTAGTTTCATGTTTTGATCTTAGAATAAATATGTGTTTCATTAGTGTTGAGATAAATGTTCAATTAGTATTTTGTCCCTTGTGACTTACGTTTAGTCCCGCTGTGCGAATGTTCGTGGGTTCACAAAGGTCGATTGTGTCCGTGTCTAGTCTTAGTCGTTCTAGTCACAAATTTACCGTATTATATCTGTACCGTACTAAACAATCTAGTCATTAGTATTTCATTAGATTTTATTAAATAGTATTTTACCTTTGCATGGAGGTTTACTTTTAAGATATAATTTACAATTAGAGCACTCCACAACAGGCTCAACAGGTTCTATAAATACTGTAGAGAATTCACTTTTACCTAATATAACTTGATTCATAATTCAATTTCACTCATATTACCTGCTTAAATTTGCACTACAGTAAGGAAGTGTTTAGTTAAATAATAGCTAGAGATATTACAAAATTTTAGCTTTCACTGAAGGATAGAGTTCACAACTTACACGTGATATTGTTTTTTCTGCTATGACTTTTCATTGTTCTACCTACCTATAATACCTCACCTCATGACGTTCGATCAACGCCCTCAGGAACGAAAGTAGCGTACCATGCCTGCGTGGGCTAGTGTGTGTGGATGGAGATATTAGATGGGACGATGCGCATCTACGCTAGAGGCGTAGTAAACAGGTTCTAAAAAACGGTGCTCTAGAAATTTTGAGCAATGTACTCCAAATACCTTGTCCTTAATACCGGGATGATTTCACACGAGTGATAGGCAATTTTTTCCGACACACATTAAAAGTAACACAAACTACGCAAAACTCACTTGTTTGTGTGTTCGAAATCAAACAAATGTTAGAAGAGCCGTTCTGTTTACAAAACATGTATGTGAGCTATACAAATGAACTGTTAAGCTTTTGTAGCGCGGCAGATGAACATAGCTTCCTGAAAAGTTTAACAACACTGATTTCCAGCATCGTGCGGCGTATGACCCCCTCCTTATCTGAAACTGTAGAGTTTTTTGCAGTTTGTGTCAAAATTTCATTCAAATCCATCCACTCCGAGCAGAGATATTGAATTTATTCGCGTTTTATACCTATTTTTTCCCATTGTGCATCGATCAGCTTCAATGTTGATTTGGACAATTAGTAGATTAAAAAACATAAGCGATGTTTAAACAACGCATGAACGGGAACGTATTTGATTCAATATTTAAATATTGCTTCAAATCTACCTATTCATGTGATCCGGATTGGAGAAGCGCAGATGCAGACGACAGTTATGGAGAAGGTTCCAGGTTCGATTCTTGTCATTGTTGTGAGTTGTTCCATAAAAATGTAATTTAAAATGCGTTGTTATTTATATGTCATATGAAATTGTATTAATTTAAATACACATGTACACAGTAAATAATTTTGTAATTTCCAGGCGCGTAATTTCTGGCGATGTATCCATTTCCGAACGTAATCTTACTCAGATACATCGTTTTCCAACAATTATCACACTCACCATGTGCACCGTATTTGGCACCGGAAAGTGTCAAACCTACTCCAGCAGATACCTAGAAACAGTATCATTTTTATCACCCACCTTCTAGTTCGGTGAAATAGCCGAGAAGTAAGGGATATGCCTTACAATCAACGGATCAGTGTACGAATCCATGCCAATATTTTACTAATATATGATTCATCAATCGTTCCGGTTCTAGAGATTGCTAGGCTCACTTTCATCAAGCTACGGCGGCTAATTTGCTGTGTAGAAAGGATGTAATTTGTACATCACTTTTACGACGCGACTGATGTGCAGCGAAAGTGATGTGATATCACAAGATTTTTTTTTGCTGTGTAAAAATGAACAAAAATAATACATTTTCGCCAATTTGTTGATCCAGAAATAATTAAAACGTTTAAGAAACATTTTTGTAGCATCAATTCAATCAAACCTATAAATAGAAATGGTTCCTTATGTTTTGATTGTATTGTAGTGGAATAATTGCCGTAGAAAACTTTTTATTATGATCTAAACAGCTAGTTGCACGACGAGTGTCTACGACCTGTATTAGACAATTGTACAAAAAAGCATCACATATCATTGTTTTTTGAATTGAATAAACATAAATTTCACAATGCCTATAGAACGGTAGTAGTTTAACAGATTCTCCATTTCTGGACTAACAAGAGTTTAACAACGGTTTGATTAAAACTAAACCAAATATAATACAACTTATGGTTTAATAACACTGCTTTGAGAAAGATTTCTTAAATGAATAATTATTTCTTGGGTAGGCAAAACAAAATTTGCCGAGGATAGCTAGTATAGGGCACTGCATTGTGATTGTGTCGTTTCATGGCCTTGTTGTTTTCAAAATATCTTACTTTCACAGGAAGGTGCCAACACCGCTCAAGCGTTAAATTTCTTGTGAGAGTACCCGAGCAGAAGAAAATAACAAGTGAATAACATATCAAGGTATTTATCTTAAATACTACCATTAGTATGGGACAAACATCAAATTCTCGCTCCAGTTGACTTTTTTGATTCCATTTAGGTCCCATATGAACTGTGCAAAATTTCAGCGCAATCGGTGAAACTATTATTTAGCGCAAGCGGTTCAAAGTTTTCATAGGATTTACTATGGGAAAAGTTCCACTTTCAGATAAAAAAGCCCAGAGGTCGCCCCTTGTCCCCTTATTTCAAATCGATCAATGGTTCTTGTAGAAAAATCATTTATGAAACTTTCCAAATATATCAAATAAATGGTAATAAGTCAACGCTTCAAACATAGACAAACAGACGTAACACTTTAAACATTGTTCGTTTCAACTCATAGTCACGAAGTCATGTTCGCTCAATGCTAAACGGACTGAGTTTGGCCTATATGAACTAGATTGCAGTTGTGGGCAAACGTCGAACTCGAACCAAAACGATGCGAGCGCCCAGGATGGACAGTTTACCAACTATCATACGTTTGAATAGACCGTTGAATTGGTGTTCGATAGGAATTATTAGAGTGCTACGTATGTTTGTGTGTGCTTCAAAAGTTATATTACTACAAATATGATGTCGCCTTTCACTGCGAAAACGGATTTTGGTCTCATCCCATTGTTGTTTCCAATAACTCTACTAATTTCCATTCGTCACTGAACTAACACTCTGCGATATTATATTCTATATACATACATATTCGAACAGCAAATAAACACACGTGTTGCCATACATTGAAGCTAGAGAACGGAGCTGTAACTCACCCCATGCATCCACTAGAACCAACCCCACACCAATACTAATGAACAATTTGCTCCTTTGCCACCCAAGCTCTAATATTACCACACCGATGCATCGGTATGAGGTGGTGGATCCACTCTCGTGCTCACCCAAATTCCGAACTATCCTCCCGGAAAAATTGCTCTCCCCACTTTTGCCACCCCACTATAGTCGTCTCTCTTACACGCCCGCGGCGTCGTTTTTCTTTGATGATAGCCATACTTTGTAGTTGTTGCCATTGTTGCTGCTGCTGGTGTGTTCTCCGATTGAATAAAATGGTTTCATTCAGAAGCCATTCATTTCCCGGAAAATAGAATTTTCGGCCGTGCATTGCGCCCAGTGGGGTGACACGGCTGTCAAACTCAGTACATCGCCGCTCCACCCAACATCATTTTTGGTACGGCGCGTTTTGGTACCCACTTTCTGGTCGGTTTACCCTAACTTGCTCCTGATTTTCGGGTGTGTGGCTCGTGTGTTGCTAGTGCTTATTTCAGAAATTATACATTTCAAACGAAATCGTTGTTTTTGATGGTTGTTTCTCTTTCCTTATCACTTTGCACGATATTATATGTAGCAGTGAAGCAGTGTCGATGTTTCTAGCGCATGTTTTCCATGAATTAAGCAATCAAAACATAAACATTGGACGCCATGTTGAATTGAATGCTGGGTAGATGATTCTGGCCCTTCGTCATCCCCCTGATTGCGCCGCATCACGCTGTCTGTACCTATGGAGACTCCAATGTTGCTGCTGTTAGGAGGATGTTGAGAGAAGCCAGCTGATAATGAACAAACTTCTATACGCATGTCGAACGTAGGTCAGTCTCGTTGTCGCCTGCTTTCTTTGTGCTTTTTTGTAATTACTGATGATACTTAGTTATGAGCATTGGAGACTGCCAATTTGCTTATGAATGGGACCTTGAGCGAATAATGGTAGTAATTCACGCTTTAACCCTTTCGTGACGGAACGCAAAAAATTGAAATTTCCATACAAATGGCTCAACTTTGGCTCTCCAGAACTCTAAGATTTCCCAACAAAACAACAGTTATTTTACCTCATTTGAAAGAACTACTCTTTATCTTTCGATTTCTTGCTTTGACTACCTACACAAATCGGAAATAAAAATTATGCGACAGACAAAACTTTTTCATGTTTTACGGTTTTTGTCCACTTTTTGTTTACCTTGTTATGGTAAATCTCACAGGCAACGTAAACAAAAGTTTGTTTACACACAAACGAGTATAAGTAATGGCTGAATTATTGAAACAGTTTACATCACATAAAATGAAGTCTAAACAGATAAAAAAAATATGCAAAACTGCTACCGCTCAAGAGCACAATTGTGCTGGTTCGTCACGAAAGGGTTAAGCAAAGTGGTACAACTTTCATCTTAATAAAAGTTGTATTGACTTCCGTGAGCAGCATAGTTGTTCCATGTTCTATACAAATCCCTATACATTAACATGCACACGATAGTTTAACTGCTGTTTATTTTCTTTCTTATTTTTATTTTCTTATATCACAGAACGCAGAACTTTCGTGACCGTAATTCCTGATTTAAAATGAAAATGGAAGCATGGGATGGACAAGAGGACTCCTACCCTGCTTTATATTCGCAATAAGCCAGCGTGCATGCACTTATATCGTCACATTAGGATATTTTTTTGTTTACACAGATCGAAATAAAGAGTGTAAAATTCTGTGACATATGATACACATGATTGGAGCGTGGGATATCACAGAAGTTTACAAGACATATCATGTGAAACTCATAAAATACCATGTAAACTTTCGTTATATGTCATGTAATTCAGCATGACTCTGTGTGTTTACATGACAACATGATAACACAAATTTACATGATAAAAGTAAGTTTACATGACTAAACTGAAGTTTACATGACGTGTAAATCTCATTATTTTTATCTGTGTAGTAAGGCCGGAACAAATCTCATTTTCTTCTTTTGTCACTAAGCTCGTAGAATCGAGAAAGGGGGGGGGGGTGATAAATACTAAATGTATTTGATGAAAAATAACCCAAACAATTCGGCAAAATCGTCAAACTCATCAGATTTGTTAAGCAATTTTCTCGACAACTGTAATTCCACTTTAACTTTTTTTAATTTCTTAAATAATTTATTTGTGTCCCTTATCCGAAATCAGACAAAAAATTTCCGGGGGTTGGTCCGGTGAGGGCACAACAAAGTCCTTCACGGACAACCCTCGGGTTGGTTCGGTGAGGAACAACAAAGCCCTTCACGCACATCTCTCGGATAGGTCCAGTAAAGGCACAACAAAATCCTTCACGGAGAACCCTCGGATAGGTTCGGTGAGGGCACAACAAAGTCCTTCACGGACAGCCCTCGGGTTAGTCCGGTGAGGAACAACAAAGTCCTTCACGCACATCTCTCGGGTTGGTCCGCTAAGGGCACAACAAAATCCTTCATGGACAACCCTCGGATAGGTTCGGTAAGGGCACAACAAAGTCCTTCACGGACAGCCCTCGGGCTAGTCCGGTGAGGAACAACAAAGTCCTTCACGCACATCTCTCGGATAGGTCCGGTAAGGGCACAACAAAATCCTTCACGGACAACCCTCGGATAGGTTCGGTAAGGGCACAACAAAGTCCTTCACGGACAACCCTCGGATTGGTCCTTTCAGGCCATTTTTTGTTTTATTCCTGTTCGGGTCTGTCACTGCGACCAGTTTTTAGATCTATTGTGACATTACCCGTATCCTTAGTGTAGTGCATGTTGTATTACTTAATTGCCATTGAAGGGCAATAAAGTATCGATTTTGATACAGTTTTTGTTTTATTTTCTTAAAAATTTCTTTCTTATAGAAAACAAAACAAGAGCACCTGATAATTATAATTGGTCATGCATCGGAAACCTAGCATCACCCTTGTTTACTGCTAAATTCTCCCCAGTAAGAAGTTTAGAACCCGGGTTTTAAGGTTGAAGGATTCGTCATTGATATCATCTTCATCATTGAAATTTCGAAATCAGTTTTCTCGTTCAAAACACAAATATTCTTTATGAAAATGTATTCACTGCATTCCACTCTCTATCTGAAATACAGTGAATACATTTTCATAACGAATATTTTTGTTTTGAACGAGAAAACTGCTTTCAAAATACACCGTTCAACACTAAATTTTGTTATGTGATGAGAAAAAAAAATAACAGGGGTTTGGGACCCTAGAAGTGTCATAGTGAAATAATTTTTGAAAAATGTTGGACCGGGCCTTCACAGTTCAAAACCGAAGTTTGTTTGGAGAACTTGGGGTGTTCAATTGATATGTGCATTAGAACGCGCTGTGCATATATTTAGGCGTTAGACAATAACTAAACTAACTCAAATACCGAAAACGCCTAAAAATATGCACGGCACGTTCTAATGCACATATCAATTGAACACCCCAAGTTCTCCATACAAACTTCGGTTTTAAACTGTGAAGGCCCGGTCCAATATTTTTCAAACATTCTTTCACTATGACACTTCTAGAGTCCCAAACCCCTTTATTTTTTTTCTCATCCCATAACACCAAATTTTGTAAAATTTTGTCGAGCAGTGATATCAATGATGACGATTATATCAATGACGAATCCTTCAACCTTAACATTAGCAGCAATACCATTTCAATAATGGAACATGTGTTCAGTAATAAGGATTCTAGTATTTTCCTTGCGTACTAGCACATTCCAGTTTTCGAAGAGTTAGTACATACATGGATCCCTAACCCAATTTGATTTCCCTTGCATGGAGTTTATCCTCAGATGGTAAGGTTTTTAACTATATGCAAAGTAAAGTTGATAGTTTTATTCAAAAACTGGAAGTCACCAGAACACCAGTAGCAAGGACTAAATGCTATAATTTCTTGAATGACCAGAACACATATTCCAAAATTGAAAAATAGGACGACACTAGATTTCGGTTTGGTAGATCTTTCGCCGCAACGCAACCCAAGATGGCGATCTACCCACATTACGGGCTCCGTTAACGATCGAGCATCTTTTAAACCCCCTCAACCATTCATCCCTCAGCACGGGTCGCCTTGGATTGGGGTTACCTGCCGACACCGCTCAAACGTCAAATTTCGCGTGAGATTAAGCAGGCCAGAATAAATTCGTGCAGTGGACCATACCAGTGATGAAGCAGAGCGCATGAATCGTCACTCCCAAGTATTTGACGAAGCGCTTCAAAGTGTAGTCGTCCACACTGATCACCGCTTGCTGCTCTGACTTTCGGTTGTACACAACCACCACCTCAGTTTGTTGGTGAGCCAATTCCAGTTTCCTGGAGCTCATCCACACCTCCAGAACTGCAATCGAGAGGGCAGCAGTCAAGTCCACTTCATGGATCGATTTATTTACCATAGATTTTCAGCGTAATATCGTCAGCGAAGCCGACGAATGCCACTCCCACTGGGCAATTCAACCTCAACATCTCGGCGTACATGACATTCCATTACACCGGACCCAGGATGGAACCCTGCGGGACTCCTGAGATTATGTGAAAGCACTTCCGACCCACCTCTGTATCGTATAGCTGAATTCGCATATCTCACTCAAATTCATACGAGCTATGTACCTTTTTTGTTATATTTATGTAGTTATTTCAGGATTAAAATCCTTCATGCCACGAATAACGCCTAAGGGTAGGCAATTTCCGAAACTGCCGTAATTCTGCAAAGTGACGTAAGCGCCATCCAAAATTTTGATATATTTTGGTATATTATACATAATATCTGCTGTGAAAATAACACTGTGGTATTCTTGCTGTACTAGAAAGCAAGATCTAGTTGTAATCTATCATCTATGGAAAGAAACTTAAAGGATGAATAAAAGTTTTATGCATAGTAAAAATGGACCAAAACAATCAATGACTTCCGAGTGATTTAATTGAATGAGAACTTCTCCCCGGCCCCGCTGTCGCCGAAGTTCAAATGAAGTTCACTTTTGGTACGGTTAATATTTATCTGAACTTTGAGTAGTAAGTTCAAAACAAGTCCGAAACAAGTTCGGAACGGAACATTTCAAGTTGTTGTAATATGCCCAAATGAACTATATTAGAGTTTTAAAGGCACAAAAAAGTTCAACATGAGCTCGGTTAATATTTGATTGAACTCGGTTTTTAAGTTCAACATAAGTTCTTTCTGAACCTTTTTTCGACTTTAATGTCGTTTTGAAGAGATGTCAAAAGCTTGTACATGTACTTGCAAGTTCATAACTAATACATAAGGAACTTTTTGGAGATTTAAGTTCAACGAAACTTGAATTGAACCAAACTTAAACTTCTGAGTTCGTTCTTCAAGTGGTATCCGAACTTTTGGTTGCTTGGGTCTTCCAGCAACCAGCAGTTGGCCAGCCTCCCGTATCGTTACACCTGGAGATCACCACAACAAACAGAATCGCAAATCGACCACGTTCTGATTGATGAACGGCACTTCTCCGACATTATCGATGTCAGGACCTATCGAGACCGATCACTACCTGGTGATGGTTAAACTGCGCCCAAAACTCTCCGTTATTAACAATGTACAGTACCGGTGGCCGCCCCGGTACGATCTAGAGCGTCTGAAGCAACCGGATGTCGCCACCGCTACGCGCAGAATCTCGAGGCAGGGTTGCTGGACAAGGGTGTGCTCGATGAGGCCCCTCTAGAGGGCTGCTGGAGTACATTGAAAGCAGCCATAAACAACGCAGCCAAAAGCACCATCGGGTACGTAGAACGGAGCCAACGAAACGATTGGTTAGACGAGGAGTGCAGAGCGGTTCTGGAGAACAATGACGCAGCGCAGACGGTAATGCTGCAGCATGGAACCCGACAGAATGTGGAGCTATACATACAGAAGCGCGACAGAGTGCGAGGAAATGGAACTGCTGTGCCGTTCACAAGGAACACGTAAGCTCAACGCATCCCGCAAAGGCTATGTGCCGCAGGGCGAAATCTGCCAAACGTGAGGTGATCGAAAGGTGGAAGCAGCACTTCGACAAGCACCTGAATGGCGAAGAGAATGTAGCCACGGGAGATCAAGGCGGCGGAGGAAATGACTATATTGGTGCAGCAGAGGACGGGAACGAACCAACTCTTACGCTGAGGGAAGTTAAGGATGCCATCCACCAGCTCAAAAACAACAAAGCGGCTGGTAAGGACGGTATCGCAGCAGAACTCATCAAGATGAGCCCGGAAAAGTTGGCCACCTGTAAATGAGTTCGTGGGAAGTTACCAAGCCGGTTTCATCGACGGCCGGTCGACAACGGACCAGATCTTCACCGTACGGCAAATCGTCCAGAAGTGCCGTGAATACCAGGTCCCAACGCACCACTTGTTGTGAACGCCTTCAAGGCGGCATACGACAGTATCGACCGCACAGAGCTATGGAAAATCATGGACGAGAACAGCTTTCCCGGGAAGCTTAGGGTAAGAAATCAAACTTTGAACTAGTCAAATTGTAATCTTAATTTGAACCATTTCGAAATTCATTAAAACGACGTACTTTTTAGGCAAATATTGTCCCGAAAAAGATGTTAAACAGCTTTCCGTAATATAAGCTGATAACATGGACTTTAAAAGCATTGAAAAAAGCGTTTTTGTCATGAAAAACAGGCAATTAAAAAATCACTGTGATTTCACCCATTTCCCCCCATAGAAAGCACATTTTCGGTGCACTCGTACAGCTCATGCATTGTATCACACGCAATATGTGAACACGTCAAATGAAAGCTTATTTATCGTAGAATCGACCAATCGAATAATATTTCGCATTATTTGTCATAAAATTATCAAATTTAAGTAATTCTCACTTGGAGAATGTTATCTTAAGCTGCTAGTACACAGGGTCAAATATTTGTCCGAAAAGAAACCAATGCTCAAACATCTTGTTTGACTCGATCAAATTTTCATTAGTGTCAAACTGATGTTGTTTCTTGAGTTCTTCCCTTGTCAAATATTTGACCCTGTGTACTACTGGCCTTAAGTTGAACCATTTGTAATCTAAATTTGAACTAGTAAACGGGGGCGAGCTTCCCGTGTTGGCCTGCAGGCTGCGCTAGTGGTTGTTTTGTTTACTCTTGGGGGGTGAAAAATTCCAAATTTAGTATTGAGAATAGGATTTGGAACGACGGATATCTCCGGAGGAAAAGACTTGAATCCACAATAAACGTTTATTTCACGTCCGAACAACTTGAGTACTTGAGAAGAACTAGTTAGGAAATTTTCCTAACAAACTATGTAACCAAGGGCGTCGCTAATAGACCTGTGCGCCGATTATATTTTGCTCGGCGGCGGCGTGAGGGCCATTTTTGACCGGCGGCGGTGGCGTCATCGGCGTCACGCCGGTGGCAGCTTTCGGCGGCGGCGGCGGCGGCGTGAATCGGCGTGACCATAATTTCAACATTAGCAAAGCAAAGAAGTTGTCATTACGCTCTAGAAATTGTAGTCTGAGCTTTTTCATGACCATTCAAAAAAAAAAACGATCGATCAATTCTGACTATACATGTCAATGGTTGCTCCTCCGTGATTGATCTGAACTGGTACCAGTTGCACTGTGATCCAACTGAATAAGGGGCTGGGACATTCCACTTATTCTCAAAGTGCAATTTTAGCAGCTCATGCATATTTGATCAATAACGGCGCCGGCCAAGTCCTTATAGTCAGCTGGGAAGGGAAAGGAATGTTAGAGTGTACTGGTTGTTGCTACTAGAGACCGAGAGCACTCTGCGTCCCACAACCCGCACGGACTGGGGTATTTGTTAGACGGAACGGATGGGAGATCTGGGAGTCACCGTTGGGTCGGTGATGCGATCCATGGATAGGGTTTTTTTTTTATAGTGTTCGTGATAGATTGTGTGGTGAATAAGGTGAATAAGGTCAAGCGGCACAGCACGCTTTGGTTGCATAACTTATAGGCGTTATATATACACTGTGCTGTGAGTGGAAGTTAGAAGGGAGGGAAACGACTTTTTTCAATTCGTTTCTGGTTCTAGCGATGGCTATGAACATATGAATATACATGAGTTGTATATGTAGAGAAGAGAGAGTGAGAGAAAGTGGATAGAAAGATACAAAGTAGGATGAAAAGGACGGGCCAGGGATTGAACCCATGACCTTCTGCATACGAATCAGAAGCGGTAGCCACTAGACCACCAAGCCCGTCAACCTGAGCTTTTTCATGACCATTCATGACATAAACTATTACGTTAGAATGAATACCTTTTTTATTTCTATTCGGGTCCGTCACTGCGTGATTAGACCTATTGCGACATTTTTTTTACTTATTCCTTTATTTGGAAGGCTCGGGCGCCACATCCCAAGAAACAGAACTAGTTGAAAAACAATTTCTTAAACTTAAACTAAAGATTGCTCAAGAGTTATGTTTGTTCCACTCCTGTACAGCTAAAATGTTTGATGGAATGGTCATAAATGAGCCGAAATGATTTGTACATTTTTGTTTTTACGTTGTTAATATTTTTCAAATGTTCAACTGCCTTAAGACTATATTAGTTTGGGAAGCCGAAGTACTCGCGGCTGTTTCTAGGTTAGTGATAACAAATATTTATAATTGGAAAGGAATATTGAGACATTACCGGTATGTTTAGTGTAATAAATATTGCATTACTCCATTGCAAATGAAGGGCAATTAAATATCGATTTTGCTTCAGTTTTTTGTCTTGTTTTCTCAGAATCTTTAGTGGCTATTAAGCAATAAAGTCACACTATTTACATTAAGGAATCCCCGAATGAAGAACTCCATGAAGAAAATTCTGAACTAATCTCTGCAAGAACTGCTGTATGAAATCCTGAAGAAACTTCTGCAGGAATCTCTGGCGGTTCCAGAATCTTTTTTAGAGATCTCTGCAGAAAATTCTGAAGAATTCTGAAGAAAGAAATCCAGGACGAATCTTAGATAGAAATGAAATTCAAGCAGGAATCCCAAGGGAATTACAGCAGGAATTTCCAAAGGAACTCCAGGAGGAATCCCCGACGGAATTTTAGCGGGAATTTCTAAAGAATTTCGAAAAGCAATCTCCAAAGGATTTCAAGGAGGAATCAACGAAAAATATCGAGAAGGAATCTCTGAAGGAATTCCAGCAGAAATCTTTGAGTGAATACTATCAGGAATTTCCGAAAGAATTCCATGAGGTATCCTCGAAGGAATTTCAGGAGGAATCCCATAAGGTATTCCAGCATAGGAATTCCGTGAGGGATATCCGAATTAATTCTAGAAGGAATTTCCGAAGAAATTCGAAGAGGAATTACCATAGGAATTTCAAGATGGAAGCCCGAAGAAAATCCAGAAGGAATCCCCGACAAAATATCAAGAGAAATCTCCGAAGGAATTTTAGGAGGAATCCTCGAAGGAAGAACTCCTCAAAAGAAACCCCCGAAGGAATTCTAAAAGAAATCCCCGAAATTAATCAAGGAGGAATCCCCGAAGGAATTACAAGAGAAATCCCCGACAAAATTCCAGGGGAAATTCTCGAAGAATTCTAGGAAGAATCACCGAAGGAGTTCCAGGAAGAAATACGACAGGAATTCTAGGAGGAATATCCGAAGAAATTAAAAGGAATCACCAGAGGAATTCCAGGAGAAAATCCCTATGCAATTCCAGAAATAATCCCCGACAAAATATCAGGAGGAATCCCCGAATGAATTTTAGGAGGAATCCGCGAAAGAAGTCTAGAAAGAATTCCCGAAGAAATTACAGGAGAAATCCTTGCAGGAATCCCACAGGTCACCTCTGAAGGAATTCCGGGAGGAATCTCCGAAGGAATTACAAGCGGATTCCTCAAAGAGGAAACCCCCAAGGAATTCTAAGATTATCCCCATGGGAAGTGGAGGAGGAATTTCATAAGAAATTTAAGAAGGATTCCTCGAAGGAACTCTAGAAAAAATCTTCGAAAACCCGGAGAAATTTCCAAAGGAATTCCAGGAGAAATCACCGAATAAAATCAAGAAGGAAATCCCGAAGGAGGAGGAGGACTTTTTGAAACAATGAAAGGAAGAATTGCCGAAAGAAATCTAAGAGGAATCAACAAAGGAATATCAAGAAAAATCCCAGGAGGGTTTGATGAAGGAAGTTCAAGAGGAATCCCCAAAGAAATTCCATTTTTTTTTTGAAGGAATGCGAGAAGAAATCCTCAAAGTATTTCTAGGAGGAACCATCGAATCCTTGTAGGAATTCCATGAGAAACCCCTGAAATAGTTCTAGGAGGAGTTCCCGCAAGCGGAAACCATGAAAGAATTCCCTTTTAAATCTCCGAAAAAAATCGAAGAGGAATTCCCGTGGAAATTTCAGGAGGGATTCCCGACGGAATATCAGGAAGAATCCCCAAAGAACTCCCTGAAAGAACTCTAGACGGAATCCCCGAAGGAATTTAAGGAGGAATCCAAAAGGAATTCCAGGAAAAATCCTTGAAGGAGAAATATCCTTGGAGCAGGAATATCCGAAGGGATTCCTGGAAGAATTCCTGAAGCAATTACTGGAGAAATTCCCGAAAAAGTGGAAGGAGAAGTTCCTGCAGGAATCTCAGGGGGAACCACTGAAGGAATTCTGAGAGGAATCTCCGAAGGATTTTTCAAGCGGAATACTCGAACGATTTTTGAGAGGAGTTCCCATAGGAAGTGCAATTAATGAAGGAATTCTAGGAAAAAGCCAGGAAGAATCCTCTAAGGAAGTCCCTGAAGGAGGAATCCTCGAAGAAATTACAGAAGAAATCCCTGCAGGGATTCCAGGAGAATGCTCGAAGGAATTCCGGTAGCAATATCCACAGGATTTCCAGGCGGAGGAAATCCTTGAGGAATTATTGTATAAACTCCATCAGAGATCAAGAATTTCCTGGAGATATGCCTGATTATAATCCTAAGGGAATTATTGAAACAACTCCTACAAGATTCCCTGAAGGAACTCCTGTAAGAATTCCTGAATGAGCTTCTGGAGAAATCTCTGATGTAACTCCTGAAAGTATCTGAAAGGAGCCCAGGAGGGGTCCCTTGATGAACTTCTGGAAGAATTCCTAAAGAAACTTCTCGAACAATCCCCTAAGGATATCCTGACGAAATCTTGGTAGGAACTCTTATATAGAAATCGCTGAATAAATTTCTGTAATGATTTCTGAAGGAACTTCTGTAGGAATCTCTGAAAAAAACATCTTCAAGAATCCATGAAACTCCTGGAGGAATCTCTGATGGAAGTCCTGGAAAGAACTGCTGTAGGAATTTCTAATGGTACTTCAGAAGGAATCCCTGCAGGAACTCCTATACTAATTTCTAAAGACCTCCTGCAGGAATTGCTGAAGAAACTTCTCACGGGATTCTTGATGTATCTTCAGGTGGCATTTATAAATCCTCTTGAGAGAATATTAAAAGGGACTTCTGGAAGGATATCGGAACGAACTCCCGTTGAAATAGCTTAGGGAACTTCTGAAGGAATTCCTAATGAACACATGGAGGCATCCTTGAATCCTCCTGGAGCTATTATGGAGACCCCTGAGCGAACTTCTGAGATCCCCGAAGGAACTTTTGGAGAAATCCTTGAAGAACTCCTGAAAGAATCTTTGAAATTTTTTCTTGAGGCATCCCGAAGTAATTCCAAGAGGAATCCCTGAAGGAATTTCTGGATGGATTATTGAACAAATTTCAGGAATTTTTGATGGATCTCCTGGAGGAATCTCTGAGGAAACTCTTGGACTAGATCCTAGAGAAACTCCTGAAGGAACTTCTGAAGGAATCCATGAACTCTCAGACTAATCTCCGAAGGGCCTCCTACGAGAATTCCTGATGGATCTTCTGTATGAATCTCCGATGTATCTCTAGTAGACATCCCTGAACTATCCTGAAATAGTTTTTGAAGGTACTTCTGCCGAGATATTCCTGAAAGATCTTCTGAAAAAAAAAATCATCCTGGAGGCATCCCTGAAGATTTTTCTGGAGGAATCCCAGGTGGATCACCAGGAGGCATCACTGAATCCTTCTGAAAGAATATCTGAAGAAATTTCTGAAAAGATCAAGAGATGTGAATGTGTGTTCTAAGAGCTAAGAAATCAATTATTGTAATCAAAGTCTTATGATAGTGTTCGTGATATTTGTTTTATCTCAATCTATATATATAAAAATGAAGTGGCATACGTGGGACCGCGCATAACTTGCGAACGGAAGGTCCGATTTTGGTCGTCTTAGTTTTGTTCTATTAGTTTTCATCCAAGGAAGGTTTATGAGGCATAAAACATGAAAAATTGATAGTTTTTGAAAATCGATCTTCTATACCGGGGACCGGGGATTTGGTCTTGGCTAGAAACTTAAAACGTCAAAAAACGCAGTAGGCAAGACAAAGTTTGCCGGGTACAGCTAGTTTAATATAAATTTAATTTTGTTCGTGCACTGATCACCGGCACCGGCGCGAAAAATGAAAATCGGCGGTGTGACAAACAGCGGCGTATGGCGCGCCGCCGATACCTCGGTCGGCGTCGGCGTGGGACAAAAAGTGTCGGCGGCGGCGGCGTGGCGCGGCGGCGCACAGGTCTAGTCGCTAAGGGTTGCAACCGTTACCGATTGCCTACTTCAACACCCTCTCTCAATCGGACAATTTCTTCTGCCAACGTCACAATTATCTGCCTCTACATTTTCACATGAACCCTTAAACTATATATCGTTTTTGCTCTTGTTTATGATCATCTGTCCGCCGGTACGTCATCTTCGTCATCCGGCCTAAGTTGACCATCTTCAAGCTTCCACAAAACGATCCCCGGTTCACTGATTGGCTGCAGAAGCATCTCAAACGCCCCTGTAGGTTGTCACACGCTTCCATCAGCACCAGTCAGCTTCGGCTCGCAGACCTCATCGTGGAACACCATTAAATCGTTCACATCGGTTGATACGTGCCTTTCCAGCTTTGCTAGTTGCTGCCTTTGCAACTCACCTACACACGTCAAGCTGCTCCAAATCCCTCCTAGTTCGAGATCCAGACCTTCAGACGACGTAGTTTTACAATTCCTCTTCCAGCGAAACCACCTCGTTCCAACCTCGACCGTTGTCGTGCTTGGGACCATAACCTATTGAGAATAGGATTTGGAACGACGGATATCTCCGGAGGAAAAGACTTGAATCCACAATAAACGTTTATTTCACGTCCGAACAACTTGAGTACTTGAGAAGAACTAGTTAGGAAATTTTCCTAACAAACTATGTAACCAAGGGCGTCGCTAAGGGTTGCAACCGTTACCGATTGCCTACTTCAACATTTAGTTTCCAAGTTTCTGAAGAGTTTAGAACATTCTTGGTTGAAATTCCACTGCCTAATGAAAAATAGTTATGAGAATTAGCAGATCCATGTATTTTTCTATTGTTTAGCTCGAAATTGGCTGTTGTGGGAGTTGCTCGAGCTGCTGCCGCACGGTGTCAAAATTTCGATTATTATCGAACATTCATGTACCTCGGATTTTTCTTCGAAAAATATTAGTAATTGGGCTATATATTCATAACACAGCGCAACATTTTTTTGTCTCAAGAGCAAACTTATGTGTCTCCGAAGGATTTTGGGCCGCTGAATCCGAATCCGGGCTAAGATTAGCTCCAACACGTCACAATTTTGAGCTATACCCCAATTTATAGGGCAAAATATGCGATTTTGGGCTTTTTCGACTGCAAGCCATTAAGCAAGGAAATATTTTTTTTTAATCAATCAAAAGGTTAATTGGTCAATTAACATCTAAATTAACGACTCATGCAAAATATTTCGTTTTACCTAATCAAATTTGATACATTTAAGCATTTTATGTTAGTATGAAAACTTGCATACAACTTTTGGAGGGTGACTTGTATGGGAAATAACGTACCTAACATAATCGGAAATCTAGAAAATATTTCATCGGCGAAAATTTATCCATGCATTTTGTATGGGACCTTTTTTGGACTAAAATAGTATTTATTGATTTTTAGTATGGAAAATAGCCAAAATCTCAGCTAACTCAAATTTTCCCCGATAGAATATTTTCAAATTTCGCATTTATACATTATAGCCGAAATTCTAACATTCTATGAAGAAAAATCCGAGGTACATGAAAGTTCGATAATAATCAAAATTTTGACACCGTGTGCCGCCAGTAGTTCAAATTTAAATTAAAATTGGTTCAAATTATGATTACGATGGTTCAAATTAAGATTAAAATCATTGTTGACAAATAGTCGAATTCAATGAAATTCGTTGCAAATACAAACTTTTTACCACTAAACAGAAAGCTTATACCCGTGGCTTTCATGTACATAAGGTTTTGCCTTAGTTAATTATTTCCATGTGGGAGAAAAAATCACTCAAAATTTGTGCTGCTTTGGAAAGTCGCAATTTGGTTCAACTTTTGATTACCTACCCTACCAGGCTGATAAGAGCAACGATGGTCGGTGTGCAGAACAGCATAAGGATTTAAGGTGAGCTATAGTTATATAGATATATAGGATACTAGCTGTCCCGGCAAACTTTATCTTGCCGTCTTGTGGTGGTTTGACAACTGTTGAGCTCAAAAAAGCACCGCACTCTTGATTGATTTCATTTCGGTCGTGTTGATTTCCTTCCCAGCTCATGAAAATCAGTACTTCATTCATTCATTTTTATCGGCTGTTCGAGTCCGTATGAAGTTGATCATCAATATTAACTTCTTTTCTCGATCAGCCTAGATAGCTGTGTAGTGTCGGTAGCGATTGTCTCAATTGGCTAAGAATAACACTACGGACCGCCTGTTCCGGTGGTAAGAATCCACCAACAGGTGACCCCTAATTCATGGTGTGATGCGGCTTTATGCTTACCGTGCCTAGGAATGAATGGCTAGGGGGGTCTAATAAAAACCTAACCGCTAACGGAGCCTGTGGAGTACCAGGGCGCCCTCCACAGTATGTAGCCCTTACTGCGCTAACCGGAGGAATGGTGCAGTGGACTTTGTGTTTCTCCGAGACAATCAGCTGCCCTTCTTTAGTTTCACTTGAGGCTAAATAAGGGCGGGATTATGAAGATGTTGTTAATTAGTTTAAATTTTCACCTATATGGTTTCGCATTATGCGATTTACACAGTGTATTCTGTGTATCCTCGCCTTTGGCGTTTTCCAATCGATACCGATTTGGTTTTATTGTTGCTGTTCTTTGTTGTGCTGTTGTTGCGAAGAGTTTAATCTTACCTAGTTTGGGTAGTGGCTACGGTTAAGATAGCTCAGATCAATCTTCAGCATAAAAGAACAGCAACGATCAATCTTTGCAGACTTATGCAAAATGGTACAGCCCAAGTGGCCTTGGTACAAGAACCTTACTTTCGTAAGGGAAATTTTTATCTAGGAAACCTTGTGAACCCGGTGTTTGCCACTTTCAGTAAACATGAAATGGCAAACTCGCGTGTCATGCCTCGAGCCTGTGTGCTTGTCAACAACGCAATAGTTGCTACACTCATCTCTGAACTAACCACCAGAGATGTATGTGCTATCACAATTGATGTATCTGTTGGAAACCTCAACAGGAAATACGTCTATTGTTCTGTGTATTTATCGCATGATGAACCATCCCCTACGGATGCTTTCAAACAAGTCATCGCATACTGCACTTCAAAAGGCCTTCCGCTAATTGTTGGCAGTGATGCTAAGGCTCACCTTATCATCTGGGGCAGCTCAGACATTAACTTGAGAGGCTCCAGTTTGATGGAGTACTTAAGTAGTACAGATCTTGCATTACTTAACATAGGCAACCGCCCCACCTTCATGGTATCTGCTAGAGAGGAAGTGTTAGATATAACGCTTTGCTCTAGCAGAATTAGTCACGAGCTGACCAATTGGCATGTGTCAGATGAAGAATCTTTATCTGACCATCGCTACATCTTTTTTGAACATTTAAATGTTACTTCGCAAACATTGCGTTTCAGCAATCCTCGGTCAACAAACTGGGATCTCTATACTGATTTGGTTGCAGCCAAATTTCATGGATATTCGCCATCCATTGACACTCCAAGTGATTTAGATGATGCCGTTGATACTACAACGACCTTTATCATGGAAGCTTTTGAAGAAGCATGCCCTCTACGGTCTGTGAAGATCACAAGAGGAACCCCTTGGTGGAACTCTGATCTGGCGAAACTCAGGAAACAATGTAGAAAGAGTTGGAACAGACGACGTTCGGCTGGTTTGGAGGCTTTCAGGTCGGCTCGCAATGCCTACAGGAAAGCTCTCCGGTCTGCTGAACGATCCGGCTGGAAAAACCTTTGTACAAATGTTTCCAACTTGAGTGAAGTCAGTCGGTTAAACAAAATCCTTGCGAAATCTAAGGATTTCCGGATGAACGAACTTTGTTTGCCAAATGGCGATCTGACTTCTTCTGATGAGGAAGTTCTGGAATGCTTATTCAGCACACACTTCCCTGGATGTGTGGATATTACATATTCGGATGATCCTGATGTCTTTTCTTGTAGTTATGATTCTTTAGCTTCGGCTCGGAGTATTGTAACTATAGAATCGATTGAGTGGGCTCTAAATAGCTTTGCTCCTTTCAAATCTCCTGGGGCAGATGGGATTTATCCTATTTTGCTTCAGAAGGGATTTGATTATTTCAAACATGTTTTGAAAAAACTACTTGTTTGCAGTTTTGCTACAGGGTATATTCCCAAATCCTGGAGGGATATTACTGTAAAGTTTATTCCGAAAGTGGGTCGTGCGTCGTATGAAGAAGCAAAGAGTTTCAGACCTATCAGTTTGACCTCTTTTCTTCTGAAATGCTTAGAACGCATTGTGGATCATCACATCCGTGATGTTCATCTGGCCAACGTGCCTCTTCATGTGAACCAACATGCCTACCAATCTGGTAAGTCCACTGGGACTCTTTTACACAAGGTTGTTTACGATATTTTCTTCTGAAATGCTTAGAACGCATTGTGGATCATCACATCCGTGATGTTCATCTGGCCAACGTGCCTCTTCATGTGAACCAACATGCCTACCAATCTGGTAAGTCCACTGGGACTCTTTTACACAAGGTTGTTTACGATATCGAGAAAGCATTCGCTCAAAAGCAATCTTGTTTGGGTGTTTTCTTAGATATCGAGGGTGCCTTTGACAACGTGCCTTTCGATGCCATATTGGAAGCCGCACGGAGTCATGGTATATCTCCAATGATTTCCAATTGGATTCACCAAATGCTCAAAAACCGATATCTCTTCTCGACATTGCGTCTAGCAGGGATTAGGAAATTGAGTGTTTGTGGATGCCCCCAAGGGGGTGTCTTATCACCGCTTTTGTGGAATCTCGTAGCAGATACGCTATTGAGGCAACTCAATAATAGCGGTTTTCCTACTTATGGTTTTGCCGACGACTACCTAACATTGTTAGTTGGTATGTGCATCAGCACCCTTTTCGACCTGATGCAAAACGCCCTTCAGGTAGTTGAGGGTTGGTGTCGCCAATATGGCCTTTCGGTTAATCCGAGTAAAACATCTATTGTTCTTTTCACGGAAAGGCGAAACCGTAATGGCGTTCGACCTTTGCGTCTCTTTGATTCTGAAATCGATGTGACTGAACAGGTAAAGTACGTTGGAGTCATTCTTGATTCCAAGCTTTCCTGGACACCTCACATTGAGTTCAGAATCAAGAAAGCTTGTATGGCCTTCGGGCAATGCCGGCGTACTTTTGGTACAACTTGGGGTCTAAAACCCAAGTATATCAAATGGATTTACACAACTGTGGTTCGGCCAATATTGGCTTATGGATGTCTTGTGTGGTGGCAAAAGGGTGAAGTGAGAACGGTCCAATCAAAATTAGGCCATCTCCAAAGGATGTGCTTAATGGCGATGTCTGGAGCGTTCTCTTCAACTCCTACGGCAGCGCTAGAAGTTCTCTTTGACGTTGCCCCACTACACATTCATCTCAAACAAGAAGCCCTTTCTTGCACTTACCGGTTACGGGTACTCGGTCTACTAGAGGAAACTCCTGTGAACCGCACATCAACACACACCTCGTTGTTTCCACTTTTGGTGAATTGGGACAAAATTGTCCTTGCTCCAAGTGATCTTACAATTGCTTGTAATTTTCCATATAGGACATTTTCCACGAAATTCCCTTCCCGGGAAGAGTGGACATCTGGTTATCTGGAAAGAAGTATTTCAGACGGCATCGTATGTTACACTGATGGCTCCCTTCTCGAAGGTCGAGCAGGTGCTGGTGTTTATTCTCGTGAGCTAAGGCTGTATCAGTCTTACTCACTTAGTAGACACTGCACCGTTTTTCAGGCCGAAATCTTTGCTCTTATGTGCGGAGTGCAATCAGCACTCCAGCAGCACGTAATGGGCAAAGTAATATACTTCTGTTCAGATAGCCAGGCTGCTATTAAAGCACTTGCTTCGGCCAACTCCAGGTCGAAGATAGTTATCGCTTGTCGAACTCAAATCGAGGAGCTGAATTCAGCAAACGCTGTTCACCTTCTATGGGTACCTGGTCATTCTTCCATCGCTGGAAATGAATTGGCTGATGAGTTAGCTCGCTCTGGAGCATCACATGACTTCATTGGCCCTGAGCCAGCTATTCCGATATCGAAGTGTTGGATTAAGCTTCAGATTCACACCTGGGCTGTCATTCAACACAGACAATATTGGAATAGTTTGGAGTCATGTCGTCAAACCAAATTGTATAGTGCTGAGCCATCTCTACGGGTGGCGAAGTATCTAACTAATCTGTCTAAGCAGAATTGCAGCATGTTGGTCAAAGCATTGACTGGCCACTGCCGACTCAGCTATCACATGGCGAATATTCAGCAAGCTGATTCATTTGCCTGTGATAGCTGTGAATCCGATTATGGAACTTCGTATCATTTGATATGTAACTGTCCAGTTTTCGCGCAACTGCGTTTCCGAGTATTCGGTAAACACTTATTAAGTGAAACTGACTTCAGAAACCTGAATCTTCATGATATTCTGTTGTTCTTAACCCGCTGTGGTAAAGAGCTATAGGCTCTCTTTCGCTTTATGCGTTATTACAGTGCCCTTTTCAGGGCGCTGTTTGAACCCATTGTGGTACGCTTGTGCGTTAGTACCCTCTTCCAGGGTATTTTTCCTATTTCCCTACCTGTCCCTATCCCCATCCAAATCCTTTTTCCTTCCTTTTCCCTCAGGTAGATAATAAAATAGGCTGTTATTTTGGCGATGGCACAAATGTCCCAAATGGAGGATAACGTGCCTCTGGAGCCGGCCTTCTGATACCTGATACCTAGTTAATTATTTCCATGTGGGAGAAAAAATCACTCAAAATTTGTGCTGCTTTGGAAAGTCGCAATTTGGTTCAACTTTTGATTACCTACCCTACCAGGCTGATAAGAGCTACGATGGTCGGTGTGCAGAACAGCATAAGGATTTAAGGTGAGCTATAGTTATATAGATATATAGGATACTAGCTGTCCCGGCAAACTTTGTCTTGCCGTCTTGTGGTGGTTTGACAACTGTTGAGCTCAAAAAAGCACCGCACTCTTGATTGATTTCATTTCGGTCGTGTTGATTTCCTTCCCAGCTCATGAAAATCAGTACTTCATTAATTTTCTTACTTTTTTAGATGATTTTCACAACTTTTACTACTTATAAACACAGCCACCATGAATACCAATCAAATCCTGCAAGAGTCATCCCGATCGGTTGAGCCGTTCGTGAGTTTTATTGCCTCAAAGGAACATTAAACTCATTTATATATATATAGACTAGCTGTCCCGGCAAACTTCGCCTTGCCAAGCTGTGGTGGTTTGACAGCTATTGAGCTCATAACAGCACAGCACTCTAGATTGATTTAATTTAGATCGTGTTGATTTTCTTCCCAGTTCATGAAAAATTAGTATTTTCTCAATTTTCCTACTGTTTTAGTTGATTTTTGTAACTTTTTCTACATATAAACACAGCCACCACGAATACGAATCGAACCATGCAAGAGTCATGCTGATCGGTCCACCCGTTCTTGAGTTTTGTTGCCTCAAAGGAACTTCAAACTCATTTTTATATATAGATAGATATATATAGATATAGATATATAGATATCCAGTTCATTTGAATCTCGACGGGGACTACGACAAGGTGATGGACTTTCCTGCCTACTATTCAACATCGCCCTGGAAGGTGTTATGCGACGAGCTGGTCTCAACAGCCGGGGTACGATCTTCACGAAATCCGGCCAATTTGTCTGTTTTGCGGATGATATGGATATTATTGCTAGAACATTTGGAACGGTGGCAGAACTATACACCCGCCTGAAACGTGAAGTAGCAAAGGTCGGACTGGTGGTGAATGCGGCTAAGACAAATCACAGAGAACAGACATTCAGGCTAGAATAAATTTCATCTGGAAAGTTGTGTAAGGATTTGAATCTTTACTCGAGTAAGGTTGCCAACCAATACACGATGACAACACTAACGCCACCAAACACCATATTGCCACAGTCAGTGGTGAATTGAAACATTTCAAGTGGTGAATAAAATTAGTATGGGAAATCAACCGGTAATTTCCCATACTAATTTAATTCACCACTTGAAATGTTTCAATTCACCACTGACTGTGGCAATATGGTGTTTGGCGGCGTTAGTGTTGTCATCGTGTATTGGTTTGCAACCTTACTCAAGTGAAGATTCAAATCCTTACACAACTTTCTGAATGAAATTTGTTCTAGCCTGGATGTCTGTTCTCTGTGAATATACATAGTTTATAGGGGTAGGCGGGGCAATATGGACACCCGGGGCAGAATGAACACCCTCAATATTTTGAAATATGCGAACTTTTTTGAACTTTTAATGAATAGAGAATATAGTCCATTTGTCTAAAACGTAGTTTTAGGAAAGAAACATTCGAAATTAAAATTATACTTGATTTTACACGAAAAAGTTGCGTCCTCCGGTTTTTGTGCATGGAAATTATAATTTTCACACCATCTAAAATAAGATTTAATGATTAATTTGTTGCAGGTCGATTAAAACCTGATATTTCTAAAACACATGCAAGTAGTATTGCTGTATCTACATGCTTAACATGTTTATATTTTCTTCTTTATTATATCAAGAAACAAGTTTGGAAATATCTTCTGCTGCCGGGGCAAAATGGACACTCACTTTTTTGAAAGAAGCTGCAAGGGAAAAATATAACCTAAATCACAAACCAACCAAAGTCTTCGATTTCAGTATATTTTCGGTTAAATGTTCACTATAGTAGACATAGGGTGAAACAAATTGGTCAAAAAACGACAGCAGTGGAAAATAGTTGTTCTAGGCACAGCTGTACAGCCGACAAAAACGAAGCTTTATCCAAAACAGCCTGAATTTAAATTAACTGAACAAAAATGAACTACGTTGGCGTATTATTCATCCATAATAGTTGTTTTGTAATGAAATGACTTTATAGGTGTAAATAATGTACGAAATTCGCAAAATTCTCATGGTGTCCATATTGCCCCATGGGGGTGTCCATTCTGCCCCGTATGCTTGAAAACGGTCATGAAAAACTAACATTTTTCAAAACATTTTTTGAAGTGGATAAATAATTTTTCTTCGTAAGTATTCTTATGCAATAGATGCTAAATAGACTTTAAAAGGATACATGTATCAAAATACTAAACTTTTTTGACATCTTGCCAGGTAAAGTTGGCAAAATCCTTAGGGTGTCCATATTGCCCCGCCTACCCCTACTATTGAAATAAAAAACTTCTGACTATCTGACATGGACAAAATGCGCAAGTACTAATAAAATATAACAGAGCAAAAAAGCTCCATCTATGTGTTCAACACTTAACATAGGCAAAGCTTTTCGTAGTGTGACGCCACATGGGAGTATGTATCATCAATAAGTGTATCGCGCTCATCTCGCAACATGCAACACCGAAGGCAAACTGTATGCAGCCATTAGTACAATAATGCCGCGACACATTACTAAACGACGTTGTGATCGTTGTGCTCGTTATTAATTTTTCCTTCAAGTACAAAATAATTTATACAGAAAATACTGAAATAAAATCTTATATCACATTCTTGGTGAAATGATAGAAGATGGAAATCATATGAAATGTCTAAGAATGTAGGAAAAAACTACCGTGTCGAACTATGAAACTTGAAATTAATCACACTTTTTGCGCAAGCTAAACCGTATAAAAGAGAAATCTCTTTAGATAGTATTAGACTGAATATATTATGTCATAACGTCATGTATTATGTCATTATGTATTTCGATAAAAACTATAAGTTAGCAATTTTAGAAACTGAAGGATACTGACTTATATCATCTCAGATCAGTGCTGTGAATTCAAAATTACATAAAGGTTTTTTTTTGTTTCTTGAGATTTGGTGATTTGTGTTTATAAAAATGAAACTTGTTTGTAGAAATGAAACGGCATGCCCATTACCCATCTTCCATCTTATTGATTTTCATTGTGAAAAAGATTCAAATGCTCTACCATTTTACGCCTCATAAAGCACAGAACAATTGCTATTTAAACGAGTACATAATGCATTCTTCGACCTCATCTGCACAACTCATCTACCAGCTTACACATACCTACTTATACGTCTCCTAGGTACCGTAGTTTATTGCAACAAAATTGGACCAAGTTTTGACGTGATCTGCGCCACGAAAAAAAAAATGTGTCAAGAACACCTAATTGAAACCTTCGGACAGCAATTGTCCACCGGGCTGTTTTTTAGCTCGCCATCGGATACAAAGAACGTATGCAAAACAGAATTGGCATCAGACAGTCAGTGGTAGTAGGTAGTAGCATGCTGGTGTTTGCGTACCTAGCCATACGTGTAACAGGTCATAAAAAACCTGTTGCCTCACAAGCTTCAGCGCAAACCATGCTTACAAATGGCTCTGAATATCGTGTGCACCACTGTTTGAGATTTTGCGCGCATTCAACTCACTCTCTCAGCTGACCGTGCGTATACGACGATCATGTGGATCATAGAAATAGCTGAGATTGGTAAGCTTTTTTCGTACGTGATCTGATCCCACAAAAGCCGTTTAGCTTCAGGTCTATAGTAAAATCTCTTTCACCAATTTCAGTTCCTTGCCAGATGCTTACGATCTTCCGACTTACAGTGATCGTGTCTGGAGTGTGTACCTACCTATTGATATGAATGATTTTTTAAAGGTAATTGAAGGCTTCTGCGGTTTCTTGTGGATACGAAAGAGCAACACCGATTGGATTGTTTGATGAGTCATATGTGCCTGTATTTTTTACCTAGCCCGAGAGAGCTTAATGTTTTTTCTTCTGATTCAACACTTAAGATCAGGCGGGACGATGGTTGAATCGTCCGCCATTGCACTGTTATTAGTAAGATGCAAACCTCATCTATGTACTTCATTTTATTGACTACAAATTTGATCGTTCATTTGCTCACTTGTGGTGCACAATTGACTAAGGCTACATGAGTGCAATGGAAATTGATATTTGCATCTGCAATATCGCGAGGCAAATTGTTATAAAGAGAGGTAAGATATCAAAAATTACACGTCGTCCCGTGCGGCTTTAAGTTTTACCAAAAATAACATTTTGATTTTATTTCTTAAATTGTTACACAATTCGTTAGTGTTATGACAGTGTTTTTTAGTCTGGTAAGCTTCTGGAAAATCCATCCTTGTCTTGAACCTGGGTCAAATGCTTCCAGTCATTCTGGAGGTGAATAGAACCTTTTCTACCGCAAGCAGCCATCGTGGATGCGGCCTGCTACAGAATCGCCGGCCTCTGCCTAGTAATCTACCGAATGTAATGTTCGCCTTTCGTTCTTTCGGCATCAGTGCGACGTGACCAGCCCAGCGCAGCCGGCCTTGTTTTATGAGCTTCCCCATATCCGTTTCTTTGTACACTTGCTGTAACTTGTAAAACCGTGTTTCTTTACTGGCGATTTTTTTTTTAATTTTCTCCGGTTGACGTTCTTCAAGACTCGCGGTTTTATTGAACACCCGGAAATACAGTACTTTTTCGATTATATCACGAATAAAAAAATAATCGCGTGATATACTGGAGCGTGATAAAATTGAAACATATATTTTGCGAGTGTTTTTATTACTCTAAATACACCTAAATAAATACAAAAAAGCAAATAAAAACCGAACGAAACATAAAACCACGCAATAGAAATTGAAAATTTCAAGCAGCATTTTGAAAAAAAAAAATATCAAGGAGTCATCCTAGACTGTATTTATGCTGCATTGTAGAGCAATGTGAAGATATCCCTTCAACGCCTCAACTAACTAGTGAAGACGAAATGGAGCCACATGAAATGGAATGCATTAAGTCTGAAATGGCACTCAATAGTTTCCTCGAGTGAGCAAGCAATAAGTAGCATTTTGAGTCTTGAGTATTATTTAAGTTATGACATCCATGCATGGTAGCAATTGATCATTTTATAACAGTCGTTTTAGTGATTTTAATGGTCTATTCTGACGAACATCTTTAGATTCTCTTATGCTAGGAATCTTTCTAAGCTTATATGAAGTTGCGAACGGCATTCTAAAGCTTGAATTTTGACAGTTAAAATTGCAGTTTTATATAGCTTTCCGTTTGTTAGGTAAATATTTGAGATGTTTTAGAATGCGATTCTAGATAGTCAAGTTCAGTACCCGGTCTGAAACCCCTTATCACCTTTACTACTGAAACAATTTAGGGTAGAAGCATTAGTTTTGGCCATAACATAGATTGAAACCTTTCATATTGGCATATTGGTAGTTTTAAATGGGTAATTTGTATTTTTTTAGGAGTGGTTTCTCTTAGACTGGCCAAAACTGGTGAACGAACGCTACTAATGTGCAAAAGTAGCATTACTTATGATAATTTATATGTCCTACTTAGTTTGAAATATGTACTCGAAAATATTTCTATCAAATATCATAGCGTGATAAAATCGAAAAAAATACCGTGCTTGAATCGAGCGTGATATAATGGAGCGTGATTAAATAGAACCGTGATACAACGTGAATTATTGCCGACCATCACCTCAAAGTATTTCACGGAGCGCTTCGAAGTGATCGCCCACACCACCACCCGTCCAATCCAAATGCACATCCAACACTACAGGGTTGAATGAATTGCGAATTTTATTTCCAAAATATTCGTGGACTACGAACTAAAACTTACGGCAGTTTCTGAACATGACTACGTTATAGTTTTGACCGAAACCTGGCTTGATGAAGTTGCCTTCTCTGCTCAACCGCAGAAGTTCATCGGCAATAGCCGCTCAACTGGCGCTATTGAACGTGTTCATTGCATTCAGAGTCACTACTGCACAGTAGCGAATTCCCTCTTACGCTGGAACGTTATTTTGGTTGTCTTTGTAACCGACATGATAGCGTCTACGGTCGACCTCCCCTTCCGGAAGCCGAACTGGAGACCATTTAGACTCTCGGTATTCCTCAACATTCTGTTAAGGATGATCTTTTCGAGCACCTTCCCGCCGGGTTAATCAAACTATTGGTCTATATGCCGACGGGTGTATGGGTGGTTTCCCCGCCTTTGGCAATAGAACATTTCGGGATGCTTTGCAATAGCTACTTTTGAGGCCACTCCGTCCGAGCCTGGGGCCTTTTCTACGCTAAGGGACTGTGCTATCCACGCAAGTTCCACATCGGTGACCTTCTCCTAATCATGCTCGCTGCATCCCCCACCTAGCCCGTAGGCAGGCGCGGTGCAGGTCCGTAATCGCGTGAGTACACCAGTAAGCCGGTGGCCTCCCATTTATAGGGTGGACTTGCCTAGGCATGATTACATCGCATGCACGCGAGAGTAGCGCTACCAGCTCGCCGCCGTCTAAATCAAGTAGGTTTCGCTCACGGCGGCGCGCCTCCCTTCAATACCCCTTCGTCAAAATATGGTGTCTTCCATCCAGGGTGCCTGATTTCCACTTTTCATCTTCTTCCACACTCGAATACAGTCAGCAGCAAACGCTTGTCGCTTTAGTTTGTGTGTTTGCTTGTCAGCGACGACAGCAAACACCGGCGAACGGTGGGAAGCCATACATGGAATTTAAACATTCGTCCACATTCGCATCGCAAGCGATGGAGAGGTGATGCGATTCGCGAGTGATAGGTATTGCGCGTACGAATTTTTGAAGTTTTCAAAAAATGTTTATTATTTTCTTTGCTAATCTAGCATTTCAACAACAATACACTAAAAACGTATGCATTACATGCAGAAATTCTCTTCTAGTTATGATAATAGACGCTTCGATCGCTCACCAGCATTCGTCACCATTCGCCATTCATTCATTCGCTTGCGATCCAAACTGCGACAATCGGCCACGAATATCCATATCAACCAGCTTGCGCATCGCTTCCCACAGTCCTGCATCTACGTGAACTGCTCGATCGGCCACCGCGCTTTATGGCCTTCGGCGCCGCCTCTCCTACACAGTTTGCTCCTGTCAGGGCAATTGCAGTCTCATGACTCGTGTCCTGGTTCCAGACACCTGAAACAAACCTCCGGTAGCACCAGCCTACCTTAATCCTCCCTACTTTAAAGGACTTTATTACGTCCGCCACAGGTAGCTGAACCAAAGCTACTTGTGCCCCTGTCAACCCCTTCCGTGGCTTAAGGGCTGCGGCGGCCACCTGCACCTCGCACTGTTGCCGCAGTGCCCTGACGAGCTCTTCCACTTTGGTGACCTCATCTAGGTTTCATCTAGGTAGGCTTTCATCTCTACCCCTTCGCCAAGGACCTCTTCCGTCAAACTTTTGTAGGCGGCGCCCTTGTGCTCCTTATCGCTCTTCAGCTCCTGGATCATCTCTCCGATACGAGTACGTCTGATATTGCGCACATCGGCTCCCATATCCATGAGCTGGATGACGCTTCGCATCGTCCTCCAGCCGTCCGAGGACTTAGACTGTTCGGTCTAGATGACAAGCGCGTCGCTTTTCACGCCCTTGGCACCTACTCTTCTACACCTTCTTGGTTTGGCGTCCCTGATCTCCTCGACTAGCATTTTTTTTCTTCTTCCTCTTCCGCTAGACTTCGGTCCAAGGGGGTCCTCCCTTGGGGTCCTCCTATTGGTTCGCCCTGCTATGTGGTTGCTGAAGGCCTAACAACGGTCACAACCCCCTGTTCCCTTCTATCCGGGAGGGGCCAACTCTTCCAGGCTCGCCCTTCCCAGCTTCCGGGACGACCTTCAGGGTTAGTATCCGCCTAGCCTTCCAGGCACCGCCAGATAGCTCCTCACCTGACGGCTGCCTCACCCGCTTATGCGAGTGCTTATCAAAAGCAGTCTCATCCGCCACACCTTCGGGTATTGCTGCGAAAGCGTAGGCCTCTTTCTGGGTAGGCTTCGTAATCTTTACTTACGCCGGTTCTGCCGCAGCTGTAGTCTTCATGAGTCTCTCGTGATCTTACTAGGCATCGTCCATCGACTTACGAAGTCGCAACAGGGCCGTTTTAAAGTCCTTGCTTGTTGGACTTCGTGGACGCAAAGTCGATGATCTTGCCGAGCTGCTGATCAGGCACCTCTCCCACGCTGAAGCTGCGTGTGCACTAAACCCCTCACTTTTCCACGCACTTTTTTTTAACTTCATCATTTATTTGAAGGCTCATGCGCCATTAGGCATAACGGAGCCAAGTTCATTTGAAATTATTATTTTTACAATTTTGTGTTGTTTTTTTTTTATACATTACACAGCGCAACATGTTTTTGTCTCAAGAGCAAACTTATGTGTCTCTGACAGATTTTGGGCCGCTGAATCCAAATCCGGGCTCAGATTTGCTCCAGCATGTCGCAATTTTGGGCTAAACCTTAATTTACAGGGCAAAATATGCGTTTTTGGACTTTTTTTACTACAAGCCATTAAGCATGGAAATATTTGTTTTAAGCATGCAAAAGGTAAAATGGTCAATTAACATCTAAACTAACGACTCATGCAAAATATTTTGTTTTACCAAATCGAATTTGATAGATTTAAGCATTTTATGTTAGAATGTTAACTTGCATGCAACTTTTGGAGGGTGACGTGTATGGGAAATATCGTACCTAGCATAAATCGCTTAAAACTATCAAATTCGATTTGATAAAACGAAATATTTTGCATGAGCCGGTAATCTAGATGTTAATTGACCATTTAACCCTTTGATTGCTCAGATAAAATGTTTCCAAGCTTAATAGCTTGCAGTCAAAAAAGCCCAAAATCGCATATAAATTGAGGTATAGCTCAAAATTGTGACGTGCTGGAGTAAATCTGAGCCCGGATTCGGATTCAGCGGCCCAAAATCTGTCAGAGACACATAAGTTTGCTCTTGAGACAGTCCGAAAGTTAATTTTTGTTACGCTGTGTTAGGGGGCATCCATTTAGTACGTCACGCTAAAAATGAGAATTTTCAACCCCCCTCCCTCCTACGTACGGTTTTTTCCTATATTTAATACATGGCTTGTCACACTTTTCAGTAACCCCTCCCCTCCTCCCTCTAAGCGTGACGTACTTCATGGATAACCCCCTTATGTTAGTTTTGGGGAACCGTAAAACTCGCGGTTTGGTCGAGGTTAGGGGTAACAAAAATTGTTTTGGAAGGGATGTGATTATAGGTACTTTCCATTGACATTCAGCAGCGTAGAATTTAGGCGTTCGCTGCTGGTCAAAGGAAGAGTGGACAAACGACTTGTAACGATACAAACAAACGGGTTTCGAAGGGAGACAGTGGACAACCAAAGCGACAAAAAGGGATCAAACAACTACATCAATTTTCCTTAAATAGGCACTCGTAAACGAGCTTCATGTATTCTAGCTCCAGCTTACCCAAAACATCTCTAATATCTTCCTTTTCTGGTTTCCCTTGTACCCTTAGGGATGCACATAAATCGGATCTGGCAATACCGTATTCGGGACATTCCCACACAACATGGTTGATATCCTGATAGCCTGCACCACAGCTACAACGATTGCTATCTGTGAACCCTATTCGATAGAAATGCGAGCCAAGAGAGTAGCGGTTGGACAGAAGCCGACACATTACCTTGATAAAATCTCGACCTATGTCCAACCCCTTAAACCACACCTGCAGGAGAATGGAATGTAACCACCTCACATTGGTCGGGCTCCATACAAAGGGGCGGCCAAAACTCTCAAAAAACGAAATTGATATTTTTAAACATTATTTCACCTTATAACAAAGCTAATGTATTGTAGTTTTATGATTCTGAATTAAAAGCATACCAGCTTTTGTATTTCAATGACATGTTCACCGCCAAAGTGGCCTAAGTCATTAAATTGAAAAATGAAACATTCGAAAAAAGTAAAATAATAATATTTTGAGAATGGAATATATGTTTAATGTTATCCAGCATATGAAAGCTTGTTGTTGGGCTGTTTGAATGCACGTATGGTGCAAAATTAATACGTTACAAAACTTTTCAAGTTTTCATATATTGTACCTTATGATTTTTCGTAATTTTTAGGTTAAAAAACGGTTCGTGTCGTCACGTGTCGCCGCAATTTCGAATAGTACATCCTAAACATCATGCTTAGGGCTGCATAAAAACGTTTAAATATTTTGCAGAAATTTGCAGTTTTTCAAATTAGAGCTATTTAAAAAAGTCATGTTTTTTCATATATTTTATGTTATTTTTCCATTTGTGACTGAAATAAAATTTATCTTCCCACATTTTTCACACGTTTTGAACAAACTTGATTGGATTTGATCGAAAGTTGATCATTTAATTAAATTCAAATTGATTTTCTAACAAAAAACGCAAAAAATGTGGGGTTTACTGTTTTTTTACCATTTTTGAAATTATTGAGGTTACGTAGTTTTTGAATACCCCTTTTTAAACACTAAAAATACGATATAACATATCTAGACAACCTATAACGTCGATTAAACACATAAAAAGAGTTTTGGCCGAACTTTATCTTTTTCCGACCATTGTGCACCTGCCCAAATCTCCACCATCCCATTTTTGTTGCCAACTGATCAAGGCTTGTTGACGAGCAATTGAGAAAAAATCATCAAAGGCGATTTTTTGGCAAGCGAGTGCGCCTTCTCATTGCCCGGAATCGAGCAATGCGAAGGGACCCAAACCAAGGTGATATTATATGATTGATTCGATAAAGCACTCAGAATTGAACGTATTTCACTTAGGAAATACCGGGAGTGCTTCACCGGCCTCATTGAACGAATAGCCTCTATGGAGCTGAGGCTATCCGTAAAAATGAAGTACTGATCAGAGGGAAGAGAGGCAATTCGCTCTAATGCATAGTGTATAGCCGCCGACGCACTTCTCGCGAAGGGCTTAACTTGGAAGAATAGCGTAGGAAAAATCTCTGATAAAAAATATTAGTAAATATCCCGCATAGAAAAATACGATCAATGCAATCGTTCATATTATAAGAAATTTGTTCGTGGAATGATTACAACAAAAGTTATAATAGTTTAATGATTGGACGATTAAAGTTGAAAATTTGGCATTATTCAGTATGTTTCAAGTATCATACAACTTTTCATGATGATTCATCCAATGGTATATTAATAATTTTGAATAATATGGTTTTTGTACGCTCGGCAAATAACAATAGTTTTGACGAGTTTTTTTTAATATTTTATCACTGCCACACTTTCAAATTGGGTTAAACGGTCCATTTGTGTTTCTGTGTCGTTATAATCGTCGGAAATCAGCACTTTTGAGTTCTAGCTTTTCGATCACTGTAGTAAGAAACAGCTACTTTTGGCGACCACCGTGCAGCAGCCGTTGACTAATAACAAGTTCATTCGCGAATTCTAATGAAAACTCACCTTCATTGGCTGCCACAGCATGCGAGGGGATCAAAAAAAGATCGGTCGTCGATATTGGAAGGTTTCTTATAACTTTTAGGAATTATCCTACCACAGCTCCTATTATTTTAATTTCACCTACTCACTTCTCCAGGTGAAGAACTTTCACGCATTTGAGCCACCCGCGAGCACTGATCCGGCTTAGAGTAGTAACTAAACACCGTGCGAGAAGCAGTAGAAGCAACCTCGGAAATCACACGGTTCGATTCCCAATTCAAGAAAATAAACACAAAAAAAAACGCAAAAGTAAATAATGGTATCCGACAAATGCCCGCAGGGGTGTGCTTTTTTCTCAGTCGGTAAAGCAGATTTTGTGAAATATATCCGTTTTGTTTTTATTATTCGCTGTATCATAATGTTGATGATAAAGTGATCATAATATGTATGATTCCACAAAATTTTTGTTCGAGATAAACGGCATTTTTGAATGGTAACGATACTTAACAACCCATTCGGTCTATCATCGAAACACCGAAAATGATAACTGCTATCATGAATAAGATATGTCGTATCATCTATGTATCATCCAGTTTACGACAACACGTATGATCAGAAAATGATACACTGTTGAATTGGTGTATGATACCCTTTCATTCCAACGCAAACTAATCCTTTTATGGTAAAACTAGGAAAAGTTATCTATGATTAAAATATTGAAAAATCTGCTGAAATCGAGCTACCAGTTTAAGTGCACTTGAAGTAAGTCTGCGCCTTTGAATAATTTGGATCAGAATTCGGCCAAACGGCATTTGTAGACTATTTACGTAATTTGTTAGCGATCGTTTACAGCTGGAAATTGTAAACATTCAATCAACAAGTAGCAGCATGCGTGCGCACTTCCAGCCCTACCAACTGGCCACCAATCTGGTCTGGTACATTCACGTTTCCAGCAATTATTACCATCACTCTCGCTATCGTTCATAAACACTTTGCTTCGCTCGTGTTCTTTCTTCAAAGCTCTCCAGACTCTGTACGTAGGTCCCTTCGCCTGCATGTGTTGGCGACACTGCTGGCTTTACTGTGTATTTTTGCAGTTTGTTGAAATTCGTCTACCGAATGGTTGTAATATCACATAAATTAATGAATCTAATGACCGATGCTGTCATCGAAAGTTTTTGAACATACATTTGTTAACTATGGGGCTGTTCATAAACCACGTAGACCAAATTTTGGTCATCTCAGACCAACCCCCCCTCCCCCTCGAAGACTTTCATCCATACAAAAAAATGATTTTTTCATGGAGCGTAGACTTTGGCCAGACCCCCCCCCCCCCCCCCCCCCCCAAAGTCTACGTGGGTTATGATTGGTCCCTATGTAAGTTGATCTGTATGCATATTGACTCTGCCATGCCAAAATATGTATATGATTGCAAGTATAGACCGAGGTAGATTTACTATGTTTGAAATTCACGTTCTTCAGATTGGTTATGTGCAATTCATGGCTCTAAAATTACTTTGCTTCTATCATAACCAATTGTTAATATTTTCTTCTTACAAATCGTTTATGTTTGAGGTATTCTTGCACTACCAATAGGATGAACTGAAACCATTTGAACTTCAATCCGAGTTTTTATGACTTCCAGGTAGATTGCTCAAACTTTTGGATTTCCATCCCACACTAAACAGCTCATATTAGTGTGCGACTTCATCGTGCTTCCCAGCTCGCTGCGCACTTTGACGCCAGCGACTTTAGTTGTAAGTCCGGAGTTGAACCAAACGGTCGTCATTGCGCGTATTCGCGGCTGCTCTGTCTCACGCGAGAAGAGAGCTTCCTTCTTGAAGAGTGTGCCTATGTGTTGTTAAGTGCTCTGCCTGCTGCTGCATTAGATCACAAGGCATTCCTGTATCTATTCCGCCGTGCAGTTGTGTGAGAGTGAATGGATCACTTGATTCCACCGCCAAGGCAGATGTGAAGAATCGTTGTTGCTAGATACACGGGGAAAGAGCCAAGCGAGACAAAACAAACCATCGAAGGTGCAGCGTGAGTCATCCGGTGGTTGCTCGAACGAAGTGGTGTATGATTGTGTATTTGGGTTCATAATTCTTGTACTGGTTGGTTGGGCATCTGGTGAGGAAGTTTCCCGAATCAACATATCGTGATCAGGGCGCAGAGGAGTGCTAAATAGCGTACACACCAAAAAATCGATTGAGGGTTTCAGCAAAATTTTGCTGAATTTTGCCGAGCTGAAGGTTTCAGCAAAAAATTTGCTGAAATTCAGCAAAATTTGCTGAAATTCAGCAAAATTTGCTGAATTGTTCAGTAAACTCTGCTGTTCATCAGTAACGTTTTGCTGAAATTCAGCAAACTTTGCCGAAAGTTCAGCAAAAAAATTTGCTGGACCCTTCAGCTCGGCAAAATTCAGCAAAATATTGCTGAAAGCGTTTAGTGTGATAAGTTCAACGCACTGTATGGTGCGAAGTATTTGAGCAAATTTAACGGTGTCGTGCTCCGTATAAGTGCGAAGGCGTGGTGGTAAATGTATGGTGACATTTCCGAATTTGGATCACGGTGTCGGTGCTAAATGATGACGACGGCTTGCTTGATAAGGGTACCAAGACTTGTGCGAGTGTGACAAAACAGCAGTTAAACCCAAATTGATGATAAAAGTTTCCTGTAGAAGCAATCGAACGGTTATGAGTGAGTGGTTAATTCAACGAAATGCCAATTACTGCATAGGTGCTGTTGAGGCAAACCAGATAACTAATGCAGTCACCAGTTGCATCCCACACAGCTGATTGTAACTGCAGGAGAATACAACGGATGTGGTCAGCAAATATGGTCATTGGCAGGTAGCTGCTTTTTAGTTGAGCACCGGTGAACTGCATCATATGAATTTAAAAACATGCAATTTTGCTAAAAATCGAGCTGATCTAAGAAATTCAGTTGATAATATTCAAAAAGAATCCGTTAACTTGTTATGTGTTTAAAAAGATTCAGGGTGCGGCTCGGGATAACTGATTTGGTTTTCATACCAGAGAAATAAAGTACTGACGATGGAAACTTTACATTGGATTTAGGCGGTATGAGATCTGAGAATAAAATCATTACTTTATTCCTAGAAAATCGTAACAATAGCAAAATTTGACATTTGAAGATCAAATGAGCAGCTGTTGGTTAGATCTTACAAGAGCTAAATTTGGAATAATGATATTTCAAGGGTAAATTTTGGATATTTTTTTTAGATATTTTACCTCTTGAATCGATCAAACCAATTGCCACATTTTGATGCTTGACCTTCTGTCCCTAATCCCCATACGTATTGGGGATTACTAAAAGTATTTAAGCTGGAATTCCCCCAAAAATATTTCTAGAACTGCATATCGTTCGTTTCCCCATGACTTGATCGTCTTACATGATTCCATGGGATTCTATATTCTCTTGAAATTACACCAGAAGTGATTTAATCATTTTTCAGTATGACCCATTTGGGGTTTCTCATAAACTGCCTCTGGGATTCCTCTAGGTGATCTTGTATGATTTTGTTCGGTTATCTTTTCAGACATTTTTCGGGAATTTACCCACTGAAGGAACAAACTCCTCCAGTAGATTCCATGGAAATTCAGATAATCTATCCAGTTTCTTCTGAGAGTCATCCAGGTTTCCCTTACTTATTCCTGTAAGAATTTCTTCTGAGGCTAATTTAGGCTTTTATATGTAATCTGAATTACCGCCAGTCGGGGTGACGTTGGGCCTGAGGGGTAACTTTGGGCCAAAAATCAAGAAAGGTGTTTCATTCAAAATACTAACATTTACTAAAGTGATTATCATAAAGTGGATAGTTTATGGTAAATATAACTTGATCATTCGCTGTAGAAAAAAGTCAGATTTTGTTAATTTTCCATTGATAAAACGTGATGTGAATATCATGGTTAAGCGTACTGTCTAAAATCTTTTTTTTTTAATGCCCAGTACAAAACAGCTGAACATCGGGCATGTAATGAACTGCTGTTTTCTAGGTATCTTGAGTAGTTGTTTTCAGAAGTAATAATAGTTTTCTTGGTTTTTATGCTATTTTGCATGAAAAACATATTAATTCGATATAGTGCAAATAATTCATTTTGGGGGTGAGTTTGGGTTATATAAAGGCAATGGAGTCAGTACGAGAACCCTACAAATGTGAATTAAAACAACTGAGCGTATTCACATTATTTTATGCTTAAAACGGTGTTTGTTTTACAAATAAATATTTATTTTGTCTTTTGAGAATGCTAGTTGGAGTTATATACAGGGGATAGCGGATGTATTGTAATGGATCATTAATCGTTTACAATAAATGTGGTTAAACTTTCATGTTTGTTTGTCTGTGATGTTATTTTAAAGTGACTAGACACCGATAGGTTGTGCGCAAGCATCTGTATATTCACTAGTTTTGGTTTGCAAGCGATAGTTTCTCACATTGAACAATTTTGTTTGAATTTTAGTGTTTGGCCCAATGTCACTCCCTAGAATGGGCGAAATTGGGCCTATTTCAATTAGGCTATATTATTGTCAAAATGAAAGTTGAAGCAATTATACCACAGAGAAACAGACGTAACACTTACCGTCAGTGGGGGTGTCATTGGGCTAAAATTGCATAGTACATCTCTTTAGAGGTCGTTACAACAATATTTTAGCTCTAAATCAATGTTGTATTCGGTAGACACGTTCATTTTTATACTGTTTAGGATTGTTGAAAGTGAAAATGCTTTAACTTTAATTTTGACAATGATATAGCTTTAATGAAATTGGCCCAATTCCACCCCTTCTAGGGGGTGACATTGGGCCAAACACTAAAATTCAAACAAAGCAATTCAATGTGAGATAATATCGCTTGAAAATCGAAACTATCAAATATATAGATACTTGCCCACAACCTATCAGTGTCTAGTCACTTCAAAATAACATCACAGACAAACAAACGTGGCAATTTTATCAAACAATTCAATGTGAGATAATATCGCTTGAAAATCGAAACTATCAAATATATAGATACTTGCCCACAACCTATCAGTGTCTAGTCACTTCAAAATAACATCACAGACAAACAAACGTGGCAATTTTATCACATTCATTGTAAACGATCAGCGTTCCTACACAATATATCCACTATCCCATAAATATAACTCCAACTATCATTCTCAAAAGACGAAAGTAATATTTCTTTATCATCTGCCTAGCAACTGGTATGCGTGAAATTTAATTTTGCATGAATCTAACATTTATTTCCAAAATTTTACACCGAATAATGTGAATACTCTCAGTCGTTTTAATTCACATTTGTAAGGTTCTCGTACTGATTACATTGCTTTTATATGGCCCAAAGTCACCCCCAAAACGAAGTATTTGTACTACAGCTTGAGTAAATAAGTTTTTCATGCAAAATAGCATACAAAACCAAGAAAACTTATTATACTTTTTGAAACAACTACCCAACACACCGAGAAAACAGTAATGCATTACATGTTCGGTTTTCAGCTGTTTTCTGCTGGGCATTTTAAAACAACGATATTGTACAGTACGCCTATCCATAAAATTCACATCAAGTTTTCTTAATAGAAAATTGACTAAATGTGACTTTTTTCTACATCGGATGGTCAACGCAAGTTATATTTACCGTATACCATCCACTTTTTGATAATCACTTTGATAAATTTTAGTATTTTGAGCGAAACATCTTTCTTGATTTTTGGCCCAAAGTTACCCCCCAGGCCCAATGTCACCCCGACTGGCGGTATCAATAATGATCAATGATCAACAAATATCATTAAAAAGCATCGTCATGAAAACGTAATCTCCCAATGCTAAACGTACTGTATTTGGCCGGGCCGCCACTAGATGGTGGTAGTGAGCAAACGTCAAACAGGAGCACAAACGATACCAGCGCCGCGAGTGGTCGATCGACCTACTAATGAATATTTGAATCAACCGTTAAAAAGGTGATCGATGGGAATCAATGAGAGTGTGACGTCTGTTTCTCTGTGATTATGCTTTAAACAATCCTAAACAATATAAAATCGAACGTGTCTACCGAATTCAACATTGATTTAGAGCTAAAATGTTGTTGTAACGACCTACAAAGTGATAGACTATGCCGTTTTGGCCCAATGACACCCCCACTGACGGTAATTCCTTGGGGTCCTTCGAGGGCTTCTCCAAAGATTCATCAAAACAAGAAACTGGAAGTTTCCTTGGAATTCCTTGGAAAGACAATTAAAGGAATTAATCAAGGTAATTTCTCGGAATTTCTCTAGAAAAACTTTTGGCATGACTTCCCTACTTTTTTTTTGCAGAAATTGGACTTCAAAGAGTTCTTCCAGAAAATCTATCAGAAGTTGGATTGGAATTCCCATTAGAAGCTTCACCAAGAATTCCTCCATATGTTTCTGAAGAGATTACTTCAGGAATTCCTTCGTGGATTTGTTTAGGGGGTTCTTCTGGGATACCGTTAGCAAATTTCATGTCAATTGTATACACTGGAAAAACCATTTAGGTAATGAGTCGAGACTGCCTGAATCGACTTTTTACCTAAATGAATTTAAATAGATTTTTAGGTTGCAAAAAAGTTTAATGAGAGTGTTAATAGAAAAGGTTTCAGAGGCGTTTCAAACGGAATCAGGGCGTTTTAGGAGGTTTCAGAAGGCTCTCAAGTGAATTCCAAGGGGGGCGGGGGTTGGTGGTTGGTTTCAGAAATTTTTGGAAGCGTTTTATTGCATTTCAATATGTTTTTGGGTGTTCCAGAAGATTTCTGCGTTCTCAGGCGTTTGAAAGAGTTTCAAGACGTTTTCATGCATGTCAAGGTGTTTCACAGCATTATAGCAGGTTTCAGTAGGGGTTTAATGGGCTTCGCGGGCTCTCAATTGAGGTTCTCCGGATTTTCAGGAGGTTTTAGAGCCGTTTCAAAATTTTGCAGAATCTCAGATAGGTTCAGGAGGTTTAAAAGGCGGTTCAAAGCGTTCCAAGACGTTACAATGCGTTTCAGAACATTTAAGAGGAGTTTCATCGCAAGTAAGTTACACGAGGGTTTCGGAGGGATTTTAAAAGCTATGCGATTCAATGCTCTTCAAAGTGTTTCAAGGCATTTCAGAAGATTTCCGAGGCGTTTAAGGGGCTTCGCAGGCTCTCAGGGTTCGGGGAGTTCAGAGGCGTTTGACATGGGCTTTCTTCAGAAGTCATACCGGAATTATTCAATTTAATTTCTGAAATTCCTTTATTATTTCCTTCTGGTCCTTGCGATCACACGTTGTCGCATCTCGCCCAACACTATACTTAAATCATGTTCCCAGTTCATTGGTGGTGCCACAGCTTTGTAGAATGTAGCCGCTCGATGCCCGCTTTTCCACACTTTCTGTCCAGTCCAACAAAGTTCATGCAACGCCATGATGTCGATTTTTTTTTAAAAAGACACTACACCGTCTTCAACCAGGGGTTGCACAGACTGAACATTCACTAACATTAGGCAACGGACAACACGGAACACCCAGTGGACCAGTAGAGGATTTTCCGTTTGACGAAAAGTTTCCTCCGGCTAGAGCGGGAATCGAACCCTCACTCCGTGGCACTCACAATACGCCTAAACGACTGACGCCGCTAACCGCACGGCCACGAAGCCCACGAATTTGAGGGTATGTAATTCGTTTTAGCTTATCCTGTCGCATCTTGCGAAACCAATTAACTTTCTTTTCCATGTTCCAAGTTTCCAATCGTATTCGCAATGGGGATTTTTATGGGTGGCCATCGTGCCAGTTCTGTTTAGCGTTCCAACCAACACTGGGACGACCACGCTGATGGGACTACCACCTTACATCTAGCTGGGCGAAATGCAGCTTTTCTTATTCGCTGCTTGAGCCGCACGTTCTTGGTGAACAGACGCTCGGGTCGTACCTCCTCAATTTAGCTGAAGTCAGAAGGACAACAGTGCCCAGACTGGCCTACCTGCTAAGTACACAACTCTTGGCTGGCGGTCATTGTCCATCGCTTGACCCGTGGAAGCATGAGGTAGGAACTTGTGAGGTCCAGAGCTATGTCGGACGCTCTCCTTATCGACTCACCGTTTTGCAAACCCTCCACCCCCACCCCCGTTAATATCTTCCAGGAGTTTCTTTTGAGAACTCTAGATATGTTCCCTCTAGGAATCTTCCTAGAGTTTCTTCTTCTGGACGGAGAATTCTGCAGAAATACCAAGAGTAAATAATACTGTAAAAATCTGTAGAGGAATTTAATAGAATCTACAGAAAGCATTCTCGGCAAAGTCTTCAGAAGAACTTTTTGGGTAGGTAGCAAAGTACTTATTTCACAACATCAATATAACTATTTTTACAACGTGTAGCAATAAACTGTGAAAAGTGATCCAAAACTACTTTGTAATTATTTTTTTCCTCGTTTAATCGTGCGCTTTCCTTTTCAATCAATTTCGAGGCAAAAATCCCTCTAAAGTGCAATGAAGGCCAGTGTGACACACCAGCATAAAAAGCAGCATAACCTGTTATCTCGTCCGGTCCAGAGAAAAAAAAATGTTCCACCTTATCCAGAAGAAAATTTCACCGGAACAACAAGTACCTGTATACCGTGCTGCCCGCAGATTGTGCGTTTTGAGCCGCAGGTTTAAGCTTGTGCTGCACAAAGTGCACTACACAGGCGGGTTTTTTAAATGAACCAAAACGTAGGTAGTCCATGTGCACAGGCTAGGAATGATGGTCCCAGCGAGAAAGGTTTTTGAACTCTCCACCACCACCACCACCGGTAGGAAACAGGAAGGGAAAAATCTGCAAACAATGCAAAACATACCGCGGAACCATGGTGAAGAAAGGTGTTTAGCTCCGATCTAGTGGTTAGGGAAAGCTAGCACAAAATGCACCCGCAAAGAAAAATTAAAATGGCAATGCAGAGCGTAACCTTCTTTGAAAAAAAAAATACCAAATAATTTATGAACTTGCAGCACTACATACATACCACTTCACTGATTCATAGAATCATAGAGCCTCAATAAACGTAACCACACGGATAGAGGTGAAATACTAACGATCATAACATGATATTGGTGTGATTGATTAAAAACATAAAATATCTGAAAATAATACAAAAAAAAATGTTCCTGAACATCTGTACAAGATCAAAATTTGATATGTCAAGATCAATCGCTGCTATTGGTTAGATCTTACAAGATCTAAATATGATCTGATGACGATGTTCCAGGAATAAATTTTAGATATTATTTTTAGATCTAATGAATCAAACCAATATCACGTTTTGATCTCAATATCAAAATATGCTATTATTGAGCTCTTTTACTCTACCCGGGTAGGGGCTAGCTAACTATTTTCAATGCATAAAGTTATAGAGCCTAACATTGGTGTAGCCGACCACGTCCATAGGGTCATCGGGGAAGCATTAAAATATTAGTCTGCCAGTCATTGTTACTAGAGGCCAAAGAATCCTCTGCATCTCAACGTTGTCTTGGGAAGGGTGGTAGGTAATGGTGTGAATAAGAGTTGTTTGACGCGACATTTGAACATTTTGAACCACTTCCCTCTACACAACGAGCAATGGAGCGTACCTTATAATTTCGTGACCGTTGATCGTCGTCGGTCCAGCTTTTCCTCTCACTTGATTATTGTCTTGATTTATGTGATGGTGATGGTCGGCGGCGGCCGCGGTGGTCCCCGCTTTCATTCATGGAGCACAGCATCTCACCGTAATAGTAGGTATATGTTGGATGGATAAGTTCTTCTTTTGTGGACACCGTTCGTGTTTCTTGTTTTAACCGCTCGCTTGTTCCGCAGGGCAGCTTCATTTCACTTTTCGATCACCGGTCATTCCGCAGACGGTGGTGCGCGCAAGTGAACTTGCTCTTGGCGCAATGAGTCATGAAAGCAAGCATGATGGCGCACGATTTTGGGTCAAGCGGTGTTTATTCGCATATCATTATGCTCGTTTTATTTTCATGGTGCTTGGTGGGGTTTGTACTTGCAATAAAATTCGAAACTATATGTGATTTTTACCTTATTCGACACGAATGCCACTCTAGCGGTAAAGTGTCTTTAATAAACTAATAATGCTAATAACTATATGTGATTTAGAGCCATCAGTTTGTTTTATTAGGCTCTGTCTGGTGTCTATACACAATGTGTATATTACTTTGGACGTTTCAGTTTCAGTCAATTTATAAACGCTTGTTCATGCGAAAAAAAATTACAAACTCACCTTGATGGCTACAGTGCAACTTTACTGCAACACCGAGGATACCATCTTCATTGGTATATTTGGTGTATGGAGAAATAATGGACAAAAAAGTTATTTTTTTAAGAAAAAGTAGATTTTTTGAAAATTTTTGACGCTTTTAACATTATTTTCGATTTGATCAAATTATGCATAATTTGTCATAAAAAGGTTTTGAGCAAATTTTTCCTAAATGAGAACGTTTCCGAGATACAGAATTTCTTTTTATAAAATTCACTGAAATCATCCAAGTGTGGGACGTGTTCGAATGTTTGTCACGTGAATGTAATGAAGATTCTTTCGGGAAGATCCTACATTACTTTTCGCACCATAGGCAAAACCGGCAACAAATTTGGTCAAAAACATTATAAGTTTACTTTGCGGTGTACGAAAAAGTTATTTGGCAAATGGTCATCTACAATAATACCGAAGGATTTGATTGTTGAACGCTTTTAGTGCCACTTAGCTGCAAAAATCGAAAACTTAAGATTTCTGCATACATTTGGCCACGTTTTCACAAACAAACTTCAAGCTTGTTGAGCGCCCCCTTAGACTTGACCGATTTTGCTGTAATTTTGAACGTAGCTTCTGGGAGTCCAGAATATTTGATTCAAGAGGTGAGACTTGGTATTTTCCGAAATTTGTGTTTACCGAGCGACTTTCTACACAGATAAAAATAATGAGATTTACACGTCATGTGAACTTCATTTTACTCATGTAAAGTTAATGTTATGATGGTTTACATGATATATCATGTAAATTTGTGTTATATGTCATGTAAACTTTCAGAGTCATGCTGAATTACATGACATATAATGGAAGTTTACATGATATTTTATGAACTTTAGATGATATGTCATGTAAACTTCTATGATATCCCACGCTCCAATTATGTACATCATATGTCACAGAATTTTCAACTCTTTTATCGATCTGTGTACTGTAAAGAAAAGACACGGACGCGTTCAATGCTTCCAGTGAGCTATTCGCTCTTCGAAGGAAGCACGACACTAGACAACGGACTAACATGCAACGCCCAGTATCACAGCCAAAAACTTTTCCTGGCAGCCGCGGTGGGAATCGAACCCGCGCTCCTCATCACGATGCGACTTAATGCTTGGTGACACTAGGCGCACTACCACGAAGCCACACTATATGGCGACCGTGCCTTTCTTCTGCATGCCAGACATGCTTATCGCTCCTTTAAGTGCAATGTTGAACGGTAAAGTGCAGCGGCTGGTTTCCGCACTTAAGATGTCCTTTCTTGTGGGCTGCAAAACGGTGAGTCGATAAGGAGAGCGTCCAACATAGCTCTGATCCTCACAAGTTCCTACCTCATGCTTCCACGGGTCAAGCGATGACAAAGACCGCCAGCTAAGAGTTGTGTGCTTTTCTGGTAGAGCAGCCTGGGCACTGTTGTCCTTCTGACTTCAGCTAGATTGAGGAGGTACGATTCGAGCGTTTGTTCACCAAGGAGGTGCGGCTCAAACAGCGTCTGTTCTGGCATCCAGCGGCTGAGTATGAAACGCTGCACCACGCCCAGCTAAATCCAAGGTAGTAGCCCCATCAGCGTGGTCGTCCTAGTGTTGGTTGGGACGTTAAACAGAACTGGCACGATGGCCCTCCGGGGAGACAGGAGTGTTGGCGTAGGCCCCATAAGCGTAAAAATCCCCATTACGAATAACATAGGAGAAAATACGACTCGATACAATCGACAAAGACCCACGCGACGAAATAAGGACTGCGATTGGAAACGTGGAACATGGAATTGCAAGTCACTAGGTTTCGCAGGATGTGACAGGATAATCTACGACGAACTACATCCCCGCAACTTCGACATCGTGACGTTGCAGGAACTTTGTTGGACTGGACAGAAAGTGTGAAAAGCGGGCATCGAGCGGCTACCTTCTACCAAAGCTGTGGCACCACCAATGAACTGGGAACAGTATTTATAGTGTTGGGAAAGATGCGACAACGTGTGATCGGGTGGCAGCCGATCAACGCAAGGATGTGCATGTTGAGAGTTAAGGGCCGTTTCTTCAACTACAGCATCATTAACGTCCACTGCCCACACGAAGGGAGACCTGATGACGAGAAAGAAGCGTTCTACGCGCAGTTAGAGCAAACATACGATGGTTGCTCGCCACGTGACGTGAAAATCGTTGTCAGCAACATGAACGCGCAGGTAGGAAGGGAGGATATGTACAGACCGGTAATCGGGCTAAACAGCCTGCACGCCGTATCGAATGATAACGGCCAGCGATGCGTAAACTTTGCAGCCTCCCGTGGTATGGTAGTCCAAAGCACCTTCTTCCCCCGCAAAGTCACCTGGAGATCACCCGACAATCAAACAGAAAATCAAATCGACCACGTTCTAATCGACGGTAAATTCTTCTCGGATATAACCAATATCCGCACATACCGCAGTGCGAATATAGATTCGGATCACTACTTAGTCGCTGTATGCATGCGCTCAAAACTATCGACAGTTATCACCACGCGTCGAAGTCGAACGCCGCCGCTCAACATCGAGCAGCTGCGTAACGTAGAAGTGGCTCAAGACTACGCGCAGCAGTTAGCAGTGGCCCTACCAACGGAAGAGCAGCTTGGCGCAGCTACACTTGAAGATGGCTGGAGGGACATCCGATCCGCCATAGGTAGTACCTCGGCTACAGCACTAGGCTTCGCGACTCCGAATCACAGAAACGACTGGTACGACGGCGAATGTGAACAGTTGAAAAACGAGAAGAATGCAGCATGGGTGAGAATGCTGCAACACCATACGAGAGCGAATAAGGCACGTTACAGACAGGCACAGGCAGAACTCAGTCTTCCGGATGAAGAAGCGCCAGCAGGAAGAACGAGTCGCGAAACGATGGAATAGCTGTATCGTGCTAAGGACATACGAAAGTTCTACGAGAAGCTGAACCGCTCGCGCAGAGGCTTTGTGCCACAAGCCGACATGTGCCGAGATAATCACGGGAATATTCTCACGAGCGAGCGTGAGGTGGTCGAGAGGTGGCGGCAGCATTACGATGAGCACCTCAATGGCGACGTTGCAAGTACCGAAGGTGGCGTGGTAACAGATCTAGGAGTATGTGCACAGGATGAAAGACTTCCGGCCCCTGACCTTCAAGAGATTGAGGAGAAGGTTGGCCGGTTGAGAAACAATAAAGCCGCTGGAGTAGATCAACTACCAAGCGAGCTTCAAAAATACGGTGGAGAAGCACTGGTGAGAGCACTACACTGGGTCATTACCAATATTTGGGAAGAGGAAGTATTACCGGAGGAATGGATGGAAGGTATCGTGTGTCCCACCTACAAAAAGGGCGACAAGTTGGATTGCGGGAACTACCGCGCGATCACACTACTGAGCGCTGCCTACAAGATACTCTCTCACATTTTATGCCGTCAACTATCACCGATTGCAAGAGAGTTCGTGGGCAATATCAGGCTGGATTCATGGGTGAACGCGCTACAACGGACCAGATGTTCGCCATCCGCCAGGTGTTGCAGAAATGCCGCGAATACAACGTGCCCACACATCACTTGTTCATCGATTTTAAATCGGCGTATGATACAATCGATCGAGAACAGCTATGGCAGATTATGCACGAATACGGATTCCCGGATAAATTGACACGCTTGATCAAGGCGACGATGGATCGAGTGATGTGCGTAGTTCGAGTATCAGGGACACTCTCAAGTCCCTTCGAATCTCGCAGAGGGTTACGGCAAAGTAATGGTCTTTCGTGCTTGCTGTTCAACATTGCTTCAGAAGGTGTAATAAGGAGAGCGGGGATAAACACGAGTGGAAAGATTTTCACGAAGTCCGTTCAGCTGCTTGGTTTCGCTGATGATATTGATATTATTGCTCGTAAATTTGAGACGATGGCGGAAACGTACATCGGACTCAAGAGTGAAGCCAGACGTATCGGATTAGTCATTAATGTGTCGAAGACAAAGTACATGATGGCAAAGGGCTCCAGGGAGGAATCAGCGCGCCCGCCACCCCGAATTTATATCGACAGTGATGAAATCGAGGCGCTTGAAGAATTCGTGTACTTGGGCTCACTGGTGACCGACGACAACGACACCAGCAGAGAAATTCAGACGCGCATTGTGGCAGGAAATCGTGCTTACTTTGGACTCCGCAAAACTCTACGATCGAATAAAGTTCGCCGTAACACGAAGTTTACTATCTACAAAACGCTGATTAGACCGGTCGTCCACTATGGGCACGAAACATGGACTCTACGTGCAGAGGACCAACGCGCCCTTGGAGTTTTCGAACGGAAGGTGTTGTACCATCTACGGTGGAGTGCAGATGGAAGACGGGACTTGGTGAAGGCGAATGAATCACGAGCTGCATCAGCTGCTGAGAGAACCAACCATCGTCCAAACCACGAAAATCGGGAGGTTACGGTGGGCGGGTCACGTCATCAGGATGTCGGATAGCAACCCGACTAAAATGGTTCTCGAGAGTCATCCGACCTGTAGAAAAAGACGTGGAGCGCAGCGAGCTAGGTGGGTCGACCAAGGGGAGGACGATCTGCGGACCCTACGCAGAGTGCGAAACTGGAGACAAACAGCCATGGACCGAGTGGAATGGAGACGGCTACTATGTACAGCAGAGGCCACTCGGCCTTAGTCTGATCGGTAAGGTAAGTATGTCCTTTCTTGTAGTTATGATTCTTAAGCTTCAGCTCGGAGTATCATAACTTTAGAATCAATTGAATGGGCACTAAATAGCTTTGCTCCTTTCAAATCTCCTGGGGATTTATCCTATTTTGCTTAAGAAGGGATTTGATTATTTCAAACATGTTTTGAAAAAAATTACTTGTTTGCAGTTTTGCTACAGGGTAAATTCCCAAATCCTGGCGGGATATTACTGTAAATTTTATTTCGAAAGTGGGTTGTGCGTCGTATGAAGAAGCAAAGAGTTTCAGACCTATCAGTTTAACTCCTTTTCTTCTGAAATGTTTAGAACGCATTGTCGATCATCACATCCGTGATGTTCATCTGGCCAATGTGCCTCTTCATGTGAATCAACATGCTTACCAATCTGGAAAGTCCACTGTGACTCTTTTACACAAAGTTGTTTACGATATCGAGAAGCCAATCGCTCAAGAGCAATTTTGCTTGGGTGTTTTCTTAGATATCGAGGGTGCCTTTGACAACGTGTCTTTCGATGCCATATTGGAAGCCGCACGGGGTCATGGTATATCTCCATACATACATACATACATACATACATTTATTTGTTCAACATCATTAAGACAAGACATAATCAACAATAGTACGCCACAATACTCGGTTTGTGGCTGCCGCTCTCCATCCTCGGTCGCGCCCAATGCTCGTCAAGTCACGCTCCACCTGGTCCGCCCATCGTGCTCTCTGCGCTCCACGCCTTCTTGTGCCAACTGGATCAGTCGCAAACACCAGCTTTGCAGGGTTGTTGTCCGGCATTCTTGCAACATGCCCTGCCCACCGTATCCTTCCGGCTTTGGCATTGGCGTATCTAGGATTTTTCCCCAGGGGGTGCCTAGGGGGTGCCAGTTTCAGTGGCTTCTAGGTTATTTTGCTTTTATTGTAAAAGGAAATAGGTACTGATCCACCCTCAATTTCTTAGTATAATGATATACTGCGTCGCGGAAAAAATAGAACGGAAATTTAAACGCGCTATATTTTAAAGAACTTTTTTTTTTGGAAAATCCAAACCGTTGTACTGATGTGAGGTTTGGAAACTTGATAACTTGATTGCGTATACTACATGGAATTTGTTTTGCAATTTATTTCAATTGAGACTACTTTTGCAAATCTCTCAGTTGTTCTTTTGGATTTGGCAAATTTCTTCGGCAATATCTTTGTATCCCCTTTGTATCCCCTTCGGCAATTTCTTTAATAATTTATTTGGTAATATGTTTAGGAATTGACACTAAATACCTTTCACGCATCTTTTGAAAATTTAATCGGCAATAACTTTGAAAATTTCTTCGTCAATCCCATTACGAGTTTATTTGGCTCTAATTTCATTGGAAAATCCTCTGAAATGTTTTTACTTTGGAAACTTCTTCACATTTTTTTTGGAAATGTCTTCGGAAATCATCCTACTTTTTATGGATTTTCGTCGATTTTTTGGACTTTTATTATCTATGCTATTCGGTATTTCTTCGCCAATTCCTTCGAAAAAATCTTCGGATATTCTTTTATAAATCGAATTTTAATAAAAATTCTTCAGAAAATTTCTTCTAGATTTTTTCAGTAATTATTTAAGGAAATCCTGCAGCAGATAGTTTTGGAATAAATTCGGCAATTCCGATATTACTTGCATTGAAAATTTATTTGGGAATTTTAACAGCAATTTCCTTGGAAATTTTGGAAACTTCGATTATTACTATGGGAACTTCTTCGGTAATTCCTTTGGAAATTGATTCGGCAAATTCCTTAAAGATTCCCTTTGAAAATTTATTTGAAAAAAAAAATCTTTGGTGGTTTTTTAAACATTCTGTCACGGTGATACTGCGACAATTACTTTTGGAATTCTTTCAAAATATTATTCAGGAACTCCTTTGAACTCCTTTCGAAAAATTCTTTGAGGATTTCTTCGAAAATGTTTTGTGAATGTTTGTGAAATTTTTTATAGAATATATTTCGGCAATTTATTTTGAGATTTAATTTAGCAAATTAAAAAAAAAGCTTAATGTTTTCTTTAGGAATTCCACTGGTAATTCTAATATGAATTGCTTTGCAGCTACTCTGAAAGTTCTAAAGTAATTTTAATTGAAATTTTTCCAGTAATTTCTTTTAGAATTTGTCGTGAAGTTTTCCGTGAATTTCATAGGGTTTTCTTCAAGCAAGCCCAGTTTCTAATTTCTGATTTTCCAATTCAGACATTTTCGGAAGCAATAGATATAAATAGTATTAAATCATAAAGAATTGCAAAAGTAATCACGATAAAATTGCCTGAGAAATTTGCAAAACTGAAAAAAATTTCTAAAAAAATTTCAGAAGAATATCTATTAAAATTATAAAAAGAAAACCAAAGAAATTAAATAAATTAAATTCCAATGAAACTATCACAGAAATTAAAAAAAAAACATGCTGAAGGAACTTGCAAAGAAATGGCCATACTGCGGTCTAGCGAACACGGAGTCGTGGGTTCGAATCCCACCCATCTCTCAATTTGTCGATTAGCTATAATCTGTGCCTTCTAATCAATTACAAGTTTATAGGATTTCACTAGAGATTTTTCTAGTAATACTGCCTAGGATTTCACTGGAAATTCCAACTATTCCCGAAATACGTTTAGGGAATCCTCTACAGATTTATATTGGAATTTCTTCAGCTAGAATTCCTTGAAGAAGGCCAAGAAGAGTTCCAGGAGTAATATCATGATTAATTTCTAAAGCAATCCATGAATAAAAACTCTAGAGGATCGCCTGGATGAATCTTAAGAAAAATCACTGGAAGAATCAAAGGCAATTCTGAAAGTATCCAAGGAAAATTGCCTAGAAGAATCCCAGCAAGAATGCCAGAAGAAATCCCTAGAGGGATGCCTGCAGGTATCACAATAAAAACTTCTAGAGGAGACCTAGGAGGCATTGTTGTCACATTAGAGACAGCGGGAATCGCTTATGGAATCCCACGAGGAGTTCCTGGAGGAATCCAATGATAAATATTTGGAGAAATCCCAGGAGAAAAATCCTTTAAGATTTCCAGGAGGAGACACTGAAGGCAATGCTCCAATGAAGATTGCCTTGAATAATCCCAGCAAGTTTTTGGAGGAATCCCTGGAGAAATTCTTAGAAGAATTCCTAGAAGAATTCCGGGAAGTATTTCAGTAAGAATTTCTGGAGGAGTCCTAGGAGGAATTGCTGGAAGAACCACAGCAGGAATAGCTTGAGAAATCCACCTGAAATTCCTGGAGGAAAAGCATGAGAAGCTTATGAGAGAATCCTTGGATAAAATATCTTGGATAAACATTCCTAGAGAAATCACCGGAGAGCTTCTGAAGAAATCACAGGAAAAATCTCAAGAGGTATTATTTGAAGGATTCTGTGATGTATCATTGTAGAAATTTCAGCATAAATTCTAGGATTTATTGCTGGAGAAAACCACACAGGAAATGCCTGGGAGAATCCAAAGAAAAAATCCTTGGAATACCTAGAGATGTCCTTGCAAGGACCGGTAAATGTGTTTTGAAAGAATTTATAACGAAGCCCCTGAATGGAAGAATTTCTGAAGGAATCTCAGGAAGATTTTCCGGAAGAATTCCAGCCACAATGCTAGAATAAATTCGTATAAGAATCACTAGAAGAATTTCTGGACGTATTCTAGTAAGAATATCTGAAGGAATTTCTGGAAGAGCCTCAGGAAAACTTGTTTGAGGTATCCTTGGACGAAGGCCAAAAGGAGTTTATGCAGGAATTTCTGGAGGAATCTTTGGATAACATCTCTGAAGGAATTCCTGGATGAGTGCTTGGAGAAATCCGTGGTAGAACAATCAAAGAAATTTCTGCAAGGATTCCAGGAAGTTTGCCTGGAAAGATCCCAGCAAAAAAGCCAGGAGAAAGCTCTAGAAGAATCCGTAGCATAATTTCTAATAATAAAGTTCCTCAGTTAGAATTTCTGGAGGAAGAATAGTTGGAATAACCGCAGGAATAGCTTGATGATCGCAGCTGGAATATCTGGAGAAATTCTTAGAATCAGCAATAGCGGGAGTATCCTAAAAGTAGTTCTCCTAAAAATGCCTGGAGGAATACCTACAGTTTTCCTTGGAAGAATCGGTAGAAGTATACTGGAGGAATCCCTGATGGAATCGCAGGAGGAATTTCTGGAGGAATCTCAGGAGGATTTCCCGAAAGTATTGCAGCAAGTAAGTATGCCAGGACAATTCCCTAGAAGTATTTCTGAAGGAGTTCTAATGGGGATTGCTTGAAGAATTCCAGCTGGAATTCATGGAGGAGGTCAATAGAAGTTCTTGGAGAAATCTTCTGTGGAATTTCTAGAAGAAACTCTGGAGGAAGTCCTGGATAAATCCTTGAAGAAATCTCTGGATGAATCACCGAAGGGATTTTTAGAAAAATCCCAGGGAGATTTTCCGGAAGAATTTCTGGAACTTTCCTAGTAGAATACCTGAAGGTACCACAGCGAGAATTTTTTGAGGAGTTCTAAGAGAAATTGCTGCAAGAATCGCAGCAGGAGTTGCTTGAGGAATCCTAGCCACAATTCCCGGAGGAAGGCCAATATAAGCTTCTGGAGGAATTCCATGAGAAATTTCTGGAAGAATCTCTGAATAAAATCTCTAAAGGAATTCCTGAAAGAATCACCGCAGAAACTTCTGAAGGGATCCCAGGAAGATTGTATTGAATAATCCTGCCAGGAATTCCTGAAGGAATCCCAATAAGTTTTTTTTAGAGGAATCCCTAGAAAAATTCCGAGAAGTATCGAAGTAAGAATTTCCTAAGATATGTATCCTAGAAGAATTTGCTGGACCAGTCTGTGCAGAAATTTCTAGAATGTACAATTCCATCAGGACTGCCTGGAGAATCCTAAGGGAAGTTTATTGAAAGAAAAATCGGTAGGAATCCATAAGAAAGCCTAGAGAAATCACTGTATGAATAGATAGAGATATTTATGGAGAAATCCATAGAGAAGTCTGTTGATAGTTTTACCAATATCCCAAACGCCAAAACATACAACAAGTATTTAAGTAATTCTGGGTGTGCTTTAGTTTTGTTGAAATGCGACATTAATAAATATTAGAATTATTGTGTTCAATTTTAGGTCTCTGTCGTGCAAAAATTCTAGGGGGTGCCAAATTTGATCTAGGGGGTGCCAGGCACCCCTGGAACCCCCCCTAGCTACGCCAATGCCGGCTTTGGCCACCTTCTGGATGCTGGGTTCGCCGTAAAGTGCAGCGAGCTCGTGGTTCATTCTTCTCCGCCACACACCGTTCTCCTGCACACCGCCGAAGATCGTTCTTAGCACACGTCGCTCGAAAACTCCGAGTGCTTGTAGGTCCTCCTCGAGCATGGTCCATGTCTCGTGCCCGTAGAGGATCACCGGTCTTATTAGCGTTTTGTACATGGTGCATTTGGTGCGTGGGTGAATCTTTTTCGACCGCAGTTTCTTCTGGAGCCCGTAGTAGGCCCGACTTCCGCTGATGATGCGCCTCCGAATTTCTCGGCTCACGTTGTTGTCGGCCGTCAGTAAGGATCCGAGGTAGACGAATTCCTCCACCACCTCGAAAGTATCCCCGTCTATCGTAACATTTCTACCCAGACGTATCCGGTCGTGTTCGGTTCCGCCTACCAGCATGTACTTTGTTTTTGAGGCATTCACCACCAGTCCGACCCTTGCTGCTTCGCGTTTCAGGCGGGTGTACAGTTCTGCCACCGTTCCAAATGTCCTAGCGATAATGTCCATGTCGTCCGCAAAGCACACAAATTGACCGGATTTTGTGAAAATCGTTCCCCGGCTGTTGAGCCCGGCTCGTCGCATCACACCTTCCAGCGCGATGTTGAAGAGTAGACATGAGAGTCCGTCACCTTGTCGCAGTCCCCGGCGAGATACGAATGAACTGGATAGTTCACCCGAAACCCTTACGCAGTTTTGCACACCGTCCATCGTTGCTTTAATCAGTCTAGTCAGCTTCCCAGGAAAGCCGTTTTCGTCCATGATTCTCCATAGTTCTGCGCGGTCGATACTATCGTATGCCGCTTTGAAGTCGATGAACAGGTGGTGCGTTGGGACCTGGTATTCACGGCATTTCTGGAGGATTTGCCGTACGGTAAAGATCTGGTCCGTTGTCGACCGGCCGTCGATGAAGCCGGCTTGATAACTTCCCACGAACTCATTTGTTTTAGGTGACAGACGACGGAAGATGATCTGGGATAGCACTTTGTAGGCAGCATTCAAAATAGTGATCGCCCTGAAGTTCTCACATTCCAAATGGTCGCCTTTCTTGTGAATGGGGCAGATTACCCCTTCCTTCCACTCCTCCACTAGCTGATCGGTTTCCCAGATCCTGACTATCAGCCGATGCAGACAGGTGGCCAACTTTTCTGGGCCCATCTTGATGAGTTCAGCTGCGATACCATCCTTACCAGCTGCTTTGTTGGTTTTGAGCTGGTGAATGGCATCCTTAACTTCCCTCAGCGTGGGAGTTGGTTCATTTCCGTCCTCCGCTGCACTGGCGTCGTCGCTCCTTCCGTTGCCGTGAGCTCCCGTGCCTACGTTCTCCACGCCGTTCAGGTGCTGATCGAAGTGCTGCTTCCACCTTTCGATCACCTCACGTCCGTCCGTCAAGAGGCCTCCGTCTTTATCCCTGCATATTTCGGCTCGCGGCACGAAGCCGTTGCGGGATGCGTTGAGCTTCTGATAGAACTTCCGTGTTTCTTGGGAACGGCACAGCAGTTCCATTTCTTCACACTCCGCTTCTTCCAGGCGGCGCTTTTTCTCCCGAAAGAGGCGGGTCTGCTGTTTCCGCTTCTGGTATATCTCCAATGATTTCCAATTAGATACACCAAATGCTCAAAAACCGACATCTCTTCTCGACATTGCGTCAAGCGGCAATTAGGAAATTGAGTGTTTGTGGATGTCCCCAAGGGGGAGTCTTTCGGTAGCTGGGAAATCAGTGGAGAATGTTGAAAGCTTCTATTATCTTGGTAGCCAAATGGCGGCCGATGGTGGCACTACGATCGACGTAGATGCACGGAACAAGAAAGCGGAGAGCTGCCTTTGCGAGTTTACGAAATGTATGGAAAAAAACAATCACATTAGTCGACGTCCCAAAAGCAGAATTTTCAACTCGAACGTGATATCTGTGCTGCTGTACGCAAGTGAAACTTGATGTGTGTCAGCGTAGAACACTCAACGGCTGCAAGTCTTCATCAAATGATACCTCACAATTGAATCTCCAACGCGTCAAGCACACTCCACGCAGGGGCGGTAACGAAATCTGCAAGCAAGCGTTAAATTGGCTTCTTTAGCGGTGTTGAGATAGTTCCATATTCTAAATCTGCATGCGAAACTGAGCCGAAATCCAAATTTTCATGAATTTTGGTGCCCGGGAACCTATTTAAAAATCAATTTAAAGTTTGTATGGGAGCGATTTGCCGAATCACCCCTCGTCGCATTTTGTACTGGGTGGAGCTGTCAAACAGTTACCCAGCTGTCAAAAGGTGATTTCAAAAAATCTCTTTGAAATTGATTTTAGGTACCAAAATAAAGTTCTAAAAATCTGAAAAAAATCATAGTGGCTCAGAAAAAGGTGCTCTTTCGTATAAAATCAAAAAATCGATACATTTTTCTTAATTTAAAAACCCAATTGGAGCCAAGCTGGACATGGCAGCAGATGCAGACCCAGAGGCTCATGGCTGCGCAGCCTCAACAAAGAAATAAAGGAAGTCGATAGAAATTTGAACTGACCACATATCAAGGCGATGCGGTGGGCAATCGTACTAGATGAATGTTTTTGAATTCGGCCATCTGCATCACCATGGGTACTCAGGACTGAAAATTGTAAGTCCTCCTCTCTCTCTCTCCTCTTCTTGGCGTAACGTCCTCACTGGGACAAAGCCTGCTTCTCAGCTTAGTGTTCAATGAGCACTTCCACAATTTTTAACTGAGAGCTTCCTCTGCCAATGACCATTTTGCATGTGTATATCGTGTGGCAGGCACGAAGATACTCTATGCCCAAGGAAGTCAAGGAAATTTCCTTTACGAAAAGATCCTGGACCGACCGGAAATCGAACCCGTCACCCTCAGCATGGTCATGCTAAATACCCGTGCGTTTACCGCCTCGGCTATATGGGCCCTTGAAGTTGTAAGTTGTAAGTGTTAGGCCCTAATCAAAAATCATTGTCGAATCTTAGACACCCTCAGCATGGTCTTGCTCAAGCGCATTTTCCAATTTGATTAGATGGGTCCTCAATATTTGTCTACTCTAATCATTTTTTCGAAAGAGCTTCAATGTGAAATCACTTCATGCACGTTTGAAATAGCTTCAAGTATCTCTCAGGGTGAGACGAATATCACATCATGGCCAATTATCCGAACCTAGCGTTGTTGTCATTCGTCCAGTATGCAAATACCAAAACAAAACACTTCACATATTACGTCAAGTCAGCTTGTGTCCAGTTTACGGTTGACGACTAAAAATGTTTCAACAAGACACCCACTCCTAGATGAACGATTGTGTATTATATACGAACACTTGTTGCAAATATTTAACCTTCTTGAACGTGCAAATATGCAAGCATCATATAAGTTTATTTATCAGCATTTTCCCAATTTTGTTTGACTGTTTGAATTCTATGTTGAAAAAAAAATATGAACTTATGTGAGTTCAAAGTCCAACCTCAAGCCAATATGTATCGTCATTCTAATGAACCATGAGTACCGTCGTTGGGGGTGAGAATGGGTCAAAAAAGGGTACTCAAAGATTGTTTGTTAAATAACAAATGCAGTTGAAGTCAGAATAACTTTTTATTTGGTATGTATACTCTTCTATATGGTAATGATAGTTTAACGGAAAAGTGCCACATTATATAAATTGTCTACTAAACTACCAATGATTGAAAATTGACCCAATCTCACCCCTTAGAGTGGGTGAGAATGGGTCAAAGTATTCGAAGTCGCCTTGCTAAGAATACAAATTAATTTTATTGATCATATCTAGTAAACCTACTTAAAATACAATGTTACCATGACGAATAAAAACTTAGGTAATTTTAAAAGATGATTAATCCACCTAAACGGGCTAATACAATCGAAAAAATGGTTGAATGTTGATAAAATAAAGTTTGTATGTTGTATCGCCATTTTTAGTCACCATAATCATCCTCATTTAAAGTTTCAACCTCCATGAGAGGAGCGAGATTACAACGAGGGAGAGGCGCATTAAAAGATTTATTGAAAAAAAAAAAACATGTTACTTTTCGACGTTCGTTCGACTTCTGAAATTTTGTCATGTTACCGGTTTTATGGCCCGGTATTTCCTGGATGCAACTACCGTCTGGTAGTTTCACGATATTTCCTTAAAATTTAAAAAAATGAGTGGAGTAGAAAAACGCTATCAAGTATATTTTGCGAGCTTACGATATTGCAGTACACTAAAAATTATCTGATGATCAGAGGAGCTGTCCAAACGCATGGGTTTATTGTTATAAATGATTTTAGGCACTAAACGTATGAACACACTCGCTTGACACTTCGACATATTTTCGAAAAAGAACGTGCTTTTATTAAGATACGGTAAACATGGCACCACTCTAACGTCAAATGGGGACTGGATAACAAGTTGAATTTTTAGTTAAGGTTATGTGCACTCGATAACTTGCCTGACCCAATCTCACCCCCATTCTTAATATTTAGACATAGGGTTGAAAATATTGAATTTTTAAATAAAAAGTGCATTGATAGTCCACTTTTTTCGTTGCATCAACCTACAGCTAACCACTTATAAGAAAAATTACACTAGTTTACAGAATAAAACAAAAGTCGTGAACTTCTGTCAACGACCAAAGTTTTTGAAGCATAATTTAGCGCTGATTTCGAAACCGTGCTTCAAAAAATTTAAAGTAGAACAGTTTTTGAGTTTTAGCTCAATATCAAGCTTCACAACTTTTTAAAATATGGAATTTCATAAAATTCAAATAGCTTGCGTTTTGTTCAACCAATTTTAAATCTTTTTCCATAAATTAAAAGCTGAATATAATACCATTAGATCATCTGAATGCAGGTTTTGCGTCAGATTGATGGAAATCAAGATATTGGCGAGTTTTTGGGACGATCTCCTTAAATTTTAGCAAAATTTCTAAAAAGTTATGAAGAAATGTATTTTTTTAATAAGAAAAAAACAATTTAAAAATTCTTTCTCAACGTTTATTTGACATATTATATGTGGGTGAGTTACAGTAAAAAATTCAGCTCAATCGGAACATTGATTACGGAGAATGAGATGTGTGAAGTGAGCGACTTTGCTTAAAAATAGTACAAAAATCGATTTCAAGCCATCAACCTTGTATGGAAAGTCGAAAAAATTTCCGCTCTACTGTAATTTTTTTCCTTCGCGTTTTCGAACTCAGGGCATGATTCTACACCAAAAACGATCATCAGCTTACCGAGTTCAAAAATGCTGTAAACTAGTGTTATGGTTAGGTACTTGTGCGAAACATTACGAAGGAGAAATTTTTTCAGAGTGATTCACTAGTAGTTTCATACTATAAGTTTAGCCACAAATTTAACCAAAAAACGATTATTGCTAAACATCTTATTCTGCATCATGATGTGTAAAAACATCTTCTCTTTGAAATAATATAAAGTTTTCAATATAAATAAGCGATAGTTGATGAGCTATTTCCAATTTTATGTTTCTCCGTTTTGACCCAATCTCACCCCCCAGACCCATTGTCACCCCCATCGACGGTATATCATCATTATAACGAACGGTAAATTAATCACTGGTTGGATTATTCCGTTCCAAACATGCCACATGCCCTACCTACCATACGGTGAGCTAAATACACAAACACACCGCGATGACTAACCAGATTAATAGTGATTTGTTTGGCAACTTTTTATTTACCAACCCCACGAGCAGTTAGCGGTCTTCTCATTATCTCTTTACAATTTCTCTGCAGAGTACTTCCCAGTTGGGCGTCTTCAAGTTTTTACCTCCGCGCGTTTTCGTGTCTGGACTCCACGCCTAGTGTGGGCATCTTGAGTGCCGTAAACTTCCCCATCGCACCGCAGAGAAAAGGGCAGATGCGTTCAACCGGACCGTGGTCAGCATCGTAAGACATGGACATTTCCCAAACTTCGTCTTCGACGGGGACGACGTCCCCTTCGCGCCGCAGTAGTATACCAGTCCCTAAGCGCAAGAGCTCCCTGCATCTCTACATATCGAACAGCATCGTGGGGCCTTCGAATTCCTCCTCGCCCTCGTCCGCTTCGTCCACCCATGGAGAGGACCATGTGAATGAATTCGGCGGCAGCAGAGCTGACTCACCGTCTCCGCATTCGGCGTCATCGTCCCGATCCGCCACGGCCATGAGCATGCACAACTCGCTCTATGTGCCCCGGAGCTCAGCCGCCACCGCCACCGCCGCCGCAACCGAGATCAATACCAACGAGTATCTACAGCTGCGCGAGAATCACAATAGACTGATCAACAAGTGTGAAGAAAGTGAGTATTACTTGGACACAGTGGTTTCTAAGTTTATCAAAATACTATATAATTTATTATTTCTCAAAAGTTTTGACTCTGTTCAAACGTTATATTCCAAAGCGTTTTTCAAATAGCCTTGGCTAATATGCACGAGGTGAAACAACATTACCCTAATAAAATTATGTTTGACTATCTAGCCAAGTGATTTGTTATTACCAACATGTTTCAGATGTATTGCATATGGGAATTGGGTCCATAACTTTCCTATTCGCTGGCTTTCTTCTCCGCAAAATTGTATCACGTTATGTGGCGTAGTTGGTTAACGCATCCAATCTATTCATCCGACCTAAATGCCATCCAGACAAATGCCTTCCGGCCATTTGTCATAAGACCTTCAAAGTCGATCAGTAACAACAAGTTTAAAATTAGCATCCGTTTTACGAACCGCGGTTCACAACTTGGGAACGTCTTTAGCGCGTAATCCGATTGTGTTATACCATTTCTTTGACACTATTCGCGATTGCATAAAAACCGAAAATCGTTTTATTGGCCCTTGAAAGATCAATTCACTATAATTTTATTACATCAACCGCGCGACGAAATAAAAATCATTCATCCGTTATGAAACCAACATACACATGATGCTCATATTCACATTATAAAACGTTCAATTCCAGTAACGAAGCGGAATCAAAATCTCGAAAACACAACCCAAATGCTGAAGAAGAGCATAGTGGCCCTCCAGACGGAAATTGCTACTCTCCGAAAAGAGCGAACCGATAAAAATCGAAAACTGAAGAAAAAACTATCGGAAATTGTCCCATCCGGTGAGGGCATCAGCAGCGATGATGAGGCATCAGAAAAATCATCAAAATCAGATAACAACTCCAGCACCGTGGATCAGCCGCAGCACTCACAGGGTCCCAAACCCAGGGAAGGAGAAATGGATGTAGCACTGAACGAGCTGGAAAAGCTCAAATCCTATGTGAACAATGTCGAACTGCAGCTGTACGAGGCGAACGAGAAGATTTCCGAGCTACAGGAAAGCGTAAGTATAAAGCCAGAGAGCCATATCTCAATCTCCCGTGCAACGCAACAAGTTCTTTCATGAAATGTATCTTCCATTGCAGAAGCAACAATCCGAGGAGACAATCATCAAGATGCGCGCCGAGAAAGATGAGTTCAGTAAAATCGCACGACTCATGTCGGCCAACATGCAGGAATCGATTGATGCAAGTCAACGGTAAGTGCCTGAGCTAAGATACGAAAAGAAGCACGTTGGGGGAGCTTTTCCGGCCTGATTTTGTGCCTATGGTTCCAGTAAAACAGTAGTTATTGTGTTAAAAAACGAAACAACACTAAATTTTGTTCTACTTCCAAATCTTAACAAATCTTCAATTTTTTTAAATTTTGTAAGGCAAATTAATTGGCATCTTCAATATTCATGGATTTCTGAAAGAATCTGTAAAGAACTTTCAGAATTCCAGAAGCAATTTTTGAAAGAATACTTGGAAGAGCTTCTGGAGAAACTACTGAAAGAATCCTAAAAAATCTCATAAAAAGCTTCCAAGAAAAAAAATACTTGAAAAATTCTTGAAAGAATTCCTTAGATAATTCAGGAATTTCTGGAAGGAACCTCTGGAACAAATCCTTCAAAAATCTAAAGTAACTAATGGAGGAATTTTCAAGAGACTCATGGGAGAATTCTTGAGTCAATCCATAGAAAATCTTTTTAAGTAGGAGAAATTTTTGCAAGAAGCTCTGGGGAAATTCCCATAAAAGCCATTGGAGGCATTCCAGCATGAATCTTATGGAGAATCTGTGCAGAAATTTGTGGAGGCATTCCAGTAGAAATATCTGTAGGAATCCCTGCAGAAAAACTCTTGAGTCTGGGAGAATTCATTGGAGGGATTCCTAAAGAAATGGAGCGCAATAATATCCGAAGAAATTCCTGAGCAAAATCCTAGAAGAATTCCTGAAGGATCCTTGAAGAAATTTCAGAAGGAATCATGATTCTGAATAATTACCAGGAGGACTTTATGAAGCAATCCTTGAGAGAATACCTAGAATAATTTCTGGAGCAATATTTTAATAAAACCCTGGAACATTTTCTAGAAAAAATCTCAAGACAAATTTGTAGAAAAATTCACAGAAAATTCTCAGAGCAGAATTCCTGGAGGATTCCTTGGATGGATTCATGGAAAACAAATCTGAAGGATTCCCTAGTAAAATTAAAAAAAAAAAAATCCCAGTAGAAGTTTTGAAGGAATCCCTTGAGGAGCTTCTGAAGCAATATCTTGAGGTATTCATTTAGGTTTGATTTTTTTTAAGTTATGCAGGAAAACATGAAAAAAAATCTTGATAATTTCTGGAATTTCTTTTAGAAAAAAAATAAGAATATTCCTGCAAAAATCTCCCCGTGAACAAATTTCTGGAAGCATGCCTAGTGAAATTTATGAACCTAGAAAACCCTTCCAAGGATGTCTGAATGAATTGCAAGCCTCAAAAATTGCAGCAGAAAAGCCGGAATATCGGCACACGCACGGCAAGCGATGTTTGTTTTATTGCTCTCATCGTTTGACATGCGTTTGTTGCGGAGCGCCTTTGTTACCAACATGCACCGCTTAGGACAAAGCGTTTGTTTTTCGGCTTGATCCGTTTTTCGTACCCTGCTGAAAGAACTTCAGCAGATACTTCTGGAGGAATTCCTGGAAAAAAATCTTGAACATTTTCTGAAGAGATTCCCGAAGAAATGCCAAAGCATAATTCCTTGATGAGCTTCTGAAGGAAGTCTCAAGAGAATCTAAAGAGAAATTCCTTAAAAAGAAAAGTTTCAAAAAAAAACTTTGATAAATATCTTGAATCGTGATGATGAACTTGAATCGAGTCAAGTATTAAGTACTGAAGATGACCTTACAGTTGGGGTCAAAATACGTATCTGTCAAATGATGCACATCAAATGCACATTCTTAGTGGAATTAAAAGGAACTGTACTTAACCCGAATTTCTTTTTACATCCTGAATCATTCGTAGAAGAAATTTATAAAGCAATCCCTGGAAAACTTCGTGAAGAGAAATTTCCAGAGAAATTGCTACAGAAATGTCAAGGAATAACTCCTGGCAGAATTTTGTAGAAATCCTTGAAGGAATACATGAAAAACATCTAGAGAAAACCCATGGAGAAAATCGTAGAAGTATCTTATGAGAAACTTCTAGAGAACTCCCAAAAAGTATTTTTTATGATATTTCTGAAGGAATTCTGTGAGGAATGGAGGAATTCTGCAAACCTCCCTGCAAAAATATTTCGAGGAATTTCTAAAAGCATCCCTGAATCAATTCCTGGTGGAACTTCTGCAAAAACCTGTATCCTGAAGAATCTCCGGAGAAATTTCTGCAAGGTTTTCTGAAGGAATTCCTGCAGGAATTGATTTGTATTTTAAAAGGAACACATGGAGAAGCCCCTTAAAAAAACGTGGATGTATTTCTACAAGAATTGTTTGACAAATTTCTATAGAAATTCTAGCAAGAAAAAAATCGCAAACAAAAATTGCATGGAGAAATTCCTGAAAGTATCGCTGAAAGAATTAATAAAGGTGTGTGAAGAATTAGTTTATTTTAAAATTCACAAATACAAAGAAATTAAAAAAAATAATAATGGTGTCCCTGAAGGGAATTCTAGAAGAAATTTGTGAGGGAAACATGAACGAGTACCTATATGAATGTCTGAAGCAAACCTTGGAGTTTGCAAAAGAATCCCTGAATGAACCCCAGGAGGCATATCTGCAAGAACCCTTGGAAACTATCAGAGAAACCTAGGAAAAACGCCTAGATAAATCTTTCAAGAAATTTCTAGAAAAATCTCATGGAAATACTCTTGAAATTCCTGGGAGAATCCCTGGAGGGAAAAAAACAAAAAAAAATCTGAAAAAATATTGGGAGGAATCTTTGGGGAATGAATTCAATCAGCATCAAGATTTTTTTCTTTGATTAAAGTGGTTAAACTAGTTTTAAGTGGTTTAACAACTTAACCGGGAAAATCTCTGGAGGAAGATACTAAAGGAATAAATTCTCAAGAAATATTAGTAGAAACTTTGGGGGAGTTCATGCTGATTTTATTTTTCAATTTTTATCAATTCCGCCTAATTTGCAGGTGTTTTGCCCACAATGGCAAATTCAAGAGTGATTTCAAATGGCAGATGCACTTATACTTTGTACAGCGCCTAAATGTATTCTATTCTACTGTATCGAACTATTTTTCTTTTTTATGCTTTCACTTTCTACCATTTTCATGGTAGAATGATGAGGGCGATGATGTGTGACTGTTTTTACTTTGACCTACAGTCCGATTGTAGGTCGTTCGTTATAAGTTGCCGTTCGCCTGTATGCAAGTTTCCGGGTCTGTTAAAGCTATCCTTTCTGCACAGTCTTGAAAGAATCCCAGGAGGAGTTCTTGAAAAGATCATCAAAAGACATACACGGAAAACAAAGCCATTCCAAAGAAATTCCTTGAAAAATCTTAGAGCATTTATTGCTGAAATCGTAAAAGGGATTCCTCAAGAATATACTTTCTGCAATAACTTCAACTAAATTAGCTGGAATTCTTTGTACAGTTGAAGAAATTGTTGGAAAAACTTTATGATGAATCTCCAGGAAACTCCTACAAATGGGATCTATTATGAATTTTGAGCTACTGGTCACTATTTAGCAGCATAAGGTATATTAGAAATTTCCTCCCCACTCACTGCCGGACCCGGTTCCGGAATATCTAGATAATTTGGTCCATTGGTTTTTCTGGGCCGTGGGTAGAAATTTTTGTCAGACTTAATTAAAAAACACTAAGAGCTAGCCAACCGTGCTTGCGCGCTTCTGAAATCATTTATTTAGTCTTTTCTAGTTTCCTTCGGAACCGGATTCGCATTGTGGGCAGCATGATCTAGCTGCATAGATGACCGCCACAATGGTCGCTTTTCATCGCTATTACTCAATTTTTCTCAAGCTAAAATCTGACAATCCATCAAACACATTGATCTGAAAGTGCTACTCGTCACTTGCTTACTCGCAGTGAAAACCTAGTAACATTTTCAGATTAATGAGTTTGACAAGTCTTCTGATTTGTTATCTAGAAAATGCTGAACAAAATACAATGTTTTGTGAAACACTGTTTATTTTTTCCTACGGGGTATTTTATGAGCGTATGAGTGAAAAAAAGGAAAAAATCTTCCCTACTTTACTTTTTTACAGAAACCCGCAAACAAAATCATCACATTCGTAATCCCCAAGCCTAGAACATTTCTATCTTAGAAAGGGAAGATCGATAGCTTCCAATTTTCAACACAAACATTGTTTACATTAATGATCTATATTACCCCAAATCAACAAAATCTTGAAAATGATTAAAAGTTTCAAAAAACTTTTAAAAATTGCTGTGCACATGTTAAATCTGTCATGTTAACCAATAAAGAAAGATAAAAAAAAACCAATATTAGCGCGAATTATGGTATACCAAAATTCACAAGGAACAAGAAACTAAACCAAATGCCAATTAATGCGCAAACATCCTATTTGACTCGGTTAATACATTACCCCATATTTATTACTATAAACTCACAGTCCAAATTTATTACACCTCATTCTAGGTTGGAAAATTCCTATATTCAAGTTCGAAGAGAACGAGATAACCTGGTGCGCTTGAATCGGGATTCAGTCGACTCCAAAACCGGCCCACATGAGGAAATCCAAAAAATGCGGTCCGAAATGGAGCTCAAACGGAAAACGTTCGAAGCACAATTCATCGAATACGTAAGTATCCACGGCCCCTAAAACCCTCGTTCGCACTATCTAACAAATCGTATAACCAGACTAATTTGGAAGAAGTAAGTAGCTTTGGTTGTTAGTTTTATGTTTGGCAAGAGTAGCTTAACCGAAAACCTTTTGTACAAAATAAGGCATGCACCTAAATTCATGTCGTTATGCGGTTTGGTTTTGGTAGTAGAACAGTAAACCCCATCCCCTCAAATGCTTGATAGAGAGCTAAGTTCTAAAAACCCCCCGTAATAACACCTCTAGAAATCACAAATGGAGCAGGAGCTTGCACGCAATACCAATGAGCAAATCGTAACGCTACAGCTGGAAGTTGACCAACTGAAACAGGATCTCAATGAAGCGCTGAACCGTGCCGAACGGGCCGAGGAGGAAGTTCGTGAACTGCGACAGCAGCTTCGCATAAGTCAGCTCCCGGAGAGTCAATTCTATTCCCAACTAGATCTGGACAAATTGAGCCTCCGAGGCGATGGCGACAATGAATCCCTGCTGTCCTATGTCAGTGGGTCAGTGGTCAGTGCAGCGGCGCCACCTCCTCCTCCTCCGCCTCCACCGGCTCCACCCGTTCCTCCACCCCCTCCGCCACCCCCATCGATGACGGCTGCGACGGGGTCCGGTGCACTAGGACTGAGCGAAGCAATCTCGACGCAAAAATTAAATCACGTCGGCATGAACCATGTAAATAGCAGACAGCAACAAGCAACAGGTAGGTCGTGTGTCGCGTATCGATCGATTCGTGATGGGATGCACACAGAGAGTACAGAATTCCTCTGAATAGCGTGGCTCGGGGGAATCTTTTATCATCAGTTATCATATGTATTAGTATTTTCTCACATCATTCAACAATAGTTCAAATAACTGCATGTCAAACACAAAATTATATTATTTTCCAAACTTCAGTTCATACGGATCAATTTTACAGGAAAAACAATTGCATACTGCAATAATAGAATACTGCAACCAATTCACTGCCATTGTCAAGCCTTTTTCTTTCAAAACAATTACCTCGTTTACGTAACACAGAAAAAAAGATTACGGAGTTCATAACTACTGGGACGAAAAAAAGGATATCAGAATGAAACGAGCGCACTACTCTGGAGCAGGGATCGAAAATGGTGAAGATTGCAACTGAGCTGTCACAACCGCAAAACAAACCTATTGCTATTAGTGAACCACAGGAGCCGAGAATACTCGCATTCTTTTACTCGTGAGTAAGTGAAGTTGGCACGCACTCGCCTGTGATTTGCGAAGCAGCTATGGCTTTTTGAAGTTGAACGATAAACACTATTGTTTTTGACTGATAAAACATTATTTTATAACGGATAATCAATCACACTAAAAAGACTTTTTCACTCACGAGCTGCATTGCGAAGAGAACATTTCCATCTCTGCTCTGGAGACAAATTTATGTTTTGCTCATTATATACTCAATATGGGTTTTATAGGGTGGCTCAAGCTTGTATGGAAAAACCATATGTCAAAAAGTTCGTTTGGCCCCCATCTCATTTCATTGTATATGACGCCACGATGATCTGGTCAAATTTTCAGCTAAATCCGTTAACATTTGGGTGATGCTAAACTCGTTTGAAGTTTGTATGGGAGTTTATATGGAAAAACATCGTTTTTAGCATTTTTCTCTTGAAGGGTTCTAATTGTTCTTAAACTACGTAATCGATTCTATAGAAATATAGCCTAGGATATGCCAAAAAAAACTTTGTCGAAGACCGCAACGTGATCTTCATTCATTTATTTTCATTTATTTAGTTAACATCAAATTCATGATAATACTGAATCAACAATTTGCCGCCATAATACTCGATTTGCAGCTGCAGCTCTCCAACCTCGGTCACGCCCAACACTCGCCAGATCACGCTCCACCTGGTCCGCCCATCGTGCTCTCTGTGCTCCACGCCTTCTTGTACCATCCGGATGGTTAGCAAACACCAGCTTTGCAGGGTTGTTGTCCGGCATTCTTGCAACATGCCCTGCCCACCGTATCCTTCCGGCTTTGGCCACCTTCTGGATGCTGGGTTCGCCGTAAAGTGCAGCGAGCTCGTGGTTCATCCTTCTCCGCCACACACCGTTCTCCTGCACGCCGCCAAAGATCGTTCTTAGCACCCGTCGCTCGAAAACTCCGAGTGCTTGCAGGTCCTCCTCGAGCATCGTCCATGTCTCGTGTCCGTAGAGAACCGCCGGTCTTATTAACGTCTTGTACATGGTACATTTGGTGCGGGGGTGAATCTTTTTTGACCGCAGTTTCTTCTGGAGCCCATAGTAGGCACGACTTCCACTGATGATGCGCCTTCGTATTTCACGGCTCACGTTATTGTCCGCCGTTAGCAAGGAACCGAGGTAGACGAATTCTTCTACCACCTCGAAAGTATCCCCGTCTATCGTAACATTGCTGCCAAGGCTTGTCCTGTCTCGCTCAGTCCCACCTACCAGCATGTACTTTGTCTTAGCCGCATTCACCACCAGTCCGACCTTTGCTGCTTCACGTTTCAGGCGGGTGTACTGTTCTGCCACCGTTCCAAATGTTCTAGCAATAATATCCATGTCATCCGCAAAACAGACAAATTGGCTGGATTTCGTGAAGATCGTACCCCGGCTGTTGAGCCCGGCTCGTCGCATAACACCTTCCAGCGCGATGTTGAATAGTAGGCAGGAAAGTCCATCACCTTGTCGTAGTCCCCGTCGAGATTCGAATGAACTGGATAGTTCACTCGAAATCCTTACGCTATTCTGCACACCGTCCATCGTTGCTCTTATCAGTCTAGTCAGCTTCCCGGGAAAGCTGTTCTCGTCCATAATTTTCCATAGCTCTGTGCGGTCGATACTGTCGTATGCCGCTTTGAAGTGATCTGACACTTGCGAAAAAAGCTATAGCCTAGACAGTACGTACCCATTCAATGAGAGTTTATTGCTATTGTTATTCCATCACGGGTTCCCAACCGGTGGTCCGTGCCCCCCTAAGGGGCGGTGCAGCCAGCCTAGAAGGGCCGCGATGTTAAACGGAGACAAGTTTTGTTCGTTTGAAACAAAAATATTCATCTTTATTCGGTAAACTGATAAAATGTTTAAAACTAAAATTTTAATTTTTAAAACTAACTCAATTACACATTTATCTCGATAACACCCATTGAAGAGAACCCCGTTCCGCCGTCGAGAATATAAACAAAACTCACAAGTTCCAGCTGCAACATCAATCCAGATTTCCTCCTGCAAAAAGGCAAGGTTCACCGAAAGTCTCCACAAAATCCCGTTGTTTTCGGGAGCGTATGTTATATAATAGTTGTATACTACCCCAATTCGCATAACAGTCCCATGTTTGCTGGGTTTCCTATTCACATGGGACTGGTGTGCCAATGGGGGCAGTATATGATGTTGGCATTGAAAGTACAACACGGGAGATGGGTTTTTCCAGCGAAGGAAATGACTTTATAAGTTTAATATGAAAACAAATATTTCCGTTAGACCGACCTGCCACAGAAAAACAAATATATTTACATTTGTTTCTAACATAATCTGTCAAAAGATGCATTTTTGTTTCAAACATGAATTGAATTTGCTTCAAATGTGACGTTCAATTTACTCCAAACAGTTTTATTTTTGTGGCCTGAACAAATTGACAGTTTATTTGAATTTACCTCAAATATTTTTGATTTTAACATAGTTTTTTTCTGCGTGTACAAAAAAATGTTAAATTTTTATTGAATTTTGTGCAAATTATACGCCCAAAGCACGGTGTAGAAAAAAGCAAAAAGTTTGTCGGACACATAACGGTTAATTTTGAACAAATTTCGGCTGCGCCGCTATTTAAATTTAATGTTCATAACATCATCAATCAAATGTGAGTATTGAATAAAAAACGTATCATTGATCGTCGAAAATCCCTCCCACAGTAGATTTCTGACTACTTCACTGTACTATAAAAATTAGCATCGTTCACTTAATTCACATTTTTTTCTTTTTTTTTATTGGGCCCCAGATTTTTTGGCAATTCTTAAAGGGAGTCGCCACCTGAAAAAGGTTGGGAACCCCTGCTTTACATGTTAAATGTTAAGCACCACCATATGGTCTGCATGCAATATCTTTCATTAAAAAACTTCGGATGACTTTGCGGTCTTCGACAAAGTTTTTCAGCACATATAAGACTACAGTTCTATATATTCGGTCTTATGATTTAAGTATCAATTGTGCGCCTTACGAGAAAAATGCAAATAACGATGTTTTCCCATATAAACTCCCATACAAACTTCAAACGAGTTTAACATCGCCCAAATATTAACGGATTTAGCTGAAAATTTTACCAGAGTTTCGTGGCGTCATATAGAACGAAATGAGAAGGGGCCTAACGAACTTTTTGACATGTTGTATTTTGAGCCACCCGGTTTTCGCAAACTAGTTCGACGTTAGGCATCTGAATCAAAATGTTCATATTGCTTGACATCCATCTCAATGAGCAGGAATAGATCATTGAAGGCAACTTCTATAGCGGTTGCCACATCAAAACAAAGGAGCCACAGTATATGAGCTCAAACATTGTGACAGCTGTCAAGTTATGTCAAACACACAAGGCCACGGTGGTGCTATCTGTTCATGTCATAGCAGCCGATTTCTGGAGCTCGATTTGAATAGGTCGTATGTGCTTTTGTCGATTAAAAATTCGATCAGTTGGATTCGCTTATTATAGCGAAAACCGTTGAAATTGAGCAAAGTTGATACATACAGCAGAATCCTCACAAAACAGGCTTTCTGTTCCATCATAAAAAGTTTGAAAAATCTCTGCCATATTGCTATAATGACTAAAATAAACTGATCGAATTTTATATCGACAAAAGCACATACGACCTATTCAAATCGAGCTCCAGATTTAGTTATTTTAATGATCCATTCTAATTGGCTTCTTTAGCGGTGTTGAGATAATACCATATTCGGAATCTGCATGAAAAACTGAGCCGAAATCCAAATTTTCATGAATTTTGGTGCCCAGGAACCTATTTAAAAATCAATTTGAAGGTTGTATGGGAGCAATTTCTCGGATCACCCCTCGTCGCATTTTGTACTGGGCGGAGCTGTCAAGCAGTTGCTCAGCTGTCAAAAGGTGATTTAAAAAAATCTCTTTGAAATTGTTTTTAGGCACCAAAATAAAGTTCTAAAAATCTGAAAAAAATCATAGTGGCACAGAAAAAGATGCTCTTTTGTATGGAATCAAAAAATTGATACATTTTTCTTAATTTTAAAACCCAATTGGCTTTTTAAGCGATGTTGAGATAATTCCATATTCTGAATCTGTATGCCAAACTGAGCCGAAATCCAAATTTTCATTAATTTTGGAGCCCGGGAACCTATTTAAAAATCAATTTGAAGTTTGTATGGGAGCGATTTGTCGGATCACCCCTCGTCGGATTTTGTACTGGGCGGAGCTGTCAAGCAGTTGCCCAGCTGTCAAAAGGTGATTTGAATAAATCTTTTTGAAATTGATTTTAGGTATCAAAACAAAGTTCTAAAAATCTGAAAAAAATCATAGAGGCTTAGAAAAAGGTGCTCTTTCGTTTAAAAATATAAAATCATTGAATTTTTCTGAATTTAAAAACCCAATTCATACCCTACAAAAGCTCTATGGTACTTGGAAGATGGATTTCACTACTCCACACTCTTAAAATAAAGTACCGTATTCAGCTGTTCTATTTTCGGTAAAAGCTCAGATAACCGGTTGTTCAGCAAAACATTACCGAAGTTCGGCTAAAAATTACCGAACGTTCGATAAACTGATGAACTTTGGTAATCCCGATTTTTACCGAAAATAGAACAGCCGAACAAGTGACTCTAAAATAAGTGTGCAGAATGCAGCAAAATCTGTTTGGTTAATTAATTAAATCATCAGTTGTCTTCGTCTAAGGACGGTGCAAGCAAATATGTGCATACAAAACCTCGTTTTTCACAACCACCGAGGAAGATTTCTTTGTCGCACTGGGATGGCGTATTATGATCTGGTGGTCAAAAATATCAATTAAAAAAATTTTTTGGTCGTTAATCTAAAGTTACATCCATCTCTATTCAAAATCTTTCTGCTAAAAAGTACTTTGAACACATGATTTGATTGGATTGCGAAGAGCTTGACCGACTTTTGGAATAAACACCTACGGCCAAATCATAATTTTTGACCACCCTACGTACCATAGTGTCAAGCAGAAAGTGTGCCAGGAATAGACGTGCACTAGACGGAAACAGAATTCGAGGGACTATTATACAATCTTATTATTTTAATCGTTATCCGACAAACTTTCTGCTTTCTACCCCATGGTTTTTAAATGGGTGTATGGTGCCCGGCTACCCTGTCGGCCACATAAAGGATTAAGGAAACTATAGTTTTTTACAATATGTTCCTACATGATATGGAAGCTCATTTTTAAATTACAGTGACGATTCGTTCGTTGAGAGCTCGTTAGATGGGCTGTCTCGATGGATGAATGTTCACTGGTTGGGGCAAAACCCAACTAAAAAGCACTGTCAGTGTCAAAATAGATGTCAAAACGAGTTTGACGTCTGACCGCCGTCGCATCACAGCTCCTGTATACAGAACGTTTACGCAAGTATGTGAGTGTTCCGTGACGTATTTCTCGTCACTTGCGTGTGTCTAGAGCATTTTGATCAGTTGTCAGTTGCCCCAACGAACGAACACGATTCGCTAATCGGGGCGCAGTCGTGACCCAACCAGCGAATCCGGACTGTAGTAATTTCTACCAAATTGGCCATGAGACATTAGGCGAGGTTCAAGAATAAACTCGATCATTATTATTATTATTATTATTGCGATTTTTTTTTCGACTTAGATTTTGATGCGATAAATTTCGTCGTGCTCATATTTCGCTTTCAATTTCGCTGTCAATCTCAGTCGCAGGGTTTTTGCAACTCGCCCGATAATGTGACAGTTTTCGCCGGCCGCCTCAATGTTTACCATCAAGGTCTTTTGTTCTCGGTCCACCAGCTGGTCATGTTTACACAACAAAACCAGCTGGTTCACCGATGTTTACGTTCATCCTTATTGTTCTCGGCTACCATCTGTTTATGTTTTCATAACAAAATCAGCTGGTTTCGCCTGAATCGGGGAAAGAAGGCGAAAATGTGTCAAAAATGTTAGGTTAGTACCATATTAGGGCGAGTTCAATTTCGTCGCCAAAGTCTGATTAGAGCCGATGCACACGAGCGTTAATTGACGCCGCGTGAATTCACGCTGCGTCGCCGCAGCGTTCCTGTGGGGCATGCGTTGACATTGCGTGCCGCACACGGTGCGGCGCGGTTGCGGTGCGGTAGCGTTGCGTTCTCGTGTGCATCCTCCCATTTGATTGTGTGTAACTCAGGACGCACTTGCGTGCACGCTGCGTGGACGCGCCGCCCGTGTGCATCGGCTCTTATTCGTAAAAAATACAATAATCAAATCGCACTTTTGGAGCGACGTCTGTTTACGATTTTCCTTCGTCTGCTTTCATCCTCTTTTTCTATTGTATGCCCAGTTTCCGGCTGTAGCTCCTCATCGCATTCATCCGGCAAGCAGGCAGGCACTAACAGCATGTCAGGACATCAGACGTTGTTGATTCCGAGTTTATCTGACTGGGGCAAGCGTGGCGGGCGAGTGGCTGGCATATCAAGCAGCCGTGTATACGAGCGAAAGTGCTTTCGCAACTACTACTGCAATTAGGTTTTGTTTTCATGGGCAAATGGGAAAGCCCGATTGTCGCCAACCATGGCGGTATCTGTGTCGCACTGAGCGCTGGCGTTGGAGCGGTAGTAAAAAATCATCGCTTTAACAGTTGGCACCATTAGAGCACAGCAAGTGGATGGACATTCAACCGTAATAACCGTATAAGCAAGCCTCAACCGCAACCACACTGCCTATTTTGTTTTTTTTTTTCTTCTATCATTCCATTCTAGCATCCTAATGTATCCGGCTCAACCAGCTTTCATGATGTCGAATAGATTGTTTAAGATAATTAGATTACTTTAATTTTTACAACTGATATGTTTTCTTTTTCAGTTATGCAGCATACTTAATTTGAAAGAAAAGCAATGCAATTGCATATGCAATGGTCGTTGTAGTTGAACCAGCCTCGGGCTGATATGTCGTTAGGGTTGAGAATGGGTTAAAAAAGATGCTCAAAGCTTGTTTGTCAAAATTAATAATAAATAAAATTAAAGACGGGCAAATTCATATTCGGTTGATATACTTTTCTTTTATTTAATTACTACCTGGCAAGGAAGTACCACATTAATTTATACCAAACGACAAATAATTAGAAATTTACCCCATCTCGCAGAATTAGTCACTCCACAATTAATCCTTCCTATATTTTGCTTTCCTATACTGTGCCACGTTTCCGGCTTTAACTCTTTGGGGCCAGATTTTTTCCATGTATTATTTGGCAGTTTTGTAAGCGTATTTCTAGTTTTGGTGCCTGAGAACATAAAAATGACAAAATATGGTGAAATAGTTGTTTACGGCAGGCCTCGTTGGATAAATGTACAACTCATGCTGTAAAAATCGTCTTCATTCTGCACCGAGTTGCGTGCAACGTTTTTTTGCAATACATATAAATCATCGCTTGAGGATAGTTTTTAACAAAACTTTTTCATCAAACTGCACACTGCTGTTCATAGCCATGTTTAAGAAAGTCTGGTCATAGCAGAATATATTGTGCAGTTGTATTTAACAATGGTTCATTATGCAACGCAAATCAGTGTTGTAATGCACCATTACTGAACTGATAATTTGGTGTGGGAAAGTAGGCCTTTTGGCAGATTTGCGTGAAGTAAAACAACCCCAACCAAACAATCCGCGAAAGCATCCCACGCACGCGTCCCTATCACTTACCCGATTTCGACAATCCGTCGAAAGCCTTACATGCACACGTTATTTATCAAGCTCTGCAATAGGTTATGGGCCCAGACCGTAAACAGTAGATCATCAGAATAGCAAGATGCCAGCGAATGGATGATGTTCTGGATTTCAACACGGCGACGGAAACGGAAGTCGTAGCGAAGCAAGAAGCGTTCGTGTAATGACCGGATCTGTAGCGATGCCGGCTATAGAGAAGCTACAGGGGCGCGAGAACTATTCGACCTGGGCATTTGCGATGAGGATGATTCTGATGCGAGAAAAAAGTTGGAGTGCGGTTGAACTAGTAGTGGAAAGCGGTCGCTGGCTACGATCTGTCTCAGCCTGGAAAGTATCAACTACAGTCTTGTCCAGGAAGAAGTTAGCGACGCGGAAGATTTGATTACGAACGAACTGATGAGCGCCGCCCACAAGCTTGCTTCGATTGGATTCAAGGTGAACGATTCGTGGTTGGTGGCGATGCTGCTGATGGGACTGCCAGATTATTGCAAACCGATGATTATGGGATTGAAAGCCTCAGGAGCCAATCTGATCTCAGATGTAATGAAAGCCAAGATCCTACTAGATGTAAAGTGCGAAAGAGTGGCAAGCCAGAGCGTTTTACAGGCGGAACGCAAATCCAAGCAAGTTGAAGACGCAGGTGAAGAAGAAGCCTGCGAAGACGTGCTTCTTCAATTGCGGAAAGGCCGGTCATTTCGTAGCCAAGTGTCCGGAGAAGTTTTCGAGTAGAGCGAAGTCGATCGGATTGTGCAGCATTTTTGCGATTGGCGATGTTCAAGCTGAAGCATGGTATTTTGACTCGGGTGCGACGATCCTGGCTAGGCCGAATCAGAAGTTCAGACGAATCTTCTTCTTTATGGCCCAACGTTTATTGATGTGTAATTCATGGGCCTTCTGCCTGAAACACATTATGTGTGTATTGCGCGCCATTTCGGTGCTGTTGTCAGTTCAGACAAAACTTTGTAAACAATCAGAGTCAGATCATTAATAATAAAAACTGTTTCGCGTTATTAAATGGTATTTCACCGTATTTTCCTTCGTCCGAGTCCTTCTGCCCATTAGGTTTTGGGCCCAGGAACGGTTCCTGGTCGCGGGTCGGTCGGATTGTGAGTTTTCGGTCGTTGTTTCGCGTTTCGAAGAATGGGCGACGAGAAGGAGGTCTGCCACCACGTGGCATTGTTCGACGGGACAAATTTCCCCGCATGGAAATTTCGCATGCTAACCTTGTTGGAGGAGTTCGACTTGGTGGAGTGCATCGAGAGCGAAATTGAGGATGTGGCGGAGTTGAAAATCGAAGATGCGGACACGGCGGAAGAGCAGCTGCAAAAGCGGAAAGCCCTTGAGAAGCGGCAGAAGAAGGAAAAACACTGCAAATCGTTGATCGTATCACGGATTCACGATGACCAGCTGGAGCACTTGCAAGGGAAACGTACTCCCAAGCAAATGTGGGACGGACTTGTGAAAATCTTTGAAAGGAAGAGTGTGGCGAAGCGGATGCACCTGAACCGGCAGCTGCATGAACTGCGGTACACTTTCGGTCCGCTGCAGGACCATTTTGTAAAGTTTGACCGGATCATGCGAATGTACCGGAACGCGGGAGGACAGATCGATGACATCGACGTGGTATGTCGACTGCTGCTGTCGCTCGGTTCGCAGTACGATGCCGTGGTCACTTCGATTGAATCCCAGCCGGAGGAGCAGCTAACAATGGATTTCGTGAAGTGTAGGCTCCTCGACGAAGAAATCAAGCGGAAGGGAGCAGCATTAGACGTTCGAGAAGCGAAGCATGACTCGGCGGCGTTTTCCGGTGGCGCTAGACGGAAGCCGAAACAAACAAAGAAGGTGTTCAAATGTTTTGGCTGCCAAAAGGAAGGACATAAACTCGTCGATTGTCCCGAGAAGAAGAAGTGTGAAGCCAAATCCTCTGGTAAGTCTAGTGCTCACGTCGCTGAGGACAGGAAAAGTGGTGTGATGTTCCTCACGGATGGACACACGTCATCAAGCCGGAACAACAAAATTCGCTGGTTTGTTAATTCTGGTGCTACTGAGCACATCTGCAACGACAGGAAGCTTTTCTCGAAGATGGAGGCGTTGAAGCAACCGATGAAGATTGCCGTTGCGAAGAGCGGCGAGTGGGTGATAGCAAAATACAAAGGAGATGTTCCCGTCGCTTCGGTGGTCGGTGATGAGGTCGTCGAGGCGACCGTGACAGACGTGGTCTACATTCCGGAGGCACGGTGCAACCTTTTCTCGATTAGCAAGATAGAGTCGGCTGGAATGAAGGTAGTGTTCGAGGGAGGCAAGGTGGAGATTCTGCAGGACTCGGTGGTAGTGGCCACTGGTCAAAGGCATGACAAGCTTTACGTGTTGAACTTCTACACACAAGGTGAGTGCGATTCTTTGTACTTTTCGGGGAAGATTTGCAAGGCGACTGAATTGTGGCACCGTCGATATGGCCACCTCGGCGAACGGAACTTGTCAAGCTTGATGAAGGCTGGGATGGTGAAGGGAATGAAAACCTGCGATGGCGACGGCTCGATGATCATCTGTGAGCCGTGCATGGCGGCGAAGCAAACCAGAAACCCTTTCAGTCTGCGGGAGGAACGGCGTTCGAGTCGGGTGCTGGAGCTCGTGCACTCCGACGTCTGCGGGCCGGTGACTCCGACCGGTTGGGACGGCGACAAGTACTTTGCTACATTTATCGACGACTGGACGCGGTTCACTGTGGTCTTTCTGCTTCGGTCAAAAGATGAGGTTGCTGGGTGTTTTAAGCAATACGAGGCGGAGATGACAGCGAAGTTCGGCGTCAAGATTTCCCGGTTACGCACCGAAAATGGTGGAGAATATGTAGGCAAGGAGTTGCGGTCGTTCTGCAAGGACAAGGGCATCAAGATGGAGTACACGGTTCCGTATACGCCGGAACAGAACGGCGTGGCGGAGCGCATGAATCGAACGTTGGAGGAAAAAGCTCGCTCGATGCTTTACGATTCTGGTGTCGATCGTTCGTTCTGGGGAGAGGCGGTACAGACCGCTGCCTTTCTTACAAACAGGAGTCCTGCTACTGCCCTTGGTGAGAAGATCACGCCTTTCGAGGTGTGGGAGAAGCGGAAGCCCGACGTTTCGAAGCTTCGGGTGTTTGGCTCGTTGGCGTATTGCCATATTCCGAAGGAGCACCGAAGAAAACTCGACGAGAAGACTTGGAAAGGTGTGTTCATCGGTTACGGCATAAACGGTTACCGCATTTGGGATCCCCGTCGGCAGCGAATCGTGACGGTTCGCGACGTTGTCATCGACGAAAGTGTGCAAGGTGACGGAGAGGAGCAAAAACCAGCAAAGCTCGTGAAGACAGCTCGGATTCGAGTGGATTCGGACACCGAGGCCGAAGATGACCCTGATCGTGAGGAGGAGCCCGAACTGCCTGGTGGCGATAATGTTGAGCAAGTTTCGGATCAGGAGCAGCAGGATGGCGAAGACAGCGACGCAGAGTCCGAGGTTTTCGACAGTTTCGTTGAAGAAGTTGCGGATCCAGTTCCTGTGGCGGAGTCTTCTGGTCGCAACCGTCGGCCACCAGAGTGGCACAAAGACTATGATATGACGTTCGCAGGCTTCGCGCTCGGTGCTATGGAATACGTGGAAGGTCTTCCAAGTACTGTTGCGGAGATGAAGAAGAGACCTGATTGGCCGAAATGGAAGGTTGCTGTTGAGGAGGAGATGGACGCTTTGCTGAAGAACCGAACGTGGACGCTCACGAAACTTCCGGAAGGACGACATACAATCACATGCAAGTGGGTTTTTAGAATCAAGCCAGGAGAAGGTCGGGAACCAGACCGATATAAGGCTCGGTTGGTCGCGCGTGGTTTCAGCCAACGGTTCGGCTTCGACTACACCGAAACCTACTCGCCGGTCGCAAAGGTGGATACGTTGAGGATGATGCTCGCAATTGCAAATCAGGAACGGATGTTGATCCATCAAATGGACGTTCGGACAGCGTTCCTTAAGGTTGAAGGATTCGTCATTGATATCCTCGTCATCATTGAAATTTCGAAAGCAGTTTTCTCGTTCAAATCACAAATATTCGTTATGAAAATGTATTCACTGCATTCCACTCTCCATCTGAAATACAGTGAATACATTTTCATAACAAATATTTGTGTTTTGAACGAGAAAACTGCTTTCAAAATATCAATGATGACGATTATATCAATGACGAATCCTTCAACCTTAATGGAGACGTGACCGAAGAGATCTTCATGGTTCAGCCTGAGGGTTTCGAGCGCGGAGACGGTCTAGCTTGCCGTCTGAACCGGTCACTGTATGGCCTTAAGCAGGCCTCCAAGGCGTGGAACGATCGGTTCCACTTGGTCATCACGAAACTTGGATTCAGGAGAACGAATGCTGATCAATGTCTGTATGTGCGCGGTGAAAGGAAAAGGAAGGTATTTCTGCTTCTTTACGTTGATGACGTCTTGGTGTTTGGATACGAGCAGAACGAGATTTCGGCGGTGAAGCGGTCCCTGTCGAAGGAGTTTGAAATGACGGATTCTGGAGAAGTGACAAGTTTTCTTGGGATCAGGATCGAGAGAGACATCCAAGGCAGGGTTATGAGAATTAGTCAGCGTCGATATCTGCTGGATCTGCTGGCCCGGTTTAACATGTCGGATTGTAAACCAAGTTCCGTTCCAATGGAAAATCGACTTCGACTGGAGAAAGGAGAGGAGTTACAGCGTACATCAAAGCCCTACAGGGAGTTGATAGGCTGCCTGATGTATGTAGCGTTGACCACTCGTCCGGACCTGTCAGCTACGGTCAATTATTTCAGCCAATTTCAGAGCTGTCCAACCGAGCAACATTGGACATTTTTGAAACGTGCACTGCGGTATGTTAAGGGCTCGCTAGATGTTGGAATGGAATTCAAGGGCGATGATAGTGCACCATTGCTGGTCGCTTTTTGCGATGCCGACTGGGCAAACGATATTGTCGATCGTCGATCCGTCTCGGGATACCTGTTCAAGGTCTTCGGGTGCACTACAACATGGGCCACAAGAAAACAGCGGTCTGTGTCACTGTCATCAACCGAGGCTGAACTGGTGGCACTTTGTGAAGCGACTTGCGAAGGGATATGGATTGTGCGATTCCTCAAAGAGTTAGGCTTCCAGATCAATAGACCAGTTCCATATTTCGAGGACAATCAATCTGCCATCAAAGTGGTGGAAGAACCAAGGGATCGGAGTAAGCTGAAGCATATTGATGTCAAGCATAACTTCGTCAAGGAGTTGGTGCACAATGGAAGCATCGAACTAAAGTATGTTCCATCGGAGAAGCAGGAGGCCGATATTCTTACAAAAGGGTTAACTCCGGGACCGTTCCAGCGTCTGCGCTCGGCGATCGGCCTGGGAGCTAGCAAGAATTAAGGAGGAGTATTGATGTGTAATTCATGGGCCTTCTGCCTGAAACACATTATGTGTGTATTGCGCGCCATTTCGGTGCTGTTGTCAGTTCAGACAAAACTTTGTAAACAATCAGAGTCAGATCATTAATAATAAAAACTGTTTCGCGTTATTAAATGGTATTTCACCGTATTTTCCTTCGTCCGAGTCCTTCTGCCCATTAACGTTCGCACTGGAACTTGATCTGCCTCTCTTTAACTTAGTGTTCCTAGAGCACTTCCACAGTTATTAATTGAAGGGTTTTCTTTGCCCGTCATTGCATGAATTTGTACATTGTGAGGCAAGGACAATGATACAATAATGCCCAGGGAGTAGAGAAAATTTTCTCGACCGGATCAGAAATCGAACCCACCATCTCCGGGTTGGCGATCTGTAGCCCTCACCACTAGGCTAACTGGAGTTCACACGAATAACGGAAGCATGAGGCGTCGTTAAAAGGTACGGTTCAAATGCAAATTCCAGAAGGTACGATTGATGTCCATGGTATGCTGAAGACTAACCTGTTGTCCGTAAGCGCGATCTGCAAACGTGGACATATCATGATCTTCAAAGCGGATATATGCGAAGTTTCGCACGAGGACGGTGCACTGGTCGTTTCTAGTGACAAAAAAGGCGGCCTGTACCGAGTGAACCAGCTGGAACGAACTTTTCTGGCAAACGGAATCCAGCTTTTGTATAGAAGGATGGCACACCTAAATAAAACAAGTTTGAAGTAACTCAAAGACGTAACGGATGGTGTGGACTTTCAAGGCGGAAGCGGCAAAAAGCGATGCATTGGCAGTATTAAAATTATTTCAAGCGAAGGCGGAGCGGTAAACAGGTAAAAAACTCGAAATTCCCAGAACGGACAACGAACAGGAATACGTTTCCAGCGAATTTCGGAGACCGCTGGAGAAGGACGGCATTCGTCATCAAATGACCTACACTCCGGAACAAAATGGCACGGCTGAAAGAATGAACCGGTCACTAGTAGAGAAGCCAAGGTGTTTGCTGAACAATGCGTACATGCAGAAAGGATTCTGGGCGAATGAAATACCAACGGTAGCATACTTGGTGACCCGGTCTCCAACAAGAGCCATTGGAAACAAGACTGCCGAACAAATCTGGACTGGAAAGAGACCTGATTTGCGGCACCTGAAAGTTTTTGGCTCGAGTGTTGCGATTCGCATACCGAATGTCAAGCGTAGTAAGTTCGACCCTAAGGCAACAAAAGGAGCGTTTGTTGGGTACTTCGAGGACACCAAAGGATATCGAGTGTACTACCCTGAAGGATCAGCCGCGACATGATAATGATCAACGAGGACGGAAAATGGTCAAGTTTAGAATGTGTTCAGGACGTGGTTCCGATGCAATTTGCGGAGCTTTTTGTTGAAGACATCCTGATGTTTGATGAAAAAACAGCTAATACTCTTCCAAATGTTATCGAAAAAAAAAGATGAACGTCCCGGAAACAATACGTTAGAGACGTCCGCTGAAGATTTTGAAGATGACTGTTTCCCGCGATCCCGCGCTCCCACCGCAATAATCAAGACCAGTTGAAACGATTCAACATGGGTTGAGGCGCAGCGGTAGGGAGCGCACTTGTCCAGGCAAGTATGATGAGTTTATTACCTATGGCGATGTAATTGCCTCCCAGCGACTTGCTCCGCTGGCGATACTTGTGGAAGACGTTCCACGGATCAACGACGAGGTCATGCGGCGACCGGATCGCGAATACTGGATCAAGGCGATGCAAGAAGAGATTGTGCCATTGAGCGAAAATCAGACGTAGACGTTGACGAATCTACCCGAAGGAGCAAGGCTATCCGGAACAAATGGGCTTTTGCAATCAAGCGTGGACCTGATGGACGTTTGGAACGATACAAAGCATGGCTTGTCTCTGAAGCAATACCTTCTTGGTGGTTCCGGAGAGACGTAGGGTTTGGCGACCATAAGAATGATTTAGTGGGTACGAAGAGAGAGTAGTCCTGGCTTTTACTTTTGTTGTAGAAGACGACCTCAAACCTACACTACCCTAACCTTCCTGTTAGGGTGTCTGTTGAGCAGATTATCCCCCTATGGTTTAGAAGGAAAAAAAAGCATGGCTAGTCGTTAAGGGATGTTCCCAAAAGCCCGGAATCGATTACGAAAAAGTGTATGCACCTGCCTGTACTTGTTGCTGGATGGAGAGACGATGCTTTTCGTAACAATATAGGGTATCGGGATGCTTCGTTGGCATAGTCCCCTCGTTCGGCCTATCTCAATGTAAACCAAAAACTCAAACAAACACGCATATCTGGATATCGGAAAAGCTATGCGCCAAACAACTGTAACATTTCGTTTCAATTTTAGCACTTTGGAGCATTAAAATTGGATAAAAATGTCACTTTGTTTAGCTTTTGTAGACGCCATGATTCTTCGGCTTAGTGCGTAGTCTATACACATGATCATAAATGGCATGATTCTGAAAGATTTCGAATTGACTTTTCAATAACTGAACATTTGATGCGACGGTCAAAGACGCTATTTTGAACTTATGTATTTGTTTTCAACAAATAATAACTATTTTACAAATTGAATGTGGGCCGAATATTGAGGACATTTTTTTCACTATGTACCCAAATCTTGGCCCATCAGTAAAGTGACGTCAAAAACAGCGATAAAAAGACGTCAACAGCATTTCTTGCGTAAGAACCAGAAAGAACGAACAGGAAGAAAGATTTTGTGTGCGGTGACTGTAAAAATATAACACAATAATAGGGTTGCGTTGTTTTCGTTACTAAATTAAGAAAGAACTTTAGTTAAAGTGATTTATTTATAGTTTTTTGAAAATTTGGCTCCGAAAATATAATTTAAAAGTAAGATTGGTGAACAAACAGAGATAATACTTCAGCAGAAATATTGAAAAAATGAGATAATTAGTGGTTATAGTGCATGGATAGCAATAGGCCAACGTTGTATCCACTAATAGGCCAATTTTTGTACCATAGACCAACGTTGCATACCATCGCATCGAATCTTTTCAAATTAATTAAGTAAAATCTTGAATATTTACGTAAGTTTACTTCCAATTGGTGAAACATGCATTGCCTAGAATGTGTAATAGGGTCGACATATTATTTCTAGTGCTATTAATTCATGAGTTATGGTCAAAATTGTCAAGGCGGCTTGCAAATTAGGCCAAGGAATGGTACATATACCCTACGTGGATTACCTGTTGATTTTCACGAATGATGGTCGATTGAAGAAGCAGCTCAAGCAATTCCTGATGCAGAACTTCAGGATGAATGATTTGGGTCCGGCCACTCGTTGCCTTGGTACTCGTACATATCAAGAGGAATCGACGTGATGGTAGGCTATCTTTGGAACAGCAGCTATATTGAGAAGATCGTGTGACGCTTCGGAATGGAAAATGCGTACAGTATTGCTACCCCAGCGGGTTCCGCAGTTATACTTCAAATATCGATGGCACCCAAAACTGAAGTAGAAGAAATGGAGACGAGAAACGTACCCTACAAGGAAGCACTTGGATGTTTATCCTTTGTAGCGCAGACAACTCAACTTGATATTGCGTTTGCCGTGAATTCCGTGAATCTGTTTTCATCCAACCCAGGAAAGCCACATTGGGAGGCAGTCATGCAAATTTCCCGATACTTGAAGGAAACAGCGACGATGAAGTTGGAGTATGCTGATGCTGATTGGGGAGGATATCCTGATAGCCGCAGATCGACCAGTGATCAGCAATAGCATGGAGCGTGAAGAAGCAACCGACTGTGGCCCTTTCATCTTGCGAGGCAAGTTTATCGCTTTTTCCCGAAATATTCAAGAAGCCATGTGGTGGTGAAATTTCCGATCAGAATTCAGCAACGTTGAAACGGTTTCAGTTCTGTACGAGAATCAGTCAGCAATAAGCATAGCTAACAACGGTTCTTAGAATCCCCGGACCAAACATGTTAGCATCATTTTGTACATGAGAATCTGGAGAACGGCGTAGCACGGTGTCAAAATTTCGATTATTATCGAACATTCATGTACTTCGGATTTTTCTTCGAAAATCATTAGTATTTGGGCTATATATTCATAATCGGAAAACTAGAAAATATTTCATCGGCGAAAATTTTTCCATACATTTTGTATGGGACGCTTTTTGGGCTAAAATAGTAGTTATTGATTTTTAGTATGGGAAATAGCCAAAAACTCAGCTAACTCAAATTTTCCCCGATAGAATATTTTCAAATTTTGCATTTATACATTATAGCCGAAATTCTAACATTCTATGAAGAAAAATCCGAGGTACATGAAAGTTCGATAATAATCGAAATTTTGACACCGTGCGTAGTCAAGCTCAACTACATTACATTCCAACCTTCAGCCAAGGTGTATTGAAGGACGGTGAAAGCATCTAAGCAGTCAGTAGATGCGTGGAGAGATACTTGGCGGGGGAGGTGGAGAAGAAAGCTGGCGAGTTTTTTTACGCTGCAGTGCGCTACAGAAGCGTCGATGTGCTACATCGGCTAATGGTTGCTAAGGGCAAGGCTGCAGGGTTGCTATCCGAGTAGGTTAAAAAATCAAATGAATAGCATATTCAGTTATTATTGACTGAATTACTGAAAAACAAAAACTGATATTGGTTTGATTGATACAAGAGGAAAAAGATCAGAAATAATAGCAAAATCTAGTATGGAGAATTGCTCAATAATAGCTCGTTAGGACATTACAAGATCAAACCAATAGCAGACAAGATTTGTCGACTTTTTTCGTGAAAAAAAAATTGCCAGTATCGAACCTACGACCTTAGGATTCACTGGCGCCGATGCTTACTGCTCAACTGTGGCTCACTGTTGAGAATATGTACCATGGGAATAAGAGCATGACGTTCTTCGTTTCCACAGCTCAGAAAAAGGCATATGGCATTTCACTAACATTATGCCATCTCTATGGTTGCATGAGTTCCATTTCGTGCAAAAGAGCTAAATTTGTTCTTATGTAGAAATTTTCAGATATTTCAACAAGAACAAAAACTGATATCATATCACTTTGAGCTATTCGTTAGATATTCATTGAATTTTTGAATAACACATCAAAATCACATCGAGCTATTACAGCAAAAGTTGTTCGATTCAAGATATGATTTAGATATTCTCGTCTACCCGGGTAGGGCTGAAAGTGTTTGTTATTTGCCGTCACACAGTGAAAAAGCTACTATATCGGCACCAACTAGCCAGCTGTCATTGGGTTTTTCAATATGGCGGATTGTGCAGTCTTGGATTACCTCCCTTATAATTACCTTGCCTTCAGTCAACCGGCAGATGAATTCCGCAAACCAATAACGAAGCAGAATCAGGATAAGTTTTGTCGGAGGAGGGAGGAGTGATGTATAGTAACCCGCGACATACCCTACTTACCTAAGTTGATGATTTATAGGAAATTGTCATTTCCATTCCAACAATCAATCCGAAAGTACGCGTTTTTATCAAGCTCTGCTATAGATATACAGCGGCTGAAGGTTACTTTTTAGTTGTATAGAATTATGTTACTATTGGAGCTCATGGAATATTAAAATAGACTATAATATACTTTCGAGATATTCAAGGCTATCCCAACTACTCTGCAATTCAGAATATTGGATCTACAGTCGTAACAGCAGCTTTTTTTTTGCATTTTTTTTTTTCATTTTTATTAACGTGTATTTTAACTTAAATGCTAATTCTACACTTCTTTTTTTTTTTTGCAACCGTAAGAACTGTATCTTCGGGAAGCTCATGATGAAATTTTTACATGATTTCTTGCAGGTCTTATGCAAGATTTTCATAAGTTCAGAACTAGGAAATAAGGCATTAATATTCCAATCATATAATTCTGCTAGATATTCATGTATACTGAGTTAATTAAGATGTAGACGCTTATAAGAACATGTTGCTGTCGCTGTTGTATATTTTCAAAGAAATCCATTCACTATGCTTAGCTTTGACATTGATCGAAGGTAACAACTTCCATTTCCGGGACAACCATATTGATTAAAACCTATATTCTGAGTGCTGATATTTCGATATCACACGGTTTATACACTTAGCGATGATTTTATTTTCACGCCACTTTATCTGCTAAAAAAAACATTTTTTCGCCTAAGCTCTTTCACTGAACGCAACAAATTTTTATTTCACCTCCTAATCTTCTTTCCGTTGTCCATGTTGAAAAAACCTATTCCTTGTACAATCAACATCCTCGTAATAACCTGCCTTCACAGTTGTAATCCACCGTGCGTCAACAACGAGGGGAAAACGAAATACCGCCAATAGCATCACGATTCCCGAAATTCACTGCACACTCACTTTCGGCGAACGATAATCGAATTGGTCTTCCATTTCCCTTTTCATTTAACTTGGGTTTGGGCTGCACCACCACCATCCTCCTTCTGCATCACGCGGAGCGGGATAAATTTCATTACGATTTCGTGTTAAATTATCGACTATTTTTTTGGTTGCTTTTCTTAGAAACGAAAATGAAATTTCCAAACAGGTATGACATTTTTGTACAACCATGCTCTGAACTGCTCGTTAGCTCCTTTGAGTTATGGGTAACCCAAATCAGCAGACACATCACTTTGATTGAAAGAGTAACCGGAAGTGAATACACAAAACAGGACATATTCAACGAAACCGCGAAAAGCAACAGGTAGAAAGCAGAGAACGTTTTTCGTTCGAAATGACACTCCGATCCGAATCGCGCCAAAGTTGAACATCAACTGAGTACCGTACACGCCGCCGCCGGATAGAAGCATCCCAGCCAAGCAGCAGATTGAAGTGAAGTGCTTCCGTTTAGCTACTATTGAAGTCGGCTCCCCTCCGACCCAATCTAGGACATCTAGCCGACATCCCATTCTACTTGTTGGGGCTCGGTCCCGCTGTGATCTATGATTACTTTAGACACCGTCTAGTGTAGTTAGACCTTCGTCGTATCTTGAATTACTTTACTTGTCCTGCCTACAATCAATTTACATCGCCAGACACTTACGTACTTCAATCTATTTTCATTATCGTCTGTTCCTTTTAACTGAAGGTGAAGGCATTTCATCGGGGAAAAACATTTTCATGGTACTCACAAGCAATGGTAACTCGCTCCGGAAAAGCTCATCCTTCAACATGTATCCTTAACCAGGACAACATCCCCATCTACCAAGCGTCACATTCACGTGCAACATCTCTCATGTCTCTCTTTCTTCTACTCCTCAGGTCTAGATTCCGTCATAGCCGACATCAAGAGTGGTCGCGTAACGTTGCGTCGTCGAAAGCCGAATGTACTAAAAGAGCTGGAGAGCAATCAGGATACCGGTGAGTCCAGTTCTGGTTCTAGTGCCATCATTCCCAGCGGTAGCAGCAGTCGTCGAGGCGAGCAAACCTACAGCCAAAAGGCAGCACAGAACCCAGCGCTACGGGAAATGTACGAAATTCTCGAACGAATGAAGCGACGAAACCGACAATCCAAGGTGCTGGCCGAATTGAATTTAGTGCCATTTGATGACTCTGTCTAGTGTGAAGGGTGTGATAGCAGAAAGAGAAATTACTAGCAGAAGCAAGTGGCAAACTAAAACCGTGATTACCGGTATTCCTGATCTTTCAAATAAGTTAACGAAATACTTATACGACTACGTGATTCAACTAAACACTGCATTTTTTATAAATTAATTTATTGATAAGTTGATTTTACTGAAATACTTACTTAGTTAATTTTGTTAATAGTTTATAACAAATTTATAGAATAATAAAAAGGTTCTCTTTTCAATCACATCAATTTTAAAGTTTACTGTCAAATATGGTTTTATTTGGCAATCTTTCGACAAGCCTACATGTATTTACACTTCATCACAATTGGGATAACACATAATCTACAATGGGATGCCACAATATGTACTAGGTTTGCAGCTGCAGCTCTCCATCCTTGGGCACATTTATCCTGGGTCGCCCATCGTGCTCTTTGCGCTCCTCGCCATCTTTTGCGAACCAAACCAGACAGCGTACACCAACTTTGCAGGGTTACCCTATCTCCCGGATATGACCAGTGGTCATTGACCACCTTCTAGTGCAATGAGTTCATGGTCCATTCTTCGCCGCCACACAACAGTATGCATACCGTAGTTAAAACTTCCAAGCCGCTTTGATGTTGATGAACAGGGATGCGTTGGGTCCTGGTTTTCGCAGCATTTCTGGAGGATTTGCCGTACGTTGAAGATCTGGTCCGTTGTCGATCGGCCGTCGTTGAAACCTGCTTGATAAAGGTTCGTCCATACACTAAACTCTGAGAGGGGAAGAGAGGGTTCTGGCCAAAGTCTACGGAGCATACATGTTTCGAAAATTTTGTATGGCAGAAAGTCTTCGAGGGGAAAGGGGATTCTGAGAATGCCGAAATTGTGTATATGTAGTTTAAACGGCACCTAAATTGCTACGAACTCATTCGTTGCCGGGAGTGCGAGAGCATAGCACAGATAGCATGATAGCGATAAATAGCCAGACCGAGTGAGTGGACCTTTTGGAGTGAACACGGATATTTAGCTGAATGGGGCTATGCGGTGAGTACGCCCTTTGTTGTTTCCTTTCTATATGGGGACTCTATTTGACCCCAATGATTGTGTCTACCACTCGATATACTAACTTTTAGTCCTGTGCACCCATGGTGGTGCAGAGGGCCGTATTGCAAGATTTTTATCCTGGGCGAATGCCCGCCATCGTCTTAACCTGTGGCCAGGTCAAATTTCTGTTGACTTGCATGATATCGTTGTTAAGGCTGCGCCGCCATGAGCCTCTGGGTCTGCCTCTGCTGCGATGTCCTGCTGGGTTCCAATCTAACGCTTGCTTGCAGATTCCGTTTCCGCCCCTGGGTAGAGTGTGGCCGACCCACCTCCAACTTCGCTCCCGAATTTCTATCGCTATCGGCTTTTGATGACAATGGAGCTCCACATTGGAGATCCAGTTGTGAGTCCGTCATGCTCGAATTATATACCGCAGGCATCTATTGCTGAAGACCTGCAGCCATTGAGTGTTCTTCACTGATACACATCAGGTTTCACTAGCGTATAGCAGCACAAATTTCACGTTCGGGATTTCGGTGCGTCGACTAATCTAGTTGTTTTTCCATATATTTCTAAAACTCGCAATAGCAGCTCTCGCCTTCTTGATCCGTGCACATATGTCGATCTTGGTGCCGCCATCGGCCGCCGTTTGGCTTCCAAGATATTGGATGCTTTCAACATTCTCCACTGATTGCCCAGTTACCGTACAACTGGCAGGGTTGACCGTGTACACATTCAACGATTTGGTCTTGTACACGTTGATGGTAAGACCTGCGTAAGAAGAGCGATTTGCAAGATCATCGAGCTTGCTCTGCATATCAGAGCCCCGTTGAGCTAGAAGAGCAACGTCATCCAGCCAATTCGAAATCATTTAGGTGCTTCATGGTAATGGGCTGCCACAGCAATCCACGATTTGGTTCACGTTCAATCGCACCTACCAGGATCTCGTCGATTCCGAAGAGGAACAGTAGCGGTGATAGTATACATCCTTGCCTCACTCCAGCAACGACCTGGATGGGATCGGACAAAACACCGTTGTGCAGTACTCTGCACGAAAATGCCCTGTACTGTACTTCAATGAGGCCGATGATTTACTCAGGGACACCCTTGCGTATGGGGGCTTCCCACATGTTTTCGTGATTGAGACGGTCGAAAGCTTTTTTTGTAATCAATGAACATCAGGTAGAGAGACTTTTGGAATTCATTGATTTGCACTAGGATGATACGGAGCGTGACAATATGGTCTACACAGGATCGTCCGGCACGGAATCTTGCTTGCTGCCGTCGGAGAGTTGCGCCAAATGGTACCGCGGCATTTATCGCATACAGTCAGGTCACCCTTTCTGGGCATCTTTAGTAAGACTGCATCCAGTCGACCGGAAATGTAGCAGTTTCCCATATGTTGCAAAATAATTGAACCAGCAGTTGTGCAGATATTACGGGGTCAGCTTTGAGCATCTCAGCTGATATGCGATCGATACCTGGGGCCCTGTTCGATTTCGTGCTATGAATGACTGTTTCTAACTCCTGCACTGATGGAGCTTCGGTGTTGGAACGGATAAATGCGTCGAACCCTTGGCGGATCATGCTGAGATGTTGCTGGCATAGCCGACACTTTTAAAAAGGTTTCCAAAGTGCTCGAACCAGCGTTTCAACTGGTCAGCCGGATCGGTCAATAACTGTCCAGACGTGTCTTTCACGGGCATCGTAGTATTCATCTTAGTCTTATATAGTATACATAAATGACGTGAAACATCGTAGAGGAGACTTTCTCACCTTCGTCGGCTGTTTTGCCTCGTCTGCATGAGCGTTTCACTTCCTCCTCGAGAAACAAATAGCGCTGACGGGCTACGGCTTTGGGTCCTCGTATTTCCGTTCGCTCTATTGCGGCTTTGGCGTTCCTTCGCTCCTCTATCTTCCTCCGGGTATCAACTGTGATTCATTGCTCATCCAAATTATTCTCGCCGGTAGCGATGAAGGCGTTCTTGATGGCGCTCCATGATCTTCTATGCTTCCATCTTCTGGAATATCCGCAGCACGGTACTCTAGCTCCTCGACGAAGGGCCTTTTTACCGCAGCGTCTTCCAGTCGGCGTGTGTTGAACCGGAACCCGATTTTTTTTCTTCTGTCGATGGATTCCAGCAATGGGCTTAAAAGATGATGGTCGGACGAAATGTCAGCGCTACTTTTGTTCCGCACACGAAGAAGGCTCCGTCTCCATTTTCGGCTGATGCAAATGTTGTCAATTTGATTTTCCGTGGCGCCATCACGGGAAACCCATGTCACTTTGTGCACTGTATAAGTTACGGTTTTGCCAAGGCTAGTAATAGGGCATGCAGACTTACCTTTATCTCATCCCAGGGGCTGCCTAACCTACAAATCCTGATTTACGATGGCCCGTGGCCGTCGGTTGCTGAACGCCTGATTCACACTAACTCACAAGGGGGGGGGGGGTGGTGGTATGCTCTTCGGCGAGATTTAGATTTACCACGCACACTTCACACGCGGAATTTTGGGATAGGTTTTATGCATACTTTATTTTTTGAGTATTCTACCACCGTTTGTGACCCGATTTGCACGGCCTTTACACTTGCACTTATTGGGGGCGAAAACGCGCGGGTTGCATTCCGGGCCAACTCCATTATCTGCACCACTCGGCTAAATATGTTTTCGCGCGCGGGACGAACACTCCACTCGACTACCTTCTACGAACGCCGACACCAAGAGCCCCAATCTCGGATCGGCAATCCGAGACGGAAACCAAACTCGCCCCATCCATTTGGAGCTATCAACTCGCTTCGCTCGTTCTTTTTCGTGAGCGGGATTTCGGTGAACGGGGGAGACTGCCTCAGGCGTTTTTCCGACGGCGCGTTGAGGGCAAGTTTTAATAGAAAAAAACCTAACTCCTAATTTTTATTTATTATTTTTGTTATGGAACATGCTAAATGTAACAACTGGTCGATGAGGAAAGAGCGATCCCCCAATCACCATGTCATTGTTGTTACAAAACTCTGCAAACAGCTCTCCATAGTCCCTCATTTCTCTGAGACCATGGCGTCCCATGACGTCAGAGTTGTTGGAATCAACCTGCGCGTTGAAGTCGCCCATGAGGATCTTGATATCACTTTCGAAATCTTGTCCACGGCAGCATTGTAAAAGTTCTCTTTGTTTTGCAATTCGGCAGCATCGATCATGGTAAGGTTTCGAACCCGTGTTTTGAATCTGGCTACAATTATCCTCTCATTAATAGGTTCCCACTTCATGAGCGCAGCGCGGGCGTGAGCGGTGAGCAGGAAACCAACTTCACGGTGGTGAGGAGCGTGTTCACCTCGTAGGCCAGAGAATAGCAGAATTTGACCCGACACCAATCTGTGTTCTCCAAAGTTCGGCCAACGGATCTCAAGCTTCATACGGCATGCCTCATTGGCTAGTTGTGCCAGTTTACCCTGTCGGGCTACACAGATCGAAAAAAGAGTGTAAAATTCTGTGACATATGATGCACATAATTGGAGCGTGGGATATCACGGAAGTTTACGTGACATATCATGTAAAGTTCGTGAAATATCATGTAAACTTCCATTATATTTCATGTAATTCAGCATGACTCTGAGAGTTTACATGACATATAACACAAATTTACATGATATATCATGTAAACCATCATAACACTAAGTTTACATGACTAAAATGAAGTTTACATGACGTGTAAATCTCAATATTTTTATCTGTGTAGGGTTAATACATGCCAAGCTCAAATTCTTGTCCGTTGTTTCGCGCCAAATGCCGTTGCCGTTCAATCAGTTCGTAATCTTTCATTTCCGGTTTCTGGATTTTCAGAACATGGGCTAAGGTCCCCTATCCACCGTGGTGCCATCTTACACAGATCGAAAAAGGAGTGTAAAATTCTGTAACATATGATGCACATGATTGGAGCGTAGGATATCACAAAAATTTACATGACATATCATGTAAAAGTCATAAAATATCATGTAAACTTCCATTATATGTCATGTAATTCAGCATGACTCTGTGTGTTTACATGACATATAACACAAATTTACATGTAAACCATCATAACAGTAAGTTTACATGACTAAACTGAAGTTTACATGACGTGTAAATCTCATTATTTTCATCTGTGTAGGTATATTTAGCTTCCAGTAGAGGAGCATTTCATATTCAGCCGCAGGATGCCAGAACAGACGCTGTTTGAGCCTCCTTGGTGAACAGATGCTCGGGTCGTACCTACTCAATCTAGCTGAAGTCAGAAGGACAACAGTGCCCAGGCTACACTACCAGCTAAGCACACTGCTCTTAGCTGGCGGTCTTTGTCATCGCATGCCCCGTGGAAGCATAAGTTGGAGCTTGTGAGGAGCAGAGGTATGTTGGACGCTCTCTTTATCGACTCACCTTTTTGCAGCCTACCCCTCGATATACGAATGGAAAAATGATCTTTGGCAAATAAAGCTCGCAATAAAAACAGTAAGTGCTGAAAAACAGGCCTCATATCTCTGATAACGTTACGCCAAAATAAGAAAAAAAAAATGAGAGCATAAACAGTAGTACACGATCAAATTTCAACTATTTTCTTTTTCAATTGACTTAATGGGAATAACTGTTCTTTCAAAACAAAAGGTAACAGAAATACAAATAAATTTCGTATATTTGATGGTTTTTAAACTTACACTATGGAGATCTTATATTTTATTGGTATAATTGGGTATTTGAGTTCGCCAAAATTATATACATATAAAATCATGAACTCTTTTCCATAACGATTTCCACCGACGCTGTATAATGCAAGCCAAATGACGTCTCAAATCCAACATCTATCTGTATGATCACAAATGCTTTTTGAACTCTTGTAACAATTACATTTTGTCTTTTCACGGTTGTTTTGTTTTCGAATTTCAGAATAAATTTTCTAATAATCTCATAACAGTACCTTTGTTCCATTGTATACATCAATATCCTTATCTATCAAACATGCTTATATGTTAATTAAATTTTTGGCAATGTCCTTTGGATTGGTTGGGTTGTACAGGTATTCGAATCATAATAACTATCGATTTAAAACATTCCTTTTAAAAACAACTTTTAGTTTTGGAAGAACCAAGATTTAAAGCTACATTTTCTAAGTACGGAGTTCTCTTTGGTATTTGGTATATGTTACAAAAATAGTAGACTAAAATATATTACAACTCTATGAACGCTAAGCAAAAAACTCAAACAACATTGTTGAAAAAGTCGTATTCAAACGGTGAAATCACCTTTTGGCTATGATCTACATCCACATTGATTGCACTGTCTTCCAAATGGTATTCTTCCAGATAGTTACCCTCGCCGAGGAAGTTTTTCACGCATTCATACGAAATATACTCATCTTGGCAGGGCTTTTCACCGGGGCTAGAGCAGTGATCCGGTTGCATCATTTTCATGAAGCAACTGGACATATCGTTGAAGTTCAAACCGTTTACCGAGGGGTTCGAGTTGCCGTTATACTCAACTCGATCGGAAACCAGCTGGGTAGGGGCGTCGTCGAAAACTTCATCAAACTCGAACGCGTTTTCACCGCTCGTGTCCACCTGCGATGGAGTCGGCGGAGGTTCGTACTGGGTATTGATCGATGACTCGGAATGCCGTCGTAAAGAATCGATGGTTGTGCTGGATACCGAGGAGCTATGCGTTGCTAGCGAATCTTTGTGTGACTTCCGACGTCCGTGTCCTTCCGCTCGGCAGGCATGGTTTTTCACATGCTTGCGAAGGCTGGACGGATCGGTGTATCGTTTGGAACACCCTGGAAGCTGGCAGGCGTAGGGTTTCTGAAACAAAACGAATGCGTTGAAAATAAAACTGTTAATAAAATTTCAAATGATTGACGGTAAATGATCCTACTTACCGTATCGTAATGGGTTCGCTGGTGTTTCGCTCGATCGGAACTATTGCTGAAGGCTTTGGAACAACCAAAGTACTGGCAATTGTAAGGTCGCTCGCCCGTGTGTGATCGTTGATGGATTTTCAAATTCTCGAGTCGAGAAAAAGCCTTTTCACATCCAGAAAACTATGTGAGAAAAAAAAGAGATATGTAGCGTTAATGCTGCGGTTTTATATTTCATAGTTTGAACTAAATTGTATAAGCTTGTTATGCATACAGAAAACGTTTGAAAGCATCTTAGCGGACCAACTTGAGGTTATCTAAAGGTAGCAGCAGCATTTTGACAAACACCTCAATGGAGCAGAGAGCGCCATTGAACAGCTCAACAACAATAAGGCTGCTGGTATGCATGAAGGTGAACTTATCAAGATAAGCCCGTAAATGTTTGACATTTGTCAGCACCGAATTATTGTCAAAATCTGAGAAATAAAACAACTACCGGAGGAGTGGAAGAAATGAGTTAACCGAGCTCGATTTTCATGGTCCTTCGTGCCTGCTATTTTGTACGATTTTTAAGAGATCCGGCCAATTTGTGTGTTTCGCTGACGACATGGATATAATCGTCAGAACATTAGGATCGCAGTGGTGCGCTATGATCATAAAACCTGAAAGGGCCTGAAGGCTCTTGCGGTGTTGGAGCGACGACTTCTGAGGACGATCTTTGGTAGCGTCCGTGAGAGCTGCGTGTAGCGTAGCTCAGGCCCTTCTTCGGAAAACCCAACTTCTCTTAGGCAGAATACGGAGAGCGGGACATGTTACCAGAATGCCAGATAGCAACCCTGCAATGACTGTGTTTACAAGAAATCCGGATGGTACACAGATAGAAGTGACGCACAGAGGACAAGATGGGCTGCCCAGGTCGAGAGTGATTTGGTGAGTGTATGGCGGCGTAGTATCATAACATAACGTCCGAGGCAATAATGTCCTAGGACTTTATGGCGCGTTTTTCGTATCATAACGTCCGAACATGCAGATACGCCACAAAGATCAAGGAAAGAAGGCACATAGGATGTTATGACGCATCCAAACTTTTGGACGTTACTTCTCAAAAAACAAACGCGACTTAACGACCGGGACAGTATGGCCTCGGACGTTGTGATCCGGCCCGAGATTGCACACTGTTTCCTAAGGCCCAATTTCATGACCGTAAGCAATTTGGACCTGAAGAGTTGACATTAAAAGGAAAACAATATTTTAGATACAACTTTGCTGTCTTCAAAGAAGACACTTACTTTGCCATGTATAACAACTTTGTTAACCCGTATTGATCTAAGTCAGCACAAACGAACTAAAAACCTTGCTGTTCAGCGAACATTTAATGGATTTGATTTTTTTTTCTACAGTATACTCGTACATATGTCTAGTTTGTAAAAGTGACAGAGAATTACGGAGTGGTCCATGTAGCCAGAGTTATTCAGGTGGGTCACTACTGGTAAGATTTTTATAAAAAGGCTGTTTTTCGATACACAGTGTGTTTTTCATTGTGATTTGCAATTAAATCCACTCTTTCCATGAAAACTTACACCTATACCATCGAACATTATTTATATACAGTTTTAAACCGTTTAGGGAATATCGAATGTGACCACAGGACATAATCTCCGAAGAAACCTGCTTCATACTAGTATGATGGGGCTCACAACCATAACCCAGAGAAAAATAAATTTCCTATAAGGAATTCCTTTCCTATAAAAAGAAATACCTATATAGGAATTCCTGTATGTATAGGAGAAAGGAAATAAATACCTTTCGTAGAAAAGGTATTGTCTCTAATATTCCTTCCGTGATTCCAGCAGGGATTTCTACAGGGCTCATCCAAAAACAAATTGAGATGCAGGCTCTGTTTCACTTGGAGCGTAATCTCAATTTATAAAAAACAGTAGGAGGTGTATTTCATCACAACGAACATCTTTGTAAAACACACGAAAAATCCCAAAAATCCTTAGAGAAAAGTTATAACAAAAAACCGTTTGAAGGAATTGTTCACAACAAATAACACAACTCTGAATATTGAACAAATAAGGTAATAGGGTAATAGTTTGATTCAATAAAACATTTTTATGCAACTTTGCAGAAGATACCAATACCTTAAGAAGGAGAAACGAACGTGCATGTCGTTGCAGGTTGTTCATTGTTTGCAAGATTAGCTCAACTCGATCGTCACAACGAAGTTACCAAGAATGTGCACCAACAGCTTGCTTTAGCTCGTAAACACCTGGGACGATCTTCTTTTGGTAGAAATGCAAAGAAAATTCTTTGCTTCCGAAAATTCTTTGGAATCTTTTTTATAGTTAAGGAGAATAGTTGGGCTAAAAAGCATGGTACTTCCTTTTGTACCCCCTTTGCTGTTTTGGAAATACGTGGCTTTACGTGGCAAAAGATACAAGAGCTTGTATACTTTGAAGATCTTAACTCCAGAATAGTTTGGATGACCTAGATTACCAAGTGAATGTTGCTAAGTTATCAGAATTACACTCTGAGGCTCTACGAGTAGCGTAGATTTTGTTCCGCGAGCCTTCACCACAATAAAATTAACCTGTGGATTTACAGACATTACGAACCATACTACAATATACATTGGAATCCATCTGTATGCCAGTGGACACCCAAATTGCAACACATAGAAATAGTCATATAACTATGAGGTACAACAGATACAACCGTGAAAGAATAATGCTGATAGAGTGAAGAGCATCAACAGTAGAGCTCGTAGACCTTGAAGGTCCTAATTCCAGAATAGTTTGGATAGCCTTGTATATCCCATGAACATACAAAAACACTATATTATGCACTGAGACTCCTTCAGCAGCATAGACTACATTCCACGAACATTTTTTACAATTAAAGCATGATGCAGTATATATTAATTATAACTCAAACTTCAAAGTGTATTGAAGGTAATCTGTATTTCACGGAATATCCAACTACCATAATATCGAGTTGCTCTTAATATTGCGAGGTCTAATGACATTCAAAGTGACCTTGAACAGAGTGATCAGCAATGATGCTAAATCCTATAGATCCTCAAAATAAATTCTAGAGTAACTGGAGCCCTGTAAGAAATTCACGCGAGAGTAAAGAAGTTTGAGAAAGGCTGATCTAGATCACATATGTAATTCATAAAGTATGAATTTTCTAGCGGTGCATTGAGGCTTTTTGAGTACCGTAGACAATATTCTGCAAACGTTCATTGCGGATAAAATTTGTATAGTATGTTGGATTTCCCGTAACGAGGGTGATCTACCCTTGCAATAGTGCGTTGCGGTGTAAGATCTGCCACACCAAACTTAGATACATTACATACATTTATTTGTTCAACATCATTAAGACAAGACATAATCAACAATAGTACGCCACAATACTCGGTTTGTGGCTGCCGCTCTCCATCCTCGGTCGCGCCCAATGCTCGCCAAGTCACACTCCACCTAGTCCGCCCATGGTGCTCTCTGCGCTCCACGCCTTCTTGTGCCAACTGGATCTATCGCGAACACCAACTTTGCAGGGTTGTTGTCTGGCATTCTTACAACTTACCCTGCCCATCGTATCTTTCCGGCTTTGGCCAACTTTTGGATGCTGGGTTCGCCGTACAGTGCAGCGAACTCGTGGTTCATCCTTCTCCGTCACACACCGTTCTCCTGCACAACGCCGAAGATCGTTCTTAGCACCAGAGTTGATGTACACGTGCTGTAGTCCCATGTACGGGAGCCTCATTGCAAGCGAGCTCCCAGGAGCTCTGTACATTTTGAGACTGAAAGTTGTGCGCCTCATTTTTCTCAAGATGTGTCTCATGAGCTTCGTCTCATGCGCTGATTAAATTAGAAAATTTCACGACAAAAACTTCCTAAACGAACGAGAATTGAAACCTTAACCTTTGCATTGAGAGCCCCTAGTCGTATCGCATAGACCAACCAGACACTTGAGTTGTGTACGGAAAAAAGTTATTGATGTTCTTCGTTACCAAGAAGTTGTTTTTCACCTTAGATACCAACAGCTCATGCAGCACATGAGACGAGCTCCCCGGGAGCTATGCGCTTAGCTCGCACCCACAGGATTTTCTTGAGCCTCCTAGCAGCGCAGCACACTGCGATTTTGAAGAGCTAGGAGACAATTTGGTGGGAGGCTCGCTGTCACATTTATGTACACATGAGCAATGGGAAACTCTGCTTAGCACGCGTCGCTCGAAAACTCCGAGTGCTTGTAGGTCCTCCTCGAGCATGCGTTTTGTACATGGTGTTTTTGGTGCGTGGTGGAATCTTTTTCGACGGCAGTTTCTTCTGGAGCCCGTAGCGGAAGTCGGGCCCCGCTGATGATGCGCCTCCGAATTTCACGGCTCACGTTGTTGTCAACCGTCAGTAAGAATCCGAGGTAGACGAATTCCTCCACCACCTCGAAAGTATCCCCGTCTATCGTAACATTACTACCCAGACGGAACCGGTCGTGTTCGGTTCCGCCTACCAGCATGTACTTTGTTTTTTTTTAGGCATTCACCATCAGCCTTCCCACGAACTCATTTGTTTTAGGTGACAGACGACGGAAGATGATCTGGGATAGCACTTTGTAGGCAGCATTCAAAATAGTGATCGCCCTGAAGTTCTCACATTCCAAATGGTCGCCTTTCTTGTGAATGGGGCAGATTACCCCTTCCTTTCACTCCTCCGGTAGCTGTTCGGTTTCCCAGATCCTGACTATCAGCCGATGCAGACAGGTGGCCAACTGCTGCTTTGTTGGTTACCAAACTTAGATCTTGCTGCTTGATCTTGATTTTTTACTGCTAGTTAACATTTTATTTCAGGAGGATTCAGGTAAATTTCATGTATGAATAAATGCTAACCAAATATAATCATAACCTTTTTGTTTTCAGATAACATAAAGGTAAGATTGTTCTATCATATAATAACACATATCATATCATATCATATCATATATTGGGGAAGGGAGGGAACATCAGGGCACCCGATTGAAACGATTTGGACAGGAGCCTGGAACTGCCTCCTCCTTATTGTTAACACCTCGTGGATTGAGGGTAGGCTCATCGACCCCATGTATAGGGAGTATTCTGTCAATCGAGGGCTTGATTTTGCAGTTGTTGCTTGAGGGTCCGCACAACCCTTTTTGCGCCTTCATACAGGAGAATGACAGATCATTAACAACAACACAATCTTGATCAAATCGCTTTTCAGATTATTCCAGTGCTATAGGCAGATGCCTTGCTACATTAGATGGTAGAACAAAATCATCATCATCATCATCATCAAACTTCGGAGTACTTTGGAAGCCTTAGAATAGTTCTGCGATGAAAACCTCAACAGACTAAGATGGCTAGTGATACATCGCATGCCAAGGACCAGTTAAAACTGTTGATAATAACATAACTTTGAAATTTGAACAAATGTAGAATTGATTAAAAAAAAACAAAAAAGCAACGTATTTTCGGCCAACAGATGGGGAAAGGTGCAAAGTGGGGAGGTACCGTAAACTGGTATCAGTAGGTCGGCTCCAGAGGCACGTAAACTGGAGTCAAATTGATCACTTAAAAAAAACTTTTGCTGATAACATTAATTGCATGCTGGGGCCCGTAGCGTAGTGGCTACACGTTCACTTCATAAGTGAGTGGTCATGGGTTCGATCCCAGCCCAGGGACTTGCAATTTTTTGTCGGTTGCTTTTCCCCCGAGAGCGGCTGGCACCTGACTCTTTTCAGAGCATATGCTCCAACGGACCCGGAAACCTGGATAATCGGCTAACGGCAACTCATAATGGACCCCCAATCGGACTGGAAAAGAAACACATCATCCTCACATCATCCGCATCCTCATGCTCATAATTCTACCTTGGACAAGGTAGCAAAGTGACAGCAGCGCAAAGGCAACCAGTTCGATATAGTAGAATAAGAATAGAATACTTTTAGGCGCTGAACAAAGTGTAAGTGCAGCCGCCAATTGGAATCGCTCAGGCAGTGCCCTAGTGGACAAAAGAGCTGTAAAATTAGGTTAAGTGATTGAAGAATAAAAGAAACATTAGTTGCAATTCAAACAGTGCCAAAAAATTCTGCAAAATCAGTACCGGGTAGATCTCTACGTGTCAGAATCTTGTTCAACAAATTTAAACATTAAGTTAAATAACTCCGAAAATGTAAAAATTAAAAATGCCACTTTGCGGCGAAATTGATCGGCACACAATCGAACATCCGAAAGAATAGAAAATTGACTTACATACTTAATCTTGATCTTCTGAACACAAATAGCGCGTCGAAACTCTTAAAACTTGTGAATTCGACTGTTAAAAAGCATTTTTAAATTTTGAAATTGGCCCTTAAACGACTAAAGGTAGACAATTTTCTTCGATTGTTCAGTAGCAACGGTTTCGACTATGTAAAAAATATATTGAACAACTCTTAAAAAGCAATGCAAGACTAACTTTTCTGATATCTATGAACTAGAGAAGGTATGAATTTTATGATTTTCACGAAGTGTAAAAGTTGCTACTAACTATGGGATTACAATTCAGTCCGCGAATGACCAATGTCGCCCCGCTGTTCAATTTGAACCCGGCATACGGTACCATGCATTTTTAAGCAAAAGTGTTCCCCTTGACTATTAAAAAATCCCCAGAGTAAAATGTTTATTATTATTATTATTTTTCTTTATTATCGAGATTTTCAGCCCTCGGCTGGTTCATCTCGTGCAAGTAAAATATTTAAAAACAAAGAAGATATTGCATTTCTACCAAAAGAAGATCGTTCCTATCATCATTCCTATCGTCATTCCTGCTAACAGGCATGGTAATTCGGCAACTGGAATTGTCCCTAAATCTCTCCTGAAGTCCTGAAGCATTCTGAAATCAGTCATTCTCCTAACCTGCACAACCCGTCTTACTATCCTGAATCATCACAACTGAAAGTACATCCAAATGCAGACTCGTTAGGATATAAGCAAAACCAGCTAATGAGATCCACAGAGCCCATTCCCCTTTGGCATGCAAATTGTCCAGAATAGGTGAGCGTTTTTCTGAGAAGTGCCAAAACTCTCATAAATTTGTGATATTTTGACCCTCCCCGTTCTGAGAGATAGGTAGACTTAATTTTAAAATTTGGTAAAACAAAAAATCGAGATTTTTTTTCGATCGTCATTTCGGTCAAATGCACAATAAAAAGAAGGAAAGCTATACCTACCACGGGGCATTAGGGGCTGTACAGATACCATCAAGGTTTCACAAAGATCCGTCAAGCCGTCATCCGTCTCGAGAAACGGTGCTTTTGGTTCCGGGTCATTTGGCAGAATGCCATTTGACCGGATGCTGTTATCTCGAACGCCATTTAGCCGAAAGGGTCGTTTGGCCGATTGCCGGTCGGCCGAAAATAGATTATTTTATTTTATTTATTTTATTTATATCATATAATACATGTAGAGTAAGGCTTAGCCTTTTGCCTTTCTCGTACAACAAAGTGTATTGAAAGGCTATATGATCACTCAATAAACGAATTTTCGATAGAAGGCTCGGAGGGTCAAGTCACATATACCCATCAACTCAGTTCGACGAATCGAGATGATGTCTGTATGTGTGTATGTATGTCTGTGTACAAAAAGGTCACTCACTTTCAAGGCACTTCCCATTGGCCGATTTTTCGGATTATAGCTCGAATCGAACCGGAATTTTACCGCATTGTTTGCTATTAAAAATGGTCCGGATCGATCAAGGCGTTCCGGAGCTATGGCCATTTGAGTGATCCGGACCCGCACTGGTAGAACTGGCCACATATAAAACTGAACCAAGTGCCCGATCAAGCCCCATCATGCGACACATCAAACTGCGGCGATTTTTGTAACGTTCAGCATGGCTGACAAATTTTGTGCGGATATTAACACAGGAGACCGAAAACTCTACGATGTCGGTCCAAAATTCAAGATGGCGGTCTAAAATCCAAAATGGCGGCTCCAAATTCAAGATGGCGGCTGTATAATGGGGTTTTAAGCCCTAAACCATGCAATATGGGTATATTTTGTATGGGGAAAATGTTTGGAGTCCAAAAATGACGACCATAATATCCAAGATGGCGGTCTAAAATCCAAGATGGCGGTCTAAAATCCAAGATGGCGCCTTCAATTCAAGATGGCGGCTGTTTAATGGAGTTTTAGGCACTAAAACCATGTAACATGGGTATATTTTGTATGGGGAAGATGTCTGGAGTCCATAAATGACGATCGGAGTATCCAAGATGGTGGTCTAAAATTCAAGATGGCGGCTCCAAATTCAAGATTGCGGCTGTATAACGGAGTTTTAGGCCCTAAACCATGCAATAAGGGTATGTTTTGTATGGGGTAGATGTCCGGTGTCCAAATATGGGGACCTTTAGATGGCGTTCTAAAATTCAAGATGGTGGCTTCAAATTCAAGATGGAGGCTGTTTAAAGGAGTTTTAGACCCTAAAACCATGCAATATGGGTGCATTTGGTATGGCGGTCTAAAATCTAATATGGCGGCTCCAAATTCAAGATGGCGGTTGTTTAGTGGAGTTTTTGGCTCTAAAACCATACAATAAGAGTATATTTTGTATGGACAAGATGTACGGAGTAGACGTGTGCGCCGCCGCGCCGCGCCGCCGTCGCCAACGATTTTTCCACGCCGCCGCCGCCAGTTAAATTGACCCGGCGCGCCGCTGTTCATATTTTTCCACGCCGCCGACCCAAATTTCCCACGCCGATGAAAAAACGACAAAGATTTTTTCACACCAACACTTAACGAACCACCTAATTAAACCTGATAGCAATTTTTAAACAATTTCTATTGTTTTTTTTCTTCTGCATATTACAGTAGACGTTTGATAAGTGCAACATGTTTACGTTTCAGTTACCGAATGAAATTCGCTAACTGCAACGACTGACAGTCGTCAAACAGATGTCAAATGCTGTTGGACGCAGCCAAAATGCACTCAAAAACATCGCAATGCAGCTGAAGTGCATCCGAAAAATATCCCAACTCTGTTGACGTTTTGTTTTTGACAGATAGCGGAACGATAACTGCAAAAGTGTTGCACTTAGCGGACTTGCAGTCAAAAAGCATTGCAGTTAAACCGTTTGCACCGAGCGAACGTCTACTGTAGATGTATATTTCTGTAATTCTTCTATCTTTTGTAACATTTTTATTCGATTTACTTTGTGTTTCTTACAGCAACACATTGAAGATCCTCACTTATTCAATTTTAAGTACTAAGCGAGTCTCTTTTGTAATCCATAACTAATTATCAAAAAAAATCTTAGCGGTTATCCAATTTGGTTCACAAACACATCCTCCTACATATTCTTTGTTTATCTCTTGGAAGATTTTTATGGCAATTTACGAATGACATTTTTCAAGGCATATATTCCATGCAATCTTCAGATATTCCTATACAGTACCCTCCAGAAATTTCATCATAAATTCTTCTAAATCAACTCCATGCGTGAGAAGCTCAGTGATAATTTAAGAAATTTCTCCGGGTTTTTTTTTTTCAGAAAACCATCCTTGGATTCCTGATATTCTAACAGCGTTTTATTTTTATAAAATAAAAAGTCCAGCATTCTTTCAGAAATTTCTCCAAGGATTCTTAAAAAAATATTCGAATGTTCTTTCAGAAATATTTTTTAGAGGTGTTTTAAGTTCTTCCATAAATTGTCCATAAACGCTCAACTGACGTAATTTTCTTTAACATTTAACTGCATTTTTCGTCATTTGAAACGTAATGATGCACGATTCAAAAATTGTTTACGTCACATTGAATTCAATTTTACAAGAATGACATATTAATAAGTCTTAAGACCTATAAATTTACGTCATTAAATTGCTTACGTTCTGTGCAATAAATTTGCGTCACGCCTGATTCTATCACATAATCTTCAGGAATTAGACAAACAGTTTTTTTCAAAAATTCCTCCAAGGATTTTTTCAGAAATTCCTCTATGGATTTCATCTAAAGCCCACTAAAGAATTTCATCTGAAATATCACTTAAGACTCCTTCAGTAGTTTAAGGATGTCTTCATTAATATCAGTAAGAGATTACCTCAAACATTTATCCATGACTTTCTTCCAAGGAGTCCCATTGAAAACATCGTCAGGGGTTACCAAAGAAATGCCTAGAAGGTTTTTCTTTGGAATGCCTCCTGCGGTTCTTTCAGAAATATTTCCAGGAATTCTTTGAGATATTACTCCACAGATATTTGCAGAAGTAGTTCATAAAATTACATGAAACATGTAGGAGTTATTCTTGGAGGGTTATCTTAAAAAAATGTTCAAAAATTTTGTGATGAAATTTAATTTTATTGAAACAATTTCAGAAACAATCGTTGGAGGAGTTCCTGGAAAATTCCTTGGGGGAATTCCTGAGATTCACCACAAAAACTACTGAAATGGCATTGGAGGAGTTTCTGAAAGAATTTTATGGAAATTTTTGGAAAAATAAGGAAAAAAAATCCTGGATTGGTTTTTGAGAAAATCGCTGAAGGCATTTTTACAGAACATCCATGAGGAATTTCTGAATAAAATCATTAAGAAGTTTCTGAAGGAATCCTTGAAAACAATTCATCGGAAATTCGTGCAGAAGTTGCGGACAAAGGTACTAAAAAAATGCACCAAGCAGACACCAGCAAAGAAAAAAAAAATGAATGAGTCCCCTAATGAATGATTTAGAACAAACACTGGAAGAACTCGTAGACATACTTCTGGATTCTTGAAAGAATACCTTGCACAAAGTCTGCATGGTATTAGTGGATAAAACTCCCTAATACAATTTCCCTAGAAGAACTTGTGAAGTAAGTATGAATCACAAAAAGAAATATTCTGGAAAACTGGAAAATGCTGTGCAGTAATTCCAAGAAGAGATATTCTTGAGATATTCCTGAAGAAATGTCAAGAAATAATTCCTGAAGTGATTTCTAAAGGAACTCCTGAAAGAATTTTTGGAGGGATTTTTTGGGGTCGCCGGAAAAAAATCTGAAAGAATCCACGAAGGAAGGTTTCTATAAATCTCTAGAGAAGTTTGCGATCCCACCCGTGGAGGAATATCTGAGGATCTTCCAGGAAGCCTCCTGGAGAAACTTCTAGAAGAATCTATTGAACATTTTCTGGAGAAATTCCTGAAGGAACGCATGAAAACAACCATCCAGGAATTCCTGAAAAGAACCCTCACAGAACTTAAAAAAAAATCTTTTACCATGACACTGGTCTAAAATGTTTTTTTTTTAGAATAGAATATCCTAAGAAGAGACGTGCGACGTTGTGAATTTCCATCGAGAGGAATCCTTTATAAATTTCCTGGTATATATACGACCTCAGGGATTCTCTCTAAAATTTATAGCATAATTCTTGCAAGGATAGTTTTTATTGATATCTCCTTTCACACAAAATTATATGAAAATTGTACTTAAGTTCAGGAAGCAAATTATTCTGCATTAACGTTTTTTAGAATTTCACTAAAAAATAAGGTCACGCCGATTACGCCGCCGCCGAATAGGGCGAACGGCGTGGCGCCGGCGTCGCCGCCGCCGTTGCCTCAAACTACTATAAGCGCCGCCGCCGGTGAAAACTGCTTCGGCGCACACGTCTAGTACGGAGTCCAAAAATGGTGACCTGAATATCCAAGATGGCGGCTCCAAATTCAAGATGGTGGAGTCTAAAACCATGCAATATGGTTATAATTTGAATGGGGAAGGTGTCCGGAGTCCAAAAATGGCAACCTGAATATCCAAGATAGCGATCTAAAATACAAAATGGGGGCTCTAAATTCAAGATGGCGGCTGTATAACGGAGTTTTAGGCCCTAAAACCATGCAAGAAGAGTATATTTTGTATGGAGAAAAAGTCCGGAGTCCAAAAATGGCAACCTGAATATCCAAGATAGCGGACTAAAATTCAAAATGGCGGCTTCATATCAAGATGGAGGCTGTTTAATGGAGTTTTAGGCCCTGAAACTATGAAAAATGGGTATATTTGGTATAAGGAAGATATCCGGAGTCCAAAAATGGCGACCACAATTTCCAAGAGGGCGATCTAAAATCCAAAATGGCGGCTCCAAATTCAAGTCGGTGGCTGTTTAAAGCAGTTTTAGACCCTAACTGCATGTAATATGGGTATATTTGGTATAGGGAAGACGTCTGGAGTCAGAAAAGGTGACCGCAATATGCAAAATGGTAGCCCAAACACCAAGATGACGGCTCCAAATTCAAGATGGTGGTTGTTTAATGGCGTTTTAAGCTCTAAATCCGTGTCATAAGGGTTTATTTGTTATAGGGACGAATTGTGGACTCCAAAAAATGGTGATCAGATGGCGGCTGTTCAATGGAGGCTCTAAAACCATGCAATAAGGACTGTATCGGAAATTAACTATAAACGTTCATAATTGCATTCATAATCTGTTCGAAATAAACATAACTTTATTTTTGGAAATACTATAAAAATCTTTTGAATAAAGAATGGCAGTTCTGATTTTCAAAAAATAATCATTTAACTTGAACTTTTATCTCAAAGATTGCACATATGTTCTTAAAATTTTGGACACCTCTTAAAAATTTGAAATTGTGAAAACTGTGAGAAAATATTCTATTTTTTCTTTTATTTTTACGCAAACATGTTCTTTTCCAGAATTCTCATGAAAAAGGAAAATTATTTTTATCAAGAAAAATTCCCTCCGCAGTTTAGAGAAATTCTTAAAATTGAAAAAAGGTCATTTTTCGAAGAACTCTTTTTTTATGCGTCTTCAAAGAACGATTTCGCAAATAAAAAATACATAAAGTTGACTATTTGCATTTTTTTTCAATTGGGTATGTATTTCAATCTATTGAACAGGTAGTTTTACCAAAGAACGGAATTTTATAACCTCTGAAGATATTTGAAACAGAGCGTCAAAGTTCGACCAAAAAGCAGGTGTTTTTTGGGATAGACCATATTCTGAATGTAGGAGGTTTTTCTATCCAAAATAGGAATTTTAAAAGCCGGTATTGAGTGATATGTTATATGTACATAACTGCTAGTAATAATCATTATTTTCCAGATTTTTCCCCGTACAATTTTTTTTCGCTATAAATGATTGAAACGTTAAAAAAAATAAAAAAGATGCAGTTTGTACAGATTATTATTTTGTGTAGTATACTCATAGAACCATATTCTCAATAATACTAAACATTTTCCAAATTTCTTCAAACTGTTCTAAACTTAACTATATTGTGAAGATTTCATAGAAGAACCGGAATGAAAAGACCAACCGTGCTTCGAGATAAAGCATTTTCAACGTTTATAGTTAATTTCCGATACAGTCCTTATGGGTATATCTGGTATGGGGAAGAAATGTGGAGTCTAAAAATAAAGACCAGAATAGTCAAGATGGCGGACTTCAATCCAAAATTGCGGCTCAAAGTTCAAGATAGCAGCTTTTTATTATGGTGAAATGAGAGAGCGTCCAGGTGCATTTTTGAGAGCACCGACCTCGTCATCCACAAAACGCCCGAAAACGAAAATGCTACTCAATGTTTATCACGAGTGAGCAAGGCTACTCATTGCTTTTTCAGCTCTGTTTGTTGTTTAGATGACGAGATCCACCCTTTCGGTATTTGCAAGGCAGCCATTGTGACGGTCATCTTTGGATTCGCTCATATATGTCCTTAAGACATATAGGCGCAAACATCAAAGCTACATAAACGATATGATTTCTGGTGCCATATGGCACATATGTAATGGATTTTTGTTTAATGTATGAAAGTGCGATATTCATCTACATGTCACTTGAGTTTTGTTGAAATGTGTTTTCGAAGGCACGAGGAAGGCGCCATCACCGCTAGGTGGATTAATTAAGGTTTTGGCATAGCCTTTGAAAATCCTTCAAGCCATTTTGATTGGAGTTGATCATAAATTTCCTATAAGATTATTGTTGGGGTTTTGAATTCTACAATCAGAAGAAGTACAGAATTCATTTTAATATTTTACAACTATTTCTAAATCAGATTTCAAATTAGTTTATCATATTGGAATGGACTATAAACTAAAAAAGCTATTGATTACTTTTGTTCAACCATAAGATGCACCCCCTACGAAACTCATTTAAAGATCGTGAAATATAACACCCAGATTGGAAATTTTATCAACGTGTCTGATTGGAGCATTGTTGAGTATCATTGAAGGTAATAAGATCGATTAATAAACAGAACGTGTGACTTTTCAGGGTTTAAAGGTAAAAGGTTGAGCTCGGACCACCGGAAAATATTGTGATTATGAATTCAAACGATAATGCCACTGTTCCTCAAATCAGTATTACTCGAAAGAACAGCCTATGTTTCAAAGAAGGATACATCTCTGATAGAATAATGTCTGTTTCAGCGCGAATCAATCTCTGAATAGTAAAACTAGAAAGAATAGCCTAATCAGGAGAAGGAAATATTTATGAGCTATCATATCGAAAAGTCTTTCTAAATTCTGATGATTTTAATTTGGCCAAACGACATCCAGCCAAACGGCATTGCCGGCATGGCCGGAAACCGGTGATTTTACGAAATGATGTTTTAACAATTTCTTATTTAGATCACCAAGAATCCAACTACTTTATTGCACAATTGCTAATTAAACCATGCCTTTTAGCGCCATAGCGTCTTCGAGGAAGTTTTCCACTACGATAACGCGCATCTTTTCGGAAATTCCCTTAAAATTGAGATAGAAAATTATACTTTGAATGTTTAAATATGCAAGATTGATTTCTTCACATGAGTTGTAGAAAATGTTGTTCTGAGTAACTGACGAAGACGCCAAGTTAGTAGCTCAGATACTTTTCAAGATACGTTACCGACCGTTTTAATTATTGACAGCACCTTGGAAAAGTTTTTTTCTCGATAACTTTTTGATTCTTAATGTGTTTCATGTTTTGCAAAGTAATAGATGATGGTAATAGATACAGTTTTTCAGAATATGGGTTTTATATCTATTACGCTATGTTTCAAGCGTCAAATTACCTTTTACAATTGTAAGCAAGTTATGCCATGTGCTAGCGAAACTACAAGTAATTGTCTCTCCTAAAAAGCCAAAATGTTAAAAATTAGAAATTTTATTCTTATAAAAATAAAGAATCGAACCAAAAAGTTATTACAACCTTTTAGTGATGCTGTGAAGTTATTTACTAAGGAACAAACTTATCCTTTATTAATACCTCTTTCGAAAAGCCGTCGGTAAAAAAAATGTGAATTAGGGCTTTGGTTCCCTTATTAAGCATGTGGCTCCCATTTTCATCCTACGAAATACAAAGGATTGAAGCATTGTTTGTTTTGTTTCTTATTTTCGTATTTTTTGTTAGAAGTGAGCACCCATTAAAACAAAAAGAACGGAACCAATCGGTGCCGCAATCGCTTGTTTTCGAATAGTATGAATATGGGAGCATGAGATTACTGATGGCACACAACCCTATCTTGAAAAGTTACGGATTTACAAACTTGGATGCTACAATGGATATTAGCCAAAAACTTCGGTCTTCCTTGAGACATCCGTACTGGCAATGCGTTCGTATCCTAAATGAGAATGTGATTCCAATACCCGCAAGCAGCAAAATCTCTTAGTATTATTTTACCATAAAACGCTTCATATTAGTTGGCATGTATACCAATATTGAAAACTTTCAGAATTTATCGCATTTTAGGTAACGCAATATTTGAGCCCATATGCAATGTAATTTGTTATGCCCAAACCTTATATTCACTAACTTGGCAATCACCTTTAAAACTGAACTCGCCCATCACTTACCGGGCACTTATTCGGCTTCTCTCCGGAATGCACCCTCATGTGTATCAACAGTTTGTACCGCGCATTGAACGGGCGGTACCGCCTCGGACAGTCCAGCCAGAAACACGCAAACTCCTCCCCCTTTTTCACCTCGACGTGCGTCTTCTCGATGTGACCAACCAGCGTTCCCTGGTCCGGAAATTTCAAATTACAATCCGTCCAAAGACACTCCAGCACCTGTTCCGAATCATTTTCCGGCTCATCTTCCGGTTCCTCTTGCGTTTCCTGTTTGATGGAAACTTTTCTGTTGTGTTCAACCGATTCATGGCATGGCTGCTGGTGTTGCTGCACCCAAATGTCTTTAAACTCACGGTTTGGTTTTTCCGTCGGCAGTGAAGTGTTGTAATTTTCTACCGGGTGCTGATACGCATCATTGCTGTTATTTGTGTGAGAACTGTTTCCGCTTATCTCCACATTTTGGTTGAATTGGTCCAGAAAACTGGTGTCGAAGTAATCAATCATGTAATTTGCATGAGCTGAATGTAGCCCAAAGTTTTTAGAGCTGTCGTCAAACTGTATGGAATTACCGAAGGCAGATTTGATTGAAGGTAGCTGTTGCCAACCTGAATGGATTCCAACGTTGGTTTGTTTCGGTGAGTTGGATGGCTTTGGATCCACTAGGTTGGGAAATCCCATGGAAAGCGAAGATGTAATCCATGGGTCAAGCGGAGGTGATGAACACGGGCTTTGATTCTTAGATTGGCAGTTCACGTCGTTGAAATTGTAGTATTCAGAGTTGACGACGCTGTTGGAAGTCAGTGGAGTGGCAATCGTCGTTGCTGGTGACATACACACCGAGGATTGCATCTTTTCAATATACTCTGGATCAAACTTGAAATATAAATCTTCATGTTTCTGCTGCATCATACATGGCTGATGGTTGTAATTGTTGGCTGATGACTCGGAAGCATTTACCATGTCGGACTCATCGTCCATTTCAGCATTGTTATCTTCGAACGAAGAATGACTGGACGATGGCGGAGAAAACGAACTTTTCATCTTTCCACTGTAGAACACTTTTGAATTTGGACATCTTTCACCAAAATATACCGGGTCTTTGAAGGTACCAGGTGTCGTAGGCGTAAGTAAAGACATATTACTGAAGTTCGAAATTTGAACACCTATATCGACACACCTCGTAACATCAAACTGTTCTGTACCCATTTGTCCAGCAACAAACACTTTATTTTCAAACATCTTCAACAAAAACGCACTCAACATAAACCATAACACAAACTCGAACAAAAATTCAACATCAACTGAAAAACTGTTACCGGCACCGCGCGGGAAACTCGGGAAAACTCTGAAAACCCCGGATGACTAATAGGAAAACACGTCCTGTCGGATCGAGCTTCTTGCAACGAATGACTAAAATAAGAGTAGCGCGATCGTCGTATCTTAGATGAGGATCTGGTAAAAAGGAACAAACATCTTCGGAATCGTGTGCACATGTGGCCTATCGACCGACGACGACGACGACGCACGTTTGTTTCTCCGCTAGGAACCTTCCATAATGTGCAGCTTGTCGTCGGTTGTGTCACGCGAGTTTGAATTTTTTTTATTGCCGATCGGAATATCAAGAACACCAGCAGCAATGCTGAGTGCCAGAAGATCACGATCCCTTGTATGCTACTGTTTGTGGTGCCCGTGGCAGTTGGAAAAAGTAAATAAGGAAAACTCGTAATCGGATTGTGGTGATGGTAATGAGCAGGATAAAACGAGAAAAACGCTCATTGTGGAAAACTAACACACATGATGATCTTTGTTGTGAAGCTTACAAGCGACACGTAAATAACAGCCAAACTGAATGGGGTTATCGTAATGCCTCTTTTATTACACCATAAGTGCCTCTATTTTCGCACTTTTTACCCAGCATCTATCTCGGCAGTTTTGATGACCATACCGGTCAGACTAAGGCCTGAGTGATCTCTGCTGTACATAGGAATCGTCTCCAGTCTACCCAGTCCAAGTCTTCAGTTCAGCACTCTGCGAAGGGTCCGCAGATCGTCTTCCACTTGATCGACCCAACTAGCTCGCTGGGCACCACGTCTTCTTGTACCGGTCGAATGACTCTCAAGAACCATTTTAGTAGAGTTGCTATACTGACACCGTAGCCTCCCGATTTTCGCGGTGTGGACGATGGTTGGTACTCTCAGCAACTGATGTAGTTCGTGGTTCGTTCGCCGTCTCCAATTCCCGTCTTCCATCTGCACTCAGCCATAGATGGTACGCAGCGCCTTCCGTTCGAAAACTCCAAGGGCGCGTTGGTCCTCTGCACGTAGAGTCCATGCTTCGTGCTCATAGACTACCGGTCTAATCAGCGTTTTGTAGATAGTTAACTTCGTGTGATGGCGAACTTTGTTCGATCATAGAGTTCTGCGAGGTCCAAATTTCTGCCGTAATGCGGCTCTGAATTTATCTGCTGGTGTCGTTGTCGGAAGGAATAACACTCCTCAATTCAGCGTACAAAATTTTGTCCGGAGTTCTGTTCCCCAGGCTGAGGCCGATTGAGGAGTCCGTCGTCGGCGAATATCAGGCAGGATTTCGTGAGGGCCGATCAACGACGGATCAGATGTTCACCCTGTGGCAGATTCTTGATAAATTTCAGGAGTACAATTTGCAGACCCATCATCTGTTTATTGATTTCAAGGCGGCGTACGATTCAGTGAAGAGAAACGAGTTATGGCAGATTATGATCGAACATGGCTTTCCGGCGAAGCTGATTAGACTGATTCGTGCGACGCTTGACGGATCGAAATCAAGTGTACGGGTTGCGGATGAAATTTCGTCATCGTTCGTAACCTTTGACGGACTGAAGCAGGGCGATGCTCTTTCGAACTTACTGTTCAACATAGCACTGGAAGGAGCGATAAGGAGAGCTGGTGTGCACAGGAGCGGAACCGTTGTCACGAAGTCACATATGCTCCTGGGCTTAGCGGACGATATCGACATCATCGGAATCGACCGTCGGGCCGTGGAAGAGGCGTTCGTACCTTTTAAGAGGGAGACTTCAAGGATCAACACCACAAAGACTAAGTACATGATTGCTGGTGTTCAACGTCGGTACGGCCGTGGTAGTGGTGACGAAGTGGTGCTGGGTGGGGAAAAGTTTGAAGTTGTGGATGAATTTGTTTATCTTGGAACTCTAGTGACGTGCGATAATGATGTTACCCGCGAGGTGAAAAAACGGATTGCGGCTGCAAATCGGGCCTTTTTCGGTCTTCGAAACCAGCTGAGGTCCCGCAGGCTGCAAACGAAGACAAAACTCGCGTTGTACAAGTCTCTGATTCTCCCGGTCGCTTTATACGGTCATGAAACGTGGACGTTAAAAGAAGTTGATCGGAGAGCCTTTGGAGTCTTCGAACGTAAAGTGCTGCGAACAATACTCGGCGGTAAACTGGAGGCGGCATATGGCGGCGTCGCATGAACTACGAATTGTACCAGGTATATAAAGAGATGGATATAGTGAAGCGAATACAACACGGCAGGCTGCGGTGGGCTGGACACGTAGCTCGTATGCCGGAGGAACGACAAGCTAAAATTATATTCAGCAGAGAACCAGGAAGGGGTCGTCGGCTTCGTGGGAGGCCGCGCACACGTTGGCTTTTTGCAGTTGAGGAGGACCTAAGGACTCTAAACGTTCAGGGCGACTGGAAGCGATTGGCCCAGGACCGAGGCCAGTGGAGGCGAATACTTCATTCGGCGTAGACTCACCGCTACGAGTTGTAGCCCATCAAGTATCAAGTAAGTCGTTGTCGGAAGTCAGTAGTGAGCCCAAGTATGTACACGAATTCTTCAACCGCCTCGATTTCATCACCATCGATGGAAAATCGGGGTGGCGGGTGCAATGATTCCTCCTTGGAGCCTTTGCCATCATGTACTTTGTCTTCGACACATTAATGACTAATTCAATTCGCCTTCATTCTTCGAATGTACGTTTCCGCATCGTCTCAAATTTGCGAGCTATAATATTAATATCATCAGCGAAGCCAAGCAGCTGAACGTACTTTGTGAAAATCTTTCCACTCGTATTTATCCCCGCTCTCCTTATTACACCCTATGAAGCAATGTTGAACAGCAAGCACGAAAGACCATCACCTTGTCGTAACCCTCTGCGAGATTCGAAGTGACTTGAGAGTGTCCCTGATACTCGAACTACGCACATCACTCAATCCATCGTCGCCTTGAGTAATCGTATCAGTTTATCCGTATTCGTGCATATTCTGCCATAGCTGTGCTCGATCGATTGTATCAAATGCCGATTTGAAATCGATGAACAAGTGATATGTGAGCACTAGGGTGGGTCAACGTTGTATGGGAAAATTTAAAATTGATCTGATTTAATCAGATCAAAGTTTTTAAGATGCCCTTTGAGGTCCCTAATAACTGTGCAAAATTTGGGCATGATTGGTTTAGCCTACATTTTGCGCATCGCGATTGAAGTTTGTATGGGTTTTTACATGGGAAGTGATATTTTTTCGTATTTTTCTTGAAAGTTGCTCAAAATTGTCCTATACCATATAACCGCTAGTGTTAACGTATAGCCCAGGATGTGTCGAGAAACGTTGTCGAAGACCACAAAGCGATCCGATGCATGTGATAAAAGATACACTCTTCGTAAGTCAGGCCAAAAATTGAGATTTTATTCCTTTACACCGTGTCTAATAAGTTCTCATACAAAATCAAATTCAATTCATTTCACATCTGTAATTAGGATTTTCAAACAAAATTTATTTAATGAAAGGCCAATTAACATACGCCAAATACAGCATTTTTTTTGAACTAACCGTCCTTTATCCTTCTCTGCTGATCGCTTATGTGTCGTAAGTCTATTTCAGCTGGCACGCACGCCATTTCATTGGTATTTCGTCGTATTTTAACGAGTAATGGTTTTAAGTTGAAACAAATTAGGTTCCTGTCCTCCCCATTGCTAGTACCAACTATGACCAGAAGAGAAAATATATGAGATCCTGTATTGGTAATGTACGAAGCCGTTTTATTTTGTTCAAAATAAAACATAAATTAATCAAAAATGTCCATTTACTAGTTTTAATAAGATGTGTTGTGTTAAAGAAGCATGCGTGCATCTTATCTGGTTGATTCACATCATTATCACTTTTAAAACATGCTTGTATTCCTACTGTGGTAAATTTTGTCCTAAATTTAGGTTTTATGATGTTTATCTTTGATACAACGGTTATTTTCATGAAAATCAGCCCAAGTTGAGCTTACTTGCAAATTTCTTACCATATCATCATCAAAACTGTATTGTTTAAGCCTTAGTATATCCATTTGGTACACTTGAGATACAAACTCAAAATTTATCCCTATGAAACCTATTTCGCTACCGTAGAATGAAAAACTGTTCGAACATTTTTCATGCGTGCCGGAAAAAATGGATTTCAGAAAATGGAAGTGTACTGCTAGGCTTATAAAAACAAATGGAAAATAAAGTTATTATAAACCTAATGCTTAATTTAATCAGTATTAAGTGGCCTTTCAATACATGTATTCACTATGAAAATATGAATCACATTTGCGAAATTAAGTGCTATTTTCCAAATTTGTATTTTGTATGAGAACTTATTGGACACGGTGTACATGTTAAAAGATAAGCACACCCAGGCGATCAGTAGGTTATAACTTTTGTTACAAGACTCGGATCGCTTTGCGGTCTTCGGCAAAGTTTTTCAGGACATCTGAGGCTATACTTTTACATAATCGGTCAAATACTTTCAAAATAATTTTATTCTTTTATAAGAAAAATGCAAAAAAGTGAGTTTTCCCGTATAAAATCCCATACAAATTTCAATCGCGATGCGCAAAGTGTAGGCATGACTGATCACGCTCAAATTTTGTACAGTCGATCAGGACCCGAAATGGAGTCAAAAAAAACCGTGATCTGAAAAAACGACATCTATGACCCACGCTAGTGAGCACGTTGTATTCGCGGCATTTCTGCAACACCAGGTGGATAGAGAACATCCGGTCCATTGTGGCGCGTTCATCCATGAATCCAGCCTGATATTGTCCCACAAACTCTCTTGCCTCAATAGTAGGATCGTGCGGTAGTTCCCGCAATCCAACTTGTCGCCCTTTTTGTAGATGGGACACACTAGTAATCCTACATTATAGAGATCTGCGGAGGCGGCCATTGTGAGCCAATCGTGCAGAGAGAACTGTCAAAGTGTGAGCCAAATGAACATGCTTATCGTTCGTAGAAAGGCGTCGTTTGAACGGTATTGCAATCTAAACTACTAAACTAAACTAAATAAATTAAAATTATTTATTTCTAATATCGAGATATTGGCGGCATATGTATGTTTAGTAAAAAGATAAAAATTTATTAATTCTGCTTGCAAAAGCTCATGCTTATGACGACACTTTTGTTGCTGAACTTGTCGAAAAAACTTCCATTGCTGCTTCTTGCTCAGAGTTTCCCATTGCTCATGTGTACATAAATGTGACAGCGAGCCTCCTACCAAATTGTCTCCCAGCTCTTCAAAATCGCAGTGTGCTGCGCTGTTAGGAGGCTCACGAAAATCTGGTGGGTGCGAGCTAAGCGCCTAGCTCCCGGGGAGCTCGTCTCACGCGCTGCGTGAGCTGTTGGTATCTAAGGTGAAAAACAACTTCTTGGTAACGAAGAACCTCAACAACTTTTTTCCGTACACAACTCAAGTGTCTGGTTGGTCTATACGATACGACTAGGGACTCTCAATGCAAAGGTTAAGGTATCAATTCTCGTTCGTTTAGAAAGTTTTTGTCGTGAAATTTTCTAATTTAATCAGCGCATGAGACGAAGCTCATGAGACACATCTTGAGAAAAATGAGGCACACAACTTTCAGTCTCAAAATGTACAGAGCTCCTGGGAGCTCGCTTGCCATGTGGCTCCCGTACATGGGACTACAGCACGTGTACATCAACTCTGTTCTTGCTTCACTTCTGCCGATATGATTAGCGTAACACTTTTGCAATGAATTTCAGATTTCTTCGATTGCTCCACTATTTCAACAAAATTTTGGAAAAAAAAATCTACCATAATTAGAAAATGTAAACAAAACAACTTGAACCACAACGAAGTCACGTACAAAGTTTGAACAGCTAACTTTGTAGCAAGTGTTGGCAGCTGTTGTAAACAAAACAAACAGCGTTGCCGAATCGACGTATGTAACTTCCGCTCATCTCTATGTAGAGGATTTCTAGGACACACGATACCTTCCATCCATTTCGCCGGTAATACTTCCTCCTCCCAAATCTTTGTAATGACCCTGTGTATTAAGTGCTCTCACCAGTGCTTTTCCACCGTATTGTAGAAGCTCGCTTGGTAGTTGATCTGCTCCAGCGGCTTTGTTGTTTTCAACCGGCTATCCTCCTCCTCAATCTCTTGGAGGTTAGGGGCTGGAAATCTTTCGTCCTGCACACGTACTCCTAGATCTGTTATTGCATCTTGCATTGCTTTATAGATTACCGTGCAAATGTCCAATCGTCTAAAATATTTGTTCACACGTCAAACACCAAGGAAAGTAGCAAGTAAACAAACCGATTATTCCATGCACCACCCAAAAAGTGTAACCGACGCTTAAAATTTCTAGCAGCGAAACGAACCAATGCTGTATGCTTAAACTGGTGGGAACATATTGTGATGTGACAAAAAATTTCTGCAGGGGGTCGAATACGGTGCAAAAAAAGCAATAACACGCCCACTTCGGTGCTTGCAACTTCGCCATTGAGGTGCTCATCGTAATGCTGCCGCCACCTCTCGACCACCTCACTCTCGCTCGTGAGAAGATTCCCGTGATTGTCTCGGCCAGGCCCCTGGCATCAATGAATTTTATCGTAGCCAAAATCTAACTGCCTTATACTCATATTCGTGTAAATACGTAAAAACGTAGCGTGTAATCAACAAACGCTGCTTTTGTTTAATGTTGTGAGCCACACACGAAATTCACCTTCACATTGCGTGTTTGTGAGGTTGCTTTATTCAACTAATCGCATTCTCCTCTCCTCGTACATTAATATTAATGCGAGTTTTGAAGTGTTTTATGATCATTAGAGGTGGCAAAAAATAATCTTAAATTGATCAACAAATCAAAATTAACGTTAAACAAAAAAGTGTTGATGTTTTCGCATCTGACAGTGGGCGCTATTTACTAGCGCCCAGGACATCCTGTCTACCATATTTCCAATGCATTGATATAGGCCGTGTCGGGGGCCTGGTCTCGGCACATGTCGGGTAGACTGCTCGATGTGGCCCCTCTAGAGGACTGCTGGAGTTATGGTGAACTTAAGTTACCAAGCCGGTTTCATTGACGGCCGGTCGACAACGGACCAGATCTTCACCGTATGGCAAATCCTCTAGAAATTTCGTGAATATCAGGTCCCAACACACCACCTGTTCAAGGATGGCAGAAAATCACTTCAAGCGATAAATGATACAGGATACGAATAATCCAAGATAGCCTTGTTCTTGCAGTAGCATGATGCCGACGCCTCACATCGTGCTCGTATCACAGAACAATTAAAGCATCTGATGCACGCTTTATCGCGTGATGACCCGTTATCGGATCATGTTACAAGTCATGATAAATTTTATTCATCGCATTATTTGCCAGGTATGCACCCGTAAGCGGCATTCATGATTCGAAATGATACGTTCATAAGCATATCTGGAAGTCAAATAACCAAGAATGCTCAAAAAGTGAATGAAATCACTAATTTATCATTTCGACTTCATGATAACGATCGCATCACGCCCGCACATGCCGAGCGAATCATTCTTCTCGGACCGAAGTTTGTTATGATGCTTGACGACAAAATGTTATCGTTGTTGCTATGATCGCGCGATGCCGTTCGACCGCGACACATTCGAAATCTGATCATGATCACTAGATTTCCATCCTTGCACCTGTTCATCGACTTCAAGGCGGCATACGACAATATCGACCTCACAGAGCTATGGAAAATCATGGACGAGAACAGCTTTCCCGGGAAACTTACCAGGCTGATAAGAGCAACGATGGACGGTGTACAGAACAGCATAAGGATTTTGAGTGAACTATCCAGTTCATTCGAATCTCGACGGGGACTACGACAAGGTGATGGACTATCCTGCCCACTATTCAACATCGCCCTGGAAGGTGTTTTGCGACGAGCCGAGCTCAACAGCCAGGGTACGATCTTCACGAAATCCGGCCAATTTTTCTGTTTTGCGAATTACATGGATATTATTGCTAGAACATTCACGCCTGAAACGTGAAGCAGCAAAGGTCGGACTGGTGGTGAATGCGGCTAAGATAAAGTACATGCTGGTAGGTGGAACTGAGCGAGACAGGACATACCTTGGCATCGATGTTACGATAGACGGGGATATTTTCGAGATGGTAGAAGAATTCGTCTACCTCGGTTCCTTGCTAACGGCTGACAATAATATGAGCCGTGAAATACAAAGGCGCATCATCAGTGGAAGTCGTACCTACTACGGGCTCCAGAAGAAACTGCTGTCAAAAAATATGCACCCCAGCACCAAATGTTCCATGTACAAGTCAACCCTCCCTGTGTATAAGGAGCACTCATTCCCAACGTGATGCATTAGAAAGGTTAACAATAGGAAAATCACAGTTGTTTTTGGTCTTTCGTTACCAAAGATACTTCACATAACGGTATCGATTTGGGTCAAGCTTCTCACAAAAAATAAGTTCCTGAATAGGCACACTCCAACGAAATAAAAACCACTCATAAAAAAACGCTGCTAAACACATGTCCACCAAATAGCTAATGGTGCAAATGAGGAACATGCATAACCATATTTTTTTGCGTTTTCTGTTTCAAAGACGACTGACAAATTACAGGGGAAAATAATTATATTTTACGTATCCCATCCGGTTCTATATAAAATATGTCCGATTGATGTATGAACAATCTTTTTTTTTTTGGCTATTGATGGATTTAGTTCAAATTTTGCATACATCCTACATACATACTCACGATTATCATGTGTAAAAATTGTGGACATCCATTCACTACTCTGGGAGTCATAATGTCATAAAGTTGAAAAATCATGAACGCACGACGGTTTTCAACGAAATCATTTAAAAGAATAAAAGCAGCAATATTGCTGATAAGATTTTGTGAAACCTATTATAAATAGTGCTGAGTTTGCTGAATAAGTTCATAATTAGAATTCCTGTTCAAATGATTCAACTCCCGTATTAAGTATTAGTGTTCATAAGCTGGTTTATGAGCTTTTATGTTCAACGGGTAGGGTATAAACAAATCAAATTCACTTGAAATTCGAGAGTGTTCTCCGCAAGAAGTAATTCATCAATCACTCAAACGGTTAATGACAGCACTTTTCAGTTTCAATTTTACAGAACACATATTACCATAATTCTAATCGTTTTTCCATGTGTAACCCAATACTCGAACACATTCGAAAAGCATCCTTCAAATTCAAGAAAAAAAACACCAACTAAAAAAGAACTAGTTCGTCACAAAACCATCAGGAACAAAAAAAAACATTTGGATTTGTTATTATCCAAACAGTAATTAACTTACTGTCCGCATCCTTAACAGAGTCGCCATATGGGACACATTTTTAGTGCAGTTGCTTACGCACTGTGGATATAGGATAGGAATGAGCATAATGTTCGTTGGGTGAGGTTCTGTGCATAGTATGCGTCGTAGGGCAAATGACCTCACATGTTCGCTGCTGCAACCGTTTGATGGGTTTAAATCTCATATTCCAACATATTTTTTGATGACTTGTCATCTTCCTACTTGACACGATGCCATCAGTCAACTTACATCGAACGAACATGTGTATGTTTATCAGATCCAATGGCAGTAGAGTTGTAAGGCGTAAGGATTCTGAGTGCCTTTTGGAAGCTATTGAGTTACATAAGTTCCAAAAACACAATACTATCGTGTGCAGCATAATTATCCTATGTTCTATGGGAATCTTTATTAAAATGGAACAACTATGCTGCACACGGCAGACTAAGTGTTATATATTCAAAATGTGAAAGAGAAATGATTAACAAGCAAACCATGAACTCAGACATAATTGCTTGATACTCAATCAATAAAAACAATAAAAATCATTGATACTAATGCTATTAAATTTTATAACATTAATCCAACTAGTCTCGGTGCTCAATAAATTCAGGCTATTCTTTGGTTTGATTGGCTTTTATCGGTGAATTGGTAAAAAATAAATAAAGGCCAATCAAACCAAATAATAGTAAAGGTCCACGGTGATTATCCTTAACCGAATGAAAATTCAAGCTATTTAAGCCTAAAACATCGCGTAAACAGCGATCATATTCTTGGTAACAATCGCCACACCCTAAGATTCCTTACCACTCCCAATACCGGCGTGTGCATCATAGTTGTCCCATGTTAATAGGGATTGCCATAGAACATGGGACGGGACAACTATGCTGCACACGGCAGAATAAGACACGATCAGCGAAGTACTAAATTTGTAGTGTTTCGTAGTGTGTGGCTGACCAACCTCCATTTCATTTCTATAATTTCTGTTGATCCGACGGTATCATCGATGGAACTCTGTAGGTATTCCAAATTCAGTTGTGGGGCCACCAGTTCCAAATTATAAACTACAGACAGCGGTTGACGAAAACCTGCAGCTTCTATGTGGTCTTTGCTGAATAGCACCACGTTTCGCTGGCGTATAACAGCACAAACTTCACGATGGAATTTAAGATTCGAATTTTAGTGTGTTGACTGATCTTCTTGGATAATCATAGGGTTTGGGTGCTAGTAGTGGACCCTCTAAGCCATCGAAATTTACTTTTTCGCCTTTTTAGCAATGTTACCCTAATGGATTGTCTCGAAGTGAAATTTTATAACAAGTTTCATGTCCCCTCTTTATGTTAAGACCGTCAAACAGACAACATTTTTTATTATTCCAGAGAAATAAGCATTTGAAAATATGCATCGGAGCCAATAGTGGACCATCCTGGAAGTGCCTATAGTAAACCCTTTTGGGTGTTTACATGCATTAAATAAGGACCCATATAGCCGAGGCGGTAAACGCACGGGTATTCAGCATGACCATGCTGAGGGTGACGGGTTCGATTCCCGGTCGGTCCAGGATCTTTTCGTAAAGGAAATTTCCTTGACTTCCTTGGGCATAGAGTATCTTCGTGCCTGCCACACGATATACACATGCAAAATGGTCATTGGCAGAGGAAGCTCTCAGTTAATAACTGTGGAAGTGCTCATAGAACACTAAGCTGAGAAGCAGGCTTTGTCCCACTGAGGACGTTACGCCAAGAAGAAGAAGAACAAGAAGATGCATTAAATATTAAAAATAATCGATTTTTGTGGCCACTGGACACTCCGTTTGCCAGGAACTGCTGTGTAGCCATGTAATAGTTGTTCCCCAGGTGGGAGCCGCCTGGATTCAGTTGGTTTGGGCATTTATATTTAGGTTTTTCTGAAGGGGGTTCAATATAGGCGCAGGATCCACTACTAGCACCCAACGTGCTAGTGGATTGCAAATTGAAAGTTCTCATGTTAAAACTTTAAAACTTCTATTCTATTGCTTATGGAATGCTATTTGGGAAGTTACAGCTATCCAATCAAAGGTTGAAGTAAAAAAGACATGAAAACTTCCATTGCCGGCCACGCCCATCTTCTCCGTTACGAGGATAGTATTGTGCCTTGCAAGATAAATCCGCGAAACGCGTTTATCTTCTTCTTTTCCATCAAGTTGTCAAAATATGAGCGCACCACTATGAGCGACCTGATGGTCAGAAATTTTGCATGCGGCGCTTATATCAAATCCACATGAGGCTGCGGCGATATGGCCGCGAGGAGATGCACGCGATACAGACGCAATGTGGAAAATGGAGAAGATACCGCCGCAGCATCCTGTAGCATCACCAAATAACATCCCGATTAAATATTAAACACAAAGCCGACGAGGTGATGCGTGTGCGTATTATAGTGAAACAATGTCGCGATAAATGTTATTACGATTTCTGGCCACCTGAGTTGCCATTGTGCCAACTGTTGTTTTGATATGAACGGCCTAAAGGCTGCTGCGATGCTGCTGGGTGGGTGACAGTATCTGTTCGATTTTGACATTGCGTCTGTATCGCGGGTATCTCTTAGCGGCCATATCGCCGCCGCCCAATGTGGATTTATTATGAGCGCCGCAATAAAGGATGTGATGATATGACATCTACTTTACAAGAGGTCAGCGACTAACCGACGCCCCCATAGGTGTAAAGGAGTTGGATATTTGTAATGGGTTCACTATAACTGAGTGAGGCGACAAGTTCAAATTGTGTAAGTGTAGTTGAGTAGATCATGTAATGTGTTGGTGTATGTGTAAGTGTTTTTGTATATTTAAACACCAACGTTGGAAGTGACGTAGCTAAAAAACATATGATCACTCCATGGTCTCTTTTGCTCCAGGGATGGGGCACAGGCATTTACACTGTTGTGTACTGGCTAAGACGCCTAGGCTTAAGGTGAAACATCAACAAATCCCATTGCGATTTTGCATACAAACTTTAGTGGCACAAATCTGACGAACGAGGCCTCGAATCAAGCTGCACTTGTTTATCCTGGCTTTGCTCACTTGCAAAAAGAGGCAGCTTTTCCAAATCGAGCTCATTTGTTTACGAATTTTCACGATTGGTGCTCTTGAAAACGTGAGTAGGGGTCCAAGTCGGCCATTGTGGCAGCCATATTTGTATTCTCTGATGTTTCTCCTTAAGTGCCATTGGTCGCTCTCTGAAACGATAAGAAACACGTTATGTGGATGGGAAGGGATAGTAAGGAAGGGATTATATCTATTTATCGAGATGCCAGCGACTCACCGACGCTCTCGTAAATAGGAAGGAGGTGGGAATTTGGTAAGGGAATAGTATGGAGTTCAGTATGATTAAGTTATGCGACTGGATTAAAAATGTTCGCCTTAGTTAACTGATATAATTATCTAAACCTTCAATTTAAAAAATAATCAGAAAAGTAATGAACTATGGATGGATCTCACCAAATTGTTTGAAACGGGTTGGGAAACTTTGTACTCTTCATTTAGGTGACTCAGATTGTCGAACTCTTCAAATTAACGATTTCTTGTCAATCGTGTTTGATGATGGCCAGTCTGAGGATGCATCCTAATCGTTAACGTTGGTGTTCCGATTTCGACGAGCACCGCTGGTGGACGCCATTCATCGGATTTGCATCAATTCAATGAGCAGATAATGACAATCCGCTGAGATCCGTAAACCAGGATAGATGCTAAGTACTTGAGAGCCTTTCATATACAGGGGATAGATAAAATGATCAGGACAGGCAAAATTTTCACTTTTCAAAAAATGTTCAACTAACTGAAACTTTTCGTAAAGTGCATCAAATACTATCAAATTTTCACTGTAAGCTGATCAACTAGTTGCGTATCAGTAGTCAAAATTTGGAACTCAAATCGGACTATACTGCATGAAGATTCTAGGAAAAGTTGTACTTATCCGATAGCCAACTTTGGGCTGTTATATCTCCGGATTCAATGAACCGAATGCAATAAAATTTTGACCATTTATGACTTGTATAATGAGCTCAGAAAAACGGTACGGTACGCTAACCGGATCAATGATGCCTGGACCTTGTGTTTCTCCGAGACAATCAGCTGCCCTTCTTTAGTCTCACCTAAGGCTAAATAAGGGCTGGGTTATGAAGATGTTGTTAATTAGTTTGAATTTTCACCTGTATTCTGTGTATCCTCGCCTTTGGCGTTTTCAAATCGATACCGATCTGGTTTTATTGCTGCTGATCTTTGTTGTGTTGTTATTGCGAAGAGTTTAGTCTTGCCTAGTTTGGGGAGTGGCTACAGTTAGGATAGCTCAGATCAATGTTCAGCATAAAAGAACAGCAACGATCAATCTTTGCAGACTTATGCCAAATGGTACAGCCCAAGTGGCCTTGGTACATGAACCTTACTTTCATAAGGGGATTTCTATCTAGGAATCCTTGTGAACCCGGTGTTTGCTACTTTCAGTAAAAATGAAATGGCAAACTCGCGTGTCATGCCTCCAGCCTGTGTGCTTGTCAACAACGCAACTGTTTCTACATTCATCTCTGAACTAACCACCAGAGATGTGTATGTGCTATTTCAATTGATGTATCTGTTGGAAACCTCAACAGGAAACACGTCTATTGTTCGGTTTATTTACCGCATGATGAGCCATTCCATACGGATGCTTTCAAACAAGTCATCGCATACTGCATTTCAAAAGGCTGTGATGCTAATGCTCACCATATAATCTGGGGCAGCTCAGACATTAACCTGAGAGCCTCCAGTTCGATGGAGTACTTAAGTAGTACAGATCTTGGATTACTTAACATAGGCAACCGCCCAACCTTCAAGGTATCTGCTAAAGTGGAAGTGTTAGACATAACGCTTTGCTCTAGGAGAATTAGTCACAAGCAGACCAGTTAGCATGTATCAGGTGAAGATTCTTTATCAGACCATCGCTACATCTTTAAATGTTACTTCGCAAACTTCGCGTTTCAGGAATCCCCGGTCAACAAACTGGAATCTCTTTACTCATTTGGTTGCGGCCAAATTTCATGGATACTCACCATCCATTGACACTCCAAATGATTTAGATGATGCCGTTTGCCTTGTGCCGTCTGGAGCTGAAGCGCCAGAAGGAGCACAAGGGCGCCGCCTACAAAAGGCTGGCAGAAGAGGTCCTTGGCGAAGGTGTGCAGGTGAGGGCTCTGACACATGAGGCGACTCTGAAGGTCAAAGACATTGACGAGATCACCGAAGTGGAAGAGCTCGTCACGGCACTGCGGCAACAGTGCGATGTGCAGGTGGCCGCCGCAGCCGTTAAGCTACGGAGAGGGCCAGCAGGGACACAGATAGCTTTGGTTCAGCTACCTGTGGCGGATGTTAAAAAGTCCGTTAAAGTAGGGAGTATCAAGGTGGGCTGGTGTGTATGTCACCTGACATTCCACGAGCCACCTGAGGTTTGCTTCAGGTGTCTGGAACCAGGACACAAGTCGTGGGACTGCAAAGGCCCCGACAGGCGCAAACTGTGTAGGCGATGCGGCGCTGAAGGTCATAAGGCCCAAAGCTGCACGAGTCCGCCCATATGCATGATCTGTACCGGGAAAACCTCGAAAAACAGACATGCGATGGGTGGTCCAGGGTGCCCGGCCTTTAAGAAAGCCGCAGTGAGCAACAAATCACAGTGCAGGTAACGCAGCTGAACCTGAACCACTGTGATGCGGCTCAGCAACTGCTTTGTCAGGCGGTTTCTGAGTGGGAGACGGATATCGCCATCATTTCGGACCCATACCGAGTACCCGCCGGCAACGGCAACTGGGCCTCGGATGGGACCAGGAAAATGGCGGCGATATGGACGACGGGTAAATACCCCGTGCAGGAGTTGGTGTCTACTACCTATGAGGGCTTCGTGGTCGCCAAAGTAAACGGGGTCTTCTTCTGTAGCTGTTATGCGCCTCCGCGGTGGCCGATCGAGCGGTTCACGCAAATGCTGGACCGCTTAACGACCGTGCTAACAGGGCGAAGGCCGGTGGTAATAGCGGGTGACTTTAATGCCTGGGCTGTGGAATGGGGAAGCCGTTTCACGAACCAGCGGGGTCAGATCCTGCTAGAAACACTGGCCATCTTAGATGTCGACTTGGCTAACGTCGATACCAAGAGTACCTATAGTCGAAACGGAGCGGAGTCAATTATTGACGTGACCTTTTGTAGTCCTGGCCTAACAAGTAGTTCGAACTGGAGAGTAGATGATGGCTACACTCACAGCGACCACCTGGCGGTTCGCTACAGTATCGACTACAACAACAGCAGACAGCGGATAGAAGAAGAGGCGGCTAGGCCAAGGCCAAGCCCTCGTAGGTGGAAGACATCATACTTCGACGAAGAGGTATTTAGGGAAGCGCTCCGCCGTGAGCGAAACTTACTCGGTTTAGACGGCGACGAGCTGGTAGCGGTGCTCTCACGTGCGTGTGATGCGACCATGCCTAGGAGAGTCCACCCTAGAAATGGGAGGCCACCGGCTTACTGGTGGACCGACGCGATTGCGGACCTGCGCCGCGCCTGCCTACGGGCTAGGCGGCGGATGCAGCGAGCACGATCAGAGGAAGAGCGAAACGAACGGCGGGTGGTGTTCGCCGCTGCAAAAGCCGCGCTCAAGACCGAGATAAGAGCAAGCAAGAAGGCCTGCTTTGAGGGTCTCTGTCAGAGTGCCAATACGACCCCGTGGGGTGATGCCTACAGGATCGTTATGGCCAAGACGAGAGGTGTGATGGCTCCTACAGAGCAATCTCCAGAGATGTTGGAGGGGATCATTGGAGGACTTTTTCCGCGTCATGATCCTAGTCCTTGGCCTCCTTTCGTAGGACAGCCGGGGACTGGGGCTGGCGATGAGGAAAGGGTCACCGATGTGGAACTTGCGGGGATAGCTAAGTCCCTTAGCGTAGGTAAGGCCCCAGGCCCGGACGGAGTTCCGAACCTGGCCTTAAAAGTAGCTATTGCAGAAGCTCCCGAGATGTTCAGGTCTGCTATGCAGAAATGCCTGGACGAGGGAGTTTTCCCAGAAGCTTGAAAGAGGCAGAGCCTGGTACTATTGCCAAAGGCGGGGAAACCACCCGGAGACCCGTCGGCATATAGACCAATATGCTTGATTGACACGGCGGGGAAGGTGCTCGAAAAGATCATCCTCAATAGAATGTTAAAGTTCACTGAGGGCGTAAATGGTCTCTCGAGCAACCAGTATGGCTTCCGGAAGGGGAGGTCCACCGTAGACGCTATCTTGTCGGTTACAAAAACCGCCGAGAAAGCACTCGAGCCTAAGAGGAGGGGAATTCGCTTTTGCGGGGTAGTGACTCTGGATGTAAGGAATGCATTTAATAGCGCCAGTTGGGCTGCTATTGCTGATGCGCTCTTGCGTCTGGGGATACCGGAGTACTTGTACAAGATTCTCGGAAGCTACTTCCAGAATCGCGTACTAGTATACGACACAGAGGTGGGTCGGAAGTGCTTTCACATAACCTCAGGAGTCCCGCAAGGTTCCATCCTGGGTCCGGTGTTATGGAATGTCATGTACGACGAGGTGTTGAGGTTAGAGTACCCAGTGGGAGTGGTGATTGTCGGATTTGCCGACGATATTACGCTCGAAGTCTACGGTGAAACGATCGAGGAGGTGAAGTTGACTACCGACCACTCGATCAAGGTTGTGGAGGCGTGGATGCGGTCCAGAAAACTGGAACTGGCTCACCACAAGACAGAGGTGACGGTTGTTAACAACATGCAGTCGGCGCAGCAGACGGAGATCAGTGTAGGAGAGTGCACTATCCTGTCGAAGCGCTCTGTCAAGCACTTGGGCGTGATGATCGACGATAAGCTTACCTTCGGTAGCCACGTCGATTATGCCTGTAAAAGAGCCTCCACAGCTATTGCGGCACTGTCCCGGATGATGTCCAATAGCTCAGCGGTGTACGCCAGTAAGCGCAAGCTTCTGGCTAGTGTTGCTACGTCCATACTTAGGTATGGCGGCCCGGCGTGGGGTACCGCGCTAAGTACTGAATGCTACCGACGGAAGCTGGAAAGTACTTACAGGCTTATGTGTCTGAGGGTTGCAAGCGCGTACCGTACCGTGTCACACGACGCTCTCTGTGTCATTACTGGTATGGTGCCCATCAGCATTCTTATCAGTGAGGATATGGAGTGCTTCGAAATGCGCGGCACAAGAGGCATACGCAAGACTGTCAGGATGGCCTCTATGGTCAAATGGCAGCGCGCGTGGGACAGTTCCACCAAAGGAAGGTGGACCCATAGGTTGATACCGAGGGTAGATAGTTGGATTAATAGGCGCCATGGGGAAGTTTCATTCCACCTGACACAGGTCCTTACAGGTCATGGTTGCTTCCGACAGTATCTACACCGTTTCGGGCATGCGGATTCTCCCGAATGCCCAGTGTGCAATGGTTTAGAGGAAACGGCGGAACACGTTTTGTTCGTGTGCCCGCGTTTTCGCACAATGCGTGACCGCATGCTTGCCACATGCGGGGAGGACACAACTCCGGACAACTTGGTCCAGAGAATGTGTAGGGATGAGATTAGCTGGAATGCCGTTTCAACGGCTATCACCCATATCGTCTGGGAGCTACAAAGGAGGTGGCGCGTGGACTCGGAGAATGGCTAGTCCAGATGCAGTACAAGAGGTGGTCCAGGGGTTCGAAGTCGGCTTCGTAGGTCATACCGGTGCCCTGCGGTCGAGATCGACCCTTACAGCGATTAAGTGGCCGCGGAGAGGAAGTCCCGGTAGCGGTGCTGTCGTGGCGTCAGTCTACTGGGTTGGATCTGAGCCCGTGGTTGGAAAGGGGTCCCCGGCAAGGGTCGGGGTAGGTGAGACCCTGCTGTCTGCAACCTACGGATGCAGCTGATAAGGCCTGAAGGGTAGTGATACCCTTGCCTTCAGCAGGTCAGATCGGGTTGCATGTGGGCATCAGTTCTTGATGTCCGCTCAGCAGTAGGGCGCGGGCGGGGTTGACCCTGCCCGCCTTCCGAGGACAAAGGGAGTGGCGAGGACCACTCGGGAAACTGGCTAAGCGCCAGCATGCTATCGTGATGGACTCTCCAGTGCGAGTCATCGATGTTCGTTGCTGCTAGGCTACGGCAGCTAACCTTGAGGGTGCGATATGCACTAGCCCCTCTCTGAAGCAATACCTTCTTGGTGGTTCCGGAGAGACGTAGGGTTTGGCGACCATAGGAATGTGTTTTAGTGGGTCGAGGAGAGAGTAGTCCTGGCTTCTACCGGCATTGTAGAAGACGGCCTCATCCCCACACTACCCTAACCTTCCTGTTAGGGTGTCTGATGAGCAGATTTATCCCCCTATGGTTTAGAAGGAAAAAAAAAAAAAAAAAGATGATGCCGTTGATACTACAACGACCTTCATCATGGAAGCTTTTCAAGAAGCATTCCCTCTACGGTCTGTGAAGATCACAAGAGGAACCACTTGGTGGAACTCTGATCTGGCGAAACTCAGGAAACAATGCAGAAAGAGTTGGAACAGACGACGTTCGGTCGGTTCGGAGGCTTTCAGGTCGGCTCGCAAGGTCTAAAGGAAAGCTCTCCGGTCTGCTGAACGATCCGTCTGGAAAACCCTTTGTACGAATGTTTCCAGTTTGAGTGAAGTCAGTCGGTTAAACAAAATGCTTGCGAAATCTAAGGATTTCCGAGTAAACGAACTTTGTTTGCTACATGGCGTTTTCACTTCCTCTGATGAGGAAGTTTTCCCAGTGGATATTACATCTTCGGATGAACCTGATGTCTTTTCTTGCAGTTATGATTCTCTGGCTTCGGCCCGGAGTACTGTAACTATAGAGGCGATTAAGTGGGCTCTCAATAGCTTTGCTCCTTTCAAATCTCCTGGAGCAGATGGGATTTATCCAATTTTGCTTCAGAAAGGAGATTTAGTTATTTCAAATATGTTTAAAAAAATAGCTTGTTTGCAGTTTTGCTACAGGGAATATTCCCAAATCCTGGTGGGATATAACTGTGAAGTTTATTCGTGCGTCGTATGAAGAAGCAAAGAGTTTCAGACCTATCAGTTTGACCTCTTTTTTTCTGAAACGCTTAGAACGTATTGTGGATCACCACATCCGTGAAGTTCATCTGGCCAACGTGCCTCTTCATGTAAACCAACATGCCTACCAATCTGGTAAGTCCACCGTGACTCTTTTACAGGAGTTTGTTTACGATATCGAGAATGTAATCGCTCAAAAGCAATCCTGTTTGGGTGTTTTCTTAAGCTATTAGTACACAGGTCAAATATTTGTCCAAAAAAGAAAGCAATGCTCAAACATCTTGTTAGACTCGGCGAATTTTCATTAGTGTCAAACTGATATTGTTTCTTGAGTTCTTTCCTTGTCAAATATTTGACCCTGTGTACTACTGGCCTTAGATATCGAGGGTGCCTTTGACAACGTGCGTTTCGATGCCATATTGGAAGCCGCACGGAGTCATCGTATGCCTCCAATGATTTCCAATTGGATTAACCAATTGCTCAAAAACCGATATCTCTTCTCGACATTGCGTCTAGCAGCGATTAGGAAATTGATTGTTTGTGGATGCCCCCAAGGAGGTGTCGTGTCACCACTTTTGTGGAATCTCGTAGCAGATACGCTATTGAGGCAACTCAATAATAGCGGTTTTCCTACTTATGGTTTTACCGACGACTACCGAACATCGTTAGTTGGTATGTGTATCACCACCCTTTTCGACATGGTGCAAAACGCCCTTCAGGTAGTTGAGGGTTGGTGTCGTCAATATGGCCGTTCGGTAAATCCGAGTACAACATCTATTGTTTTTTTTATGGAAAGGCGAAACCGTAATGGCGTTCGACATTTGCGTCTCTTTGATTCTGAAATCGATGTAACTGAACAGGTAAAGTACGCTGATGTTATTCTTGATTCCAAGCTTTCCTGGACACCTCACATTGAGTTCAGAATCAAGAAAGTTTGTATGGCCTTCGGGCAATGCCGGCGCACAAGAATGGAAATCTAGTGATCACGATAAGATCCCGCATGTGTCGTTCGCACGCTCCGCGAAAATTCAATCCCGAAGCATGTGCGGTCATGATGCGATTGTTATCATGAAGTCGAAATGATAAATACCGAAAATCATTCACTGCTCTAATATCAAGATATGACCATGAATGTATTGTTTTCAATCATGAATTCTATTTATTGGTCCATAAGTGGTTTAAATCGTGATAAATAAAATTTATCGCGACTTATAACATGATCCGATAACTTGTGCATCAGATGCTTTGATTTCCTGTGATTTCATGATACAAGCACGGGGCGAGGGTGTTGGCATCATGCTACTACAAGAGCAAAGGTAATCTTGGATGGTTCGTACCGTGTATCATTTGTCACAAGAAGTGATTTTCTTCTATCCTTGCCGGCGTACCTTTAGTACAACTTGGGACTTTATGGCAAAACTGGGAGCCTTTCCTCATTTTTTTGGGTTTTGATTTTTTATAACGAAGCAATATTTTCAGAATCGGTTTTCGTACACAGGTAGAGTAAGGTTTGTCCTGATTTTTTTTCCTGGCGGAAAATGTCTTCCATTTTTGCAAAAAACTATTTTTTGTGAAATTTTGCTCAAAAATGGTTTCTGCAAAAACGAAAAACGATTTCCACCTGGGAAAAAATCAGAATACCTTGATCCAAGGATCGGTATATTCGCCTCACTCCATTCATATTCACTCCTCTTTGCTGAAGCGAATCGAGAAAGATGCAACAAACGGATCGTCGTGATCAAACACGAAACCCCATCACCAGTGGGAAGCGATGAGCCAGCTGCTTGATATGAATATTCGTTGCCATTCGTCGCAGTTTGGATCGCAAGCGAAATGAATGGCGAATGGTGAAGAATGCTGGTGAGCGATCGAAGCGGCTATTATCATAAGTAGAAGAGAATTTCTGCATGTAATGCATACATTTTTACTGTATTGTTGCTGAAATGCTAGATTAGCAAAGAAAATAATTCGAAAACATCAAAAATTTGCATGCACAATATCAATCGCATCACTCACGAATCGCATTCGCTTGCGATGCGAATGTGGGCGAATGAGTAATTTCCAAGTGTGGCTTCCCACCGTTCGCCGGAGTTTGCTGTCGTCGCTGACAAGCATACACACGAACTAATGCGACAACCGTTCGCTGCTGACTGTCTTCGAATGTGGAAGAAGATAAAAAGGGGAAATCAGGAACCCTGCCTTGATCCATACTCTATAGGTGTACAAAAACCGACCAGGTGTACAAAAAAGACCAGGGCCCATATAGCAGAGGCGGTAAACGCACGGGTATTCAGCATGACCATGCTGAGGGTGACGGGTTCGATTCCCGGTCGGTCCAGGATCTTTTCGTAAAGAAAATTTTCTTGACTTCCTTGGGCGTAGAGTATCTTCGTGCCTGCCACACGATATACACATGCAAAATGGTCACTGGCAGAGGAAGCTCTCAGTTAATAACTGTGGAAGTGCTCATAGAACACTAAGCTGAGAAGCAGGCTTTGTCCCAGTGAGGACGTTTCGCCAAGAAGAAGAAGAAGAAGAAGAAGGTGTACAAAAACCGATTCTGAATATATTGCTTCGTTATTTTATAAAAAAAATCAACGACCAAAAAATGAAGAAATGGATCCAATTAATCCCAAGTAGGGTATTAACGGCAGGTTTGTTCTCTTAGTTATGGAGGGTTTTTGTGGGCCAAATTTCCTGAAATTTGGGCATATAACTCAGCTTGGTTGGGGATGATTTGAGGCCAAATCTGAGTTCAATGGGTTTAGAAAAAAAACATGACGAAGAGAACAAAACAGCCGAAAATACGTAAGTTCCCCTATATCAAATGGACTTACACAACTGTTGCTCGACCAATATTGGCCTATGGATGTCTTGTGTGGTTGCAAAAGGGCGAAGTGAGAACGATCCAATCAAAATTAGGCCATCCCCAAAGGATGTGCTTAAGGCGAAACTGGAAGCATTTCCTCACTTTTTGGTTTTTGATTTTTTATTAAATAACAAAGCAATATTTTCAAAATCGGTTTTCGTACACATGTAGAGTATGGATCAAGGTTTCTCCTGATTTTTTTTTTGTACTGGAAAATGTTTTTCGTTTTTGCGGAAACCATTTTTGAAAATAATTTCACAAAAAAATGGTTTCTGGAAAAATGGAAAACATTTTCCACCACAAAAAAATTAGAAGATATTTTGATCCATACTCTACATGTGTACGAAAACCGATTTTGAAAATATTGCTTCATTATTTAATGAAAAATCAAAAACCAAAAATAAAATTAGGAAATGCTTCCAGTTTTGCTTTAATGACGATGTCTGGAGCGTTCTCTTCAACTCCCAAGGATGCGCTCGAAGTTCTCTTTGTCTCAAACGAGAAGCACTTTCTTGTACCTCGGCCAATGTCTCATGGCTAGTTTGGATTCAATGACAAATTCATAAGTTAGCTTTCATATTATATAAAAACATATTATAAAACAACGACCATTTCCTTAAAGCAATAAGATTTCATAATTGTCAGTCGAATTATATTTCCAGTGAAGAATCCAGCAATGAAATTTAACTTTGAAGTGCTTATAGAGCTTTGGTGGGAAGGTCAGTTCAATAAGTGAATCAGGAGAAATAAAAAATGAACGATAATGAAGAACAATTAGGCTAAGTAGCTGCTACTCTGATACGGTTTCCTTAGACATACGCAAAACGAGAGCAATTGTGTACGACTTCAGTGAAGTGAAATTGAAATGTTAAATTTTGCGCAATTATTCGTTTTCCAGCTTCAATTTCAAAAGCGAAGTTCAATTTGTATCAGTTCCATTCAATCTCGGATTTATTTTCTTTTATGTCAGCCAAAATTTTGTTATATTTTCTTCTTAAAGAGTTTATAAGTTTTGACGACAACGACCGAGTCATCTTCGAATATTTCAACTGAACACAACTTGTTCAAATTCCAATAAAATTCAAACACAATTCTATAATAAAAAAATCTAACCTGTCGATCTAAATATCGGTGCGTGGGTCTCAGACGTGCTATTAGTTTCAAAAAGTCGTAAATCCACTACCACGGATAAAAAAAAACTGTATCGAGGAAAATAACCCCACTTGCAAAGAAATCGTTCTTATGACGACAAAAAAACCTGACAGGGGCACCCATAAAACAAGTGAAGGAGCCAGGAGAAACTCATTTTCCTCGATTTATAATTACCACCAGGGAAGCCAACGGCAAAGAAGAAACTTCCATCGCGGCTGGTGCAGCGCCTGTCAACAGACACGCGGAGAAAGGCATGAAAAATGATAGACTAGTTGCGCGATGAAAAAATGTGTGACGTTTGTAGGAACGAGGCCTTTAGCGATGCTTTCTTGAAAACGTTACCTCCCAGGAGTGCTTCAACCGCAGTATTACATAGAACGATACGCTTCGAAGTCTCCTGTTTCTGAAAGAGCTAGCAAAGGATAAACAACAATCGAACCGCATCAACATAATTTCTTATAACTCCCCTCCCGTGCCTTCTATAAGGAGTCGATTACAAATCGCCAACACTGGCGATGTCATTTTTCTGCCTTACAGATCACATTATTATCACGCGTCTAATTGTCTCCATATGGCACCAAGCGAGTGGGACATTGCCATGCCACACAGGCCTAAGAGGATGAGGACGACATCGACAACGACGCCCGCAAGGATTGAACTCTTGCTTGACCTCATATTTTCAGCTATTCTGCTTTTCTCTGGCATTCGGAAAATATGATTTGCCATTGTACTGCGGCGATCTTACAGAGGCGGACACTGCTGAGGATGATTGCAATCAATTGAGGGAAAGTTGAATGAAACGCACTGCATTTTTTTAAATTGAAATTGGTTACCATTTTAATAAGGGTCATTCCACGCTAAGTGACCGACCGCTTGCAATCGACCATCACGGATTTGAACCAAATTTGGCTGAAACATTTGTTTAGATGGAAAAAGAAAAAATCCAAATTTTGGTGCCGATCGGATCACCCCTCGGCCCGTGGCAGCACCCCTCGTTTTGGCCGATATGAAAATTACCCTCTCTTTCTTTTATTTTTATCATTGAAACGATTGCACCTACACATTTTCGACCTTCGGCTTTTTTAAAGGAAATCGTTCAGGAAATCCAGAAAAAATATTATTTTTTTGGTACAGTGTTGCCAGATATCATATTTTTCAATTTTAAATCTAAAAATCAATTTTTCTCAAAATACGTATATTTTGATTTTAAAAATTTTGATTCCATCGTGTTTATCAGACGTTTTTCTATCGAAAAAGCTTAACTCCCCAAAGTAATTTGCGTCGTTCCTGAGATATAGCGTTTTTAAGAAAAAATATTCATTTTTTTCATATAAAGTATCATATAAAATCAGGTGCAGTTTATAAATTTCGTAAAAAAAAACATTGTTCGATGCCATATAATCACGTTTTGTGCTGATTTGAACAATATCGAGTATAAAAAGGATTAAAAAAATTGTGACAGTGTTGCCAGTTTACCCTTTTTTTATACCATGAAACCTAACCTTCAAGTGTTTGACAATGTACAGGTTATTCTGAAAATGCGCACCATGTGTGTTGCAAGAGGTGTGAACGGGATAAAAACAATACACATCTTCTCCAACGACCCTGCTGTTGACCTTTTCTTCACAGACAAACAGACGTAACACCTAGAAAATTTTTCGCGAAAATCCATCGCCTAGTTCACACTAGGTGAAACGTCTAACGCTTAGAAAAATGATGTGCGCACCTCTGGTTGTGAAAGCTACAACTATAAACGTTTAAAAAGATCGTTAAAACCGTGGTCGTTGGAATTTTTCCAATGTTACGTATGTTTGTCTGTGTTTTCTTGTTTATGGTCCTATCTAACAGAATGACCCGATAATTGACAGTTATTGTTAGTTTGATAGTTAGCAATAAAAAAATTGGTTTATTGGAAAAGATGAGGATAAATTGTTAAAATATAAAATGTATCTATTGTGAAATTCATTTCAATTGTCATTTTATTCATTTCAACGATGTTGTAGATGGAAGTGTTGCCACACATGTCATTTTTATTGTAAACATCTAATTTACACAAAAGCTTTCGTAAATAGATAACACCAAATAAAAACAAATGATTTCTGTTTTTATACATAACGAGCACATTTGGCAACACTGCATGAGTATGAGTATACTGCCGTGTGCAGCATAGTTGTCCCATGTTACAAAACAGCAAACCGAGAAAAACGCGTTTTAAGTTCCAGCCTTGTTTCCCTCTCTACGAACAAGTGTAATAAAAAATCAAAGTGAATTCATCAGGAGAGCGTTAGAATTGGTATTTATCATTGAAGTATGAACCAAAAATTTCATAGGTATTAAATTTACTTTAACTTTTTAAATAAAAACTCTGATGGGACTGTAATGCCGATAAATCTAGCAAATTTCGTGATTTTATCGGCATAAGCTGTCCCATGTCATGCGAGATTTTCAGCATAAGCTGTCCCATGTTTCAGTTTTCAGCATAAGCTGTCCCATGTCGAATTTTTCAGCATAAGCTGTCCCATGTTGGATGTTATCAGGATTCCCGGAGAATGTCCAGGATTCACACAGACATTATCGGCATTCCCGGCGAATTTTTGGAATTCATGTAGTATTGTTGGGATTTCTGGAGGACTTTGGGGAGGGAGGGGTGAAACGTACCATTTCATGAAATTGCCAAAATAATTTTTATGCAATTCAGTATCATAATTTATATTTTATATAACTCATTTTGGTATCATAATGGCCAATTTTTCTTAATTGGTTCATTATGCAACTGAAATGAGTTGCATAATGAAAAATAGTTGTATAATGTTCATAATGCAACTCATTTGAGTTGCATTATGAACATAATGCAACTCAAATGGGTCGCATTATGAAAAAATCAATGCATAAAATTTTGTATGGAACTCGTTGCAAAACTCGATTTTTTCAGCACTCTTCGTATTTATCCAACTCGGCAAGCCTCGTTGGATAAATGTACGACTCGTGCTGAAAAAATCAACTTTTTGCAACTCGTCACATAAATAACTATTAAAAATCCATGTGAGTATTATCGAACCGGGCTCGACGAGTTGATGTTGTAAATCGATGTCCGACGCAATTTTGAAATCCAAGATGGCGGCTTCCGGTTTCTGCAAATCCATGGAATCCTACGCAATATGGATATTTCCAGAACGGGCTCGTCGAGCAGATGTTGAAAATCGATGTCCGACGCCATTTTGAAATCCAAGATGGCGGCTTCCGGTTTCTGGAAATCCATGGAAATCCACGCAATATGGATATTTCCGGAACGGGTTCGACAAGCAGATGTTGAAAATCGATGTCCGACACCATTTTGAAATCCAAGATGGCGGCTTCCGGTTTCTGCAAATGCATGGAATCCCACGCAATATGGATATTTCCGGAACGGGCACGACAAGCAGATGTTGAAAATCGATGTCCGACGCCATTTTGAAATCCAAGATGGCGGCTTCCGGTTTCTGCAAATGCATGGAATCCCACGCAATATGGATATTTCCGGAACGGGTTCGACAAGCAGATGTTGAAAATCGATGTCCGACGCCATTTTGAAATCCAAGATGGCGGCTTCCGGTTTCTGCAAATGCATGGAATCCCACGCAATATGGATATTTCCGGAACGGGTTCGACAAGCAGATGTTGAAAATCGATGTCCGACGCCATTTTGAAATCCAAGATGGCGGCTTCCGGTTTCTGGAAATCCATGGAAAACCCACGCAATATGGATATTTCCGGAACGGGTTCGACAAGCAGATGTTGAAAATCGATGTCCGACGCCATTTTGAAATCCAAGATGGCGGCTTCCGGTTTCTGCAAATGCATGGAATCCCACGCAATATGGATATTTCCGGAACGGGCTCGACAAGCAGATGTTGTCCGATCAAGTCCGATCGATAGATACCCATATTGCATGGTATCATAGCTCATACCACCATTACATGGCCGCCATATTGGATTATTATGGTGTGGACGCAATCTTCTAATAGTGAGCGTAACAAAATGCTCGGTGATATCGTTCAGCAGGAAGAAAACCCCGATCATCTGGAACTATTTCATTGACAATCAGCCACTACATCGAACTAATGTGATGAAAGATCTTGGAGTACTGCTGGATTCTGAATTAAACTTCAGGGAGCATTACAGCTACATACTTGCCAAGGCAAACCGCAACTTGGGTTTTATTTTCAGGATATTCAATGAGTTCCGTGACCCTTACTGCTTGCGGTCGTTGTACTACAGATTAGTTCGCTCCATTCTGGAATCCTTGGCTATTGTGTGGTGTCCGTATCACAATGTTTGGATTGAACGGATTGAAAAAGTGCAGTCAAAATTTATTAGATATGCACTTCGTTTCCTTCCTTGGCGAAATCGAGAACAGTTACCGCCGTACGAGAGCAGATGCCAGCTATTAGGAATGGACACGCTGGAAAGACGCAGGACAGTAGCTAGAGGGTACTTTGTGGCTAAGGTCCTGCTCGGTGAAGTTGACGCTTCATGGATACTAGCTCAGTTTGACATCAACATCGGAGCCAGAGCACTGCGACAACGAAGCTTCCTACGACTTCCATTTCACCGGACTGATTACGGACAACATGAGCCCATTGGAGCTATATGTGATGTTTTTCAATGTTTGACTTTAAAATTAGTGCTAAATCTTTCCGTGACAGATTGTATAGATCACTTTTATGAGCTTTTTAATTCCTTTTTTCATGTAGACCAAGGCGTCCGATGAATGTACACAATAAATAATAATAATAATAATAATAATAATTATGGTGCGCCATCTTGGGTTTCAAAATGGCGTCAAATATCGATTTTTAACATATACTCATCAAGTCCAATCGATAGATCCTCATATTGCATGGTATCATAGCTCAAAACACCATTCCATGGCCGCCATCATGGATTATGGTCCGCCATCTTGGATTTCAAAATGGCGCAAATATCGATTTTTGACTTCTACTCATCGAATCCGATCGATAGATATCCATTTTTCATGGTATCATAGCTCAAAACACCATACCGTGGCCGCCATTTTGGATGATGGTCCGCCGTCTTGGATTTCAAAATGGCGTCAAAAATCGATTTTTGAATTCTACTCATCAAGTCCGATCGATAGATACCCATATTGCATGGTATCATAGCTCATACCACCATTACATGGCCGCCATAACATATACTCATCAAGTCCAATCGATAGATCCTCATATTGCATGGTATCATAGCTCAAAACACCATTCCATGGCCGCCATCATGGATTATGGTCCGCCATCTTGGATTTCAAAATGGCGCAAATATCGATTTTTGACTTCTACTCATCGAATCCGATCGATAGATATCCATTTTTCATGGTATCATAGCTCAAAACACCATACCGTGGCCGCCATTTTGGATGATGGTCCGCCGTCTTGGATTTCAAAATGGCGTCAAAAATCGATTTTTGAATTCTACTCATCAAGTCCGATCGATAGATACCCATATTGCATGGTATCATAGCTCATACCACCATTACATGGCCGCCATATTGGATTATGGTCTGCCATCTTGGATTTCAAAATGGCGTCAAATATCGATTTTTAACATCTACTCATCAAGTCCGATCGATAGATACCCATATTGCATGGTATCATAGCTCAAAACACCAATCCGTGGCCGCCATCTTGGATTACGGTCCGCCATCTTGGATTTCAAAATGGTGTCAAATATCCATTTTTGAGTTCTACTTATCAAGTCCGATCGATAGATACCCATATTTCATGGAAACATTGCTCAAAACACCATTCCGTGACCGCTATCTTAGATTATGGTCCGCCATCTTGGATTTCAAAATGGGGTCGGATATTGATTTTTGACTTCTACTCATCAAACCCGATCGATAGATACCCATATTGCATAGTATCTGTAACAGATTCACCGTTAAATAGCAAGCACTCTGACGTTTTGACCGCCATCTTGGAACCTAAGCCGCCATCTTGAATTCCAATACCCTTATAGCTTATAACCACCTCTTTAACAAACAAATAAACAAACATACAAATTTACATACACATTAACATACAATTTAACATACAAACATACATACATTGACTTTTATATATATAGATTGCATGGTTTAGAGCCTAAAACTCCATTAAACAGTCGCCATCTTGAATTTTGAGCCGCCATCTTGGATTGTAGACTGCCATCTTGGATATTCTGGTCGCCATCTTTGGACTGGGTACTGATTACACCCTCCACTGGTTACTCATAGCTTACTCCAATTTAGCTTTAAAAGCTGAGAAAAAAAACATGGGACAGCTTATGCTGAAAAATAGAACATGACTACTGCAAAATTGAACATGGGACAGCTTATGCTGGAAAATTGAACATGGGACAGCTTATGCTGAAAATTGGAACATGGGACAGCTTATGATGACAAAAATGAACATGGGACAAATTGACTTGATGTTGTTTTTATAGATTTTCCGAACAAAGTGTACTAACCGAGGGCAGTTTCTAAAAGAATACGTAAGAATAGACCGTTTGGCGAAAAAAAGTCAAAATCGACAAAATGTAACATGGGACAACTATGCTGCACACGGCAGTATAGATGGCAACACAATTCATAATTGCTACTCCATGGTTAATCGCAGCGAACGATTGTCGCTTTAGTTTGTGTGTTTGCTTATCAGCGACGACAGCAGCCACTTCGATCACTCACCAGCATTCTTCTCCATTCGCCATTCATTCATTCGCTTGCGATCAAAACTGCGACGAACGGCAACGAATATCCATGTCAAGCAACTTGCGTATGGCTTTCCATTGGTGATGGGGTTATGTGCTTGATCACGACAATCCGTTTGCTGCATCTTTCTCGATTCGATTCAGCAAAAAGGAGTGAATATGAATGGAGTGAGGTGAATATACCGATCCTTAATATGATACTATACATTGTCGATCTGGGAGTCATCTATAATTGATCGAACAATCGATTCGATTTATCGGAATTAACATTCGCGTACAACCGATCTCTTTTCCATGAAAAAAAAGCCTAAGAAAAGTAGGCTCTAGGGAGCAAACGCCACTAATCCATTTCACTCAGAAATTTTTGTTCATTCTTCGCCACGAAGAACAAACAAAAACTCATACCATATGCAATCACATCAATAGACAACACAATACCCAACACTGTTCTTCACTTCTCTGCCTGGGACAATAAAAGACATGATCTATTATTCGGCAATCCAGTAAGAGTAAACGCAATACCCGCACCTATTGTTTGCGTTTCCGCTAAATACTAGCATACTTGGCAACACTGCCGTAAAAATCAATCAAAAGATATTTTTACAGGGATTTTTATAAGGAGTTGGACCTTCGAATATAAAATAAAAATACTGAAGTCTGAGCTACCAGTTGCGCGACGATGCGTAGTATCTAATATTATCTAATTCCAAAGGATATCATACTTTATATTTTATCATATTCCATATTTTCAGGTTCAGCTTCTGAAATTAGCTGTGGGTCATTGAGTGCAGTTATATCGAAATTACATTTTCAACACTGTTGCTTATAAATACACTTATCAAATGTTTTCCTGAATATGTTTTACGTCGATGTTGCCAAATGTACTAAACCTAAATAAAAAAATACTTTTGGCTTGTTAATTAGATTTCATACTAATGTTCTAATAAAATTAAGATTTCTACAATAAATATTACATATTTGGCAGCACTTCTGTTCAGATAATAGTAAAATATATGAAATTTATTTAGAATTGATGATCTCAATCTCAGATACATTTTTTTAGTTCAACAGGTTATGCTAGTCCATTACGATAGACTCATAATTAATGAACTGGCAACACTGTAACATTTTTTGATCCTTTTTATACTATTTTTCAAATTTTCAAAAAACAAAACGTCTTTGTATGGCATCGAAAATTTTTTTTTGCGAAATTTATAAACTGCACCTGATTTTATATGATACTTTATATGAAATAAATGAATATTTTTTCTTAAAAACGCTATATCTCAGGAACGACGCAAATTACTTTGGGGAGTTAAGCTTTTTCGATAGAAAAACGTCTGATAAACACGATGGAATCAAAATTTTTAAAATCAAAATATACGTATTTTGAGAAAAATCGATTTTTAGTGCTATTGATACACGACTGTATGGTTGAATCTCTCGATTAACGGCTACGCAGTCTTGGGATTTAAAAACCGTTAAACTAAAAGTGATTCCGAAGTCATGTACCAAAAACGACACAAAAAGGGACAGTTACAGTTAGACAAAACAATTGACAAAAAACGATAGTAATTATTTTCCCCCTGAGGAAGACACTATCCCCGTGTCGAAACGTCGGGTGAATAAAACAACTCGTTTTTTAAATCCCAAGACTGCGTAGCCGTTAATCGAGAGATCGATTTTTAGTTTTAAAATTGAAAAATATGATATCTGGCAACACTGTACCAAAAAAATAATATTGTTGCTGGATTCCCTGAACGATTTCCTTTAAAAAAGCCGAAGGTTGAAAATATGTAGGTGCAATCGTTTCAATGATAAAAATAAAAGAAAGAGAGGATAATTTTCATATCGGCCAAAACGAGGGGTGCTGCCACGGGCCGAGGGGTGATCCGATCGGCACCAAAATTTGGATTTTTTCTTTTTCCATCTAAACAAATGTTTCAACCAAATTTGGTTCAAATCCGTGATGGTCGGTCGCAAGTTTTCACATTTTCTCGGTCACTTCATATGGAATGACCCAATTAATTCAATTTGTTATGTATCTAAATTTTTTTGGAAGTCAGTTCACAATGTTCTACGTATGATGGGCTATATGATCGAGTCGCAGTCGTTTCCAATTCGTATGCAGAAGGCCCTGGGTTCACTCCTTATACTATACAGTCCTTTTTCTCCTACTTTGTATCTTTTTATCTACTTCTTCATTCATCTCAGCATATGGCCAGAGCCGTAGCGCCAATGGCTGCAAAACGGTGAGTCGATAAGGAGAGCGTCCAACATAGCTCTGGTCCTCACAAGTTCCTACCTCATGCTTCCACGGGTCAAGCGATGACAAAGACCGCCAGCTAAGAGTTGTGTGCTTAGCTGGTAGTGCAGCCTGGGCACTGTTGACCTTCTGACTTCAGCTAGATTGAGGAGGTACGATTCGAGCGTCTCACACTGGCGCAGAACGCAGTTATGGACAGACAAAACCTCTAGTGCTTTGGATATCCATCCATCCTATAGGTTTGGTGTCTTTAGAGAAGTGTCTTGTGAGAGTTTTGACTAAAACCTGGTAACTCAATAATTGATCTAGATAAGTTGCAACTGATCTAGATCAGTTTTAGCTTTTTATAGAAGCGTCATAGAAGAAAACTTTTTTCTGCAAAGTTGTTCATTCTGATATTTTTGACATTTCTTCCGAAGACACTTATACTCTATAATGCACACGAAAGGCACAGTGGGCTACTTTACTAAAAATGACGAAAAAAAAACGATTTTGATCAAATTTTGAAGTACGTTAGGTTAGCAAAAATATATAAGAAAAAGATTATCCATTACAAAAACTCACATAATCACGGAAATTGGAGGTTTTTCTTATTTAAATATCAAAAAAAGGTGATTTACATTTTATTTGATAACTCATGAAGCAGCATTCGAAGGTAGCTAATTTTTTGGCCAAAACATGTCAATACTACTAGCATCGATACAGTGGGGAAAGAAAAGTGGGGTAACTCGGGGCTTTTGCTATGTACAAGTATGAAATCATCTCTAAAATAAATGAAAATTTGCAATTGAGGCCAATTTTTTGAAAACCTAACATGATGGAGAACAATTTTTGGATTATTTTTTGCTGCCTGGAGAATTTTTGTGATGAAGCACATTTTTAATAAAATTGGTTTGGTGCTTTTTAGGTCAATATGTTCCTTATGAATGTGTATCTAGATGTTTATTGAGAGGGACCTCAAGTAATAATATTGTTGTATATATATATATATATATATATATACTCATATAATAGCGGAAGATGGTGAAACTAATTTTATGTGTTCGACTATCTTAGAACATATGCCTGATAAACGTAGCGAGAGAGCAATGGAACATATCGAGATTTTTTGAGGCAGTTCACAGATTGAAATTATCGTAAAATATATTATATACTGATAATTCATTTGATTTAAGCTATGTTTATGAATATATGCTCAATAACCAAATCAGATATTTGTTAAATCAATAATACTGTTGAAGCGCACATAGGGTGGGGCGGGGCAAGATGGGTCAGTGCCATTTGATTATGTCAATAATTTTGTTAGATGACCAGCACATGAATATACAAAAGTTTGGGACATTGATTGAAAAATTATTCACTCTCATTGGAAACAAAAAATAATATGGTTTTTAGCCATTTTTCTTATGCGATACATTCCATATAATCTTCATATAAACAGCCGCGGGGCAAGATGGGTCACCTTTAATTTTGAACGTATTTTTGGAGCATTCAAAAGTTATTTATTTTTTATTACAAGACTATCTCATAAATGACTTCAATCAAGCGGAATGAGCGCTCAAAATTATAACATAAAATTATGATATTTTTTAGTGAACACGTCGATTTTCAAGTCGCCTTAGAACCACTCAAATCGTAAAGTTTTATCTATTCCAAATAAATTTATTAAATGTTTACTAATAGCTCGTGTTTACTCAGTATGGATATGGAGCATATATGAATGCGGAACAAATCATATATTTTGACGTTTTTCGTTGAGAAAATGTGAATTACTTAAAAGGTGACCCATCTTGCCCCGCACTTTCGATCACTTTTTAAAACTGCTTGTTTAACATCATGTTTTGTATTTAATGAACTTTTTATCGACTTTTAGCATAGGTAGCTAGTGTATTGAAGAGTAGAAGACGAATACAAACCAATACGATCTGTATTTACAAAGTTATGGTGATCAATCCTTAGGTGACCCATCTTGCCCCGCCCCACCCTACAATTATTTGGTATTTATTTGTTTGTCAAGACATATGGTCCAAATCAATAAAAATAACATATCTAGATACACATTCACATGGCATATACTGGCCGGAGCAACTTACTTACCTTACCGGTCAGGCTAAGGCCGGGGTGGCCTCTGCTGTACATAGTAGCCGCCTCCATTCCACTCGGTCCATGGCTGTTTGTCTCCAGTTCCGCACTCTGCGTAGGGTCCGCAGATCGTCCTCCACTTGGTCGACCCACCTAGCTCGCTGCGCTCCACGTCTTCTTGTACCGGTCGGATGACTCTCGAGAACCATTTTAGTCGGGTTGCTATCCGACATCCTGATGACGTGACCCGCCCACCGTAGCCTCCCGATTTTCGCGGTATGGACGATGGTTGGTTCTCCCAGCAGCTGATGCAGCTCGTGGTTCATTCGCCTTCTCCAAGTCCCGTCTTCCATCTGCACTCCGCCGTAGATGGTACGCAACACCTTCCGTTCGAAAACTCCAAGGGCGCGTTGGTCCTCTGCACGTAGGGTCCATGTTTCGTGCCCATAGAGGACGACCGGTCTAATCAACGTTTTGTAGATGGTTAACTTCGTGTTACGGCGAACTTTATTCGATCGTAGAGTTCGGCGGAGTCCAAAGTAGGCACGGTTTCCTGCCACAATGCGCCTCTGAATTTCTCTGCTGGTGTCGTTGTCGTCGGTCACCAGTGAGCCCAAGTACACGAATTCTTCAACCGCCTCGATTTCATCACCGTCGATATGAATTCGGGGTGGCGGGCGCGGTGATTCCTCCCTGGAGCCCTTTGCCATCATGTACTTTGTCTTCAACACATTGATGACTAATCCGATTCGCCTGGCTTCACTCAGTCGGATGTCGGATGTACGTTTCCGCTATCGTCTCAAATTTGGCCGGAGCAACACTGAATATGTATTTATTGTATTCATGTTTTATCACAGTAATTACCCAGACATGTTACATTAAAAACCAATCGGAAAATTGCTTTACATCATGTTTGGAGTTCAAAAAATTGATCTTAATGGTCAATTTTCATTTATTTTCGTGGTGATTTCATACTAGTATATAGCAAAAGCCCGGAGTTACCCCACTTTTCTTTCCCCACTGTATCGATGCTAGTGGTATTGACATGTTTTGGCCAAAAAATTAGCTACCTTCGCCTGCTGCTTCATGAGTTATCAAATAAATTGTAAATCACCTTTTTTTGTTTTTTAAATAAGAAAAACCTCCAATTTCCGTGAATATGTAAGTTTTTGTTATGGAATAATCTTTTTCTTATATATTTTTGCTAACCTAACCTTCGAAATTTTTTTCTGATTTTTTTACTTCAAAATATTGATCAAAATCGATTTTTTTCGACTTTTTCAGTAAAGTAGCCCATTGTGCCTTTCGTGTGCATAATAGAGTATAAGTGTCTTTGGAAGAAATGTCAAAAATATCAGAATGAACAACTTTGCAGAAAAAAGTTTTCTTCTATGACGCTTCTATAAAAAGCTAAAACTGATCTAGATCAGTTGCAACTTAGGCGCCGTCCACAAATTACGTAACGCTCTAGGGGGAGGGGGGGAGTATGGCCGAGCGTTACGGTCCATACAAAAAATTTTGGGTTTTCATACAAAAAAGCGTTACGGAGGGGGGAGGGGGGGTCTAAAAATCTCGATTTTAGCGTTACGTAATAAATGGATGCTGCCTTATCTAGTTCAATTATTGAGTTACCAGGTTCTAGTCAAAACTCTTACAAGACACTTCTCTAACGACACCAAGCCTCTAGGATGGATATCCAAAGCACTAGAGGTTTTGTCTGTCCATAACTGCGTTCTGCCCCAGTGTGCGTCTGTTCACCAAGGAGGTGCGGCTCAAACAGCGTCTGTTCTGGCATCCAGCGGCTGAGTAAGAAACGCTGCACCACGCCCAGCTAGATCCAAGGTGGTAGCCCCATCAGTGTGGTCGTCCTAGTGTTGGTTGGGGCGTTAAACCGAACTGGCACGATGGCCCTCCGGCGAGACAGGAGTGTTGGCGTAGGCCCAATAAGCCACCCGTAAAAATCCCCATTGCGAAGAACATAGGAGAAAATACGACTAGACCCACGGCATAGACCCACGCGACGAAATAAGGACAACGATTGGAAACTTGGAACATGGAATTGCAAGTCACTAGGTTTCGCAGGATGTGACAGGATAATCTACGACGAACTATATTCGTCGACATCGTGGCGTTGCAGGAACTTTGTTGGACTGGACCGAAAGTGTGGAAAAGCGGGCATCGAGCGGCTACCTTCTACCAAAGCTGTGGCACCACCAATGAACTGGGAACAGGATTTATAGTGTTGGGCAAGATGCGACAACGTGTGATCGGGTGGCAGCCGATCAACGTAAGGACGTGCATGTTGAGAGTTAAGGGCCGTTTCTTCAACTACAGCATCATCAACGTCCACTGCCCACACGAAGGGAGACCTGATGACGAGAAAGAAGCGTTCTACGCGCAGTTAGAGCAAACATACGATGGTTGCTCGCCGCGTGACGTGAAAATCGTTGTCGGCGACATGAACGCGCAGGTAGGAAGGGAGGATATGTACAGACCGGTAATCGGGCGAAACAGCCTGCACGCCGTATCGAATGATAACGGCCAGCGATGCGTAAACTTTGCAGCCTCCCGTAGTATGGTAGTCCGAAGCACCTTCTTCCCCCGCAAAGATATCCACAAAGCCACCTGGACATCACCCGACCATCAAACAGAAAATCAAATCGACCACGTTCTAACAGACGGTAAATTCTTCTCGGATATAACCAATGTCCGCAGATACCGCAGTGCGAATATAGATTCAGATCACTACTTAGTCGCTGCATGCATGCGCTCAAAACTTTCGACAGTTATCACCACGCGTCGAAGTCGAACGCCGCGATTCAACATCGAGTAGCTGCGTAACGTAGAAGTGGCTCAAGACTACGCGCAGCAGTTAGCAGTGGCCCTACCAACGGAAGAGTAGCTTGGCGCAGCTACACTTGAAGATGGCTGGAGGGACATCCGATCCGCCATAGGTAGTAGGGGCATCTGGGGTAATACGCACTGTCGAGGCAAAACGCACCCCCTTTGTTTTTCAGGGATTATCGGTTTTAGAGCTTTGAAACCTTATCAGTCTAATAGAACGTCTTAATAAATGAGCATCTGGAAAATTTTACATATCTGCGTTACGTAATTAGTGAGAAAAATGAATAAAATTGAAAAGCACGATTCTGATGTAATTTTCCCGATCGTTTGTCGAATGATTTGATGGTGAAAACCGACCAAACATCTAATGCTGTTGTGTTTATTCAGTTCATTGAGGGCAATGCCAAGCATAGGAAAAAGAACTTAAACAGTAATCTACGTAAATTATATGTTTTAAACTATTTTATTTTTTGCTATTGATTGGGGCAATATGCACTCCATTGGTTGGGGCATAACGCACCTATAGAAAACAAGCTGTAATAATATCTTTGAGTGATCTATAAGTAATCGCAAACAAAATTGGGTTTTTAAATTAAGAAAAAATCAATGATTTTATGTTTTTAAACGAAAGAGCACCTTTTTCTGGGCCACTATGATTTTTTTCAGATTTTTAGAGCTTTATTTTGATACCTAAAATCAATTACAAAGAGATTTTTCTAAATCACCTTTTGACAGCTAGGCAACTGTTTGACAGCTCCACCCAGTACAAAATCAGATGAGGGGTGATTCATCAAATCGCTCCCATACAAACTTTAAATTGATTTTAAAATAAGTTCCCGGGCCCCAAAATTCATGAAAATTTGGATTTCGGCTCAGTTTCGCATGCAGATTCAGAATATGGAATTATCTCAACACCGCTAAAGATGCCAATTGAGCTATTGTTTGTCTTAAAACCTTGTAAAACATGCATTTTGTCTAAGAAGTAAAAAGTTTTCTAAACTCGACGGTGCATCTTGCCTCAATGTTGTGGTGCGTCTTGCCCCTTTGTTTGAGTGCATCCTGCCCCATTGTTGTAGTGCATTTTACCCCGAGCAAGGGTGCATACTGCCCCGCATAAACATACGAAGCCGTAATGTTAGTCTTTACAAAAAACGTTATTTTCAAGAGCTGAACTGTATTAAGGCTTAAATTGTGTTTGGTTTCTCTTAGAATGAAAGTATATGCAATGAATGCATGCATTAAACCAATAAATTATTGCCTTTTTATATGCATTTTGACGCATCTTCCTTAAGTGGTGCGTATTACCCCCAGAATCCCCTACCTCGGCTACAGCACTAGGCTTCGCGACTCCGAATCACAGAAACGCCTGGTACGATGGCGAATGTGAGCAGTTGAAAAACGAGAAGAATGCGGCATGGGCGAGAATGCTGCAACACCGTACGAGAGCGAATGAGGCACGTTACAAACAGGCGCGAAACAGGCAGAACTCAGTCTTCAGGATAAAGAATTGCCAGCAGGAAGAACGAGATCGAGAAGCGATGGAAGAGCTGTACCGCGCTAAGGACACACGAAAGTTCTACGAGAAGCTGAACCGCTCGCGCAGAGGCTTTGTGCCACAAGCTGACATGTGCCGAGATAATCACGGAAATATTCTCACGAGCGAGCGTGAGGTGGTCGAGAGGTGGCGGCAGCATTACGATGAACACCTCAATGGTGACGTTGCGAGTACCGAAGGTGGCGTGGTAACAGATCTAGGAGTATGTGCACAGGACGAAAGACTTCCGGCCCCTGACCTTCAAGAGATTGAGGAGGAGGTTGGCCGGTTGAAAAACAACAAAGCCGCTGGAGCAGATCAACTACCAAGCGAGCTTCTAAAATACGGTGGAGAAGCACTGGTGAGAGCACTACACTGCCCGAATAAAACGGTATCATACGATTATGATACAATTTATCGTTTTCCGATTATTCACGGTATCATAGCATGGATGATAAATCAATGATACTGAGAATCATATTGGTGATAAAGTGTATCATATTTGGAGTTTGAATGATAGACCGAATGGGTTGTTAAGTATCGTTACCATTCAAAAATGGCCATTTTCGCGAACAAAAAATTTGTCACATCATTCACATTATAATCACTTTATCGTTTACTTTATGATTCACTGAATAATAAAAACACGATTGAAATATTTCATGGTTCTGCATTATCGACTTGAAAAAAATGCACACCCCTGCGGAACCATCTGTCAATTTTGTGGCATTAACCGGCCGTTCTAATTATGTTTTTGGTATCGAAGTATTTTTTTTTATCATCGTAGTCTCGAACTGTGGTGATCGGTGGCTGGTTGCATTTTTCCTCGCGCGGTGCCCATGAGACCATATCAACTTGGTGCTCGCGGGTGACTAAAAAGCAACGATGTTGAAGAAGGTAGCAGGCTCGGTAGCTGGAGGAGAAACAACTTTGGAGTGCTATTGCGAGGTAAGTTAGCTTTGTCCTCAGCCAGTGCGTATCGGCTTCAGAGGCAGTACCAATTAGACCCCAAAATAGTTACTGCAATTGTGATTTGGCCGATGCATTTACACGGGCAGCATTGTATGTTGCATCACTACCACAGTGCGATTGCAAATGCATAAACTTGGGTGCCGCGGAGCTACAAAATCTAGAGTGAAATAGTGGTTCGATTCCATCATAATGTTTCTCCTGTTTTGTAGTCGTCAAAAACGACAGTGTGACTTTTCCAGCCTGATTTACAAGTGGATCATGTTCTTTAATATTAAGAAACCGAAACCAATATTCCTCGTCGTGTTAACTTTCACTTTTCAGAGTATTAATACCGGTAAATTCACGTGAATTCATGATTCAAAATTATTCATTTATCATTGAGTTTATCGTTGTCATAAGTGGTATGATCTCCTAACAGTACTGAATAATATAATATTTTCATTGTTAATCATGCAATCATAAAATTATTTTAACTTGTATCATCATCATTCCACGAACAAATTTCTTATAATATGACCGATACCGTGAATAGTATTTTTCTATGCGGGTGGGTCATTACCAAGATTTGGGAGGAGGAAGTATTACCGGAGGAATGGATGGAAGGTATCGTGTGTCCCATCTACAAAAAGTGCGACAAGTTGGATTGCGGAAACTACCGCGCGATCACACTACTGAGCGCTGCCTACAAGATACTCTCTCAAATTTTATGCCGCCGTCTATCACCGATTGCAAGAGAGTTCGTGGGGCAATATCAGGCTGGATTTATGGGCGAACGCGCCACAACGGACCAGATGTTCGCCATCCGCCAGGTGTTGCAGAAATGCCGCGAATACAACGTGCCCACACATCACTTGTTCATGGATTTCAAATCGGCGTATGATACAATCGATCGAGAACAGCTATGGCATATTATGCACGAATACGGATTCCCGGATAAACTGATACGGTTGATCAAGGCGACGATGGATCGAGTGATGTGTATAGTTCGAGTATTAGGGACACTCTCGAGTTCATTCGAATCTTGCAGAGGGTTACGGCAAGGTGATGGTCTTTCGTGCTTGCTGTTCAACATTGCTTTAGAGGGTTAGGAGAGCGGGGATAAACACGAGTGGAACGATTCTCACAAAGTCCGTTCAGCTGCTTGATTTCGCTGATGATATTGATATTATTGCTCGTAAATTTGAGACGATGGCGGAAACGTACATCCGTCTAAAGAGTGAAGCCAGGCGAATCGGACTAGTCATTAATGTGTCGAAGACAAAGTACATTAAGGCAAAGGGCTCCCGGGAGGAATTAGCGCGTCCGCCACCCCGAATTTATATCGACGGTGATGAAATCGAGGCGGTTGAAGAATTCATGTACTTGGGCTCACTGGTGACCGCCGACAACGACACCAGCAGAGAAATTCAGAGGCGCATTATGGCAGGAAATCGTGCTTACTTTGGACTCCGCCGAACTCTACGATCGAATAAAGTTCGCCGTAACACGAAGTTAACCATCTACAAAACGCTGATTAGACCGGTCTTCCTCTATGGACACGAAACATGAACCCTACGTGCAGAGGACCAACGCGCCCTTGGAGTTTTCGAACGGAAGGTGTTGCGTACCATCTACGGCGAAGTTCAGATGGAAGACGGGACTTGGAGAAGGCGAATGAAGCACGAGCTGCATCAGTTGCTGAGAGAATCAACCATCGTCCATATCGCGAAAATCGGATGCTACGGTGGGCGGGTCACGTCATCAGGATGTCGGATAGCAACCCGACTAAAATGGTTCTCGAGAGTCATCCGACCGGTACAAGAAGACGTGGAGCGCAGCGAGCTAGGTGGGCCGACCAAGTGGAGGATGATCTGCGGACCCTTCACAGAGTGCGGAACTGGAGACAAACAGCCATGGACCGAGTGGAATGGAGGCGGCTACTATGTACAGCAGAGGCCACCCCGGCCTTAGCCTGATCGGTAAGGTAAGTAAGTAGCGCCAATGGCGCCAGCCTTAGAGGGGCGCCAAAAAGGCCTAAGGCTAGAAAAAAAAACAGGATGATGCTAATATTTTATTGAATGTTATCAAGATTTCACTATTTTCAGTATTCGAGATTGATGAAGTGTCTTTTTTACGTTTTTCAGTATTCTCAAATTATCAGATTTCTCTAGTTTATTTTGAGTAACTGAGAAACTGTTTTAGTTTTAGATGAGAAAAGCAAAAACAATATGCTTTAAAATTGTAATGAAAGTTTCTTTCTAAAAATTCCTAAACATTCACACTGTTGCAGCGGAATTTAAGGACGGCACAGGACGATCATGCTTACCTTTTGTTTCTGCAAATCAATTGAATTGCCAAATTTCTTCTCTATCTCTCTCCAACTATAAATGCGACAAATCTATTACATTTGCTTTGTTTACCCGACCAATTGTTACCCTACCAAATAAATTGTATAAAAGGAATCCCAAATACACATCGAGTTTTAGTTTGAACCTGTAAATCAACCCCGTTTCGTTCAGTTTATTTCCCCCCGATTCACATTACCGTAGTTCATCGGCGTTTTTCGGACCTCACGGAACCACACACTAAGGTATGTCTTGAGGCTACCTCCGAAGATTTTCTTCGCATTCATTGTTTTTTTTTTAATCTTTTAGTAATTCAAGAAGTTATCTATGGATTTTTTTCAGAAATATTGCCAAAGGATTCCTTTTGAAATTTCTCTAAGGGTTTAGTGATAAATTTGAGATTTTTTTTCAAGATTTTTTTCCAGGGATTCTTTCAGAAATGCCTTTGAGAATTTTGCTTCAGAGATTCTTAAAGAATTTTGTTTTTTAAATCGTGTATTCGTTTATCGTAGATTCCTTTAGAAGATAAAAGCTGCAATATCGCTAAGAAAATCTTCCATAAATTCCTTCCGAAATTGTTTCATGTTCACTGCTCCATAAATTTGGAATTTCTTCAGAAACTTCTCTAGTTATTTAATTGGAAAATCTGACAATGATTTTATACAAACTTCATCAAAGGATTCTTTTGAAAGCCTTCCATGGATTCCTCCACAAATTACTCTGGGACTTTTCGAAAAATCTTCTAGGATTTTTTTTTTCAGAATATCCTCAAAAAATTCAATTTGCAACTTTTGCGGGGATTTTTTCAAAAAATTCTTCCGGATATTCTTTCAGAAAATCTTTTAATAGTTCTCCACACATTCCTACAGGAATTCTTTAAGGCCTTTCTCCACGAACTACTCCAGGTGTTCCTTAAATAATTACTACATGAATTTCGTTGGATATTCATTCTAAAATGTCTCAGGATTTTTATACGGACCGGATATTCAGAGATTCCTGCATAATTTTATTCGGTATGTTACCGAAGATTCCAACAAAAACTCATAGATTTTTTTTCCAGAAATTCCTCCTGGTAGTTATTCATGTCCATGGTTCATCTGATAATTACTGAACATTTTATTACAAATCTTCTGGGAAATGTTTTGATTACACTTACAAAGTTTGGTAACATGGTTGGAAAATTCTGATTAAACCAATTGAACTAATCACCGAAAGTTAGTAAAATTAATCGATTGAGATTTCTTGAAACACCTGAAACTCAATTAAGTATTTTTAAAACAAAATTCAGTTGAACAGAAAATCCAGAAAAGAAAATAATTTTAAAAATACTGTTAGGGGTCTAGAAGAAACTTATGCAAGGAATCTGATAAGTAATTTCTAATTATTGTGCTGGTCTTAGTGCGATATATGAAATGCGAAATGTGTACGTACTTATACTCGCATAAAAGAAATAATTTTTGGAAATTTTTCGGGCGACTATTCCTTAAGAAAAACACTATAAGAAAATGAAAAAAAATCGGAGGAAATTTGTATTTTCGAAACATTAAACTCCAACTAAAAAAAAAACTTTTAATTCCGCCCTCTTATGCTTATACTTTGACAAACGCGCGTATTTTGACTACCACTTTCAATTTTCCTCAGTGTCATCTATCCACTGGTTAACTGTCAAGCATGACAAGGGATAATCATTAGAAGGCGGAAATTAGAGGAGCAAAACTGATTACACTCATTTGAAGAAGGTATTCTGCTTAGAGGGTGCGAAAAGTCGGTACAATTGGCTATTTTTTTCTAGTTTTACCATTCAGGGACTAGTTGGCGTACAAACTGTTCATCTTTTTCAAAGATTCTTTATTCTTTAAATCATAGGCTGTGCTGTCGAGTTATACTGACTTGGCAAACAGTAGTGGCATGATCACAAGTGTTATACACGGGCACGTTTAACAAAAATAAGAAACAAAACAAACAGCGCTTCAATCCTTTGTTTTTCGTAGGATGAAAATGGGAGCCACATGCTTAATAAGGGAATCAATATCCTATGCTATGTTCTAAAATAGCGCTTTGTCCGGTTTTCCCTTCGAAACGGCAAATGGAATACTGTTTCATACAAATTATAATTTTCCTCGACTTTGGGTAAGTTCAAATAAAAAACCCTTGCAGTCGTCGAATGATGACCCTGCAATTGTACAAGAATATTTTCAATATAAAGCTATAATACCCCTTCCAAATGGGTTAAACTTCTGCCTTTATTGTATAACAGTCAAAAATTCCTATATGTTGACATTATAAAACAATGTGTAAATTTCGTTATAAGGAGTATCGACTGTATCAGTTTTTATATTTGTACTTCCATACTTCAGGGAGATGCAACCCGTTACTCGTTCCTTCTGTGACTGTCGCGCATACCATTACCATAAATGAAACGACACTTTCCATGCACTCTTTTAACACATCTGGTGCGTCCTCTGGCACAGCCGTGCGGTGCGTGGCTTCTGTTAAACGCGAGTGTATCTTTGCGCTCCTTATGCTGAGCACGACGAATTCAGGATTACCGGGGAGGCGTGTGGTTTGGTGACACGCGGTGTGCGTGATGTTTTTATCCCAGTCGTGAACTTAAGTAGCAAATGTCGTGCCCTCTCTTTCACACCTTACTACGATCCATGCGCATCGTGCTTCGTGAAGCCACAATGACGGTGAAATCCTTCCTCTATATGGGGCGCGCATCGTCCGCGGTGACGCGGTACAAAAACAATATTTATGATTTTGTTGTTTATGTTGCTGCACGTTTTTTTTGCTTTTTCTTCAACGATGCTTCTACTCATTCTGTTACTTTGACTGTACGGTATCCTTATTTTAACACACTCGCTTAAAATGACTTAACATTTTGAAGTTCATGATTTTACATGACTCAACTTTGTTAGTCCATGGAGGCTCTCCTCAGTTAATAAATGTGAATGTGCCTTCTTCTTCTTCTTCTTCTTCTTCTTCTTCTTCTTCTTCTTCTTCTTCTTCTTCTTCTTCTTTATGACTCTACGTCCCCACTGGGACTTCAACTTAGTGTTCTTTGAGCACTTCCACAGTTATTAGTTAAAGGGCTTTCTTTGCCTGCCATTGCATGAATTTGTATATTATGAGGCAAGTACTATGATACACTATATGCCCATGGGGTCGAGAAAATTTTCCCGACTGGAACGGGAATCGAACCCGCCGTCTCCGGATTGGCGATCCATAGCCTTAACCCCTAGGCTGACTGGAGACCCCCGTGAATGTGCCTGTATATCAGCAATATGAGAAATAGGCACTGCTCTAGATGAGGATGGAATGCCAAGAAGCACCAACTATGGAGTATTCTCATTCCTAATACTGTCAGAAAATTTGTCCCAATTGCAATACTTTATTCCCCACCTGGAGATCTGCTGAGGTAATAATAATTTTCAGTGGTCGGAATAAAGCGCTTCCAAAGCAAATATTCACTCCCGTTCTATAAATGGGTTGATTCAGAACTCTACAAGACCTGGGAGAGAACATCAACGAAACTGTCATTTTTTGTACTAGGTATCAGGCAGGTTCAACCCAACAGCACGACGGTGCACTCAAGTGTTTTTTTCATAGAGGGAAAACAAATATATCGCCGAGCAGCGTTTTCCACTTGCGATGCAGCAATATGTGCTTGTGTTATGTGTATTACTCTATTAATCGTGTCATAAATTTATTAATTTTATATGTTTGTGAAATGATGTCTATTAGACTGTTGTTTACATAAACAATATTCTTGAATTTCTTTGTCGGCATTTTATGTATTTTCGGATGAAGTTGGTGATCTGATACTGGTAATGAAGGTGGCGATAATGATGCAGATATTGATTATGATTATGATAATTATAGTGATAATTAGGTAGTAAACGTTCGCTCGGTACAAACGCTTTGACTGCAATGCTGTTTAAGGTGAAACGTCAAGAAATCCAATTTCTATTTTTGCATACAAACTTGAGGGGCACATATCTGACGAATGAAGCATCCAGCCGCACTGAATTTATTATCCAGCCATTGCTCACTTGCAAAATAAGGCAAATTATTCAAATCAATCGCGTTTGTTTACGAATTTCGTATACAACTTTTAAAAACGGGAGTAGGAGCTCAAGTCGGTTATTGTTGGAGCCATATATGTATTCTCTGATATTCCACCTTAACTAGAAGTTCAAAACGTGCATCAATTTCGCAGTTATCGCACCGCAACCCGTCAAAATAAAACTTTAACCACGCTGTGATGTTTTTCGGATGCACTTTTATTGCAGTGCACAATGGGAAAAAATAGGTATAAAACGCGAATAAATTCCATATCTCTGCTCGGAGTGAATGGATTTGAATGAATTTTTGACACAATCTACAAAATTCTCTATAGTTTCAGATATGGAGCGTGTCATTCGCCGTACGATGCTAGAAGTCAATGTATTTAGCTCGTTTTACCCCACTCCCTCCCTTTTTCACCTTTTTCGAAAATTTCTGAAAAAATAAATGTTTTTTAAGTCGTGAGTGTGTAAAAACTTCCGTAGTATCGAATGGAGCTTATTTGGCTCACCGCACGGCTTTAAACATTGAAATATCTTCAAATAACCCCGATATCCCCTATTTCTTTGAAATTTCACATGTATCTCCGCCCGGAATGGAACGCAATCGATTAGAGCAGGACCAACCCTATGTTAAATTGCCGATACTATGGAAGTTTTTACACAAATACGATTTAAATAAGTCATATTTTGCGCGCCAGTCGGGAATAGATGAGGATTTTCTCAAAAAGGTGTATGACAGAGGGGGTAAAACGAGCTAAATTCACTGATTTCTAGCATCGTGCGGTGAATGACACCCTCCTTATCTGAAACTGTAGAGATTTTTGCAGTTTGTGTCAAAAATTCATTCGAATCCATCCACTCCGAGCAGAGATATTGAATTTATTCGCGATTTATACCTATTTTTTCCCACTGTGCAGTGTGATGTTTTTTTCTAAAACACATTGTCTGCATTCGGCAAAAACCACCTTCATGATTAGAAAAGCGAAGGAAGATCATGGGAAACGTTGCATTAACACCAATTTATCAGATAAGCAATTATGGAAAAATGTTAAAAAAAAAACTAGAAATTTAAAAAGACAGAACATGTGACAATATTTGTGACGCTTCTTCGAACGAGATCAACGAATATTGTTCTTCAAATTTCAGTTTCGACAGTCAACCTATGCAAAATTATGCAAGAAACTCGAACGGCTTCGTTTTTCATGAAATTGATGTTTTCCATATTGTAAATGCAGTTTTTGACATTAAGTCTAATGCTGTGGGGCTAGACAATATTCCAATAAAATTTATTAAAATTGTTTTACCGTTAGCAATCTCACTTTTCAAACATTTATTCAATAAAATCATAACAACGTGTAAATTTCCGTCAATATGGAAACAAGTTAAGGTAATTCCAATTAAGAAATTGTTCCGATGTCTCCAATCTTAGACCAATAAGTTTATTATGTTCGTTATCTAAAGTTTCCGAAAAATTATTGAAATGTTAAATGTTGAATTTCATAAGTAGGATGAACTTTTTAAATCAATTCCAGTCTGGATTTCGGAAAAAAAAACACAGCACAACTACTGCTCTATTAAAAGTGCATGACGACATTGCCCAATCGATCGATAAAAAAGGTATCGCCATATTATTATTGATTAATTTTGCTAAAGCATTTGACCGGGTGTCGCAAATTACTCAACAAACTATCATCTACATTCGTCTTTTCTAATTCAGCTGTCGAAATAATTAAATCCTAGTATCTTATAGGACGAACTCAGACGGTACTGCATAACGGAGAATTTTCCTCCTTTGCACAAATTGAGTCGGGTGTACCTCAAGGTTCAATTCTGGGGCCATTATTGTTTTCTCTGTTTATTAATGATCTACCATCGGTTCTAGAATATTGTTCTGTTCACCTTTTTGCCGATGATGTGCAAATTTATCTTTGTAGTGATAGGAAATATAACATTACTGAAATGGCAAGAAAAATAAACTCCGATCTTTGAAAATTAAACGATTGGTCCAAGAGAAACCTACTTATGATAAATCCCACCAAAACAAAGGCTATGCTCATAAACAGGTCGCGATCTTTGCCAAGAATTCCTGATTTATTTCTTGATGATAAGAAAATTGAGTTTGTTAATCAAGCCTCTAACCTTGGAATGTTTTTCACATCAAACCTTTCTTGGGATGTCCAGGTAAATCAACAATGTAGGAAAATTTACTACGGATTGAAACAATTAAACTTGACAACTAGGCATCTTGATATACAAACAAAAACTAAACTTTTCAAAGCACTTACAGGGGATGGCCAAAATGTTTGGGATAGGCAACTTTTTTTCTCCCACAAAAAAATTCAACATGCTGTAACTTTTCATAGAGTGCATCAATAAATCTCAAATTTTGACTGTTTGTCAACCTATTATATGTGCATCATTGGTACAAACTTGGGCTCGATTGATTAATCTTTCGCAAAGTTAGAACCGTTCGGGTAAAACACTATTTTTCAGACAACTCATTTTTGAGCTGTCATATCTCGGAAACCAGTGAACCGAATTGAATGAATTTTTAAACGTTTATCAACAATATATTGATACTTAATACGACGTTATAAAATGTAATATTTTCTCACGGTGAATTAAGTTATACCGGGTTGAATTTTTTACCCATATAGAGGAAAATAAGTCAAATTTACAATACCACCCAAAAAATCTTAAATGTGTTCTTCCTTCAATCTAAATAGGCTCTAATATCTCTGATTTGAGATCATTTGAGAACAGAAGTGGAAAATCTTTGGATATCAACACTAAAATTTATTGACATTGATGTGAAAGAATTACATTTTTTCGAGAAAAATCCAAAAAGTGTCAATCCATGATAACTTTTTTCAACGTTTAAAAAGTACCTATATTTTAATAGTTTGTAAAGCATTTACATATTGTTAGTGTACGTTCAAAATTTCATTCAATTCGGTTCACTGGTTTCCGAGATATGACAGCTCAAAAATGAGTTGTCTGAAAAATAGTGTTTTACGCGAACGGTTCTAACTTTGCGAAATATTGATCAATCGAGCCCAAATTTGTACCAATGATGCACACATAACAGGTTGACAAACAGTCTAAATTTGAGATTTTTTGATGCACTCTGTGAAAAGTTATAGCATGTTGAACTTTTTTGTGAGAGAAAAAAAAGTTGCCTATCCCAAACATTTTGGACATCCCCTGTATATTACCCCATTTTATTTTCTGTGACTTTATCTACAGTAACGCATCTCTGGCAATTCTGAATAGATTGAGATTAGCGCTGAATTGTTGTGTACGCTACGTTCATAACTTGTCCTGGCGATCAAGAGTTTTGCATCTGCACGAAACATTGCTTGGATGTTCATTCTGGCGATTCCTTGAATATAGAATATGTCTGAACTTTCATAAGCTAATTTGCTCCGAGACCCCAAACTACTTGTTCTCTAAAGTTACTCGTCTAAGATTACCACGTACCATGAACTATAGTATACCTCATCATAACTCAGCGTATTACGGGCAATCATTTTTTGTGCGAAGCATTGTCCATTTGAACACGTTACCTGTCAGCATGAAACTATGTACCTCTATCAGTGGATTCAAGCGGGATCTTCTCTCAACATTTAGCAACATGAATCAGATGGCGATTAAAGGAACCTTCAGGAACTATTAAGATTAAAGAATTGCAGTAAAGTTATATTAAGTTATGAAGTATTTGAACTTGAATTTCAAACTGTCACGACGAGCCCCCCCGTTGCAGCTCAACTGTGGCCTAGTCATTTTGACCGGTCAACAGTGGTCGCGATCGGTGTTCTGCTGTCACTGATGACTTGCAATGAGATGCAAATAGACGTCACCGAAAGGGAACGATGATTTGCAAGATTGAAGATTGTTGATCGTATTTCTAAAACTAATTCCATTCTAAGCATTAAAACATACATTATTAAGTTCAAAATACCTATAAGCTAAAGTTGTTCTAGTAATCCATAAGTGAATTCAAATTAGTTAACTATTCAATCGTGAGGTAAACACATGCAATTACGAATAATGAATTAGATTGTTATACCTACTTACTCTAAACTATAGGGAAACTAGAACCCAGCCCCTGTTAAAACTTAAACATCTAAACATACAAGTACACCTAAAACAACCCGTAAGTACTCAAAATTGATGAATAGTTAAACAGCCTAAATAATGTTTATTTAAAAACAGAAATCAACTGCGATTGGCCGATAAGTCGTAATACGATCTCGACATCTAAGGTTCAGCTAAAAATGTAAGTTCTTCTTCCTCTTTTCTTCAAAAAATTAATTATTAAACTTGTTTTAGCTTAAAGCTTACTCCCACCAACATTTGGTTTTCGGTTTGCTTGAAAGAAGTTGAAACTCCACCCATCACAACACAAACCATTTTGTGGCTACAAAAAAGACAGAGTCTTACGTCGCAAGAATTGTTATGAATAAAATGAATAAAATAAATAAAATAAATAAAATAAATAAAATAAATAAAATAAATAAAATAAATAAAATAAATAAAATAAATAAAATAAATAAAATAAATAATATAAATAAAATAAATAATATAAATAAAATAAATAAAATAAATAAAATAAATAAAATGAACAAAATAAATAAAACAAATAAAATAAATAAAATAAATAGATAAATAAATAAAAACTGACTGTTTTTTAACGTCTGTCGGTATTAGGGCTTGCAAAACGGTGAATCGATAAGGAGAGCGTCCAACAAAGCTCTGGTCCTCACATTTTCCTACCTCATGCTTCCACGGGTCAATGATCAAGGCCACCAGCTAAGCGTTGTGTGCTTAGCTAGTGCGTCCTTAGCTAGTGTTCTCCTGACCTCAGCTTGATTGATTGATGATTCAGATTGATGAGGTACGTCCCACGCGGTTTGTTCACCAAGGAGGTGCGGCTCAAACAGGGTATTTTCTGGCATCCAGCGGCTGAGTATTTTACCCCTTCTAAATCATGGGGGGTGGTATCTGCCCTATAGACATCCGAACATGAAGGTCCAGAGTGTGGGGTTAAGGCTGTCTTCTACAACAGAAGTAAAAACCAGGAGGTATTGCACATTGCACACTCAAGGTTAGCTGAGTAGCCTGCAGAAACGAACATCGATGACTGGCTTTCGTGAGTCCACCGGCATTTAGCCATGTTCCCAAGTAGCCCTCACTACTTCCTTTTTCTCGACAACCCGTACAGCATTAATACAAGTAATATAAACAAATCCGCATTCTTTCCAATGAGAACAACTCCATAATAAAGAAACAAACGGAACCGCCCGTCCTCAAGTTCGGCACACGCTGGCGATGCGAGTGGCTGCCAAAAATCTGTCAAGATTTTAAAAAACATCTAAATCATCGCATTTTCGAACACGCTTCTTCGTCGCCCCGCAGCCACACTTCGGGTTTAAATACTTCTGGCAGTATCATGAACAGTGTTTTGGCATATTTACGTACAAACAACATCGGGCATAAACAGATCCTCCACGCAGCCCAACCCACCAACCGATCATTAGCCATATATCGTCACAGATAGACAGTGCACCATAGCGAAGGAAGCGTGGTGATTGAGAAGGAAGGCTCTGGCGGAATTGTGGTGCACTTGACGAAAAGTAAAATAAGAAACTCAAGACTCGTCTGGTTTATATATTTTTTTGCCTGCGAGATCAAGTGTGCATTTCTTGTGACATGTACGTAAAAGTCCTCCGTTTACAGCATGTGGTACATTACTCTCTTTACTCCTTGCTTTTGACGCATCTCCAAAGGACTGCACTTTTTATTCCTCTTTTTTCTGGTTCTACATTCCTACTGGAGCTTTGACTGCCTCTATTCAACGATGCTGTTTGAGCATTACTACAGTTATTAATTAAAGGGTTTTTTTTTCTTCCTGTCAAATGTTACACTATTCTCAAAAAATCAAGAACGATCCAAAACATTATCCACTATAGGGTAAATGGAGGGAGACCCTGAAAAGGATTGCAGTTGGCTTCTTTTGAATCAGGTTTCTCATTGGGAGGGGCAAAAAGGGTTAAACAAAACATTTAGAAATAATAGCCCTTTGTTCGTGTTTAGCAAACTAGAAATAGAATTCTGAAGAACGCTAAAAAAAAACTGGTCAGGAATTCGGTTCGACTAGCGGTCAGGTTTTCGGTCAGATTAAGGCTTGACCCAAGTAACCATGGAGCCGTATATAGAGCATCAATTTCACTTTATAGTGCATTATATGACATGTGATATAATGTTGTTTTGTCGTATAGGTACTATTGAAGTAGGTTTAAAGTCGAAAGTGGCGTTACTATTGTGGATATAATGCTTCATCAACATGTTTTACTGTTGTCATAGCTAAAGTATATAAAATGCGTGTACCATATAGAAGATATTAATCGACTAAAGCTAATGCAATAAAATCATATGAAATGTATATTTAAAGCAACATTAAAACAAAACAAAAAAGTTTTTCTCCTCTCTCTTTTTTTACCCTTTTCCTAGGGTATAACTTTTTTCACAGACGTTGGATCACTTTGCGGTCTTCGACAAAGTTGTTTGGCATATGGTCACCTACAATAATACCAAAGACTTTGATTATTGAACGCTTTTTATTAATTATTATTAATTATTAATGCTTCATCAACATGTTTTACTGTTGTCATAGCTAAAGTATATAAAATGCGTGTACCATAAAGAAGATATTAATCGACTAAAGCTAATGCAATAAAATCATATGAAATGTATATTTAAAGCAACATTAAAACAAAACAAAAAAGTTTTTCTCCTCTCTCTTTTTTTTACCCTTTTCCTAGGGTATAACTTTTTTCACAGACGTTGGATCACTTTGCGGTCTTCGACAAAGTTGTTTGGCATATGGTCACCTACAATAATACCAAAGACTTTGATTATTGAACGCTTACAGCGCCACCTAGCGGCAAAATTCGAAAACTTAAAATTTCTGCATACATTTGGCCAAGTTTTCCCATACAAACTTCAAGCGTTTTGAGCGCCCCCTTAGGCTCAACCGATTTTGCTCAAATTTTGAACGTAGCTTCTGGGAGTCCAAAACAACTGATTGAGGAGGTAAGACTTGGCGTTTTTCGTTATTTTTGTTTTTCATATAAGTGTGGGCCACCTTAGTGTCCACCATAAAAACAAGTGAATTGTATACGAAGTTACATGTATACGAAGTTTTAACAATGGATGAAGTATTTTATTTTTGATCAGAATTTACCTAAAATAACAATTTTAATGTTGTAGTCCGGTGATTCCCAAAGTGGGCGAAATCGCCCCCCAGGGGGGCGAAAATCAGGTCAAAGGGGGCGAAAATTTGAAAAACCAAAATTGGTGGGCGAAAATACTGAAAAGGGGGGCGATTCTTTAAATTACTGAGAAATAGCAGAAGCGGTAATATACAAGTCCAGATTGTCAATTGAATCATTAAGGACAAACGTCTTGAAATCCCGCTTCAACAGTGCATCAGAACTTCAGACGCACAAATCTCAAGGAGCAAGCTTCAAACAACAGTGCATTTTATTATTCTGTTCTTGTTCACTTGTAATAAGCTTAAAATAAGAAGATCAGGTGCAGCGGTTTTGTTTACGAAGAGATTTGTGCGCTAAAAATCGTGAGTAGGTGCCAAAGTCAGCCATTGTGGCGAGTCTGTCCTTAAAACTTCCTGGCATTTTTAGGATTTTTTGTTTCTAGGATTATTCAAAAATGTCTGTTTCGATATCAACTGAACTTTTGAAGAATTTGTGATGTTTATGTGGACTTTTTGGCAAAATTTCAAGAAAAAAAAAAATCAAACAAGAATGCTCCACGAATTTCCGAAAGAATTCCGAAAGGATTCTGTATATCTAATAGAATGCATATGCACGGAAAAAAATCCATTCCCCTCTTCATGAATAAAAAATCATGTTCTTATGATGTCTGCCAACTCATAATATCATAATTAAAATTCATAATATCATGGATGAGTTGACCAGAAATATGAATAGAAACAAGCATTTTCATAAATTATATTCATGGTCGCTTCCTAGCGTTACACTTATCTGCCATATGCAATTATATCAATCGCGCGGTCGTCCAGCACAGACATGTGGAAAAAATTGAACCTGCTATTTTTGCAAAGTGTCTATTTGGTTAGAGTTATAAATGTGCTTATAGGGAATCGCCCTACTTGGGCGGTGGCTTCTATATTCGTCTGTTTTCCACTATAACTCAGTCAATCTTGAACCAATTGACACAATTCTTGGAATGCGGTGAGATAGGTATAGTATCTACCCGTGTACAAAATTTCAAGTCAATCGGTTCAAAATTGACCGAGTTACAGTGGAAAACAGACGAAAATAACAGACGAAGAAAACCACCGCCCAAGTAGCGCGATACCCTATGAGGAAATGGAACATCGAAACAGTGTGCCCGTAAGATTCAGTTTGTTGGGAGTTGATTGACTAAAAAGTAAACGCGCAAAAAGTAAACAGTGTCCAGTTCGCGTTTTCGTTGTGCCATCCGTCGTAGTTCCGAGTTTATGTACGGAGGGTGAAGCAAAGTGAGAATCGCGCGTTAATTTTTGGTAATTCTCTCTATTTTTCCGGTTTATCCATCGTTCGACGACTTCGGAGACTCAGCAAGTGGTGTGAACTAGTGAACAATTGATGTGGTTTGGAGGGCATCCTTAGCCTGTTGGATGTAGTAGCCAAAGACAAAAATAGTAAACCAGCTAAATATGATTATCCGGTGAGTTCGATCAATGTTGTTCTCTTTTATATTTGAACATTACATATTTTCACTAACAAGAGACCAACTAAAAAGTGCTGCTTGCTCATAGAAAAAAAGGATGATGGATAGGTCCCAAAATCATAGAAATGGGCTCTGATATCACGTATTTTATTTTCTTATGATTTTAGCATAAAGGCATTTGGGACCGACGACGACGGAATCATAAAAGTAATTCTTAATTCCATGAATTCTATGCATGGTTCCATCTCCCTCAACCATGATTTTATGAATTTGACTGAGAAGCATATAGGTCCGACGACGACGGAATTATAAAAGTAATTCTTAATTCCATGAATTCTATGCATGGTTCCATCTCCCTCAACCATGATTTTATGAATTTGACTGAGAAACATTGAGGTCCGACGACGACGTCGGACCTCAAGACGACGGAATCATAAAAGTAATTCTTAATTCCATGAATTCTATGCATGGTTCCATCTCACTCAACCATGATTTTATGAATTTGACTGAGAAACATATAGGTCCGACGACCACGGAATCATAAAAGTATTTTTTGATTCCATGAATTCTATGCATGGTTCTACCTCACCAAACCATAATTTTATGAATCTGGTGGTAAAGCATCAGGATCTGCATCCAGGTTTATGAAAATTATTCTTGGCTTCATGAATGCTACTCATGATCCCAGCTTATTTAATCATAGCTTCATGATTATATTTTTCATTTTTGGTCGTCGAAAGCCAAAACAATAACGGGTGCATAGCGTTATGGTAAAATCAATCATAAGATCATAAAATTTAATCATGGTGTATATTTATAACATAAAATCATAAAAATATCGGGAAACTATGAGTCATATTCATGGTCTTGAGAATGGATTTTATTCCGTGTGAAGAAATCTCTATGTCGAAATTTTTTTACTTATTTTTGTCCAAATTATAAAAGGGACAGTTTTTTTTTGTGGAGCGGACCTGGTGTTATGGTTAGAATACTTGACTATCACGCCGAGGACCTGGGATCGAATCCCACTCCCGACAAATTCGCAAAATGTGAGTTCTTCCTTCGGAAGGGAAGTAAAGCGTGGATCCCGAGATGAACTAGCCTAGGGCTAAAAATCTCGTTAATACAGATAAAAAAAAGTTTTTTTTTGATTTGATAATAAAGTTTTGTTTTCATGCGTTTTTTTTTTTCATGGAAATTTCAATCAAAACATGAATTTTAAGACGAATCTTACAACACTTCGGGTGGAAGTCGTCAATTTTTCAATGAAAATTTTCCACAAATTCAGCGATGAATTCTCTCAAAACCGAGTAATGACTGATGGATGTCTACTTATTTGACAATAAAAAGTTCTCCAATTCAGAGGAAGTTTGTCAATTTGAATCACTGGCAGAACCATTACCTGTTCTGTGGCTTAGTTGGTTAAAGCGCCGGTCCAGCAAATACGGAGTCGTGGGTTCGTATCCCACCAGAACGCGATTTTTTTTCACAAATTTCATCTCTCAATTTGTCAATTAGCAACATTTCGTGCCTTCTAATTACAAGTTTTTCATTGAATCACTGGCCTTGTTTTATTTTTGATGGTTGAGCAAAGCTACATTACATTCGAAAATACACCAATATATTCCTGAGTTGAACTTCTTGCATATTTATTAATCGTTTTGCCACCAGTCTTATTTATATATTTGTAGCCAAACATTTCGGGTGTTTAAGAACATCTTTTTAGAACACTATTAAAACATTTGAAAATGAAAATGAGAGCTTATTACATTTATTTAAAACTAGTTTTACCACAGTAGTGTAAAATAGTAGGCTTCCGCTAAGCAAATTTTTAGCCTTTTATCAAAGCAAAGCAAAGAAAACCGTACACATCGTAGTTGCTACTCCGTGATTGATTGACCAAAACAATCGAAGTTGCACAGAGAACCAATGAATGGTGCTTGGGACTAGCTACGCACTCTCAATGTGTACAATTCGACACTTCAATATTTGAAGGTAAATAACGGCGCCGGCCACGTCCTTACGGTCATCGGGATAGGGAAGGAATGTTAACTCGACAACCGTTGTTACTAGAAACCGTGGACTCCACAGGATCCCCACAGACCGACCAACGAAAGAAGTCGCGCGCTTCATGGAAAATCAAATCTCACTTAGGGGGGCGAAAATGTTTTTCTGAAGCTCCAAGGGGGCGATACCTCCTGAAAGTTTGGGAAACACTGTTGTAGTCGATTCGGGGCGAAATGAACACTAGCAGTTACGAATGGATGTACGCGCATTGCATACTGTTAGGCGTTTTAGAAAGTTTAGAAAAAGCAATCCGGTTATTTTAGCCTAAAGCTTATTTAATTAACTTTGATGTTATGTAAACTCGTCTAAGATAAAGTATTATATCTGTGGTATTGATCTCCGTAAGAAAATTACTTAACTGGTCGATGTAACCAAAGAATTAGCATGAAATGTACAGGGGTGTCCATTATGCCCCGATGGGTGTCCATTTCGCACCGTTCCTTTCCTACCAGCCCTGAAAAACAAACGGTTTACAATTCATTATTTCTTCACAATAAATACATTCTACCTCCTGTAAATGATTGAAAGACGTAGGAAACAAGTTAAAGTAGTAAGTCAACTGATAATATGTTAAGCTTTACTCTGTTATACAGGCCTAACGTACTCATTTGCTTGGGGTGTCCATTATGCCCCTAATCCCCCTATGGGTATTCAATTAAAATTGAACAATGGATGACGAAAATATTACCAAATCACTTTTCCATGTTTTACGAAGCTGACCCCAAACTTTTGGCTGGTACATCATATTGAGGGGTGACCCCAAACTTTTGGTCGATGACATGAAGAGTTAATTTACCTAATAACTTTTTTCCTTGCTGGCTGTTCGGGTCCATATGAAGTTAACCATCAATGTTAACTTCTTTTCCCGATCAGCCTAGATAGCTGTGTTGTGTCGGTAGCGGTTGTCTCAATTGGCTAAGAATAACACTACGGACCACCTGTTCCGGGGGTAAAAGTCCACTAAACAGGGAACCCCAATCCAAGGTGTCAGGCGACCCGTGCTGATAGATGAATGGTTGAGGGGGTTTGAAACATGCTTGATCTTTAACAGCGCCCGTAACGTAGGTAGATCGCCTTTTTGTGTTGCGTTACGGTTAAAGATCTACCAAACCGAACCCTAGTGACATCCGGTTTGTTAAGTTGGGGTAATGTGTTTTGATAATAAGGATTCATGGTACAAAGTCCTTGTTACTAGTGACAGTTTCTAAAACTGCATTTATTCTGGCTTGCTGGTAGTTAAAGAATCGGACTTTGCCCACCCGAGACTACACTTGATGTTAGGAAAACAAACATGCTTTACGTATCTGATTGTGTACTAACCTATCAAGGACTGTTAAGTTCTGGTAATTCAAGGACTCACGTGCATTCTTATTGCAGAACACATTCTCAAATTTGACAGAGTTTTGCAACTAGCGTAAAGTCCCGGGTTTTTCTTTGTTGTCTTGGGACTAAACTAGAAGCAAGACATGGATGGGGCTAGAGTTCCGATGCATGGATAAATATCAGTCCACCGTTTTGTTTTTCTCAGAATGCGAATGGATTGTGTTAGATTAGGGGCGCTCTTTCACTGAGATTTATATCCCTATGCTAACGGGATCTTTTCATCGCAATCGATTTCTTACACCTCTGGGATAACAAAACAGGAACTGTACAGAAATCTATGCTTCATTGCCTCTCAATGACAATGGAGTAGTACGACATGCACTAAATACTAAGGATACGGGTTATGCCAGAAAAGATCTAAATACTGGTCGCAGTGGCTCACCAGAACAGAAAAAAAAAAATTCCTAGATTTTTTAGCCAAGTTCGGTAAAAAGCAGTTGAAAGCTAATAGAAAATAGGTTATATTACCGCTTTCATCTTAAAATTTGGTCAACCCAATTTCAAGCGACACTGCCGTAAGTTTGTTTTCATTTTTTCTTGGAAAATTTGGCAACTTTGGGTTAAGTTTACATACAAATATTTTTGTAAAAGTATCACTTAAATGAAATCCAAAGTTACTTTGACTTATTATCTCTTGAATGACACCTAGGGTTTCGAAATCGGACGCAAATTGGCGGAGATATGGGCCAAAAAAATAACATGTTTTTGAGGGGGTGACCCCAAACTTTTGATCGGGAGTGTATGTAGGCGAGATACAGTAAAAAATTAAGCTCAATCGGAGCATTGATTACGGAGAATGAGATGTTTGAAGTGAGCGACTTTGCTTAAAAATAGAACAAAAATCTATTTTAAATCGTCAACCTTGTATGAAAAGTCGAAAAAATTTCCGCTCTACTGTAATTTTTTTCTTTCGCGTTTTCGAACTCAGGGCATGATTCTGCACCAAAAACGATCATCTACTTACCGAGTTCAAAAATGCTGTAAACTAGTGTTATTTCATTCGCAATTCCATGAAACATTTCAATACAGAAAATCATGGCTTACGCAGCAGTTTAAACTGTTTAGTGAGTACCCTACCTTAGTGAGTACATTGTCTTAAATATAATTAATCATTTTATGAATAACAAATTTTCTATAGCTTTATACAAAATACAAAAAAGTTACTATTCATTATATTTTGACAAAGAAAATACAGGAAGAAAAATTTTTGAGTGACTTCGCAGTAGTTTACAAAATTTGATATAAAACTTTTAGAAATCCACACAGAACTTAAATGAAAACTTTCTGACTGAAACATCAACATTTGCATAGTCTACACTCCATCTTTGATTTCCAGTTTATTCCTTGATGATTAAAAGTAAGTAATTTGTTTCTTAATTCTTATGTCAATGTTGTCCACGTGGACATTTGACGAACCCATACCCCCCTCTCCGCCCAAGAAACAAAATTAATTTTGTAATGCTTTTGAAGTATTCTTCAACACCTGTTCTTTAAAACCATGCATAAACCAAATTGCTCTACAACACGACATCAACTCAACCATAAACCCGCCATAAGATCAAAGAGGCCCATCCTAAGATGCTCTTGGAGAATTGTTTTTAAATTTCTCTTAAAACTTGTTGTACTTCCCAAGTTGTCCTCAAGGCGAATTGCTCTCTCCTTGTAGAATTCTTCAAGTGCACGATAAAACGATAATAAATTTGTCAGTGTTGTTGCTGATGCAGCTTCTAAGTGGACAGAAAAGTTTGGTGAATTACATTGAAATTAAAAGCACAATGAAAATGACACATTATTGTAATCAGGATTAATTTATTACACAAATTGGAAATATTTCCGGGATATAGCAAGGATGCCAAATGCCAAGCAAAATTCATCGTATATATGTTGCAAGATACTTCCAAAAATTGCAACGCGCTTCCATTATAACGCACTAATAAAATATTTAAAAATATTATTCCTGGTCATGCGAACATTGCTCATGAGTTTTCTCAACATGACCTCCATTGAAATCTAGGCCGGTGGTCGGTCCATCATCGATGGTGTTAATCAGCATCACCATAAGATCGTCTTAAATATCTTTCAACTCTTGCCAGAGCTAAAAGCATAACTCAAGAATACTAGGATTTATAACGTTCTCAATGCAGCCTGGTTGGCCTCCATCAAGAACGTCTTAAATTTATTTCATCTTATGCAAGGGTAAGAAGTATTACTCAAGAGTACTCAAGTTTATAACGTTCTTGATGTAGGTTTATGCGAACTCCGCCGAGAACGTCATAAATCATGTTCGCCAAATTGTAAACAAACAACAAATTATCGCACCGCTGTGGATTTTGTGAACTTCGTGCGATAAATTTAATCATCAGCCCGGTACCGTTGCTAATCAGGCAGACCTTTTCCGGGAACCTGCCTTGATGCGGTGCAGCGCCTTATTCCTCCGGTCAGCATTTCCAACAGGTAAGTGATTTTGCAGGTCGATTATTTGACTGCCGATTACAAGGGAATCGACGTCCTGGATGACCAAACAAACCTCATTTCGGATGCTGCAACCGGAGGAACTTGGCACTGCACCGCGTTGCGGTTGGGTTTCCGGGTAGGTGTTCTTGATTGGCAGTAATAATGGAACGATGAGAATCAAAATCTGATGCTTGAGTTTTTTCTTGTATTTTTCATGTAGCAAACTGTTCTCATGCGAGAACAGTTGCTCTTGATCAAGAACGGATGAAGATAACTACAAGAACCTTATAAAACTGAAAATAAGTTCAACAGTTCTTGATGTGTTTATGGTTTTATGAACTGAACCTCAAGTATTCTTGGAGGTGTTTTTAAAACCACATATTGATGAAGAATAGTTGTGCTCAGCTGAAACTCCGATAAGATCAACTAGAACACGGGTTCCCAACCGGTGGTCCGCGGCCCCCTGGGGGGCCGTGAAGCCAGTCCAGGAGGGCCGCGACGTTACCAAAATGAATGTCAAATTTTTCTTCTGTTTTGTGCAAATTATTCCAATTTTTTATTTTGTATACCGCCAACCCTAGAAACCACAATTTGAGGAACAAATTTTCAGTATAAAACCCCTTCAGAAGAAAAATTTTTCGGCTGCGCCGCTTTTTTTCAGCTACAACGTTATATAAGTCACAAGCAAAAAAAAATCCGTTCCGATATACGTGCACTCTCAGTCACGGCAACGGGAACAAACGGGAACTATGCATAACGATAACAACAATAAGAAATATACACCGTGAACTAGATGTCACGGTTTCTAGAACGCCTATAGGGCATTGCATGGAATTCATTCTTTCTCTTTCACTCTTACAGAAATTTTGTAAACAACAAGGCCAAGAAACATCAAAATCCCATACAAAATCAAAACAATGTAGTGCCCTATATTGACAGCTGGAACTAGTTCCAGTTCATGGTGTATATTTGCTTGTTCTCATATTTGCGTTTGTTTGTTCACGTTAATCAGAACGGATTTTTTTTGCGTGCATTAATGGTCAAAATTTCATTGCATTCGGTTCATTGAATATGGAGATATAACAGCTCAAAAATGGCTATTGGATAATTATACCTTTTTCAAGAATCTTTATAGCTTCGTGGAGAATAGCCCGATCTTTTCCAAACTTGGACCACTAATACACAACTAGTTGATGAATTTACAGTAAAAATTTGAGAATATTCGATGTACTTTTCGAAAAGTTAGAGCTAGTTGAAGTTTTTTGAGAAGTGAAAATTTTGACTGTCCCGATTGTGGTACCTTGTCAATAACGATTATACGATACACACCTATGCATACGCGCACCTGCGCGGTGGACCGACAATAACAATAGGCTCCGCGACGCCGCTCAAGAATGATCAGTCTTTTATACACACTCGGGCTACTCACACGCGGTTACCACAAGTGGCGACGAGGATAAAAAAAAAATAGCGCGCAAGTAAGAAAGCGATGAAATTAATCAAATCAAATCGATTGTGAACTAGTAATGCACATAAAAAGTGGCGTTGTATTCCCGGTCGTGATAAGAAAATTGAAAAAAGAAATGGATGAAGATGAGTGGGTGACGCCAATCTTGTCGCAACATGTCGATGAGCAGTGAAAGTGGAATGTGAAAGAAAATCTAAATGTTGTCTATTGAGTTATATATATTGAGTTGACGTCGGGCGTCCGTGAGAAGAGGTCGCGTTGCTGTTTCCTCTGGCGCTGTTATTCGCTTAAATATACAGAAATAGTTGGGTGTGCTGTGGTATTCATAGTGTGCTTCAAATCAAATGCTGTGGTGCCACTGAAGAAAAGGAAAGCCGGAAATTTTTCATAATTTGGATAAAAGTTCAGGATTCGTTAATGTAGTTTGGAAAAAGTTGAAAAAATGGCGTTCTCAGAAGTCGAAAAGTGTTTCTTTGGTGTTAGTGAGAGGTGAACATAGTCGAAGCTAAAATTGATGCCGAAAATCTGTGAAGAATAGACAAACTTATAACGTAGTGAGTGTGTTGGTGCGTCTTGCCGAGAGCGACGCCACGGCGCTCACCGAAAAGCAGCACGGCTTTCGGCTTACAGTGACGAAAGCCAGTACGCGACGTGGGAACAAAACCGGTGAGAGAGTTCTGTTTACATCTTGACCTTGTTGATACCACCCGATATATGTATTCACTGTGTGAGTTTTGCACGCACATTATCTGGAGCGACTTGACAGCAGAAGAGGAGCAGCGGCAGGATGATTTTATTTTGTACTTTATTCTACAATTGATGCATTGAAGGTGAAGGAATCAGCACTGTGATGGGATGCAAATGGAGCGCATTTCTTTTTGTTCAAATCACCGTTGATAGACGGCGTGGAGTGACGCGGCCGGAGAGAGGGGTCACATGTGTTGAAGGTGGTATGGGACAGAGCATGTTGTCGACGGTGGGATTGTCGCAGCGGCGACGCTTTTTATATAACATACTCATTCGCTGCTGCTGGGGGGAACATGATAGTATGGGTAAGCTAAGGCTGCACACGTTAAGCGGAATCACCGTAGGCTCTCTCGTGCTTCTCTTTTCAGTTAGGAATTCACGCTTCAAAATTGCTACATACAGAGTGCTATACTTTTATTTCAGCTGAGGCGTTACTACAAGTGGTTCACATTTACATTTAACGTAACGAATGTTGACTGAGTTGCGGATTTTTTTTTAGGATAATCGGACTCTTATAAAATATAACATGTTGTAGATGTAGAGGAGCCATAATGAAAAAGAAAACTAGGGACATGATTCTTTTTCTTTATATATTATTCTACAGCTACAACAAATTTGTTTAACTATCAGAAAATGTATTTATCGTTAAAACTAGATGAACCGGAGAGACTGAACCATCAAAGAATCACATTGCATCATTGTTGAACAAAATTTATTTAATATTTTAGCTATTAGTAGGGACAATGGAATCTCGCGCTTTCACAGAGGCCGCGAAATGGGGCTATTACCACGAAATTTAAGAAATTCCACGACATGTCGCGAAATATGATAAAATTGAGAAAATACTTAATAAATGTTCATTAATTTCAAATGTTTAATGTGGAGTTCTGTACGTATCGATATATTGCATCTATAGTTTATGTTTCTTTTCTAATTTTTCATTACATTTATGGGACCGCGTAATTTAAGAAATGTTGCCGCGAGTTTTCATTGTCCCTGTGGAGATACACAGGAAAGGGAAATGACATCATCTACTGTATCGGTAAAACCCGATTATGAAGCTACAATTGGACGATGGAGAAACTGCCAGCCAGTGTTAGGGGAGAAGACACTATAACATTCTTGTAGATAGATCTGTAGGTTATCATTTCATTTCATATCTATTTCATTATGCATTCCCAAGGGCAACTACTACTATAGCAATACTTGAAGGTCAAACGCAGCAATTCTACACATCGGCAAATAATATTTCTTTAATCACCTTCATTTACATTTTATTTACTTACCTTACGGTCACACTAAGGCCTAAGTGTCCTCTGCTGTACATAGGAGTCGTATCCATTCTACTCGGTCCACGGCTGTGTCTTCAGTTCCACACTCTGCGAAGGGAAATCGCCCTCCACTTGATCAACCCATCTGGCTCGCTGCGCACTACGTCTTCTTGTACCGGTCGAATGACTCTCGAGAACCATTTTAGTCGGGTTGCTTTTCGACATCCTGATGATGTTTACATTTTACTACACTATATTTTATTTCATTATGCATGCTATATTACCTTTTTTTTTGTTATACTATATTCTACTAAATTATATTCCATTTTTGATTATTTATTATCTACCTCGATCACATGTTATTATTAAAATAATACTCTACCCCGTCATCTAGATCGTTAAAAAACTCGTCAGTGAATATATAATACCCATGCAAATTATCTACATTTCAATTCATCATATTTCATTATTATTTTTATTGATTGCATAACATTTCATCATTATCTTTCATCATATTGAATAATACTACATAATTAAATTACTATATGACTATATAAGTTATCTAACTATATCACTATATAACTAAATAATTTTATAACTATATAACTATATAACCATGTAACTATATGACTAAATGGGGTCGGGAGGGAGCATCAGGGCATCATTGAAGTTGAAACTGTACGACGGAGTGGAGTGCCAGCCGGAGTGAGGTGAGAAGTAACTATAACATCCATGTAGATGGGTTCTTCTATCCCAACAGTTGCAATGGATTTGACGCGCCCTTCTTGTAACAAACCATCCCGTAGAAAGCATGACAAGTAATGTGAATTCCATTATTCACCCTGTTGGATCATACTGTTGGAAGGAGATTCTCTTAATCCCGCGGATTTCGCGTAAGTGTCTCTACTTACGGGTCCGCCACACTCCCTTTTGGCCCTTCATACAGCAGTATGTTGAATTCAGAGTGGTAATGAAATTAATCTTTACTGTTAAGTGGAACTGCATGCAGAGCAAGACTCAAGCTAGGATGGTGGCTACCTACATACATACATATGTTGTCTATTCTGCAGCGATTGGGGTGCGGTGTACATGTGATTGAATTAAATGGTTTGCATCTCGTGTTGTTTTGTCAGTGCCCTTGAGATAGAATACGGAAAATATTTACTACAGAAAAGAGCCAAGTTATAAGTCCGCTTTCGTGGAAGTGATGATCCGGTAGGGAACAAATTGTGCCGTGAATGTGTGATGAGGTGCAGGTTTGTACCAGATCTACATCTAAAAGGTATGTAGTTATTGACAATTTATTTTGCCTCTGGCTGTCGCTGCCGTGTACATCAAGTAATTTTCTTCGAATGTGTGATGGGAATTAGAACAGCGCTCAAGTTGAAGCGTACTCTTGAAATTATTGCCTATGAGTGGGGCGATATGATGCCCTTGGACCTTAGTGTTTCATGAATTATGTAGCATGTATTATTCGGTGAACCTTGAAAACACTATTCGTTTAATAGTACACAACTTATTAATAAAATCGGCGATTTTACGAAGAGGTGACAGTCAGAAGAAATTGAGCTTTGTTAGAAATGTTTCTGCCTTTAGTGCTGGGATATGAAGTTGGTAGCCGATCGGTGGTTGAACCCGGGGTTCACTATACAATAACAATTTACTTTAAATTTAATTGTTTCAATAGTAAGTGTTAACAATGGCATTAAAAATGTGTATGGTATTTGCATGACTTGATGAATGGTTGCAACAAAGATTAGAAAAAGCGGAAAAAAATCGATAACGGTGCCTGCAAGGTGCCAGCCAAAACGGGGGAAAAAGAGTTTTATCAAGACAACACGGTTAAAACAATCTTTAGCATCTCCACGGTTGTCTTGAAAATAAGTGTTGCTGGTAGAGTAGAATAAGATGTTAATCTCACTTATGGCTGGTAATTGGAGATTTGTGGAATATTGTGATTAAATTCACTATTATGAAAAGCTGCGTCGGTGTGAAATAATATATTAAATTGCGATTTCTTATTTATACTTCATCAAGACAAATGTTTTAACATTTGAAAAATACCGCCAAATCAACAAATATGCGTAACAACACTTCATTTGCGATTTCATATTTTAGCATGAACAATGCCTCTTTTCATTTTGCTTTTTCAGTGCAACTTTCCAACTCTTTTGTACCAGCAGAAGGGCAGTTGTTATCATATACATTTGCCAGTGTCTCAAAGTACTTATACTGCCCATGCATCCTTCTAGTCAGTTTCGACTAAAAATGCTTTGAATTCTAGCCAGTATTTGCAATTTTGTTGATGTTCTTCGTTAGAAAAGTGATTGAATGACTGTTAAACTGGTATGTAAGTCCATAATCATGTCATGAAATTCATTAGTAGAGCATAGATATTGTGATTGAATTCACTGAGATGAATGTATATGATGTGATTCAATTCACTAACACGACGCGAAATGACCACCGCAGAAGAGTATTCGAGTACATTCATTAAGGGTAAAACAAGCTGTGATTAAATTCACTCAGAGCGTAATGAAAGCTGTGATTAAATTCACTGAAATGGAGAAAAAATAAGAACAAGCAGAGGAAAAAACTAATCTAGCACATATAGCCAAAGTGGTAAATGCAGGGATAGCAAGGCCATACTGAGGATGACGGGTACGACTCCCGGTCGGTCCAGGAAGAATTCCGTGACTTTCGTGAACCTGGAGTTTCTTCGTGCCTGCCATACAGTACTCATTCGAAGTGGTTGTTGGCATAGGGAGGTTTCAGTTGGTGACTGTGGAGGCGCTCATTGACCACTAACAGCGGGAGTTGCTGAAATGGGACGTTATCTTCTAAACGAAACTCATGTATCTCATTTATTTAATTCAACATCAAGTTCATGATAACACTGAGACAACAATTTGCCGACATAATACTCGATTTGCAACTGCAGCTCTCCAACGTCAGTCACGCTCAACGCTCGCCAGATCACGCTCCACCTGGTCCGCCCATCTTGCTCTCTGCGGTCCATGTCTTCTTTGGCCAGCCAGATGATTACTAAACACCAGCTTTGCAGGGTTATTGTTTGGCATTCTTGCAACATGCCCACCCACCGTATTCGTCCAGCTTTGGCCAATTTCAGAATATTGGGGTCATCGTAGAGTACAGTGGGCTCGCGGTTCATCCCTTCGCCACCATACACCGTTCTCCTGCACGACGTTAATAATCGTCCTTAGCACACGTCGCTAGAAAAATTCAAGTGTTTGCAGATTCTCCTAGAGCATGGTCCATATCTCATGTCCGTAGAGGACCACCGGTTTTATAAGCGTCTTGTACATGTTTCGGGGGTGAACCTTTTCATTGACCGCAGTTTCTTCTGGCCGTAGTAGGCACGACTTCCACTGTTCCTTTGTATTTCACTGCTCACATTATTGTCAGCCATTAGCAAAGAACCGGGACAGACGAATTCTTCTACCATCTCGAAAGGATCCCCGTCTATCTTAGCATTGCTGCAGCTCGCTCAGTTCCACCTACCAGCATGTGATTTGTTTTAGCCGCGCTCACCACCCGTCCGACTTTCGCTGCTTCACGTTTATGGTGGGTATACGGTTCCAAAGGTTTCAGCAATAATTTCCATATCATCCGCAAAACAGACAAATTGGTTGGATTTCTTCAAGATTGTACCCCGGCTGTTGAGACTTGCACGTTGCATTACACCTTTGCTGTCCCCGCCGAGATTCAATGAACTGGATAGTTCTCCCGAAGCCAACAACGAAACTCTTTAAGAGTGAATATAGTAGAGATTAAATTCAATAAGAATGAAGGAAAGGTTGTGATTAAATTCTCTGACGTCAAGAACACGAATGCAGCTTGATGACAAACGAATGGTTAAACTCGGCAAGATGGATGACTTGTGATTAAATTCACTGAGGGTTTATAGAAGGTTGAGATTAAATTCTCTGCTATGGTAAAAAAACAGGAAGACGAACATTTTTTCAGGAAACATAAGAGGTGACGTAATGGTGGCCATTGAGAACTGAACTGTCAAATAGGGTAATGACAGAGGAACGAGATCACATTAAGAAGGCATGCGATGGCTCCTTAAACACCCACTTGCCCATTTGCGACAGTTGTGTGAAAAAACAACATCATCTCATCTATAAACTCAAAAGCAGTTTTTCAGTAGAAATTCAACCGAAGTGAATGCAAATTTAACGCTTAACGCTACGTATCTCCTGGATAACGGTAAAACCTTAATGAAACCTTAATGGTCTTAATCATATTAAATCGGAAAACTGCGTTTGAATAGTTGACGGTTGCTTATTACCATCATTCAGGTTTTTGAGCATTGAAGCGTAAGAGTTATAAGAAAAAAGTTTGTAAATTCGAGAAGCCTGAAGTTTAAAGAGACTGGAGAAGTTCGAGAAGTTTGAGAACTGGAAGGAGCTAAAGTGAAAGGTATTCCAGAATTCGTGAACAAGGTAGACCTGCCGAAGGCAGATTCGTCACCATATTGGCAGAACCATATTGGACAGGAGGTCCAGAAAACTACGTAGTCCATCCTTAAACCACTTCGAGCTGAGTTTAGGAAGTCGTCATTACTAAGGGATCCAGTAGCGTACGCCAGCAAGGAGACAGTAATGGTGGCAGGATGGAAGAATCCCTAACGCAAATGTCATGATAGATTGAAAAGGTGAAAAATAAGTAAGAAGTGCCAGCCGTAAAAAGAGCTCTTGTTGTCCGTGAAGTGTTGTGCATTCCTTTTTACATAGCACGAGAACTATGCGAGTTCAGAATTCAGATTAATTATTTAATTGTAGCATAAATTAGTTGTTGGCAACCCAGGACAGGATAGAGTCGTAAATGATGTTGGGGTGCTTGAAAAAATCAAGTGATACGCACAACTTTTGAGTAGAGAATCAATCCTTCAACTGATTAAATCTGTTCAGCGTTTTGAGAATTAGGGATTAAGTTCACTAAAAGTAAGTGAATAAAACGGTGCATTCGTGCTGTTCGTGCATTCACAATGAATTGAAAGAAAATGTTGGAATCAGGTTGATCGTAAAAAAAAAACAGCGAACCTTGAGAAAAGAATAACACTCAAGAAGTAAGAATCGCAAATTGATTTTCTGGGAATCAAAATGCTCATGTAAAAAAAAATGCTGTCGGTTTTATTGTTTCTGTATGATTTGCAAGTGATTTCATTATTTATCATACACAGCTGAACTTGTATGATATTGATCGTAGCAAAAAAAATGTTAACTAAACGTTGTGAGTTAACGGGTTGGTTGCTTAATTCTTCACTTACTAGAAGTGATTGCTCTAAAGTTTCTACTTTTCTAGACAATGAAGAGAATGGTAAAAATAGATAATAATTAAAATTGTAATTTTAAGGCTGAATGGTTTTCTGGAGACGGAGAACTAACTCCAAAGAGATAGTTTATTTATGGGTTTAGCCAGAGTTACGAATTCAACCTGATGGTAGAAAAGGTGAGCTAATTGCTTGACGTTTATCGCAAATTGAAAAGAAAACCATGACTACACTGTTTTTGTGTAACGTACCATAACATCAGATTACTAAAATCATTAGGTATACCATCTGACTGCGTCTGATAGGTTGTGTGAGGTCACCACAAAAGTATTCAAGTTTAATGTTCAGTTGTAGATTAAAGAAAGGGGGATGTGGTACCTTGTCAATAACGATTATACGATACACACCTATGCATACGCGCACCTGCGCGGTGGACCGACAATAACAATAGGCTCCGCGACGCCGCTCAAGAATGATCAGTCTTTTATACACACTCGGGCTACTCACACGCGGTTACCACACCGATTATTTTGTCTATCCCCTGTACATGACATCTTTGTTTACGAAATATGAGTATCGAATAAAAAAAACGTATTATTGATCATCGAAAATGCCTCGCACAGTATATTTCTGGCTACGTCACTGTACCCAAAAAACTCGTTCTCGTTCATTTATTTCATCTTTTTTTTTAAAAAATGTTCATTGGGCCCCAGATGTTTTCACAATTCTTAAAGGGGGTCGCCACCTCAAAAAGGTTGGGAACCCCTGAACTAGAATATGCAATGTTCCGATAAAACTATCATAAAAACAAATAAAACCAAATAGAATTAGGATTGTTACTTGGGCGTGGACAAGCGTGGACTTTCCTCGAACCCCCTCCCCCCTCCAAGTTGTCCACGTGGTATATGGACGGCCCCTAATGGGACTTTGAAGTTGAACGGTACTTCATACAAAGTCGGTAAAAACATAGTTCTCTTTGGGTAATCAATCAATATAGGTAGTGCCTATAATTTAGACCAGACACTTTTTGACCAATTTCAAATTCAAATTCTTCTTCGTTGAAACTCGAAGAAATATCATTTTGTGGTCCATAAACACCAATATTTAAAATATTACATTTTAATTAGGCGAACGCAAATGAAGCATCGTATCATCATCATGTCCTATAAACTTGGCCAGGTACTGTATATTGGGATAACATATTTATATTCTTTAGTTGTTTGAATGCATCCTTTTTCAGGTTTTTTGTTCTATCTTTTGTGACTATTAAATCCCATTTTAACTAATAGGCAGATCATTGTCACTTATCATACGCATTAACCTTCCACGATTCGACGCCTGCCAAGCGGCCCAGTGTTATTGCTGACTTTCCATCTGGACCGCATTTGGTAAATTTAAAGTTTTGTCGTTTAGCGCGTGATAAATGAGCACGCTTAGCAGACGTCATAAATTCGGGGGGATCTTTCACCCTAAATCATTCTAAATTATTCGACAAATTTTTCGCGTTGAAGCATTTCATTTACCGAACTAAAACTGATAAAAAAAAACAGCCTTCGAGGGCCAAACTAAGCCACCAAAATGTCTGGCTTGTGACAACGATCACGGGGTCCCTGTCAGACGACAAAGCACATGCAAGGAAAATGCAACATGCGACCAATGCAATTATGCCACTACGTTTTGCATGTTTGGCAGTGGGATCAACAGATTTTCAAGAGGATTTCCATGAGCATAGAGGACAAAAAATGCAACTTTTATGAACATGTGGTGTACTACAATCGGTCGTGCGTCGCACAAGGATGTATGATCTCTGGCAAACAGTACGCGTCTCGCCTGGCTAAGTTTGATCGGGGATAAAAAAAAAACAGCTGCAAATGGAATAAATAATATTTTATGATCCTGAATAAGTGCACAAAAAGGCGCACAGTTGGGAAGAGCAGACCTCGCCATACTCCATGGAATTAAGGATCAAGTGTAAGAGATTTTCGACGCATGAATTTGGCTCAGGCTAGCAACAATGTGTGGTTTTATGACCGAATTTAACTACTTATGGTCTCATGCATCATCAAGTGTATAGACCGGGAGGAACTAATCCGGTCGTTTGAGTTTTTGTGTGGACAGTTTGAAGCATGCCTCAATTTGACTTGGTTATAAAATTCACACAAAATTTTGAAATCAAGTGCATAAACAAAACTTGTGCCGCTAACTTAACAGCCCTTTTATTGCAATTTAATGGCAGTAATGGTGTGAAAATTGCGCGTATTACCGACGATCAAATCTCGATGCTTATGAGATGAGGAAGCAATTTTCGGAACATTTGTTCTTCAACATTGTGGTACTTTGTACGACAGAGAACGCAGGATTTGGAAGTGGATAAGTTACGACTGCGGGAGCCAAGGCATGAAATCCGAGAAAATTGAATTTCTTCTGATGGTGCTCATTTCACACAGTTCGTTTCAGTTACAAAACTGGCTTTAGCGATGGGTTGGCCTAGTTCAGTTACACATCATAACTTATCAATTTTCAGGACGCTGTTCGGAGTGAGAAATGGAATGCATCTAACAAATCAGTTGCCATCCCCAATTGACATAAATTAGATTATCCGCCTTATTGGAGTGGTGTGAAAAAAATGAATGAATAAATAACTATTTAAAGTACTTGATATATGTCAGAAAATTGTGTTAGCACAGCAGTCAAGTGAACAATATTTTTAAGTTGATTTTTTAAATATAGCCACTATACAAGAAAAGGCCACATAGCATATTCCTGTGTCAGATTGTAAAAGTTTAACCAGAATTTGCTAACCAATTTAACTTATGCTGGATTTGCTGGGAAGATCAGAAAAAGCAAGCGGTACAGCTCTTCTTTTATTTACTAAATATCAGTACTTTTATCACCAAACTTCTCAGCAAAAAATCTAATAATCTACAAAATAGTTTGTATAAATTTTCTTAAAAATTCGAACAACTTATGTTGAATCAATCTATAAAAAAGAACTGGTAAAAAAAAGTCGCGCCTCCGCTCATGAGCTGCAGTGAACAGCAATTAAAAAGAATCTCAATTCAAAGAGTACTACTGAGGCACTCTAACACGTAATCACGGTGTCACGGCGGGTGGCCAGAAACGACAAGCTGGTAGAAGAGCAGTTTATTGTGTGTATTTATATGAACCCGACAGCGTAAAAATAAAACATATGTTGACCCCATACTTGGAGAATGAGTGAGCATTGTATTGATAGATGGTATGCTAGCATCTTGTGATAGCTTGTAGTTCAACATGCCAAGGAATGCTTAACCTGATGCCACTGTGATGGAAATGCTCATTGACAAATCTGAAGGAAATTTTCTAGAGTAAACGGATAACGTGACAATTACGCCGTCTGACACTACAGGGGATAGACAAAATGATCGGGACAGGCAAAATTTTCATTTTTCAAAAAATGTTCAATTAGCTGTAACATTCGAAAAGTGTACCAAATATTCTCAAATTTTCACTGTAAGTTTATCAACCAGTTGTGTATCAGTGGTCAAAATTTGAAAAAGCTCCGGCAATTCTGCATGAAGTTGTACATATTCATGAGAAAGGTAGGGGAGACTGAGGACACTTGATCCCTGGGGAGACTTGTTCCCCCCATATTTTCTCGGAATCCAAAACAGTTTTCTAGCATATTTGTTTCAAAACTACATCTGAATAAACAACTATATTTTGGCTAGAAGTGGTTTCCAAGAACATGGCCATTCGTAGCACCTTCTTCCAGCACAGCCTCCCGTATCGTTACACCTGGAGATCACCACAACAAACGGAATCGCAAATCGACCACGTTCTGATTGATGGACGGCACTTCTCCGACATTATCGACGTCAGGACCTATCGTGGCGCTAATATCGACTCCGATCACTACCTGGTGATGGTTAAACTGCGCCCAAAACTCCCCGTTATTAACAACGTACATTACCGGCGGCCGCCCCGGTACGATCTAGAGCGACTGAAGCAACCGGATGTCGCCACCGCATACGCGCAGAATCTCGAGGCAGCGTTGCCGAACGAGGGTGTGCTCGATGTGGCCCCTCTAGAGGACAGCTGGAGTACAGTGAAAGCAGCCATCAACAACGCAGCCGAGAGCACTATCGGCTACATAGAACGGAGTCGACGAAACGATTGGATCGACGAGGAGTGCAGAGCGGTTCTGGAGGAGAAGGATGCAGCGCGGGCGGTAATGCTGCAGCATGGAACCCGACAGAATGTGGAGCGATACAGACAGAAGCGGAAGCAGCAGACCCGTCTCTTCCGGGAGAAAAAGCGCCGCCTGGAAGAAGCGGAGTGCGAGGAAATGGAACTGCTGTGCCGTTCACAGGAAACACGCAAGTTCTACCAGAAGCTCAACGTATCCCGCAAAGGCTACGTGCCGCAAGCCGAAATATGCAGGGATAAGGAAGGGAGCCTCCTGACGGACAAACGTGAGGTGATCGAAAGGTGGAAGCAGCACTTCGACGAGCACCTGAATGGCGAAGAGAATGTAGGCACGGAGGACCAAGGCAGCGGAGGAAATGACTATGTTGGTGCAGCAGAGGACGGGAACGAACCAACTCCCACGCTGAGGGAAGTTATGCCATCCACCAGCTCAAAAACAACAAAGCGGCTGGTAAGGACGGTATCGCAGCAGAACTCATCAAGATGGGCCCGGAAAAGTTGGCCACCTGTCTGCACCAGTTAGTAGTCAAGATCTGGGAAACCGAACAGCTACCGGAGGAGTGGAAGGAAGGGATAATCTGTCCCATCCACAAAAAAGGCGACAAGTTAATGTGTGAGAACTTTCGAGCGATCACCGTTTTGAATGCCGCCTACAAAGTGCTATCCCAGATCATCTTCCGTCGTCTTTCGCCTAAAGTAAATGAGTTCGTGGGAAGTTACCAAGCCGGTTTCATCGACGGCCGGTCGACAACGGACCAGATCTTCACCGTACGGCAAATCCTCCAGAAATGCCGTGAATACCAGGTCCCAACGCATCACCTGTTCATCGACTTCAAAGCGGCATACGACAGTATCGACCGCACAGAGCTATGGAAAATTATGGACGAGAACAGCTTTCCCGGGAAGCTGACTAGACTGATAAGAGCAACGATGGACGGTGTGCAGAACAGCGTAAGGATTTCGGGTGAGCTATCCAGTTCATTTGAATCTCGACGGGGACTACGACAAGGTGATGGACTTTCCTGCCTACTATTCAACATCGCCCTGGAAGGTGTTATGCTACGAGCCGGGCTCAACAGCCGGGGTACGATCTTCACGAAATCCAGCCAATTTGTCTGTTTTGCGGATGACATGGATATTATTGCTAGAACATTTGGAACGGTGGCAGAACAGTACACCCGCCTGAAACGTGAAGCAGCAAAGGTCGGACTGGTGGTGAATGCGGCTAAGACAAAGTACATGCTGGTAGGTGGGACTGAGCGAGACAGGACAAGCCTTGGCAGCAATGTTACGATAGACGGGGATACTTTCGAGGTGGTAGAAGAATTCGTCTACCTCAGTTCCTTGCTAACGGCTGACAATAACGTGAGCCGTGAAATACGAAGGCGTATCATCAGTGGAAGTCATGCCTACTATGGGCTCCAGAAGAAACTGCGGTCAAAAAAGATTCACCCCGCACCAAATGTACCATGTACAAGACGTTAATAAGACCGGTGGTTCTCTACGGACACGAGACATGGACAATGCTCGAGGAGGACCTGCAAGCACTCGGAGTTTTCGAGTGACGGGTGCTAAGGACGATCTTCGGCGGTGTGCAGGAGAACGGTGTGTGGCGGAGAAGGATGAACCACGAGCTCGCTGCACTTTACGGCGAACACAGTATCCAGAAAGTGGCCAAAGCTGGAAGGATACGGTGGGCAGGGCATGTTGCAAGAATGCCGGACAACAACCCTGCAAAGTTGGTGTTTGCTAACCATCCGGTTGGTACAAGAAGGCGTGGAGCGCAGAGAGCACGATGGGCGGACCAGGTGGAGCGTGATCTGGCGAGTGTTGGGCGTGACCGAGGATGGAGAGCTGCAGCTGCAAATCGAGTATTATGGCGGCAAATTGTTGATTCAGTATTATCATGAATTTGATGTGAACTAAATAAATGAATGGTTTCGATTTTGCACTGCACTATTTTTTAACGGCTGGTGGTTTGTTTCAGTCAAAAGGGTGTTATAAAAATATTTTAATTATTGCAGCTAAGTATACACAACAGTCACATGGGTAGACTTGATGCCTCGAGGATTACACACACATTATAAATGAGAAAAATAAAATTCTATTCGGAAGCTTCTACTTACTTGGAATTCTAGTATATTCAATAATAAAATATGTCAGATAATTATTATTTTAGTACAATCCATGAAAAGGGGGATCAAGTCTCCCCATATTCATAATACGGCATATGCTTAAAAATTAAGGAAATCTCACATTTTGAAATACACCGTTTACATAAAATTTGAGCTCACAGTCAGTTCAGTTTAAAGGAAAGATATCCAATCCAGAGAGTAAAAAAATCGAAGATTGAAAGTGAAGATTGACATTCTCATTTTTTTCATTCGTGTTTGGCCACATTCATTGTCAGCTGAATGCCTCTCTTTTTTCATTAAATTCTCTGTCACGAATATTTTTTCGCACGTCGTAAAATGTCCAATTTCTGTTAACAGACGCACAATCCGACTTAATGGACAAATAGAGAACATAATTAATATTCTAATTAACTACTATACACAAGTTTTGAGGTGTTTTGAAATATAATCGGGAGTTACGGTCCAGTTTTATTTCTAAGTGAAAATTGTCAGTGACAGAAAAATTAATGAATAGGTGAAAAAATTCATTCACCACAATGAATTTTATTTTGATCCCTCAGTTGAGAATTTTCAAAATTCACGTTGAATTTCATTCATTGAAAATGAAAATTTTAAACTCTGATCCAATCACGTCATCTGGTGTTGCACAAGGCTCACATTTAAGGCCTTTACTTTTCATTTTATTTGTTAATAATGTAACTCTCATATTAAAACGATTAAAAGTTCTGATTTATGCTGACGATATGAAATTATATACACCAAAACCTCCATTTAGGTAATGGGTCGGGACTGCCTAAATAGAATTTTTACCTAAATGGATTCATTACCTAAATGGATTCAGTTTATTACCTAAATGGAGTACAAGGTTGCAAAGAAGTTTGAGAAGGGAGAGTTACTAGGAGATTTAAAGGAGGTCATCCGGAGTTTCAGATGGCTTTCAAGGAGTTTCAGGAGGGGATGAGTTTCAGGAGGGGAGGGGCTTCAGGGGCGTATTCGGGGGTTTTGGAGAGTCTTAGATCAGAATTGTCATTCAAATGACTAACTGGGCACGAAACACGAAAAACCTTGCGAAATTCCGCCAGACTGAAAAATAATTGAATGTCGGGTCAATTTTTATCGCATGTTGGACCATTGTTGGACCAACATTGAACAACTGTTCGGTCTATGTTGGGTTTCGTGGCCAAAATAAAAACAGGTGAATGATAGGTTGATGTCGGGTTTGACGTCATCAATGCTGGAGCTTATACATATCAATTGAATGATGGAAGGATGGTTGCTTATCTCAATTTTAGCTGGAAATGACGCCGGATGCTGACACTTTTCAACACTGCATGGAAGGGGAGGGGGTGTTTAGGGGGCATATCTCAACATTGCATCCCTTCTCCCCTCCCCCCATATCCCCTTAACACCACTCACTACTTCTTTCCCGTAAACCAACCTTATACCTAATCTCAAGTACTCCAACTGATTTGAACACAATCAAATTCCATTTAGGTAACGTTACCTAAATGGAGGGACCTAAATAGATTTTACCTAAATGGATCCTAACTAAATGGAGGTTTGAGTGTATGAAAATATTGAACAAGGCAGATTTAATAGAATTTCAACGCGAGGTTGATGTTTTCCATAACACAGCGTAACAAAAATTAACTTTTGGTCTGTCTCAAGAGCAAACTTATGTGTCTCTGACAGATTATGGGCCACTGAATCCGAATCCGGGCTCAGATTTGCTCTAGCACGTCACAATTTTGAGCTATACCCCAATTAATAGGGCAAAATGTGCGATTTTGGGCTTTTTTGACTGCCAGCCATTAAGCATGGAAATATTTTTTTTTAACAATCAAAAGGTAAATTGGTCTATTAACATCTAAATTAACGACTCATGCAAAATATTTCGTTTTATCAAATGGTCGGCGTTAAGTCAGAGAGGGCCATGTGTCTTTTTCTTAATTTCGAGAAAAACGACTTTGAAGTTTGCAACTCTGCAAATTTTGATTTTTTCAACAAATGTTCTTCATTTTTTTTTAATCTTAATAACTACTTTCACTCCAATTTTCTTAAAGATATATGCATTCATTATGAAGTTATTCTAATAAATGTGAAACGGTGTTGAAAAATTCCATGTTTTTTCCAATGATTTTCTGCTGAGCACATACAATGCATTGCAGGGTATCGCTGTGCTCCATTGAGATGAAATCGTTCAAAAACTTATACGAATATATCTTTGCATGGTTGATGAAAATACATGGGAAACTTAGATGATTGTGATCATTTCACATTATAATTGCGCTTTGAAGCACGTTGAAGTAGCAGAGCACCGTTAAGAAAATACTGTTAAATCATATTTTTCTTTCGGTAACTAAATTTCCTTTGAAAGTTTGGTAAACTTTTGCATCAATTGCACCAAATGTTCACGGAAAATATCCTAGCTCATTCGTAAACATCATGGGGATGATGATTTTTTTGTTTTGACATGAATCTACAACGACGATTAGCATGATATAATTATGAGTGAAATTTGCTGTTTTTTACAGTTCGGGTAACATGCGATCCTTATTTCTCACATCCCAAGTAACCACAAGCATTATATCATTGCACGAATTAGACTGAATATCAACCTTTGCAATGCGAATTGCAGTAATTCCACACTTGGCATGCAATAATCCTTTAGATTAGCATTATCAATGTAATGATGCATTGCGTTTTTCTTTACGTTGGGGGTGATTAAAAGGTGAAATAAGATAAATCAATAATTCAACACTGCAAAAACTGAACAAATGCAATGTACAAACTAGCAAAGTTTGCTCTAACAATACAATTATGAAAGCTTGACTCTAATGGTAAACAAATCAAATCAAGAAGAGTGAACCACTTTACGGTCAACTCTATCAGTCTTCAACATTTCTGATTCGACTCCCGACCAACTTAATCCCCATTTGAGCCACCGATCGACGACAGCAAAACCTTTTTAGATGACCTTTTCTCTTTTCTGTAGGCTGCTATCACATGCCAATAATGATGGAAATCACAAGTTTCATATGAGCAGTATGCGAAGGGTGTTTTAATCGACGTTTTAATTTTCTTATATTGATTAAATATTTTCTAAAATGCATTATGTATTTATCAGCAATTTATCAGAATGTGATAAATTACTGTATTCTATTACATCAGAGTTTAAAATGTTCATTTTCAATGAGTGAAATTTAACGTGAATTATGAAAATTCTCAGCTGAGGGATCAAAACAAAACTCATTTTGGTGAATGAATTTTTTCACCTATTCATTCATTTTTCTGTCACTGATAATTTTCAGTGAGCTATATAACTGGACCGTAACTCCCGATTATACTTCCAATCACCTCAAAACTTGTGTATAGTAGTAAATTAGAATATTAATTATCTTCTCAATTTGTCCATTAAGTCGGATTGTGCGTCTGTTAGCAGAAACTGGACATTTTACGACGTGCGAAAAAATATTCGTGACAGAGAATTGAATGAAAAAAGAGAGGCATTCAGTTGACAATGAATGTGGCCAAACACGAATGAGAAAATTGGGGACTACGAAGGTTGATGATCCGGGAAACACTCTTTCTTCCTACGGGGTTTCTTATGGTTATGAGTATGAGTGAAAAAAAGCAAAAAATCTTCCCTCCTTCACTTTCTCACAGAAAACCGCAAACAAAATCATCACCTTCGTAGTCCCCAATGAGAATGTCAAGCTTCACTTTCAATCTTCGAATTTTTTTACTCTCGGTTTTTTACTCTTGGTTTAGTCGGTTTGCCTTCTACTGCAATGATTGAGACAGAAGATCAGTTTCCTTTTAGTTAATGAAATATCTGTTGTTATCACTGCAGCAGAAACGGCTCAACACTTCTGGTTCGACTCCCGACCTGGTGACAAAAAATAATGGTTAGAACATTCATGTGTGGGAGCATCAGTACCGTCGATAACGAAACGGTGCTAAAAATAGATTTTTGTTTTGGTTTTTCGTGTTGCACGTATTAAGCATGTGCAAATGCAAATGTACAGCACATGCATTTATGTTACTTTAGCACAACGTGCTGCAATATGTGGCACTAATTTGATTTTAGTGGGGCCCTTTTCGACTTTAATTTTGCTTCAATGAGGTGTTTAAAGTAATGCAGCATTACATTCACAATTTTAATTATCAATATATGGCAAAATTGATGCACTTATATACGTCTTCATGGTTACTTGGGATGTTTCTCAATGATTTTGAAGTGTTAATTAATAAGAAAACGTGAAATTAGGATTATGCGAAACTAAATATGTACAGTACAGTGATTTCGGGTGAAATTGATGACATTTTTTACCATAAAACCAATTGCAGCAACAGTGTCAACCTCGTTGACTGATGAAATCCATGGTCGTACTTGTTTTAAAGCATTAAGTTTGGTCATTTGGTTTGGTTACTATTCAAAAATTAGACGCCAAAAACTGTGAAAAGTGATCAATTTCACCGAAATCATGGTAATAGTCTTCATAGAAGAATAGCTCAAAACTGCAAAAATATCGAAAAATATGTCTACACGTTTGTTCTCGACTACAGTAACCAACGTCTTTATTAACTTTAATAAAACTTTCTCAAACGGCCGGTACCAATTTTTCTAGCATAACCAATAGATGATGTTTGTAAACAAAAATAACAACTTGTTTAAATTTTGCTTATACATTTTTATAGCAAACTTCGGAAAAAAAAGTCCATTTTTTTTTTAATGCAAACGTTAGTGCAAGCTTAATGGCATTAAACACCAACCCAGAACTACGGCCAGAACCCTACTCGCGCATTTACCGATTTAGCTTCTTGGGATCCATAATTCAAAAATGGTACCTTTTTTATAGAATGAGAAAATCTGCAACAGATACCCAAGAGGTGGTTCCTCGGGTGATGTGGGGACCGACCCACTAAAAACTCATTCTCTCTCTTCCTTACCTTCGCGGTACGCCCGTTAGGGATGACTTCGAGAAGGGGGGCCGTACATGAGTACACTCTAATAATAAGCGTTCCACCAGCTACCGCCTTAAGTTGTCCACTCTTCCCTGGAGGCTCGGGTCCTGGTACTTAGACTACCCGTTGAACTCAAGCTCCTGGATGGGGAAGGGGTGCCAATTCATCTAGCTGTTGTTCGGCTCGCCATTTAATCTGTAGTTCAAGTACGATTCGAGAAACCGTGGAAGTAACGGAGTCCCACTTGTCCGGCCCCATACACATCCTTTCAACAATGATGTCAGGCGTGATACCGCATACCTCCTGCATACTCGACCTTTGCTCCACGAAACGTGGACATTCAAAGGGCACATGCTCCGCGGTCTCGTCGCAGTCTGCACACTCCGGACATGCGGGGGAGCCTGCGTGTCCGAATCTGTGCAGATACCACCTAAAGCACCCATGGCCTGCCAGAAATTGAGTCAAGTGAAAATTCACCTCGCCATGGGGCCTGCTCGTCCACTTGGACACGCTCGGTATGAGCCTGTGTGTCCATCTACCATTGCTGGAGGAATCCCATTCGCTCTGCCACTTCAGCATAGACGAGGTTCTGGCGATACGCCTCGCGCCTCTTATGCCGCGTCGCTCGAAGCATTCTTCATCCTCTGCCACCACTAAAGCTATGGACAGCATGCCCGCTAGCACACATACCGCGTCCTTTGAGACCGTGCGGTATGCGCTCACCACCCTAAGGCACATCAGCCTGTGGGTACTTTCAAGTCGCTTCACGTTTCGGTTAACCACTAGCGCCTTCGACCATGCAGCGGCGCCATACCGTAGTATGGAGACCGCTACTGCCGCGAGCAGCTTACGCTTACTCGAGACTTTTGCCGAGCTGTTTGACATTTTTTTTTGACAATGCCATTATCGCTATGCTTGCCCTTTTGCAGGCATATTCTACGTGGCTTCCGAATTTCAGCTTATCGTCGATCATGACCCCCAATTGCTTCAGTGAGCGCTTAGAGTTGATCGTGCATCCACCTGTGGTGACCACTGCCTGCTGTTCAGACTTGCGGTTGTTTACCACCACCACCTCCGCTTTTTGTGGTGCGCGAGTGCCAAATGTCTCGACCTCATCCAATCCTCCCCTATGCCAATTGAGTGAGTTGCTGTCAGTTCCACTTCCTCTATCGACTCGCCATATACCACGAGGGTAATATCATCGGCGAAGCCGACCAGCTTTACGCCCGGTGGAAGTTTGAGCCTCAATACGCCATCACACGCCGCGTTCCATAGTACCGGGCCCAACATGGACCCCTGCGGTGATTTTGTAGCTCCTCTCGCCTTCCTCGGTGTCATAGATTAGCACTCTATTCTGGAAGTAGCTCTCCAATATCCGGCATAGGCTAACCGGGACTCCTAGGTGGTGTATCGTGTATTGCGCACTCAATGGCGGTCCGGCTGACGCTGTTGAACGCATTCTTAACGTCCAGCGTGACGACCGCGCAATAGCGGATTCTTGTTCGCTTCTTTTGGAGCGCTATCTCGGCCGTTTTGGTTACAGCCCTAATAGCGTCCACCGTCGATCGACCCTTCCGGAAGCCGAACTGGTTATCCGAGAGACCAGAGTCATCGGGTTTCTCGGTATAGACCATCAGCCTCGACAGAATGATCCGTTCCAACAGTTTTCCGGTGGTGTCCAGCAGGCAGATAGGTCTGTATGCCGACGGGTCTCCAGGTGGCTTCCCGGGTTTGGGCAGTAGAACCAATCTTTGCTTTTTCCACCTCTCCGGAAATTCGCCTCTGTCTAGGCATATCTGCATAGCCATTCTGAACATGTCGGGCTTAGCCTCGATGGCCGTCTTGATGGCTACCTTTGCCAAACAAAACTCGCATTTTGCTTATAGAAGCTAGTTAAAAATGAAATGCAATGCAAAGATGCTCAACACAATCAATAAATTATTCTTCCATTATTTCCAATGTGATGTTTTTTTGTAATCTACCATCATGCTACACACATGAATTACACAGTGCATAGACGTGATATTCATCAAAATTAGTTTGTAAACAGATTGTCAGTGTATTCAAAACACTAAACGTACAATACGCAGGGGGAGATTTCCTCCAGCAAGAACACATTTATTTTCCTACACACCGATTGACTCATTTGCTTTAACAAAAGCATGAAATAATCACTTCTAAAGTGACTTCCTCCCCCGAAAACCAACGCAACGGCCGTTGTAGCAGTTTTCTTGAGAGGGGGACATGGGAAATAAATCAGCATGCTCAATATCACATCCACGGTGCGGTTCTAATGAGCGAAGTGTGAAGTTAAAGGGTACACTACAGGCTACGATCGTTAAGATATTTCTTTCGGAAAATTAACCTCCAAATGGGGTAGCATTGAGTGACAGCTCTAACCAGCCGCTAAATTCCGGTGGCTTATTATGAAACGTGATCCAACGGCGGGAAAGTGGGTTTGCGTAGTGCTAACAAATCGATGGATTTGTTTTCGGAGGCAAGTTTTCCCACGTGTACTCATACGCACCTCATTCGAGCCCTCGTCAAACGAAAAGGGACAGACGAATATTGCCCCGATGAGTAATTTATAATCTTCAAGTTTGAACTTGTGGTACCGTTGAACTCATGTATCAAGTACATATCGTCGTCGGGCACGCCAGCTGCTCTTATCTAAACAACGCACTAGGATAAATATTTTTAATTACGACTCCAAATGGTAGCTCTAATTCCATTTTCTTGTTCTTGAAACGTTAAGCCAAACATTAAGTTGATGGTTATGATTATGGATATGAACTTGACTTCGGAGACATCATCCGGGTGATCGGCTGGGTGACTGCTAAATAAAAATCCACTTGAAAAATAACTATCAGATCCATTAAAGTGTGGTGGAACATGTGTCGAATGGATCGTAATCCGTGATATAATGTTACATACTTCAATGATGGTGTATCAAGTAACAGCAGTAGTTGGGGTTTGATTTTAAATCTAGGCTGAATTCAGATATGATCAATTGTATTAGTACCGGCACAGATTTGTTAGGAAGCACAGATTCACTTATTAAATAATGTTTTGATCTTAAAGGGCTGTTTGCAGATCAGAAGGAATTTCTCAGCCTATCTTGATGCATGAGAAATTCCTTGCCTGAATTGCTCAAGAAACCTTTTTTTCCTCGATCGCAGTTAGCAGTTGCGAAGAAATGACAATTTAAATAGCAGTTGAGCTGAAAAAAGTTGAATATTGTCCAATTTTGGAGAACTTCGCCCCCCAACTACGTCACAAGTTGGCGCCTATTCTGTGTACCATAGTGTCACGTGGAAATTATGCCCTGAATTGAATTCAGGTTGTGCCCACAGTTAAAAACAATTATTATTTAACACTCCGAATACCGTGATAAAATAGTTACTTATGCAACGAATTGCAAAATGATGATTTTTACAGCACGAGTCGAAGTACGAAGAGTGCTGTAAAAATAGAGTTTTGCAACGAGTTGCATACAACATTTTTTGCAATGACCAAAATTATTCACTTGAATATGATCATTTCCATCAGTATCATTGTGCTTCTAGGTGGTTGAATGGGAACGACCACGTGCTTCATCACGGAATCTGAATCAAGCAAGCCGTGCTATAATCGTCGCAGTTTTTCAAGCTCTTACTGTGGTAACACAGGTTGTCAGTCAAACAAATGCATTAGGAGTGGTGGGGGTAAAGTGGACAACCTAAGCATTTTGGTCGTTTCCCGCGGAAATGCGGCAAAATCCATTTGCTTTTCCGAGTAACATGGAAAATGATATACTCTAAACATCTTGTAAGGGGTTGTCTTTAAAAAATATTGTTTTCTTTGATTATTTTCTTCACCAAATCGCGCATCAAAATAGCGTGAAAAAAATTGGTGGGGGTGAAATGGACAATCGATGGGGTAAAATGAACAAGTCATTAAAAGTTATATAACAGCATATTGTTTCTATGTTTTTAAATACAAACTATCAAATTTCATACGATACCTTTATTTTGTTGTTTTCAAACTTTTAATACAAACTTTGAAACACACTTAAATAATTATTGTAAAAATAGTGTAAAAAACAAGCACTGTTTTGGATGAAAATTATATTTTGTTGATATAAAATATTTTTAACTACTTTTTACTTCAACTATCTCACGATAGGTATGACGGCTGATGATTCTGAAGATTGCAAAAAAAAATGAAATTTTGGTGAAATTTGAACCGATTGTCCACTTTACCCCCACGGTCTGATTTTGTTAAAATTAATTCCAAAACTATTTTTTTACCAAACCAAATTTTTTTTTCGGTCAAATATATTTTTCTAAGTGGACTTCATTGGTTAAGGGTGTAAAACTTGTTATAATTTGAAACTGAAACTTACGAAAAAACCTTAGCAATTATAAGCAGATTTTACATCATTTCCGATTTTTCACGTGATTTTTAAAGCTTTTGTCATCTTGAAGAGGTTTATTTGATTCTAGTGTTCAAGATCAGCAAAAGTATAATGATTCATGCTTAGGCATAAGTTTCAATCGTTGAAACATTTTGAAAAACAATAAAAGCCATGAAACTGTACCCTGTCCATTAGCGTGGCTCAAAATACCACGTCAAAAAGTTCGATGGGCCCCCTTTTCATTTCGTTCTATATGACGCCACGATGCTGTGGTAAAATTTTCAGCCAAATCCGTTAACATTAGGGCGGTGCTAAACTCGTTTGAAGTTTGTATGGAAGTTTATATGGGAAAACATCGTTTTTAGCGTGAGGGGCATTTTTTTTACTTAAATCATATAGCCGATTATATAGAACTATAGTCTTACATGTGCCAAAAAACTTTGTCGAAGACCGCAAAGTCATCCGGAGCTTGTAAGAAAAGATATTGCATGCAGACCATCTGGTGGTGCTTAACATTTAACATGTAAAGGAATAACAATAGCAATAAAATCTCATTGAATGTGCCCGTACTGTCTAGGCTATAGCTTTTTTCGCAAGTGTCTGATTACGTTGCGGTCTTCGACAAAGTTTTTCGGCATATCCCAGGCTATATTTCTATAGGATTGATTACGTGTTTTAAGGAAAATTAGAACCCCTCAGTAGAAAATTTCAAAAATGGTTGTTTTCCCATATAAACTCCCATACAAACTTCAAACGAGTTTAGCATCGGCCTAATGTTAACGGATTTGGCTGAAAATTTGACCACAGCATCGTGGCGTCATATAGAACGAAATGAGAAGGGGGCCCATCGAACTTTTTGACATGTGGTTTTGCCATACAAGCTTGAGCCACCCTACTGTCCATTTTACCCCACCTGTCCACTTTACCCCCACCACCCCTATGATTCATAATGCTACCCTAATGAGATGCATTATGAACCATAATGCAGTTGTTTGGATAGTACGGAAAAGTAGGCCGTTAGGACGGCAAGTATAATAGTTATTTATGTAACGAGTTGCAAAACGGTGGTTTTTACAGCACGAGTTGTATATTTATCCAACGAGGCTTGCCGAGTTTTGCAACGAGTTGCATACAATTTTTTTTTTCAATGAAAAAAAATCACTAGAATTTTATCGTTTCCATCAATATCAGCGTGCTTCGCGGTGGTCCATTGGGAACGGCTACGTGCTCCATCGTGCTAGACACAAAATTTTGATCAAGCAAGCCGTGCTATAACCGTCACAGTTTTTCGAGCTCTGGCCGTGTAAACTGAGGTCAAACTGAGGTTGTCAATCAAACAATTGCATTATGATTCATAATGCAAACGAAATGAGTTGCATTATGAACCGAAAAAGTAGGCCGTTACCTTACTGAAACGGCAAGTATAAAATATAATTTTATAGTGTCGATTTGCAAAAAATATATTTTATGCAATTCAGTAGCATAATTCACATTTTATATAACTCATTTTGGTATCATAATGGCCAATTTTTCCGAACTGGCTCATTATGCAACTGAAATGAGTTGCATAATGAAAAATAGTTGTACAATGTTCATAATGCAACTCATTTGAGTTGCATTATGAACATTATGCAACTCAAATGGGTTGCATTATGAAAAAATCATTGCATAAAATGTTGTATGGAACTCGTTGCAAAACTCGATTTTTCAGCACTCTTCGTATTTATCCAACTCGGCAAGCCTCGTTGGATAAATGTACGACTCGTGCTGAAAAAATCAACTTTTTGCAACTCGTTACATAAATAACTATTATAGTTCCGAATTGCAAGAAAAAACTTTACGCGGAATACTGTGATAAAAAAAAATGGAAACTAAAAGTTTGAGCAACTCGTTCTCAGCCGCCTGTGAAGCGATTTTCAATTTTCTTTCGGGGATCTTTTACCCAACTATTCTACTTTTATTTTATACAAAATTCATGTTTTTAGGGATGCTTATTTGGTTGGCGTTAAGTCAGACTGATCTAGATCTGCTGAAACTGATCTTGATAAGTTTAACCTTTACGACGCTCTAGTGTTCTCGATATGCGTCTTAGCGGGTTGAAATCTTCAGCAGAGTGCTTTGCATTGGTTGGTCCTGCATTTTTACATCTTCGGTTTAGATCTAGGTTTACTTTAACTGATCTAAATCAGCTGGACCCTTTTTGATATATGTTTCGTATACTATCAACAAAGCAGAGCGTTAATGATTAATCACAATTTTAATCATGATTAATGATTAAAAATAGTCATTAATCGTAAGTTTCATTGATATACAGTGAACTTTTTGGTATTTTTATTTTAATCAAATAAACTGGTTGGGGTTCTGCTAAACCGAACCAAAAACCATTTTTTGAAAAATTGAGTTTTCTTAACCCTCGAGCGATCGCGCTGTTGTATTTTGTACAACACGTTGAAAAAATCTCGCTTTTTGTACTCAGCATTGGCGTGGTGCTGACGCAGGTAGTCAACCGCGCGAGTTACGGAAGGTTAACCATTGGATGAAGAAAATGATGATCTTCCTTCCATGTAAAAATCCAGTAATTCTGACAGCTCTTCGTGGAGTAAACTCAAAATTTCTGTTTGGCAGAACATACAAAACATTATTTTGCAACCAACCAGAGTGAACTGTAAACCATTCGATAGAATCAGGGAAATATTTTAGTTTTGGTCCAGGTGATGAACACTTCAAGTTCTCATCATCGCCGTCAGATTTCTAACTTCTATCCGACTCCTAGAAACAATCTGTGAAAGAAATGAACACGTTATTAGAAATATGGGTGTTGGAGGAACAAATTATGTTTCGATGGCGCTGATCGCCATTTTTCCAAATCACATTCAGCCAGACCGAACCAAGTCCACAGCATTTTAGAATCAATTTATTCTCAACAATACAAAAACCAACTGGTTTTTAATACCAGCGTTATGTCGATACACCCCATACTGTTAACACAGGAGCCGTCATTGAACAACAAGCCTAATTAGAATGATAAAGCTTTTAAAAAAATCAAACACTTGGTTCGCTTTGGCTGATCGAAAAATGGCGTTTTCACGAAAACCATCCTTGAGAAGAATGTTTAGAACTTGATTCAGACTTAACGACTGACCTTCAGCAAGGTAATATGGCCTAGAAGTAACGCGCTTGGTTATCACTCAGATGATCCAAGTTCGAATCTCTTTCGTGCTTTTGAAAACTTTTTTGTACTTAGTGCACTTTGGCAGAACATTTTCATGGTTTTCTTCGACCAGCATAAATTTGAAGTACACAAATTGCTCCACATTCACGTCTCAGGACCTCAGGGCATGATAGGACATAATCACTCTTGCTTTGTGCCTCCACATGCACCGCTTATGGAGAAAAAGCATGGATGGAAAAGGTTGAGCTGCGAGGGCTTCCGCCGTTCATATTTCAAACTATTTTGAGACCTTCGTGCTAACATACTATACGCGTCCTCTTTGATTCATGTAAAGGATTGTGGGTGATATCGATTTCAACTTGATAGACGATGAAAAATCGACATTTTTTTCACTATCCAACTGGGTTTATCTGAAACAAAAAAACACATTCAGCCAAACTGAACTATATACCATTTTCTAATGTTTTTTATCAGCCAGAGTGAACTGAGTGCAAAGTATCAAGAAATAAAATGTTATTATATCAATAATTCCAAATAATTTACGTGTATTCTTCATTTCAGATGGTTAATGAAGGCTTGTAAGTTACATGTGTGCGGAAAAGTTTCAAATAATCTCCGCTGTTGTTAATTTGTGAGTGGTTGAACTTTTAGCTTAATTATCTCGGAATAATCTTTTTGGCGCTTAGTTCGGTTTCGCAGAACCCCGGCCAACTAGCCTCATGTTTTACTATTTAATCCATTCATTGCATACATACAGGCGATAAATGCATACACTAAATTCTTTTTTTTACACGATCTTTTTTTACGCGGTTTTATTTTACACGATTTTTTTTTTACACGATTTTCTCGAAATTACGCGATGTGTTTTTGGAAAGATTCTTCTCTCGTGGTCGCAATTTACTTCCGATGGGGCTCAAATTTCTACCAAAGATCTCTCTTATCATCCTTGATACCCTGTCAAAATTTTAGGACGATCCGATAAAAAAAGTTTCGAAAACTTTTTTTACACGATTTTTTTTACGCGGAACAAAAAATCGCGTAAAAACAGAATTTAGTGTACTTCATTAACCAATGATTAATCAGTGATTAAACCCTTTTTGAATGATTGAATGAGCTAAAAGTAAATAAGTTGCGCCTAAAAGTATGCAATGAACAAATTAAATACTAAAGCACGATTGCTATTTTATGTGATTAAAGCAAATTTACTTAAGAGTTTACTATATATTTATGAAAACTTTGATTAATCACTATATTTAATCAAAAAACTGTGATTAAAATTGAACGCTCTGCAACAAAGCATCCATAGCTTTAGGATTCATCTTCAGAGTCGCAAATAATTTCTCCGATATCCACTGATTGAAATCGCTCTATTCCTCTTTAGTTCGTTCTACGATGGAGTATTGTTCCGCAGTTTGAAGCCCAGCATACAATAATGGAGCAGAAAGAATAGAATCTGTCCAACGCCGTTTTCTTCGCTTTGCGCTTCGCAAATTACCATGGAGAGATCCATTTCGTCTGCCAAGCTACGAAAGCCGATGTCAACTGATTTACCTTGAACTACTTCGCACCAGAAGGGACACCATACCTTACCTCACCGATCAGGCTGAGGCCTGGGTTGCCTCTGCTGTACATAGTAGCCTTCTCCATTCCACTCGGTCCATGGCTGTTTGTCTCCAGTTCCGCACTCTGCGTAGGGTCCGCAGATCGTCCTCCACTTGGTCGACCCACCTAGCTCGCTGCGCACCACGTCTTCTTGTACCGGTCGGATGAGTCTCGAGAACCATTTTAGTCGGGTTGCTCTCCGACATCCTGATGACGTGACCCGCCCACCGTAGCCTCCCGATTTTCGCGGTGTGGACGATTGTTGGTTCTCTCAGTAGCTGATGCTGCTCGTGGTTCATTCGCCTTCTCCAAGTCCCGTCTTCCATCTGCACTCCGCCGTAGATGGTACGCAACACCTTCCGTTCGAAAATTCCAAGGGCGCGTTGGTCTTCTGCACGTATGGTCCATGTTTCGGGCCCATAGTGGACTACTGGTTTAATCAGCGTTTTGTAGATAGTTAACTTCGTGTTACGGCGAACTTTATTCGATCGTAGAGTTCTGCGGAGTCCAAAGCAAGCACGATTTCCTGCCACAATTCGCCTCTGAATTTCTCTGCTGGTGTCGTTGTCGGCGGTCATCAGTGAGCCCAAGTACAGGAATTCTTTAACCGCCTCGATTTCATTACCGCCGATATAAATTCGGGGTGGTGAGCGCGGTGATTCCTCCCTGGAGCCCTTTGCCATCATGTACTTTCGTCTTCGACACATTAATGACTAATCCGATTAGCCTGGCTTCACTCTTTAGTCGGATGTACGTTTATGTTTATCCCCGCTCTCCTTATTACACCCTCTAAAGTGATGTTGAACAGCAAGTGCCGTCGTACCAGTCGTTTCGGTGATTCGGAATCGCGAAGCCTAGTGCTGCAGCCGAGGTACTACCTATGGCAGATCGGATGTCCCTCCAGCCATCTTCAAGTGTAGCTGCGCCAAGCTGCTCTTCATACGCGCCAACTTGTGACGTAGTTGGGGGGGCGAGGCCTCTCATAATCAACCAAATTCCTAAAATTTCGACGCAGTTCATCTAGTTTAGGCATATTTACGTGAAAACTAGTGCATTGAGCTAAAAAAAGTTGAATTTTGTCCAATTTTGGAGAGCTTCGCCCCCCCAACTATAGTATACGTATACGTCACAAGTTGGCGCCTATGCTGCTCTTCCGTTGGTAGGGCCACAGCTAGCTGCTGCGCGTAGTCTTGAGCCACTTCTACGTTACGCAGCTGCTCGATGTTGAGCCGCGGCGTTTCGACTTCGACGCGTGGTATTAACCGTCGAAAGTTTTGAGCGCATATGTACATACCTACAGCTACTAAGTAGTCATCCGAATCTATATTCGTACTGCGGTATGTGTGGACATTGGTTATATCCGAGAAGAATTTAGCGTCGATTAGAACATGGTCGATTCGGTTTTCTGTTTGATGGTCGGGTGATCTCTGATCTCCAAGTGGCTTTGGGGAAGAAAGTGCTTCGGACTACCATACCACGCGGGGCTGCAAAGTTTACACATCGCTGGCCGCTATCATTCGATACGGCGTGTAGGCTGTTTCGCCCGATTACCAGTCTGTACATTTTCTGCCTTCTTACCTGCGCGTTCATGCCGCCGACAACGATTTTCACGACACGCGGCGAGCAACCATCGTATGTAAAACGCTTCTTTCTCGTCATCAGGCCTCCCTTCGTGTGGGCAGTGGACGTTGATGATGCTGTAGTTTAAGAAACGGCCCTATCCCCCTATCACCATGGCTTTATTGCCACCAAATTCTGCAAAGTGCTCTCCGTTCTCACTTATTTCTCCGAGAACAAGGCGTCTCATGAGGTGCTTATAGTCCGATTCGTCGGAACAGGTCGGAACAATCCTTCGTGTTGAATTTTAATTTTCATTCCATAATTTATAAGACAGTTTTTCCACTTGTCCAAATCACGTTTGAACGTTTCCATATGTTCGACGTTATATAAATTCGATGGTTTATGAATTTATAAATTCATTGGAGACGGATGGGTCACATAAGCCCAGCCGTGAAAACCGACCTTTATGAACGTGCTCTAAACCAGCGAGGTTGCATCAAGAAAGGCGAAAATGCCGTCTCCAAAAGGTTAAATAAGTCAATGTTCCTTGATAACTTGCGCATGTTTTATGGGCCGCGCATGTACAACGCATCGATTACATATATCAGGGGTTTTCAGACATTCCGGCTCGCGGTGCACTTTTTGGAAATCAATCGCTCCGCGGTGCACATGCTCATTATTGTAAAAAAATCCAAATTCTTCAAAAAAAACTTTCGTATTTTTCATAACAATTCCAAGGTGCATACACTCGTCATTAGTTTTCCCTGCACCAATTTTGACACTGTCTTACGTTTTTTCATCACTTATAGTGAAGTGACACAGTTATTTGACTTGGAAAAATTCATGCTCAGAATATTGCTGGAAACCCAAGTAGCACACTTGTCACAGAAACGTCACGGCGGCGCAGGTTTTTGTAGCGCAGAAGTCACTGTGAGTTAACTCTAACAAATAAACACTTACTTACTAGAAGTAAGTCACAGCGACTTCTGCGCAACAAAAACCTGCGCCGCCGTGACTCTTCTGTGACAAGTGTGTTACTTTGGAACTTTCAGACAAGATCTTAATAAATGCTTTATGAAATCTTGAGCTGAATTAGTGGTGTTTTGTTTTTAAGAACCTTGGTGAAGTCCTTCCAAGACTACTGAATTATTTCAAGCAGTAGCGTCTCGTAACCTCACTTTTTACCTTTGTAACTCAGGATCAGAATCAAATTGAAAATGGACGGAAACGACAATTCTCATGATTTCTACAAATTACGAGCTATTTAAAAAAAAAGACACGGACACGTTCAAAGCTTCCAGTGAGCTATTCGCCCTTTGAAGGAAGCACGACACTAGACATCGGACTAGCATGCAACGCCAAGTGGCACAGCCGAAAACTTTTCCTGACAGCTGCGGCGGGAATCGAACCCGAGCTCCTCAGCACGATGTGACAAAGAGCTTGGTGACCCTAGCCGCACGACCACAGAGCCGCATATTTGATGACAAAATTCATGAATTTACGTTCGTTGGACAGGTAGGTTTGAGGTTAGGGAATTGCCACTAGATTTTTTTGATACACGTTTTTCCAAGGATTTCTGAAAAATTTCTAGTAAGACAATTGGCAGCTTTATTTTGAGAACTTTGGCATATATTGATAATGTTTTTGATAAAGGAAGTTGTTGTGTATTGTGGAGTTGTGTGTTCACCTGATTTCAAGATCAGTGATAGATTCCTTCTCTGGTATTAAGCAAAGTCACAGGAATATTAGTAAGATTTCTTCTAAGATGTTTTTAGCGCATTCATTGAAGATACATTTCAGATGCCTTGTAGGGTAGGTACTTGTGTGTGAATGTCCATTACGAGTTCTTGGAAAAAATAATATTTATTAGAAGAGTATTGGCAGACTTCTTCCATGATTCTTCGTGAATATCTGAGACGGTTTTTGCTGGACAAAAGGTTAACTCGCCGGCTGAAATGATGGAAATTTTACTCTCCAAGGTAGGAGCACCATATATAGTTCAGTTGTTCTAATTAAGTCGAATTATTTTCATGAAATCGGTAATGAATTTCAATTTATATTTAAATATGCAAGACTTTTCAGAAGTGCTGTGGTGCACTTGTCATGACTTCGCGGTGCACCAAGTGCACCGCGGTGCACGATCTGAAAACCGCTGACCTATATGATAATCGAATTAGAGTTGATGGAATTTAAAATCCCTATATAAATGCCTTTACATTTGAAACGTGTGATATGTTTTAATTATACGAAATCCGCTTGTTAACACGCAACTATTTTTTTCACGTCGCTCATCTTCCCTAAAACATCAAATCATTTCACTTTCATTCTACCCACCAAGATGTCTCCGTCATGCTTGTTTCCAACTGCCACTTTTAATTACCAATAACTAACCTTCCAGAGGCAATTCCGAAACATTAAAACAGTATTAATTATCTCACGGATCGATCGCAACAGAAGCGCTATAACGACGGCCGACGACGGGAAAGTCGATGACATGTGAGGATCTTCGTTTGAATTTACAGGGGAAAATGTAGCAAGCAAGCAAGCGCTAGAAAAGGATGCTTCTCGCAAGCCGAAAAGGATACGTTATGCTGAAGTCCTTGGTATTATGAATGAGACTTAGATTTTTTTGGAGAATGGAAAACCTATTTTTTGTAACGTTGTAACTCATTCCAAATGTTTCAGAATGCTTTGCCGTTGAGTAAATAACAGTTTTGAAAAAGTTCCCACATTCTTCTCATTCGGAACGGAGTCTAACCGTAAACAGATTTTCCTACGAAAATGCGCGTTTTCCACTGCGTAAGTGCTTATTAATTAGGGAATAAAATCGAACATTAAAACTCGCTTAAGTGGCATACAAACGCATTTTCGTTTCCATTACTCAGTGGGGTATGTTTGTGGAAAACTTGAACATGAATGATGTAAGAGCGAGAGCATTTATATGATCGTATTAACTTATATGATAATAAAATATCAAGAAGAATTTCACAAAAGTTTGCTAATACCTACAAGTATGATCAAATGAAAAAAAAAATACTACACATTAGCCGTGATTTAACAATGGTGGTACGATACAGAACTTTGACAAGAGCTTTGCTCTATAAAAAAATAAATTTAAAAAAATGGCATTGACCCTAGTATCACAGAACAGATGTGTATCTTCGAACAAATGTGAAGTTTCGAGGTGGAAGTCTCGAAATTTTCACTTGGAAGACTAGATTGGAATGAATTTCCAAGGGAAAATAAAAAATCATCAAAGCGTGCTACGCCGCCTCCCTATGCTCGCTGCAGGCTAAAGCTTGACTTCCACCACCAGGTTCGCTAGTGTTGAGCTATCAAACGGGCGGTGCTTTTCGTGACGAAGATTCACCCCCGTGCTAGTATTTAGTATGTTGGGGTCAATACGACCCAGACAGCCACGCTTAACGTGCACTACACAATTGTGGTGCGAAAAACCTAAAATCTTAGGAGGGTTAATACAAAATGAATTTTAATTAGTTCAACCAAAGACATTTGTTTTCTATTTTCATTCACCCCACTGTGGACGATCCGTGTGTGTCACAACGTAATAAAAAAGATGAGCTGGAAACGCTCATTTAGCACGATTTTTTTCCTTTCGTGCTTGTTCTCTATCCATCGCGTACAACTCAACTCATAGTATGGCAGGTCCTGAACTATATTAACACCATGTTGAGTGCGTTAGGTGACATGCCACGGACCGTTGGAATTCGTTGGTTGAAAAGTGTGGGAAACCTGCCGATGATGGAATAAATGTAGAGAGCTACCGTTTGTAGATGAACCCTCAGACCGCTGCTGTAAGCATATGAAGCTGGAACCGAAAGTAAAAAAAAAACTGCTGTCGCAACCTGCTGTGTTTCTCTGTCAGAAGTGATCCGAATGATGGGACTATGCTTCAATATAGGTATCTCTAAGGATTTATGGTTTCAAACCGTATAAGGATGCACTTGCGGCAATAAATTTTAATATCGTAGAATGAATAATGAGATGTGGACCTTTATTTTGACAAAGTACAATGACTTCTATATTATATAAAAATTTCACAGCACATAGTTTAAACTAAATACTATTAAACATGTTTATCTAAATAAGGTTGTAATACAAATATTTTAATCAATGCAGCTAAGTATACTGAACAGTGAAATAGGGAGACTTGATCCCTCGAGGATTACACACACACACATTATATGTATGAAAAATTAAATTCCATCCGGAAGCCTCAATTTGCTTGAAATTCTATAATATTCAATGATAAAATGCATCAGATAATTATTATGTATTTTCAAAACACAGCATATTCTTATTTACAAATGTAAGGAAATCAAGAAGGAAATCTTAAGCCTTCAGTACACGCTTTGCCAAGTGTGCAAATTTTTCCGCACGCATGACACAGCAGGCCAACAACGGTCGGCCTGACATTGACAAAATATTGGAAATGTCAAGCGTTTGCTTTGATGTTGGTTGAAGCGTGCGGAAAAGTTTGCACACTTGGCAAAGCGTGCACTGAAGGCTTTACCAACAATCAATATGCAACTGGCATTACGCCCGTGACTCCAGTTACATCGATTTTCAATGACCCCAATCCCCCAGTACATCATTTTTAAATGGATACAAGAAGGCGGCGCTTTTGACGCTTCGCGCTGTCAATCATAGCTACCTTCGTCCGTTCAAAATTTCGTAAACAGCTAGTGGATACAGTCTCTCTCTCTCTTCTTGGCGTAACGTCCCCATTGGGACAAAGCCTGCTTCTCAGCTTAGTGTTCTATGAGCACTTCCACACTTATTAACTGAGAGCTTCCTCTGCCAATGATGATTTTGCATGTGTATATCGTGTGGCAGGCACGAAGATACTCTATGCCCAAGGATGTCAAGGAAATTTCCTTTACGAAAAGATCCTGGACCGACCGGGAATCGAACCCGTCACCCTCAGCATGGTCATACTGAATACCCGTGCGTTTACCGCCTCGGCTATATGGGCCCATATAGTACATATGGATACAGTGTTACAGTAAATTTTTCAAATCTATCCTAACTTGGATACCCGATCACCGAATTATCGTATATATTCTTTTCTCTTCAGCAACTGAAGATCCCGTCTCTGTCCGGAATGGTTTCCAGGGTGCTCGCTTACAAGATGAATTAGACCAGTGACAGTGAAAACAGATTTCCGCGGGATTTAACAAAATGAATAAAAACTTCAAGCCCGAAAAGATTGGCATGATCAAGGGCATGATAGATACCGGTCACCAGTACAAAGTATGACAACTGCCGTTTATTCAAATATAAAAGCCGCGCATGGTGCGTAGAACATTTTAATTAAAACAAAAAACATCCTAGCTACAATTTTTGAATGTAATTTCTATTTATGATTATAGAAATACATCATTCAGTTTATAATACAATTTTGAGTTTTGTTGTGTATTTTTACGCTTTGGGACTTCTCTGAACAATACTGCTGTGTGTTTTGTCAATACCATTTTTCTGGTGATTTTCGGCCACATTGATTGATCATGGGTTATGACAAATCTGTCGTATCTAACGGCCAGTTAGACCCAAGTACGCCGCTGGAAAGTCAACTGTTCCCCGAATGTACCACATCATCGAGGATGCTACGGATCCCTCCCGTAACACAACTTCTCTACTAATCGCTCCTGCCCGTCACCTCGGTATCACTATCGAAGCCATATTCCCGCCGACAAAGCGACGCCCTTTTGTCTATGGTACCAAGATAAGGTACCCATGGACTACCATGAGTAGTTTGTTGATAGTATGTACTCCGTACTCTGTCAAAACGCCCTGAGACCCGGAATCTGAAAGAGGTCTTGAGTGTGCATCCCGGAGGCTACCGTAAGCTCAATACCAACAGCCTGGGGTTATCTTCTGGTTCCTATCTGGGATTGTACTTTAGTCCGGGGTCCAAAGAGGTCTTATCACCGGTACTAGCATTAACGACGCGGGCTGTACATCTACGTTTGGGGCGGCGTCAACTACTCTCAGAGTGAAATCTAGGATAGTGAAATTAGGATGGAATAGGGATACTTGACGTATCAGAAGATAGAAATAAACAAACATGAAAATTTCGTTATCTTGGTTACCAGTTTCCAATTTGTTTTGTTCGCTTTGATGGAGTGGCGAAATAAGCGTCGCTTCAAGCGAAATAAGAAGCGGGCGAATTTTCCTGGGGGAAAGTGGGGGAGCGAATGGCGTCATGAAAATGTACTGATTTATTCCTCACATTTACATCTTGAAGTTAAATCTATGGCTTTACACTAAATTTATCAAAATACAAGAAAACTTGGACAGAAAATGAATATGAAGTCTCTGGAATTATTTTCTCATTAAATAAATCATGTGACGGTCACGTGAGCCGTGTTCAAGTTCAAACACTGGTTGGTGTTTGAACACAGTGCACTATGTAGCTAATAGCAACAGCGAACTTTGTTTTCACTCGTTCATCATCGCTGAGAAGCGCCTGTCGGTCGAGATTTTCGCAAGGTATTCACAACGATGTCGCCGTTGGATACAAAGTATTTATTTGCAGGGCTTACGAAATTATCTGCTAATGTTTGATGCAGTCAGGTTTTCTCTGTTTTTAGAGATGTCCACCAAGGTCTCAACTCACTTTCCATACATCTCTAAACCAATAATGGGGCTCCTCATATTGGGAAGAACCCTTAACATTTCCCGTGACGGAAATGCTTCCTACTAGTCCAGTCGATGCCCATCTGAGCCACGGCGTCGTTGAAAAGAAATCCATGTCCATCCACCGTACACCAAATATCCAACATCCAACTCAAAGACATTTACCTCCATTGCAAAATTCGCTGAAATGATGGGAAAATGCAGTGGGTAATGAAGCAAATTGATGCATTTAAGTAAATGTAGCAGGACCATGGTGGTTCAATTAGGCGCTCATCGACCCAGAGGACACGCAGACGGCAGACGAATTTTCTTGCTCTAGGTCTCAACTGTCAAGTTTGAACACCGTTGCGTGAGCAATCTAGTTACCTAGATTTTGATCAAAGGTGTGAACACGCTCTTAAGAGCAATCCGGAAACATTTTCGGCACGCTCACAGCACATGAGCGTTCAAAATGCATCTCTCAGTATGACCCATTTTTTGTGAAATACATCATAAGATATGCCTCCATATAAACACAGTTTTGAAAACTTCAACAACAATTTAAAGTCCTTCTGTTGTGTATAAACTTACAATAGATGTTAACCTGCTATTCTGTTCGAAAATTGAATCTAGTTTTGTGTTTTACTTAAAATTACAGTCGAATCAAGAAAAAGGGATCAAGTGTACCCAGTCTCCCTATTGAAAAGTGTGGTAGTTTAGTATTGATCAAGTAGGCCAAGCATAGGACTCAACTCATTACTTATTGAACTGTCAAGAAGCAAGTATGGAACTCACCACAAAATGGCAACGAGGATGGGATCCCTGAGAAGATGAACAAAAACGAAGAATTAATCGAAGGAGAAAGACACTCGGAGGATCTAGGCGAGGAAGTTCCTACAAGTTCCATCACCAAGCCCACAAAGGAATTCATCCGTTCAAGTGCACCTGCGGCAAAATTTACCAACGGAACACGAAGCTCCAGGTTCACATCTGGTGGATCAAAAGTGAAGTCCCAATAAAGTCCCTCATGGACAACCTTCGGGTTGGTCTGGTGAGGGCATGACAAGTAAAGTCCCTCATGAACAACCTTCGGGTTGGTCTGGTGAGGGCATGACAGAATAAAGTCCCTCATGGACAACCTGCAGGTTGGTCTGGTGAGGGCATGACAAATAAAGTCCCTCATGGACAACCTTCGGGTTGGTCTGGTGAGGGCATGACAAATAAAGTACTTCATGGACAACCTTCGGGTTGGTCTGGTGAGGGCATTACAAAATAAAGTCCCTCATGGACAACCTTCGCGTTGGTCTGGTGAGGGCATGACAAAATAAAGTCCCTCATGGACAACTTTCGGGTTGGTCTGGTGAGGGCATGACAAATAAAGTCCCTCATGGACAACCTTCGGGTTGGTCTGGTGAGGGCATGACAGAATAAAGTCCCTCATGGACAACCTTCGGGTTGGTCTGGTGAGGGCATGACAAATAAAGTACTTCATGGACAACCTTCGGGTTGGTCTGGTGAGGGCATTACAAAATAAAGTCCCTCATGGACAACCTTCGCGTTGGTCTGGTGAGGGCATGACAAAATAAAGTCCCTCATGGACAACTTTCGGGTTGGTCTGGTGAGGGCATGACAAATAAAGTCCCTCATGGACAACCTTCGGGTTGGTCTGGTGAGGGCATGACAGAATAAAGTCCCTCATGGACAACCTTCGGGTTGGTCTGGTGAGGGCATGACAAATAAAGTACTTCATGGACAACCTTCGGGTTGGTCTGGTGAGGGCATTACAAAATAAAGTCCCTCATGGACAACCTTCGGGTTGGTCTGGTGAGGGCATGACAGAATAAAGTCCCTCATGGACAACCTTCGGGTTGGTCTGGTGAGGGCATGACAAATAAAGTACTTCATGGACAACCTTCGGGTTGGTCTGGTGAGGGCATGACAAATAAAGTCCCTCATGGACAACCTTCGGGTTGGTCTGGTGAGGGCATGACAAATAAAGTCCCTCATGGACAACCTTCGGGTTGGTCTGGTGAGGGCATGACAAATAAAGTCCCTCATGGACAACCTTCAGGGTTGGTCTGGTGAGGGCATGACAAATAAAGTCCCTCATGGACAACCTTCGGGTTGGTCTGGTGAGGGCATGACAAAATAAAGTCCCTCATGGACAACCTTCGGGTTGGTCTGGTGAGGGCATGACAAATAAAGTCCCTCATGGACAACCTTCGGGTTGGTCTGGTGAGGGCATGACAAATAAAGTCCCTCATGGACAACCTTCGGGTTGGTCTGGTGAGGGCATGACAAATAAAGTCCCTCATGGACAACCTTCGGGTTGGTCTGGTGAGGGTGTAGCACGCAAATTGCGGCTAAGAGTTTTCCCGTCTTCTGCTTCGTTCCCTGGCTCCGAAAACAGACGGCTTAAGCGCCACCTCCGAAGAGGACCGTCTGTCGAGTTATGTTTGCCCGGCAAGAAACCCAACCTCAGGGCGGGTTTGTTTTATAAGAGACCAAATAGCGATTTAGGGACGATACAGAAAACTCAAAAGTACGGCTAATCGAGATATCTCACTTATAGAGGTCGCCTTAAGCGATTCTCAAAATATGGTTGATGCTAACCGTCGTTCTACCAACTCACAAAGACACCACTCACGAGTATCATCATTGGAAGAGCTCACCAATTCAAATTTTCCTGTTAGCTTCGGACACGTGAGTGGAGAGACTGATTTCCCAGGCAGTCTATCCTGGCGTACAAAAATTAACTAAAAAAAACAGGTAGAACGACGCGAACGTGAGAAATCTCGAAGACCAAAAATCTGTTACAGGGAAAGCACTAACATTTCACAAAAATACAGCATGTTTGAAGGTAACGACAAAGCTAACGAAACATTTATTCGAAATTTGATAACCTAGGTTTTATTCATGTTCCTTTCCATGCTATTTCATCTTCTACTACTTCCTAGCTTTCCCTACGTGTGTGCGGTTTAAATTTGTTATCCTACTCTGGTTTTATCGACAGTAATCGATCCAAAAACTTTCTTCTCCGAGCTCGGTTAGTGTGTGGAGTTTAACGCATGCGCATGGTTAATTAGGATTGGTTTGATTTTACTCACGGTACCCTTTTTAGATTCGCATCAATGCTGTCGACAAAGAAGAAGCGACGGTGTGGCGGTCGACGGACGGCTTGGTAAAACAGAATGCTATTCTTAGCGCATCCTCGCTGGTGGTATTGCGACGATGGCACCAAATGCGTGCGACGCGCGGCGGTCTGAAAAATGCGCCTTTCTCGCTGCCGGTCGCTAAACGGACCGGATCACCGGCGCAGTTGCTTCTCGGTGTCGATGACGATGGGGGTCGTCGATGGCTTCGTGGGTACGGTGACTACCGCATGGCCGACTTAGGAAAACGTGGGATTCTCGCCGCCTCCGGTGGTGAAGGTTCGTCGATGGCGGAGCGACGATGGGGGTCGTCGGTGGCTTGGTGGGTACGGTGTCTACCTCATGAACACCGAACAAAAACGTGGTTTGGCCGCTCTGTCGGAACGGTTGTTCCCTTCCGGCTTTCCCCTCAAACCGGGACTTTTGAACGCTGAAGCGTGGGGTCGAGAGCGCGTTTGGCGAAAAAGGTGCGGTGTGCCGAGCTTTCGGCCGTGGATCAAATCCTGAATAAAAAGCCGTCGAACGGCTGTTCGACACGTTTAACGAAAAAGTTTACTCCACACAACAAAAAATATCAATTACCTTTTTCTATTCACTAACACGCACACACAATCTACTTGACCGCACGTAACCTTTTGGCTTAGGTTATTGAACTTGCTAACTAACGGAAAGGAACGAAAAGTAACATTAATTTAATCTTTAAGACTTCTCACATTTCAACTATTACCAAATTAAACACACCGCGACACTAAACTTAGAACACGCACTCCCGCCTCTTCCACGGTCCAGGTCAAAATGGACGAGTAGAAGTTCTGTTGGTCCTCAGATAAGGTCGGATTCCAAGACTTCGTGGCCGGAAATACGTAAAATTACCGAAGTAATTTTACGATCTTTTCAAACGACAATTCTCATCAACCACGAATGAGAACCGAATAAATTGCTATCTCTTTCACTTTCATACCCATCTGAATGATCTGTATCGCTCCATCTATTTTTAAATACCCGATCCAATTTTATCGAGAGAGTTCGGGCTTGAACATTGAACCTCGAGATTGTTCGGGTTTCGTGGTGTAGTGGATAGAACGGCAGGAATTTTATTTACATGTATTATAATATAGACTATAGACTTGTGAAGGCGACTTGCATGCAAGTTGTATGCGGTTTTGAAGTGCATGTCATTTCGAATGGTGACATTGAATATCGCAAAACATTTATAGTGAACTTTGGAATATAGTACATTTGACAATGAAAACAATAAATTGAATTGAAAAATAAATTAACACGGATAATAAATTAACATTGAAGAACATCAAAATACATTTAATTTATTATACAATTTATGTACATTTTATATACATTTCATCTGATAAAGAATAAATCTTAAAATAATATTTACAACAAAGTGACCATGCTACAAGGGCATGACAAAATAAAGTCCCTCATGGACAACCTTCGGGTTGGTCTGGTGATGGCATGACAAATAAAGTCCCTCATGGACAACCTTCGGGTTGGTCCAGTGAGGGCACGACAGAATCGATGTCCCTCACGAAGGACTGGAATTAAAATATTCGGCCATTTTATATATCAAACGCTCATTTCATCATTAAGAAAAGGAGATTTGGTAGTTTAGTATTGATCAAGTAGGCCAAGCATAGGACTCAACTCATTACTTATTGAACTGTCAAGAAGCAAGTATGGAACTCACCACAAAAAGCATCCAGGAAATGCCGAAATTTCTTTCGGTATTTTCTTGTCAGCTTTAATACTTGCAGCATATTTATGATATAATACAAGTGTTAAAATGGCCAGGCCCATTGTTCAGACTTGGGTTTCAATATAATTCGAAAATTCGTACATATCAGATTATCCACTTATGAATACTTTATGAATGTTACGTTTTTGTCACTATCCATTTTTATCACTATCCTTTTTCGTCACTAGCCGATTTCGTCAACATATTATTCCGCTTTTGTCAACATGAAAGTTCTATCAAAAAAGTACCCTCGAATACTTGTTATTTAAAGTTTAACATTAGTCTTGAGGCAATGCATACATGAATGAGTTAAAAGTAGCTACCCATAATGACATAAAATACGAATGCGTCACAGTAGGGGAGGCTGAAGAGACTTGACCCCTGGGGAGACTTGTTTTGGAAACTGAAACAATAATTTAAAGGCTTAATAAATATGTAAAATTTGCAATAAATGTTTACCTGGCATTCTGTGCAAAAAAAAACAGATCTAGTTTTGGTGGGAAGAATTAGCTTAAGTTAAAATTCAAAATAGAAATAAATTTTAAAAAAATAGTTTTGTATTTTCCTTAACCGTAGTGTGGCCAGCAAAAAAAAACACCCGTAGAAGGCCGGCAGGGTACCCGGGTACCCACGAAATGGAAATGATCATATCTCAGCGATTTTTCCACCGATTTTAAAAGTTTTTGCCTCATTCAACTCAGAAATTCATTATCCATCGAGATCGTATTTGGTTGGACCGGTCCGATCACCATAGGTACCGGAAAATCCGGATTTACGGATCCATGTTTTATACAATACAATTTACGGGATTTTCGGTAGGTTAGTAGCAATTTCGGTACCTTCGGTTGCTTTGGCATATTGTATCTGACCGGCCTGGAATCATAAAACGTGTTGATTTTGAAACTGTGATTTTAGCGGGATTTTAAGACGTTTGTCCTTAAGAAAGTGGGAGAGAGAGAGAGAACAGCATATTAGAACTGGAAAGTAGCTGGATTAATCTACAGAAGACCTTACTTACATCGGATCTTAAGTGGGAAATTAAAACAAACTGTATAAAAATGACATGCCAAGTTTGACTTTTATTCAACTTCGGTTTAATATCAATGACGATACAAATTTTGACAATCAGGTTCGCGGCTACCTCTATAAGAATTTCGGATAAAATTCTTCAATGTTTACACATTTCCCTCCCACTTACAGACTACACTTACTCTGCTATCGCATATTATGTTTCCGAGAGACTAGACTGCGTTGTTCACTTTTCAAGCTTACCCTAGATAGCCTGCCACATTACCTAATTCTTTCCATTAATTGCCGACTCGTTTTTTTTTTTTCGTTTTTGAGAATTAAAATTCATGGAATCGATTTTACTTATTGTGGATACAAAAATGTTGGAACTGAGGATCTACCTAGTTTAAAGTCTTTTCAGTGTGGATACGGGGATTATAGCCTTATTAAGTTTTACACTACTATTTAACAACCAATTAACTACCTATTAATATTTTTTTTTCTCTTAGAAACGAGTGTTTGTGTCGTGGAAATCATTCCATATCAAACGATTGGCAAAATGCTGTGCAATCGACCTTCCCAGAATATTGCTCTGTTTTCATAAAATTGAATCATAATGTCATCAAAAGTGATGAGCTTTGCAGACTCCATGTAAAAGTTGAGCTAAAAATATCCTCCCGAAGTTACCTGTCATCAAAAATGCTTGTCCAATAAGTTGTGCTTATAAATTAAATGCCACATTGGGACGATTGGCGATTGTTGTTATTCCAAACAACTTGGTATCATGCCAAATGGGTCTGTGCCATATGGCATAATGCCGTTTGGCATAAGATCACTTGGTATAAAGACGACCTTATGCCAAATGACGCTCCAGTTGACCTTAAAAGTTGTTCAAAACAGATCGAAGGCTGATTTATGCCTACATGATCTTTTAACCTTCCGTAACTCGCGCGATTGGCCACCACCGCCAGGATCACGCTAATGGGGAGTACAAAAAGCGAGATTATTTCAACGTGTTGTACAAAATACAACAGCGCGATCGCTGTTAATATACATAGGTAATAACGGTTCTTCTGTTAGATGACAAATAGGACACCTCCAATCGTAGATTAATCTTAAACTAAAGATAGCTGAAAAATGTATTCTCATCAACACCCCAAATACTGTCGATGGTTATATTGCCTACATTTACAATCATATTGTTCGATTCCGAGATGGTCGATCACATGTGGCATGAACCCTTTTTATGGAATGACCCTCCATAGTGCCTTCATAATTTATCAAATTCTAGCCATCTAGTGGAAACTATCATACAAAATATTAATCACGCAACATCATTCTGTGGAAAAAGGAAGTGGAATTGTGAAGGGATCTAAAAAAATTGTCTATTCTTCTGCACGGTTCACAGTAGGCCAGCCCAATGTGCAGCGGATGGAAACGGCTTTTTCAGTCGTCTCGGATGGGCAGCGGGTGCGCCTCCGAGTTGAACACGTACTTATCCAGATCGATCTCGTTCCGATCGTCACTGAACAGCAGATAAAAGTATTTCAGCGTTTCGCCCAGCCAGAAACTTTCCATCATGTCTCGAGGGCGGGTGTTGAGAGGATTTTTAACATTTCCGATGGACGTATACCCGTTCTTCACTTTGGTATACTTGTTGAAGGCCTCAAAGATGGTCCAACCCATGTCCTGATAGGTTTTGTTACCGGTGATGGCGTAGAAGTAGTATAAACTCTCGATGAATTCTGGCCGTAGAAGGTTGTGAGCGTCATTCGTTTTCACGTAGATGTCCGAATCGGATTCCCCATTCAGATTGAAGTAGGAAATTTCCGGAGCCAACTGGGTTGGCTGCTTCATGTAGGTTTGATAGCATGTCTCCAAAAGATCGTTTGCCAACTTTAGATGGCTCTTTGGCATGCCATTTTTGTAGCCTAAGAGCAGCGTGCCCGGTAGATAGCACGTAAGATGATCCATTTTCGGTTTGAAATCTTTACCGTTGATAAGTTCTCCGATGTAGAGGTGCTTTTCTCTAGGTGTGACACGGACCAACTGATGTAATACCCCTCCGATCGCTGTTCGATAATCATCAGCAAGGCTGCAGAGAAACACCAATTAGATAAAGTTTCTCATAATATAGTAGACACCGATACTTACAAATCATCATTCTTCTTTCCGGTTTGGATCCACTGCTTTACGAGATACTCATAATAGGAATCAGCACGAGCACCAAGAGAAATTGTTGCAAAGTTACGGAACTGTCCAGTGTTCGCGTTAATGAAAATAGGAACCAATCCTTCGTTTTTCTCCAGTTCATGGACTTTGACATTAACCTTGGCAGCAGCCTGTAAAGTATTAGATTGGTATAACGCAACGGTTGATTAATTTCATGCTTTATAAAAATAAGATGGCTATACTGCCGTGAATCGCAAGTCAGTCCCATATGTAAAAAGTAGGCATTGAGAAAATGGCCTCTGAAGTTTTCAAATTCGATTTCTATACGAAACTCTAAAAAATCGCCATGAACTGAAAACTTCTGCGATCATCATGAAATTTTCACATATTGTTTCAAACGTGAAAACGTAACAGTGAAAAATATAAAACTGGCAAAAATAGTTTTAGGTTTTGTACTGGAGGGTGCACAAATTCGTAATGGGACTGACTAGCGATTACATTTCATTATGGGACAATCTGACTTGGTGTTGTTTTTCAATTTCACTGAACAAACAATATTTTTTTTTCACGCGGCTGAAAGATCATCCGAAGAAAGCTCGAAAACGGCCATTACGTCATGTTTGCCCAAAATGCAGATGGGACTGACTTGCGATTCACGGCAGTATAGTGAGGCGAATAAAACACGGCAGACTACAGTGGGCAAGACACGCAGCTCGTATGCCGGAGGAATGACAAGCTAAAACAGCAAGAATAAGCAGAGAACCAAGAAGGGATCGTCGGCTTCGTGAAAGGCCGCGTACATGTTGGCCTTTTGTGGTGAGGAGGACCTTCAGGACTCTAAATGTTCAGGGCGACTGGAAGCAATTGGCCCAGGACCAAGACCAGTGGACACGAATGCTTCATTCGACATACACTCACCAGTGTGAGTGATAGCCAGCCCATCAAGTATCTAGTAAGACTTATGATTGCACCGCCATTCAAAAAACTATATTTTTTGAATCTTCCGTCACCAAACAATCGTCTTTAGCGTGTAGTAATATCTCGTTCTATTATCCCGATCACACCCTTAACAATTTGGCTCTGAATGTTCAGCTAATTTCACCTAGCGTACGAAAATAGTGTCATATCATATGATGCCGCCACGTTGATATGTTTCCGCAGTTACATTATATTTAGAAACGGATGCTAAATTTTCAATAAACTTACCGTTTCAAAAGCGGGATCATTTGTACTTCTGGAAAGATCCCTGAACTCCAACTGCAGCGTTGTTACCTCACTGGTGGAGCTATCCGGTGACCACTTCGGTGGATGCGCTTTCATGGTTTCGATGTTGACATCCGAGTACGGAATACCCGACGGCGAATCAAAGCATGGTAACAGCCGTTGGCCCAAATCCAGAGCCTTATCCAAATACATTTTATCCCCACTCAGATGGTTTGTACTCAGCAATCCTCCCAGCACTCGAATGGTCACTTCGAACAGATTTACGTCTCGATTGACATCAAATCGCAAGTACTGATCGATCCAATTTCGAGCCTCGTCATATTCTTCCTGTAGATCCATTATGTACAACGTGTCTAAGCTATCTACAATGGTCAGTCCCAGTCCGAACCAGTCGGAATAGCTCATTGAGATCGGTTTGAGATTGTCATGGCCCCAAGCAAACTCCTTGTAGCCTCTCCACGAGTGCAGGAATGCTTCTATCACAGCTCGCTGCCTTTCGTTCGTCGGTCCCTGAAATAAGTTCCAGCAATATGAGACCCTTCAATCTAATCCATTCTGAAAATTAAACAAATCTCTAAGAAAAACAAGGGGCTCTGCATTTTGCCAACGTTTTTTTTTTATGTTTCTGATAATATGCACAAACAGAAGCAAGCGGTACATGTGGCAAGCGTGATCAATTTTGTTCTCCTACCTTGAAATCTTTAGCATTGTCACTACGTCGATTCTCCTCCAGCACGTTCTCCTCGTTGTTGTCGACAATTTCCTTTAGCTCGTTTTGTATAACCTGCAACGTGACCCCCTCGTCATTAACCATCTCGCCACCGGCGTTGACCTCCGGTTCGTCTAGCTTCTGTTCTACCAAAGGTTGTCGATTATCGTCATTATTGTTATTAGGCCTGGTATCCATTGCCGGAGGTTCATCAATTATATTTTTACTTTCTTCTCCACGGCCACGCATGTCATTGTTGCTGTTCTGTGACCCAAGCAAGTTGACTTCCTTCACTTCGCTGCCATCCGTTGAACGGAAGCTGCGGCCGGGAATCGGTTTATCATGAAGAGCTGTATCTGCTGCAGCTAAATGTAGGGAGCCTAGATGTTCGTGCTGCATTCAAAATGAATAAGGATGATGCGGTGAAAGAGAAAAAGTTCATAAACACGTGGAGGTATCGAGAAAAGTGCTGAGCAAGCTGGATAAGTGACACAGCAGAAACGAACCACAAACTATGATTAAACCTTTACGCTACAACCCCAGTATCTCAAATATTAAAACACCAAAAACATAACACTATTTACCCGATCTTTGAAAGGAGCGATTTGGATGTGCTCCATTTCTTCGGCAATACGGGACTCCCGACTGGCAGCGTCATCGTACGGGATAAGGAAAAACACGAAAATACACACGGCCACCAGTACGATCCAGATTAGGTTTTTTTGAAAACGAGACAGTTGATTCCAATGCTGAAAAAAAAAAACAAAGTTCAGACATTTTTGATTAACTACTGTTGCAGTTGAAGCTTGGGAAAGTAAAATATGAAATGGACATAATTCAACAAAATGTCATTTTCCAAAATACTGCAACTGATTTTAGCAATGCAAAAATTGCTTTAAAAAAAGGCTCAAACGAAAGCTATACGAAATCGCTGAAACTTTTGTAGAAAGCATTTAACCTTCTTTACGATAAGTTTTGATCGTTGTTCATTGGAGATTTGAGCAGGTTATTACTACAAAAGTTGGAGAAAGTTCGAGATTTTATCAAAATATTAGGGGTACTCACTAAACAGATTAAATTGCTGCATAAGCCATGATTTTCTGCTTATTTGAAATGTTTCATGATTTTGCAAATGAAATAATCAAAGATTGCCTTGGTGATCGCGACGTTTAAGCAGTTCAATCAGTTTACGCTGTTAAGTGAATCCCTCTATTGTGTCCAGTGAATCGCTTTCATTACTGCCTTGATGATCAATAATGCTGTATGGGGTTGATCCGAATACGGTATTGCCAATAGAGATAATAAACTATAGAAGATGAATGTCGCTGACATCGTTGCCGTAACATCTTTTGCTGGCGGAGATACAGGGATTGTCAGAGGAAAAAAGTATGCAGTTTGAGAACAAAGAGAACACCAGCGACACTTGTCCTCTATAGCGTCAAAGTGATAACTAATTTTGTTATTGATAACAACATGAAATTTATTTATTTATTTATTTATTTATTTGTGTTTACATCAACAGACTTTCTGTAGTCCCAATGATATTAAGAACTTAAAACTATTTAAAAATGTCACAAATCACAAACAGAAATTACATTACGAGTCACATGTGTGCAATATTTCCTACTTAAAATTATGTCAAGTTATTGAAAAAGTCAGTGAACCTTCGCTTTATTACGTTCCTTGTCAGATGGAAGTCAAAGACTGATGCCACACGGTTGAAAATACGTTGCAAACCTAGTAGAGCACTTCTTATCCCGTAATTGTTACGGCGAAGTGGAAGCCTCAGCATCGAGCTGTTCCGCAGCAGCCGTGGTTGAACATTGATGTTCACTTGTCGTAATATAGAATCACAATCTATTCGCCCTTGAAGAGTATCGGCCACGGTCAAGGCTCTACAAACATCCCTTCGTACACGCAGAGGTTGCAAATCAATCAACTGACACCGCCTTTCGTAGCTCGGAAGGCGAAGCGGGTCCCTCCATGGTAGCCTACGGAGCGCGTATCGGATAAATCGACGTTGAACTGATTCGATTCGCTCAGTGCCGTTATTGTAGTTAGGACTCCAGACTGCTGATCCGTATTCCAGCGTTGATCTGACGAGGGAGCAGTAGAGCGTTTTCAGACAGTAAATGTCGGTGAAATTTTTCGCAACTCTGAACACAAAACCCAGGGTTCTCGATGCTTTATCTATGACAAAGGATATGTGGTGAGAGTATGTTAGATGCGAGTCCAACAGCACGCCCAGATCTTTAACACACTGCACTCGTCCGATAGGCGTGTCGAATATCTTGTAGTCGAAAGGCACTGATTGCTTTTTTCGCGAGAAGGAGATGCATGAACATTTTTCAGGGTTAACGGTGAGACGATTAACTTTACACCACTCTGCGAAACAGTTGACCTGCTCCTGAAGTAAGCGGCAGTCTGTAATTGAATGGATACGCAGGAATAACTTCAGGTCGTCCGCAAAGGACAGCCGAGGAACTTTGAGAACCAGATGCACGTCGTTGAAGTAGATAAGGAAAATCAACGATCCCAGATGTCTACCTTGTGGTATACCTGACGTAGCGCAAAAACTCGACGAGCGAGAGTCTTCTATTGCCACTATCAATTGACGTTCTGTGAGATATGAACGGAAGCATCTCAGGAGGCTACCACCAATTCCAAGTCTATCAAGCTTAGCAATCGCAATGTCGTGGTTGAGCTTATCGAATGCGGCAGATAGATCAGTGTATATCGCATCCGTCTGAGTGCGCATAGTCATACTATCGGTGATATACGACGTGAAACACAGCAGATTTGTGGTTGTAGAGCGACCAGTAGTAAACCCGTGTTGATCCGCACTTATATATTGTTTACAATGCGCATTAAGGAAACCCATAACAACCAGCTCAAACAGCTTCGCTACCGCATTGAGTGATGTGATTCCGCGATAGTTGTTAACATCTCGCTTGCTTCCTTTTTTGTATACAGGAAACATCTCAGCCGTTTTCCAGCACGATGGAAAAATGCCAGTAGACAGAGAGAGCTGAAAGATCAATCGAAGTGGTTCCAGCAAATGTCCAATGTTGTTCTTCAGGAAGACAGATGGAACACCGTCAGGCCCCGGCTTGAACGAAGTTTTTAGCTGTGATGCCGCTTTCGAGATAGTGTCCACGTTTACACTAGTAATAATGAGCGTTTGATTAGCCAAGGGAACGTTTCGTGCTGCGCTGGCGATGTGATCAGTGGAAAGCTGTTCGTTTTCAAACACACTTGCGAATTTTGTAGAAAACAGATTGCAGATTTCCTCTTGCGTTGAACCGATTACGCCGTTCAATACCATGGACGATGGCAACCCTGCTTCTTTACGCTGCTCGTTCACGTGGCTCCAGAAGGATTTCGGATGCGATTTACGCCGTCGCTCTATTCTCCTCTGATATCGTTGGAAGCAGAAACGACTCAAACGCTTGTATTCGTAGTTCAATCTTACGTAATAGTGTTTCAGTGGCATAGTGCGAAATTTAGAAAATCGTTTAAGGGCTGCCTTTTTGGTCCTTTTCAGCGATCGAAGATCACTGGTCATCCACGGAACCTTGAAATCAGTTCGTACGACTTTCTTTGGAACGTGTCGATCAATGACATACCCCAAGATGTTGGAAAAGGTTTGCGCTGCGATGTTCACGTCGAATGCATCTAGGATGAGCTCCCAATCCAGGTCAGACAACACTTCAGCTATGCTACGTATATCAGCTCTCCGGAAATCGTAAGACACAGCAGATCGGTTGTTGATAAAATCGCGAACGGCATTTGTTTCGATGGCGACTAATAAAGGTGGATGATGGCGAACAACCTTAACTAGAGGAGCTGGTGCCATCGAGATACTAGGAGCAGTACTGCGACCACTCACAAAACAGAGGTCAAGCACACGGTTGCTTTCGTTCAAAACGCTATTGATTTGAAATAGAGTGGCGGTACTGTAGGTGTCTAGAAGATTTACCGCTCCGACGTGAAAAGTAGAATGCTCGTGATCAGGACGAAGAAAACCACTGTGAGTTGGGAACCAAGCTATGCCGGAAAGGTTGAAATCGCCCAGCACCATCGTTTCGTCACAAAGATTTGCGATATTCGTAACAACTGCGACAGAGTTACAATATGCATCGATAAGATCCACATCTCGAACCCGATCCGGAGGGATGTATAACGCGCATAGGAAAAGTTGGCGGTCGCCAAGCTGGATTACCACCCAAACTTGTTCAATGATGTTCCATGGATCGTTCTCGATCAGCCTAGCTTTTAGCCTGGAATGAACTGCTACGAGGACGCCTCCTCCAGTAGCCTTTCGTCTGTTATTTGCATTCCTATCGCAGCGGAAAACTTCGTATGCATCTCCAAAAATGCAGCTAGAGGTAGTACGGGGGTCTAGCCATGTTTCGATTAAGACGATGACATCGAAGCACTGGTCCAACACAGCTAAATGGTAGTCTTCCAGGAGGCCGTTCATCCCGCCTACATTTTGGTAGTAAACTGTAATGTCCGAGGGGTCAATTTGCCGAGGGGTCGCAGCACTGGAAATCGGGAAGCCATCATGTGGAGAAGTAATAACTTGTTGATTATACTTGCCGATAGCTGAAGTTCGGAAGACCCCGTCAACCATCCCAAACACAGGACCGGGACGACTGCTGGTCGCTGGCGGGAAGGGCTCGACTGTGCTGGGAGGATCAGGGGCTTCCTCAAGACTGGCGGCAAATGTGCGTCCCGGTGTCGAATCGGAGACTACGTTGGTCGAAGCTGAGCAGTGGGTGGAACTGTGACGAGTTCGAGCAGTGTCGGATGTCGTTTGTCTGGAAGGAGTACCGTCGGTTTTCCTGCAAACCGAAATGCTTTCAGGTGGTGCAATGTTTATTGGTTCACTATACTTGCCGATGCTAGGAGCTCGGAAGACCCCATCAAAGCGAGTTTTCGATTCCATTATTTTTAATTCAGTTAATAAATTGAGATGTTATTTTGTCATCATTTCACAAACTTAATGATAATAAGATTTGTTTTTAAAAATCCAAAATAGGTCTGACATATTTTACTAGCATTAATTATATTCACAATATATTTATTAAATCTGCCTGACTACTGTACTTTCATATTGACACAATACATTGATTTAAACCTTTCCTTCCAACGACTTTGAACGACTATTTCTATACCAAGAAAGCGTTTCCGAAAAAAGTGCTTGAACAAAAGTTATTCCACGTTGGCCAAATTTTTGGAAATCAACGAATTGATTGTTTATCAGTAGTGCCACAATTGAAACAAGTAGTTGGCAGTTGGATTTACCTAATGAAATTACAATCATATTCTTAAAACTATTGCAACATGTTCATTTAATTCCGTTTGTCTTGAGTTCGCCGAAAATCGATGGTGCTCTAGAGCAACCATGGGAAATAGAGGGTTAAGTTGTTCTGAACTTTAAGGCGCTGTCCATAAACAACGTAGACACATTTTGTCCATTTCAGACTCCTCCTACCTCGTAGACTGTTGACCATACAAAATATTCGAAATTATTTTGGCGTAGACTTTGAAGTTTCAAAATAAACTTTGGCATTTGTCGCATTTCATTGACGTCAACGCAATTCAACTATCGAAATATATGTAAATTCATATGTTGAAAATAATTTCAAAAATACGTATCAAAATATGACGTTTGACATAAAAATATCAAAAATTTCGAAATGTAACATGTGACATTTATGCGTCCGACGGTAGTATACATATCGGTTTCCGGGTTATTGAAACCAAATTAGCCAACACCTCGATTGCGTTTCGGATATCGCATTGCAAAACACGAACGATTCAATTCAACCGCAGACAACCGCTCTGTCGTACCTATCAATATCAACTGCTTATAAACTAACACCAATTTATATGGATCATCACCAAACAAAAGACGTGTCTATTTTTCCTCCTCATTTTCTATACCACATACATTTCTATCAAATAGATGTTAAAATCATAGCATGTCAGCTTGTCCCATTATTCTTGTAATCGCATATCACTTTCACATTGATGCGAAATCGATCAATTACTTGATCCAGAACTGATTTCAGGAAATCTTTATTTTCAGCGTTAGCATTAGCATTGAGCAAGTCGCACAAATTTGAAGGTGCTACAGTCCTGGACCGTTGTTATGAAAGTCCATTACCAACCACGTACTTGCATTGGCTGGGCTGGGGTAGGATGGTAAGTTGGATGTCACCATAGGGTAAGCATCAAAAATCCGATTGCAATTTTGTATTATGAACTTTAAAGGCACACATTTGACGAACAAAGCATCGCCCTTGTTCATCCCGACTTTGCTCACTTTCAAAAAGAGGCAGCTTTTCCAAATTGTGAGCATTTGTTAACGAATTTTTCAAGATTGGTGGCAGCCATATTTGTACTCTCTGACGTTGCTCCTTTAATGTATAAAAGATACTTCTGCCCCTCTCGCAGAGATCACAGGAAGGCTTTTCCCAGCTGTTGTTAAAAACCATGCTCGAGTTTGAAAGATCGAGATTTTTTTTTCTTCTGTCGGGTGTGTATGGATATGGAATATATCACCAAAAATAAGGATTTTTCGAAATCTTTAGAAAACCAAAACTTGTATAACCTGGTGGGTTTATTCCTACCGTTTTGATATATTGGTGCCGAAACATTGTCCAAACGTATCCTGTGGTCTTTTCCCTGCCACTAATAACTCAACTCCCTGTGATGTCTCAGGGAGCCAGAGGTATCTGTTACTCTCTTCAGTAGGCATCCAAACAACCATCTTTCGTCAACCCCAGCTGCTGCAAGGACGTGGTCAGAACAGATCTGGACTGTTGGAACATTGCGTCAATCTTGTCTCAGAATCAGTGATTAGCTCTAACTCTCTGTGGTTTGGTAACGGACGAGAAGGAAGCAACCTTCATAACAGCGGTGTAAGATATTAACATGATAGGGTAAGTGTACCAATTATGGCTATGGTACCAATCATTCGCTATAGTTGATTTTCACCCTTTAACGATATAAATCAACAAGAAAAAATTTTGAGAATAACAGATCACGTTCACAAAAGATGGTCGCACTCATTTTAACTCCACATTTTGCTCAAATCATGGTAGAAATAAATCATTTTCCTTAAAATTTTGGCTTCCTTGCACCCTTTTTCGCCATAGTGTACCAGTTATGGCTAACCCCATAAGGAAACTCAAATGAGTTGCATTATGAACATTATGCAACTATTTTTTATTATGCAACTCATTTCAATTGCATAATGAACCGGTACCGAAAAGATGATTATTATGATACTGAAATGAGTAGTATAAAATATAGCATTCCTTAAGTATATGTACAATCATTTTGTTGAAAAAATATACTTCAAAAATTTGAGAGTAGCGAAAGGGCAAAGTAAGCTACTTCTGTTACTGCCCCCACTCGCATATCAATACCATTTGACTTTTTAGCATTTTTGAGTTAACGCTATGAATAGTCATCATTTTCAACGTACTATAACCCATAACAAAAATCACGGTGAACGTGTGAAAAAACTACCAAATCATAAGCGTCCCATGTTCAAAGTATCCGCATAACAGTTCCGTGGAAACTGAACAAATTTGTAGTAAACGAGTATGGAAACGAGTTGTCAAACTTCAAACACTGTTGTTTTCTTAATTCTTATTTTTTACAAATAGGATAATATCAAGAAATTTTATAGATATCCAATACGTTATTATTTAGATTTTAGAGAATTCTTATAGTGATGATGACCATGGACGTGATTATTATAACTTTCGACCAGTGCATGACCCATTCACGCATATGGCTTAATTTTTAATAACAAACACCTTTTTAATTAATGTTTTGTCATTAATCCATTAGACTAAAAATGATGAAACTGAAATCGAACAATTCGTGTTAACTATTCGAAAAATTACAGTAACAATGCAGGGTGCTCATTACGCCCCGCCTATCCCTATTACAGTATTGTTCCGATTTTATCACGCTCCTTTCCAAAAATGCTTTGAAATACAGGTATGTTCCGTTTTTGTCACTATCCGATTTCGTCAACATTTCATTCCGTTTTTGTCAACACTAAAGTTTTTGTCAAATTTGTTCCCTCTAACATGTGTTATTTATAGTTTAACATTAATCTTGAGGCAATGCATCCATGAGTAAATTTGAAGCAAATACCAATGATGACATAGAAGACGTATACGCTACAATAGCTTTGAACACATTTCAAATTCAGCTGTAGATAATGTTAACTCATGCTTTCTCTCACGCATAATTTTTCTTCTTATTTGAACATGAGAAAAAATAAACCAATAGTCCGATAGAGAAATTACTCTTGCTCTATGTACCAACTGGAACTTGGTCTTTAAGTGTTCTTCGAGAACTTAAACAGTTCGGGGTTTTGCCCGTCATTGCCTTATTTTTTACGCTATGTACAATCTTTTTTACAAGACTTTTTTTTAGTGCAATAAATTCCACGCGGTTTTCTACACGATTTTCTTTAAATTACGCGATGTGCTGAATTCTTCTCTTCTGGTCGCTATTCTTTCCGACGGGGCACAAATTTCAACCAGTGATCTCTCTCGTCATCCTTGATACCCTGTCCAAATTTTCTCGCCCGAAACTGCTATATTCACTATTTAAACTGGATATTCCTATAGAATTTTATCCGGGATTTCATCTTTCGAATGCTCTAAAAATGCAATCTTGGTTTCCTTCAGTAATTTCTACTAGTAATTCTACCTTGTATTCCTTCAGATTATTTAATGGATTTCTTCTAAGATATCGTTAGGAAATAAATCAGAAGTTTCTGTAAGTGAATTAGGAGTTGAGTCTTCCAAAAATAAGTTTATCTAGAAAAGAGGAGTCTAGGAACTTGACAAACGATCTGGGGATTTCTCCAGCAACTACTGAATAGTTCCCAGAAGAATCTAAGGATTTCCAAAAAATCCTAAAGAAATCTCATCAATTCTGAACTTATACAGGATTCCTATAAGGAATTTCTCAAGGTTTCCCACTAGGAAATTCTGAAGGATTCTCAGAAATAACTCCCCGGAGATTTCTACACAGAACATCATGAGGACTCCCTGAAGAAATTTTTAGAGGGTTTGAGGAAAGAATTCCTGGAAGATTACTAGACTAAACTACTGGGATATTTCCAGGAAACGCAGTAAGAGTCGGGGAAAATTATTATTATATTAGGGGGATTAACTTAACAGCCTAAACTGATTAAACGTCGCGATCACCAAGGCAATCTTCGATTATTTTATTCGCAAAATCATGAAATATTTCAAATAAGCAGAAAATCATGGCTTACGCAGCAATTTAATCTGTTTAGTGAATACCCCTATTATCTTTTTTAACGAGATTCTCAGCCCAAGGCTGGTTCATCTACTAACCATGGGGAAATAACAAAGATGAAAAATAGAATCCTCTTGGAAGTATTCATAATAATAGTTCCAGTAGGTGTTGGTGTTTCTACTGTGCATATATACCAAAACAAAGTCCTGTAGGAATCCTTATAAGATTTTTTTGGATGGAGGACATTCCAGGGGAAAATATCATAAGAAACTCTTTAAAGAATCTAAGAAAGAACTTCTGATGAAATTCTAGAAAAATTGTTGAAGGAATCCCAGAAATAAATTTTGGAGGAACCCCAGAATGAACCCCTGGAGAAATATTAGAAAAATGTTCTGGAGGGATTTCAAAAAGTAATCTAGGAAGAATTCCCGCAGGAAATTCTGAAGAAACGGAGATACTTCTATATTTCAAAAGTAAAATCTTAGTGAATTTCCAAAGCAAATTGAGTTGGATTAATTTCAACAGAGTGTCTAGGTTAAATCCCAAAATGATTTTCTTAGCCCACCTTGTGCATTAGGGCCATTCTAGACCCAAACTGTACACTACATCAGCGAGCTGTTCCCATCATAATGCATAAGGAAGGTTAATAAATTCCATTTCCTGGTGGAATATTTGAAGGGAACAGTGGCACTTTTTCTATCTAAATCAAACAATTGTAACGATTTAAAAGACGTTTGTCTTATGTTACTGAATTAATGAGAATAAATGAGAAAATGAGAAAGGGATCTCCAAAGAAACTCCAGGAGAAATTAAAAAAAAAAGACATCTAGGTTGATCCGAGAAGGAATTTCTGAAGAAATCATCTAAAAAATCTTATCGAATTCCAAAAGATAAACAAGCGGCATGGTACAAGGTAACCTAGAAGAATTCTGGAGGAACTTCTTGGGGAATCCAATATTCTGGAGAAGTTACAAGTGCTTGCTTAGAAAAATTCCTGGAGATTTCCTAAAAGTATCCAAGACGAAACTTTTATAGGAATATGTGAAGATGATACTCGTGGAGAAATGTCTTCCGGAAGGAAGTAAACATATTCTTTTTTGTTAGGATATCGAAATTATGTTCCTGAAGATTAATAATTCCTGGAAGTATGTCATATTTTAAAACGTCGATCCGGGTCCTGGAACTATAATATGTGTCATTCTTGCGTTCAACGAAAATAAATTTCCAAAAATGTGATCACAAATATGGTGAAAACCTCTTGTCGGCGTCACAGTCAGAAAACTGTAATTTGAACTGGTTGCAGATGTGCTAAAATTAATGTCTCAATTAAATTTCATAGTAAACATCATATTTTTACTTTTGGAATGTGTTCTACAGTAAAACTTCCAATTCATATTAAAATGTTGCAAAATATTTTGTCAAAGAAAATTATTCCGTTTTTATCACTATTCTGTTTTTGTCAATTGAAAATCGCGGACCGTGTTGATAAAAACGGAACATACCTACCTGTATTCTTCAAAATCTATACGCTTTTTCAATATTTTAAACGTTGCAACCCCTTCAACATTCATATTGAAGAAGAGGGGAAACACTAAGTGAGTCTTGTTCTCAAATGTAACAGCAAGTTAATGAAAAATAAAGGACTGATGCGCGTTACATTACTAAATAAAGAAAAAAAAATGAAATGCGTCCAGTTTTGCCTTAACGTTGAACAGTTCGTTATTGAAATCATCGTCATCATCAAACATTTGGAAGCAGTTTCTCCGTTCAAAACAAAAGTTTTTGCCATGCAAATGTATTCATTGCATTCCACATGTGGAATGGAATATATTGATTGAATGATTTCCCAAGGAACAATCACTCATTTAACCAACATTGCAATGACATTTTTATTCCACATTTGATTGAATTACAGTTTAACATTATTTCATCACAGCTTGTAATCAGGCGCTGTTCAAACAAAAGTGGAGAAGTTATTCAGCATTTTTCTCTTCAAGCGCGATACAGGCTTTACAGCCGGAAGAAACCTGTGTTATATCAGCCTCTTATTAAACTTGTATTCAGCTATGATACCCTGCTGAAAAAAAAAACAAACAAATTGACGTTCGAGGTGCAACAATTATCGTTCAATCATGTTTTTTGTCTCATCCATACACATTTGTAACACACCAGCTCACCTAAAAATTTTCTCAACTTGGGATTTGAACTCGTGATCTCCCAACTACCCGTCGCAAGCCTTGCCGTCTACGCCATCCTGGAACTGAGAAGTCAGTCGCTTAGAGCGAAACATCTTCACAAAGCTGTAAAAGATTAATATTCAGATTTATGGAAGGTTGGAAATATTTACCGAAAAAAGTTGTGAAGATGATTGCAACTTTGGAATTGCTACGAATTAGCAAATGTTTCAAATATTTAACATTGATGTACAACAAACATCAATACACATTTAATACTGAAGATCTGCTCTCTTATCATCACTTGAGTCTGTTGTTGAATTGAAGAGTCATAATCGAACAAACAAATCATAAATCTTTTTATATAGCTTACCGTTAAACCATTATTGAACGTATCCACAATAGCTGAAGTATTAAAAATCAAAAACATTTGTTCGACTTATATAAACTACAATAATCAGCTACTGGAAACTGTGGAACATAAGTTTTTTAACGTGTAGAAAAAAGTTCTTCTTCAGCTTATATTAAAGCTAGTAAGAACAAATCGAACAAACAAAAAGTTCTGACGTCTGTTAAGCTTGTAATTAAATCGTTGTTCACATAAGTGTCAAATGTTGCATTTTGGCTTATATACAATGTAAATAACTTCATTTCAGTTTATTATTCAGCATTTGGTTTTGTTCAGCTGAGAATGTTATAAACCAGCAATAGTTCGACATGCATGCTTATTTATGACGTTCAATTGTTCCTTGGGTTGTCTTTATTAAAGAGACTTTCAGCCATCGAATATCGGCACCTACATTTCAAAAGGGCGTAACTGCATTTCAAAACAGTGCCTTTTTTTGAAGCTGTGGATCGTATTTCATATTTCCCATGAAATCCATCCCCACTATCAGAAAGAGGGGGATTTTAGCTTTCTTTTAGTGCTTATAGATTGTCCAAAAGATTGAACATACGATCCACAGCTTTGAGAGAAGGCACTATTTCAAAAAGCAGTTACGCCCTTTTGAAATGTTGGTGCCGATATATCAAAAATGTATACGGTCACTTTATGAGTTACAGCGAAAAAACTGCTCAGCTACTATCAATAGAGATTTTTTTATGCAACGGAATTTTTCCTAAAAAAATACAATTAGGCCAAAACATTACCTTGTCATTCAAAAACGAAAAAAATATGAATGCAAGCAAGTAGTTTTTAATACTGACACAAATAGTTCATAGTCAACAAGTTGCAAAAGAAATTTCAAACTTCTAAGCAACCGATCGTGTGCTTGCTGGCTGCAATAGGGCACTGCATGAAATTCTCTCCTTCTCTTTCACTCTTACAGAAATTTTGTAAACAACAAGGCCACGAAACTTCAAAATCCCAAACAAAATCAAAACAGTGCGGTGCCCTATACCGTAGTGAACTTGATTAAATTTCGTACGTTTGCAAAGAGGCGTTTCTTTGTTTTTTTTTTCTTTCCATTGATAACAAGATCGCCACTTATATGACGAATATAGTGTGAATGGCAGTTATTTATGTATATGTATATAAAATATTATGACTTCTATAAAAAAAACCCGATTTAATCCACCTATGGTGAACAGAACCCTTCTTACACTTATTAAAACTATTGTTGTATTATTTGTATTTAATATATTTATTTTGTGTGATGGATCAAAAGTTCTAGAAAATATTGTGGATTTGGCATCTAGTGGATTGGTTTCCAAAATAGCATCATGGACCATGGACTAAACTACCAGAACGCCAGACACCTTCTAGAATCTTGTGTGGAATTTTTAAAAAATAGCTTACATATTCTGGAATATTGTATCTTTTGTTAACTGCCAAAAGATCTTGAATCGATTTACAAATGGATAAGAAAATCAGCGAGATATACTTTGTCTAATATCTCTTAATCAGTCGATTAAATTAGCTCCGAAGTACTTGGTATTCATGGTTATGGTGCGAAAAGGACAAAAATAATATATCTACTAAGTTAATCAGTTTTGGCATTAGCTAGTTATTTTCGCTGTCCGGTTCTTGCATTTTTCCCACAATATATAAATTCAAAGCTTTCATTTAACATATTGTTAGTTTTCATAAAATTCCTGTGTATTTGTAATTTGTTATTTATAATTTTATTGAAAACAACAATACACTTTGTCAGCATTATTTATTAAAAAATAATTTCCCATAGACTGGTCAAAAACTAATGCAAGATAACAAGTAAGTGAATAGATTAATAAAAAAGAATTTATTGAAATACTCTTCGTAAGATATCTCAGTAATCAAATGTTGAATCGAAATAAAATTCCAGGGCTTTATACAAGGATATTGTAGCTTTCATTTGGTGCTTAGAGAACCCAAATCGGTTGACAGATGGCTGAGATATGTATTATGGTATCCTTGGTCCAAAATCTCTCAAAAAGTTAACCTGTATTACTCGCAAGTACTCTTTGAAAGATATCTCGGTAATCAAATGTCCAATCCTAATGAAATTGTATAGGGTTCTTCTAGAATGTTGTAGCTTTCATTTGGTGCCAGGATAACCGAAATCGGTTGACAGACGGCTAAGATATTTATCATTATACAATTGGTCAAAAATCTCAAAAAGTTTAGTTGTATAAATCCTAAGTACTCTTCGAAAGATATCTCGGTAACCAAATGTCCAATCGAAAAAAAATTTCTGGGTGATCTACTAGGATTCTGTAGCTTTCATTTGGTGCCAAGAGAACTTAAATCGATTGACAAACGGCCGAAATATTTGTTATGATACACTTGGTCAAAAATCTTAAAAAGTTTAGAAGTATGACTCATAAGTACTCTTCGAGAGATACCTCGGTAACCAAACGTCCAATCGAAAAAAAATTCAATAGCGTTCTACTAGGATGTAGTAGCTTTCATTTGCTTCCAAGAGAACTCAAATCGGTTGACAGACGGCTGAGAAACGTGCGTGACTTTTTTTTGTAACGCACATACACACACACACATACACACATACACACATACACACATACACACTCTAGACGTGAAAAATGCATTCAACAGCGCTAGTTGGGAAGCAATAGCTAGATCCCTACACCGGATGAGGGTTCCCGAGTATCTCTGCAGAATACTGAAGAGCTACTTTCAGAACCGGACGTTGGTCTACGAAACGCGTGAGGGACAGAAGAGTGTAGGCATAACAGCGGGTGTTCCTCAAGGCTCTATCCTGGGCCCGATGCTGTGGAACGCGATGTACGACGAATTGCTGCAGTTAAGCTTACCAAGAGGAGTGCAGATTGTTGGGTTCGCGGATGACGTCGTGCTCATAGTAATCGGTGAGTCGCTGAACGAAGTGGAATTTCGGGCCTCGGCGGCGATAGAAATGGTCGAAAACTGGATGTGCGAGAGGAAGCTGGCATTAGCTCATCACAAAACCGAAGTGCTGATGATCAGCAACCGAAAGGCGGTACAGCATGTTAAAGTTTCAGTCGGAGAACTCACCATCGACTCGAGACGAGAAGTGAAGCATCTTGGGGTGTTGATCGACGACCGGCTAAACTTCAACAGTCATGTCGACTACGCCTGCGAGAAAGCGGCCAAAGCAATCGCAGCGTTGACCAGGATCATGTCAAACAGATCGGCAGTCAGTAGCGGTACGAGGAGACTCCTTGCCAGCGTGTCGACGTCGGTACTTCGGTACGGCGCTCCTGTCTGGGCAGCTGGACAGCTATCGAAGAGGAACCTGGCGCGGCTGAATAGCACATACAGGCTGATGGCTATGAGAGTAGCCAGTGCATACCGAACCATATCCACGGAAGCGGTCTGCATCATAGTGGGAATGATCCCCATAAAAATCGTACTGGAAGAAGACTGCGAATGTTACAACCGCCGAGGAACGACAGGATCCCGCAAGAATGCGAGAGCTGACTCGATGAGAAAGTGGCAGCTGGACTGGGATAGCGCCGGAAACGGAAGATGGACCCATCGGCTCATTCCAAACGTTTCGGTATGGGTGGACAGAAAACACGGAGAAGTTAACTTCCATCTGACACAGTTCCTGTCAGGCCATGGTTGCTTTAGGAAGTATCTGCACCGATTCGGCCACGCAGAGTCCCCACTTTGCCCGGCCTGTCCGAACGAGGAGGAGACACCGGAGCACGTGGTATTCTACTGCCCACGGTTCATGGCGGAACGTAGCGAGATGCAAGCGAGTAGCGTTGGCAATCTGAACGCGAACAACATCATTACGGAGATGTGCCAGAACGAAGCTACGTGGAGCGCGGTGAATAGGTCAGTTGTACAGATCATGTCGTCGTTGCAGCGAAAATGGCGGGAGGATCAGAGGATGGCTGATCGCGAACGGAGTAGGCATGATCCATCGTCGGGGACATGACCGAGTAGTTCGTGGCGTAGTACCGGTTTTGAGTCGTCGGGGCGCTGGTGAACCGGAAGCCAACCACCAACCGGAATCGCCAGACCGACCTCGGCACTTCACTGGTCGGGATTTTCGGTGTCGGGAGAACTTCCACTGCCGGGGTTGTCTCCGTCGGAGTAGGCTAGGTCCACCGCCGGGGACTAGACCGAGTAGTTCCGCGTAAAAAGCACCGGAGCTTGGTCGTCGGGGCGCCTGTGAACCGGAAGCCGACCTCAACCGGAATCGCAGAACCGACCTCGGCACCTACCCGGGAAGTTCGGTTTCGGAAGATCTTCCACTGTCGGGGAACTCTTCGTCGGAGTAGGATAGATTCACCGCCGGGGACTACCCGAGTAGTACGCGAGAGTGCTAAAGGCTACATTGTCGCTTCCAGAAGACCTGTTTTATCAGCGGAGTAGAGAACTGCATGAGGAGTGTTAGTAACCGTAATCAATCGCTAAATGGCGAACAAATTAGTACTAACACATTACTAACTGGAGCTAAATGGCTCGGCATGTGGCATGGTAAATGTGGCTAACACAGTAGAAGGTCGCTAAATGGCGACACTTTAATCAAAATAGAATAACAAATTACACGGGAGCCAAACGGCTCAGTACGAAGACTAGAATAACGAATTGGTGATGGTGCACAAGGCACATAACGCCTCCCCTCCGAAGAAATACTGCATGGTGGTACCGGAGGGGAATTTAAGGTGGAGGTGAACTAGGAGAGTGTTTTTAGTGGGTAGGCGCACATTCGAATCCCACACAGCGTCTTTAGAAGATTTTTGGACTCCTAGAATAAAAAAAAAAAAAAAAAAAATACACACATACACACACACACACACACACACATACAGACATTTGCTCAGTTCGTCGAGCTGAATTCATTGGTATATGAGACTCGGCCCTCCGGGCCTCGGATCGAAAGTCGGTTTTTCGAGCGATATTTATACCCTTCTTATGGGTGTAAGAAGGGTAAAAAAATTCAATAGCGTTCTACTAGGATGTAGTAGCTTTCATTTGCTTCCAAGAGAACTCAAATCGGTTGACAGACGGCTGAGAAACGTGCGTGACTTTTTTTTGTAACGCACATACACACACACACACATACACACATACACACATACACACATACACACACACACACACACACACACACACACACACACACACACACACACACACACACACACACACACACACACACACACACACACACACACACACACACACACACACACACACACACACACACACACACACACACATACAGACATTTGCTCAGTTCGTCGAGCTGAGTTCATTGGTATATGAGACTCGGCCCTCCGGGCCTCGGATCGAAAGTCGGTTTTTCGAGCGATATTTATACCCTTCTTATGGGTGTAAGAAGGGTAAAAAGAATTTATTAAAATACTCTTCGTAAGATATCACAGTAGTCAAATGTCGAATCGAAATGAAATTTCAGGGCCTTATACAAGGATATTGTAGCTTTCATTTGGTGCTTAGAGAACCCAAATCGGTTGACAGATGGCTGAGATATTTATTATGGTACCCTTGGTCCAAAATCTCTCAAAAAGTTAACCTGTATTACTCCCAAGTACTCTTTGAAAGATATCTCGGTAATCAAATGTCCAATCCTAATGAAATTGTATAGGGTTCTACTAGAATGTTGTAGCTTTCATTTGGTGCCAGGATAACAAAAATCGGTTGACATACGGCTAAGATATTTATTATTATACAATTGGTCAAAAATCTCAAAAAGTTTAGTTGTATAAATCCTAAGTACTCTTCGAAAGATATCTCTGTAACCAAATGTTCAATCGAAATAAAATTTCTGGGTGATCTACTAGGATGCTGTAGCTTTCATTTGGTGCCAAGAGAACTTAAATCGATTGACAAACGGCCGAAATATTTATTATGATACACTTGGTCAAAAATCTTAAAAAGTTTAGAAATATGACTCATAAGTACTCTTCGAGAGATATCTCGGTAACCAAACGTCCAATCGAAAAAAAATTAAATAGCGTTCTACTAGGATGTAGTAGCTTTCATTTGCTTCTAAGAGAACTCAAATCGGTTGAAAGACGGCTGAGAAACGTGCGTGACTTTTTTTTGTAACGCACATACACACACACACACACATACACACATACACACATACACACATACACACACACACACATACAGACATTTGCTCAGTTCGTCGAGCTGAGTTCATTGGTATATGAGACTCGGCGCTCCGGGCCTCGGATCGAAAGTCGGTTTTTCGAGCGATATTTATACCCTTCTTATGGGTGTAAGAAGGGTAAAAAGAATTTATTGAAATACTCTTCGTAATATATCTCAGTAATCAAATGTCGAATCGAAATAAAATTTCAGGGCCTTTTACTAGGATATTGTAGCTTTCATTTGGTGCTTAGAGAACCCAAATCGGTTGACAGACGGCTGAGATATTTATTATGGTACCCTTGGTCAAAAATCTCTCAAGAAGTTAACCTGTATTACTCCCAAGAACTCTTTGAAAGATATCTCGGTAACCAAATGTCCAATCCTGATGAAATTGTATAGGATTCTACAAGAATGTTGTAGCTTTCATTTGGTGCCACGAGAACCGAAATCGGTCGACAGACGGCTAAGATTTTTATTATGATACACTTGGTCAAAAATTTCAAAAGGTTTAGTTGTATAATTCCTAAGTACTCTTCGAAAGATATCTCTGTAACCAAATGTGCAATCGAAATAAAATTTCTGGACGATCTACTAGGATGCTGTAGCTTTCATTTGGTGCCAAGAGAACCCAAATCGATTGACAAACGGCCAAAATATTTATTATGATACACTTGGTCAAAAATCTTAAAAAGTTTAGATGTATGACTCATAAGTACTCTTCGAGAGATATCTCGGTAACCGAACGTCCAATCGAAAAAAAATTCAATAGCGTTCTACTAGGATGTAGTAGCTTTCATTTGCTTCCAAGAGAACTCAAATCGGTTGAAAGACGGCTGAGAAACGTGCGTGACTTTTTTTTGTAACGCACATACACACACACACACACATACACACATACACATACACACACACACACACATACAGACATTTGCTCAGTTCGTCGAGCTGAGTTCATTGGTACATGAGACTCGGCCCTCCGGGCCTCGGATCGAAAGTCGTTTTTTCGAGCGATATTTATACCCTTCTTATGGGTGTAAGAAGGGTAAAAAGGCTTTTCCTACATACATTCAAGGTTGCAACCATTCATTTGCGAAAATTTACATTCATTTGCTATTATCTCAGTTCAGAAGCATGCTATCGAAAAACAATGTATGGATGAATTGAACCTTGTAGTTTTATCTGAAAGTTCGCCGAATAGCATTAGGGTCGCACACGCATACCAAAGTCGTGAGTGATCTGTGAAGGCAACTTTCCACAGCGTGAATGAAATTTATATTCACCACGTGGAGAGTTGCCTTCACAGCTCTCTCACGACTTTGGTATGCGTGTGCGACCGTAATGCTATTCGGCGAACTTTCAGATAAAACTACAAGGTTCAATTCATCCATACATTGTTTTTCGATAGCATGCTTCTGAACTGAGATAATAGCAAATGAATGTAAATTTTTGAAAATGAATGGTTGCAACCTTGCATACATTCAGTGTTGCGAATACTCACTAGCAATAAATTATACTCACTTGCTTCTATCTCAGTCCAGAAGCATGCTATCAAAAAATGATGTTTGAAGGGGTTTTAGATTGCAGTTTAATCTAAAAGTTTGCCGAATAAAGTACAGGTCGCAGACGTATACCAAAACCGTAAGAGAGCTGTGAGTACAAGGTGAGTATAAATTACACGAATTTTACTCACCTCGTACTCACAGCTCTCTCACAACTTTGGTATGCGTCTGCGACCTTTACTTTATTCAGCAAACTTTTAGATTAAACAACAATCTAAAAGCCCTTCTAACATCATTTTTTGATAGCATGCTTCTGGACTGAGATAGAAGCAAATGAGTATCACTCTTGCAAGTGAGTATTCGCAACACTGCATACATTCCGTGATATTTTTGCTACTGTTTATTAAGCTCAAATATTACAAAGAGATAGTAGCTTTTATGTATTTGTTACAATTGCATTTTCATGCAGAGCTCCTTGAGAAACCAAATATGATCATAAAAAATCTGTTGACAAACGTCTGAGAAATGTATTATGATACATTTTATCAAAAATCTCTCAAAAGCGTAAATTTCATTACTCCTTAGTACTCGTGGAAAGATATCTCGGAAACAAAATATCCAAACGGCATGAAATTTAATAGCATACTACTTGGATGCTGTAGCTTTCATTTGATGCTGAGAGAACTCAAATCGATTGCACACGGCTGATTCATTTATTATGAAGCATTTTGTCAAAGACCTCTTAAAAAGTTAAGTTGTATTACTCCAAAGTACTCCCCGAAAGATATCTCGGTTACAAAATGTCCAATCGGAATGAAATTCAAAAGCGTTCTTCTAGGGTGCAGTAGCTTTTGTTTCGGGCCTTAAGAACCCGAATCGGTTGATAGACGGCTGAGAAATTTATGGTGATACACTTTGTCAAAAATATCTAAAATAATTAAGTTGTGCTACTCCCTAGCATTCTTTGAAAGATATCTCGGTAACCGAACGTCCAATCAAAAAAAAAAATCAATAGCGTTCTACTAGGATGTAGTAGCTTTCGTTTGGGGCCTTAAGAACCCAAATCGGTTGATAGACGGCTGAGAAATTTATGGTGATACACTTTGTCAAAAATATCTAAAATAATTAAGTTGTACTACTCCCTAGCACTCTTTGAAAGATATCTCGGTAACCGAACGTCCAATCAAAATAAAATTCAATAGCGTTCTACTAGGATGTAGTAGCTTTCATTTGCTTCCAAGAGAACTCAAATCGGTCAACAGATGGCTGAGAACCGTGAGTGACATTTTTTTGTAACATACATACACACACACACACATACACACACACACACACACATACACACACACGCACATACAGACATTTGCTCAATTCGTCGAGCTGAGTTGATTGGTATATGTGACTCGGCCCTGCGGGCCTCGGATCGAAAGTCGGTTTTCCAAGCGGTATTTATACCCTTCTTATGGGTGTAAGAAGGGTAAAAAACGTGAAATTTACTTAAACATAACAGATCCTACTTACTCTTTTCAGACTTTTCCTCGACCCAGTGCCACTGACGGACTCGCCAATGGGCAGCAGCAAAGATATATGTTCCTTCCGCAAATCCATCATTATTTCTGCTCTTTATTTAAACAACTAAATAAAGAAACGCTTAATCCAGCCACTATACGTTTACTATTTTTACTTTTTTTCTATCTGCGTTGATCAGATTATTTGTAATGCTTCGCTTGATTATAATTAATATTTTCGCACGGGTGGTTTGTGTTGTAGATAGGTAGGTCAACATATACTCTTCACTTTCCTTGTCGGGGCTCTTTCATAGTACAAATCGAAAGCATTTCTCACACATAACGGCACACAATGCCCCTGGTGTCACACCGCTACTAGAATAGATTCTCTTCTTCTAGGGAAGTTTCTTCTCACCGCACTTAAGTAAATATTGATAATAGGTATACAGCCAACACAGCAAGCCACAATCAATCGAAACTTTGTGATGATCTTCCTGGGCTTCTACACCTGCTGATACATATTTGCACTGGCCCACTATTCACCAAAATGTCTCTAGTATTTAGTCCCGCAGCATTCGACATTGACATGAAATCTTCACCAGGGTCTTGTGCCAAAGAAACCGTGATTTCACACACCACTTCGCCAAAAAATAAGTGAAGTTTTTACAGACCCGAGTTAACTCTTCCAATCACTAACAAAAAGGATCCATTCTAGCCACGGAGTAGATCTTTTTTGGCAAAAATTCGAGCCATCGTCAGCAGCTGAGTGCAAAGAAAACCCCGGACGCCTGATGTTTCCTCCTTTTTGCTTGTGATTTATGTTGTCTGTTTTGCTGTCAAAAATCAGATTGAAGTGTGTTAGGGTGGATCCGATTGTTTGAAATATTTCACTACTGCACACGCTTACCTGAAACTACCCATCGACTGGGTCGATTAGAGCGCCACCAAACACCATTGAGTTGTCCAAAAAATGTCTCACGAAACCTAATGCAAGCCTATCCATATACGGGAGAACAAAAGATGTTTACAAAGTTCTTACAGATAGATTAACACGGGAAATCTGAACACAAACCACTACCACACAGGAATTTGGATTGGTCAATATCAGCCACTTGTCATCCAAATACTACCCCACAGCACAGAGAACAGACATCCAGGCTAGAACAAATTTCATTCAGAAAGTTGTGTAAGGATTTGCATCTTCACTTGAGTAAGGTTGCAAACCAATACACGATGACATCACTAACGCCGCCAAACACCATATTGCCACAGTCAGTGGTGAATTGAAACATTTCAAGTGGTGAATTCAATTAGTATGGGAAATTAACCGATTGCAGCGCCACGCTATTGCCACTTGTGTTGCTGATTTCAAATGACCGTTAAATTCCTTACACAGTTTCGGAACCGGACTTGGATGTCTGTTCTCTGTGCCCACAGTAAAAAAGCGAGCCAACATCTCTGACCCCCATTATGCGTTGAACCCCATTTTGACAGCAAAATTTATAAACAGTAAATTTTTCTGGACCAACACTTGAAAAGCGCGTAATATTTTCCACAACAAAAAAGAAAATTTTCGAAAATACTAGAAGAATTATGAAAAAATCTAATTCTCTTAGCTGAAATATGTTACAACAAATAAAAACGTGTTCTAATTAGGCCGCAATTGGGGATTTAAAGAACTTTATTTGTTAAAGAAAAAATATCACTCGTAAACTACGCCTAAATCAAATGTTTGACCTGAAACAGATGATGACTATAGACACTATAGATTCCATAGACTCGCGGAGGCGAAGACAACTGTAGCCAAACGAACTGTCAGTTCGTGTAGCCAAACGAGCATGACGTCACAATTTCAATAAGGACAATGGATTGCGTGACGTCATATTCGCTCGGTACACTCTAAATTCATGGCAAAACACACTAAAATCGTATTGCTCAACCCTGTCTCCGCGAGTCTATGGAATCTATAGTGTCTATAATGATGACTTCAAAAACATGGCCGCATCGCAGCCGGTTGGTCAATATTGCCACAGTCTTTGGTGAATTGAAACATTTCAAGTAGTGAATTACATTAGGGAAGATTCAAATATTACGTCCGCTGCTGCGATCAGCTGTTCTAAAACGTCTCGTAAAATGGCTTATACTGGAAAAATAATTCACAAAAGATACTCCGATTAAAGTGTAGTACACACCTGAAAAGTACTGTGGAAAAGGATACACTGAAATGAAAACTCCATTAGTTTTTATGTGCGCAAAGCAGATAAAAGCGAATCGGTGGCTCAAATCCTCATTTTATGTGCGGCATTTAGATTTTAAAGTGTTTGCATTAAATATAATTGAGTTGCACATATTTTTCATATGCACAGCTATAAATTCTAAAAATAATACATTTACAACCTATGTTAACTGGATATAAATTTTGAGTGTATCGATTCATATTTCAAAACGTTCAAAACATTTCATTAACGGAAAATTGGTGGAGCAAGACTTTTGTTGCTGGCCGAGTTTACGGAGTTTACGGTCGCTATTTCAAGTCTCACGGTCGAATTTTTGCAGTTTTTTTTAAGGTAACGTATTTTAATCATTTTCTTTAACGTAATGTAATCAAAATATGCCATCAGATCCAGGTCGAGGTTACAGCGCGACAAAGCACGGTGACCACAGACGATCTTCTGGAAGATTTGGCAGAAATTTTCGTTTGGACCGGACAAACCCTGCTGGATTGCACTGAAAAGCTCTATCACCGAAACATCGCTTTTGGAAATATCCATGCAATCAACCTCGCAATCACCATAGTTTTATATCCAGTTCAAAATACATTTTTCATCATAAATTAATTAGTCTGAATTATTTATTTTCTAAAAAATCACATATAGGATTTATTTGTGATGACATATAAAATTCAATAGGCTTACCTTCAAAATTAAAAAGTACGAACCTTTATTATTTATGTGCATTGCATATAGAAACTAAGAAGAGCTAGAAATCTGGTTCTATGTGCAATGCCAGTGCAATTTATGTGCAAAGCTTGATTGCAAAAATCTATGTGCGCGGCATTTATAAACTAGATGCGAATTATTTTTAGTGTAGGAAGAGAAACGGTCAAGAAATGATTTCGTTGTCAAAATTTCTTGAGCGGTTCGCAGCTGAAAAGAAATGAAAATTGTGTAACGCTCGTAACGCCTGCCGGGCAAATCAAATGGAGCTGTCACCTTTCCTTGCGGAAAAATGTTCCGTTCAATTATTCCCCAAGGAAAACTGACATTTCCTCCCATACTAATCAGTTGTCAAAATTCCTTTGGTAATTAAAGGGATTTTTTCTTGAGTGCTTTTATTACCAGGTGCGTACTAGGCTTAATACATAATACACTGAAAATACGAATAGGTCTTTATTTGGTCTTTATTTAAATAATACACGGAACTACCCGAATAAAAAATACAGTAGAAAAACCGAACGATATATTGTAACAGTACTATTTAGAACCATATTTTTACAATAGACACCACTGTAAAAATAAAAATACAAAAACAATAAGATGTAATGTACACTCAGAAAAAATAACATATTAAATTTAAAAGTTCTGCACTTAGATTGTGACCAGTTGCTTTTACACTTGGAAAGTATGTGCAGCGCTATTGAATCTTTGCCGATTCAATCATGATAGAATGTATGTGCGTCACTATTTGTTTTCAATAGTTCAGTGCATAGTTTACAATATGATGAATGATGAGCTTGTTTACACGTGGGATTAGCTTCAGAATATAAATAAATACAAATTTTGCATAATCTACGATCGAGCTGCTTTTATTTGTTAAACCTAACACCTAGCCTAACACTAAAGTGATGAATTTGGGCCCTGCCAGGCCATCCTCATTCTTGTCCTCATCGCAGCTGCATCCGGCAGCTTCCAAATTGTCCTCGCGTTCGCCCTTGGTGACGGTGGAGGTGCAGCGACAATTTAGTCATTGGCGTAAATAAGGGGTGGCTAGAGGGGGCTTAGACCCCCCTAGAAACACATAAGCCCTCCCTAGAAAATCTTCAAATTACATGGTAGAGCTTATTTGGATACTGTAAATAACACTGTAGCCCCCTCTAGGAAATTCACCAAGTGACGCCAATGAATTTAGTGTAATTCTATAGAAACACAAAAGGAATGTACGTAGTTTGAAAAGGTTCTCAAAGTTTGAATAATTAGTTCACTACATACCTTCAAAAGCAGCAAACTCGCCCGACGGAGCACTACGAATGGAAAAGATTTTGTTTTTAATTTTCCGCAATAAAATGTGCGTCTTCTGAGCGCGCCATGTTCGTTTCAGGTTTGTTATGTTTCTGTTTGGATTTTATGTTGACCGGGTTGCTTTTTATGTTATCACACTTTGGATATATTTTAGAAAAAATGAAATATAATAATGCAACTTTTAATTTTCATAAGTTGCACTTAGAACGATTTTTTTCGCTCTCGTTCGTAACCTATGTGCTTTCTGCACTTAGATTCTATCAGTAAATTAATTTGAGTGTAGGATACCATACCATTAATTGTAAATAAGATTTTTACAATATATTATACAGGTTGTTAAGTATCGTAACAATATAAAAAAATATTTTTCTCCATATATATTTTTTTGCAAAACCATACATTTTATTGTTAATGAATTGTTCAAAATACTGATACGTGGGTTTAAATATACCGTACATTGTATGGTACATGAATGGTTTCAAACAATAAAATGTACCGTAAATAAATTGTTTTTAATTGTAATTTCACTACTGGTTATACATTTAATCAAATGGTTTTGGAATGGTTCTCTTTTGTTATGTTGAATTGTTTCACTTTTCTTACATTTCTTTACATCTTAGGCTTATTAGATTTATTAGAATGCGCTTTGGGAATTCCCAGAGCGTTTTGGATAACCCTTCATATATCCAGCTTTCCACGCTAACCATAATGGCGGCTGCTATAAAAAAATTTGACAGCACTTGTGCCCCAGCTGAACTGAAATTATGATACAAAATCTCAGCAATCTTAGAAATCATGAAAAAAAATCAGCTGTCAAGTGATGAAAAATGCTACTGCTTTAAATAATTTGGATAGGTTTGTTCAAACATTTTCGTTTTCAATAAATAATTTATTCTTTATTTTAGGTAAGGGACGTTAATCGTAAAGACCTATTTTGGATCCCGGACTCTCGAAGCTCAATCTCAAATTTGAACTAAAGGAAAACCCATGAGCTACTGGTCTTTTGCGAATGGCAACCTCCCAGATCCCTTGGAGGCAACGGATAGGGTCAGATGGCGGTGATGGCTTCGACAATGGTGATGTAGCTTTGATGATGATGACGAGGGTTTCAAGAGATGATAGGATGAGAGCGGTCTGAGAAGTTGCGTTTCGGGAGGAATACTCAATTCCCTCGATTCCGTAGCAGGTCCAGAAGGCCTTCACAAAAGTTTGCGTGGGAGGGTTGTGTGTTTTACGTTACAATCCGTTTCCCAGCAAAATCGAATGAGTATTGAGCACACCAAACAAAGCCGGCAACTGTCCAGTCCCATTCCGGCACTGCCTTTTGAGTCTAAATCCGTTACGATAATGGGAAAATATTCGGACTGTCCATCAACACGACCACGATGTAGGGTTATTTAGTGCTGGAGATTTTGTAGTGATGCAGTGCGGTACTGCAGTCGTTGCCATCTAATTTCACTTAGGTCTGATGATCGGCAGTATGATGTCTCCTGCTCTAGAAGCGATATATCAAAGTTTAAGTCTTGATCTGGTACTGATCTCTCTGGAAATGTGTTTGAACTCAGAGTTAATTTACTACAATGGTTAAATTGAGATGGAATTTCTCGGGGTACGCCAGCGAAGCACAAATCTGGGTGTACGGAGCTAGTTGAGTGGCTAATTTCATTCTGAAAATAGTTTGGGAGGAATTGAAAAAAAAAACAGATGAGTGATTCTCATCACGAGAATCCAGGTGGAGAATATAGAGTGAGCGGGGTATAAAAACCACGTTGAGCCGAAGTACACGGGATTTTCTGAAAGGCTAGTTATCATTGGTGGTCTATCCAGCGGACAGGTGTACCCACGCGAGAAAAGTCATGCTCGGGCCACCATCGCAAGAGAATTCATTAGACCTGGAATTTCGATTGGTACGCCTGCTCACCGATAACCCTCCCATGCAAGCTTTTGTGAAGACTTCGGTTCCTTCGGCATTCTGGACTTGCTAACGAATCGAGGAAACTGAGTATTTCTTCCAAAACGCAACTGCTCTGACCACTCCCACCCCATCACCTTTTGAAGCCCTCGTCATCATCATCAAAGCTACATCACCATTGTCGAAGCTCTCACCGTCGTCTAAAGCTTATCCGTTGCCTCAAGAATGTTTCCCTTTCATCTATGCTACCAAGAATAAATTCCAATACGTAGAAAAATATAGCTTTTGTTGACTGTGGGTATTATGCGGGATAGGTTCCCGTACTCAGAAAATTTTCGCTCATCGATACGTCCTGAAACCATGAATCTACATGAGATCTTGAATGTCCATCTGAGAGGTTGCCATTCACTAAAGCCCAGCAGCTCATAGGTTTTCCTTTTGTTCAAATTCGGGATTGGACTTTGAGATTCCGGGATCCAGAAGAGGTCTGTACAATTTACGTCCCTTACCTAAAATAAAGAATAAATTATTAAAAACGAAAATGTTTAAACAAACCTATCCAAATTATTTAAAGCAGTTGCATTTTTCCTCACTTGACAGCTGATTTTTTTTCATGATTTCTAAGATTGCTGAGATTTTGTATCATAATTTCAGTTCAACTGGGGCACAAGTGCTGTCAAATTTTTTTTATAGCAGCCGCCATTATGGTTAGCGTGGAAAGCTGGATAGGATCGCCCACGTCTAAGTCTGAGTAGTCTCTGAATGCATTAACAGTTGAAGCTTAGGCTCCCATTCCCCACCAGCCAGATAACCGGGTTTCGCAATCTAAGCATTATTTGTGGCAACACTTTGAGCGGCATGATGGAACTATGCCGAGCGCGCTAAGTGTTATTAGACCACTAATGTAGTTGCATGAAGTGGGTGACGAGGTACATAAGTATCATTACAGCGTGCTTAACCGTTATTGCAATATTGAGGCACCAGTTTGACTAAAGTTTGAAATACATAACAACTCATGAGATAACTGTCAAGTTCGATTCAAATATAAGTTAGGTTAAAAAGCGAACCCACAGACGAACCTATATTAAAAGTCATTTCAGTGTTCAGTCCAGTCCATATGTTAAAGATGGCTCTACGTCAAAGATAAAGTTTGTCAACCGCATTTGATTCGATTGTGGTCGAAGGCAAGTTCACATGAGAGAAGAGGAGAAAACTCCCCTAAATGCAAATACAGAAAGAATAGTGTTGAAGTGTTGAACTCATCTACTGATTTACGGTAATCTGACCTGCATCTTTCCGGGTTGGCCTACATTGCATTCGTATTTCGCTCATCGCACTCTACACACCTAGCCCGCCCTCGAGCCCGCCATATCTCTTGGACCCCTGCTTGGACCTGCAGTTTACCACTGATTTAAACATGTTATTGGCATTAACCCTTTGGAGCCGGCGGGGTCATATATGACCCCGGCGATGAAACCGAGCATAACAAATGTGTTCGACACCAGCGACGTTGCGTCAACAGCGGCGAAAAAAATCGATTCCAAAAGGTTAAATTGATGTTTCAACTTATTCACTTTTTTTTTCTTTCCTTTCCTTTGCATCAAAAAAGTCACAAACATCAACAAAACAAAGCACGGATAAAATCTTAAACTGAATAAATCTGGTGTTCGATTTGAATAGGTCGAATCTGCATAGGAATCACAGCAAACATACGATCTATTCAAATCGAACACCAGAAATAATTAAAAATTCACGGAAAAATAATGTTTCGGAAAAGTGAATGGTTCAAACGTAAGAAAAACAGTATAATATATTGTTACATAAAAATCCAATGTAAATGTATAGTATAGCGAACCATTTCATTACAATACACTTTATTGTAGCTGGTACACTGTATGGTGCAGGAATGGTTTTCACCATACACCCTATGGTTAGTTTTTATCCGGGTACAAATCAACCCAAATTTAAGTTCTTTTGACGCAATCCCGCACCTCCGTGGAATTACTCAAATTTGCGTCAAACAGCGATAGTGGTCACTAGGTAAATCTCATTTACACTCAGAAAAAAAATTATACTATTTAGTATAAATCCCATTCTAATTCAATTTCGCCTGGTTGACCCTAGACCTAGTTTAAATGCAGAATAAACTGACCTAGTATAACCACAGAGAACAGACATGCAGGTTAGAACAAATTTCATTCGGAAAGTTGTGTAAGGATTTGAATCTTTACTTGAGTAAGGTTGCAAACCAATACACGATGACAACACTAACGCCACCAAACACTGTATTGCCACAGTCAGTGGTGAATTGAAACATTTCAAGTGGTGAATTAAATTAGTATGGGAAATTAACCGATTGCAGCGCCACTTGTGTTGCCGATTTCAAATGGCCGTTATATTCCTTACACAGTTTCGGAACTTGACTTGGACGTCTGTTCTCTGTGGTATAACATTAACTTAAACGTATGCTAGTATAAGTCAACTATATTTAGCTCTGTTTAATCCAGGTTTAGTGTTATTCTGCGTAGAAGTGGTTGTTTTTTTAATATTGTTGAAATTAAAAAAAAAACAACAAAAAATAGTAAACAACTCTAAATAGGATCTTTTTTTATTAATTGTATAAAATTAAAAATCCTTCAACGTTTTCGGCTGCAATAGCTGTGGGACACCGCATTGACAATCACTTCGGGAATTAGATGATGGGATCCAGGGGCAGGGGTTTCCGTCCGGAGGATGACAGCGTCGAGAGAACCTTCGGTTGATGAGCTAATGATCCGCTTCGTAGGGGATCCTCCCAGAGTCAGACCAGACCAGGTTCATCCAGACACAATATCCCGGCGCTTCTAGATTCAGATGACTGGCAGAATCGTCTCTCACCAGGAAGGGATCTCCTTGAAGCTGCAACGCGGAATCGCCCAGTCCATTCGCTCGGACACGAACGATGATGGCTGGTTTGGTGAGAACTTCCCCGCCATAATACGGTTAGTCGGAAATTCTGCGGACTGTTAGTCTCCCCTTATTGGCGGCTCATTACCTTCCACTTCCGAGGCCGTGCGGCACAAATGCACACACATCTGCGTCAGGCCAGGCGTCACGGTTGCACCCTCCGGGTGGGTTGCTTTTCAACCGTGCTCTGAACGCTCTAGCTTCTTCCATTTTTCCGCCAGGCTGCTGCAGTTCCGATTGCTGCCTTTTGCTGGTCTTTTCTGGCTGGGTTGGGTCCTACTAACGACGATAATTAGCATCCGGGTCCCATCATTTTCAGCTGCCAACTTAGGCGAACTACAAGAAACGCAAAATTTCCAATACCGTCTTACCCCTCTGGGTCGACACGTTTTAATACGACACTTTTTAATTCGTACCCCGCTTATACGACACATGTCGAATTAAAAAGTGTTCAAATGTCACAACGATGTACACTGTAAATGCAAAATAGTTTGATATTGCACTTATACTCGCACCCGCAGCAGCTCCTCTTGCAGCCACAAATTTCGAAAGTTCTGAGTTAGTGCTATTCAACACCCAAATCGCCTGGAGACCAACCGGAATGAACTGAGGATGGCAACAATCGTAGAAAGAACGAGCTTTTCATTCGCGCCACCGCAATATTTGATGAAATTATGATTCATAACAAATCCGGAAATCAAAACAAAAACAAAAATAGAGTTGCCAAATTTCAATGAGCATGGTGGTGTAGGGTGACCAGTTTGTCGAATTAAAAGTTTACCCCGGTTATACGACAACAGTCGATGTCGTATTAGCGGGGTAATACGGTAACTGAATCATTTTGAGCACTTTTACATTACTTACCTGCGGTTAGCCATCGATATGCAAACGCTGGCCCCTGCGTTGGCCACATCCTGAGACTTATGATTTTTCAAAACCCGATCCGTTACAATTTGAACTGGGCGGCCACAACAACTTAAACACTGATCAAAATTATCTCGTGAAAATCTGTCGAAGTTTAGTTTATTATGTGAAGCTAGTATACATTTTAAACTGAGTAAAGTATATATTGGACATATGACAAAAAATAATAAAATTTAAACTGATCACGATTTGTATTGTTTCTGAGTGTAATCGCTGCAAAAATTTTCACCCAGTGGTAAGTTATTTTCACCCAGCGGAGGCATTATTTGACGCAAATTTGGGTTTAAGATAACCCAAATTTGGCTTCTTCCACGGAGCCGCACGGATATGTCGGTGCTTCTCTCTTCGTTTTTGACAACATTCGTATGGGGTGAGGGAGAAAACAACCCAATACTAAGTAAAAACTATAAGCTGTTTAGCCAAATTTGAGTTTTTAGAACTTATTCTTTGGGTTTAAATATTTTTCAGTGTACACAATAATACAAAAATACACGCATCTGACACGAACAAGCGCAAATGATTCACCAAAGTATCTAAATACCAAGGTAAGAGATTCCCGCAAAAGTCAAAAATGAGACTCACCAACACATCTGCGTTAGTTATGAAAAGTTGGTGTTTTTACACTAAAATCACAGAGAACAGACATCCAGGCTAGAACAAATTTCATTCGGAAAGTTGTGTAAGGATTTGAATCTTTACTTGAGTAAGGTTGCAAACCAATACACGATGATCACACTAACGCCACCAAACACCATATTGCCACAGTTAGTGGTGAATTGAAACATTTCAAGTGGTGAATTAAATTAGTATGGGAAATTAACCGATTGCAGCGCCACGCTATTGCCACTTGTGTTGCCGATTTCAAATGGCCGTTAAATTTCTTACACAGTTTCGGAACTGGACTTGGATGTCTGTTCTCTGTGCTAAAATGTCATTATTTCAGCAAAGTTGTTGAAGTTTTCTTAGTTTGGATGTTTCTAAATGCTGAAAAAGTATGTTTAGAACCAATTCAGGCCAAACATGTCTAAAGGTCCAATCTGCAGAAGAGAGCCTCTCTTTGGTTTCCCTCTCTTTCGTTAATATCTCAGCTGTTTATTTGTATTATGATTGTCTCCTTGCATTGAACGATGGTCAAAACAATCGTCTTTTGATTTGTACTGCAAAAGTAGTTGAAAAGTGTACCATTACATTGCAATAATTGAAAGAGAAAGTGAACACAGAGAGCCTCTCAAATGCAGATAGGACCTATTGAAATGTTTGGCCTGAATTAAAAAAAATGTTATTGATTTTCAAATGGCGATATTTCCTGTTTTATTGCATGGAGGTCACTTTTAATTCAGTGAGATGCAATTAAATAATTGCTTCTACGATGGGAGTGCTTAATTTCTTAAGAAAGTTTGCTAAATAGGGATGCGCCCATACAAATCAGCGCAAACTTCATATTGCTGACTGCACCCCAAATTGGACTGACACAATAGTGTGCACGCACCTTCAAAGTGTGATTACAGCGCAGGGATACGTCGGATCGAATTGAGGTCTTCGGTGCACTTATTCCTTGTAAATGGAGGAATAAGTGCCCCGAAGACGTCGAAACGATCCGAGGCAAATGTGCACTTTTATCACACTTTTTAGGCGTACCATAAAAAGTGTGATAGTCCAATTTGGGATGTAGTCTGCAATAACTATTTTTTGCTTTTTTTCCTTTTCTCACTAATCCGTGAATATTAGCGGGAATCTCTTACCTTGGTATTGCGGCGCTTATAATAAATCCACATTAGGCGGCGGCGATATGGCCGCTAGGAGATTCCCGCGATACAGACGCAATGTCAAAATCGAACAGATACTGTCACCCACCCAGCAGCATTACAGCAGCCTTCAGGCCGTTCATATCAAAACAAAAGTTAGCACAATGGCATCTCAAGTGGTCAGAAATCGTAATAATATTTATCACGGCATTGCTTCACTATACGCACAGAGAACAGACATCCAAGTCCGGTTCCGAAACTGTGTAAGGAATTTAACGGTCATTTGAAATCAGCAACACAAGTGGCAATAGCGTGGCGCTGCAATCGGTTAATTTCCCATACTAATTGAATTCACCACTTGAAATGTTTCAATTCACCACTGACTGTGGCAATATGGTGTTTGGCGGCGTTAGTGATGTCATCGTGTATTGGTTTGCAACCTTACTCAAGTGAAGATGCAAATCCTTACACAACTTTCTGAATGAAATTTGTTCTAGCCTGGATGTCTGTTCTCTGTGCTATACGCATACGCATCACCTCGTCGGCTTTGTATTTAATAATCGGGATGTTGTTAAGTGATGCTGCAGGAGGATGCGGCTTCAATTTTTCCATTTCCACATTGCGTCTGTATCGCGTGCATCTCCTCGTGGCCATATCGCCGCAGCCTCATGTGGATTTGATATGAGCGCCGCATGCAGAATTTCTGACCATCAGGTCGCTCATAGTGGTGCGGGCATATTTTGGCAACTTGTTGGAAAAGAAGAAGACAAACGCGTTTCGCGGATTTATCTTGCAAGGCACAATATTGCGGCGCTTATAATAAATCCACATTAGGCGGCGGCGATATGGCCGCTAGGAGATTCCCGCGATACAGACGCAATGTCAAAATCGAACAGATACTGTCACCCACCCAGCAGCATTGCAGCAGCCTTCAGGCCGTTCATATCAAAACAAAAGTTAGCACAATGGCATCTCAAGTGGTCAGAAATCGTAATAATATTTATCACGGCATTGCTTCACTATACGCATACGCATCACCTCGTCGGCTTCGTATTTAATAATCGGGATGTTGTTAAGTGATGCTGCAGGAGGATGCGGCTTCAATTTTTCCATTTCCACATTGCGTCTGTATCGCGTGCATCTCCTCGTGGCCATATCGCCGCAGCCTCATGTGGATTTGATATGAGCGCCGCATGCAGAATTTCTGACCATCAGGTCGCTCATAGTGGTGCGGGCATATTTTGGCAACTTGATGGAAAAGAAGAAGACAAACGCGTTTCGCGGATTTATCTTGCACACGGAGAAAACTGAGTATGCTTATTAGCTTATTGTATAATAAAAAAATCTCATTTAACCGTTTTAACCTTTCCAATGCATAAAAAGTATGCACTACATCATTTGTTTTATGCACTCCTTGGCATTTCTGGTATTTATTATAGATAGTAGAGTAAACATAGATCCGCTAAGATGAATCCGTTGTATCCAAACGAACTGTCAAAATCTGTATCCAAACGAGCATGACGTCACGATTAGGACAACATCAATGGAACGCATGACGTCATATTCAATCGTCGCACTTTTGAAAATTACTACTTACACGCTTGAAACATTTTAGTCAGCGATGTCCGCGGATCTATGTTTACTCTACTATCTATAGTATTTATTATAGTTTACGTGAATATATCGTCGTTCGTGTTATACTTAGGACTTAACAAAATTTTAATTGGTCAACCACCAGCCTTGGCATCAGCTGCCACCATTGCATTGCTGAGAAATAGTTTTCCCCGATCGCGGTTTTGCCAAAAGTGCGTTTACTTACAAGTTTTCGTGGACTACAATTGCTCATTTCATATCGGTAAGTCCATCTATATTTTCTGCATCTACCAAAACCTATAAATGTAGCAATTCACAGATTGGATTTCGTTGCGGTTAGGAAATCTGATGCTACTTTCAAATTCGTTGGAGAAATGTGGCGGTGGAGGAAATTGCCGATTGTTACGGATACCATGTGTGTGGATCATCGATTATTAATTAATATTGTAAGTAAATGTATGACAAATCAAAAGAAATAAAGAGTGTTCGTTATTGGTTTTTTATTTAACCAAACTTATGTTTTTTTTCTTTTTTTGAATTACTAAACGTATGCAAACAAAAGCAATTCATGCATTTTAAGAAATAATATTTATCAATATATGCATTCCAGTGGATAATGCCGACATATGCATTCCAATGCAAAACACCAATGTATGCATTGAATGAATACCGTATTACCCCGCTAATACGACACCGACTGTTGTCGTATAACCGGGGTATACTTTTAATTCGACAAACTGGTCACCCTACACCACCATGCTCATTGAAATTTGGCAACTCTATTTTTGTTTTTGTTTTGATTTCCGGATTTGTTATGAAACATAATTTCATCAAATATTGCTGTGGCACGAATGAAAAGCTCGTTCTGTCTACGATTGTTGCCATCCTCAGTTCATTCCGGTTGGTCTCCAGGCGGTTTGGGTGTTGAATAGCACCAATTCAGAACTTCCGAAATTTGCGGCTGCAAGAGGAGTTGCTGCGGGTGAGAGTATAAGCGCAATATCAAACTGTTTTGCATTTACAGTGTACATCGCTGTAACATTTGAACACTTTTTAATTCGACATGTGTCGTATAAGCGGGGTACGAATTAAAAAGTGTCGTATTAAAACGTGTCGAACCAGAGGGGTAAGACGGTAACCATAAAAATATGCATTCCAAAGGGTGGGCAGATCGAATATGGTTTTAGTAAAGATTTTATGCATTTTAGCACAGAGAACAGACATCCAAGTCCAGTTCCGAAACTGTGTAAGAAATTTAACGGCCATTTGAAATCGGCAACACAAGTGGCAATAGCGTGGCGCTGCAATCGGTTAATTTCCCATACTAATTTAATTCACCACTTGAAATGTTTCAATTCACCACTGACTGTGGCAATATGGTGTTTGGTGGCGTTAGTGTGATCATCGTGTATTGGTTTGCAACCTTACTCAAGTAAAGATTCAAATCCTTACACAACTTTCCGAATGAAATTTGTTCTAGCCTGGATGTCTGTTCTCTGTGATTTTAGCATTTTCTATTCTGTCCGTGCAAGGCACAATATTAAGATACTTTGATGATTCACAACCTTAATTGAAACGTTTCAATGACATTTGAACTGCAGAATCCATCTCATCTATGTTCGCGCCGCAGCATAAAATTTTATGCTAACAAGGTTTGCGACAGCGTTGTGGTCTGCGACTGCGAGCTACAGCGGTGCCGGCCGGACTATCAAATTTTGAGGACCAAATTCAGGTTAAGCAAATTCTCAAGTAAGTAAATACAAAAACAAACTACATTTTCATTGTTTCATTGCTAAACTTCTAAGAATATATCGATTGTTTCAGGATGTTCGATACAACTCATGTCGTTAGTGCTGTGGCCGTGTTGGCGTCCTTCATCGTGGGACTCAAGTTTGGCAGCAGAAGTGCCGGCGGAAATAAGGAAATGCGCAATGGTACCGAATCGAATACTACGGCACCCAAAAAGGAAGAAGAAAATGTGAGTTTCCTGTTGCAATTTGTCCTCTCAAATAGTAGGTATTTAACATAGAAATAATTTAGGTTTTCTCCGACTTTGGCGGCGAGTACAAAATGGTCCTGGTGGTTCGGAATGATCTAAAGATGGGCAAAGGAAAGATTGCGGCCCAGTGCGGTCACGCCGCAGTGGGTGCTTTCGAGGGTGCCCTAAAGAAGACGCCATCCGTTTTACGAAAGTGGCAGCACACCGGCCAGGCCAAAATTGCCGTCAAGGTCGAAAGCGAACAGCAAATGATGGAAGTCTACCGGACGGCCAAGGCGAACAATCTGAACTGCTGTTTGATTCGGGACGCCGGTAGGACTCAGATTGAACCCAACAGCAAAACGGTATTGGCCATCGGTCCGGCACCCAATCAGGTGATCGATACGATTACCGGACATTTGAAACTTTTGTAGGCCTCGGTGAGGTACTTACATCAGCTCTCGCCAAAACAAAGGTAATTGAAGTTTATGCAAATTGATCTTAATATTGAAACAAGTGTAATCACTTGGATTGAATCTGATGAATAAAGGGCGAGAAAGCATAATAGTGTGTATATTTTTCCGAAACAACATTTCCCAAACGGCAAACGTTTTAAATTTCCTGTCACCATCGAGTAGCAGAATGTTGCATTTTTTTTTATCTGTATTAACGAGATTTTTAGCCCTAGGCTAGTTCATCTCGGGACCCACGCTTTACTTCCCTTCCAAAGGAAGAACCCACATTTCGGGAGTTTGTAGCAGGTACGATGTTGCTCTATGCACAAAGAAGTCAAATGCCCAACCCATACCCCAATGAAACTTAATGAAAGTGAAGCAAGCGACGACTCGTAGTTCTGTTCACCATTCAGACAAATCCGGAGAAAATCAAGCGCACCAGCAATGGGGAAATGATCCTTGAGCTAAAAGGGGATTCAAAAGCCAGCAGCTCCTTCTGAAACCTTGTCGAGAAAGGTATGGGAGGTAGAACCATGTATGTCCAAGATGAGCATGAGCATAGATGACCGCACAATTCGTAGTTGCTACTCCGTTTTTGACCAGAGCATAGAACCATCTAAGCCTGATAAACAAAGGGGGATAAGAGCAAAAATACACTTGTATACTTCATAATGTAACATATCTATATTTTCTTTTCATATGTATCTTAAACTAAGTCGATTATGTAGAATTGAAAATGTTTAGAACCAAAGTCCTCCTCCGTCGTCATTATCATCATTCTCATTCGCATTGTTAAATATATCCATTTGCAAATTGTTCTGCTCATCATCGCTGTCCGAGATGGCCAGATCCTTATGCAATGATTGTAATGGTGGCAAAACCGCCGGCGGCTGCTGTTGCTGTTGCGCTTGTTCCTGTTGTTGAAGTTCTCCAACATTACCCATAATTTGTTGATCTTCAAACTGTGACGGTTGCTGCTGGAACTGTTGGAAGTTAGGATCGAATGCACTGCCCTGCTGATATGCAAATTGATTGGCATCGATTGTTCCAGACTGCCCGCCAGTGTCTGTGCCCATCTGTCGATTGGACATTCCGAGAAAATCGCTTGGATCATAGTTAGGATCGATTTCCATTGATTCTTCGGCCGTTTGGTAGAATGACTGCGTACCACTCAACTGTACCATGGCTTCTGCTGCCTGTTGACTGTCCCCTTCTTGAGGAGGTAAAATAGAGGAATTTGATGGAGCATTCGATTGGTCAAGTGTCACTGAAACTCCCTCATTATCGCTCATGGTGACTTCTTCGAACTCCTCATCGTCGGTCGAATATTGACCACCTGTAGAAAATTAGTTATAATAATAAGAACCTAGACTCTAGAATACGCTGCATTCTATAAAAAATCCTAGCATAACATCAAAGTGCGTGAAATGTGCATTAATATAGAAATTACGAATCTATGATTAAATTCATGCAACATCTACCGAAATATTGACTTTCAAATCTATGTAATCTACATCTACTATTGAACCTCTATGCTGGCGACGTACGGTGACTTACCTTGCTTATGTCGCCCAAAAAGCCCCGAATCCCCAAAGTATCTTCCACCTCTGGTAGTAGCAACTGTACTGTCATGCCCGTACGAATTGTTAGTACTCATTAGCTTGGTCCTATCCATCTCCGAGGAGCCCGCATTTGCCATCCAGTTCATTTCAAAGGCAGAGGCAGACGGATCGGTGGCCAACAGTGGTGTGGATGAACTCGACGGAATACCATCGTACCCACCGAGCTCCCGTGCGGGTCCACTACTTCCAAAGCCGCCTTGATTGCCTCGCATATGACTACCGCTCTGGATGGCCATACCGGTGGGGGTGCTGCCGACGCCAAATTCGTCGCGGTCCTTACGGGGGCGGCCACGGGAGCGCTTGAGCAGCATTCTGTTCATCATCTGTGACATCATCATGCCCGGGAATTCTAAGATAGCATACACGACGAAATAGTGTGGTGAGGATAGAATTGGTTTTGGGTTGTCAGCGCGAAGACCGCGCAGATGAAAGGCGGCACTCACACACACAAAAACATTTAAACCCGGGGTTAGTTTCAGCTCAAGCGGACGCATGTTCCGAGGATTAGTTAAAAGCAGCAGTTAGAGGCATTTGGTGGCAAACGTTTTATTTTATTTTCTTTACCCCTTATATATGAATATCATCGCTGATATCGCTCATGATTGATATTCTAAACTCTATTATATTCCAGTGGTATTTTGGCACATATGAATACACCTACTCCTGATAATTTTTGTAAACTTTCGATACTGGAACTGTGAGCAATGGATCACTTGTACTAACGATGAAGCCAAAAATGTAAATCTTATCTGGATAAATCCAGAATCATTGAATACGTTATTGGATAACCATTGATGAGCTAATGAACTTTTCCAAAGACGAAATTCTTCTGATCCTAAATCTGGTGCTTTAGGCGTGATTCAGTGATGATTTCTCTCGAATGTGGATGTTGTTCGTATAACGAACCGAAAATAGAATGTTAGACATACGTAAAGCCTGAAGTTCATAGGCACAAATGTGTTGAAAAATTGCCAAATTGAGATGGAAAATTGCGAAAAAAAAATCCACGTAGTTTTGGTGGGATATGAACCATGTCTCCCAAATTCGCTAGACAGGGTGCGTTAACCAACTTCGCCACAGAACAGGTAACGATTCTGCGGAGCCGAAAGCCAACCTGAAACCAATGCTCACCTTACCCCACGCTCTTCTTCGCAACACTACATCTCCTTTAGTCCTAAGAAGTCCACTTCTAACAATCAATGAGAGACAACACTGTGGATAGGTAAACAGTCTCGAAACTAAAACAATATGCTTTCTCTGCTGCTCGTAGGCACTCTTCGCCAACATGAAAAATGAACTCATGTATGCTATTCTCCGGAAAGAGCAAGAAGGAGATATGGGGTTTTACGTTTTACCAACACTGGTACTAAACACTGAATCAATTGATTGCATGCAGTTTTTGTTTAATTCCCAGCATTCATATTTTTTTACTTTTGGTTTTTTTCTGTCTAGGTAATATTTTCACACTTTTATGCTTTTATGCTCAGCATTATGTTGGCATTCCTATATACTACAAAAAGCTTTGAAGTTAATCTGGCGTTCGACTTGAATAGGTCGAATCTACGTATAGGAATCACAGCGAGCATACGACTTATTAAAATAGAACTACTCAGATATTCATTGGAATGAGATTTGGAGGATCGTTTATACCGACATGATACCTGTTATGATGAAAATGACTTGGCGAACGTCTACGCGGTGTGATGCAAAATTCATGCATTTCATAAGTAAATGCTACATCCAACAGAAAAAGCTAATGTGCACGCAACAGAGCCATGCCATTCCCGAAACCTGCACTTACCTTCTTCATGTTGCATCTTACGCGGTCTTCCACGCGCCTTCTTGCCATCCATGTTCGGCCTCATCAGCCCGCTGGGACCCGGCCGGCTGGACGCCATCGACGCAGCCGACGACGGTCGATCCAAGTTGCTGATGTCTTCGTCGCCGTAGTCCCGATCCGGCGAGGTGTCACGCGATCCTTGGAAGTACTAGAATCGATAGTTGATAAATGTAATGTGACCCGTTTTTGGTGCATTCCACTTACCTTGCCGTCTCGTTCGTCATCCTCCCAGTCGATGTCCTCATTGCGTGCGCGTTCCTGAACCAAGGCAATGTTCTTTTCCAGTTGAGCCATGTTATCCATCTGGAAAGACATTTACGCTCGTTAATAATAAAACTACGATAATGTAGCCAGCCAACCACTTACCGACTCCAGCGCCTGCTTGACAACCTCCACCATGTGGCGTGCTTGCCTGGTAAAGTTTGCTTCCGCTCCGTTGTAGGTTTCGCAATTGTCCGCAATCAGCTGTATATCTTGCAAAAAATCTACCCTGGAGTGGTACTTATGCGAAGCCACCTTCTTCGAAATCTTCTCCAAATCCATCGGTTTCCGAATGATGGTATAATAATCCTTCACCAGGCGTTTGTTGACAGGTTTCAGGAAGGGCCAGCTCTCCGGCATTGCCTTCAACGGACCATTCACGTACTCACCGAGCATATACGACAACGCTACCTGGTCGTCGTCATCCAGCAGCGGATTGATACTCTTCTCCAGTCGGGTCAACCGTTCTTCTTTCTCCTGCATTCGATCTTTGCACTTTTGGAGCATTCGTTGAGCTGCTATCGTTAGGGAACTCTTCGCTCCATTATAAAGCGAAGAGTTTTCGACAATTTGGTTGATGTCAGCAATAAACTCATCCCGAGTTTGATATTTCTTCTGCCGAATGTGTTCACGAATAGTTTGCAGGTCCATTGGCCGTTGAACAATTTTGTGGTAGTCTACCACCTGTTTGGCATTGACGGGGAACATAAATGGTGCCACATCCGGCATGTCACGCAATTCGTTCAATATCTGCTCCAGTAGTGAAGATAACAGTACGCTAGGGTCAGTTCTTCTGCGATTTGCAGTTTTGTTATGTCGCTTCAGATAGTCACAGTTGGAATCGCCTCCAACGCGGCGTCGTTTTTTACTGACGGCTTCTTTCGGTACCTTCAGCAGCAAAGTCCTTCTCTTCACATCTTCGTGCCGCTTAAGCAACTTACCACTCAGCTTAACTTTAGTGCCATCAACATTCACTAGATCTTCATCGTCTGCGTTCAGTTCTTTTTCAATCTCCTCTTCCTGCTCTTCAGTCATTGCCACGTTCAACGAAGGCGTCGGGATTGTGCCCGTATAGAGCGGACAGGCCTTATTCGTCCGCATGTGTCCCACTTGTCCACACGCTCCACACTTCAGTTTGAGATCTGGCTTTAGTTTCACCTTCTTGCGCGACGAAGGACTATGCTCCTTAGCGTGACTTTCCTTGGGCGTCGAAGTATGCGTGCTGGATTTTGAGCTGCCCAGAGTTTCTCGATCACCTAAACTGATGGGAGTTCCAACTGAATGTTGCTGGTGCTGTTGTTGCATCATACCAATCTTCTGCTGGTTGCGCTTGATTCGCCGCAACTGTTCCTGAATGCGACGCTTTTCACGTTTCATTTCCTCCTTCTGGGCTTCGTCTAGAGTGGCAAATTGTCTGATGAATGCTTCATCCTTGGTGGTGCGAATCTTCGTATAGGCATCAATGACTGGCGCTCGGCGGACAATTTCTACACGTGTATACTCGCGACCTTCGGAGTTTTTGAAGGTTCGAGTAATCTTCAGGATTTTTGCTGTAATTTGAAATATGTGAAATAAGTACATTAGAATTATGTACGGTCAGTGTTGATGGGAAATATCAAGAAAATTAATGGAAAAAATGCCATAGCATATTTCAGTTTCACCATTTTTTGTGCGATTTTCCGTACATAAGTATTTACAATCTAAATGGAAATGAGTGATATCGTCAATCAACAATCCATACTACAGGCATGTTTGAGGAATGTTATAGGTAGAACCATAACATCTAGGTAATATTAATTTCAAACGAGCTATAGGACAAGGAGAGCTTCTACAGTGAATTGAATGGATTCAATTTCGTGGATAAAATTCCAAAAGGGCACCATCAGAATCTGCATAGGCGACATCAACGCGAAGATCTTCCCTGACAAACACGGACTATGAGCGTGTCATCCCGGATAGAGGCAAAGAACCCAAAGAACAAACAAAGGACAAAATAATAAAAAGTTTTGCCGTCATATCTTATTTTATCATTCTTATGTTATTTTTGAATGACAATGAATAACTCGCTAAGAACAAAAAATGCTATCTTTGCTAAATTATTTCTTAGGTATTATTAAATAAGAATAAATCACTGTATAATAACAAAATATGCAATCATAACAGAATAAGTTCTTCTGAGCATCCTAAGTAAAATAACATCAAAATGGCATATTTTACAATAATAACTTTTTTGTTTTTGATGAGTTATTTGGCACTTTTTTATTTTGTCAGAGAGAATAACATGAGAAGATTGAATTTTTCTATTAAAAGCTTAATGGCAAATTTTGCTATTGGTTTGTTGGAAATAAGAACTAAAAGAACAAAAATAATAACTTACTTTGTACCAAAAATAACTCAATAAAAACTAACTTTGTTATGATAAGATCAAACAAAAGATAAAACATTTTTAAACTTAAAATATATTTTTTTCCAATCCTAAGAACAAAATGTACAATTATGATGAACAATTTTGTACTCACTTTGTTCTCAATAACTCAATAATAACTGATTCAATTATTCTACTGTTAAAAATAAGTTGTCCTTGGTTTGTTCTTATAATGATAAATTTAGCTATTATTGAGTTATTTTCTGGTGCAAAGTCAGTTATTATTGTTGTTCTGTTAGCTCTTATTCCCAACAAACCAATAACAAATTTTGCCATTCAGCTATTCAATTTTAAGGGCAAAATTTGATCTTGTTTTGTTATTATCTTCTGCCCGGGTAAAAACAAAATTTACAAGCATTATGATCTTTTTAAAAATAGTTTATTTTGTACTTACTTTGTTCTCAATAACTCGATAATAACTATTTCAGTTATTCTACATTTCAAAATATATTGTCCTTGATTTGTTCTTATGACAAAATTAGTTATTATTGAATATTTTTCGGTACAAAGTCAGTTATTATTTTTGCTCTTTTACCTCTTATTCCCAACAAACCAATAACAAATCCAGCTATATAGAATAGCAAAATTTGATCTTCCGTTGTTGTTTTCCTCTGCCCGAGATGGAACACCACGGTCTTGGAGAAATGATCGAAAACGGTGAGCTGTTTGCAGAGCTTCATAACAGCAATGGTGTTTGAAGGCTCGCTCTATCCCCATCCACCAGTCCATACAGTTACGTAGGTCTCTCGTGATGGTCATACTGAAACCCAAATTGACCTCATCTGCATCAGCCGAAAATGGAGTGATGGAGCCTCTTTGATGACCGGAACAAACACAACGCTGACATCGCGTCTGACTTAACCTTCTAATCGGGGAGATCCGACTACGCATCACTCGCAAAATCGGCTTACGATTCAACATACGCCGACTAGAAGACTAGATGAACGTGAGCAGCGGATGTTCCGGCAGGTGGCAGCGTTGAAGTGGACGGCCCCCAAGAATGCTTTTATTGAAATCAACGAGAATTAAGGGCGAACGGGACGGTCGAGAAAATGTCCGCCATTGCTCTGTTGCTACTAAGATGGTAATCTCAGATTCTACTTCATATTTTGCATCAAAAACCTATCATTGTGTATGCTCACTTGCAGTTCATATGCTGATTGGTTTTCAGCATCTTCAGTGCGATAGGTCTCGAGATTACCATCTTCAAAATCGCGAGGCAATTTGTTAGAAAGAGAGGCAAGATAGGAAAAATAACACGGCGTCCCGTTTCACCTTAACTGCCCGAACTATAAACTCAACGAAAAGAGTGGATCACTAATACAACTTGGCGAAAGATGAGGAGCTCAGAGAAGCAAACGCCGCGATATAGCGAACAAGAGCCAGATAAGCCAAACACGAAGCTCATTAACGGTATTCGGCTGTAAAAAGTAAGTTAAACGTCAAACGCTGATGCAAAGCGTTGAATCCGTGGCGTGGCTAACGAACGAAAGAAATTGATTGATTTCCGACCGCCTTGATAATTTATGGGACTTTTTGGCGCTGTATCGGTCTTCGGGTTTCTTTAAAAACAACCGGTTAGGTTAAAAGCCGTATGGCCTAGAGATCACCTGCTTGTCATCGAACGCACTTATACAAACACTTGCTCCAGTTTACAACAACTCAATTCGGATCAGTGCCTAAAAAATTCAGCCCAATGATGTTCAATCAGTGCGAAAACGCAAACAAATAAAGGAATGCAGTCTCCCACCAACATGACACAGAGAATGAACATGACAAAGAGAAGGCAAGACAATGAGAGCAACGCCTCGTAGTGTAATCAACTGTAGCTGAAGTTCTGTTCTGATCTTCAGTCCGAGCTCGGTGAATATGAATATGATTTTTTTTTTAAATTTGAAAATGACTATTTGTGATTTTAGGCTATTTAAGGCACGCAAATGTCGATATGTTGCCCTTATTCTAGTAATTATGCTTGCTTTAAGTGAATGGTATGCACCAGCAGCACTTTTTGCTTTTAAATCGTGCTTAACCAAAAAATATCAATTGAAGATGAATATGCTGACTTTGAATATCAGTCCGTGGTAAAAATTCAGCAGACAGCGAGGTAATGAATTTTTCATCGCTTGAACTTCAGAGAGTGGCGCAGGGGTTGTCGAGGCGATAATCAAAACCAAAACAAATCTACAACGCAAGAGCCTCTGGGCTTCGGTTGGGATGACTGTAATTTGACAAATTAAGACACTGATTCGGATCATCTCTGGTTTGCTGCCATCTACGCCAGCCTGGTCAGCCTGCGTCGAAGCTGGAGTTGCCCCCTTCGAATATCGTGTTACTGCAGCGATTAGTAATAGAGCCGCCGCTTATGCCGAAAAACCTACTAGAAATCGCAGACTCTTTCTGCTCGACGAGGGGAAAAGAGTCTTCCATAGTGCCGCCAACTTGGAGCTCCCCCTAGTGGCTAACGCGCACTGGTATGGAGACAGGAGTTGGCAAACCCCAAACCTCAAAATTGACAACTCGATCAAGGACAATTTCAGAGCGGGAGAAAGCTCAGCCAGGCATCACCAGACTGTACTTGAGCTCCTCAACACCAAATACCGCGACTATCAGCACAGATACACTGACGGATCCCTTTCTCGTTCTGGTACCGGAATCGGTATCCATGACAGCGAATCCGATATTAGTCTAAGACTGCCAAATCAATGTTCGGTTTTCTCCGCGGAGGCGGCCGCTATTCTCATCGCAACTGCCACACCATCCAGTAAACCTCTTCTCATACTGTCAGATTCTGCGAGTGTCCTTGCAGCCATACAGTCGCAAGCCCCCAAACATGCATGGATTCAAGCTATTATCCAGTGCTCACTTCCCAGCACGGTCTTCATATGGATCCCCGGCCACTGCAACATTGCTGGTAACAACATTGCCGACCGCCTAGCGGGTGCGGGACACTCCGGACCTCTTCACACCAATAGAACCCCATTGCCCGACGTTAAAAAGTGGATTGATAAAGCTATCAATACCAAATGGCAGCTCAACTGGAACAGAAACGATCAGCTCTTTATCAGAAAGATCAAGCAGTCCATTGGTACATGGAATGATTTAAAGTCACTACGAGACCAGAGAGTAATATCCAGATTACGCACTGGTCACACCAAGGTCTCGCACAATATGGGCAGCTCAACATTTCGAAATTCCTGTGCAATTTGTCGGATCCCCTTGTCGGTTGAGCATTTTTTATGCGTCTGCCCACAATACGAACTGCTTAGAAACCAATACAATATCAGCGGCAGTATTAGAGACACCCTCGGAAACGACGCATCAACCCTCGAAGCCCCCATCCACTTTTTGAAAGATGCCAACCCGTATCAACATATATAATATGTACTGTTTCTTAGCTCGTAGATAATTTTATTTGTGTAATTATGAATGCAAATATCGGTACAGAGATGAACTAGCCACCGGCTAAAAATCTCTATAATAAAGAAAAAAAAAAGTTAAAAGCCGACGTTTCGAATGTTTATTCGTTCATCCTCAGGGCAAACTACAAATTTCACATTTAGTCACTGATTAACATATAACATACAGATTATACAAATTATTTGTTTTTGAAGAAACCCGAAGACCGATACAGCGCCAAAAAGTCCCATGAACGAAAGAAATTACGTACATTTGACCTTATTGGTTTATTTTTTTACGATATCTAACGACACCTGAGTTAAGCAAGGGTGAATCAGAGGATACCAGTGAATGACGGTACTGGACACCGATCCGACTGACCACCTTAAACGTTGCTTTGAGCACTTCGAACATCTATTTTAAACATACGTAATGCCTGAAGTTCATAGGCACAATATCTATTTTAGGTTTACGGTGTCCGAGCATCAATCAACATCTCGGCATGATCCGTTAGGGTGCGATGCATCAAATAGGAAACCCAGCAAATATGGGAGTGATAGGCGATTAAAGCCAGTAGTGAGAAGATTGGAGCAGCCATCCGAACATGAAATAAACATTAATTCTGGAGTCGATCGCATATCAGCAGAGATGCTCAAAGCTGATCCCATGCCATCCACGCAAATATAGCATCAACTATTCTTGTGCTCATTCTACGAGTGGAGTGACATGACGCATGTAAGTTCAAATTAGGTGACTCGCCGTGCAAATCAAATGGGAAGTCACCTCATTCGAGTCGATATTTCTCAACTCGATATTCGAGTCGAGATGCGTCACGTCACTCCACTGCATGGTGTGAACAGAATTAGGATCCAAAAAGAAGGGATTAGAATTAGGTGATGTCCTCTCTCCTCTTCTTGGCGTAACGTCCTCACTGGGACAAAGCCTGCTTCTCAGCTTAATGTTCTATGAGCACTTCCACAGTTATTAACTGAGAGCTTCCTCTGCCAATGACCATTTTGCATGTGTATATCGTGTGGCAGGCACGAAGATACTCTATGCCCAAGGAAGTCAAGGAAATTTCCTTTACGAAAAGATCCTGGACCGACCGGGAATCGAACCCGTCACCCTCAGCATGGTCATGCTGAATACCCGTGCGTTTACCGCCTCGGCTATATGGGCCCTATGTCTATGGGCCATAGGTGATGTCACGATATTTTAATAAATTTAGGTTTCACTGACATTGCCCGTTTGTTTTATTGTTAATGGCAATTGATAGATCCTAATGTGGAATGAACTGGTTTTGATTTGAAATTCAAAATACATTAGTGACCCGATTTTGTCAGCCCCTTTTCAGAGCACATTTTTTGCTCTCCTCAAAAATCTGAACATTTTTTCAAGCTTTTTATCCCTCTATGTTCTGCACAAGAGCTGTAGTTTGATGATAAACATAAATTAATTGGTTATAGTTTGACCGTAAGATGACGAGAGAAAAAAGTTTGTCGCAAAATGGGACTGACAAAATCGGGTCCTTACTGTATATATGAAATTATTATACTCACTGGTAGGAACTTGCTGCAAATCCTTCAAATCGTCATCCTTCTTTTTACCCCTACTCGAACTGCCTTGCTCTTCCATGATCTTCCTTAGCAGTTCCTGGCGTTCCTGTTCCTCTCGTTCCAGCGACAGCTGCGTGGACGTCTTCTTGTTGGCCAGCATATTTTCCAAATTCTTGCCCAGTTCTTCCAGGTCCGATTCTTCGGAAGCCGTTGATTCACCCTCGTCCGTAGATAGCACTTCGGACGAAGCGAGCACCCTGTTTTGCAGATCGAAGATACGTTGGCACTCTTCCTTGTAGCGTTCCTGGTGTTCGGCAATCGAGAACCGATTACCACGGGAGAATTTATCCATGCCCTCTTCGCCAGCTTTGGCTTTCTCGGTCGACAGAGTCCGCACAACGTCGATGACTTCCCATCGGGAGAGCTTTTTGATTTCCTCTTCCGGGACTTGAAATTTTCTTAGAAGAGCTTTAGCGTTGTTGAGCGAAAGGCGTCGTAAATCGGCATCTGTTCCAGTGACCGTACGCTTCGGTTGGCTTTCAATTTCTTCTTTGTTTTGTTGCTGTTTGAAACAAATGTAAGAGTGATAGTGTTATATTAGATTGACAAGTGAGCATTCCAATATTCAAAACTTACCGTCGGCTTGTTGGGCATCCTCACGTAGGAAAACCCTTCGCCACAACCGGTCGGATCAGCCGGACCGTTCAACTGCAGGATGCACTTGCCTCGCATGGCCTGAATGTACGCTCGGGTCGTATTCCACGGGGCTACCTTTACTTCGTCGTCCATCTTCAGTTGCATTTCCTCGTCGTCATCCTCCTGCTGGGCAAATATAAACTTCTCTCCGTATCCGGCGTCCTTCAAACGCTGCTCAGCTGCAATCATACTGAAATAGGCGCAGCACTGCTCGGGGGAGACCATCGCACGGATTTCTTCTTCCGATGGGAGTCGGAATTCTGGTTTGATCACCCAAAAGTTGGAGTCCATGCCGGTACGTTTAAAGTCTGCGCACTGCTTCAACCGCTTGCGGATACTACTCTCGGAGTGAGCCGGGAATGCCTTCTTGATGTCGTCCATACGGATCTTGCGGGGATTGTCCTTGCTCTTCCAAAACAGCCGGTAGATGAAAACTTGTAGGAAGTCGCGAACAAAATTATTGGCCCGTTTAGAATTTGGACCTGGAACTTCGTACAGTGGGCATTCTTGGCCGGCTGTAAACAGCGCGTCCACCTCTCGGATGAAGTAGTTGCTGCGCGTTCGTATGACGAGGAAATCTGTTTCCAAAACGTGGTGCTGGTAAATTGGAGCTCGATACATATTGTTTTCAACTACCTGCATGCAATGACCCGGATGTAGGATTCCCAAGAAAGGGGAAGTGTGGGCGAAATGAAGTTCACCGTATTTGAATTCCGGAGGTCCGGCATCCTTAGCTGCCTTACGTTTGTAGTAGTTTTTGATTTTGGTAGCCATTCCAACTTGATTCATCAGCGGTGGATGCTCTTCGCAAAATTCGACGAGGACAAGTTCACCGTCACGACCGGACAGATCGTCTGGAGTTCGCATGAAGAAAACATCGCCGCCGCCGGAAGCGATCCGTTCCAGCTCTCGCTGTTTGGCCTTCTTTTTTATGTGCTTTAGCAGAGGAAGCACCGGTTGCGGGTTGATCGATGCCAGTGCTCCGTGAGAGTATTTTTTCATCGGCGGCCGATGGAACATTCGCAGCTTCATCGGACCCATGTGCGTCGGGATAAACGGAGCGCGCAATTCGACGACCGGCGTTGAATGTTGCAGCAGATTCCCGCCACCAACCTTGAGTTTGAGAGTGGCTTCCGATGATTTAGCCATGTAGAATACATCATTGGAGATGTTGTAAGGATCACGATCGGGACTTTTTGGAGGCGGTGGAGGTGTGTCCTCAGCCAGTACGTTTATGACACCAGCCTTTCCTAGAAGAATCTTCGACTTCTTGACATGTGGGTGAGGGATTTTAACTTTGGGAGTCGGTCCCGTGTTTCTTATGATCTTTGAAGGATCGATATCATCGGGAATACCAAGAATAATGTTCTCATCGTTAGGATCCAAAGTAAGAACTTTTGGCTTCGGAACTTTACAAACAGCTTCCGCATCCCAAATCACCTCCTCTTCCCATTTGCTGTAAACCAGCTCTTCGTTTTCAACCGGAAAGATACTGTACCAGGTGTCGTCATTCTCTTCCTGCTGTTTGTTTTGTGCAGCGTTTATGATCATTTGTGCTTTACTCATTTTTCCCTGACCGGACCCATGCTTCGAGCCAGAAACAGCTGGTGAAGCTGGAATACTTTTTCCAGGCTGGCTAAATGCTCCAGCCGTTCGGGATCCACTTGACGGGAGCCAACCGGCAGCGTTAATCTTTGAATTTAGTTTTTGCAGCACTTTATGCTTTATGTCGTTTCCGTCCCAAACAACGTCATCTTCCCAGTGCAGTTGGGATACCATCAAGAAAGCGTCATCCGGGATGGGTTCGCCTTTGATGTCTACTTCTTCCTTTCTATCGGTGGTCTTGAAGCCATAGTTAAAATCCTCGCCAGTTTCCGGAACGTCCAACATGTCGTACCATACTTGAGCAGGGCCGAAACGCCAATCTGCCACTTTGGGCTTGGAATCACCACCCGTATCGGTGTCCGGTTTTTCCTCTTTTTCTTCCTCTCGAGTTAAGCTCAACAATTTGTCCTCGTCGTCGGACGCCCATTGGTCTCGCGATGGAACGGGAGCATAAACACAACTAAACCCATGCCTACGACGTGGTTCATCCGAATCAGATGTAGAATCTGAACCATCTTTCATTTTTAGCTTCTGAAGCTTCTTCTTGCGCCGACGGCGGACACTTCTCCAAATCTGCGGTAGACTGGAAATTTTACCCGGCCCAAAAAGCCTTGAGAATCGAAGCACCTTATCCGGGCGAAAATCTGGAAACAATTCACGTACATCTACATCTACGTATTTTGAGGGCAACATCGCCGCAAGAGGTGTATCTAACTTTCGTTCCGTTCTTGGTTTTTCCGTAGCACTTCCATCGTCATCTGTCTTTCCCTCTGCTCCGCTGATTGGGGCACTGGGAGGTGGCATCAACTGCTTATCATCCACCGCATCATCTCCATCTTCCTTCTCGTCATCTCCATCGCGGCCAGCATCGGAGTTGGATCCTTTTAGGTCCACCTTACTTACCGGAATGGCCGCTTCAATGTCGTCATAATCGTCATCTCCACCCGAATCTTTCCTTTTATCTGAAGGTTCCAATGCAACCGGTAAGTCCTCCGCCAACTCGTTGAAGTCCGAAAAGTCCACGGCATCTTCCGCTTTGATTTTGTAATTGGCATTATCGTCATCGTTATCGTCGTACCGATGGTCGTCGCTGGATAAAGAATCATCACTATCGCTATGCTCGACGGGCGCTTTCTCGGTTCCATCGGTTAGCACATCAGCCAAGAATGACGATAAGCCCATCCTGCAAAAATATAATTTAAATGATGAAGACATTCTTACAAAATTGTACTATTGAATCTGATTGAATTTTAATGGTGTGATTTGTATACCTATCTCTTATTCTTTTAGAAAATTCTATGCAAAATTACTGGTATTAGTATCTTGAAATACATATTCATCGAAACCTTGATCAGAAAACACCCCCTAATAGGTACTCACCGTGACAGCGATGAAAGATGCTGCTTGGCTTCCTCGTCCAGGAAGTCGTTCTCCAACCGGCCGTGCTCGTCGACATTGCCGAACAGAAAACCGGCCAAGTTCAGCTCGCCTTCGTGATCATTATCGTTATCCTGATCGTGGTCATTATCATTATCACTGTCGTTATCCATCGTGCACAGTTAGTAGGTACTGTTAATTCCAAGCGTTCCACAAACAACAAACTGATAAACCTTTCTTATCCTAGCTAGCCGGCAGCCTAGCAGCGAAGCAAAACAAACACAGCTCGCTCGATTAGCCTTCGTTGTGTGTGCACGGTTTCGTCCGCTGAATGACAACACGAAGCACCAAGCCGCAAAAGCTGTGATGAAGCAAAACGGCTTCAAAGAATTGCAAGTTTCTCATCCATTTTTGAGTTACACTGTCAAGTTTTAGTTTTAACAGATTCCTAACATAATCAAGCACATTTTTGACAATAAATAAAGTCTAAATTAGTGTTTTTTGCAGTATTTTAGTGCAAATAATTCGAGAACCGACAAGACGCGCAGGTGAGCTCGATTATTTTTCTTTCACTTTGACAGTTCGTCTAGGTATAGGGATGTCTTTTAAAAAATGGATGTCATTAATTTGATAACCAGAAATATTTCACGAAATATTTCAATACGCGCTTAACGAATTTTTCTGTACCGAGGGGGTGACACTTCCATATTTGGAATAAAAACTATCGGATAATCTCGTAAAAAAGTGCGACCGGCGCCTAGACCAGCGCATTATGGTTGCGATTTTTTCTGCATCCGAATTCGCATATTGAGGATCTTGCGCTTAATACACCAAGGTGCGATGACGTCACGTTTTCGATTCAAGCATTATGTACCAGAAATGGCATTTCGCCGTAGCGATTCACTGTGGCGTCAGTTTATCGACCACACTTGGGATTTGAACAGTTCGCACCACACACCAAGAAGCCAGTTGCTCTTGGTTTGGGTGGTGAGTAGACCCTAGAACTCGGTGTAGAATTATTATAAAACTTATGTCGAATTCGTTTTCGATTCAGTTCCAACCTAGGTTGGAACTGGATGAGATCACAGTTTCAACCCCAACCCGACTTCGGTTTCGCTTGTACTAAAGTTTGTTTGAGTTTGTTTGACGTTTGTTTGTTTACACATTTTCCGCCAATCCAGTTCCAACCCAGGTTCAAAAACGAATTCGACATTAGTTTCATTTAATCATGTTTATTGTTCGGTAACGTAGTTTAGCAGTTAAATATCCACTTATCCGCGAGCGGTAATGGCGGCGGCGGGCACAAATAACCGATTCGAATTTTGACGTTTCGTGGGGATCGCAATCGGTTGGCGCCAACAAACGGTGGGGGAAGGGGTGAGGAGGAGAATGAAACTGTTTTGACTTTCCTCCAAGAAACGTCAAAATTCGAACCGGTTGGGCATGCCCGCCGCCGCCATTGCCACTCGCGGATAAGTGGTTAGAACTATCATTACAATTGATCATCTCAATCCTTATTTTTGTATGTTTATTAATTGAAAACGGCATTTACCTATAAAACTAACAAATGACAAGGGCGCATGTCATCGATTGTTTTGTCTATAAAAAATCAATACAAAAAAACTTACGTCCCACGCTATGAATGGCAATTGGTACAAAAATGATTGCTTCCTACATGTTTGAAAATACTTCCCTTATATTAGCGTAACGGCAAATTTTTATACAAACATTAATACAAATAGCCAATTGGGTTGTTTAGTGAATAAAATATTGCTATTTTCTATAGCCTAATCAAAAGAGCTCATTTTTCTGAGTATAACGAGATTTTAGTGGATTTCAATACCTTTGATTTGATGGTTAAATTAACAAAACAGTTTTAATTTTCGTGGGTAGAATGACAGTTCAATCGATAAAATGACAGTTCGACCCGAACAAAAAAATTTTCCCATACAAACTTTAAATGCATTTTGAAAATAGTTCCCGGACTCCGAAAATTATGAAATTTTGGATTTCGACTAATTTTTGGGCGGAGAATCTGATTATGAAATAATCTGGATACCCCTAAAGAACCCAATTGATTGATGCACCAAGCGAAAAGAAAAAGAAGTTTTGACATCCAAGCGGTGTGCCGTCGATTAGATCCTCGTCACTCAATGGTCGATGGATGTACACGGACAACAATGTTGATGATGATATTGATTTTCACGGGTTAGGACGCCAGCTCCTGTCAAATTTTCATTCATAAAATCGGCTTGTAAAACGGACTATTGAGCTTCTCGAGAAATTTTAGCTTTTCAACGAGTTTCTCTTTGACCTTATGGTTGATAGATTTTGTTTCACTTTTTGCGGGACTTCGATAAAGGATATAAACAAACTCTAGTCCGTGTTAACAGCTGTTGTTCATCGCTATCATGTAAACAAATGCATATACGGACCTGTCACTTATATCGTTTTCGTTTTTGCGACGGTGCTACACCGCTTCGTGCTACACTTTTCACTGGAAAAACGAACATTTTCGGTGAAGTTGCGTTGGTATGCATAAATAAAAACCAAAATATTGACAGCTTTGCAAACGCTGATTGGTGGACACGGTGCGCACCTGCTACACTCTCGAATTTTTTAGTGCTGCACTATCTTGAGCGGTGCAGAAAAAGTGCTACACCGGTGTAGCACGAAAATCATAAACGAACATTTTCGGTGCAAAAGTGCTGCACCGGTGTAGCACCACCGCAAAAACGAAAACGACATTAAAAAGGCTTAGGGTGCTATTACACTCTTTGTCCAGACGCCAAATATTTGACCACTTTTGACAGATAAATTTTGGCAGGTTGTTTGGCTCTGTTTGTCCTTATTCGTTTTTCGAGAGTGACAAATATTTTTGTTTGCCAGGTACACCTTGGTCAAAATTTAACTGTCAAAAGTGGTCAAATATTTGGCATTGGTCAAAGAGTGTCATACTAGCTTTATGGTACAGGCCTTTTCAGCTGACAGGTCCGTGTATGCCACTGTTTACAACCGCCGAACAAAGGCGCAAACGCGAAACTGTCATTTTCATAGGAGAACTGTCAAAGGCCCGAAAAATCAGCTGATTTAAGACGTCAAATGAAAAGGCCCATGCTCGAAACTGTAAAATGAAAAGGCCTATTATTTGACACTTTTTAATCCACCCCTGAAGCGCTGAACCGGTTTGATGTCAAGCGCGTTAACGGTTCCAGCGCGACTGTCATCACGAGTGAACCGCTTCGGCGAGAACTTTTTTTAGCAGAAAAAGCGAGACATCGCAAGTGCGAGTTTTGTGTGTGGTGCCGCAGCAGCAGAGGAAAACCATCGTGAACCTGCAAATTTGTCTCCTCCGGAGCACTAAAATATCACCTATTGCTACTTTGGGAACCTGTGTAAGTTCGGACGTGTATTACACTAGCTGTAATCAGTGAAATCGGACCGAAAAGATGCCTTCCAGCGATCCTTTGCCACCCAAGGAGAGTGCCCTGTTCCGCAAGATTCTAGTAAGTATCGCTTGTGAAGTGAAATAAAATACACCTAAGTAATCGGATATAATCGTTCCGGGTTGCATCCGTTAACGGAACTTTCGGAAAATAGTTTTGCGAGGATGAAATTTACTTCTTGGGGGCATTTTTTCTTCCTCGAGGCCTAGCGCTCCAATGCGTTCTTGCTGTCTCTCACTCCCTCCTCCCTTCTTGATGTTGTGTCAGTGTTGCCAGATCTAAAAATCGTGTGTGTGATAATTTAATCCCGTCTACCTTAATGCTAGAGACTTAAGTCCATTTTGAAAATAATTCATTAGGTAGATATTAAATATGCATGAACGTTTACCTACTTCATTACACCCCCGGCAATGGAGTTATGAATTATTAAAATTAACTATGGTCCAATAAGTATAAAATATATCCTTCAACATAGTTTATTTGTCTACAATCTTTTACATAAATTTTTTTTTTGGAAATTCTTGCATAAACCAAAACTTTTTGAATAGTTTTTTTTTCGAATGGATTAACCATAATGGCAGGCCTTTATTAGAAATCTCACGCCTAGCTTGGAGAAAAATAGGGGATACCTTGATTTTAGGATATAATTATTTAGGTACAAGAATTTAACTAGTTCGGTAGGATTATACCAGAATTGAATCATTGCCATTAATTTCAGGTTTTCAATTTGTAAGTTCGATTAATTTTCCATTGTAAACTTTGTTACACAATTGTGAAGATTAACTTTCCTTAACCTGATACAAAGTTGTAAAACGGACAGGCTCATGACTATGTACGATTAATAAATTGAGGTGGGGCGGGGCAAGATGGGTCAGTGCCATTTTTGGGCGCATTACTCATGTTTTGATTATGTTAATAATTTTGTTAGATAATCAGCATGAATATACAAAAGTTTGGGGCATTGATTGAAAAATTATGCACTGTCATTGGAAATAAAAAATAAAATGGTTTTAAGCCTTTTTCTTATGCGATACATTCCATATAATCTCCATTGAAACGGCCGCGGGGCAAGATGGGTCACCTTCAATTTTCGGAGCATACAAAAGTTATTTATTTTTTATTACAAGACTATCTCATAAATGACTTCGATCAAGCGGAATGAACGCTCAAAATTATAACATAAAATTATGATAATTTTTTAGTGAAAACATCGATTTTCAAGTCGCCTCAGGACCACTCAAATCGTAAAGTTTTTTATATTCCAAATAAATTTATAAAATGTTTACTAATAGCTCTTGCTTACTCAGTATGGATATGGAGCATATATAATCTTATATTTTGACGTTTTTCGTTGAGAAAATGTGAATTACTTAAATAAAAGGTGGCCCATCTTGCCCCGCACTTTTTTCACGGTGCAATCGATAACTTTTTAAAACTGCTTGTCAAACATCATATTTTGTATTAAATGAACTTTTAATCGACTTTTAGCATAGTTAACTAGTGTATTAAAGAGTAGCGGACGAACACAAACCAATACGATTTGTATTTGCAAAGTTATGGTGATCCATCCTTAGGTGACCCATCTTGCCCCGCCCCACTCTACAAATTACTCATCTAACGTTTACAAATTCAGCCTAATTAAAGTAATACCTAATTAAATCACAGGCATCCGTACGTTTGGCAGTCTTGGAAGGCATGATTCATAGATGCATTCCAAATATTGAGATTCATAAACCTCCCCTCCCCGTCGTAGACTTTTGTCCATACAAACATTTTGAAATGTGTATGGAGCATTTCCCTTGGATAATCGAGCATCACATCTTCAACTAATACCGTTCATTGCCGCTCCTCCGACACGGCTCCTTGCCTAAAAACAAACGCCACCTTCTGGTTTCAAACCTGATGCTAGGGGCAGAATTTTCTCCAATCCGTACAAGAAAGCAAGGCCTTTTTGATTTTCGATTACTACTGAAGAGAAATCGATCATTGTAAATACGGCCGTATGATACCTACTAAACGCGAGGTTTGTTTTGTTTCTTATTTTTGTACGTTTTGTTGGAAGTACGCACTCATGAAAACAAAAATAACGGAATCAATCGGTGCCGTAATCGCTTGTTTTCGAATAGGATGAATATGGGAGTGTTAGATTACTGATGGCACACATACCCTAATGAAATTTAATTAATAATCCTTCGCCACAATACTCGGTTCCAGGTTTCAGTCCTTCATCTTCTTCTTCCTGGCTCTATGTCCCCAATGGGACTTGGCCTGCCTCGTTTCAACTTAGTGTTCTTTGAACATTTCCACAGTTATTAATTGAAGGGCTTCCTTTGCCTGCCATTGCATGAATTTGTATATTGTGTGGCAAGTACAATGATACACTATGCCCAGGAAATCGAGAAAATTTTCCCGATCGGAACGGGAATCGAACCCGCCATCTCCGGATTGGCGATCCATAGCCTCAACCACTAAGCTAACTGGAGACCCCCTTCTTCATCATCGGCCTCCATTTGCCAGATCGTTCTGCACCTGATTCGCCCACCTTCGCTGCTCTTTTTGGTCTTCTTATACCATCCAGATCTCTTGCGAACACCAGTTTTGCGAGGTTGTTATCAGGCACTCTCACACCATAGCCTGTCCATCATTTTCTTACAGCTTTTGCTACCTTCCGGATGCTAGGTCCGCCGTAGAGTGCAGCGAGCTCGTGGTTCATTCCTCGCCGCCACACGCTCAAACACTTCGAGTGCTTGCATGTCCGTTTTCGATCATAATCCAGGTCTTGTGCGCGGTTCTCAGTCCGATATCAGTGTTTTGTACATGGTGATGGTACATTTGGTGCGACCACAGATTATTGGAGCCCATAGTAGGCCCGAGTTCCACTGATGATCGCCTTTATATTTCACTGCTAACGTTGTTGTCTGCCGTTAATAAGGATGTGATATATGCAAAGTCTGCCACCACCTCGAAAGTGTCCTTGTATATTGTAACACTGCTAGGGGCTGTCCATAAACCACGTGGTCATAAGGAGGGGGGGGGGGGGGTTTCGGCCAATGACCATTTTGTATGGACAAATAAAAAAATTGTATGGACTAATGACCACGCGGGGTTGAAAAGTCCCAAAAAATGACCACGTGGTTTATTGACAGCCCCTAAATACCTAGCCTTGTCCTATCGTTCGCGTTTCGCCTGCCAGCATTTACCTACTTCGTTTTTGATGCGTTCTCCATTAGTTCGACTTTTGCTGCTTCACGTTTTAGGCAACAAAACAGTTCTGCCACCGTTTCAAAAGTTTTAGTCAAGGTTTTAGTAATACAGTAGACGTTCGGTCGGTGCAAACGGTTTAACTGCAATGCGTTTTAACTGCAAGTCCGCTAAGTGCAACAATTTTGCAGTTATCGCATCGTCTATCTGTCAAAAAAGAAACGTCAACAGAGTTGCGATGTTTTTCAGACGCACTACAGCTGCATTGCGATGTTTTTGAGTGCATTCTGGCTGCGTCCAACAGGAATTTACAACTGCTTGACGGCTGTCAGTCGTTGCAGTTAGCGAATTTCATGTAAACATGTTGCACTTATCGAACGTCTACTGTAATATCTATGTCGCGAAAATCGAACCTTCAACTGTTTACATGCAAACAGCGAGATAACATTTCTGTCATGACACATCTGTCTAGCTAAATGGCAAGACATTTCTGTCTAGTGGAGACGTCGGGTTACCCGACGTCTCAACTAGACAGAAATGTCATGTCTTTTTTCCGGACAGATGTGTCATGACAGAAATGTTCTGCCGTTTGCATGGAGGGCAGCGGTGTTGATCACTTCTGTTACGTTTCCTCTTTCTGGCAGCAAAATGGCAAAATGTCAAGTGTAGAGACTATATATAGAGACATGCAAAGACGACTTCTTTTGATTGTTGTTCTTCTTCTTCGCCAGACTTTGTCTTCATAATTTTGCTGGCGTCCTCGATAGGTAGCCGATTTGACAGTTCGATAGGTAGATTTGGTTTCACTCTTTGCGGGACTGTGTTATAAACAAACTATAGTCTAGTGGAGACATGGGGTAAGTCCGGCTTGTCACATAACACATCCAGGGCGATGTTGAACAGAGCAGGTACGAGAGCCTGCTAGGTAAAGGCCTGGTAGCGAGTCACTACCTAGTGACTTGGTCACTATTTTTGAATCAGTCACTATAAAGTCCCTATTTTCAAGACGTTTCAAATAAAGTCATTATTTTTATTCAATTCTCTGAATGAATTCTACCAGATTTCATAGACCATTTCCAAATAAAATCCTTTCTGGAAAAACGTAAAACAATCTGTAAAATGTGGTTTAAGTTGAAGGTATGATAAAGTCATACTATGAACTTTAAAGAGCACAAATCTGAAGAACGGGAAGCTGGTTTGTGCTAAAAAGTTGATGGATTGGTTACCCGCTAGAGGCTAGTGGCAAATAGATCACCTGAATTTGCCGGAGAAGCCATGATTTTCCATAGCTGTTTGCGGTTAATAAATAATATTGTACGCCGCTTTGAAGTCAACAAACAGATGGTGCTTTGGGACCTAGTATTCGCGGATTCTTTGAAGGATTTGCACGGAAAAGGTCTGGTTCGTTGGCGGAGCTCTCACACTCCAATATGTCACTTTTTTATAGGTGAGGCAAATGACCCCTTCCTTCCCCTCCCCCGGTAGTGGTGTCCGGTCTCCCAGATCAGCTCCGATACCCAGCTGAGTTCTTAAGCTGCTGAATAGCTTCCTTGACTTTTCTCAACGTGGGAGTTGGCTCGTTGTTGCTCTCTGCTGTTCTGATGTATGTAGTCATTTCTCCCGCTGCCTTGGTCCTTCATGTATGCACTCTCCGCACCATTCAGGTGTTCGTCGTTGTGCTGCTTCTACCTTTCGATCACCTCACGTCCGTCCGTGAAGATACTTCCATCCTTATTCCTGTACATTTCGGGTTGCGTCGCAAAGCATTTGCAGAATGCATTGAGCTTTTGGTAAAAGTTCCGTGTTTCTTGTGTACAACACAGCAGCTCCATTTGTTTGCACTCTGCTGCTTCCAGGTGCTTTTTCTCCCGCTAGAGGCGGGTCTGCTGTTTCCGTGTTCTTTTGTTTATATTGTTCCACGTTTTGCCGTGCTGCACGTTCTTCTCTTCCAAAATCCCTCTACATTCATCGTCGAACCAATTGTTCCCTCGGCTACGTTCCACATACCCATGGTCTCAGCAGCGTTGTTGAATGGCTGATATCATCGTACACACCAAACGCTTTCAGCAATATTTTGCTGAATTTTGCCGAGCTGAAGGGTCCAGCAAAATTTTTTGCTGAACTTTCAGTAAAGTTTGCTAAATTTCAGCAAAACGTTACTGGTGATCAGCAGAGTTCACTAAACAAATCAGCAAAATTTTGCTAAAACCTTCAGCTCGGCAAAATTCAGCAAATTTTTTCTGAAACTCTCAATCGATTTTTGGTGTGTACTCCAGTAGTCCTCGAGAAGGGATTCATTGAGTTCATCCTTGTCCGGCAACGCTGCCGAAATTCTGAACGCTATCCGGTTGCTTCAGTAGCTCTAGTTAAAGTAGACTATCTACATTACGGGAAAGTAAAATAATATTTATAAGATACTCACAAATCCATTTATTAATCTTTCAGAAATGCTACGAGATGAAACAATATAAAAATGGGCTGAAGCTTGCGAAGCAGATCCTCACCAATCCGAAGTTCACCGAACATGGTGAGACTTTGGCAATGAAGGGTCTTACCCTGAACTGTCTTGGTCGAAAGGAGGAAGCGTACGATTACGTTCGCCGAGGTCTACGAAACGATCTTAAATCGCATGTCTGTTGGCACGTGTACGGTTTGCTGCAGCGGTCGGACAAAAAGTACGAGGAAGCCATCAAATGCTACCGGAATGCGCTCAAGTGGGAAAAGGACAACATCCAAATTCTGCGTGATCTGTCGCTGCTGCAGATACAGATGCGGGATCTCGAGGGATACCGAGATACTCGTCATCATCTGTTCAAGTTGCGCCCGTCGCAGCATGCTTCGTGGGTCGGTTTTGCCATGAGTTACCATCTGCTGGGAGATTACGAAACAGCCATGAACATCCTGGAAACCTTTCGAGCCTCGCAAACTGTGGTATGTACTTTTTAGTGATAAAAAAAGGTTGTTCCGCTGAAGGAAACATGATTGTACTGTACACCATTTGTCGAATAATTCATTTCCTATAGAGAAAATATGTCTCAATAATTCAACTCCTTGCACAGTCGAAAAAGGATATATTGAATGAATCACTAATTCTGCATTATTTTTATCGAATGCTGATTCCAAGAATTGTTTTTTTTTTTCAGAGAAATGACATACAATAGAAAAAGCTATCTTTAACTAATAACAGTAAAAATCTTTAGTTAACAGCAGCAAAAAAAAAACATTAAAATGGTTAAACATAGATTTTAGAATCGATAGATTAGATCAAAACGTTGAATTATTACTTAATTTTTGACATATTTTAGGAAACATACGACTACAAGCACAGTGAATTACTTCTATACCAGAACCAAGTGATTCAAGAATCGGGCAACTACGAGAAGGCGTTGCAACACCTGAAAGAGTATCAATCACAAATCCTAGATACGCTCGCAGTAAAAGAGACCATGGGTGAACTGTGCCTTAAGCTCAATCGCCACGAGGAAGCCGTTGGGGTGTATCAAGACTTGATCAAGCGAAACCCGGAAAATATCGCCTATTATCAGCAGTATCTGAAGGCACTGCAAGTGGAAGATGGACCCGACGTGATTGCAGCGTACCAGAAAATACAAACCGAATATCCGCAGTCCTTCTGTGCCAAACGGTTACCATTGGATGTTGCCCAAGATGATGCCTTCCGTACGTTGATCGATGAACACCTCCGACGAAATCTTCGAAAGGGTGTTCCACCTCTGTTCGTGAACCTGCGCTCTCTGTATCGGGACGAGAAAAAGGTCCGTGTCATTTCGGAGCTGGTCGAAGACTATCATCAGAATTTGACTAGCAGTGGTTACTTCTCTGCTGCTGACAAGGAACAAAATCTGCTCAAGGAGCCGGCCTCTGCATTGTTGTGGACTCTGTTCTATCTGGCACAGCACTATGACCACCTACGGGAATCGGAGAAGGCATTAGACTTTATAAACGCGGCCATCGATCATACTCCGACGCTGATCGAGCTCTTCGTCACCAAGGGCCGCATCTACAAACACGCTGGCGATGTTCTGGAAGCGGTCAAATGGATGGACGAAGCACAAAGTCTCGATACGGCTGATCGTTATATCAATTCAAAGTGCGCAAAGTACATGCTACGTGCCAATCAGATCAAGGAAGCGGAGGAAATTTGCGCCAAGTTTACCCGGGAGGGCGTTTCGGCTATGGAAAATCTTAACGAGATGCAATGCATGTGGTTCCAGACGGAATGTGCCCTCTCCTACCAGCGGTTAGAAAAGTGGGGCGAAGCGTTGAAAAAGTGCCACGAAATCGATCGACATTTCTCAGAAATCATCGAAGATCAGTTTGACTTCCATACGTATTGCATGCGTAAGATGACACTCCGCTCTTATGTCGGTTTGCTAAGGTTAGAAGACGTTTTACGAAGGCATCCTTTCTATTTCAAAGCTGCCAAGTGCGCCATTGAGGTTGGTAAGAAAATATTCTACTTAGGAATGTAGTTGCTGATTAATCAATCTTTGCAGGTCTATCTTCGCCTTTTCGATAAACCCCTACCCGCAGAATCAGCTGAAGAAGAACTGGATATTGGTAAGAGCTTTTTGACTAATACATCTTTATCAAACAACCTATTTCACGCCTAATTATTTCTAGAAAACCTACCGCCATCGGAACTGAAAAAATTGCGCAACAAACAACGCAAAGCTGCGAAAAAGAAGGCCGAACAGGAAAATGCTCAAGCTGCACAGGCAAACCAGAAAAAGGAACAACACAACAAGCAGCGGAACCAGAATCAAGATGGAGATCCAGAAGCACCGCAATTGGACGAACTGATACCGGATAAACTGGCCCGACCGGAAGATCCTCTCGAAAAGGCGATCGAGTTCCTTCGACCGCTACAACAGCTTGCCAAAGAGAACATCGAAACCCACCTGATGGCTTTCGAAATCTATTGTCGCCGAGGCAAGCTGCTGTTAATGTTGCAATCCCTGAAACGAGCTCGTGCTATCGATCAGAACAATCCTACATTGCACAGCTGTCTGATACGGTTTCACAAGATTTTAGAAAGTAAAACCGCAGGCAACGAGCTGGATGAAACCGTAAAAATGGTCATCGATAGGGAATGGGAAAAACTCTTCCGGGGATCGAAGTCCGCTGCTGCGATCAACGATGGCTATCTGGCGGCGAACGGTGACAACGCAGAAGCTAGATATGAAGTCGCCAAGATTATGCACCAGTTAGATGAAAAGAGACGGAACGAAGCGGTCAAATTGCTTACATCTGCGGACTTGAAAAAAGTAACACTAGAGGTGAGTTTTTTTTTGTTTCATTTAGGTAGGCAGACCCCAATTTTGATTTTCTCTTATGTCACCGCCCCCTACACTGTCTTTAGATCATTATGCTTTCGAACATATGCTTTCATTCGATTTATCTTATTTCTTTCTCTAGGACGTGACAAAGGTGTTTCTCCTGCTGAAATCCGGCTTCTTCGGAGGCCTTACTGAGGATCAAATCGATGCATTCAAGAAGAGCTGCCAGAAACGATTCCCGCTCGCGGTTATATTCGCCGATGTTGCCTCTACCGTTGCCACCCTCACCACTACCCAATCATCGTCGCCGACCTCCTCGGCGACAGTCACTACCAGTGCTACCGGAATAACCATGTGTCCGGTCGAACAACAGTCGAAAGCCACCCCCTCACAACAGCAAAACAAAGGAAGTGAAATAAAAGCAAACTAACACGCATAAGAGAGATTCAAACAGCCGATACCGAAAAAATAGAGGATCTAGCATTGCCGTTTTCGATGTCTGAAAATGGTAGACCGCATCAAGTGGAATGACAGTTTAGTTTTTTTTTTAATCTTATTCATGAGAACTATTTTAGCTCTGCTATCAAACAGAAGTTCTACGAGATGATTTACTACGAACATAATTTACTTAGTTATACAGTCAGGACTAAACAAGAACAAAACATTGGACTGTCGGCCACATTGCCATACATATGAATCGCTCGCAATGAGTGCACCATTTCACAGTATCCTTTCGTTTTGAGTGTAGATCATTCATTTTCAGCATTGTGCAAGAGGGAAGGCTGAATTTGCCTCGCCTCTATTTCCAGTAAATGGAATTTTTCAAATGGGACGTAGATAATACAATTCTGTGTATCGCTATGCCTCATATTTGTTTCTGTGACATTATTTTGATTTAGGTGCATATAGAATGCAGTAGTTTAGCCACTAAAACATTTCTGTAATATAGGAATATGAGAATTATAAAATACAAAACTGGTTGATTTTCCCCCTTTCGTTCCTTTGTGTATATTATACAGAACGATTTCAACTCGACTCCGACTATTTTTTAACTTCATGACTCATAAGACATTCGTTCGACTTTAACAGAAATTTTGTCCTATGATCATTCGCAATCCTCGTACTCAGTCAGAGCAGAACCTAATCTAATCACAGTCCTTGCGAACCAGAATCGTTTTGCGTGATGACAACACACAACTAACGTATAAAATGAGAATGGCTTTGTTAGCTAGGAAAGGGCAGAAAATTCGTATGAAGTCGTTTTTTTTAAATCTACACAAACAAAATATAGTTGGGTATAGCCGCAAACAACATAACAAATCAGACGTGTGAACTCGAAACCCGAATATTAGAAGGAGCTTAGAAAATATCAGTTCAGTGTTTGATAATGTCTGGAACTATCCGAAACACAGATCTGTCCATGGGCTAGAAACAATGTCATATGGTAGGAAAGATAGGTTGTCATAAAGGAATGTCTGTCAAATCTCTACCAATTTTATTTCAAATTTCCTCTGTGTCGTCCTGGTGGTTGTCTCATGCTGTGTGTAGGGAATCAATCGTCTGCCCGAGTGAGGCCATTAAATTTTGGTTGTTGGATGAAATTGTGTAAGGTCCAGCAAATTGGCGCTTAGCTGTTTCCAAAAGTGCTTTGTCGGGTGGAATGTGTAGAGCAAGTTGGACCACGACGGACTGGTCATGCAGCAGAATCACTACCGACGACGGAACCAGGGAATCGATCCGGGGAACTTTCGGTATAACGCGTAAACAGTGGGAAACGACGACCGTACGATTTAGCGATGTTTATTGCACGGACTCTTAAAGTGAACTGTATAAATGCAAATCTATTGTCAAGTGTCTTTCTTTACATTGCCGCCCATAGATAGTGTTGCGACGCCGCTACTAAATAAGATTTTTTGAACCGGCCTAATAATGGATCAGTCTAGCCGTAGCATAACTGCAGCATGACCAGCGGGGTAGCGCGGACGTCAACCACGAATAGATGTGCCGTAGCCCACATGAATTTGACATGTTTGGGAAATTGACACTTTTGGGCACTCTGACAGATCTGGGAAGTGCACGACATCTGCGAATTAGTCATTATCATAAGTTATTACTTAAGTAAAACGTGTAAAACTAGCAAAAGGTTACGAAAATTTTGGCGTGCAATCGTTCGAAATTACACGACAACGCGAAGATAGCAAATAAATCAGTAAGAAATTGTGTAACGCATCAGTTTTCAGCACAAACAATTTTGAACGTGTTTTTGTTGTGAGCTACGGGGATTTTGCCTTTTGCTGGCCCCCTGAGCATGACAGTTCGCATGCGTGATAGTAGTGGTAGGTGGAATGAGAAATACGTATTGTCAGATTTCTTGAAACGTAAACACCGCGCGGCCGTTGAAATGTTTCAAAAAGGGGCTTTGCACAAAAGTTCACGCGGTCTATCGTTTTCGAAAGGAACAGCCGCACCGTAGGAAACGCCGCAATGTTAATTCCCATAAGGATGAAGTAAACAGGGAGTGAAAACCGCGGCTGTACCTTTCGGAAGCGATAGGCCGCGTGCACTTTTGTGCAAATCCCTCAATATATGAGATGTGTGATGCAGTAGAAGGCAAAAGAACCAAAACAATTTCGCCATCGTAAAAACACCCAAGTTAATGCAGTTTGAATTTATTTGGAATTAAATTAAATTGAAGTGCGTTTAATTCAGTTATAAATAGGAGTGCGGTGAAATGCAATATCGGGAAATTATCCGTACCTCGATCAGTAAGTTGAAGCCTGTAAACAAAAATGTAGTTTATTTGTGTTATGCTTACCTGGATTTTTCCCTCCAGCAACCTGTATACCGATAACTGTAGAATCCTGAAACAAGGAAAAGTAGGCCAAAAAGCTACCGCGCGACTAAATCACATTGTAAGTAGATACCAATAGAGATACCATGTGATAGTTAATAGAAGGAGCATAATGCAATTCCAAAATTAGCATCCGTGCGACGAACACCGATTAGGGTAACGGTCCCAAGTATCATCCAACGCGGACGAATCATTCGGAAAGGAATCGTGGTAGAGGAAACCACTTAATTGTGAGTAGTATTAAGATAAGTTATGTAAGAAAAATATTTAATTATTGCGTTTAATAAATTGCAGTTTAAGCATCGCTGTAAACAAAACGGCTGCTTTAAAAACCGGTTTCCCTCTCGGGAACATTCTTAAAAATTAAGTGACACCCGCGAAGTGATTCCCGCGTTGTGAAGACTGTCAACCTGCAGCAAGATGGCTTCCGATGCAGAATCCACCCACGACCAAACCATCATGGACCTGACGGCGACTCCGTGCGCCATCTGTGGCCCGTCTACGCGCGACGAAGTGATGGTCGGCTGTGACGGATGCGCGGAATGGTTCCACATCCGTTGCGTGGGCATCGAGGAGGGCAAACTGCCGAAGAAGTGGTACTGCCAAAGCAAGGCCTGTCAGGAGAAGGCCCAGGAGTACCAGCAGAAGCAGAAGGACGCCAAGAAGCAGGCTCGCACCCGGAAAAACGGCAACGAGTCGGACAAATCCAGCGTCAGCTCTCGCCTAGCTTCGTCTAGCGTGGAAGCGAAGGTGCGAGCGCTAGAGGAGAAACATAAGCAACAGTACGAGGAGATGGAAGCGGAGCTGCTGCTGCAGAAAAAGGAAAGGGAGATGCAGCGTGCGTTCGAGCAGCGAAAGACGGAGTTGGAGCTGCAGATGCGCGCTGAAGAGGAAGAAAAACAAAGGCAATGGCAAGCAGAGATGCTCCAAAAGAAGAAGGAGCAGATTCAGCGGCTGAAGGCGAACCGGGAGTCGTCGTTCGAGATGGAAATGGCGGCGATGGATGAGGAGTTAGCGGAATTTTCGGGTCAAAAGTCGAAGCCGGCGCCGAAAGTAGTCAAGGACGTTTCGCGAGCGGGACCTTCCGGCAAAATCAACAAAAACGTGTTGAAGCTGAGAAAGGCGAACGTGAAGAAGCTAACGCGAGACTACGAGAGCACAGACGGAGGAGACGAGGACGATGAAAACTCCGACGATTCCGATCTGTCAACCCAGAGTTCGGATTCTTCCATGGAAGCTAGAGCGAGAAAAAGCGTTCCAAGGAAGACGTGCAAGAAAGTGGGAAGTGTCAGCCAAAACGGGCTGGGGAAGCAGCAGACCGGACCGACGAAGGCCCAGCTGGCCGCGAGGATGGGATTAACTTACAAACTCCCAAAATTCTCCGGCAAACCAGCGCAATGGCCATTGTTCTACGCGGCCTACAAAGTGTCCAACGATGTCTGCGGCTACATGAACCACGAGAACTTAATGCGACTACAGGAAGCCCTGGAAGGCGACGCCCTCGAGCTAGTGTCTGGGCAGTTGCTACTTCCCGAAACCATTCCACAGGTCATCGAAAAGCTGCGCCGGCACTTCGGCCGCCCGGAACAACTGCTTCAATGCCTGCTGGACAAGGTGAACCGGCTGGAACCCCCGAGGCCGGACAATCTGAGGAGTTTTGTTCCATTCGGAAACACGGTGGAGCAACTCTGCGGCCATCTGGAGGCAGCGGATCTACGGCAACACCTCGTCAACCCGCTGCTGATAAAGTCGTTGGTTGCCAAGCTGCCGGATCGGGAAAAGCGTGAGTGGGTTCACTACCGGCGAGGTCGAGGGGAAACAACGTTGCGAACGCTGACGGATTTCCTGATGGACATCGTGGCAGACGCCTGCGAAGCTAACGTTGACGTGGAGTTCAATCCAACGCCGTCGTCTGAGTCAGATTCCCAATCCGAAGAGGAGAGTTCGAACGAGGCTGGACTATTCTGTCACTGCGAAGCCAGCAGTTCGACCTACAATGCAAGTGAAGAGAGTAAGCTGAAACCGTGCAAGATGTGCCAATCCAAGGATCATCGTCTGCAGCACTGCGCGGATTTCAAGAAGTTGCGGTACGATGAGCGTTTGAAGCTGGTGACGCACGAGAAGTTGTGCCATGTCTGCCTCAACGAGCACGGCGGGCAGTGCAAATTCGGAATCCGTTGCAACATCGGCGATTGCAGAGAGTTCCACAACCCGCTCATGCATCCGGTCGGAAACACGGTCGGGCTGAGTGCACAAATCCGGACAAACTGCACGTTCTTGTTTCGGATCGTTCCGGTACAGCTGCACTGCGGAGATAAAACAGTTTCGGTGTTGGCATTCCTGGACGAAGGAGCTTCCGTCACGCTGGTGGAGAAAAAGCTCGCCGACCGTCTGGGCGCGGTCGGAGTACAAGAGCGATTGACCATCCAGTGGACGGGAAACATGTCGAGAGTGGAGGATTCCCGAAGAATAAGCCTTTGGGCGTCGGGAACAGAGGCTGCAGCTGGCGGCAAGATGCTGTTGCACACTGTGCACACGGTGAATAACTTGATGCTGCCGCATCAAAAGCTGGATTCGAAGGAGCTTGCAGCACAGTACAAGTATATGCGAGGGCTGCCCATCGAGTCGTACGATGGACAGCCGCAGTTGCTGATTGGGGCGAACAATATCCACGCGTTTGCGCCGATAGAGGCAAAGGTGGGTACGCCCAGGGAACCGATTGCAGTGCGTACCAAACTGGGATGGACTGTGTATGGGCCGCGGCAGACAGCCTCGGCGGCGGCCGGTAACTATTTCGGCTACCATCGGCAGATAACAAACGACGATCTGCCGCCCGAGCTATTCAAGAGCCAATTTTCGTTGGAAGAATCGGAGGTGGCAATTCCACGGGGAAAGAAGAAATGTGTCCTAAAAATACGAGGGCGAACCACCCCACTTGCCGGCGATCACTGTGATACCGAATTGCTGTCGAAAGATCGCCCAGCACCGAGGAAGTTAGGCGTTCGACACTACAGACCCGGAAGAACCACAACGAACATAGCGATTCTCGTTCCGAACGCAAGAAGACAGGTTGAACAACACAATAGGCGGGATCGAAATCCGAAATCCGCTGGAAGCTCTACGGGGCCTACAAGAGGCGAAGCCAGCCACACCGGCGCATGTGAACCGTGGCATCCTGCAGATGGTGAAGGAAAGATTCCTGGGAGCGATCTGAGATCAAAGTGGGGACCAGCGATCTCGACAAGGCATCGCGGCGAGTTCTTGCCGTATCTGTACAAGGGAAAGCGGTCGACGAGAAGGCTCGTGGCAAGTGGCGCAAAACCGGAGGAAGTCAAAATCGATCAGCGTAAAAAGTGTGGGGTGATGCGCGCGCTCGATGAGGGGCGCAAGTTGCCGGGTGGAATCCTGCCAACGACACTACCGGAGGCGGCTGGCAATGGTTCGACGATCAGCAGCAGATCGAAAAGTGTGATTATTCGTGGTCGACGGGAAATCCCGGAATTCTTGGAGATGGAGCTTGATCGTTGCGGTCATCAAGGTCTCAAACGGACGAGCTCGATAGACCAACGGGAGGACATAGATGGTAAGGTGCAGATACGAGACGTAGTACAGTTTGCGGCGTTAGAAAGAAAGGTAAATCCGGAAATGCCGGATGTTACGGGCTGGGGTGTTGCGACGCCGCTACTAAATAAGATTTTTTGAACCGGCCTAATAATGGATCAGTCTAGCCGTAGCATAACTGCAGCATGACAGTTCGCATGCGTGATAGTAGTGGTAGGTGGAATGAGAAATACGTATATGAGATGTGTGATGCAGTAGAAGGCAAAAGAACCAAAACAATTTCGCCATCGTAAAAACACCCAAGTTAATGCAGTTTGAATTTATTTGGAATTAAATTAAATTGAAGTGCGTTTAATTCAGTTATAAATAGGAGTGCGGTGAAATGCAATATCGGGAAATTATCCGTACCTCGATCAGTAAGTTGAAGCCTGTGAACAAAAATGTAGTTTATTTGTGTTATGCTTACCTGGATTTTTCCCTCCAGCAACCTGTATATCGATAACTGTAGAATCCTGAAACAAGGAAAAGTAGGCCAAAAAGCTACCGCGCGACTAAATCACATTGTAAGTAGATACCAATAGAGATACCATGTGATAGTTAATAGAAGGAGCATAATGCAATTCCAAAATTAGCATCCGTGCGACGAACACCGATTAGGGTAACGGTCCCAAGTATCATCCAACGCGGACGAATCATTCGGAAAGGAATCGTGGTAGAGGAAACCACTTAATTGTGAGTAGTATTAAGATAAGTTATGTAAGAAAAATATTTAATTATTGCGTTTAATAAATTGCAGTTTAAGCATCGCTGTAAACAAAACGGCTGCTTTAAAAACCGGTTTCCCTCTCGGGAACAGATAGGGAGACATATGTCGCACTTCCAACACTCCTCCTCGACATCGTCTGCTATAATTCTTTCCAACTATCGTATATTTCACAAAAAAATCTACTTGCATAATATAATACAAACATTGAGATAAACATCTTACACATTTAGAACATCGGACGTAGGGGTATCGGACGTAGCCTTATTATCTAAAATCCAATGAGTTGATGACAAAACATTAGTCAAAAAATCCGTTTACCTTGAAAAATTTATCAAAATGCGTAAAGTGGTCATGTACTGGGAAAATATTATAAGAATCAGGTGACCTAAAATAAGGTGTTTGGTATCGAAATCACAACTTAGTGGGCATCTGTCGATTTTCTTGATATTCCCTAGGCCAATGAAATGTATTTGTAACTTTTCTACTATTTGTATAATTATTTTGTTGAAAAAATATACTTCAAAGAGCTGGTAGCAGAGTTTAAAATTTTCATTTTCAATGAGTGAAATTTTATTTTATTTTATTTTATTTTATTGATGCACAAGGGGGTCATAGGGCCAAGTCTCCAATGCAAGTCCGAGAACTTGCATTGTCCATAATACACCGTTGAATTTGGGAGTAGGCATAGCAACCTCTTTAGCTCTGCGGCTTTTAAGTTTTGCGTGGCCTTAACCCTCTACTTCCCATGGTTGCTCTAGAGCACCATCGATTTTCGACGAACTCCGGACAAACGGAAATAGATGAACATGATGCAATAATTTTTAGAATATGGTCATAACCTCATAAGGTTAACCCAACTACTAACTACTTGTTTCAATAGTTGAACTATTGATAAACAATCAAAAACCTATTGATTTACAACCAAATTTTTTTTCATTGATTTCGAAAAATTTAGCCAATTTGCAATAACTTTTGTTCTACCACTTTTTTCGGAAACGTTTTTTTGGCATAGATATAGTCGTTCAAAGTCGTGGGAAGGAAAGGGTTAAGGATTGGGAAAGGTGGGAAATCGATGTGGTGTATTGAGCTGTAAGAGAATGTGTTGTTAGTTAAATGGTCAACGTAATTTACCTTTGGGTCGCTTTTGTTTGGGGTTAAGCGTTTTGAACATACATACTGGTTTTGCTGGGTTGCTCTTTCCTATTTTCGTTCGATCGTGTTGTTATTTTGTGGTAGGTAGTTGTGATTAAATTTTGATTATGTTCTTGGAATGCTACTTCGTCCTCATCGCCATCTCCATCGAAGTACGATAAGCCTATGTCATTTGCTGCCTGCGGATTCTAGCAAATCGTCTTCGTAGTCCAACTTCACCATCTCCTGCTACAATCGCTTCGTCGCTTTCTTAAATTCGGCTGTCATTACCAATGTCCTTCCAATTCCAACGAACATCCGTCCATATCTACCTCTTGTCTACCGCTGGATTTCCACGTGAAATAAGGTCTTTCAACTTTTTCCCGGGATTTTGTAGATTAGTGCTTTATGCATGCTTCCTTTCCTGAGACTTCGGAGCACGTCTTAGACATGGCTGAGTACAAACAATGCTCATCTCCAGCGATATTTTTAACCAGCATCGCACCACCGTCGTACTGCATTACTTCCATTTTACACTGCTATCCCTGCTTACTGCTATTACTCATGATACTCAGATACATGAAAATATAAAAGAAATGTTAGTAGCGCTTTTGGTGATACTTTCACGACGGCCATTCAGAATGGTTCAACGGATGCAGATGCGAAGATCATCCCTGCTGACTAGCAGCGTTCATGAAACTCAGTTGAAGATGAAACTTAAAATATACGAACACGAAGAGCAACACATAGACGAACGCGAATATTCTAAAAAAAAAGAATGATCTTCCATCCGATCTTCAAGTGATCCTCACAAGCAGCATCTTTCGTTCAGGCACTTTTGAATGTCCGTATGCAACTTGTTCTCACATGAAATCTGCCTCGACCAAGTTGGCAGAACGCGCCCATACCCCTTTCTGAACCGAAGGGCAGGGATTTTCAATGAGTGAAATTCAATGTGAATTTTGAAGATTCTCAACTAAGGGATCAAAATAAAATTCATTTTGGTGAATGAATTTTTTCACCTATTCATTCATTTTTCTGTCACTGATAATTTTCACTGAGAAATAAAACTGGTTCGTAACTCCCGATATAACTTCCAATTACCTCAAAACTTGTGTATAGTAGTTAATTAGAATATAAATTATGTTCTCTATTTGTCCATTAAGCCGGATTGCGCATTTTACGACGTGCAAAAAAATATTCGTGACAGAGTATTGAATGAAAAAAGAGAGGCATTCAGCTGACAATGAATGTGGCCAAACACGAATGAAAAAATGAGAATGTCAATCTTCACTTTCAATCTTCGAATTTTTTACTCTCTGGCTGGTAGTATGGTAGGGGCAGAATAAGCAACTAGTGAAAAAATAATGAAAATAGTAAACATCTTCAACAAACAAATTTTAATTTTGGTTTTCTCTGTTTTGATGCATATAGTAAGGTTTATGTACATACTGCTCGCGAGGTTAAACCGCATCTTGAGAACTGCAGAGCGGCGATTGCAGTATCGGCGTAGCGCAGACGAGCGACGTCGCTCAAGACGTTTCAGATTGTTGTTGGACCACGCTGGTTTTCTCGGGGGTTTTAATCGGTACACGATCAGCAATAGCATTATTGGTGGTAACATCGGTGAAATAATCTATAGCACCAATTTGATTCCAATCCGCGGCAAGCGGAGTATCATTAGCCCTAAAAGAAATACCTGGGGTCCATTGGACCCCAGGCGCCTTTCAGAGCTCGTCTTTGATGGAACACACTCAACGAGGCGACGAAACTGAGGCCGTGAAGGTATCCCTTTTAGGGTTAAGAGCAACGTAGTCGGCTTTGCGGAAATAGCTGTTCAACTCATGGGTATCTTCGAAAGCTACAGGTGCCGAGCAAGATAAATCCAGTTCGATCGGTGGATGACTAACATCGATGCGAATCAATGGTTCAACAGCAAGGCTTACAGTGCAATTCAGCAAGGCCAAATCGTTTGAAATACAAGATCTAACGAATTTTTCACAGAGTTGATCTGAGTCAAACCAAATCCATCCAGTAACTCACAGGCGGCAACCAAAAAACGGGATCGGTCAAAGTCGGCTGATTGATTGTAGTCACCAAACAAAAAAGCCAAAGATTGGAAACAACGGTGCCAATCATGCTTGACAGAAACACCCTCGCAAGATGATGAGGAAGCGATTTCGGCGATTTTCTGAGGAGAAAAAATAAAACTCAGAACACGATGCAAATCCTCAACAGTACTGAGCGCGAGCTTGTCGCGCAGCGAGGAGTTTGTCCAACACTCGTAATTGCTTGTTGTGTTTCTCACGTGCACTCACACTCAAAAAGCTCTCGCGACCGTCGCGAGTTCCACTCCCATACAAAGAAACTTTTCTAGGAAATGCTACATTCTTGAGGACGTAGACGTCAGAGTTCAGGGTACCACCCCTTAATGGCATATTTCGTTCATTTCTACAGAAAAAATATTCCCAAGTATTCAGTAACCCATTTTTATTTGCTATCACTTGCATTATCGATCATGGTTTTCTCAGGTGAGAATTAGTTAATTTAGAGAGCAATTCAGTTTTCTAGTGTTCAAAGTCTCCCAATTTGTTGTCAAGTTTTGATATTTTGTGCTATTTGTTTCTACATTTTTTTATTGTTTCAATTTAAGCATTTTCGTTAACGGTAACTTCTAAAGGAGTTCGTCGATTACTTGGAATCTACTACATATTTTGATTACCTTTCCAATAGCGAGCGGCTCAAATCTTAGAATAGCTTCCTATCTATCTAACCAACCAGTGCTAGTGACATTCTTTCGCGAAGACTTGCAAACAATACATGTCGCGAATACGCGAAGACTTGCAACAATAAACCGGAAATGAGAAAAAAGTCATTTTTCTAATAGTGTTTTGAAAGCTATGTTGTTGGAGCTGTTTGAATTCCGAAAGCATCATCAACACTACAAGTTGTGCAATCGGTAGGATCGTATCTAATATGTTGAAATTTTTAATCGTTGATGCTAATTAAAATCATCCACTTGCTACAAGTTTGTGTTTGCCTGTTTCTTATCGCGGATTCTAATAATCGAGCATTTTTGTTACGTACTCACTCTTCTTTGATTTCCATTCCCATGTTATAGTGTTTGATTTTCGATTAAAATGTTTTGTTTCAATATGCATTTGTGTGCGATTTGAGTTCCGTTCTTCCTTTCATGCTTCTACTAATTATAGTTGCGACTGACCCTGCATGTTCTAGCTGTAAAGCTTGCTGGCTGATCGAATGTTATTTTCATATTAAAAATAAAACTTTTGGTTTCAATAAACTGCCTAATATTCACATGTCTTGTTTGCCAGTTTTTTCATGTACTATTTTTTTATTATTTACTTCATTATTTAATTGATTTAAATATAGGCACAGCATTTTACGTGATTAGTATCGATCGGTATGAATTGCATATATGAACAGAAATCAATATGCATGAATATAATTGATATGCAAATAACACGTAAACAAGCGTTGGTTGGGATTCACTGCTGGTGAATTATCTTTGGTACGATCAATCATAAATAAAATGATAATAGGTAAGTGGGTTTTCCGCATTCACTGTACAATGTGCACATCACTGAAGTTACTCACTCTCCTAAACAAACACGGAAAAGAGAAGAATGGAAGAGGGGCACATAATGTTCCCATGGTGAAGGAAGTACAGATAGTAGAATAAACTGTATTCCCTCTATAGAAAGAAGTACATATTCGAGTTTTTTTACGTTCGAAAGCGGAGTCAAAAAAGAATAAGGGTCAATAGCTGCTCCATTTGAATCGTTACTGCTCGCTGTACCCATATAGAAAATAGTTGCATTGTGGTGCATGATCCAAAAATACTGAGACTGCATTTTTTCGGCTCGTTCGTAATCAGTAATCACTTCTGATAATTTTTAACGTTCCTAACATGTTTTAAATTAGGTAATATTTGAAGGTCAATCCTTAGTTACATCTAAAATAGATATTTTTACTAAGATGGATTGCTGCTCGAATATGTACCATCAGTAATGTACTTCCATGTTTAGGCACTTTTAATTGTTTTAGCAATAAAGTAAATTTACATTGGAGTCAATCATATGTAGGGACTAGGGAAAAGGACTACATGGTTCAGCGATTCTATTTTGGGGTATTGACTGTAACTCAGTCGTTTTTAAATCAAATTGAATGATTCTTTGTAAATAAAGTTAGATACAACCTGTATCTTACCAAGTATAATAATAGTGACGTCAGCTACTGTAAAATTGGCTGATTTATAGTAAAAATAGAATCTTAATCTCTGTCTATGTTTAGCAATGACCAACTATTTGCAGATAGTAAACTTCGGAAGTAATTTTGTTGACCAGTATTCTAACTAGCTATAAAACGATGACCTCCGGAACCATTTTATTGAATTCAACGAAACAAAAATTAATATAAAGCCACATATAGAAAACAAGAAGGATACAATACCGGTAACAAGCGCTGACATTTGTGCTAGCCAACGAGTGCGGTGGGTTGGATTAAGGTTCTCGAAGGCTATTCGCTAGCAATGGTTTCAAGCGTCTTTAGGAAATTTTCCAATAAACCCACCAGCGTGAGACAGAACCCTCGGCTAGCCGGAATAAGTGGGAAATCGGGCATTATGGTTGAAATCGCAGTGAGTTCGGGTTCTTTGCTGGATATTGTTGGTTGTGCTGATCCAGATGGAGTTGCTTCACTGACGGTTACTTTGGAATGTGATTTATCTAGAGATTCTGAAAGATAGCGAGGATTAAAAAAAAATTGCAACAACTTCCGTAACTCAATAACGTACCAGCATTGGTGTTTGCTGCACGATTGGCTGCATTCGACAGTTCCATCCAACTGTTGATGCGCTGATACATGGCCTTCCCACGTGCTCTGAAGTGCATCAGAATTTGCTCACGGAATATTTCCGGTGAATTGCTGATAAGCTTAGTCATCGACTGAACAAGTTTGAGCAGCACCATTTCGTTATACATCCTGGAGTTTTCCTTACCTTGTTGGGAACCTGCAATACACGGTGCCACCAATTAACAAATCAAGTATTCTGAATACACCAACTTACCTTTCTGTTTCTCATACCCGGCTTCATTGAAATACGGTTCATCTACGAGAATCAGACCCTGTATCGAGACGATCACCTGTAGCAGAGTGCTGTTGGGACCCCACATTTCCGTGCCTCGACCTGACCATGTGCCCAGCAGAGAAACGCACACTTTACCATCTTCATACAGATTGGGATTTAACCGATCCGAACAGTAGCTGATGTAGTGACACAGTGGTGGAGCGGTTGGGTAGTCTTGGCCCAGTTGAACATCGAACAGGAACAGTCCATCTTCATAGGGCGTCTTTTTAGGACCCTCGATCATAACGCTCAGCAAATCCAGTCGATCTTCGAAAGTTCGAACCCAAACTCCTGGGGGCAGCGCGGTTCGTAATAGCCGATGCTCCCGCTGGACGGCTTTGTAGAAGCCTTGCGCGTTGTTTGTTTGAAATACTGTCAGATGGTATTTATGAGTGCTTGGAGCAGAATCGAGAACTTGAAAGCTTTCAACAAAGTTGAATTCAGAGTTCTGAGCAGCGGGGATAACTTCATCTGCGGCATTGTTCGATTCATCCTGGTCGGCGGTTGGATTGTTTGGGGATGATTGCAGCTGGGACGGAGTAGATGAGATTGCTTGGGCATCGAACGGTGGAGGCGAGAGTTGAATTTCCTCGATGATGATTTCTTTGAACAAATCTGCTTGGCTGTAGCGAGTGTTTATCTGCAAAATTCAACAAAACATATTTAACGTTGTTGAGATAATTCGATATTCTGAATCTGCATGTCAAACTGAGCCAAAATCCAAATTTTCATGAATTTTGGAGTCCGGGAACCTATTTTAAAAACAATTTGAAGTTTGTATGGGAGCGATTTGTCGAATCACCCCTCGTCGCAGTTTGTACTGGGCGGAGCTGTCAAACAGTTGCCCAGCTGTCAAAAGATGATCTCAAAAAATCTTTTAGGCACCTAAACAAAGTTCTAAAAATCTGAAAAAATCATAGTGACTCAGAAAAAGGTGCTCTAACGTATAAAATAAAAAAAAATCAATACATTTTTTGAAATTTAAAAACCCAATTAGCGTATAACCTAGTCTAATTCTCGCTGTAGCCAAGCTGCCTACGAAGGATAGTGGAACTGCAAAACGCTAAAATGTACTCTGGCTAGATTTTGACCAAATTTGATGATTTGGGAAATTTTAACGAATTTAACTTCTTTGAAACGTTTATAAGTTTGGATAACGTAAATTTTGACAAATTAATTAAAACAAACAGTATGGAATATAAATTTTGATCTACTCATAAGTTCCGACTGGATTATTTTTGATTTCCTGAAAATTTAGCGTTTCAGTCTAAAAAAATCTTAAGAGCCCAAGTATTTTATTAAAAATGACACAAATTCACAAAACATATAAATTTCTAAGACACAAACTTACTCGATACAAAACCCAACAGGTCACACAATTTAGTCTAAAGCCTGGAACACATAGCGTCCGTTCCGTCAAAGTTTGCGTTTTTTGACAGTTTTCCCATGGGAAATGTGTCAAACTACTGTCACGCACACGCAAACGTATGCATTGTGTGGGGCATTTAGTGCTACTCTCCGAAGATCGTCTACCGGTGCGATGAGAAAGCTGTAGGTAGCGTTCATGTCTTCCATATCGGTACGACGGTTCACTGTTTGTTGAGTGGTAAGAATTGGCACATTTCAAAAACATGGAGAGTCTGTATTTTGATTGATACAGCAGTCGATGACAGCAGTTTGATTGGTTGCGTAGAATCTGTATTGCCGTTCTGCTTTACAGTGCCCCATCAGAAATTTGGCTCGGGCGGCAGTGCTCCATCAGTGCAATCTTTTTGTGATAGTGGTTGTATGTATTACTAGATCACTTTACGAGAGCGAAAAGCATTCTGTCCAACGTGTTTATCAACGTTTAATAGTCTTGTGCACAGCTAATGCCAATTCGTTCCATTCTATAGATGATTTAGTAATGCAAGTTTATGTATGATAAAGGCAAATTTGTAGGTAAGAAATCAAACTTTGAACTAGTCAAATTGTAATCTTAATTGGAACCATTCAGAAATTCATTAAAACGACATACTTTTTAGGCAAATATTGTCCCGAAAAAGATGTTAAACAGCTTTCCGTAGTTATGTTTTATATTTATGTTTTTAATAAATGAATAAATACATATTATTTGAATGATCAAATAAAACAAGATCATCAAACATTGCAAACCTTATGTGTACAGTAATGGCGTGGCTAAAGCAGAAATAATGCATTGTAAAGCTTTTTATGGTTTCTTACCTCTTGCAACGCCTTCACCAGTTGAGCTTTAATGAGAGAACAGAGCTTTGCAGAGACGTTCTCTGCCTGCGGTGAAAAACTGAACACCGAACTGGTAGAATTCATGTCCTCGCTTATGTTCATGTAGAGATTGTTGACATTATCCAGCTCAGTGTTCAACAGCGAATCGTTTCCACCACTTTGGTTCATACTGCTGTTTTTGCCATTAGGAACGCTTGTGCTATCACTTTTCGCTGAAAAGTTACCAGAGTCTTCGCCAGTTGCATCTGTTGTGGACCGTGTAGAGTTTGTGTTTGTTGAGCCCAAGGGATTTTCGTCAATACTAGAAATGTCCGATGAAGTTGACTGATTGTTGGCTGAGGGTAATTTAAATGAGTTTGCCGTAATCAAATTGTGTGTATTGCAATGCGAGTTTGGTTTTTTGGAAGCCGATGCCATGCATGCAGTTCCATTTGACGAAATGCTGTTATTGCTATAGGAAGGATTTTTTTGATCCGAGCTGGGAGTTTCAGCAGTTGGTGTTGTGGCTTTCGATCCATTTTGATTAAACAGTCTATTCTTTTGATCCTGCACTCGTTCTGCCGTAGTTTGATTATTAGACTTCCGAACGCGTTCCACCAATCCCATGAAATGACGTTCATGGAAAAAGCTCGTATCCATCAGCCGATCCAAATATCGACATTTCTTATAAACGAGCAGTAGCTTTTTCATAATTTCTTGATTCTGCAGATGCGGATTGATTATGAACAGTTCTTCCAGTCTTGCCATGGCTACACGCGCTCGTTCCAGATTTGCCGTCAGCTTTGGTTTGCAGACGTGTTGTGGAGAAGCACCACCCAGTTCTGATGTCTCATCTTCAGTTTCCCACGAGTTGTTGTCTGAGTCATTTCCCCAGAAATTGTTTTCCGAGTCATATTGACCGACTTCGAATATGTCCTGCGGCCAGCACATGCTTACATGATCGTTTACCCACCATACTTTCACCATTCCATTGGGATAGTTGTCAATTACCTAGAACAAAAAATAAAGAAAAAAGTTTAAATATTTTTTGCATGCCATTATCTATAAAACCATCTTAGTTTGAGTAACAAAGTACTAAATCAGCCCTAAATTGCACATGTTCTTATACTGTTCAATGTAGAAATTACTCTAACGAGTTCGGTGGTGCCACCAATCGGAGTAACTTGGATAATGCACTGTAATTCTTTAGGGAAAAGCGCCACTTGGGCGGTGGCTTCTATATTCGTCTGTTTTCAACTATGACTCAGTCAAATTTGAACCAATTGACACAACTTTTGGAATGTGGTGAGATAGGTATAGTATCTACCCGTGTACAAGATTTCAAGTCAATTGGTTCAAAATTGACTGAGTTATAATGGAAAACAGACGAATATAGAAGCCACCGCCCAAGTAGCGCGATACCCTACGTCCAATTCAGATTTTAAATGCTAATAATTATGTGAGTTTCAAATTTCCCGGTTTACCGGTTGAAACCTTACCTGACCGGCACTGCAGTTAGAATCATCGCCGTTGAAGTTCGCTACCCGAATAACGATCGTTCCTGGCCTGTACTGAAAGTCCGGATGGTCCTTCAAATCGTACACACTAACTTCGGATTCACCGTTGTACGTCGGTTGGGGTTCATCCGTGCAGGTGTACGTACTAAACCATTTAACTTTCGCCGTTCTGCCATGGTGATCGACATTTTGAATTACTCCATAATCCCGAAATGATGGATTGTGCGACGGGTCTGTATTGCCGGCTAACACAAAATCTCCCGGAAAGAACTCGTGATCATCCAAATGATGGATCGGACATAGTTCCGTGGACGGAATGTTGGTTTCGATCGTACCATCCTGCCAGACGACCGTGGCGCTACTGTACACAACTAGAGTCTCCGTAATTACATCATCGCCAGGAGCAGGCATTCGATCGGCATTACTGTTAGTCGAAGCAGATCGTTTCTTACGCTTACGCAACTTCTTCGCAAGTAAAGGCGACTTTTTCGGGCTACCCCTTGGGGTAACAGTGCTTGAGCAGGATGAGGAAATTGGACTGCCTCCCCCATCGGAGGCCATCGAATCACAACCATCTGCATCATCTTCGTCATCCTCGGGATCGGTTTGCCACTCATCACTTTCCGCCAATTTGCAAATCGTCGATGACTGGTTGCTGTTTGGGCGCCTTGGCGAATTTCTTCGCATCTTGCCCGCTTTCTGGCCTTCCTTTCCGGTAATGGGACACAACTTTGCCCGGTCAGTTTCTAGTTTATCCTTAATCGCCTCCTCACAGTCAGTACCAGTAAGGGTAATTTTATGGTTTTCATTATCACAGATTACTTTTTCATAGTTTTCATCCTCCTTTTTCAGCATTTTCCGATACCTTGAGCTGAGTTCCTTTCGCCATTGACTTTTGCGGCAAATTGTATCATCTTCCTCTACTTTCAAATAGTTCTTGTCATTGATTTGCAGCATACATGATTCAAATAGATTGAGCTTTTTGAGCCGTTTCATATTCTCACCGGTGATATAATCTGGAGGCTGCTGGATTCCGCCTTCTTTCATTTCAGCCTCGATATCTTCACACGAAGCCTTGCATTGCCAGTGCACCCAAACACCTTCCAATTCAACGTTCTGGACAGTAAATTTCACATCCGATACCTTTCTTTTCATGGAACGTTTCATCTCCGCAGAGGTTTTGATCCATTTAGAGTTTTCTATTTCACCGAGAGGAACTACTAACGTCTGCCCGGGATAGAATAGCGCACTAGCAAAATAACCACACCTGGAGCGGCATTCCAGATCTTTCAGTGCACAATAGTCGAACTCAGGGCCCGTTTCCACCAGAGAGCCACATGGAGACCTAAAAGAGCAAGTATAATCAATTTGTACGGTTAGTAACCCTTGCGCATGAGATATACTTACTTAAGAACCAATTTCTCTGCTACATTTCTGGTGCTTCCCACCCACGAATCCAAACATACGGCATTATCTTTCGGCATAGACATGAGAGGTCGTAGTCTGTCGGAGCAAACATTTCGAACCACATACTTGGTTCCAACGATCTGAAAGAAAGAATGATCATCAATTGTATCTCACTTTTTTGACGGGAAAACCTTGAGCAACATACCTTGACATCTGCTTTCACGAAAATTTCATGACAATATCCACGTTGGGTGTCTTTGCCGGGGATCATGCGTCTGACTACATCTCCTGGCATTAGTGTCCTATCGGCTAAGCCGACCTATAAGCAATAACATTTTTAATAACATAGTTTAGTTCGCTTTTTATGACATTATATTAAATTTTTACATCATAGTAATCATGAATATTGCCCTAGACTAAAGTGACCAAACGTCCCGCGTTTCGTGGCCAATTGTCCCGCGACAAATTATGTCCTGCGAAATGCCCCGCGCTCGTCTTACATCGCAAAACTGTTCCGCATTTGAAAGAATCCCAACAAGCATACTCAATATTGTAGCCACTTCAGCTCTAAAATAGTCAAAGAGGTTTTGTACAACGCACAAATCACATCAAACATAGAAACGAATATTTCCATACTTTCAACGTCAGCGTTAAATTTTTTGCGAGGAAGTACATGAAGATTCTGGGTTACAGATAGTAAGACTAGGTGGCTAGTATTGTTGCCTGCTATAGAACGACTATTGAAATGTTTAAACTGTTGAAAACTTTTTTATCGCTCGGAAGAAGTCCCCGATTTTTTTTAAAGAAAATTCGAAAATGTGATTGATTTTTATGCACAATCAAGCAGCATTATTTCATATTTCGGTGAAGAAACATGAGAGTGACGAGACTACATTTAAAAAAGTAGTAAACGAAATTGTCTCAAGATCAAACCCATTTGTATTACTAAGTGAGCCCTGTCAGATAAAAAATTTGGAGGGAAATCGTTGTCCGAAGTTCAAATCTTTCCAAGCCCAGTACCTTTCAGGACTTTTTTTTTTTCTTTCTAAGAATGCACTTTGAGTTTTCTTATATTCTTCCAGAAAATCCTTTTGAGACTTGTCAAATAATTTCTTCTGAAGTACTTCCGGGAATTTTTACAGGAATTTATTCTACGATTTCATCTGAGAATTATTCATGAACTTCTGCTGGATTCTCCTCGGAATAGTCTTCAGTTCTTCTATGAGAAAAACCTCCAGAAGTTCCATTCGAAAGTTTATGAGGAAATCTCCCGATAAATTGTGTGAAGGAATCCACTGAAGAAATTCTTGAAGGTTGGCATTCCTATATGTGCAATCCTGAAGCAATCTTCAGATATAATTTAAGGAGGAATCCCTACAAGAAGTTTCTGGAAGAAACTCCAACAGGAACCAGGGATGGGAACACTCACTTGCGAAGAGTTACACTCACTTGCTGTTTTCTCAGTTCAAAAGCGTGCTATCAAGAAACGATGTATGGACGACTTTTGCCTTTTGGTTTTGTCTAAAAGTTTTCCGAACAAAGTATGGGTCGCACACGCATATCGAAGGCGCGAGGGAGCTGCGAAGGCAACTCTCCACGAGGTGAATGTAAATTACACTCACCTCGTGGAGAGTCACTTTCGCAGCTCTGTCACGACTTAGGTATGGGTTTGCGACCCGTACTCTATTCGACAAACTTTTAGATAAAATCACAAGCCAAAAGTCGTCCATATATCGTTTGTTGATAGCACGCTTCTGAGCTGAGAAAACAGCAAGTGAGTGTAAGTCTACGCAAGTGAGTGTTCCCATCCCTGACAGGAACTTTGGAGGTAACCTTAAAAAAAACGCAATTTGGAATTTCTGGAAGTATCCGTAGATGGAGCTCGTGCAGAAATTCTCTGTAGGACTTCCCATATGGAATTGCTGGTGAAATTCTTAAAAGCTATAGGTAATGGACGAATCAATAGATAGGATTTCTGGTGAAATCCTCCAATGGAGTTTTTGAAGGAATCTCCAGAAGGATTTCCTGGAGGAATCCACTGCAGGAATTCTTGATAAAACGCTCGATTGAATTTCTTGAGGATTACCTTAGAAAAAAAAATCCATATATCCATAGTTTACACCAGTGCTGAAAATTTCATTTTGTCATATCTAAGTTTAACCACCTACAGCTCATTTTAGAACCTAAACCTGAGAATATGGTACCGTAAACCGGGGTCAAATTGATCACTTTAAAACAACTTTTGCTGATAACTTGAGAACCAATTCAAATATTGTCAAAAGAATTTCCGAAAAATCAGTACTGGATGGACATCTATTAAACTACGTGACACAATTTTGGTTCAACAAATTTTAACATACAGTTAAATCCTCCCAATGAGAGCGGGACATTTGGCATAAGGTCGATTGGCATAGACATTTGGCATAATGGACATCTGGCAAAATCAGAATGCACCCTTCTTTATTATGCCAAATGACCGTTATGCAAAATTTCTTTATGCCAAGTGACCTTATGCCAAATGACACAGACCCTAAAACATCACTCAACATACCTACACCGCACCGCTAAGGTAATTGTAATTTATTATCATAAACGTAAGCCTGGCGGAGTGATCAATTAATCAGGTAGGAAGGAAATTATTGTAAGATTTTTTAAATACCTATTTAAAAATTATTAACTATTACTTATTCTCAGTATTAAATATAGGTATAATTACGGAGAGTCCACAATTAATTGGTCTAAAACCAAGATACAAACCAAACTTCAAAAACTTTAAGTCAACATGGGACAGTTATGTTATTTTGGGTAATTCTTTGTTTTGGTTCAAATTCGACACATTTCTGTTTGGGCACTAATCCATTCCACTGACTAAACCCTCCCTCCGTTCGTTTTCCATATAGACACCCACACATTGATTACCTTGGTTTGTTTGACGATCTCCTCCAGTCCGTCCGGATGCCAACATGCTCGGATTTCGCCCTTCTTCAGGCAATCCTCTTCGAATCCTTCCTCTTCGCTGACCTCGAAATTTTCCAACACCAGCCCAAATCGGACCCGGCCCTTGCCGTCCAGGCAAAAAATTTCGTCTTCATAAAAGTATTGATTTTCATTACCGTCGTCGTCCTGCTGATGGTGATGATTCGGCTGAAAGACGGATGAGCCACCCGAAGGAGCAGATCCGCTGCCTTTCAACGCTTTGCTCGATTTTGCAGCACCGCTGTTTGATGTGGCCATCGCTGGTCAACAGTTAGCAATAGGACATTTCTTGAAACAATACTATGTTGTAACGATTTTAAGCACTGTGGGATTTTTTCGTAACCGAACTACTGAGAATTTTTGTAAAAACTGATCACTATGAATCGAAAAAAGCGACTATCCTTTTTTCCAGGATGACGGATGGGAATGTCATACACTTTTCCATCGGCAGGATATCAACGGTTACTGCGCGCGGAGGTGAAGCATCGCAGCGGTTGGCGGAAGGGTGAAAATTAAAGGCCTTTTCGCTTGCATAGGGTGATCCATTAATTATTGCGGATTTCCCACCTCACTGGACCCCTTTCGCTGTTAGTAATATTATTTCAGTAACAAATTTTGAAAACGACGTATAATCAATGGTGTAGCATTGATTATACGTCGTTTTCAAAATTTGTTACTGATTTATCGTCGCACCACCAAATCGAAGTCGTCGCTTGAAGCACATGCGAAGTTGCAGCTGCAAAGTAAATTTGCATCTATTTTTCCTATTGCGCATCATTAAGCTACACTAAAAATAATCCGCATCTATTTTGCATATGCCGCGCACATAGATTTTTGCAATCAAGCTTTGCCCATGAATTTAATTAGCTTCGCACATAAAACCTGATTTCTGGCGGCTCTTAGTTTCTACATGCAATGCAAATAAATATCAGAGGTCTGTACTTTTTCATTTAAATGGTCAACCTATTAAATTTTATGTGTGATCACAAATAAATACTACATGTGATTTTCCAAAAATAAAAAAAATCAGATTATTTTTAACGCTAGAATATACAAGAATATATTTAGTTACTCTAAATTATACATTGTTAAGTATTTGCTTGGATCATTCCAAAGCAATGTTCCTGTTAGCAGTTGATCCGGGCCAAACAAAACAGCAACTCAGTGTGGACGATCGGATACGGTCAGATACGGTAAAACTTTTGCTTCTGCTGTTTCCGTGGATGGCGTGCACAATTCCGGAGCTGGTGTTCTGCAAACGAGGTGCCGTTTTCTGGTACCTCGGACTTCTGCGGGCCGGAATCTTTTCCCCGGAAGATCACGGTGGTGCGAGCATCACTGGAGCTGCTATTTTACGTCGCTGCAAGGCCAATCTGCCAGCACCTCCAACTTGGACAAAGTTTATAATATGAAAACCCTGAAAGAAAGCATTTATTAGAATCAAAACCCGGATAAAAACTAACCATAGGATATTTGGTGAGAACCATTCCTGTACCATACAGTGTACCAGCTACAATATAGTGTATTGTAATGGAATGGTTCGCTAAAAGCTTTGCACATTGGTAGCTACTATACATTTACATCCGATCTTTATGTAACAATATATTATACTGTTTTTCTTACCTTTGAACCATTCACTATTCCGAAACAATCTTTTTCCGGGCATTTTTAATTATTTATTCAGTTTATGATTTTTTCCGTGCTTTGTTTTGTTGATGTTCGTGACATTTGTGTTGCAAAGGAAATGAAAGAGAAAAAAGTGAATAAGTTGAAACATCTATTTAAAGTCAATAAAATGTTTAAATAAAGTGGTAAACCAGGTGTCCTAAGGACTGCATATCCAAGAAATATGGTGGGCTAGGTATGTAGAGTGCGATGAGAGGAATACGAATGTAGGTCAACCCGGAAAGACGCAGTCCAGATTACCGTAAATCAGTGGATGAGTTCAACACTATTCTTTCTCTTCTTCTCTCATGTGAAATTGCCTTGTACAACAACCGAATTAAATGCGATTTATCTTTGACATTTTTAACATAAGGACTGGACACTGAAAAGACTTCTGATATAAGTTCGTCTTCGCTTTTTAACCTAACTTATAGTTGAATCGAACTTGACAGTTTTCTCATGAGTTGTTATGTACATATTTCATAGTTCAGTCAAACTTTAGCCTCAATATTGCAATAACGGTTAAGCACGCTGTAATGATACTTATGTACCTCGTCACCCACTTCATGCAACTACATTAGTGGTCTAATAACACTTAGCGCGTTAGGCATAGTTCCATCATGCCGCTCAAAGTGTTGCCACAAATAATGCTTAGTTTGCAAAACCCAGTTATCTGGCTGGTGGGACATGGGAGCCTAAGCTTCAACTGTTAATGCAATCAGAGGCTACTCAGACTTAGACGAGTTTAGGTTAGTTTGGCTAGAACTGCCATTATCGAAGGAACATGACGAGATAATATAACATTATATGGTTTATCTAATGTAAAACAATACAACATAACAAAAAAAAAACATTCCCAAAACCATGATTAAATTTATAACCAGTAGTGAAATTACAATTAAAAACAATATATTTACGGTACATTTTATTGTTTGAAACCATACGTGTACCATACTATGTACGGTATATTAAAGCCCACGTATCAGTATTTCAAACAATTCATTTACAATAAAATGTATGGTTTTGTTAAAAAATATATATGGAGAAAAATATTTTTTTATATTGTTACGATACTTAACAACCCGTATAGTATATTGTAAAAATCTTATTTACAATTCACCATACAGTTGTCTACATTACATCTTATTGTTTTTGTATTTTTTATTTTTACAGTGGTGTTTATTGTAACAATATGGTTCTAAATAGTACTGTTACAATACCACATTTGGTTTTTCTACTGTATTTTTTATTCGGGAAGCTACTTTATTCGCTAAGAAGGAATACTTACGGAATCTTTTCTTCGAACAAAGATCCGGTAGATTTCGTCTACATTTAGGTTTAGGCCAGATTCGGAAAACACTTGGGAAAGTTCGTTTTTGGTCACTTTGACCAGCTTTGACGCGTCGTTAGCTCGATCTGGTAAAATATAACAATCTCGCAATTTATTTATCGATACATAGAATATAAGGAAAAAAGATAAAAATACGCTACCTTCAAAAAAACTGCAGCAATTCGACCGGAAGGTCCTGGTAAAATATCGATTGTTAACTCCAGTCGCCGTCAAGAGTCGTTCTTGCTCCACCATTTTTCCGTTACTGAATGTTTTGAATTATCAATCGATACACTCAAAATTTAAATTCGATTAATATAGGATGTAAATGCATTAGTTTTAGATTTCATAGCAGTACATATAAAAATTATGTGAATCATAATTATAATCAATGCAAACATTTTACAATCTAAATGCCGCATATAAAATAGAGATTTGTTCAATCGATTCGCTTTTATCTGATATTCGCACATAAAAAATAATGGAGTTTTCATTTCAGTGTATTTAAGAGCTACAATATGCATCACTAATCCAAATTGAGTTACGACATTTCTAGGTAGGATAAAAATCAATTTTCGCAACGCTGGCCACTTCGGATTTCAACTAAAAGCTATTATGCTTTTAGTTGAAATCCGGAGTGACCAGCGTTGCGAAAATTGATTTTTAACCTACCTAGAAATGTCGCAACTCAATTTGATTTAGTGCATATTGTAGCTCTTAAATAGCTTAATGATGCGCAATAGGAAAATAGATTCAAATTTACTTCGCAGCTGCAACTTCGCATGTGCTTCAAGCGACGACTTCGATTTGGTGGTGCGACGATATTAAGTGCGGGATCGCCGCAGCGTTCCTGTGGGGCATGCGTTGGCATTGCGTGCCGCACACGGTGCGGCGCGGTTGCGGTGCGGTAGCGTTGCGTTCTCGTGTGCATCCTCCCATTTGATTGTGTGTAACTCAGGACGCACTTGCGTGCACGCTGCGTGGACGCGCCGCCCGTGTGCATCGGCTCTAAAACTCTAGATAAAACTGTGATTTTGCATCGAATCCTGTCGGTGTCTTTTGCAAGGTCTTCTGCGCACTTAGGGACAGGGAGGGACATGCGACCGAGTCGAACACCCGTCACACACTGATGGTCTCATTCGCAAGTTGTGGATAAGCACGTGCTGTGGATTAACAGTCTCGACACTAAAAATAATATGCTATCACTGTTGTTCGTACAGGCACGCTCAGAGAGTGTTGGAAGTGGACATCTAGACCGAAGGAGATGGTGAATTGCGAGGAAAGAACGTGGGGTGAGGTGGGCATTGGATTCAGGTTGGCTTTATACTTCACAGAGTTGTTACTTGTTCTGTGGCGAAGAAGGTTAACGCGCCCTGTCTAGCGAACTTGGGGAGACGTGGGTGCAAACCCCACCAGAGCTACATGGATTTTTTCGCAATTTTTCCACTCAATTTGTCCATTTTTAACACATTTTGTGCCTATGAACTTCAGGCATATCCATTAAATGCAAGGTGCTGCATAAGTGCGCAGACGACACCAAAACGATTCGATGCAAAATCTCAGTTTTATTCACGATCCCATACTAACTGCGAAAGGGGTGCAATGGGTGCAGCACGAAAATAAAAAACGAACAATTTCGGTGTAAAAGTGCTGCACCGATGTAGCACCACAGACGAATTTATACAGACGTAAGAGTGCGGTACAAACCACTAAAAAATTTCGGTACTGTCGGATCGTAATACAACTTATTAACACCGAGACTTTCACATCAATTACAAACTTTATTTCCAACTATTTCAATGTCCATTTTCGTATCACTTTTTACATTCTTCTCGCGACCGGTGATCTCCTCGATGGCGTGCTCGACTCTGTCTTCCACCGCGTATCGGTATCTGACGTTTCTCTCTTAGGGATGATCAATAGAGGTAATCACGTTCAAATGTATGCGTGCCTTTTTTGTAGATGTAGTTGTGAAACTGCGAGGAAAATATTTGCACTCTTACCGCGGACGTTAGTTTTATCATTATTTACCCGTTTTACCCAATTCGATTGGGTAATATTTGCATATGCAATCTGAATAGCCCTTCAATCGGCGTGCACTTTTGTGTGAGGAAAAACTTGCGCTAGTGTTCGTGTGTTGAAACGTCACTTATCTCTATACTACTCTGACTGCGCAAAGGGCGCATAGTGGTTTCGCAGCGCGGTGTCACAAACACTAATGCAAATCTACTGGTTGAAAATATGCCCATTTGATTTTGCCGGGAACAGCTGATCTTTGTTTACTATTTTCAACCAGTAACTCAGGTAGTGTTCGTGTAATGCAGCGTGTACGTACACGCAACACCACTAAAAGCAGAAACCACTATTCGATCCTGACAGGTACCATGTTTTCTTCTTTTTCTTTGGGCATGAGTTTTCCGAGGGGACTTGTGATTACCGTTTTGGCCTTATTTTTATGCATTGGCTTACCCCTCCTCGTCAAGTTTTGACAGTTTCTACCCCTTTTCGCCTGCTTTCGCCTCGCTCGCCTAGCAATTGATTGATGCACCAAGCGGTAAGAAGAAGAATTTTGACATCCAAGCGGTGTGCCGTTTACATCCATCGACCAATCAGCGACGAGGATCTAATCGACGGCACACCGCTTGGATGTCAAAACTTCTTCTTCTTTTGTTTATGATTTGAAAACATGGTGCACGGTCTGAAAATTTCATTTAATGTCGTCTAATATATTTATTTGGTTCCGATGTGTATTTACGTGCTGCTGTAGAAGGGAGTTCCTCATCCTGGGCTTCAGTGGAATGTTCGTGCCCAGCGGAAACTGGGAAATATCTTCACCGAAAGCCGATATTCGTCGTTAGAAATGGTAAGCAAAGAACCACTCTTGTTGAGCTGCCGCCAGCAAATAGCTCATGGAAAAGATTACACCAGTTCTGGCTGCGCAATCATATTTCATCCAATCGTTGATCAATCCTATTTTATCCTTTTCGTCCTGTTTATTCCACAGGTGGGCTCAGGTCGGACGAGTGCTGGAAGCTCGTGCCGCGTCCCAGGGCATGGTGGGCCAGAATGACACCCTGCGGGCTGCCGGCCTGGTGGTGCAGATTGCGCATGAAGGGAAGATTGCCGGGCGGTGTATTCTGTTGGCCGGAGAGCCTAAATCGGGAAAAACGGCCATTATTGTGAGGATGGCACAGGCGCTTGGCAACGAAACACCCTTTACGAGGATATCCGGTTCGGAGATCCATTGCGCAAAGGTTTCAACGTTAGTTCCCATCGAGGAGGAGACAGAAATCATCAAGGATAAAGTTGTGGAAATTCAGATCGATCGTCCGGCTTCCGGCACGGGGCAGAAGGTTGGCAATTAAGATCACGTATATAGAGACAAACTATTATCTCGGAAACAAGATCGTCCAGTACAGTACTTTATGAAGGAGCAGATTCAAGCTGAGGATGTCATTACGATTGATAAGGCTTCCGGGAAAGTCAGGAATCTGGGACGGGCAAGGGATTACGATGCCACATGAGCTCAAACGAGATTCGTCCAGTGCCCGGAAGCAGCTGCAGAAACGCAAGGAAGTGATTCACACGGCCACGCTTCACGAAAACGATGTAATCAATAGCAGGACACACGGATTCTTGGCGCTGTTTGCAGGTTACACCGGTGAGATCAAACAGGAAGTCCTCGATCAGATCATGGAATGGCGCAAAGTGGGTAAAGCGGAAGCCAATCCCGGAGTGTTGTTCATCGACGAGGCCCATATGTTGGATATCGAATGCTTTTCCTTCCTGAGCAGAGCCTTGGCAAGCGATATGGCCCCGGTCGTAATCATGGCCATCAATCGAGGCATTATCAAAACCCGTGGGACCAACTGTCGCAGCCTGCCCGGAATCCTAATCGATCTGCTCGATCGAATGATCATCATTCGAACGGTTCCCTACTCAGCGAAGGAAATCAAAAAAGTTCTAAACTGCCTCTTTTCGCTTAACAGTCCCATGTGATAGGAAACCCAGCAAAGATGGGACTGTTATGCGAATAGGGGCAGTAAATGGTTGGTTATTGGAAGGATTACATACCAGTTTGTGCTACGCTATTCAATCGGCTTGGTCAACTAGAGGCGCAAGGCGGCCACAGAAGAGGTATTCCCTGTTTCTGGACGAAAAGCGTTCCAGCATGATCATGAAAAAGAACCAGGACGAGTGCTATTCTACGACGACAGCTTGTTACAGGTGGAACAACAGGCAATGGAAGTATGAGACCTACTGACTAATCAACCGTTGTATAAGGTAAGATAAGCTTTGCAAGAACCATTCGAAAAGATATGTGTTTTATGTATGGATTCCATTCTAATTAATATAACGATGCTTACATACATTCATGCGTGCTGATAGTCGTACAAAGCTAATAAACTACGAATTATATTATTATTTATCATGTCTTCGATATCTAATGGTAAGATTGATTTTAGATCGTTTGAACTGTGGCTGAAAATCAAACATTTTTTCTTCATCCTAATATGGATTCAGAAAAGATCGTGGTGCTCGGTATTGTGATGCCCTTTTAAATGCACTTATTGAATTATCATTTAAGTACAGTAGACGTTCGCTCGGTACAAACGCTTTAACTGCAATGCTTTTTAACTGCAAGTCCGCTAAGTGCAACAATTTTGCAGTTATCGCACCGTCAAAACGAAATGTCAACAGCGATGCGATGTTTTTCGCATGCACTTTTGTTGCAGTGCGATGTTTTCCGTATGCACATTGGCTGCATTCTGCAGCAACTGACAGTTCTTTGACGTCTGTCAGTTGTTGCAGTTATCGAATTTCATTCACTAAGTGAAACGTAAACATGTTGCACTTATCGAACGTCTACTGTACTGCCCCCACTCGCATAACTGTCCCATTTGACTTTTCATCACTTTTGAGTTAACGTTATGAATAGTCATCATTTTCGATGTACTTCCAAAAACAATAATAAAAATTATGATTTGTTATGTCAATATGTGAAAAAATACCAAATCATGAGCGTCCCATATCAAAAGTACCCGCATAACAGTCCCATCATGGATTTTTGTGTTACGTAACACAAAACTGAACAACTTTGTAAATAGTGATTGTAATATTTTTTTTGCAATTTCTCATCGTAATAGGCTGTTTTACCTCACGCAAATCTGACAGGAAAAGGCCTACTTTCCCACACCAGATTAACAGTGCTGTAATGATTCATTACAGCACTGATTTCCGTTGCGTAATGAACTATTACAGCACTGTTTTCAGTTTGGTCAACTTCTTGATGCTTACTGGACGCATTTTTGAAAAATTGTGACAACTGCACAATATAACCTGTTATGATCAGATTTTCTTGAACATGGCTATGAACATCAGTGTGCAGATTGATGAAAAAGATTTGTTTAAAACTATCCTCAAGGGTAATTTATGAAATTGCAAAAAACGTTGTACGCAACTCGGCGCAGAATTCGATTTTTCCAGCACTCGTCGTAATTATCCAACTCGGCAAGCCTCGTTGGATAAATGTACGACTCGTGCTGTAAAAATCGTCATTCTGCACCTTGTTGCGTAAACTACTATTACAGTTATATATTCATGTGCAAAGCAATCTGTGAAGGTTTCGAGATGATCGAAATATTCTTCAAATTTTGGCGATTTTTCAAAGTTTTATATGGAAACAAGTTTTCAAACTTCAAATGCTGTTTTCTCAATTCCTACTTTTTGCAAATGGGACTGTTATGCGAATGGGGGCAGTGTAATAAGAAACAAGATATTGTTTCTAAATTGCTTCATTAATTGATGTTTCTGGTGCATATGATTCTGTTTCGATAGATTTATTAGGTAGTAGCTGTCCCGGCAAACGTCGTACTGCCTGCCTACTGTGTTTTTTCACGCACAGCTCCATAGGGACGTCTCCCGCAAATTCATGTGTATGGAAGCCCGGAAGCCCCTCTTTCCAGAAGGAGGAGGGTTCTCACACCGAGCTAAGAACCTTCCCCGGCTCCAAAAAGTATTCACATACAAAGTTTCACGCAGATCGGTTCAGTAGTTTCTGAATCCATAAGGGTCAGACAGACAGACGGACAGACAGAATTTCATTTTTATATATGAAAAAAGTATATAGATTTGAGAAAATAAATGATTGTAAAATACCGTTTATTATTCCAAACTTCTTGTGTAATTTATTTTCTTTTATAATTATGCACTTTTCTCATAACGGATCTTCAAAAATTATAAATTAATGCTATTTTGGACTGCCTCAGGGTTCCTGTCCATTCTTGTATAATTTACTAGCTGTCCCGGAAAACGTCGTACTGCCTGTCTTCTGTGTTTGTGTTGTTTTTAAATACAGCTCCATAGGAACGTCCCCCGCAGTCATATGTATGGGAGTTTCTCGTTCAAGACAGGAGAGGTCTCACACCAGACTAAGAACCTTCCCCAGCCCCAAAAATATCCACATACAAAATTTCACACCGATCGGTTCAGTAGTTTCCGAATACATAATATACAAGAAACATGATTCCGTTTGGCAATGATAATGTTATCTCTATTAGTCGGAAAAAATAAAGAAATTATTCGACATTTTATGCAGCATTCATCATTAGATTAGATTAGCATTAGATCATATAAGACACATTCCACGCACTTCTACACCGCGATTTTTGAACTTTATTGAACGATATTACTGGGCTCGTGCTGTCGATTTTGATTGTTTTTGCAGCAAAATGAAGATAATTACTTATATTCTTCTAATAGCACTTGGAACTTTGAAAATTGCTTTGAGAAAGTAGCAAATTTCTTGGCGTTCGGTCAAAATTCGTATTTTTTTACGATGGTGTCCCGTCTTTCAAAGTACAAAGGCCCAATTCCCAATTAGAAAGAATAAAACGAATCTTCTATTCAAATTTGATCGTTTGATATACACCTTGTCCTTTTTTTACGTCCATGCTTGGCTGAGCGACAAAAAATTCTACCGCTAAGACAATGAGCAAACTCAACAGTTAATATTTTTTAAAACATCTTCGTGATTAGGAGAAGTGTACAAAAATATAAAAATGTGTATTTTGATCATTATTTTGTCGGTAGAATTTTTTTTCGCTAAGCCAATAGTGGACGTAAATCAAGGTTTAGGTGTACTGGTTAGCATGTATTTAACAACATATCAATTTTTGGAAGCGAAAGTTGGATGTTCGTGCAAAACGTAACGCGTGTCAAAAACATATGGTATTTGAGGAGATTATGCCATGATAGCCTTCATTAACGATTTTATAAAATAAATCATTCAATTCGGTTCACTGGCTTCCGATATATGACAGTTCAAAAATGGGAAGGCTTAAAAATAGTGTTTGACGAGAACGGTTGTTACTTTGCGATAGATTAAAGAATCGAGCTCAAATTTGTACCAATAATGCACATATAATAGGTTGAAAAATTTTCAAAATTTGAGAATTTTTAATGCACTCTATGAAAAGTAAATTAATAGTTAGTAAATAAATAAAAATACATGGGCGTATAACAATAGTTTCACCTTTTTTGCTCAGAAAACCAAATTCATAATATTTTCTCGTAAACATACTCCGGTAGGTATTGATTTGTATTTGGATAATAACCTGATTGAACAAGTTTTTGGATATAAATATCTTGGCATATGGTTTGATTCGAAGTAGAAGTGGAATAAACATATCCAATATATTAAAAAATGGTCAAATTTAATTATTTAATTTTCTTCGAGTAATAACTGGCACCTGATGGGGTGCTCATCTCACTGATATAATAACGCTTTATAAAACAACTACCTATTCATTTTATTATGGAATATGGTTGTTTTGCTTTTGGAAGTGGAATATCGTTAATCCTAGCCATTTTGAATGGAAAACGACTGGTGGTCCTTTTGTTTTGCCCGACATTGTACGTACACTGTACACCGTCTAAAAAAAGATCTCATACAAAATCAAATTGAATTCATTTCACATCTGTAATTAGGATTTTCGAAGTAAATTTATTTATTGAAAGGCCATCTAACACTGGCCAAATACAGCATATGTGTTGAGATTAACTGTCCTTTATCATTCTTTGATGATCGCTTATTCGTCGCAAATTCCTTTCAGCTGGCACGTATGCCATTTCAGTTTTATGTTGTCTCATTTTAACGAGAAATGGTTTTAAGTTGAAACAAATTAGGTTCCTGTCCTCACCATGGCTAGTAGCAACCATGGTAGCAACTATGACCAGAATCAGGGGGAGCGACACTAGTTTTGCCAAGCCAAAAACCTAAAAAAAGCTGAAGAAAGTTAAAAAAAGTCGCTATAACCCGCAAAAGTTTTACGGGTTTTACCGTTTTTTTTTCAACTTTTTTCGGCTTTTTTGGGGGTTTTGCAAAACTAGTGTCGCTCCTCCCGACCAGAATAGAAAAATATGAGATTCCGTATTGGAGAAGTACGGTCATTTTCAAGGTAATTGATCCATGTTGAGCTTGTTTGTATTTTTTTTATCACATCATCATTAAAATTGTATTGTTTGAGCCATAGTATGTAGATCCATCTGGTACAATACTTGAGATGCAAACTTAAAATTTAGCCTTATGGGCTATATTTAGCTATCGAAGAATGAAAAACTTTTCGAACATTTTTTTGCGTACAGGAGCAAACGAATTTCAGTAAACGGAAGCGTTCTGTAAGGCTTATAAAACAAATAGAAAATAAGGTTGCTCTAAACCGTATGCTTTATTTAATCAGTATTAGGTATGTGGCCCTTGAATACATGCATTCGTTTTGAAAATATAAATCACAGATGTGAATTAAACTTATATTTTACAAATTTGTATTTTGTATGAGAACTTATTGGACAAGTTATATTGAAAGGTTGTCTTCAGTGTCTCGAGTCATTATGCAAAAGGTGACCCATCTTGTCCCATACTACATACAACACTTAAAAAGTCATTAAGTCATTTTTGTAAATTGTGGGCCGTGTGGTTAGCGGAGCCAGCCATTTAGGCACAATGTAAGCCACGGATTGTGGTATTGATTCCCACTCCACACTGACACAGTCTTAGTCTCTGGCTCTGACATTTGTAGTTTGTGAACTTTTTATCGACTTTTAGCATAGCTTACTAATGCATTGAAAAGCAGTCTCTAAGAGGAGAAAAAAAAACAACCAGATACCAGATAGAAAAATACAAGTATAAACATGTCATTTTGAAATTCGTTTCAGCCATTCCTGACAACCATGGACATTCATCAATCACTCCGGGATCAAATCAACTGCCAGCTCAACGATATTTCTTGGAGAACTAATCCGTCGTCGAACAAAAATCTCGCTATCGTTACATCCAGAGTTCCTACCTACGCCATAATTTCAAATGTTGTTACTATAATCATACGTGTGTAAATGTTTTAGAATATTCAATAAATAAAATGGGGCGTTGGGGTCTTCAGGCGATTTTGCTGTAACATATCCGACAAAAGCCAAACAAAATAACGACTTGAGCTAAGTCCTAAAGCAGAGGTTTGGTCTAATAGGTTTAAACACGTCCTCCCGAATTGCTTGGTCATGCAAGAAATTTACTATTAAAACAGTTCACTTCTGGAGCTGTTCCAGATGTCTCAGTAGATTTGATCGATCTAATTAGAATATCTAAATTCGTTGCAGATGTTTAGACAGATGTGTTGGTTCACTAAGTCCTCCCAAATTGCATAGTGATGCAAAAATTATCAGTCTTTAATACTGACCACCTTTACCAAGAATATCTAAACTCGTTGCAGAGGTTTAGACAGATTTGCTGGTTCACTAAGTTCCCCTAAATTGCAAAGTGATGCAAACATTACCAGTCTTTGATACTGACCACCTTTACCAAGAATATCTAAATTCGTTTCAGAGGTTTAGACAGATTTGCTGGTTCACTAAGTCCTCCCAAATTGCATAGTGATGCAAAAATTATCAGTCTTTGATACTGACCACCTTTACCAAGAATAGGGTAATTCTCGCTGAGACCGGCCCACTATTTACACCTTGTCTTCAAAAATGTTTAAGGTGCCGATTTTCTGAAAGCCCTCGCCTAAAAAGTAAGAAAAATGCATTTGGTTACTCAAATTGATGGACCCCCCGTTAGTTAGAGCCACAACAATTTTTGCAGACCCCTCGATTTTGGTCAAATGGTGGCTCACTAAAACCGTTATAACTCGAAAGTTTCACCAAAAACCACCTCAAAACGAAATGTTGTTGAAAAGAGGAGAGATAGAGCTACTATTTACAATAATAAAAAGTTGGGTCGGCCATATTGATTTTGGCCACCATCTTGGATTTTTATACAAAAACATTTTTTTCACCATGAGGGCAACCACCGATTTTCGAAATTTTTGCATCAATTGAAAGCTGGGACATTTATACATAACATATCAAAAAATTAGAGATGTCTTTTTCTTCTTTTAAAAGTTATCTACAGTTTTGTAAATTGAGCCACGTTTTCTCCATACATTTCCATGCGCGCCGGCAAAGACCTGCAACAGCAACCGAGTTTACGCCTGCATGTATACACAAAGGCACGTGCTGCAAAATTTGGCCAAATCGGAGGTTCGTTTCCGTTTTTGACTGTTTCTCAATGATGTGGGCATTGTTTTTATAACTTTTTTAGTGTTTTGAAAAGCTTAAACCTTCAACTTTCCATTTGTGGGTTCAGAATTTTAATTCTTGTTCGTTAACACTGCGAAAAAACGCTGCATTTATGTAAACGGTCGGCACCGGGCCCAGTGCGCAAAAGTGGCATGATTTACGAAACGGCAGATAACTTTTGAAAGAAGAAAAAGACATCTCTAATTTTTTTATATGTTATGTATAAATATCCCAGCTTTCAATTGATGCAAAAATTTCGAAAATCGGTGGTTGCCCTCATGGTGAAAAAAATGTTTTTGTATAAAAATCCAAGATGGCGGCCAAAATCAATATGGCCGACCCAACTTTTTATTATTGTAAATAGTAGCTCTATCTCTCCTCTTTTCAACAACATTTTGTTTTGAGGTGGTTTTCGGTGAAACTTTGGAGTTATAACGGTTTTAGTGAGCCACCATTTGACCAAAATCGAGGGGTCTGCAAAAATTGTTGTGGCTCTAACTAACGGGGGGGTCCATCAATTTGAGTAACCAAATGCATTTTTCTTACTTTTTAGGCGAGGGCTTTCAGAAAATCGGCACCTTAAACATTTTTGAAGACAAGGTGTAAATAGTGGGCCGGTCTCAGCGAGAATTACCCAATATCTAAATTCGTTTCAGAGGTTTAGACAGATTTGCTGGTTCACTAAGTCCTCCCAAATTGCATAGTGATGCAAAAATTATCAGTCTTTGATACTGACCACCTTTACCAAGAATATCTAAACTCGTTGCAGAGGTTTAGACAGATTTGCTGGTTCACTAAGTCCTCCCAAATTGCATAGTGATGCAAAAATTATCAGTCTTTGATACTGACCACCTTTACCAAGAATATCTAAACTCGTTGCAGAGGTTTAGACAGATTTGCTGGTTCACTAAGTTCCCCTAAATTGCAAAGTGATGCAAACATTACCAGTCTTTGATACTGACCACCTTTACCAAGAATATCTAAATTCGTTTCAGAGGTTTAGACAGATTTGCTGGTTCACTAAGTCCTCCCAAATTGCAAAGTGATGCAAACATTACCAGTCTTTGATACTGACCACCTTTACCAAGAATATCTAAATTCGTTTCAGTGGTTTAGACAGATTTGCGGGTTCACTAAGTCCTCCCAAATTGCATAGTGATGCAAAAACTATCAGTCTTTGATACTGACCACCTTTACCAAGAATATCTAAACTCGTTGCAGAGGTTTAGGGTGAATATATAACGAAGCCACACTTGGAATTTTCAAAAGCACAAATCTGAAGAACCGAGGGTTGGTTTGCGCTGAAAAGTTGATCGATTGGCCACCATCAGCAGGTCACCAATCGATCAACTTTTCAGCGCAATCCGTCTTTTGATTCCTCAGAATTGTGCTCTTGAAAATTCGAGGTGTGGCTTCGTTATATATTCACCTTAGACAGATTTGCTGGTTCACTAAGTCCCCCCAAATTGCAAAGTGATGCAAACATTACCAGTCTTTGATACTGACCACCTTTACCAAGAATATCTAAATTCGTTTCAGAGGTTTAGACAGATTTGCTGGTTCACTAAGTCCTCCCAAATTGCATAGTGATGCAAAAATTATCAGTCTTTGATACTGACCACCTTTACCAAGAATATCTAATTTCGTTGCAGTGGTTTAGACAGATTTGTTGGTTCACTAAGTCTTCTCAAATTGCATAGTGATGCTAAAGTTATTCAGGCTTATTCTGCGCGGCGTGTGAGGTGAGACGGACGGTTTCGTCTCACGTGACGTGAGACGACTAATGTAAATCAAATGGGGCGAGTCGACTTTTGTCACCTCATTCGACTCGTCTCACCTCGCACGCCGCGCACAATAAGCCTGATTGGTCTTTGATACTGACAACCTTTACCAAAAATATCTAAATTTGTTGCGGAGGTTTAGACAGATTTGTTGGTTCACTAAGTCCTCCCAAATTGCACAGTGATGCAAAAATTATCGGTCTTTGATACTGATCACCTTTATCAAAAATATTCAAATTCGTTGCAGAGGTTTAGACATATTTGTTGGTTCACTAAGTCCTCCCAAAGTGCATAGTGATGCAAAAATTATCGGTCTTTGATACTGACAACCTTTACCAAAAATATCTAAATTCTTTGCGGAGGTTTAGACAAATTTGTTGGTTCACTAAGTCCTCCTTGACGTCCTCCCAAATTGCATAGTGATGCGAAAAATTATCGGTCTTTGATACAGATCACCTTTATCAAAAATATTCAAATTCGTTGCAGAGGTCATAGTGATGCGGTCTTTGATACTGATCACCTTTACCTATCAAAAATATATAAATTCGCCACCAGGTTCATAATTGTCATGCATGACCGCAGTGTTTGTTCTCCAATAGAACTTAATTGACCGAAATCAAATATCTTACGAACAGCGATTCCCTGTTCAAACAATTCTGACAAACTAGATATCGCCTCGATGAGTTGGTCGGCCGACTGGAAGCTGACTTTACGATACACTTATCCGTAGGATTTGGGACCTCAAGCCAAGACTATACTATGTACAGATCAAACACCTAAAAATAAAAATGAATTCATACAATTGAAGATTCTCCCAAAGAAAATCTCACCTGCAGAATAACATTTCAAATCACCGCCAATATCTGCAGCACCAAACACAAGGCTGTTGTTCATTACGCCGGTTCGTTTGCACCTTCTTGCACTCCACGAACGCAGCAATGCTATCCGGATTCCATCGTCATTCACCCCATAGAACAAATCGTAGCTTAAACTGGAGCCAACTCATTTTTCCAACAGAAAAGTAAACATCCGTTGTCTTTATTGCAAGTCAACATTGATCGAGAACACCAATTGAATATTACAATTATGATACATACTGAAATTCAGGTTCAAGAAGTGTGTATCGGCGTGTTTCCCAATAAATCCTGCCGGCAGACTAGTTTAGGTTTTTAGACACCTCGAAACGCCGCGCCGACGAGTACATCTGGCTGGTTTTCCACGCCCACAGCATCCGACTACCGGAAGCCATCCCAAAATCCAGCTTCAAGTTGCTTCTAGGCTCCCTTTGGACCTGACTGCACGAAGAGCGATCTTTGAGGAATGTAGAACCGCTTAGTTTCCAACTCTCGAGTTGCTTCCGAGCAGTTTGGCGCCGTTGGTCAGCTAGTGGGTCGACGCATTGCCATCTGGTTGCATCTGAAGGAAGGTTGCACCGGAGCGGGACCAGCCGAACAGGAAATTCATTTTGATAGACCAGCGGTCGGATTCATGGCTTTGGTGAACTTGCTGCAGAGGATTTTTCCTTTGTCAAGTGGTTGACCGCAAACATTCAGACCTCGCCGCCAATGCAACGAATTGACGATTTCATCGTGAATCCTGGATGCGAAAACAGAAATTTTACGGATAAATATGAAATTCGTTCACGGATAATGGGAGAAACGAAGATATTTAACTGTTATGATGGCTTACCTTAGCGGAAATTTTTCCAGAAATATTTCCGTATAGAATCGTGCGCGTCAATAGCACCGCCTAGAAGATCCTAATTTCCGTCTTGTCCCGATCATAGAACACACCGTTACCTTTACTCAACATTTTCGGCCGCTGCATCCACCGGCATGAAGAATCACACGTTTGGATATAAGAACAACTTGTTTAGCGATTGCTTGCCACGTAGCGCCGTACCGGTCATTCCAAACAGTACCTACACGCTGGCCTTGCCAAGACATTTCGCAAATCCATCCATCGACAAGAGACGTTTTGTGATCGAACTTTCACTGACGCCACAGCGTTTCCTGGACCAGTCGTCGGTATGTGAAGGCTGTCCATTAAGCCCTTTTGTCTCTGGATCTGTCTGCAGGCCAAGTTCTCGATGGAATAACAGATTAAATTGGAAATCTCTTCCATCGACTTCGGGGAAATTTGGTGTTGCTTTGCTGCTGCTGAGGAGGTAACAAAAAGACTAGCGAACAAAACAAACAATCATGTTGTTGACAAGTCGCTTGACAGTTCGCTCATTTCGCCCGTTCAAGGGGTTAACCAACGCAAGCATATTACAGAAAACAAGAGGGGCTTGCAAAAGGGGAAAAACGAAAGTGGTACCGAAAAAAACGATTACTGCTCCGTCTGTATCTTCGTCGGTGGTAGCACCACAAACGAAGATACAGACGGAGCAGTAATCGTTTTTTTCGGTACCACTTTCATTTTCACGCTTTGGCGAGCCCCTCTTGCTTTGCGTAAGGCCTGGGACACACTGGTGGTGTTCGTACCATGGTACAAGTTGTCAAGAAAATTATTTCAAGGCTATCTTGAATGAAGACAATTATCAGTATGAAACTCATTTCAAGATAATTGTACCATGGTACGAATACCACCAGTCTGTCCAAGGTTTAATTGCGCCGTATGGTGAACCCCTTGAACGGGCGAACTGAGCGAACTGTCAAAGCGACATGTCACCAACATGTTTGTTTACAGTTCTGCTTTTTGCTGCCGGAAAGTTTCGATTCGTTCTGCGAACGATTGAATTAGCGGCGTCGGTGGTGTAGTGGTAAGCGTGGTTGCCTCTCACCCCAGTCGGTCTAGGTTCAATCCTAGTCGACGCCGTCGGTATTTCTGAGACAAAAATATCTGATCACGCCTTCCCTCGGATAGGAAGTAAAGCCGTAGGTCCCGGCCCATGTGTTGATGGGTTCGATATGTAGGGTGTCAGGTGTGTGTGGATGTCTCCCTGACCGTCCGTGTTTAGGCTTAGTACCAGAAATAGGCGGACGTTAAACTAGAGCTGATGCCGAACGGTGTCGGCTCGCCAGAAATAAGAAGAAGAACGATTGAATATTAATAATTAATATTGTAATTTGTTGTTTTTGGGTACGTTTTGGGAACATTTTTGATCCTCATAATGTTGCGGCATTTTAGTACTCCACGAAAACGCAAACGAACCGGCTGGAAGCCCAATTGATCATTTGTGGCTGATAGTTCTCAGTAAATAACAACTGGTGCGACAGGCAGTGTGATGATTTGGCCAAGTGGAAACGTTATTTTGAAGGTGAGAATTTCGAATTGGTGAAGCGCCCTGTACCGTCCAGGGGCTCAACTTAACACTACACGGAATGTGATATCTTTTAATTCATAACAGTCCGACGATATCTTTTTAATAATCTATATTGAAATATCACAAACCATCACTTAACTTATATTACAATGATTCAATTTTTTTCTTATATCACCTTTCTGTATTTCTTCACCGAAGTTGAAAAAACTGAACCGAACTGGACTTTTACTCTTACGTTGAAAAACTGAACTTTTACAACTACTGTCTTTTCTGAACCAAGATTGAACACTCTAGTGTTGAAACTGACCCACTGTCTCACTGACTGTCTTTGAACTCAACAACTCCGTTCTTCAACAACTCTAACGTCGAACTCTCCTCGATTACTCTGTTCTTCAACAACTGCCCCGTGTAGTGTTTAATGCAGCCCCTGGACGGTACAGGGCGCTTCATATGGTGACAGCGAAAAACTGTTCGGCAATTAGAACAGCGGGACGCCAATTTTCTGACTGGAAGAAGAAATCAGTGTCAGAATCAGTGCAAACCATGAACATTGAACAGTTTTGAACAATTGAGAAGAAAACAATGTTACAGACTGGATGGAAAAGATGAAATTCGTGGCAGCGCAAGTGATAGTGGAATACAACGTAGCACCGAATTGGAAATGGCAACGCAACAACCTATGTATGGAACCGAGTGCCTGGACCAATGGACATCATTCAGCCTGCATTATTTGATGGTATCGTGAGTATTAACCTTTTAAATGATTAAGTGTTTTGAGATGGTTTAAATTTTTTGTGAGTTGGTTTGAAATGATGAAAAATTTTTACGATATGAACAAAAACATTTTAATTGAAATACTGTTGTGGGAAAAATAAAGAAGTTATTCAAAAATTTATAAAAAAAAGGAAATCATAGTGATTTTTAATAAATAATGGAAAAATATAACAAGAATAATGATTTCAAGAAGAACAAGTGGATGAAAAATACGAACAAACACAAAAATACAAACAAACACTAGTTAACAAAATCAAAGGAAAGTCGCGGACTTCTGTTAACGATTAAAATTATTGATGCATAATTACGTGCTGATTTTGAGACCGTGTTTAAAATAAGAAAACTAAGAAGTACAGTTTTTTTTTATTATACGAGACAATCGCAACCAAGTTTTTTTTAGAATTTACTAAAATTTAAATATCTCGAGTTACAATTCACCAAATTTAAATATCTTTTTAGGAATAATAGGAAGCTGAATGTAATATGTTTTGAATATCTAATTATTTTTTTTTTCTCGTCAGATTAGATATTGATGAGTGTTGGGAACAATCTCCTTAAATGGTAGCAAAATATTCAATAAATAAAACAAGATTTGCATTTTTCTTTCAAAAAAAAAAAATCTTTATCAGTTATAGCAATGTTGATTCAAAATCGCCAGCTTTGTACGGGATATCGAAAATATTTTCAGCTCTACTGTATTTTTTCCCTTATGCTTTCGAACTTAGGGCATAATTTTACACTAAACATGATTTTCAGATGTAAGCTAGCATTACAATAGAATGGAATCAATCAAAACAAAAAAAATAATAATAATTTTGTAAATATGCAGCAGACCGGCGATAATAAGGTCGTGTTAATTTGAAAAAAAAATCAGTAAAAATATCAACATAAAAATGACCACTAATACAATGGATGAAATAGGCAACAATAGTGGAGCGAACAACGCTAGATTTGAATTTCCAATAAATTTTGCTATACAGTGTATTCCAGAATTTCATGGTAGTGCATGTGAATTAGATGCTTTCATATATCAAATAAATTGTTTTTTGAAATCCATAAAACGGATAACTGATGCTAGTGAAAGGAAAAATGCAGAAACCGTACTCATTCAAATTGCACTGTCTAAACTTAAAGGCCCAGCAGCGTTAAAATTTAAAAACATTCTTGCAAATACTTGGGATAAAGTGAAAGATAATCTCCAAAAAGAATTCGGAATTAGTTTACATTTGGAAGAACTGTTTAATAAAATAGAGACCCTTGAACAAGGCAAGTGTGAAAGTTTTAAAAACTACAAAGATCGCGTTCTTCAACTTAAGAGGAATATTGATGAATTCGAAAAAGATTATATTAAAGATCCTACAATTGAGTCATACGCTCAAATACATTTAAGAATACATTTTCTAGCGGGATTGGAAGATATAAATTTGAAAATTTTTGCAAAAACGAAAAAAGAAGACTCATTGGAAGATTTGCTAGATTACCTACAAGAAGAATGCATCGATGTGGAACAACAAGAACGCATCGAGCAGAGATTGAGGGATTCCCACACTGCAGAATTTTACAGGCAACAAAATGAAAAACAGAAATTCAGTAATCCACAATGTATTGATCACAACTTCCATTACGATAAAAGTAGATTCAACCAGAGCGAAATAGGTTATGAAAAAGATTTTAACAATTCAAGAGCAAATTTTCAATACGCCCTAAGTAACATTTTGATCTTATCGAGAAAATCGAATTCAAAGTTTTGGTTTTCATTTTTAATTCCTATTTAATGATCAAACCGAAAACAGTATAATGAATAAGCGCAAACGACATCAGATAACAGCGTTTATTACTTCCTGATTAAAAATATAGATAGAGTACAAAAAAACATTAGTTTTTTGCATTAAATCAGTTCTACGTCGTTTGGCGTCAGAAAACGTAAATAAGACATTTTGTTAAGTCATTCTGAAACCTCTCGGTTACTTTCGTCGGTTACGTTACGTCGCGTTACGCGAATTTATGTTGCTTACGTCGGTGTGTTTACGTCATGTAGCCAGCTGTCATGTTGGTTACGCCAAGTTACTTACGTCGTTGTGTTGATCGATTTGTGTGGAAGATTGGCACTTAAGCCATACGGATTCCTCATAGAAAAAGGTATTTTCTTAGGCTTCAGAGTACGGATTAATTAATTAATGTTAATTTTTCATTTTCAGTAAGTGTTTCCTACGCAGCAATGGTGCCGCAGGCAAATTAACTTGGAATACCTAGCGGCAACAACAGGCGCCAACGGATGCAACCGAACCGGGGAAGTCTTCGTTCCGAAATCGGAATGATATTATAGTAATATAATCTAGAAGATCCAGGGCGAATCCTGTTGCAAGCTCATCAGCTGCAGCTCATCCAGGATTGTGGCCACTGAGCGGATGACTGTCGGTGTATCGTGCAATGCTCTAGGGCTTGCGACAATGTTTCGAAAGCAAGGCGGCGGTGAACTAGGAGGCCGAGGTGGCGATAGAGACGACCGCGGAGATAGCCAGCATCGCGGTGATAACCATGACAACGGACAGAGTAATTTAAAAGTTGCATAACTAACTATGGTTACTGGACCAACTTGCAGACTAAAAGATGCTGTATGCCTTCAAGAACGTCCAAACTATCCTGGAGTTTAGCCATTGACATCTACAGCTGTACAATAGTTATGTTTGCCGTTAAATGTTGTTCAACTATAATATATTATCCCTTCGAAGTTGTACGAACCATTCATTTTGGATGTTGGAGATCAACCAACTACTCCGAATAACAGAACTTGTTACGAATGTAGTCATATCCCCATATACAGAGTATTGTTGCATAATCAACTAAAATTACTGGGCCTGCATAAATCATAATCGTTTATACTTTTGGGACATTTAGCGTCGTCCAAACTGCCCTGGAGTTTAGTCCCTAACATCTACTAACAGTAGTGGTTTACGCTACGTATTAGATATTATGTTATCAGTACAAAACCGAATTAGGCGCCATCCATAAACAACGTAGACACATTTTTGGCCATCTCAGCCCCCCCTCCCCCCTCCCCCTCGTAGACTTTTGCTCATAGGTACAAAGTTTTCGAAATTTGTATGGACCGCAGACTTCGGCCATATGAAATCTGTGTTGAGAAAATGTCTACTTTTCAAGTGAGCACTTTTTTTTAAAAGGCACGTGAATAGGCATGGAAACAGCATCTGTAGTTAAATCTCTTTTAGTTTAAAACTTTATTAGAAAAGATATTAGCTAGCAGTTGTAGGGTGGAGCGGAGCTAAATGAACACCCCAAGAATTACCTGGAGTTTACTAGAAGTGCACGCAGGACTATCGTTTATCAAGAATATTAATTGGATGAACTTATTTCAATGGATGACGTTGTTTTGGCAAAATTAATCGCATTAGTAATCAAACTTATCTTGCGCCGTCCTACCCTACACACGGTCTTAGAATTTGGTGACAATGACGAGAAAGAGCTACTACTGATTCAACTTTGGGGGCAGTTTTTGTTCCTGATATTGCTGCTGTTGTTCCTGATTCTGTCGGCGTGATAATTATTTACGAGCTGGTGCTGCTGGTAGAACTGCTGTGCGGGGTTGCAGTTGGGCCAAAATCTGCACCTGGTGTTGTCGCTGTTGCTGCAGTTTTCCCACGCTTCGGAGGATTTTAGGAAATCGAAGAGGCTTTGACGTGGAGGCGTGGCGTCAATTTTGGGCTTCCTACCCACCGTTCGGGAGGATCCTACCCACCGTTCCATTTTGGAGAAATCACCCGACTATTAGGTTTTCTCGCTTTCAGACGAGGTGTGATCGGTCTCATCTTAATGCAGCAGCCAGTTTAACAGGACCAATCGGGACACCTTCAGCAGTCGTCGCGCAAACTGGTCCGCAAGTTTTCCTGAAAAAAAAAATGTTCTCATTTAGTCCCATTCAACACAGGGAGGACTCTCATGACCCGTAAGAAAACTGAGAGGGGCTTACCTTGCACCGTCCTATCCACGCACGGTCTTAGAAGTTGGCAGGGAAGTTGATGACGACGACGAGAGCTTGATCAGCTTATTTCCGTCCGAACTGGGTTTGATCATGCATCCCTAGTTCTTGCTCGACTTGCTAGCGTCGACGGAAGCGGATGAGAAAGAATGCGTTGCCAAACCTGCAAAGGCGGCAAACGATGCCGATCTGATGGAAGCACCGCTTGGAAGGTGGCCTGTGGAAGCAGATAAAGTAGCACGTTAGACTTTTTTATATTGATTTTTTGTGGATGAGTAATGATCAATGCGAAAAGTTGGCGAAATTACTCTCTATTGGTTCATAACTTACCTTACAGCGCCGAGAAAACAATGTCCGGATTCTTTTGCAGCAGAGCATCAAGGAACTTTCATCGACACCTTGAGCTTATCAATCACATCACTAATGCGGGAGCATTTGCATTCCGGCGAGGAATTTTTAGATGTCCGCTGCACCACTTACAAATTGACGGTGGGAGATTCATCTTTGGACTGGACGATGAGTAATTTCAAGATTTCTTCTCGCTCCCTGTATCACAATAACTTGAGGACAACGAACCACTGCTCAAGCCACTGCTTTGGGTGGTACTAGCACCGAAAAATACTTATTACTACCATCCGAACTATTGCAGGAAGTGCCCCTTTCAAGCTGAGTGCTTCCACCGGGAAAGTGTTTCGGCGATAATGTTCCGATGCTTCTTCTTCTTCTTCTTCTCTTCTGGTTTGTTTGGACCGGTGACAGTGACCATACGTCCAGCTGCTTCTTTTACGTCGATTTGACAGCCCACCCCTATGACTGCGGTTGCAGTGTTTCGGTCTCAGTAGGCGGGATAGCCGATTAGCTCATCAGGCCTATCAGCTGTTGCCTTGGTGCGGTTTGTTTTGATCGGAAAGTATTCGTTTACAGTTTGGAACTAATTTCGACTCATTTTATATTTTTAATTGAGTTTTCCTCAGAAAACTTACAACATCTCGAAGGATATTCACATCCTTCGCTTCGAATAGCTGTTTAGAGTTTTGGTATTTACCATCATAGTCATATTGTTTTCTTATTTGCGAGTATCGTTTGCAGTGAAGTACAAGATGTTCCGCGGTCTCCATCTCGTTGCAGAAATCGCAGATCGGACTGTCTTTCAGCTTCATTTTATGCAGCCAGTATTTGCTGTAGTCGTGCCCGGTGATCAGTCTGTTGAGAGTTCTTGTTTCGACGTTGTTCAAAGGCAAGTTGTAGTACCAAGGCTTCTCTTTAAATTCGGGTTGAATTTCTGCAAACTTTCGTCCTTTTTCGTTGGCGTAATCCTTATACCAGTTGTTCACCTTTTCCTGTTTGATTTTCATCAATCGTAGATATGCGTCCTTCAGTAAAACTGGATGTTCGAAGAGTTCTCCATGCTGTGCTCCGTGTTTGGCCAACTCATCAGCCAGATCGTTACCTTTGATGTCGATGTGACTTGGAATCCATTGGATATCGACGTTCCATTCCTGGCAAGTCCGGATGATTTCATCTGCTATTTCGCTTCTTTCCGAGTGTCGCTGGCTGTGGTCCAACAGCATACAGGACGACAGCGAATCCGTGAAAATTACTGCATCCCTCGCCTGGTGCGCTCTGACCTCGTCTGCTGCTACTTTTATTGCTAACAGTTCGGCCGTCATGATCGATGTTTGGTGCTCCAATCTCAGCGAAATCCTACGGTTGCTGAACTCCAAGAAGATTCCTATTCCACAAGTTCCATCCAAGTTTGATGCATCTGTGTAAATTTTACACCTGGTCTTGTATTTCCCATTGAGAAGTCCTAACACCATTTGTTTCATCACCCTCGGGTTCGTATTTTGCTTTTTGAACACGGCTCCTACGCTCATATTGATGGTGACCTCTGCTGATGCCGGATCGACCACCACCGTCCGGACAGGGCTGATAGTGTTGAAGATGTTGCGATGTTCCAAGTACTGCTTTTCCTGGTAAGTCAGCTTCTCACTGTCTCCTTCGTAGTCTTCAATCTCTTGCAACTGCTCATAGATCGGATTTCTGTATGCAACGTTTTTTGCAAGTTCTTTGCACGCTATATACTCGCTACGTATGTCCCACGGCTCCTGACTTGCTACTGCTAGCAGCGAGTTCAGTGGTGTAGTTTTACTGCATCCAGTTACTTTTCGCAAGCACGCATTTAAGGCGGTTTGTATTGTCTTTCTGTTCGTCGTTGATGTATTGTTGACTGTTGATGACCCGTACTCCACACAGCTTCTCACCAGGGCGTTGTACAGCAAGATCATCGTCTGTGGGTGACCCCCGCTACGAATGCTAGATATCACTTTCAGCATCTTCAATCGTTCCTGTATTTTCTCCTTCATAATCCGTATGTGGCCTCCAAACCCCAAAAATCTATCTATGTACAGTCCCAGGTACCTGTGACTGTTAACCTTTTCTATCACAGTATTGTCGACTTTTATGTTTAGCGGCTGAGTTCCTCCATGGAACAGGATAATCTTCGTTTTGTTTGGATTGATTTCTAGGTTCAGGTCCTTCGCTTTACTAGTAAAGTTGGTCAATTGGATTTGCATTTTTTGGTTTAATGCTTCGATGGATTTCGCCCTAACTATTAGAGCGAAATCATCCGCAAACTGAACCAAGATTGTGTCCTCATCGTATATTGTGTGTAGTTTTGTCGTGTACACGTTAAAAAGAGAGGGCGACATCACATCGCCCTGTGGAAGTCCGTTGCTTACTATCCTCGTCAACGTTTTTTCTCCTACCTTCATTGCGATTTTCCTGTTTTTCAAAAAGGACGTAACCCATATTATAACTTCTGACGGAAATAGTAGTTCTTGCATGGTCTCCTCCAAGGTGTCCGTTTTTACGGCATTGTAGGCGTTTGTTAAATCGATGAAAGTCACCGCCGTGATAAACCCGGCTCGTTTATTCTGTTTAATGGCATTTACCACGTAGTTGAGACAAGTCGACGTTGAAACGTTTCTTCTGAACCCAAAAGACAGTTCGGGTAAAATACATCTTTCTTGTAGATGGTTCTGGATCTTCTCCAACACGGCTGTGTTTGTGATTTTGGTAATTGTTGGGATCAAGGCTATTGGCCTTTTTCCCTGTACGGTGCTCTGATCACGTCCCGGCTTGGGAATCGCTACGATTTTGATTTCCTTCAGGTGGTATGTTAAAGTACCTGATACGAACATACGGTTTATATGTTCTATTATGACGTCTCTAACCTCTGGTTTTATTTGCTTGAGCATTCCGTACGTGATCATATCTCCGGAAGGTGCCGACTTCGAATTTTTTGATGCCAGAATCTTGCTCCACTTGTCTGCATCCATCAAATTGTAGCGGCAGACAGGTCCGTAGGATATTGGTACCTCGATATCTACATCGTTTTGTCCAACGTGCACGTCCAAAAACTCCTCTCCTAGGCGTTCATCATCCTGTATCGGATTGTTGACTCTTCTTTTGTTTCTTTTTCCTGATATCCTTGCAATTTTGCTCCACAGGATCTTCGAGCTTGTTTGCGGGTCCACGCTTTCAGCAAGCTCTTCAATCTGCTTCTTGATACCCTCGTTCTTCAGTCTGGTGAATGTTGCAGAACACTTCTTAACCTCTATAGCATTTTCAATAGTACTGCAATTACGAAACCGTTTCACAGCTTCCATTTTTTCCTTCCATGCCACTTCCACTCTATCGCTCCACCAAGCTTTGGGCGTGTGCCTGCTTACTTTCTTGTTGCTGTCTACACACTGCTTCACCTTGTTTTTGAAGTCATCCAAGCTTTGAATATCATCTGCATTCCAGCTTGCAACCTCTTTGGCTATCCTCTGATGGTTTACGAAGATTGGTCTAGGGTCTTTATCAGACGTGATCAAACTGGCTTCGATCAACAGATGTTCGCTTCTCCCAACGGATTTCGGAATAGTTTTCCAATCAGTTTGCGAATACAGCCCTGCCGAACATATGGTCAAGTCGATTGCTGTTGCTTGTTTCGTGGTGTCTATAGGGATGAACGTTTTCGATCCGTCGTTCATCACAATGAGATTTGATGCATTGATGGCGTCCATCAGAATTGTCCCCTTCCTGTCGCAATAGTTGTTGCCCCACGAATAGTGGTGGCAATTAAAGTCACCAGCTATGATGATCCTGTTGAATCTTTCCAGTTGAGCGATGATCGAATTCAGTTCCGCCTCAAAAACGTTAGATGGAACCGATGGTGCAACATACACTCCGACGATGACGACATCTAGTCTCAGCACTTTGACGGCTACTATTTGAATCTGGTCCGACTGCACCGTGACGCTTATCTGCTGGTAGTTGTATTTCATTTGGACGTACACGCCAACTCCTCCATAACCATCTGGTCGTGCTGTTAGTATCTGATGATAACCGCTGATCCTATACGCTCGGCTTGCCTCCTCTCCTGGACGAGTCCAAGTCTCCGAGAACACTCCGACGTCGTAGTTTACATCATTCAATACTCGCAATAATTCATCTTTGTTTTTTTGCAGACTCTGAACATTAGCTTGTACTAATCGCATTTATTTTTATTTATGACTATCTACATTTTGCTATTCTTAACTAAATGTTTAATTTTTGTTTAAACTTACATTGCTATTCCAGTTCCAAACTAAAAGGGTTAACCTTACCTTCTCCGATCATGTTCGTAACAAACCTTGAGAAATCCTCCTGGTTTGATGCACCCGCCACGCTCGTTGATGGGGTGGGCTGTAGGTCATTCATTCCGTCATTCCTCTCTTGTTGCTGCTTCGCTGCTTGCCGTAGCTGGTTCTTCCACTTTTCCGCCTCCGTGACCTTGTACTTGTTGAACAAGGCAACTCCATTCGTTTCGCATTCTCCATCGGTTTTCTTCTTTTTCTCCTGCATTACCACTACTTGATCCGCAATGTTGACCGACGTTTCTGTCACTCCCGTGCGTTTCCTTGGTCTGGGTGGTGGCGCGAACCGCGCCTTGTACTTTCCTGCTGTCATTGATGCGAAGGATTCGGCTGGGGTGGGCTCCTGTGCTCTGTCAACCAATGCTTCGTAATAATTTCGGGTTTGTATGGGAAACTGCTCCACAGCTTCAATCGCCGTTAGGCTTGTTCGTGCCATAATCGCATGTACATTGTTTTGTCTGGTTCTTTCCGGGCAGTTGAAATCCGTTGTTTTGTGCGCCGTTCGACAGTACAAACACCGCTGTGGTTGCCTGCACTCGTTGTATTCCTCTTGTCTGTCGTGTGTCCTTGAGCAGTTCTCGCATCTGCGTTTGCTTTTGCAATTCGCTGTCAGATGATTGTACCGAAGACAATTCTGACACAAGACGGTTTTCCTGTAGAACGCTCTAACGCCAACCGAACAGCAGAAAATTCTGACATGCTCGGGTAGTTTGGCTGCTCTGAACGTTACGCTCAATCGCATCGTTGGTTCCTTTTTTCCGTTAACGTGTCGGTTCATACGGTAGACTGCCATTACTGGGTACTCACATTCCAGCTCGTCCATGATTTCCTCAGCAGAAATATCCAATGGAACACCGGCAATAACACCAGTGACAGAGACCAAATGTCGTGGTATGTATGCTCGGTAGTTTTTGTCCTTGAGATGTTCATCCGTTGTCAGCCTGTTTGCGATTTGGTAATTGTTGAAGTATACCATCAACTTATTACGTCCAACCTGCTTCATTTCGGTTACGTGGGTTTTGTACAATGGCATCTTTCGCAGTGTACATGCCAGCGACAACTTGTTGATTTTCACTCTTCCATCCTGTGTGTCGATTAACTCAACCATGACACGAAACGGACCCTGATCTCCGTGCTCGTATTGGTAGTTGACCTTCTTCTGACCGTTGTTTGCTCCCGTGTGCGTGTTCATTGTCGCGTCTGTTCGGACGCCATTTGCATTTTCGCCTTCAGTATCCATAGCTGTGTAGTGTGCCGTTGCAATTTCGTTTTCTTTTTGTTCCGCAGTCGCCATTTTTATTTTCTTCCTAGCACTACTCTGCTCGACACTTTGCACGCCATTTTGTTTTCTTCTGACGACCTCCTTTCCACAACTTTCCACAAAATTAGCGTCCTGTCGCACTTTTATGTAACTTTTCACTAGTCTAATATTACACTTCTATTTCAATTAAACTTAGCTCAAAGAAATTTAACGAATTTCGATATTAAAACGCTTTGTAATATTGATCACACTCCGAAATTATTTGGAAGCTCTCTCCACTAAAAACGCGTGTGGTAACTCCGACGCCTCGTGTTAGAAAAGGTTCCGATGCTTCATTGTCGTAAACACTTTCGAGTCGTGTTTACATGATTTTGTTACTTAGGTCGTTTTGACAGCGAACTTACGTCAGCTGCGAGTTACGTGCGTTACATAAGTCATTGTACTGACAAAGCGACACAAATGAAAAGTGCTCACTTTGTTACTTAGGTCAGTTTGATATTTTTGTAATTTAAAAAGTTTTTAACTATTTTTGACTTGTGATCTTGCTACACAGCATAAAGCAGTTGACTAGGTATAAAAATATGTGAAAACCTCATTTTTGTTTATTTTGTTACTTAGGACGTATTGAAAATTTGCTCTTGAATTATAGATATCTAGGACAACAAGAAATTTATCGTGGTGATTACCAAATGCCTTATTGGACCAACATAAATTTTGATGAACGCAACATGGGAATTCAAAACAATAACATTTTCTATGATGAGCGAAAAAACTAAATAACCGGAGGTTCGTTAATTGCGTCCGATCACTCCGTCAATCAGAAAATAGTTTAGAAAGGCGCTTATATGCTGCAAGTAATAAGAAAATGATGCCCATGAACATAAATAAGAGTTATAACATACCACAAAAACAAATGGTTCAATTTGATAAATGCATTCCAGCACAAGAAAAAGTATTTATACATTGGACGGGCAATAATCAATTTATGTTAAATATACCCACTGTAGAAAGACCATACACAAAAATCAATTACATGATAGACACAGGCTCACAACTAAACATATTAAGATGGGATGCAGCCCCTAGAATCGGAGCAACAGACATAGATTATTCTGAATCTGAAAAGTTTTTGATTTCGGGATTCAATGGAAGTCAAACAAGAACGCTTGGATCTACTGAAGTTAGTTTAATAATTGGGAAGTCTAAGTATAAGATAAAATTTTATTTAGTTCACCACTTAAATGTACATGGTATCATAGGAGCAGAATTTTTGAAACAGCATACATTATATATTAGCCAGAACTTTGATTACATAGCCCTACGCAAGCCAGATAGTGTAGAATATAATATTAACAATATTACAACAACAAAGTACGTAATGGTATCAGATAAATCTTGTCAGACTGATCTACAAGATAATAGTAATTGTATACAATATGATAACAATGACAAAAGCTGTCAAGTAAATTTTGATATTGATGAAGTCATACATGATGAAATAGTTACACAGCCAATCGTACCGAAAAAAGATTATTCATGCAATATGTGCCTTTATGAGAAGTATTATGAAGACGAGGAATGCATAAATCAACATTTTGATGAAGAATATTATAATAATGGATGTTACAATAAGAATGTAGAGGCCGGGAATCAATATACGCCGGAGGATTTAGATTCAAACCAAGATCTAAGTTTGATAGATAATTTGAATTATGAACAAATACAAGGTAAAAATCGTATCGAAAAATTGCTAGATACAATTGATTTGAAGCATTTGAAAAGCGCTAATTACGACGCAATGGAAAATATAATGGCAAGATATTGTGATGTATTTTATTTGAAAGGGGATCACCTGACAGTAACAGATGCAGCAGTACATGAAATTGAAACAACGACTAATGTGCCAATAAATAAAAGGCAGTATAGGTTCCCTGAATCAACAAAGAAACAAATTAATGAGGAAATTGAAGAAATGCGTCGGCAAGGGATTATTAGGCCCAGTAAAAGTCCTTGGAATGCACCTGTTTTATGCATACCAAAGAAAGATTTAGACGAAGAAGGAAACAAAAAGCATAGAATTGTGGTAGATTTTAGGGCATTGAATTTGATAACTAAACCATTTGTATATCCGATTCCACAAATAAATGAAATATTGGATAGCCTAGGCGATAGCAAATACTTTTCAACAATTGATCTGAAATCTGGATTTTATCAAGTTCCTATAGACCCAAGAGATGCTGCAAAAACTGCATTTTCTACACCCAAAGGTCATTTTGAATTCACGAGAAAGCCTATGGGGCTTAGAAACAGTCCCTCGACTTTTCAAAGACTGATGAACACAGTTTTATTTGAAATTGAAGATGTTAAAGCAATCGTTTATTTGGATGATATCATTGTTTTTGGAAGAACAATTCAAGAGCATAACGAGAATCTGATTAAAGTTTTGAAAGCTCTTCGTAAACATAATTTAAAAATTGAACCAACAAAATGCCAAATTTTGAAAACCGAATTGAAATTTTTAGGACATACAGTTGATAAAAATGGTATTCGTCCGCTTGATGGTAATATTAAGGCTATACGAGAAATGGCAATACCAAAAACTGTAAAAGGAGTGCGATCATTCCTAGGAACAGTAAACTTTTATGGTAAGTTTATACCAGGAATTGCGGAAAAACGAAAACCTCTGAATGATCTATTGAAGAAAAATGTAAAATTTAACTGGACCCCAGAGTGCCAGAAAGCATTTGAAGAATTGAAAAACTTTTTAACGTCTGACTCTTTGCTAGTGAGACCAAATTACAAGGACACATTTGTTTTAACGACAGATGCCAGTGAATACGCTATTGGAGCAGTTTTATCGAATGAAAAATCAATTGACAGACCCATAGCTTACGCTAGTAGGGGACTTATTGGAGCAGAACGAAAATATTATACAATTGAGAAAGAATTACTGGCCATAGTATGGGCAGTGAATTATTTCCGTCATTATATCTACAATCAGAGGTTTATTGTTTACACAGATCATAGACCATTGATCTCAATATGGCATCTAAAAGAAACTTCATCAGTCCTCACACGTTTGCGTTTGAAATTGCAAGGATTGGAATGCGATATTCGATACAAACAAGGAAAGGATAACGTTGTAGCGGATTTTCTCTCTAGGCTAAATCCAGACAATGAATCAGAAGAGCAGAGTAATCCAGCCGATGAAATTAAAACCGCAAGGTCGAAATTAATTGCTGTGGTCACCCGACAGCAAACGAAAAGAGCAGAACAAGAAAACGTATCCAACCAAAAACACCGCGACCGCGATCAAGCGAACAAACAGCTGATGAAAAACTACACCGTTTCTGGCGACAATAACGGGGGCGCGATCGCTGACCGGGACCATGAAAGCGAGGGAACCAAAACAAAAACGCAAAAGATGACCTATATGAATGATAGCGTAAATAATAATTGCACGGGTTCCGACCTACGAGGCATAAACAAGGTGTCAAATATACCTCCAGCAAGTACGAGTGCGATATCGGACGAGGCTGAAGTTGAGGAATCCATTATGGCCGACGATTTCGATTTATGCAATAACACACATACTAATGACACATTTGCGGCAAGCGCATATGATGAATTTTTAGAGATGTCCAAGAATAATCCAACTGATGTAAATCGATTGAAAATTTCTAGGAATTTGAAAAGTGCAGATGCTGATTGTAACATTGTAATTTTGAATAGCAGATCAGCATTTAATGAAATTTCAAAAATTCTTGATTTACCCCATGGACTGAAAGATTTTTGCCAAGATGGAGTTGTTTCTATTCCAGATAGTAATTTATTCGGAATTATTGTGGAAGGCAAAAGTAATTCAATGATTAATACCAAAACATTCTTTTACAAACTTAGCAACTGCTTCAATCAAAATAAAGCGCCGATAACAGCGTCCAAAAATATTCATTTGATTTCGTTCAGAAAGATTAAACAATTTGAAGTACTTGAGATGATTCAATTTTTAGCTTTGAAAAATCAAATTACGTTAAGCCTTTATAACGCAGATTCGGAACGCACTGAAGTACGTAATGAAGATATCGAAACAATTCTTCGAGAGTTCCATGATGCTCCTTTAGGCGGACATGTTGGAGCAAGGCGAATGCGGAAACGCATTGGTCTTATTTTTAATTGGAAAAACATGAGAAGAGACATCGAGAATTACGTAAAACAATGTGATTCATGCCAGAAAAATAAAATTTGTAAATCCAACAGAATTCCGTTAAAAGTAACTACAACGTCATCCGAGCCATTTGAAAAATTATATATGGACATTGTTGTTCTCCCAGAATCCGAATGGGGCAACAAATACGCGCTGGTCATGCAGGACGACCTTACGAGATTTTTGGTAGTAGCTCCAATGGACAATCAAGAAGCGGGGACTGTATCCAAAACTTTTGTCGAAAAATTCATTTGTAAATTCGGTACTCCGTTGGAACTGGTGACAGACCAAGGAGCAAATTTCATGAGCAAATTTTTTAAACACGCATGCAAAATTTTGAAAATCAAAAAAATCAATACAAGTGCTTATCACCCACAAGCAAATCTAGTAGAACGATCAAACAGAGAATTGAAAACATATTTGCGACAATTTGTCGGAGAAAACCCGCAACAATGGGACCAACATCTTGATTATTTTACCTTTGAATACAATACTACAAATAATAGCTCAACAAGCTACAGTCCGTTCGAACTTTTATATGGAAGAAAGGCAAGGATTCCTACCTCTATATACACTCCAACAGATTCAGATCTAACATATAATTACTATTTTTGCGAAATGAAACAAATTCTTAAAAATTTGCATGAAAACGCCAAAAGAAATTTGATTATTTCGAAAGAGAAACGTAAAATTATTTATGATAGGAAAACCGAAGAATGGCAACCTATGTGGGGCGAGTTGGTTTTAGTACAAGCAATCCCAACAGGAACAGGTCAAAAACTTCAAAGTAAATGGAGAGGCCCATACGCAGTAGTTGACCTACCCAGCGAACAAACCACAATCATTAAAAATGGGAACAAATTTGAAAAAGTCCACAATAATAGGTTAAAAAAGTATAATGATTGATTAGCTATGCGTAGTCGTCAATGTATAAATTGATGTAAATATTGAAAAACCAATTATTTCCTTATTACGAATGATTTTTTGTAAATATTAGTTACTAAATATGTTGTTAAAAAAAATACCATAGGAATAATATGTTAGGATAGAGGCTTGCGTAGGATAGCTAGGAATATTAATTGAATTATTATATTAAATAAACAATTATTACATATAACTGTAGTAAGGTTCACAACAAAACGGTTAACGATTGGAGAGCATACGAATTACCTTAATTGAAATTATATCGTAACAACTCAAAAGGAATTGATAAAAAAATAAAATAAAAAAATAATGATAATAGCAATAAATAAATAAATAAATTTTATGAGAATATGAAGAGACATAAAGAAATGATAATGATGAATGAATCAGGATAATGAAAATAAGTTTTCTGGAAATTTTGTACAGCTGAATTATAACAAAATTGCGTCCATCAATTCGGCATGAGTTTGAATGCAAGAACGATTTGAATGTACCGAAGAGCTGAAAAGGGGTAATTTGGGAGGAGTAAACATAACTAAGCAAAATGATTAATTGAAAAGGGTATATAGAAATTGGGAATGAAGAATTGATATATTGGGAATAATATGATGGGAAATAAAAAGTAATCTTGAAAGGGGAAATATCATTGGGGTATATCGGGTAACAATAGCGGGGAATGTATAAGAAGAAAAATAATAACTTGAGAGATTCTTGAATAAAGAAGCAGCTCTATTTAACGTTAATACATATGGAATACATAATAAATGAGGTTTGAGCAAACAAACAACAGACATAAATTGTTGATTGAGAGTATTAATAATAAAAAGAATCAATGACAACAAACGAACGATTATTCTCTGAAACGATAAAGCAAAACGGATTAAACAAAAAAAAAACAATTTAGAAACAATTTAGACCCTAATGAAACTACGGAGGACGCTCCTATATAATATGGTCATGTCACATAACAATTTTGAAAGTATATACGAGATCGGATGAAAATTGAATGATGAGGACAAGGGAGGGCCCCCCAGGATGCTTGTGAATGTTGAGTGTGAATGGTGAATGAATAACTAATTTGAAAAAAAAAGAAAAATAATAATATGTGAATGAAAAATGAAGTAATATTTATAGATTCGGAATCATTAGGTTGCGTCAAGAAGCAAAAACTAGAAATAAATATAAATATATTTATATTTTATCAAATCATGAATTAAACACAAGATCTAAGTCTCGTTACAGGTATCCATCCAAAAACCTTATTCGGTAAGGGGGAGAAGTCGTAGCAATGAGGCGATCAAGCCGAGCCTGCGAAAGGAAACGGAGCAAACAGGAATTGAAAAAAAAACACACTGGAGAGAATTCTGTAGTGAGATTTTTTGGAATTGGTAATACAGATGTTTATAGTGACCCTACAGAAGCTTTCCATTGCTACAACTCACATTTTAATATTTTACGGGTTTTTGAGTAAAAAAAAAATATAACAGTTTATGACTATTAAGGAAAGTAACGGTAACAGAGCATGATTAATGTAATGGTGCAGTTTTTTATAAATACTATTGTAAAGGTTATATTTTGCACATACAAGAAACACAAATAATAATAACATGAAGACTAAAAGTTCAGTTTGCCATGGTAGATCAATATTTTATAAATCGATGGTTTCGATAGAATTTAAATACAACTTCCTCGAGAGATGACGCGGGAGGACAAGACGAGAAGGCAACACCAGGCGAGAGCAATCAGAGGAGCAGTTCAACGGTACCTCTATGAAAACGTACCACAGCCAATTGGTACGATGACGAGGAATAACAGATCGGATGAAAAGTTGAAGGTCAAAGGTGCTGGTATGGCGGAGGAGAGAATTCAGCGAACATAATTTTTCACCGGAGACGATTCAAGGTCAACTCGGGTGGCACATCGAGACAAATATTATTGTACATCTGCGAATCTGCTAATATGAACCAACACAATGCAGAGCAACGGGAAAAACTACAACAACAACGACAACAACAACAAAACAACAACAACAAAAACAACAACAACAATTCATACAGACATATGATGAGAGAAGGACGTCTTCAAAGTTTCCCAAATTAACCGACATAATGTAATGTTCACCAACCGCATTACATTCACCATTGAAAAAGCACTTACTCTGTGCTTCATACAACGACAATTAACAGTAACCATAATCAGGAATGCAACATTTCGACATCATCGAAAGCTTTAGAATTTAAGTCAACTAATTACAAACTCTTTAAAGAGTGTGCAACAGTTCCACAATTTGCACCAGGTCAAAGACAACAATATTCGCATCACTATTGAGATTGATCCAATACCAACAAAATTCAGAAGGCGGGCGATAAGTAATCAACCACAACACCGTAAACGACAATGATAAACAATCCAGTTCGGAAGGCAACTTATGACACTTTTTCGAGAAACAACAGAAAGCAACAGTAAAACTAGTTCTTCTGTATGCAAACGACAGCGCGGGAATTACCAGCAGGGAAATACGATTCAACCGAGGTAATATCCGGATACCAAAGCTTCATGGTCACGTTCCCACAGGAGACGACATCAACTGAATCAACTACATCATCTTCAAGACAAACCAGTACAACAGAGAAGCAACGATACCACTCATCTGAGACCTGATACTAACCAATTGATCTGGGCATTGAACAAGAAGAGGTACATATCAAAGGCAGACGAACAACACCTACGACGAATCAAGAGGAGCAGCAGCGAGTACCAATGAAGTCAATCTCTTGAGGAAGAATGTAAGAGGGTTAATACAAAATTTAATGTTTATTTGGGAGATTTAGATCAGCTAACTGTATTGGAAAACATTTTGAGACACTTTTCAGGAAAAATGGAGAATAGTATAGCAGTTTCAGTTTATATATTAACAATCATCGTTAGCATCATCATTTAAATGCTGAGTTTTTTTTTTCGGGGGATACATTTTACCCACATACTTACATTTGAACGTGATTTTATACACGTTCAAACTCCGCTAAGTGGGAGGGCATGCAAAGACCTAAATATTCCCACGCCTTCCGATATTCAAAGTCAATTCAACTGAAACAAAAATGCATTTTCACCCCACATTCCCAACAGCTGCCCGGGGGATTTTAGATTCAATTTTCATCGTAGGGTCTACCTACCTCACGCGCGGCATATTGGAAGCAACGAAAATCGCACCATTCGTTACTGACCTAGTTTTTATAACCCATCATCGTCCGGTGGTGGCCGGGTGCGATCGTGTTGCACCGCGTTAGGTCCGGTCGGTGTGATGCAATTTCAATTACGCTTGGGACAACGATGGGTAATAAACCCGAAAGAATGATATAGAACCGCGACATCATATTGATCGCGCTGGAACAAAGATTGTTTATTTTTGTTTCGAAATCAAGGCGCCGAATTGGCCGGGTAAGGTTCTGAACTCAGGTGAACCTTAGCTGGAATGTTCTGAAATTGAGATACCGTATTGGCGGCATACGGCGCCGGACTTGTTTTGCACTCGATTTGTTTTGACTTCGAGTAAACTGAAAGAAAAGAATGTGGGGGTATAATTTCAACCAACATCCGCGGCCGGGGGCCGGCTAGGGTTCACTGTGCCCAAGTAAGGTACACTTCAATAACAAAGCGGGTGCTTTGTTTTGGAGAATTTGGTGCCAAATTCCAAAGACGATGAGGATGATGATGGTGACGATGATGATGATGGGGAGAATGATAATGACGTCGATGGTTGGTTCAATTCTTTCACACACCCAAGCCTTGTATACGCTCAAGTGAGGCGGGGCTAGAAGATGTAGGCCTTGGTGTAAAGATTCTCAGTAGGTTTTGTGCGAACACGCCCAAGTCAGGCGTGGTTAGGAGATTTAAGTTTTTCGTTGGTATTAATATTCTTGGTAGGGCTTGGGATACGCCCAAGATAGAAGAGTCGTGATGTTTTCAAGAAGAGAAGGATTTTAATCACGATGAGGACAAGTAGGATAGGTAGAGGTCTAGGTTTTGGACTTATTAGTATTTTCATTTGGTAGGGTTTTGGATACGCCCAAGTTGGTTCGGGCATTGTTAGGAATTATCATGACATCTTCGGCAAGACGAGAATGATCGTAGGATTTTTAGACACGCCCAAGCTGGTTCGGGTATTGCTAGGAAATTTAGGCTATAAATACGGAGGCTTTGGCTTCAGTCGGGGAGTCAGTGAAGACAGTTCGTAGAGAACAGTCAGTTGTCGAGAGTTCGGTGACAACGTTAACGCAGGCAGCACATCGGATAAGTCTTGAGCTCCCATGTGGGACACCTCTAGATACTGTCCAAATAAAAGCTGTAGGTAGGACGTAGTAGTCGGGTCAAGAAGAAGCTGGAAGTGTCTCTAGTAGTTCGGTGAAGAAATACAGATAATGTTAAGATGATATAAGAAAAAGTGAACCGTTGTAATATAAGATAAGTGATGGTTTGTGATACTTCAATATAGTTTATTAAAACTGTGTCGGACTGTAATGAAATGAAAGATATCACATTCCGTGTAGTGTTTAATGCAGCCCCTGGACGGTACAGGGCGCTTCATTGGGACAATTTTTATAATCAATAATTCAATTGTTTAAACATTTTTGTTTTCAGCTGTTTGAATCTGTACAAGGTTTGTTGTACATGTTGACCAAATCCTCTTCCAAAAAGTGCATCGTAAAGCCAGCTTATAGTCCAGCCAGCTTTCCGTCGACCAACTAGAAGAGATAACCAATTTGCCAAAATCAGTAACAAGGAGTCGCTGTTCACACGGTATCTGATCTCGATCAATAAAATTCTGTGGGAAAACAAGCACTGCGATCATGACATTACCCATCTGGTGGCCCCGAAGCAGATGGAAGAGGACACACGTTTTTACAACTTTATCCAATGAGGACTTGACCAACCGACAGATTCATGAACTGAAGGGCTTGATCGTCAACGCTCTAGGGGGTTTTGTTCGTCAATCGGAAAGCCGGATCGACTGACGGCAACTGGCCCGAAACACTGTTGCGTCAAATGTGGAAGTTGCACCATGAACGCCTCCCTCGCCGACGGATGAATTTGCGAAATGTGCACCGGATTACGCGTTGAAATATGTTGGCAGCGTGGAAATGTTCAACGGTGTTCGGTACGGTGATGTGTGACAAGCGACCGCTGAATAAGTTCGGGAATCCAAACAATTGGTTCGTCATGCCAATGAATGTGACAAGCAGAAAATCGTCTATACGTTGCACATCATCGATGCAACGCTCCTGGGTGGTCTGGACTGGAAGTGTGTGACCTTTTTTTAACTCGACGAACGGTACATTCTCTGCAGTCCAAGTCATGAATCGATCGCTTGTCCATCATAATGCTTCCGCTGTTCGGCCGGACCCGGTCCACTGCAAGACTTTACTTCCGATGAGCTTAACAGCTAAACAGCGACACCAAAATGCTCGAAAACGACTTGGAGCGTTTGACGGGGTGGAAGATAAGCGGCTCTACATTCCCTCAGCGTCGCTCTTCGTGCGGAGTGTGTAGACCGATTCAAAGGAAGCTGAGAAGCAGATGGATTTTGGGAAGGCATTCGGTAGCAGAACCCTGTGGTCCTGAAGCAAAACCATGGCTGCACCCAGTCGGCGCAGCAATTCAAGGGGTCCAACGAACCGTGGATAATCTACAGGAATGATTTCGATGAGTGTATTGAGAAATACGCCGTTGAAGATTGAAGCTTGCTGTAAGGTCGTTTCGGAAACAAACTACGCAGTTCTTGAATTTCAGTATGTAGGGTATCAATATATTATTTATAAATGTTGTTAGGTACTTGACTTGAAATGAAGGCTTCTGTACCCAATATAAGGGGTCATCATGGACCCTCATGGAATAAAGTCTCTTGTACTTTACTAGGTTTAATCATCGCATGACTTTTTCATTGTTAACTTTAATTGGCTTCTTTCGTTGATATAAATACTACTCGAAGTAAGAAGGAGTAAGTAACGTAACGTAATAAATACGGCAGATAGATACGCAAGTGTGATTGTGTTGCTCAACTTATTCTGCGCGGCGTGTGGGGTGAGACGAGTCGAATGAGGTGACAAAAGTTTTGATTTGATTTACATTAGTCGTCTCACGTCACGTGAGACGAAACCGTCCGTCTCACCTCACACGCCACAAAGAATAAGCCTGAATGGCCCTCTGTTAATAAATTTCAATTTCTTTCATCGCTCGCTCGCGTATCTATCCACCGTATTCTTTCATGACTTTCCTTACTCCCTCTTACTTCGAGTAGTATTCAATTAATGATCTTTTGAACCCTCCCCTAAGCAAGTGAACAAGCGTAGAATTTATTGTTGCAGCAATATGAAATATTTATTGAAATGAAATTGAGCATTATTTCAACCGATTGCTCATACTACGAATGGAGTGATATGACAAAGCTCGATTTGTGTCGAGGTGCAAAATCTCTCTTCGTTTAAATGGAAAAGATTTATCACTTCGATATGTGAGTTGAGTTGCGTCACGTCACGCTATTCCTCTCGTATGAGCACATGTGCCAAAAGATATTACTTCACTATTGATCCTGGTCACTTATGGTGGTTCGCAGGGCCGGAAGTAAAATATAGTTTCCACTGCTTTATAAAGGGTTAAAAGCGAATCATTATGGACCTTACGAGCCTCCAGAAGTAAACTGTTTTAAAAGCTCAATTCCTGCATCAGCATGCAATTTGGGCGAACCTAATTAGAACAAAGTTTTTTCGAATGAAGTATAATGTGCTGCATCACCATGCATTTTAGGAGGACGTGGTGAACCTAATTAGAACAAAGTTTCTTCGAGTGAGGAAAGTTAACGTCCTGCAATAGCCATGCATTTTAGGAAGACTTGGTGAACCAAATTAGAACAAAGCTTCTTTGAGTGAAGCATGATGACTTGCATCACCATGCATTTTTAGAGGACTTGGTGAACCTAGCCTGAACAAAGCTTCTTTGAGTGGAGCCTGATGACTTGCATCACCATGCATTTTAGGAGGACTTGGTGAACCTAGCCTGAACAAAGCTTCTTTGAGTGAAGCATGGTGGCTTGCATCACCATGCATTTTAGGAGGACTTGGTGAACCAAATTAGAACAAAGCTTCTTTGAGTGGAGCATGAAGACTTGCATCACCATGTATTTTTGGAGGACTTGGTGAACCAAATTAGAACAAAGCTTCTTTGAGTGGAGCATGATGACTTGCATCACCATGCATTTTAGGAGGACTTGGTGAACCTAGCCTGAACAAAGCTTCTTTGAGTGGAGCATGAAGACTTGCATCACCATGCATTTTAGGAGGACTTGGTGAACCAAATTAGAACAAAGCTTCTTTGAGTGGAGCATGATGACTTGCATCACCATGCATTTTAGGAGGACTTGGTGAACCAAATTAGAACAAAGCTTCTTTGAGTGGAGCATGATGACTTGCATCACCATGCATTTTAGGAGGACTTGGTGAACCTAGCCTGAACAAAGCTTCTTTGAGTGGAGCCTGATGACTTGCATCACCATGCATTTTAGGAGGACTTGGTGAACCTAGCCTGAACAAAGCTTCTTTAAGTGGAGCATGATGACTTGCATCACCATGCATTTTAGGAGGACTTGGTGAACCAAATTAGAACAAAGCTTCTTTGAGTGGAGCATGATGACTTGCATCACCATGCATTTTAGGAGGATTTGGTGAACCTAGCCTGAACAAAGCTTCTTTAAGTGGAGCATGATGACTTGCATCACCATGCATTTTAGGAGGACTTGGTGAACCAAATTAGAACAAAGCTTCTTTGAGTGGAGCATGATGACTTGCATCACCATGCATTTTAGGAGGACTTGGTGAACCAAATTAGAACAAAGCTTCTTTGCGGGTGGAGCATGATGACTTGCATCACCATGCATTTTAGGAGGACTTGGTGAACCAAATTAGAACAAAGCTGCTTTGAGTGAAGCATGATGACTTGCATCACCATGCATTTTTAGAGGACTTGGTGAACCAAATTAGAACAAAGCTGCTTTGAGTGGAGCCTGATGACTTGCATCATCATGCATTTTAGGAGGACTTGGTGAACCTAGCCTGAACAAAGCTTCTTTAAGTGGAGCATGATGACTTGCATCACCATGCATTTTAGGAGGACTTGGTGAACCAAATTAGAACAAAGCTTCTTTGAGTGAAGCATGATGACTTGCATCACCATGCATTTTTGGAGGACTTGGTGAACCAAATTAGAACAAAGCTTCTTTGAGTGGAGCATGATGACTTGCATCACCATGCATTTTAGGAGGACTTGGTGAACCAAATTAGAACAAAGCTTCTTTGAGTGGAGCATGATGACTTGCATCACCATGCATTTTAGGAGGACTTGGTGAACCTAGCCTGAACAAAGCTTCTTTGAGTGAAGCATGATGTCTTGCATCACCATGCATTTTAGGAGGACGTGGTGAACCTAGCTAGAACACAGCTTCTTTGAGTGGAGCATGATGTCTTGCATCACCATGCAATTTGGGAGGAAGTGGTGAACCTTCTGAGTCAAATAAAAATTAGTGGAAGACTGTTTCAAGGACCACTGGAGGAACTCCATAAGTTTCAAGCATTCTGCGTCGCATTCTGAGAGAAAATGGTGACACTTATTAGCAACAAATTCAGATCACTATTGTAGAACCCTTAGATGTATAGGTTGTCTTGTTCAGAATCCTGGAGACTTTTCGGATGGATTATAGAGACCACAGAAACGCCCCACCCACCTAAGTATTTTTATTAAGATATGTGTATTTACTATCACAAGGCATTGACATCGAATCGGCAAGGATCCTCCATATAGGGCTGCTGGCAAACGATGGTCGACGGAAGTACCTAGAACGGGTTTAAAAATTAATTAACGGATAAACATGACGTCTTCTATAATTGAAAACTGTGTGATAAACTCGAGGATAAACTAGTCTTTTTTCCTTTGAACCATGGGCGGATCTTCTCAACGGACACCCGGACAGAAGTGTGGGGTTAAGGACCGTCTTCTACAAAAAATAAAAAAGTAGTGTATGTGAGGTGCATACACTACAGAAGCCAGGACTACTCTTTCGACCCACTAAACAACATTCCCATGGTCACCAAACCCTTCGTCTCTCCGGAACCACCAAGAAGGCGATGCTTCAGAGAAAACGTTAAACTAGGCCTTGGATAGAAAAGAACGTAATCCTTCTGAAGCAATTTATCAGACGTGCACGGATGAGGTGGCATCCAAGAAGATACTGCTGTAAATTGACCCGGAAGGATACGGTAGAAAACGTGAAGATTTGATTTTGTAGCAGGGTCTTGTCAGGTCTTGTTTTTGTAGTAAGGTGACCTAACTGACTAAGTTCTCGACAATTTGTCAGTTACTTGCCGTAGTTTCCAAACTTAGGTTGCTTTAGTGCTTTGCGATTTGTCTTGTCAAACGAATTATTGTAGTCTCTACTTTATTCAAGTGTTATGTCAAAATGTTATTTTCATTATGTTGGGAATTGCTGATCAATATGCTTATGCGCCATTTTTTGTTGACCGACTCACTTACTTCAACTGATAATGCACTAACTTCAAAACTGATGAACTATTACATCAAACACGTTTTGCTCCCAGATCCTGGTAATGCACCACAATATCATCAAATTGTCCTATCAATCCTAGCTGTACAAAACATGTCATACTCTCTCGCTCTTAATATTGTCAGATTTCTTGAAACGTAAACACCGCGCGGTCGTTGAAATGTTTCAAAAGGGGGCTTTGCACAAAAGTTCACGCGGTCTATCGTTTTCGAAAGGAACAGCCGCACCGTAGGAAACGCCGCAATGTTATTTCCCATAAGGATGAAGTAAACAGGGAGTGAAAACCGCGGCCGTACTTTTCGGAAGCGATAGGCCGCGTGCACTTTTGTGCAAATCCCTCAATATAAATACGTCAATGTGCCGTCTTGCATGCCGAGGAACCGACCACAGCGCGCAGATCCTCAATTCGCCCACAAAACGACGATTCGACCGCTTGGGAGTGTTGTCGTCGTCGTGATGATGCTTCCCGAAAGCAATGTCAAATTCGTTCGGGGTTTCAAAACATTGGAAAGAAATTCATTATTTTTACAGTCAGATTGAAATTTACGAGTAAATGAGTGTGATCCGAAGGTATAACTGTTTATTCTGAGCATAACAGTATTTTTTACGGCAGTGAAAAGTAATTAGAAGTACGATATATCTGGGTCTGAAAATCGTTCAGGCGAAGTGGATAGCAAATCTAACCTAGAATATCCTACAATTCTAACCTCAACTCCTCACTTGCACAAGCCGGATCTCATTTTTCACGGAAATGGTGGAACAAAATGCAAAACTAATGTACGTGCGACCGAGGGAATTGAAAGTTCTACCATTCCCACTTAAAAAAATTGTCGGATGTGGGTTGTAAGTAGGAAAAATAAAATAATTCTCCCAACAGATTATGTTGATAGGTATGTAAAAAAAGGTAAACATCATCAGTTCGGTAGTTGCGCTACCGAAACAAAGATGGGTAACAGTATGTTTTGTTTTGCCCTTGAAAGCCAATCTGTGAATGACTTTGTGCTGCTGCTGCCTGCTGGCCGTTGCGCGGGCTGACTGACGTCTCCCATATCGCCGCACTATGGGAAGATTCAAAAATTACGTCCATCGTTTTTCGGGATTTCCAGACCCCCCCTCCCCCCTTTGTCACGCAATTTCCCTATACCCTATACACGTACTGTCACACTTTTCTAGACCCCCCCCCCTCCCCCAAATGTTGGACGTAATTTTTGAACGTTCCCTATGTAGAGCGAGACGTAGCCGTGGGGGTGTGTGTACACTCTGAAACATTTTTAATCATGGAGAGTTTAAATGTTAAACCATTTTAGCATTCACGAGGTATACACTACGCATAGTTTAGGAAGTATACAAACTACATATATAAAATTAAACTGTGCCAGAATAATGAAAAAATAGTTTGCCCCTGCTTAGCTTAGTCATCACAATCAGGAAAAAATCGCAGCGTGCTTCATCAGACAATTTTGATTAAGTTATTGATTGCTCTCATCGTAATAACGAAAAAATCTACTTTCATTGGATAGCACATCGACCAATGTTCCAAGGAATAAAAAGTAAGTACTGTTCATCATTAGACATGCATGAACAAAAGTTTCAGTAAATGTATTATCTATTTTATTTTGCAGGGAAAATGGCCAACAACACTTAGCAGAACCGGAACCTAGACGGACAGATACCAGCCCAAAACGACACGCTTAGGAAGGGCAATAGTGCAATTTTTCTGACGTGATGAAGATTAAGAATTGTCCCGCTCCGGCGGCGGTGGATTCCGTAACGGCCGTGGAACTGGCAGCGGGATCCGGTCATGGCCATGACGATGTCGACAGCGGGAAAGCAAAGATCATCATCGAATGGGGCGGAATCAAGAGCCGAGGAATTTGTGATCGTTACCAGGTGTCGGAGCAAATAAACAAGCAGCCAGCGTCACGAAAACGGCCAGAACCAAGGCCAGAACCATGTTTCGGTGATGAGAGACAGTAGACGTAAGATTACGGAGAAAGATCGCCGCGAGCGAGACCGCGAGTGTGCATTATTTGTTCAAATAGAGCCGAGAATAAAGTAAACCGAATTGAATTATTTTTTTTTTATTTTTTTGTAGTAGAAATAAACAAAAAAAATCATTTTAAACAAATTGTCGGTAAATCCTGGTTATACTAGGTTTGATATTTGTAACTTATACTGAATTTCGTTTTTATCTAAGTTATACTAGGGCAGTATAGGCTGCATATAAACGGAGCCTGGGGTCAACCAGGCGAAATTGATTTAGTGTGGGATGTATACTATTTAGTATAGATTTTTTTCTGAGTGTAGAGTGGGATTAAAGTACGCAGCCCAACAGTGCTGGCAAACTATATGTGTCAGCCACACATCTCCCTTCCTCTCAAAAAAAAAAGGTTGTACTCGGGAATATACCTACTTGAAATAAACTCATCTTTTGGTTTACGTTCCCACTGGAATTTGGTTGTCATTTCAAAAACTTACTAGATATTGTATAAAAACAACAATTAATAGTAAAAGTAATGATGATAAGTATAAAATACTTACGAAAACAAGAGCAATAATACAAAAAAAAACTCCAGCAATCGAATCTTATGAAAAGTTAAAAAGGGAGCACAACAACAACAAACTTTTGCCGCGGCGGTGGTGACGGAGTCGGCGGAGCCAAACAGGCGAAACGGGCGAAACTGTCAAAATTTTGTCAGGAGGGGTAAACCGATGCGTAAAAAACAACTGAAAAATGGTAATAACTAGCCCCCTCGTTAAACTTCTGCCCAACAAAGAAGAAGAAAACATGGTACCGAAAATTTTTAGTGGTTTGTACCGCACTCTTACGTCTGTATAAATTCGTCTGTGGTAGCACCACCCGAGGCACCACCGCAAAAACGAAAACGACATCAGTCTGCACAAATTTAGTGACGTTATGTATTGTCGCGCTTGTCTTAGATGCTCAGCAAGTTGCATTCGAAACGCGCAGGCTCAGATCGCGCCAGACCGCGCACGTATGATTTGTACACGGTGTGCACCTTGGCTAAAACTGTTTTGCAGCCGCCGGGTGGAGCTGTCAGCCGCCGTGTACAAACCAAACGGGCGCAATCTTTTGCCGGCTGTCTCAGATCAGCAGGATCTGAGTAATTAAGAATAGTAATATTTACCGCAAGCCACCGTTCAGTGTGCGTGCTTTTCGTGCCTTTGTCTTGAAATTTATAAATTCAATTTTTGAGTACTTTTTTCCTCTTCTTCTTCTTCTTCTTCTTCTTCTTAATTATGTTTGCTCTTGGATTACCAAAGAGCGAAAAATGCAGGGGAGTAAGCTGGCTGTCAACTGGGAACAAATTGCGCCTACCCTCTATTCAATTTTAGTACCATTAGAAGGACGTAACGGTCAACCAAAAAAATATCTATTTTCGTTTGCAAAATTGATTTTACCACCGTTCTATCATGCTAAAAGCAAGTCAGCATGTGATTCAAGCATAATCCCACACATTTTATTTGTATTATATTGAAAAACTTTATTCCGAAAAAAATCAGTGATTTGTTTTCGCCATTATGAAAAATTTGCCTCTACTCTCGCTTGTTTTTGTTTTCGTTTTGTTTGGAGTGCGGAAATCGGTTGAAAATTGGGTTCTTTAAGGGTATCTGGATTATTTCATAATCGGATTCCCCGCCCCAAAATTAGTCTAAATCCAAAATTTCATAATTTTTGGAGTCCGGGAACTATTTTTAAAATGCATTTAAAGTTTGTATGGGGAATTTTTTTTGTTCGGGTCGAACTGTCATTTTATCGATTGAACTGTCATTCTATCCACGAAAACTAAAACTGTTTTGTTAATTTGACCATCAAAATAAAGGTATTGGAGACCAATAAAATCACGTAATACTCAGAAAAGTGAGCTCTTTCGAATAGGCTATAGAAAATAGCAATATTTTATTCATTAAACAACCCAATTGCAAACTCCCAGAGCGGTTCTGGTGCTTTAATATGAGGATAACCTATCAAGACACTGTGCAAACGAGAGTAACTCTGAGAAATTCTGAGTAACTCTTTTCACCAATGATCGACGAAATTCGTTGAAAAACACCCCTAAAACTGCAAGAAAAGCGAGATATCGGGCAATATTGTTTTGATTTTGCGATAAATCAGGCAACACTAAAGCAAAAACGGGAGCAATCCAGAGAAATTCTGAGCAACTCTGTGAAGGAAAATACACTCTCCAGCACAGTGTCTTGCTCCAAGAGGATAACTTAACACTACAACTCAAGAAATTTCGATAATTACCTAAAAAGCTGAGCATCAGCACCGAAAGGAAGAGAAAAACGCTAATGTTTTTACTATTTTTGATGTTTATAAACAACTAAACAAAAGATGTTTACAAATTTGTTGGGTACGCTACATCAACGCCCGTCGAACACCATATGCCCCACTCCAGCTATAGCTGATTTCCCTGATAAAAAAGATCATAGAGATACAACAGAATGGATTGTTACAACACGCTGAATTGAATGGTACTTACCATTAATTCAATTGTTTAAAACGATAGAGTAACAACAGATCTTATGGTTTTCCACCATAGCATGTATTGTAAATGTCACTTTTACAATAGAAAATGGGGGTTGTTATGTATCTTTACCATAAAGAAATCCAAATTTTCTGGAAAAAAAAATCAAGTCAACTACCATTCAACTTATGGTGTTTTTATTATTGAAATCTCTAGTGCCATCTAGGGGCAAGACACTGTGCAAACGAGAGCAACTCTGAGAATTTCTGAGTAACTCTTTTTAGCAATGATCGACAAAATTTGTCGAAAGACATCCCCAAAACTGCAATTTTCATTCAGCACATGCAACACTTTGCAGTTTGACATTGGTGCCAGATCACACTTTGGCATAAATGGGAGAAATTCTGAGGAACTGTGAGGAATTCTGAGCAACACCTCGAACACAGATTTGCTCTCGTTAGATCTGTCTCGCCCCTAGAGTGCCATTGATTTTATTGTACACGTATTGTAGTTCCAATACATCATTTTCAGCAGGAAAATACGTACACAATATAATTTGTTGTTGAATAGTCAAATTTATCATTATTTAATGGTAGTTTATGGTGATTTTATTGGAAATTTTTATCAGGGTTGTCACACCCAGCACCTACGGAGAGGATCGTTCGAAGTTGAGAAGTACACACCACAATTGATTGATGCACCAAGCGAAAAGAAGAAGAAGTTTTGACATCCAAGCGGTGTGCCGTCGATTAGATCCTCGTCGCTGATTGGTCGATGGATGTAAACGGCACACCGCTTGGATGTCAAAATTCTTCTTCTTACCGCTTGGTGCATCAATCAATGCATCTATGACAATAGACATGAAATTACGTTCGCTCGGTGATGGCTGTGCTTGTGATAAACACCTATGAAATTAAGTGGAATATCTTTATGAGTTTGGATTGCTACAGTTAGAATTGTTTGCGCCTATCTAGAATTGTTGATATTATCCCAGGTGTTGAAAACAATCATACATAATGTGAACCCGAATAGAAATTTTAATGTGGAAAACATCAGCATACATCTATAAAACCTCAACATTTAATGTATATCGTTGTTCTCCTAATGTACTCAGACTTCAATGTAACATCTAAATACACAGTAATACATATGATTTACATGTAACATTGAAGTCAAACTTCAATGTGATGTTGAATTTAACATCATATAACATCCAAAGACCAAATCTTCAAATGTTACGTCAATATCAAATGTCATATCAATGTCAACTGTTGCTCGCTTGAAACATCAGAAAACATCTAACGACGGATGATTGTAATGTTACATTAGAATTTAATGTCATATTGTTGTCAACTGTTGCTCTCTTGAAACATCAGACTACATCTAACGACAGATAAATGTAATGTAACATTAGAATCAAACATCATATTAATGTCGAGTGTTGCTCACTTGAAACATCAGAAAACATGTAACCACATCAGAATTAAACGTTACATTAGAATTAAATTTCATTTTGATGTAAAGTGTTGCTAGCTTGAAACATCAGCATACATCTGATGACAGATGAAAGTAATGTTACATTAGAATCAAACATCATGATTATGTAAAGTATTACTCATTTGAAACATCAGAAAACATCTAACGACAGATGAATGTAATGTTACATTAGAATCAATCATCATATTGATGTCTACCGAAGTAGGGAAGATTCAAAAATTACGTCCATCATTTTTGGGATTTCTAAATCCCCTCCCCCCTCTGTCTCGCTAATTTCCTATACCTAATACACGTTCTGTCACGCTTTTCTAGACACCCCCTCTCCCCCAAATGATGGACGTACTTTTTGAACGTTCCCTTACCACGATGCTGAAGCCTATGTGTATATGTGTACATCATGCAGTGTACCTCTCACGCCTCTCACCAATACATATGCATGAATGAGTAAAAAATGAAGAAATGTCAAAGCTTGCCGCGCGGGTGCTGAGAAAAAATGAAAAAAAAAAATCAGCTCCAAAAACAAAGTTAAGTTAGGTTCGAGTGATGAATTTTGTTACAAAATCGTGCTAAATAAGGTAAGTAATAAAAAAAATATCATTTGTTATTCATTTACATCTTCAGCTGCCTGTGGCCAGTACGATGACTATGAATTTGTATTATTTTTCGTTATTTTAATGAGTTCTGCCACCACTTAGCACTAGCAGCCAGATTCTTATAACCCAAGCACCCCGACCGTTTTCATTCCAGGCGAATCGAACCACACGGAACATGTTGGATACGGAGGAACAGTGCTTCCATAAGAGCCGAAAACGACAAGTAGTGGTAGGTTTGGAGATGCAGAACGACTTCCCCCGATGTCGGCCCCCAACGCATCGATCTTCAGCTCTTCCGGATGCCCGGTGTGCGCGGTATGGCGTGCTACTTGAAGGGGTTTTTGTTGATCATGTCCGGATGCATCATTCGTCTCATCACCAACACCCGGACAAGTGCTGGCACAAGAGCAAGATGGTGAGACGGTGGGACCAGGTGTGATGCTGGCCGTGCTTCAGTCCATGCTGGTGAATGCGAGGGTGATTGAACATGAGTGAGTAATAAACTAATAACTTATCTCATTCTCTAGTTAAAAATTCATACGGATATCAAATCCTATATTTTTATATCATTATTTTAATAAAATTTTTCGGGGTTTTAGCATGGAAGTTTGCAATACTCCTCCAGGGCAAATTTCTTCACCAAGAATTCCTCCTTGAAATCTCTTCCGGGATTGCTTATTCCTACCGAGATACCTCTAGGAATTCCTTCCGGGATATCACCAGGTATCCATTCCGGGATTCATAGGAATTTCTTCCGGGATTTCTCCAGGAATTCCTTCTGCGATTCCTCCACGAATTCCTCCCATGATTTCTCCTGGGGTTCCTGCCGGAATTCCTCCTGGAATTCCTCCGGTGAATTCTTCAGAAATTCCTCCCGGGATAACTCCAGGAATTCTTTCTGGAATTCTCTCAGGATTTCCTGCCGAGATTCCTCCAGGAATTCATTTTGCATTTTGTTAATATAATAAGTTAATAACGAATAATGATTTAAATGTCAATTTATTTAATTAACGTGCAACTCAGTTTGGTGTTTTCAAAAAAAAAAAAAAAAAAAAAAACAAGAAAGCATTTTTCTCGCCCAAATTTTATTAGGTATTGGCTTGTGCACAACGATCAGCGTGTTTCTGTAGGCCAGTGGAATTGACTGATCGTTTTTGGGATAGGGTATGTGTGCCATCAATAATCTCACGCTCCTATATTAATCCTATTCGAAAACAAGCGATTACGGCTCCGATTGATTCCCTTCTTTCTGTTTTCATGGGTGCTCACTTCTAACAGAAAAAAAAAACAAAAATAAGAAACAAAACAAACAGTGCTTCAATCCTTTGTTTTTCGTAGGATGAAAAAGGGAGCCACATGCTTAATAAGGGAACCAATACCCTATTTCAATTTTAATATGAATGAGAAAGCTGCATTCTTAATTTTTGAGAATGCACCAATTTGATTTGGTCCTTAATGATCGAAGCCGAAAATTGATCAATGAGCTAATGATATTTTTTAGTGAAGAATCCTCTGATTCTGAATACGAGATGGAAAAAAACAGTGGACTGGGATGAGAACACTCACTTGGAAAGATTTACACTCTTTATATTTTCTCTATTAGTAGTTAGAGTTAGTAGTTAGAGGTGTAGACAATAGAAGGTATATTGATGAGAAGTTATTAACTATTCGAATTTCTCTGCTTGTCCCATAGAATGTCTACTAAAATGCTACAAAAATTATCTAGCACGCCGTAAAATTCGTCACCAATGATTTGGCGCCTACATCAGTGGTCTAACAACTCTTCGCGCGTTCGGCACTGGTTCCAATATACCGCTTAAAGAGTTGCCACATATGATGTTAGGTAAGCTAAGGTCAGTAAGCTGACCGATGGGGCACGGGAGCTATTGCTATGATCAAAATGTACGCGTTACATAGACATATTCTAGACGGGCTATCAGGAGAAAAACGAGTATTTAAGAATATAACACCAATCTATCATGTCGGAAGTAAGGTACTGTGCTATGTAGTTAGAGGTGTAGACAACAACAAGTGTATTGAGATAAGACGTTAGGTATTATTAATTATTCGATTCTCTCTACTTGTCCCATAGAATATCTGAAATGCTACAAAAATGATCAAGCACGCCGTAAAATTCGTCACCCATGATTTGGCGCCTATATCAGTGGTCTAACAACTCTTCGCGCGTTCGGCACTGGTTCCAATATACCGCTTAAAGAGTTGCCACATATGATGTTAGGTAAGCTGAGGTCAGTTAGCTGACTGATGGGGCACGGGAGCTATTGCTATGATCAAAATGTACGCGTTATATAGACATATTCTAGACGGGCTATCAGGAGGGAAACGAATATTTAAGAATATAGCGTTAATCAATCATGTCGGAAGTAAGGCAATAATGTGTTATTTATGTAGTTTGAGGTGTAAACATTTTTTTCTGCGAACATCAAAAACACGTTTAAATCTAGAGGGAGCGACACTAGTTTTGCCAAGCCAAAAAACCTCAAAAAAGCTGAAAAAAGACCAAAAAAGTCGCTAAAACCCGCAAAAGTTTTTCGGCTTGGCAAAACTAGTGTCGCTCCCCCTGTTTAAATCTAACGTTGTCATAAATTCACATACACCAGAAAACGTTTAAATCTTATATATTTTGGAAACATGAGAATCAAATGTTTCTGTGCATCAAAGAACATGAAAACGTCTATGTTTAACGTACTGCACATCGCAAAACATCAGGAAACCGTTTCATACATCAAAATACATTAGGAAACGTTCGAATCTAATGTTTGTACATTAACAAACATCAGAAAAACGGTTGAATCTGATGTTTTGCACATCATAAAACATCTGAAATCATCTAAAATTTATGTCTGAATTAACGTCAACATACATCAGGAAACGTCTGAATCTTATGTTTTTAACATCAACATACATCAGAAAAACGGTTGAATCTAATGTTTTGTACATCATAAAACATCTGAAAACGTCTAAAACTGATGTCTGAATTAACGTCAACATACATCACTAAACATTTGAACCCCATGTTTTTTACATCAACATACATCAGAAAACCGTTTGAATCTAATGTTTTCTACATCAACATACATCAGAAAACCGTTTGAATCTAATGTTTTGCACATCATAATACGTCTAAAACTGATGTCTGAATCAACGTCAACATACATCACTAAACATCTGAATCTCATGTTTTTTACATCAACATACATCAGAAAAACGTTTGAATCTAATGTTTTTGCACATCATAAAACATCTGAAAACGTCTAAATCCAATGTTTTTTTTACATCAACATACATAAGAAAAACGTTTGAATTTCATGTTTTTTGCACAGCAAAAAACATTTGACAACGTCAGGTTTTGATGTTTCGGATTATATCCTTGACATCTAAAAAACGTTTGATTTCCTGATGTATACATTATGTTACCTTGCATAAACACATCTGAATCGTAATGTTTACTAATGTTCAACATCAGAAGTACATCAAATCTTGATGTTGATGTATACGTCGAAATATAATGTCAGGCTAATGTAAATTTTTATTCGGGAAATACTGTGCTAATTGTCGTAACCGGATGGAACAGCACAAACGTCATCTTCCGGCTGTTGCTCCTCGAATTCGTCCGCAGCGTGACGCTGATCGGCCGAAAGGACGTACGCTCCAGCCAAATTGTCTTCGGCCGAATCGTTGGAGTTTCGCTCCATGATGCAACCGTCGTCGTTCATTATCCTCGTAAAACTGACTCGACTGAAGCTCTCAACCACGTTAGGTACCTACGATTCTGCTCAAGTTGTATGCGAGAGAATCTCTCCCTCTTCCTTTGTGCGAGCATCCAGTGGAAATGAACTCAAGTCGCCAGAATGCTTTCTCTGGTTTTGCTCACTCTCTCTCTTTCTATCGTTTGTTTCAAAATGTATTTCTCACCTCTTTCTTAGCTGTTTCAAAATGTCTACACAGTAGTTGTGAGAACGTAAGAGTGCACGTTCTTGAGCACATTATTTAAAGCGTAACAATTGAAAAGGTGCAGAATATATAAATGTAAACATTTATTGAATTCTGACAAATAATTAGTTACACTCAGTCAAGCCCATATTCCACAATCACTCTCTCCTCTACTCTAGAAAAAAAGTATAAGAAGTGATTTTTAATACCATTTATGTCAACATTGTTTTTTTTTTTTTTGTTTTTTAATCCGAATATTTTAAGAAATGACACTTTTCTCAGCGAAAAAACTAACGAAATGCATAAAAATACCTTATGAAAATTGATCGTGCTAGCACAATGTTATGACAAATTTCATAAGACATATTTATGAAAAAAAAAAAACAAAAATATTCTTAAAATGATGCAGACTGGATTCGATCCATGAACGTCAGGATCACTAAGCCCGTGTTTAATCCCCGCGGCTATCAACGAGACTACCAAGCTCTGGGACGATTTTGCGTCATAGAGAGAACTTATGAAATTCATTCGATTATTTTAAGGCTTTTAAAGAATATAACATAAAGAAATTCACTTTGATTATTTTAAAGGCCGTTTCATAACTTAGGTCTTATGGAAATCTTAAGTTTATTTGGCTGAGTGTAGAACCTTGCTTAGAGCCAAACGCTTGACTTGAGGGATGATTCAACAAATTAAATTATGTAGTGTGTTAAACTATTTAGTACACGCGACAAATCCATGATGAAAGGTTCATTACAAAGGCCGCGCGGCGTATCATATTCAGCACACCATATACCGCATTTAGTTCACTACTGGACTGCGAACTGCGACTTCATAAGTGCGAAAACGTAAATAAAAGTGCGATAGTCCAGTGGTGAACTAAATGCGCTATATGATCTATAGATTAATTTGAAGACGATGCAGAATGTGAGGAAGAAAAAAAACTACTAATTTTTTTGGGTTTATTTTACTCAAAAGTAAGTATCGATTAAACTTCCTACCCAAAATAAGGTTGTTTTCCCATTCTCCCCCAACGATGTTGTCAAAACAAAGCATCGACCCACCGGGGGTACTTTGGCCCAAAAAGCCAATTTTGGGTATATGCCGCTTTTGTCAAAAAATGGGCTGAAAAAACTTATTGTATTATATATTTTTTACGAACTTTGAACTCGCCCTAATATGGTACTAACCTAACATTTTTTACACATTTTCGCCTTCTTTCCCCGATTTAGGCGAAACCAGCTGATTTTGTTATGAAAACATAAACAGCTGGTAGCCGAGAACAATAAGGATGAACGTAAACATCGGTGAACCAGCTGGTTTTGTTATGTAAACATAACCAGCTGGTGGACCGAGAATAAAAGACCTTAATGGTAAACATTGAGACAGCCGGCAAAAAACTGTCACATTATCGGGTGAGTTGCAAACTAGGGGCAAGACACTGTGCAAACGAGAGCAACTCTGAGAATTTCTGAGTAACTCTTTTTAGCAATGATCGACAAAATTTGTCGAAAGACATCCCCAAAACTGCAATTTTCATTCAGCACATGCAACACTTTGCAGTTTGACATTGGTGCCAGATCACACTTTGGCATAAATGGGAGAAATTCTGAGGAACTGTGAGGAATTCTGAGCAACACCTCGAACACAGATTTGCTCTCGTTAGATCTGTCTCGCCCCTAGGTTGCAAAAACCCTGCGACTGAGATTGACAGCGAAATATGAGTACGACGAAATTTATCGCATCAAAGTCTAAGTCGAAAAAAAATCGCAATATTTTCCGTTACTTTATTTGTATGCATCACGACGATCACGACAAATAATTTATTTTCCGTGTAAACATCACGATGATTTTGAACATCATGGGCCAAACGATGAATGAAGCAACACTCACCTTATTGTTGATCAGATTGTCAAAGTCTTTTGTCAAAGTCAAAACGTCAGCACCGTTGCCAAAACAAACCAAAAAATCTCTACGGGGAAAACTGCAGAAGGATGCAATTTCAAGTGCAATTCATTGTTTTAAAGTGTCCCGTTCAATATTTTGCTAGCTTCAGAACAATCTCCTCGCCCATTAGAAGCTGTGTTGCCGGATGATTTGCTACGTGGTTCCCTCCAATGACGTTTTGAGCGAAGCATGATGTGTTTTCCAGACGAAAACGGTTCTAGGACCTCGGCCAGGACATTACATTTGAGAACATCGGATAAGTGAAGCAGCAGGACTCGAGCTAGAGCAGACCAACAAGAAGGGAGATTGGGTCCAGCCAGCAGGGGAGAGGGAACCCTTTGGACGGCACATCTGGTATCTGGAATTAGTGTGAGTCTTTCATGGAATTTCTGGATGTCGCTGCAAAATTCGCTCCTACTACATTACAAGCCACTTCCCAACCGTGATGTGCCTATCACATATTGAACAATCAACATCCCGTAAGTTGTACGTAACGTATTGTGTATTTAGGTAATTTTATCGGTATGCATAGATGACAATTTAGTTATGTTCTGAACAGTTTAAACGAGGTGTTTGCTGCTATTCATATATCTGATATAAAACCATGTCTTTGAACTTTGTAGGCCTTTTGATGTTTCGCCGCGCTCGTGACGGCTGATCCTTCGCCTGCTGTACGTTTCCGTCAATCGAATCATCCAATTCACCTGTAAGAATATCTTTGGTTAAGATGTATAGCATAAAAGTATCGTTACTTGTGTGACCTGTTAGCGGTTCGTCGGAATCTGGAAGATCTAACATCGGTTTGTCTGTTGGACCCGGCGTGGTCTCGTCGGGTGTGTCCCGAGTAGCCCTCTTGGCATCCTCAACATTGCGCGAGTACACTACTCCTCGATCGCTTCGAACAACAAGTTTGGCGCCATCTCTGGCCAAAATCGTGTATTTTTCTGTGCCGAAAGTTGGATCAGATTTAAGCCGCTTCTGTTGCACAAGAACTACTGTGTCCCCTACGGTCAGGTTCGATTCCTTAGCTCCTCGTCTTGAATCAGTATATCTCTTGCTCTCTTGCTTCGAAAAGGCATCTTTCTCTCTTATTTCCTCGCGATCTAGATTGTTGTCAGAGTTGGCTTCCCATAGGCAAGGAAACGTTCCCCGATACTTCCACCCGACAAGCAATTCAAATGGCGTGACTCCTAGCCGCGATAGAGGACGCACTTTGTTATGATTATGCAGTTGCAGTTGTCCAATTTGGAGGCAGCCAGAGCTTTTTTTTATGCCCTGATTTTGTCTTTCAATTGCCCCATTAGATTGGGGGCTCATTGGAATTGACTTTTGAATCGCAATGCCTCTGTTCTGCCACGTCTTTACGAATAGATCGCTTTGAAAAGGTGGCCCGTTATCGCTTTGTATGGTCAACGGATATCCCCACACCACGAAGATTTTATTCAAAGCATCGATCGTTGATTCGGCATTGATCGCTCTCATTTCCATTACATGCAAGTATCTGGAGTACACATCCACCACCACGAGAAATTCGCCGTATCCAAATTCTTTATCCGTATAAAAATCAATTTGGATAATTTCCCATGGCCCTCTAGGAAGTTCTCTATTCGTAAGAGGAATCGGTGGATTTTTTCTGGAAAGCAAGAGACACGTTTCACAGGCCTTTACGTATGCTTCAACGTCGCTACTCATGCCCGGCCACCAGAAGTATTCACGCATGATTCTTTTAGTTGATGATACGCCCATATGGCCTTGATGGGCTGAGTGTTGCGAAGAGATTCTTTCGGAGTTCTCGTAGCAGAAACTCGCAATTTGGAGTCTGTTCAGCTCAAAGCTATAAATAATGTTTTTATTACAATCAAGTTCAGGTTACTATTTCAATGTGTGTACTCACATTTTAGTCTCCGACTGAGTTCACTTTAACCAATTCGCAAACAGAGACAAGATATGTTTCCTAATTCTACAAACAAGATTTCAATTAACCTCTTTACTTCAATAATATTACATTTAATTTACCACACCTTAAATCACTAGTATTTCACTGTAGATCGAATATCTATCCAAAACAAAGTCTCAATTTCCAGTGCTTTCAATTTTGCAAATCATCTTTACTTATGTCAGTCAAGCCGTTGGGCCTAGGTAGTGGCTCACAATGGCTCACCGTAGGGTTGTTCGATACGATGGGCTGATGCGGTAAACATCCTCCCCCCCGTGTCGTCTGGACTTCCGGTTCAGCGTCACCAGGTATTCCGACGTCTAGCACAGCCAACTTCGTAGCGGGCCGTTTAAGGATTCCTCCTATAGTCTTCACCTCTGCTTGCCGTGTCACGCCGTCCTTGCCCGGAATAGTCCGGATCACTCGTCCACGTATCCATCTGTTCCTGACGGTTTCGTCCACCACGAGGACCAGATCGCCCACCTGAATCGGTCTTACGTCCTTAAACCACTTCGTCCGGCGGATAATGGTTGGCAAATATTCCAATACCCAACGCCGCCAAAAATTGTCCAGTGTGTGCTTAACCATATTCCAGCTACTTCGTAACGCCGTACCTACATCTGTTGGATACTTTTCAGGTTCGCGAACACCATTTGAGCTTAGCAACAAAAAGTGGTTCGGGGTCAGCGATTCCTGGTCCGCCGTTTCCAAAGGGATGAACGTTAATGGTCGAGAGTTGACCATACTTTCTGCCTCAGCAAGCACGGTCGCAAACGATTCGTCATCCAGTTTTCGCTCTATAGGAATCGCTCGTAGTGCTGATTTGACAGAGCGAACCATACGTTCCCAGCAGCCCCCCATGTGAGGAGCTGCGGGGGGATTGAACCGCCACTGAGTGTTACCATTTGTGAAGGTGCTCCCCAGATCAGTGTAGATTCTGTTGATTTCATCTAGCAGTTCCCGGCTTGCTCCTACAAAGTTAGTCCCATTGTCGGAGTAGATTTCCAGTGGGGATCCCCTCCGGGCTATAAACCTTCTAACTGCCTTCTTAAACGCGTCGGTAGACAGACTAGCTACTACCTCTAGATGAATAGCCCTGATCGTAAGACAGGTAAAAAGGCACACCCATCGTTTAGCTGCGCTCCGTCCGACTTTCACCAAATATGGGCCAAAAAGATCAACGCCCACATAGGTGAACGGGCGAACATCTGGTTCTAACCGTACAGCTGGAAGTGGTCCCATTTTTGGAGCCACAGGCATTGCTTTGTGTATGCGGCACCACATGCAGCGTTTCCTGGTTAAACGTATTTCGACTCGCAGGCGTGGCACATGGAACTTCTGACGTACCTCGTTGACGATGGTTTCATCATTGGCATGACCATATTTCCGGTGATAGAAATCCAGCAGCAACTCGGTGACCCGATGATTTCTTGGCAGAATGACGGGAAACTTAGCATCAAAGGTCAGTACATGAGCTTCTGCGCCCCTACTGCCTACTCGCAGCACTCCGAAATCATCAGCGAATGGTGAAAGTTTCGCAAGACAACTGGACGATCCCACTGACTTCTGGCTTCCCCGGCAACGTTCCAAGTTTTGCTTGAGGATTGCGACTTCGTCCGGAAACGCATCCGCCTGCGCTAGCATCCATAACGTCCTTTCCGCTTTCTGAATCTCCGCACTAGTCAGCCCCATAACATCAGCAGGTTTTTCCTTCCCTTTCGCTAACCGTAGACTATCCACGAAGTGATGGACATACGCCACTGTACGCAGCATCCTTTCGAAGCGCGAAAACCTTTCAGTATTCACCAATGGTTGTCTAACTAGATGGCTGCACACATACGCTTCCCGTAGCTCCTTATCGCTTTCATCGGTATCTTCATCCGGAGTCTTCAACCAATGTTCATCACTGTTGTAGAGAAATTCTGGTCCCTGGAACCAGCGGCTGTCTATGTTGTATGAAGGTCCTTTGCCCCACTTCGTTGCTTCATCCGCCACGTTGATTTTCGTTGAAATCCATCGCCATTCTTCTAGACATGAAAGGTTTAATATCTCGTCGACCCTGAAGGCGACAAACTGGCGGTACCGTCGCGTATCCGACTTGATCCACGAACAAACCGTAGATGAATCACTCCAGAAGTAAGTTTTCTGGACCTTCAGCGAATGGTTTTCCTCGATAGTTTTGCGTAACCGAGCTCCTAGCAACGCCGCCATTAATTCCAGTCGAGGAATAGATAGTCCTCGAAGCGGCGCGACCTTCGTCTTCGAAGCAACGAGTGCTACCCTGATCTGGCCTCGATCAATGATTCGAAAGTATGCTACTGCTGCGAAGGCTTGAGCACTAGCATCGACGAACACGTGTAGCTCTAGGGTTTCAAGGCTTTTCGGATCATACCCCGGAAAATAGCACCGAGGTATACGCAATTCACCCAGCTTCTTCAGTATGGCTATCCACTCCAACCAAGTTGCAGCAAGTTCCTTTGGGATTCGGCTGTCCCAATCGGTCTCGGTTCGCCAGACTTCTTGTATTAGAATCTTTCCTTGGATTACAAACGATGCTACCAGTCCTAAGGGGTCATATATACTCATGACCAGTCGCAGCATTTCTCGTTTCGTAGGAGCTCGATCACTTTCTAGCAGGCTTCGTACTTTATCACAGGATTGCAGCGAAAATAAAAAGACGTCATCTTCTTGTAACCAGGCCATGCCCAACACTCGCTCGAATCCTTCCTTCTCCGGTAACATGTCCTTCGGCGGTTTCCGGTCTACTTCTCCAAGCTTCTCTAACACGTTCTTGTCACTTGACATCCAATTCCGAATGTAGAATCCAGCTCGCTTGTGCACCTCGATCACTTCTCTCGCCACTTCACACGCTTCTTCCGCAGTGTCGAAACTGTCTACATAGTCGTCCACGTAGTGCCTTTTGATGACTGCCGCAGCTCCACGGGGTAGCTCCTGTTCTTGCTCTTGCGCGTTCAAATTCTTTATGTATTGTGAATGGGCTGGTGAGCAAGCCGCACCAAAAATTGCCACGTCAGATACCATAATTTTCATTGGAAGTTCAGGGGAATCTCGGTACGGAAACAACAAAGCGCTACGATCTTGCTGACGAATTGCGATTTGCAGAAACATCTCCTTGATATCTGCAGAAACTGCCACCTGTCGCTCCCGGTATGGGAACATTACGGACAACAACGGCGTAAGAAGATCGGGTCCCTTCAATAACATCGAGTTCAGTGAAACGCCGTCAACCTTCGCTGCCGCATCCCAGATGACTCTAATCTTCCCTGGCTTCTTCTCATTCACGACAACTCCAATCGGTAAAAACCATGTGCGCCGTAGGTCGAATCCTTCAACTTCTTCCGCTGTCGCTACGTGGATATACCCCTTGCTTATAAAATCCGCAATTTGCTGTCGAATGCTTTCATACAACTCCGGTTTCTTGGTTAAACGTTTTTCCAGGCACCTGAATCGACGTTCTGCCATCGGCCAACTGTTCGGCATCTCCACGTAGTCATGTTTCCACAACAGTCCCGTCTCGAACTTCTCGCCGCTCAATCGTCGTGTTGTGGATTTTAGGATTCCCAGTGCCCGTTGTTCTTCTGCTCCTTTCACAGCTGGTACCACCGCTATTCCCATGCTCTCGATGTCGAAGAAGCGGCGAACGAACTCGTGCAGATCAACGACCGTTGGCTCCGCGATGTGGAACTGGCGATGCATCGAATTCGTTTGAGGTTTCCGCAAACTGCCGCATACTGCCCATCCAATTCTTGTCTTCGTAGCTATAGGCTCGTTCAGTTTTCCCTCTCGCAGTTTCAGAGTTGCTAGGAGATGAGAGTTGCTCTGACCGATCAGGATTCCAGGTACCGCGGATCTGAAGCTCTTCACCGGTAGTTTATTGAGGTGCGCGTACCTTGCTGCCAGCTCTGAATAGTCCATCGTCTGTGTTGGTAGGCCAAGATTATCTACGGTGTACACATCGGATAATTTGTATCGCTTGCTTCCGCCGGCTTCGCATATTTCCATCTCAACTACTTCCGCACCCGTAATCGTCTTGTTGATGCCCCCGGTCCATTCGATGTGCAACGTTGCCATTTCTCCATTGACCCCCAGAGCGTCTGTTATCGATCGTTCTATGAGCGTGACCGATGATCCATCGTCGAGGAACGCGTACGTGTTGACCCGACCAGATTTCCCAAACAAGGTAACCGGAAGAATACGGAAGAGCGTCGAGGAGGATAGTTGACGATGAACTGTTACAACAGCATTCGTAGCCTTCGTCTCCGATGGCGGCTCAAAATGAAGCAGCCGGTGATGTCGCTTAGGGCAGTCGTTGATTCCACAGAGTTCACCTCTGCATGGCCAACGAGCATGAGATGTTAGGCAACGAGCACAAAGTTTATGCACTTTCACTGCCTTCCATCTGCCATCCAAATCCAGTCGCTTGAAGGACGAGCAGTTCTCGATTTGGTGGTTCTCAGCGTTGCAGACTGGGCACAATTTACCACTGCTCTTGTTGATCTCCCTCTCAATCTGCTTTCCACTGCTCGTTGCAGCTTTCTCTGCTTCTTCTCGTCGGCTGCCTTTCGGCTGGTTCGCTGAGACGTGTGCGTTCACGAAGGAGCGCTCCTTCTGCCGACTTCGTTCGTCCTTCACTGCTTTCTGCGGGATGCTGACAAGCGGAGTAACACCGCTCGCCGCCGAGGAAATTTTCGCCATGTATTCGCTGAAGACATTCAAATCTACCACCGGAACTTGCTCCTGATAGAGAGCCCAGCTGAACTTCACCGTCGCCGGTAGCTTGTCAACCAGCTCTTGAAGAAGGATCGGGTTTGCCAAATGTCTTTCTAAACCAACCGCCTTCAAGTGCCCGCAGAGGTTCTGGACCACTAGACCGAAGCTAACAAGAGTCTCCAACCGGTCTGGTTTCGGTGGAGGTGTTGCGCGAACCTTGGCGACCATGTTGTTGACGATCTGTTCCGGGCGCCCATACAATTGCTGAAGGGTGGACACAACCTGGGGCACGGTAGAAGGGTGGAGTAGGAAGCTACTGACGGAATCCTTCGCACTTCCCTTTAGACTTCGTTGTAGGCAGAGAAGATTCTCGGAATTGGTATACCCGCAAGTGTCCGTGGAATGCCGGTAGCTGCTAATGAACAGCGGCCAATCGATCGGATCACCAGAGAAAATGGGAAGCTCTTTAGTCACCACCTGCCTTGCCGCAAGTTGTTGCGACGATGGTCCAAGCTGATCACCTGGAAAAGGCGATCGCAATGCCTGAGAATACGTGTGCGGATGGATAGTTGGTGCGGAAGTATAGACATTCGAAGCGAAGGGAACTGAAGGTGGATTGTTCGTTTCCCAACCAGCGGATCTATGGTGCGCCATTGAATTCCGCTGACTGTTGGATAATTCGACGTCGACCGCTATAGGTGGTGGAGGAGGAGGAAAGGAGGAACCATCTACATCGCAATGATTGAAATCACCTCTGTGAGACGTTTCCAAGGGCTCAGCCCACGACACCGGAGGAGGAGGCAACGGAGAAGAACAATGATCGTTTGTCGCACGATCTTTCTCTCGATTTATAATCTCTTGTACCTCATCATGTAGATCCCAATATTCCTTCTCTGCTACATTCCGCAGACGAATGGCTTCGTACTCTCGCTGACGTCCCGCTTCGATTTGAGACTGCAGTTGCAGTTCTGTCTCACGCAGACACTGCAATTCGCTCTCCAGTTCCGCCATTTGAAGTCGAAGCGCTTCACATTCCTTGGTTCGTTCGATGAGCTGGCCGCGCAAATCTTCCTCCGAAATGCGCGCCTGCTTCCGCTCTTCGATCAGCCGTTTCTCCTGGTCTTCAATTTGGGACTTCATATCCGTTCGTTCACGATCCCACTGTCTGAGTTGACAACGCAAATTATCCTCTGATTGCCGCACTAGCTTCAGCTCGTTGGAATGTTGCAACTGAAGGCTTTTGATCTGGTGCACCAGCTCGACTTCCCTTTTCCTTCTCATGTCAACGTCCACTCGATGTTTCGCCACAAGCTCCTGGATCACTCGGTGTTCCGCTTCCATTTGTTGTGCATTCTGCCTACGAAGCTCGCCGGTTTCGGCACTCCAGCGTTTGTAGCAGTGGGCCCCGAAACGATTTATTTTCGGGATTGCGCCAGCTGGTGCTACTTCTTCGACCTTTAATAGATCGGTATAGGGTTGCAGGTCAACTAACGGCAAATCGGACGACTGCTCATCTCGATTATCCGCATCCGCCCCGACTGCACCTTCGAGAGAATCCTCTGATTCGTCTCCAATCGTGATGCTCCCCAATGTGCGAGGGATCGACTTCACCTCTGATCCGGCACACGGTCGGTTTTCCCCGATGACCTGAGAAACTTTGGATGTTGTAGCCTTCAGTGGTGTTGAAGAGTGTTGTACAACCTGCGGATTGGCTGCCGGTGCGTCGTCTGGTAGGTCCGAAATCGTAGCGATCGACGTAATTGTATTTTCTACGCCAACCTGACCGGAGCTTTTGGCTGCTTCAGTCTGCCTGATCCAGTCTACCGTGCGTTGCACACTTCTCTGGCTACTCTGCACGCTCCGCACACTCCCTTCTTCTCCATCCTGTTGGCTCAACAACTCATGCTTGCGAGCGATGAATTGTTTCTCGCGATCCAGCTTTTCTCGAAGTTCCCGTTCCTGCAGAGCTCGCTCCATTTCGATTCTCTGCCGACTCAAATCTTCCATGAGCCTTTTCTCCTCTTCCAAGCGCTTCAATTCCCGATCAATTCTTGTCCGGCGAGCACTAGACGAGCTCGAAATCCCACTCATAATACTCGGTGTCTGCTCCGGTACAAGGGAATCACCACCAGGAACGCATTTGGTACATACAAACTTCGTCGTACGTACCGTTGTCGTGCTAACGTTAGCACACGAAAAGTGGTACCACAGAGAACACTTCTGACACTGTACCATGTACTTTTCCGAGTTATTCGGCCGATCACAACCGACACAGCCCCGTAACTCACCTCCGTCACTATCTATCATCGAAGGAACGAATAAATCCTCCGACGACTGCTGCGACATCCCATCTTCGTCACCCGGTGGAGTGGGGTCAGCATTCTCCTGCTGGATCGCCCTGGTCCGTGACCGAGTCTGTCGCACGTTAGACTGGAGGTCCATCTTTCTCGTGATAAAATCTTTGAGAATCTGTTGCGAAGAGATTCTTTCGGAGTTCTCGTAGCAGAAACTCGCAATTTGGAGTCTGTTCAGCTCAAAGCTATAAATAATGTTTTTATTACAATCAAGTTCAGGTTACTATTTCAATGTGTGTACTCACATTTTAGTCTCCGACTGAGTTCACTTTAACCAATTCGCAAACAGAGACAAGATATGTTTCCTAATTCTACAAACAAGATTTCAATTAACCTCTTTACTTCAATAATATTACATTTAATTTACCACACCTTAAATCACTAGTATTTCACTGTAGATCGAATATCTATCCAAAACAAAGTCTCAATTTCCAGTGCTTTCAATTTTGCAAATCATCTTTACTTATGTCAGTCAAGCCGTTGGGCCTAGGTAGTGGCTCACAATGGCTCACCGTAGGGTTGTTCGATACGATGGGCTGATGCGGTAAACACTGAGCGTATCGCTTTATTCCTCAATGCTTGGGGAAGAATCACTTGGTCGTTCTTGAATATCGTGCATCCGAGAGAACGAAGATTTCTGGATTGTGACTCGTACCGTCGAAGTTCACTTCCCCATTGGCCGGATTCAATAGCCATCTTGACGCTGCAGAGTTCTTCATCCTGTTCTGAAGATGATGCAATTTCGTCCCATGTTAGCTCCATCGCACCCGTGTCCAGGAAATACAGCAAGTGTTTATCATCTATCTCATCGTCGAACGACTTTTCCGAAGGGTTCTGCACCACCAGTCTCGAGAGAGCATCCGCAATGTTCATGTTTCCTGGAATTCTACTTACGGTAAAACCGCAGACAGACGTTCAAGTTTGACTCAGCAGCTTGTGTAAAAAACATGGCCGCCACAAATTGCCAAGTGGCAATCAGCGAACAGATGGCGTTAGCGACGTTCATATTCAATCGCTGCCTCACATGTGCGTTGCGACCAACAACTGTCACCACGGTCGTCTTCCAGCCGGATGGCGGGAAAAGACCGCACCTGTTGCACGCTAATAATGTTTCCACATAATGTGTGCAGAGTAAATGACTTTTATGTAATGTCTAAAATCTTTTCCACAAATTAGCGCAGGACTCTTGTTAAATATTTTACACATCATAACTTTCATTTTACATAGATTTGCTTGAATAAAACTGCATTTGGATGAACTTCACTCGCATTGGGAAATCTTTGTGAATGTGACGCAAATGTAGGAATGATTTTGACAGTGTTTGTTTTGATTTTATTTTTCGGTGGGTGGTGAATTGGGTGGTAAGTAAGCGGCTGGAAGCACGTGGTTTCTCAAACTCTCAACTGAACGCGACTTCACTGTGGCAATCGGTTGCCTAGGTGTCGCTAGTGAAAATTTACATAGAAAATTTGAATAAATTTGTTCGAGCTAGAACGTCTGTCTGCGGTAAAACTGTACGGTTGCAGCTTCAATGCCCAGGATTCAGCTCTGGTTACAGCTCGCTTGCCAATTCGGTGAAGGCCACCAAAAATAAATTCGTTGGCCTCGGCATCGGTCCTTATAGTGAACGATATGCTCATGAGGTACATGGAGAATTTCTCAACCCCCCACACCATCGCCAGCGCTTCCTTCTGCGTGTGGGGGTACTTTTGCTCCACAGGTGTTAGAGTCTTCGATGCACATGCTATCACTCGCGGTTGATGGTCTTTGTCGAACTGAACTAAAACTGCACCCAAGCCATAGGGGGACGCGTCGACGAATAGTTCGGTTTCGTCAGTTCTGCTGTAGTAGCCAAGTGTGGTAACGGTTTTCCAAGCATCGTTCTTCAAATATTCGAATTCCTGCTCCAATTCATGGTCCCAATAGAAATTGTCGCCCTTTGCCAGTTCTCGCAATCTCCATGTTCGTTGAGCCCGGTGAGGAATGAATTTCTCAATGAAATTAATCAGTCCCAAGAAGCTTTTCACTTCTGCTACTGTTGCTGGGCTTCTGAAGTTCTTGAGTGCCGCAATCTTTTCATCTGCCAATTTCCACCCATCGGAGGATACGAGGAAGCCTAAGAAATCTACAGACTGTTGCCCGAATCTACACTTTTCTTCGTTAATCAGCACGTTGTGATTTTTCAAACATTCCATTACTTTCGCTAGGTTTCGGTCGTGCTCGGCCTTGTTTTTGCCGAAGACCATGATGTCATCTAAGTAGTTTACCACTCCTTCACACCCAGCGAGAACGACTGTCTGTAATACTTCCTGAAATATATCAGGCGCATTACAAAGGCCAAATGGCAGCCTCTTGTACCTGTATATTCCTTCACCAGCAAAAAAGTTCGTTAGATGGCGTGAATCTTCGTTTAGTTCTATATGAAAAAACGCGCTCTTCAGGTCAATGGTTGAAAACCATTCCGCGCCGTGGAGCTCCATCAGAATTGACTCGAACGTTGGCATTCTGAAGGGCGTCCTATGAATACATCGGTTAGGTCCCCTTAGATCTATCACCAGACGTATATCATCCCTGCCCTTGGGCACTACAAGTAAGGAGGAGCAAAATGAGCGATCCATGTCGGGGGTGACTTCCTCTATTATACCCGAATTTAACAAATCGCTTAGCTTTTGCTTGGTTAGTTCCTTAAATGCTGCCGGGATGTTGGTATAGACATTTCGAGAGGGTGGCATATTCATGTTGTACTTCAGCGTGATTGGAGGAACATTAAATTTTGGGAACTCTGTGGGCCGAGCTGCAGATTCAATCTGAGCAATGTTTGAACCGCGTTGGTTGAGCGATAGTCGATGGTTTCGCACAGGTACGTTCAGTCCGATGTCGAGAACACTATATCTCACAGCAGTGTTGAAACCCAGCAGTGCTCTCAGTTCATCTACGACGTAGAACTTTTCTACCATTAAGGGTCGGTCTTCAGAGACGAACAACTCTGCTGAAAACACAGCAACGACTTCGATAGGATCGTTAGAGCCATAGCCTTTCAATGGTTGATCAGTGCTGGAGTTCATACCCAGTATTTTGGATGATGCTAACTTGTCAGCTACCATTTTGTTGAACGATAACTTCGTTACCGTGTTAACCTGGGCGCCTGAATCAATCATGAACTCAACGTCTATGCCAGCCACCTTTGCCGTAATGAGACAGTTTGCTTCTGAAATCACTGGGGGGTTGTATGCGTGTACGTTGTCTACTATGAGCTTGTTTGGCTCAATCTCTATCGTGGAAATCGATTTCTGTAATTAATATAATTTTCTTTTATTATTTTGTTTCATTCTAGATAATTACCTGGCGTATTATCTTGTAACCACATGACTAAAGAGTTAATTGCCTTCAAATAGCTGACAGCTATCCCAACAAGATCGAAATAAGAACGTGAAGCAGAAAAAGAAGAAAAACAAAACAAAATGAAACAATGCGCTACTAGTAATTGGTTGACTACGATATAATGAAACCTTCCGTTAGAGAAGTGAAAAAAGATATGAAAATGCAAAAGCGAAACAACCGTTTGTATGTCATACGAGTAGTATACCGTTAATCCCCTCTAATCTGAACACAATTTATTATACGTCATTTTATACTGAAATTTACAACAATTCTTTAATTATGTTGAATTGTGTTTGATATACTCTACTACTAAATCCTTTTTGTCATCTCAATCAAACAACATTTTGTAAGAGGGATTTATGCTTAAAACTGACGGATTATTGGGGGTTCACAGTAATACCGCAGACAGACGTTCAAGTTTGACTCAGCAGCTTGTGTGAAAAACATGGCCGCCACAAATTGCCAAGTGGCAATCAGCGAACAGATGGCGTTAGCGACGTTCATATTCAATCGCTGCCTCACATGTGCGTTGCGACCAACAACTGTCACCACGGTCGTCTTCCAGCCGGATGGCGGGAAAAGACCGCACCTGTTGCACGCTAATAATGTTTCCACATAATGTGTGCAGAGTAAATGACTTTTATGTAATGTCTAAAATCTTTTCCACAAATTAGCGCAGGACTCTTGTTAAATATTTTACACATCATAACTTTCATTTTACATAGATTTGCTTGAATAAAACTGCATTTGGATGAACTTCACTCGCATTGGGAAATCTTTGTGAATGTGACGCAAATGTAGGAATGATTTTGACAGTGTTTGTTTTGATTTTATTTTTCGGTGGGTGGTGAATTGGGTGGTAAGTAAGCGGCTGGAAGCACGTGGTTTCTCAAACTCTCAACTGAACGCGACTTCACTGTGGCAATCGGTTGCCTAGGTGTCGCTAGTGAAAATTTACATAGAAAATTTGAATAAATTTGTTCGAGCTAGAACGTCTGTCTGCGGTAATACATACCAGACCATTTGAATAACAAAATAAACAAGTTCCTATGTTGGGTAAAGATAGATTTTTCAATTTATTTTATCATGTGTTATTATTTTATTGGCAATTCAATAATCATATGGTTTCAAAGTAATACATATTCGTATTTTCAGACGTAGTACTTTAGTTTTTTTTGTTTTGTTTGTTTCGGAAATCAATTTCAACGTATTAAAAGAAAAATCAATGCAGTTCAGCTTAGTTAAACAAAACGAAATCTAAGAATACGTATCTACTCTGGATCTTCATCGGTCTTCCGTACCTCGTCAGCAACCTCTTCATCCATTCTTGGGTTTTCGATAGCCGCAATCTTCCTCGGTACGCTTCGATCCTCCGAATCAGCTGGTCGTTTCCACGGTCGGTTCTGAATTCCTTGGCCATCTGACGAACACATCCGAGCGATATGACCCATTCGTCCACACGTGTGACATGTTTTGCTGGCATTTGGGCACGTAAATGGTTGATGATAAGTACTACCGCACCTCCAGCAGCCACCGCCGCGCTGTATCCGCAACATTCCTTGGTTGGCACCTCTTCCTCCTCGTCCTGAACCGCGACTACCTCGTGTCGGTCTCCTACCACGCCAATTACCACGCCAATCTGCACGGAAACCTCCTTGCGTTTGAGCCTCTTGAGGATTCCTGGCAACCATAGCGACAGTTGCCGGACCTCCGCGATTGTGGGCCCTTCGGAATTCTTCTTCGTTTGCCTGTTCCAGCTCATGTTCCTGTACTTGATCAATCAGATCTTTCATGCTGCCCTGTTTTACCCAGTTTCTACGTGCCAAGATGCGGATCCTACTGTCATTTGCACCAGTGGTAACTACTCTTACGACGGCTTCCATTTCTTCGTCGTTGCCGTAGTTGCACAACTTGGCCGCAGAGGCAACTCGACGCACAAATTCAATACTGGGCTCTTACGGCAGCTGACACAAATTCATCAGTTTTCCTCTTTGCGATAGGATATAGTTTCTCGACCCGAAATAGTCATCAAGCCGGGCCAAAGCGTTTGAGAAAGGAGCTGTGTGTTCATCTGGCATTGCTGGGGCTGAGACCGTTGTACTGAAGATTTCACGCAATTTGGCACCAGCTTTAATTTTGAACATTCCGAATTTCGCTTTCTCGTCTGCTGAACTGACCAGCTGCAGGGAAGCGACAAGCGTTTCTTTCCAGAACTCATACGCCCGTTTATCGATCTCAGATTCTCCTGCCGCAGGTGCACATTCTGGAATGTTCAAAGTGCCCAATGTCCAGTTGCTCATCGTGGAAATAAACATCGATTCGCTTCTTGAATCGGAGATGGCTTCCGGCGTTGTGCTTGATCGAGCATGATGAAGCGCGTCAGCCAAACTTTGCTCGGCGGAGAGTCGTGATACCTGCTCCCGCAGGAAATTATTCTTCTCAACAGCTTCCTTCAATTCTTTCAGCAGCTTTTTCTTCGAGACTTTCCTGTAAGACAAAAAAATGCTTTCGTTTATTTTTTTTTGTGCTGCTTTTTTTGCCAGTTTCATTCTTTTTTTTTTTTAATTTTTTTTTTTAGCTATTAGTTACTTTTAAACAAATTAAGTTATGTTCAACCTGTTTTTTATACGTAATCATAAGTATTAACTTCCACTTTTATGTTTTGGGTCCATTTATCTTTACCGGTTTTAACAGAACTCCGTCTATCTCCACCAGAGTCTGAGTTTTTTTTTTTTTCAAAAGAACTCCGTCTATTTCCACCGGAGTCTTTTATTTTCATACGAACTCCGTCTATCTCCACCGGAGCCGTTTTATATTTTCTCATACAGACTTCCGTCTACTTCCACCGGAGTCCTTTTTTTAACGAGCTCCGTCTATTTCCACCGGAGTCGTTTTAGGTATTTTAACTTCGTACCTTCCTTAGTCACATTTTTCATACTTACTTTTTCGACGAACCGGTGGAACTACCGGCTGCGCCACTGTCGTAACCGGATGGAACAGCACAAACGTCATCTTCTGGCTGTTGCTCCTCGAATTCGTCCGCAGCGTGACGCTGATCGGCCGAAAGGACGTACGCTCCAGCCAAATTGTCTTCGGCCGAATCGTTGGAGTTTCGCTCCATGATGCAACCGTCGTCGTTCATTATCCTCGTAAAACTGACTCGACTGAAGCTCTCAACCACGTTAGGTACCTACAATTCTGCTCAAGTTGTATGCGAGAGAATCTCTCCCTCTTCCTTTGTGCGAGCATCCAGTGGAAATGAACTCAAGTCGCCAGAATGCTTTCTCTGGTTTTGCTCACTCTCTCTCTTTCTATCGTTTGTTTCAAAATGTATTTCTCACCTCTTTCTTAGCTGTTTCAAAATGTCTACACAGTAGTTGTGAGAACGTAAGAGTGCACGTTCTTGAGCACATTATTTAAAGCGTAACAATTGAAAAGGTGCAGAATATATAAATGTAAACATTTATTGAATTCTGACAAATAATTAGTTACACTCAGTCAAGCCCATATTCCACACTAATCATATGCCAATCGTTACAGCCTGGTTGATAAAAGTGTCGCTTGGAAAGCAAATGAATTCGGACACGTCAATTGAAAGGCATATATCGACTGAATTAAATCTTAATCCTACACGAAAAGAATTCCAATGATTTTCTTTATATTCCCTGACACATACTTCAGTCGAAAGGTTCACTTCGTTCATTATTAGAACACCATTTACTCTCAATATGTCACACACATAATTATGAAAAGTTGCACCAATCACGTTTATATTTGAAATGCAATAGTAAAAATTCAAAACTGTTCACGCATAAATCCAATATGGGTCAAACCAGAATAAATTCAACTTCAAAATGAATTTTGTTTACAGTTTATTAGAAAAAAAAAAATTAAGTCAGAGCGAACATCGTGGCAGGTTTGTCCGGCTGGAGGAACGAGGAACAAGAAATATAACGGTAAGCTTACGATCGTGTATTATAAACTGCTAATACAATAGATTCCTTTCAGGAAAAAGCGACCACCGCATGGCCACAATTTCTGCAACAAATTGCTGATTTTAAATACCATTCCTACCATTCCGGCGCCCAAACACATAAGTGCATTTGCTTGTGGTTCAAGCCGCTGCCTCCCGCCACGCACAATACTTTTTGGAAGCATCTTTACCCGGCCACAAGCACGGATCTGCAGCAACTTAAGGTGAATTTCCAGCATAGTGAAACTATTCAAATTTTCTCGTCGATTGGGCGTAAGTCGGAAACGGACCGGAATCGGAACAGTTCCTACAGTTGGCCAACAGTTCCATGCACGATATGGGAGGCACATGCATCTGACGAGGATTGGACTACATCGTCATACATTAACAGCCATATTGAAATATGGAATTTCATGTTATATTATTATTATCATTGTATGATGTAATTTTGAATAAAATGATTAAAAAGATAATTCGTTCGTAAAATATTGAAAAGAAAGAGAAAATGCGGGGATGTAACGGCTATTAAGACACAGATGAGGCATATATGAATGAAAATAATTGGAAATATTCATTTCATGGCAAGAAATTTAGCAGAACAACTTACCTTCCAAACTGGCGGCAATGGCGGTTGCGGAATTTTCAACCGTTGCAAATTTGTTTGGCATCATGACTAAGCAATCATTATAATTATAAGTGAACTTCTATAATTTTTAACTATAACGAAGTCTCTTATAATCATTATGTTTGCACAAACATAAACGATAATGAGTCGAACATACAGCTTATTGACCAACTCCATACAACTTAAAAAGCTGGACATGGCTATAAACACACACATAAAAATAATCATTCAAGAGTCTTATAAACTAGAAGGTTGCCAACTACATAAACTTTAAGTTTGGATTTTTTTCGGTGTATGAATTGCAAACGTTCCACAATATAAAAAATAAAAATCATAGGTTTGATATTCAAAAGAACTACACATATTTTTGAATAGCCAAGAGTTCATCTTGAGTTATGTGTCTGACCAATATAATACATTACTGAAATCTAATTGCAAAAATCTATATCAGCTGACACATAAACCCAATATGGATATTTTTGTCAGTGTATCAATTTAAAGTTAATTAATGGTATGACCATCAATGAATTGCTTTCCATTAAATAATTGATATGTTATGATCCTACAGCTAGAATTCTGCGAGATTTGTCAGCAATAGTAGCCAATTAAGTTCCATTTGAATCTCCATTTAAGCAGTTTAGGGTAAGAGGTCCTGTTTTCATACTCAGTCCCATTGTATTTAGTTTTACCGCACCCATTAACAGATCTTATAGTAACAACCGCAAATAGTGGACCACCACCTGCTGTTGAAGAACTTCTGTTGAGTGGTAGCTAGACTACAGTAAGAACAAATTAATCCACATGCGAACACTTTGTAATGTAACTTTTTTCCTTCAGGAATTTTGTAATTACCCAATAAATTCTTACAAAATCAACCAAACCCTACCGCCCAACACAAATTAGAACCAACAGCAGATGGCGCGCAGGTGGGCGTTTGGGTGGGCGTATAGGGTAGGATCTACTAGTAATCCTACACGGTAAATAATCTTCACGCTGCTATAAACTGATTGGCATTTGGATTTGCACTACTGTTTAATACATTCGATATCAATCGAATATCAGTTGGAAAAGAACATCCAATGCCTTTTCAAAATAAATGTAAATGCACTTCAATTCGTTATTGAGAATGTTTTGATTTCAAAACAAGAATTAAAAAAGAAGTGTGATCCCGTACCCAGTTTCGATACCAGGACCTTGAGAGTCATGATCATATGTTCTACCACTACACTACTTTACATCTGTTAGGGGGCCTACACACCAGTCAAACGGTTGGTCAAACCTGACCGCACGGTCGAACAACTCGCTCAGACTGGAGCTATGTTTGATTGTATGTGACAAACATTGCGTCAATCGGAGCGAACTGTTTTTTGGCCACACGATGTTTGACCAACCGTTTGACTGGTGTGTAGGCCCCCTTAGAGAGATGCGAATCAAAGCAAAACACTTTCTACCACCTGTCATCTATATATATTTACTTTCATGCCCAAAGCTATTCACGGTAAAAATTCTGCACGCTAGATGTAAGGGAAAAATCCCTTAACTATTTAATGTCGTAATCAACATGATCAGAAGTGCTTTTCCTTTGAGATCGCAATGCTGTCAATGTTGATTTGAGGACCAAAACAAACCCACCAGAGAAATCAACAGAAAATCCCTTCGATTTGCACTACTGTAAAAAGCAATACGATCCAAAGTGAAAAGTTGTTGATTTGGTAATGACTGTTTTGGGTATGAAAGTAAATACAGATGACAGGCGGTAGAAAGTGCTTCGCTTCGATTCGCACCTCTCTAACAGATGTGAAGCAGTGTAGTGGTAAAATAGTTGATCGTGACTCTAAAGGTCCTGGTATCGAATCTGGGTGCGGCTGCACATTTTTTTTTTATTTTAGTTTTGAAATCAAAACATTGTCAACAACGAATTGATGTGAAGTTACATTAAAATTGAAGAAGCATTGGATGTTCTTTATCAAATGATATGTAATTGATAACAAACTGATTGAACAGTAGTGCGAATTCAAGTGCCAATCAGTTTATATCACAGTGCAGATTTTTTACCGTGTCATTATCAAATTAACAGCTTTTCACAGCTTTTCACTTTGGATCGTACTGCTTTGTACAGTAGTGCAAATCGAAGTGGTTTTCAGTTGATTTCTCCGATGGATTTGTTTTGGTTCTCAAGTCAACACTGACAGCATTGCGTATTCAATGGAAAAGCATTTCTGATCATATTGATTGGGATGTTGAATAGCTGAGGGATTTTTCCCTTGAATCGAGCGTGCAGATTTTTTACCGTGTACATTATAGAGATCTGCGGAGGCGGCCATTGTGAGCCAATCGTGCAGAGAACTGTCAAAGTGTGAGCCAAATGAACATGCTTATCGTTCGTAGGAAGGCGTCGTTTGAACGGTATTGCAATCGGAAATAAATTAAAATTATTTATTTTTAATATCGAGATATTGGCGGCATATGTATGTTTAGTAAAAAGATAAAAATATATTAATTCTGCTTTCAAAAGCTCATGCTTATGACGACACTTTTGTTGCTGCTTCTTGCTTCACTTCTGCCGATATGATTAGCGTAACACTTTTGCAATGAATTTCACATTTCTTCGATTGCTCTGCTATTTCAATAAAATTTTGAAAAAAAAAATTTTGAAAAAAAAGCAATAAAATTTTGAAAAAAATCTAATCCATAATTAGAAAATGTAAACAGAACAACTTGAACCACAACGAAGTCACGCACAAATTTTGAACATCTAGCTTTGTAGCAAGTGTTGGCAGCTGTTGTAAACAAAACAAACAGCGTTGCCGAATCGACGTATGTAACTTCCGCTCATCTCTATGTAGAGGATTCCTAGGATCTACCACCCCTGGAAAAATGGCGCAGCGAACTAGCGCTATATTGCCAACGAGTTTTCGTTTATACTCCAATGGAGTTTTCTGGCGAACACGCCGCAAAATACGACCAAACGTGTTGGTCGCTGCAGTCGTACCACCGACGAACCGACGTGACAGCTAGAACAAATAAATTCAAATTTGTTGTCCACGACGCCATGATGAAAAATAGCCGAACACTATCGCCACCTCTATAACGGCTCGCGTTGATAGCTCGACACCAAACCCCCGTGTGTTCATATAGGAAACGGTTCGCGTCTGCGCTGATTTGACAGAAGCGATCGCTCGCTTCGCTGGTCGACCGTTAAATTAGGGGGGGGGGACAGTTTTGAATCACCACTGTCACGTCGGTTCGTCGTACTGCACTTTTTAGACGGTTTGCTGGAGCCAGGGTGGACAGATGGTCTTCTTCGATATCGGTAGAATTACGGAATATAAATTATTGGTTGAAGCTTGCTTTTTTTCCTCCGTGTGATGTTATTTTTTTTGTTTGCGCGAAAAACTTCGCCGGGAGGAAAGGCCTTTTGTTTACCCGCCTGCACTCATCTTACACATGTGATACAAGAATCACTGTACAATTGCGCTTGAAATGAGTGCCATACTGAAAATTCTCTCAATTCAAGTCAGTCTTGTTAGAATTTTCTTGACACTGCGTACCGTTGTACAGGAATCACACTCGTATCACATGTCTGTCCGGGGTATTACATCGCTCACCAAGTCGCTCATGAGCCTCTGCACGAATCTGGTGTACTGCTCACTCCCACAGAAAACTTGAAAACAGCGCGCACAGTAAAAGTCAAATGTGACTTTTACTGTGCGCGCTGTTTTCAAATTTTTTGTGGGAGTGAGCAGGACAGGGCAAATTCGTGCAGAGGCTTGCTTTATCACACGGCAAGAGTACAGGGGTAGGCCACTCCGCTATCAGGCCAAAATGTCTTTAAAAATTATTCAAATTATTGATATGATATGTAGGGGGCTATTTTATAACTCGAGTCGATTAAATCGGGTCGCCTGCTATCACTGTCGAGTCGAGCAGAAAAGCGATCACAGAAAACGACTAGCTCGACAGTCGACAGCAGAAGAGTGGTCGATTCGCAATTTTGACAGTTTACTGAGAGGAATTTTGTTTACACAAGCTTTTTACGAGCGGCCGCGTCGTTGAATGTTGGTGTCTGCGGCAAACATGTCCAGCTGGGTGATGCGTGTCTGATAGTGGTCATGTGGAACCGGCCAACCCAATCTGGACCTGTGGCGGGCATCGAAATTACACCCGCGGGGACCTGGATCGTGAACATTTCGGTCAGGGCACCAAAACCAGGCATGCGAAGGCTCTGTCTACATGATTTTTTGTATTCATCTTCTTGGTCACCGTAAAACGTCAAATGGCCTCCCTGGCCAACCATTGGTCAACCCATGGCCACCGTAATGTGCTCTGCAAAAGCCTATTTCGAGGACGTTTTGGCCATACGGTCAAAACTGGACATGCGACGGCTCTATCTTCATGCTTTTTCATATCCATCATCTTGGTTACCGTAAAAAGGTCCAATGTCCTCCCTGGCCAATCGAAATGCGTCCTGAAGGTACTTTCTTCGTGAACGCCAAAACTAGGCATGCAACGGTCTATCTCCTTGATTCTTTATATTAATTATCTTTTTTTTCCTCCCCGCTGTTAGGGCAATCAAGCCACTACATATAATAAGCTGAACTTTTGTGACATCCATCATCCATAAAAAGGACCAATGGCCAAGCGACTGTGGTCATTCCGTGGTCATAAGAATGTGACCTGGAGAAATCTGTTTCGAGGACGTTCAGGCCATGGAGCCAGAACTACGCATGCGACGGCTCTATTTTCATGAATTTTCCTCACTGGTCCTCCAGAAATTCCTCCAGGAATTCCTCCGAAAATTCCTCCGGAATTCCTCTAGAAATTCTTCAAGGAATTCCTCCAGGAATTCCTCCGGGAATTCCTACAGGAATTCCTCTAGTAATTACTCCAAAAATTCCAGTAGGAAATCCTTCAGAATTTCTAGGAATTTCTCCAAAAATTCCTCTAGGAATTTCTCCAGAAATTCCTCTAGGAATTTCTCCAGAAATTCCTCTAGGAATTTCTCCAGAAATTCCTCTAGGATTTTGTTCAGAAATTCCTCTAGGAATTTATCCAGAAATTCCTCTAGGAATTTGTTCAGAAATTCCTCTAGGAATTTGTTCAGAAATTCCTCTAGGATTTTTTTCCAGAAATTCCTCTAGGAATTTCTCCAGAAATTCCTCAAGGAATTTCTCCAGAAATTCCTCAAGGAATTTCTCCAGAAATTCCTCAAGGAATTTCTCCCAAAATTCCTCTAGGAATTTCTCCAGAAATTCCTCTAGGAATTTCTCCATAAATTCCTCTAGTAATTTCTCCACAAATTCTAAAGAAATTCCTCTAGAAATTTCTCCAGAAATTGCTCTAGGAATTTCTCCAGAAATTCCTTTTGGAAATTCTCCAAAAATTCCTCTAGTAATTTCTCTAAAAATTCCTCTAAAAATGTCTCCAGAAATTCCTCTAGAAACTCGTCTAGAAATTTCTCTAGAAATTCCTCTAGGAATTTCTCCAGGAATTCCTCTAGGAATTTCTCCAGAAATTCCTCTGGAAATTTCTCCAGAAATTCCTCTAGGAATTTCTCCAGAATTTCCTCCAGAAATTTCTCAAGAAATTCCTCCAGAAATTTCTCCAGAAATTGCTCTAGGAATATCTCCAGAAATTCCTTTTGGAAATTCTCCAAAAAATCCTCTAGTAATTTCTCCAGAAAATCCTCTAAAAATTTCTCCAGAAATTTCTCTAGAAATTTCTCCAGAAATTCCTCTAGGAATTTCTAAAGAAATTCCTCTAGTAATTACTCCAAAAATTCCAGTAGGAAATCCTTCAGAATTTCTAAGAATTTCTCCAAAAATTCCTCCAGAAATTTCTCAAGAAATTCCTCCAGAAATTTCTCCGGAAATTTCTCTAGGAATTTCTCCAGAAATTCCTCTAGGAATTTCTCCAGAAATTCCTCTAGGAATTTCTCCAGAAACTCCTCTAGGAATTTCACCAGAAATTCCTCTAGGAATTTCTCCAGAAATTCCTCCAGAAATTTCTCAAGAAATTCCTCCAGAAATTTCTCCAGAAATTCCTCTAGGAATTTCTCCAGAAATTCCTCTAGGAATTTCTCCAGAAACTCCTCTAGGAATTTCTCCAGAAATTCCTCTAGGAATTTCTCCAAAAATTCCTCTACGAATTTCTCCAGACATTCCTCTAGAAATTTCACCAGGAATTCCTTTAGGAATTTCTCCAGAAATTCCTCTGAGAATTTCCCAGATATTCCTCTAAGAATTTATCCAGAAATTCCCCAAAAATTTCTCCGGAAATTCCTCTACGAATCTCTCCAGAAATTTCTTAAGGAATTTCTCCAGAAATTCCTCTACGAATTTCTCCAGAAATTTCTCTAGAAATTCCACCAGGAATTCCTCAAAGAATTTCTTCAGAAATTCCTCAGGAATTTCTCCAAAAATTCGTCTACGAATTTTTCCAGACATACCTCTTGAAATTTCGCGAGGAATTCCTCTAGGAATTTCTCCAGAAATTCCTCTAAGAATTTCCCAGAAATTCCTCTATGAATTTATCCAGAAATTCCCCAAGAAATTTCACCAGGAATTCCTCAAGGAATTTCTCCAGAAATTCCTCTTAAAATTTCGCAGAAATTCCTCTAAAAATTTATCCAGAAATTCCCCAAGAAATTTCCCCAGAAATTCCTCTACGAATTTCTCCAGAAATTCCTTTAGGAATTTCTCCAGAAACTCCTTTACGAATTTCTCCAGAAATTTCTCTAGAAATTCCACCAGGAATTCCTCAAGGAATTTCTTCAGATATCCCTCTACGAATTTCTCCAAAAATTCCTCTACGAATTTCTCCAGACATTCCTCTAGAAATTTCGCGAGGAATTCCTCTAGGAATTTCTCTAGAAATTCCTCTAAGAATTTCCCAGAAATTCCTCTACGAATTTCTCCAGAAATTTCCCAAGAAATTTCACCAGGAGTTCCTCTAGGAATTTCTCCAGAAATTCCTCTAAGAATTTCCCAGAAATTCCTCTAAGAATTTATCCAGAAATTCCTCAAGAAATTCCTACAGAAATTGCTCTAGGAATTTCTCCAGAAATTCCTCCAGAAATTTCTCCAGAAATTCCTCTAGGAATTTCTTCAGAAATTCCTCTAGAAATTTCTCCAGAAATTCCTCTAGGAATTTCTCCCAAAATTCCTCTAGGAATTTCTCCAGAAATTCCTCTGGAAATTTCTCCAGAAATTCCTGTAGGAATTTCTCCAGAAATTCCTCCAGAAATTCCTCTAGGAATTTCTCCCAAAATTCCTCTAGGATTTTCTCCAGAAATTCCTCTGGGAATTTCTCCAGAAATTACTCTAGGAATTTTTTCAGAAATTCCTCGAGAAATTTCTCCAAAAATTCCTCTAGGAATTTCTCCAGAAATTCCTCTAGGAATTTCTTAAAAAATTCCTAGAGGAATTTCTGGAGAAATTCCTCTAGAAATTTAACCAGGAAACCCTCTAGAAATTCCTCCAGAAATTCCTCTAGGAATTTCTTCAGAAGTTCCTTTAGGAATATTCCCAGAAATTCTTCTAGGAATTGCTCCAGACCTTCTTCTAGTCATTTCTCCAGAAATTTCTCTAGAAATTTTTCCAGAAATTTATTTCGGTATTTCTCCAGCAATTACTTAAGGAATTCCTGTATAATTCCTCCGGAAATTTCGCTAGGAATTCCTCCGGAAATTCCTCCAGTAATTTGTCGACAAATTCCTCTAGGAATTCCTCAAGGAATTCGTCCACAAATTCTTCTAGAGATTCCTCCAGAATTCTTCCAGAAATTCCTCCAGGAATTCCTACATAAATCTTCAAGGAATTTCTCCGCTAAATTCTCTAGGAATTCCTCCGAAAATTCCTCTAGAAATTCCTCTGGAAATTTCCCTGGAAACTTCTCTAGGAATTCCTCTGGAAATTTCTTTGGAAATTTCTCTAGGAAATCCTCCTGGAATATCTCTGGATAAATCCCTATAAATTCCGCCAGAGGAATATTCGGAAGAATTCCTAGAGGAATTTCTGGACTTGTTTCTGGAGGAAATCTGGATGAAACCCTGGAGGATTTTTTGGAGAAATACCTTGAGGAATTCCTCCGGAAATTCCTGCAGCAATTCCTCCAGGAATTCCTCCGGAAATTCCTCCAGGAATTCCTCCAGAAATTCCTCTGGAAATTCTTCCGAGAATTCCTCTGGGAATTCCTTCAGGAAATCTTCCGGAAATTCTTCCAGGAATTCCTCTACAAATTCTTCATGGAATTCCTCCTGAAATTCCTCTAGTAATTCCTCCTGAAATTCCTCTAGTAATTCCTCCAGAAATTCCAGTAGGATTTTTTTTTAATTTTTGTGGAAATTCATCCAGAAATTACTCTGGAAATTCCTCCAGAAATTCCACTAGGCAATTCTCCAGAAGTTCTTCTAGGAATTTCTCCGAAAATTCCTAGAGGAATTTCTATAGAAATTCCAAGATGAAATTCTGGAGGAATTTCGAGAGGAATTTCTGAAGGAATTCCTAGAGGAATTTCTGGAGGAATTACTAAAGGAATTCCTATTGGAATTCCAAAAGGAATTTCTGGAGAAATTTCCGGAGGAATTCCTGGACGAATTCCTAGAAGAAATCCTGGAGGAATTCCTCCGGCAATTCCTCTGGGAAATCCTCCAGCTTTTCCTCTGGGAATTCCTCCAGCAATTCCTCTGGGAATTCCTCCAGCAATTCCTCTAGGAATTCCTCCAGGAATTCCTCTAGGAATTTCTCTAGGAATTCCTCTATGAATTTCTCTAGGAATTCCTCTAGGAATTCCTCCAGGAATTCCTCTAGGAATTCCTCCAGGAATTCTTCTGGGAATTCCTCCAGGAATTCCTCCGGAAATTCCTCCAGAAATTCCTCTAGGAATTCCTTCAGAAATTCCTCTAGAAATTCTTTCAGAAATTCATCTTGGAATTTCTGTAGAAATTCCTCTAGGAATTTTCGGAGAAATTCCTAGAAGAATTTCTGGAGAAATGCCCAGAGGAATTTCTGAAGGAATTTAAATTATTGGAGGATTTTCTGGAGGAATTCCTTGAAGAATTTTAAGAGGAATTCCTGGAGGAATTCGTGGAGGAATTCCTACAGGAATTTCCGGAGTAATTCCTGCAGAAATTTCCGGCGGAACTTCTGGAGGAATTCCTAGAGGAATTTGTGGATAAATTTTTGGAGGAATTTCCGGAGGAATTCCTAGAGGAACTTTCGGAGAAATTCCTGGAGGAATTTCCGGATGAATTACTAGAGGAATTTTTGGAGTAATTCCTAAAGGAAATTAAACAGAAATTGCTAGAGAAATACCGAAAGAAATTTCTGGAGGAATTCCTAGAGGAATTTCTGGAGAAATGACTAGAAGAACGTCTGGAGCAATTTCTAGATGATTTTCAGGAAAAATTCCTAATGGAATTTCTGAGGAAATTCCTAGAGGAATTTCTGGGAAATTCCTAGAGAAATTTCTGGAGAAATTCCTAGAGAAATTCGTGGTTAAATTTCTAGAGGAATTTCTTTAGAAATTCCTAGAGGAATTTTTGGAGAAATCCCTAGAGGAATTTCTGGAGAAATTCGTAGAGGAATTTTTGGAGAAATTGTAGCGGCCATGGGCCCGCTCGGAGTCTGCTTCTTGTTTCCGGCCCGGATTTTTAAACAAGTGGCTTAAGCGCCACCTCCTAGGAGGACCACCCGTCGTTTTCTACGATGCCCGGCTAGATACTGACCGAAGAGTCAGCTTCGGAATAATCAACAATGCGCGGGAACAAGCGAGCAGACTCATCATACAAGGACTCTACTTCAATAGCGGAAGCCACACAGACATAACCAACAAATTCCCCCAAACGACCGATATACCAGAACTCGACCTTATCCTGTTCTCATCACTGGCAAAGACATCCCAACCACTTCAGTTCCATCCCGTTTTGGAAGACGGACTTCACAACAAGGCGGAATAACAAATTACCACGAAACGTGAAACGTACTTTAGACTTTCTTAACACTCACTTACTAACACATGGTTTAGGGAAACAAGGACTTCATCATGAACATTTATTCAATTTGATAACCTAAGATATTCATTAATAGAAATAATTTGATAACCTATTCCATTTCTACGGTCGCGTCCGACCGGCCTTCCTTCTTCTTCTTCCCCCTTTCTGACTATGGCCCTATCCTGTGCGGTTTTGGTCTACGCTAGCGCTTTTGTGTGTATGTGTGTGTGTGTGCTAATCGGGTTGCATGCAAAGTTTCACGGAACGTACTCACGAGCTTTCGATCGGGCGCTTTCTACGACGACGCCGATGACGTTGACGATAGTGTCGACGGTTGGCCGAACGGTACCTCTACGGTGATTTCACGGCCACGCACGAGCTTCGTGGAGGGCTTCTCGTGCTCGTGACCGAACGAGCTGATGATTGGCGAATGTCGCTTGCCTGTGGAGTGCGTTGGTGACGTTCGCGACTCCCTTCCGGCCTGGAATCGCCGGGCAAACTTTGGCACCAGAACGCAGGTAGGATGCGCGACGTAAGGTGTGGTGCAGCGAGACGTTTGCGTTCTTCGCTTTGTGCGATGTACGTACTCTATTTGGAAAACGGAGAAAGCCGTCGCTTGGCGCTTGGCTAGACGACACAATTAGCACATAACAGGACACACAATAAAAGTCGTTTACCTTTGAACTTTGCAATTCAGGTTCAACACGCACAATCATTGACCGCACAATCTAGCTATCTAACGTTTTTGGCCTACACGGGGAAATTCAGAGACAATTAATATTCATCAAAGCACACTTCACGTTTTAGACAAACTCACTAAAAGACACCACGGAAGAAACACTACTTCGCGATCCTTCTTCTACCACGATCTGGGACAAAGTGGACGAGAATATCTTTGTGACTCCTCAGATAGGATCTCACGGTATGGTTCCCGGAAATGGAAGCCCGAAGGTCTCCGTTGATCAGGTCTGTATGATTTCGGATAAAGAAATCTCCCTTGCCTTTGAATTGTCTTTTCATCTCATTCCGTTACAAAGTCAATTATTCAGAAGCTAACTACATCGGGGTTCTCTAACAAGGTAACGAGAGCACGAACAGTGATACTCATTACAGCGTGTGCTTGCGTAGCGGATAACCTATCTACGCTTCAGGAAATTGTATGCAATTGTTGGTATCATTTTGATTCAGATAATGTCCATGTTATTTAGTTGCTAAATCTTTTATTTATCAAATTTTATACATTTAACGTGAATTCTAATTATTGAACAATGAATTAAATAAGAATATAACAAATAAACAAATAACGAAAAAGGGCTACCGTTACATCACTCCATGCTAAGGTTACGAAAATTTAGTTGATTCAAATCAACTAAATTTTCGTAAGGGTTTAACTTACGATTACTATTTACAAAATTTACAAAATTGAATCCTTTGACGTTCTTTGTAAAGAGCTTGATCGATTCGGGGTCATATGGTTTCATCATCAACTAAAAGTTGACTCCTTCCCTATTTCCAGAATACTGATCCTTCACGGATCATATCTGCTACTGACCATCAACGTCGAGCGACTCCGGTCTCCAGCCAATCATCATATTCACTTACAAAGCTGTCAACCGATTCTGTTCTTACTACTATTATTCGGACTGTGAATTTTATATACAAGGCTTGAAATACTAAAAGAAAAAATACAAAAACAATAAATACAAACTGTTTACCCAGTTCGATGTTGCTAACGTGTTAGGTGTATTCTATATTTCCAATTCAGAAACCCCCAATCAAACTTAAACCAAATGTACTTTTATCGAATTCGTTAGAATTCGTAAAAATACCACGAATAAAAATATCAAAATCCTGAAATACAGGCTTATTCAGATTCCATAACAACCTCAATCATTTCGTTGAGCACAGAAATATCCTCCGAATTCACCGCAACGGACTATTTTGCAGAGATCTGGCTCACCCCGAAGATATACTCCAGGCAACCTGTCCATTTCTCTTACAAAACGTAGCTTAACCTAAAACCTAAAACTTAATTGAGTTTCTACACCAGAAACTTGTTCTGGTCACCCGAAACTCAAAAAAGAAGCCTAAAATCAACATCCCTCGACTGTTATACAGTACTTCACACTAATCTTCACACCCAAATACAGAATCCACCTAACACGTACGCAGCCATCGAACTGTCAAACTACCGGAAACAGATTCTTATCAGATTGTCAGACATCCATTAGAATCGGGAATGTGCAAAGAGTGGTGGTTAGCTGGTTTTACTGCGTCGCGATAAAAAATGAGAATGTTGCTGCTGAACGGGAAAACTTTGCCGAACTGCATTTTGGAGGAGCTGATTTACGGGGGGAGTATTGAATTAATGCTTCTTTTCGTGGAATTGAATGCTTTGTGATTTCATTTACAGATGCTGCGACGTGGGACCTGTCTATCTCTCCATCTACCATAATAGGAGCGGCGTATAACATGCTAAAACTGGGAAATGGAATTCTTACTGGATTGGACTTAATTACTACATTGGAGATCTTATTGGACTACTTTTTACAACATAAAGACGAACGGAATGAGCCTCTGCACGAATTTGCCCTGTCCTGCTCACTCCCACAGAACATTTGAAAACAGCGCGCACAGTAAAAGTCAAATTTGACTTTTACTGTGCGCGCTGTTTTTAAATTTTCTGTGGGAGTGAGCAGTACGCCAGATTCGTGCAGAGGCTCATACCTACTGTCGGAGACCAAAACTAAACTATGTGACCTGCAACATGTGATGACGTATGCCTGCTATTCCTAATTGGACTGGATAACTCAGTGACGTCACAAACGATGGACGACGAATTGCTACGACTTTACAAGGATGCTTGAACAACTTTATGAATGGACAAACAATTATGAATGGAATGGTACGATTCGCTGCTACTACCGTATTATAGAGTGATTGACTGGACTACGGATATTTTACACATTGACGAGACTACACAAACAGGAATCATCAATGAAACAGTGAACGTGTATATACGGTAACGTGCTAAGACAAACTCATAATGAGATTTAAGTGCTATTTTAGAAACTACGATTACTTTACTACTACTCATGGAAGCTCAGGTTAGGCAGGATTGCTCCTCTCCTCTTCCCGCGTCACTAGACTTGCTAGGAACGTTTCCTCGTCAGGTTTTTCATTCAATTGTTGCTCAAGTTGAGGTTCATAGCTGTAACGGAGATCTTGTTCGACGAATAGGATAACATTGAAATGAAATGCACTGACACCAAGCTCATTCATAAGGGCTGTCACCAGTAGTGAATCATGTTGTTGTGGGACTGCTCCACTCGGAATCCGAGGAGGCCCTTATGAATGGCGGGTCATATGTATGTGCAACGTAGTTGCTTTGTCCGCTCCAGGAGCATACATAACTTATTCATTGAATATTCGACTCGATAACGAGGACATTGATACTCAATGCAACATTGTTGATTTTTAGGCAGCCTTGAATGGCGCGTTGTCTCCAGTTAATGGGTTCATAGCTGATGAATGGATTCATTCAATGGATCCTCATCAGCAAAGTGCAAATTAGTGCCATTTACGTATTTTGGGACGTTCTGAGACGTTTTGTTACCTCAATGAAAGGCTGCATAGCTGGAAAAACAATTTTATCAATTAGAAGCTGGTAAAGAAAACTTTTTCAGATATTTGCCGTTGAAAACTCCAATTCGCTTTCCTCTGGCATCCTCCAATTCGTAACAATGATCTCCTATCACGCGTTTGATCACGGCAGGGACGTACTTTGGCGCAAGCTTGGCACAGTACCCTTTACCTTTATCCGACAGTTCGGTGTTCCGTTTTAAAACCGTCTCTCCTAATACATACTTGGGACAACTCGCGTTTGATCTCAAATTGTAATACTTAGAGTGTTTTTCAAATGCCTTCTTTATGTTTTCACGGATTTCGGTATACAGTTTCTCTCTTTCGTTTGGCCCTAGGTTTCCAGTTTCTTCGGAGGTGTCTCTCAGATGCCTGTACTCTCTTCCGTCCGATATCATATTACGACCAAACATTACAAAATAGGGTGTATATTTTGTAGCCTCGTGTACGGAGTTCCGGATAGCACTAGCGATAGCCTGAATGTTATTTGACCATTCTTTGTGGTCCTTTTTGATAGTAGCTCGTATCGCGGTTGTTAAAACTCGATTAACGCGTTCCGAATCATTTATTTGAGGGTGGTAACTTGGCGTCCTCCAATGGGTTACATGATATTTTGTGAGAAGTTCTTGGAATGGCTTGGATACAAACTGCGTTCCATTGTCTGTTAGTACGACCTCTGGAACTCCGAAGAGCTGAAACACTATGCTTTCTACAAACGGAACTAATGACTCGGCCGTAGCTTGCCTAAATGGTTGTATGAGCACAAACTTGCTAAATACGTCAGTAACTACTAGCAAACAAGTATTCCTCGCTTTACCGGAAGCTGGTAATGGGCCTACGTAATCCATTGTAATGAATTGCCAAGGAAACTCAGCAATCTTTCGTTGGACCTTTAAAGGGGCCGTCGTATTGACATTGGTGGCCTTACTAGTCTGACAATTTAAGCATTTTTGACAAAATCGTTTTATCTGCGAACTCATCAATGGCCAAAAGAACCTTTCCCTAACAGCGGCTAGTGTTTTTACAAATCCTAGATGGGCCTTATCATGGATCGTTCGAATTATTTCCTCACGTTCGTGTTTAGGCGGATATCGTTTCCAACAAAAACGCGTATCTTCAAGTATTTCCTGACTTTTTACGAATTTATAAACTTGTCCATCTATGACCTTAAAATCGCGGAAGTTCTGCGGGTGTTTCATGATCTGCTCTATAAGGTCTTGGTACTCCGGATCAATTGACATCAGCGATAAAGCATCGACGGAACGCGAGAGACAATCTGCTGTAATATTTTGTTTTCCCTTCCGGTACTCTAGCTCGATATCATAAGATTGAATTTTGAGTGCCCAGCGCAAAAGTTTGGAATTGCCTGAATCGACCCCGATCGTGAACAGCCAAAGCAAGCTCCTAGCGTCTGTAATCACCTTGAACCTGCTGCCTTCGACAAAGTGTCGGAAGTGCTCAATCGCTAAGAGTACTCCCAAACACTCTTTTTCGACACTCGCGTACTTCTTTTGCGTACTGCTTAACTTTTTGCTAAAATAAGCTGTCACGCGTGGCTCTCCCTCAATATGTTGTATTAATGCAGCTCCAACAGCATTATCGGAAGCATCCGATTCGATCACGAATGGCAACTGGAAATCCGGATTAGCTAGGATGGGCGCTGACACTAAGGCCGTCTTCAGCTCCTGGAACGATTCTTCCGCTTTTTCAGTCCATACAAACTTCTTCTGATTCTTCCGGAGTAAATCCGAAATTGGCGCAACTATTTTACTATAGTTTTGGATAAAACGCTGATAAAATCCTCCCAGTCCAAGTAAACGGCGTATATCCTTGACACATTTGGGCCTGGCGTAGTTTAGAATGGGTTCTATCCTCGAATTATCAATCGCAATACCGTCGTTTGTTAACAGATAACCGAGATAATTCACCTGCTTCCTACAGAATCGAGACTTGTCCAGAGAGATTGTGAGATTAGCCTGTTTCAATCGATTTGCAACAATCCTTAACAGCCTGAAGTGTTCCGCCAATGTCTTAGTAGCCACCACGATATCGTCTAGATATACGAAGACGTGAGGCTCTAAATCAAAGCCAATTACCTTATCCATTAGGCGGCACATGGTAAAAGGTGCGTTCGTGAGGCCGAACGGGCAGACTTTGAATCTGTACAATCCCTTTGACGTTCTGAAGGCGGTCAAATCTCGACATTCTTCTTTGAGCGGGATCTGAAAATACGCATCCTTCAAGTCGATTACCGAAAAATACTTCGCGCTTTCCAGACGATGAAAAATACCCTTCATGTCCCTCATGGGGTACGAATCCTTCTTGGTGATTGCATTGATGCGTCTCGAGTCCAAACATACCCTGATCTTCCCATTCGATTTCCGAACTGGGACCAAGGGATTCGCCCACTCACTCGAACATTCCTCGATCGCATCAAGCTTCTTGTACCGCTCAATCTCTTTATCCATCTCAGCTTGGATGGAAGGAGAACAACGATACAAAGGTTGTCTTCTCGGTTTCACCTCATCGCGCAAGATAATTTCGTGTTGTATTAACGTAGTTCGACCTAACTGGTTCTCGGTTGTGCATGGGAATTCTCGTACCACTTCTGTTAACAACGACCTTTCCATCGTCGTCAGCTCATGCTCTGTCTCGATCGACTCCGGTGTCGTCTGTGATGGTTCTGGAAGCTCTAGACCTGGAATGTCCAACGATTCATCTGGATCGGGCTTTTCAAGCGAAGGTAGTGTTTCAATTGGGTGTAAGAAGAAGTGAAACGACTCCACAGAACTTGGTCCGGCATCCGCTGTCTGTATCAACGCGATCTCTTCAAAGTTCGAACCATTTTGAATCATAGGTTTTATATTGAATGCCTTCCAGAAGTTAATTCCTAATATTAGTTCCCTAGATATCTCGGGGACTACTACCAGAGCTATTACTTTAGTAACCCCCTTAAATTTAACTGGAACGTTAACATAGCCAGCACAAGAGTATTGCGTTTTATCCGCGGTACAAATCTTTATCGGCGACGGTAAGAGTTTTAGGCCATTTCGTTTAACAAAATCCGCGGAATTCGCTACGCTAATACCGGCACCAGAGTCAAGAAGTGCCTCAATTTCAATGCCAAATATGTCTACCCTAACTTGAGGACACTGATTTGTTCGAACATTAACTTCTAGAAGAGTTTTGAAAGGGTCGGTGTAAGCCTCGTCTAATCCGGGAACAGAGGACTTCTGAGGAATGCTAAGGTTCCCTACTACGCACTCCGAATTCAGTTTCCCGAATTCTGTGGAGTACTACCTCCTCTTACTGACTCTCGCTTTGGATGACTATCGCAGGTTGTTGAAATTTTCCCCGGATTACCACACACGTAACAAAAAGTAGTTTTGGCCTCTTTACACTCCCTCCAGAAATGACCGGTTTTTCTACAATTCCAGCAGAGTGGTGATCTATTCGTATCCTCTGATCTGCCTCCCGATTTTTGCTGCGGCCGCGAACTACTTTGACGCTGATATCTTCTGCTTAGCTCATTGATCTCCTCCTCATCCGATGGTTCGTCCTCCGATCCCATCTCGAGGTTATGGACCGCATGTTTTGGCCCTACCGGATGGAGACTCGGATTACTGGCGTCGATCCGATAGTTGAGCTGTATCAGCTGGTCCAGGTTGTCCACTTGAAAGCACGCTAACTTCGATCGGTAATGCTGGAGCATGTTCTCCCATATTATCTCGAACTTCCGTTGGGAAGGTAGAGGGTTCGTCAACAGTTTATTGAGTCTCTCTACTTCCGTGACAAAGGCAATAAAAGTTTCCCCTTTTAGCTGCTTCCGTTCATAGATCTGCTGCCGGTTTCCTTGGTCTTGGTTGGGGTTGCCAAACCTATACCTGATCCTCGTCTCGAATTCGTTCCAGTTCCAGTTTGCTTCGTAGTAAGTAAAAAACCAGTTAGAAGCCTCGTCCCTCAACAACAAGTGAATGTGACTTATCAAACTGTCCCATGGAATGCCATTCATGCTCGCCAAAACTTTGTCTTTGTAAATAAAGTCCTCTAACGTTGGAGACCTCGGTGAACCTGAGAAGAATATGTTCCATTTTTCAATCCTCCTGTCGTACTGCATTCGACTTTCTCTTTGTATACTCTCGTTGATACTAGGACTTCTCACTGGACTGCTACGGTAGTTCTCGTGTCTCGCGCCATTGTACCAGTCAGATTGTTGTGCTGCCCCTACAACATGTCCTGGCTGTCCCACCCCTGAGATCCCTGTCAGCTGTTCTCTTTGAAACCTATGAGGTGGATTGACCATTGGATTGTTAGGACGATAATCAGCATAAGGCAACCCTACGCGATCGGGTAACTGTAGTGGTATACTATTGTGTTGTAAAGAACTATCAACGCGACCTCCCGGTAACGACTGCCCATTATCTACTGTACATCTTGTTTCACCCCTGTCAAACATTCTCACAGAACTTCCCACAAAATTGCTACCTGGATTTGCGGTCTCTTGAACGTTTTGTACTGAAGATTCGCTTTGTGTTGCGGGAAAAAAGTGACTTCTTTGATTTTTAGGAATCGCACCCGTTCTATTCGCGTAGTCTGTTACTTCCGGTTGATTTTGCTTCTGTTCATTCTGCAATTGTTTGGCTAACATTTGTTGCAACATCGACATCATTTGATTCATCTGAGTTTCCAAGTTTTGAACCTTATGCGCTAAGTTCACCTGAGAGACACCCGCATCGTTTTTATCCTCTGTTGACCTTTCTAACCCCCCTTTCTGTATTCCTTTCGCGCCCTCATTTCCGTTTTCCTCCTGTGAGGATTCCTCTTGTTCACCCACTGGCAACAGAGGATATTTTAGTTTGTGTGTTGTAATTAAGTCTGTTATTTGTTTCACTAAGGAATCTTTCATTGTTTTTGCCTCGAATGTTTCAGCCTTACTACGCTGTGCTCTCATATGGTAGTGTTTTAGGCGAGAGATAAGTTTTATGTCGTAAGCCTGCGCCAGCGAAGCAGCAATTGTATTCACTCTAGAGGATATCAGATCAAATTCCTGATCAATTGAATATATTGAGCGATACTCCCTATCATCTGACCTATCCATATGGAACAACCTTCTCAAAGTTCTTTGTTTCGAATCTAAGCTATTGCTACACTCCTCATTTTGATTTCGCAGCTTCAACTCATAGTCAACTTCATCGTTTAGCAAATGTGACGCGGAAGGAAATTTGGAAGTCATTTTGGAAGTATTATTGCACTAATCGTCAAACGTCCCGAAAAAAGGTTCAATAGAACAATATGAAAATTTGAAAAAAAAAAACTATATAATTATATAAAAATATGAAAATATATGAAAATAAATATAACAATAAATAAATCAATCTATTAATCCAAATAAATAAATAAATAAATAAATATATAAGTTGATTTTGTAACGAACAAACATGTACTCAAAAACACTATGTATTCCCAAGATCCTAAATAAATTTCCAGAAAATAGCCTCATTCACAAAAAATCCGAATAACTTAACTCACACTACATTAACTAAATTTTCATAACCTAGCATAGAAATTATACATTAAATTGGACTCTGAATACACATTACAATAGGGTTGCATTAAAACTTTCCCAAATTACTCATAACATTTGATTTTACGTTGGGCGCCATATATGTAGCGGCCATGGGCCCGCTCGGAGTCTGCTTCTTGTTTCCGGCCCGGATTTTTAAACAAGTGGCTTAAGCGCCACCTCCTAGGAGGACCACCCGTCGTTTTCTACGATGCCCGGCTAGATACTGACCGAAGAGTCAGCTTCGGAATAATCAACAATGCGCGGGAACAAGCGAGCAGACTCATCATACAAGGACTCTACTTCAATAGCGGAAGCCACACAGACATAACCAACAAATTCCCCCAAACGACCGATATACCAGAACTCGACCTTATCCTGTTCTCATCACTGGCAAAGACATCCCAACCACTTCAGTTCCATCCCGTTTTGGAAGACGGACTTCACAACAAGGCGGAATAACAAATTACCACGAAACGTGAAACGTACTTTAGACTTTCTTAACACTCACTTACTAACACATGGTTTAGGGAAACAAGGACTTCATCATGAACATTTATTCAATTTGATAACCTAAGATATTCATTAATAGAAATAATTTGATAACCTATTCCATTTCTACGGTCGCGTCCGACCGGCCTTCCTTCTTCTTCTTCCCCCTTTCTGACTATGGCCCTATCCTGTGCGGTTTTGGTCTACGCTAGCGCTTTTGTGTGTATGTGTGTGTGTGTGCTAATCGGGTTGCATGCAAAGTTTCACGGAACGTACTCACGAGCTTTCGATCGGGCGCTTTCTACGACGACGCCGATGACGTTGACGATAGTGTCGACGGTTGGCCGAACGGTACCTCTACGGTGATTTCACGGCCACGCACGAGCTTCGTGGAGGGCTTCTCGTGCTCGTGACCGAACGAGCTGATGATTGGCGAATGTCGCTTGCCTGTGGAGTGCGTTGGTGACGTTCGCGACTCCCTTCCGGCCTGGAATCGCCGGGCAAACTTTGGCACCAGAACGCAGGTAGGATGCGCGACGTAAGGTGTGGTGCAGCGAGACGTTTGCGTTCTTCGCTTTGTGCGATGTACGTACTCTATTTGGAAAACGGAGAAAGCCGTCGCTTGGCGCTTGGCTAGACGACACAATTAGCACATAACAGGACACACAATAAAAGTCGTTTACCTTTGAACTTTGCAATTCAGGTTCAACACGCACAATCATTGACCGCACAATCTAGCTATCTAACGTTTTTGGCCTACACGGGGAAATTCAGAGACAATTAATATTCATCAAAGCACACTTCACGTTTTAGACAAACTCACTAAAAGACACCACGGAAGAAACACTACTTCGCGATCCTTCTTCTACCACGATCTGGGACAAAGTGGACGAGAATATCTTTGTGACTCCTCAGATAGGATCTCACGGTATGGTTCCCGGTAATGGAAGCCCGAAGGTCTCCGTTGATCAGGTCTGTATGATTTCGGATAAAGAAATCTCCCTTGCCTTTGAATTGTCTTTTCATCTCATTCCGTTACAAAGTCAATTATTCAGAAGCTAACTACATCGGGGTTCTCTAACAAGGTAACGAGAGCACGAACAGTGATACTCATTACAGCGTGTGCTTGCGTAGCGGATAACCTATCTACGCTTCAGGAAATTGTATGCAATTGTTGGTATCATTTTGATTCAGATAATGTCCATGTTATTTAGTTGCTAAATCTTTTATTTATCAAATTTTATACATTTAACGTGAATTCTAATTATTGAACAATGAATTAAATAAGAATATAACAAATAAACAAATAACGAAAAATAGGATTTCCTAGAGAAATTTCTGGGGGAATTCCTAGAGGAATTTCTGGAGAAATTCGTAGAGGAATTTCTGGAGGGATTCCTAGAGGATTTTCTGGAGGAATTCCTAGAGGAATTCCTAAAGGAATTCCTGGAGGAATTCCTGGAGTAATTCCTGTAGGAATTCTCAGAGGAATTCCTGGAGGAATTCCTAGAGGAATTTCTGGAGGAATTCCTGGAGGAATTTCTAGAGGAGTTTCTCGAGGAATTCCTAGAGAAGTTCCTGGAGGTTTTCCTAGAAGAGTTCCTTGAGGAATTCCTAGAGGAGTTCCTTGAGGAATTCCTAGAGGAGTTCCTGAAGGAATTCCTAGAACAATTCATGGAGAAATTCCTAGCGGAACTCCTAGAGGAATTCCTAGAGGAATTCCTAGAGGAATTCTTAGAGGAATTCCTAGAGGAATTTCCAGAGGAATTCTCAGAGGAATTGCTGGAGGAATTTCTAGAGGAATTATGTAGGAATTCCTAGAGGAATATCTGGAGGAATTCCTAGAGAAATTTTTGGAGGAATCCCTAGTGGAATTTCTGGAGGAATTTCTTGAGGAATTTCTGGATAAATTCTCAGAGGAATTTCTGGGAAACTCTTAGAGGAATTTCTGGAGAAATTCCAAGAGGAATTTCTAGAGGAATTTCTGGAGAAATTCGTAGAGGAATTTCTGGAGGAATTCCTGGAGGAATTGCTAGAGGAATTCCTATAGGATTTCCTAGAGAAATTTCTGGGGGAATTCCTAGAGGAATTTCTGGAGGAATTCCTAGAGGAATTCCTGGAGGAATTCCTAGAGGAATTCCTGGAGGAATTCCTAGAGGAATTCCTGGAGGAATTCCTAGAGGAATTCCTGGAGGAATTCCTAGAGGAATTCCTGGAGGAATTCCTAGAGGAATTCCTGGAGGAATTCCTAGAGGAATTCCTAAAGGAATTCCTGGAGGAATTCCTGGAGTAATTCCTGTAGGAATTCTCAGAGGAATTCCTGGAGGAATTCCTAGAGGAATTTCTGGAGGAATTCCTGGAGGAATTTCTAGAGGAGTTTCTCGAGGAATTCCTAGAGAAGTTCCTGGAGGTTTTCCTAGAAGAGTTCCTTGAGGAATTCCTAGAGGAGTTCCTTGAGGAATTCCTAGAGGAGTTCCTGAAGGAATTCCTAGAACAATTCATGGAGGAATTCCTAGCGGAACTCCTCTGCCCATAACTGCATAACAGTCACATTCGACAAAAGTAGGCATTGTACAAAATGGAGTTTAAAGTTTGCAACATGCGCTAGTATGGAGACGATACGAAATTTCAAAAATGTGTCAATAATTTAAAATTCATCCTTTTGCAATGAAATTTTCTACAGCTCTTCTTGTATGCTGGACGAATAGTTAAAAAAAATAATAAGACCAACATTGATTGATATTACGCTTTGACACCAGTGTGTATTTCCAGTGTGACTGTTATGCGATTACATTCATTAATTTTAGCCAATGAGACAAATCGACTTGGTATTTGTTTTACATTTTGCAGAACAAACTTAAAAAGTTCATTTGGGTGGATGAAAGTACTGATGATTGGGTGATGATCCCCGGTATTAACTCAATATTGGCAAAAAATGCAAATGTTACAATTATGCAGTTATGGGCAGTCCTAGAGTAGAGGAATTCTTAGAGGAATTCCTAGAGGAATTTCCAGAGGAATTCTCAGTGGAATTGCTGGAGGAATTTCTAGAGGAATTATGTAGGAATTCCTAGAGGAATATCTGGAGGAATTCCTAGAGAAATTTTTGGAGGAATCCCTAGTGGAATTTCTGGAGGAATTCCTTGAGTGTAATCGGGTCATTCCGACACAATTCCTGGTTTCAGTTTCTTAGATGCCTGCAGGCGAAGAATCAGGTTTTGATCACCTAAACACAGGATAAACATAAAAAGATAGAAGATCTGGCGCTATGGCCAAAGCGTCCTCGAAGCAGGCTCCTCCAGAGCATATTCCGGTGGCCACGGGTTGGCCAGGGAGGTCATTACTCCTTTTTATGGATAATAAGATGGTGTACATATATGAAAAATGGTGAATAGGCCCTATATGCCTAGTTTTGGCACTGTGGTCAAAATTTCTTCGAAGTTAGCTCTTCTAGGGCACATTCCGGTGGCCACGGGTTCACCAGGGTGGCCGTTGGTTCGCTAAGATGATGGATATGATGAATCATCAAGAAAAAGCCGCCGCATGCCTAGCTTTGGTGTCCTGACCAAGGCGGCCTTGACTGAATGCCAAGGTTTCCGCGGGGGCCATTCCGACACTCGCGACAGGACCAGATCGGGTTGGTCGGTTCTACATGTCCACTATCAACCAAGCTACCAAACACTCATAATCAGCTGGACATTTTTGCCTAATACACCAATATGCTATCTAGTACTGCAACCATAATTTAAAGCGTATGCCGTGTACTGAATACCCGACGCGATCGCTCGTGTATCTCTTTTTGGCGCGACTGATGGAGGGTTTAAAACGGATTCCAATGAATATTCTAGAGTAGTTTTACTAATAAAATGCAAAAAAAAACCCTACGCGCACAAAGCCATGTTGTTGGTAAAAATTCAAAATTTCACATCAATCTGTCTGATCGCTGTGCGCAGCAGGCACTGATTGCTGTGCGATGACAGGTGGCCGACCGTTTTCATCGAGTCGTTTTAGTGAGTCGAGCATTCGTTGTGCTAGACTATTTACTCGAAATTCATCGACTAACTCGTTTTGTATAATTCGACAACTATCGAGTCACATGAAATTACGGTCGACTCGAGTTATAAAATAGCCCCCGTATTTAAATAAATAAAAATCCAATCTAGAAATTTACTTGAGCGCCCACTTTTTATGATCTAGAAAATACACTAGATTGAACGCTGTTGAGTCCGGTTGCTATGTCTTTCCTTATAATACATTGGTCGACTTTATAAAATCATGTTTTTTCGCCAAATTTATTCGACATTAAGACTTTCGGCCAAATATTCATAAATAATCGAAGGCAGCTTTAGACTAGGTTGACATTTATTTGGGTAATTGAATTACTTTTTACTTGTCTATGTATTTGCTTAACAGTACGGATTTCATGAGTTGCGTCTTATTACGGGATACTGTTACATTATTCAATGAGTTTCGCGTTTAATAATTTAGTTATTCATTATTAACCTAGTTTAACACCAACGGATTTACTTAGCCTTACCCTGGTTAGCAACGGATTCAATGGCCTTGCGAACGGTTTCCTCGTCACCAAGGAACTTCATCGAAACCACGGGCTTCATGTTTTCATCCAATTCGTACACGAATGGAATACCGGTGGGCAGATTCAGTCCCATGATGGCCTCGTCGGTCATCTGGTCCAGATGCTTCACAATACCGCGCAGGCTGTTACCATGGGCGGCAATGATGATGTTCTTTCCGGCCTTGATCTGTGGGATGATGACATCGTTCCAGTAGGGCAGCGTCCGCTCGATGGTCAATTTTAGCGATTCAGCCATTGGGAATTCCTCCGGCTTCGGGTCGCCCTTGTACCGTTCGTCCTTCACGATGGCGTTATAATAAGCGTGATCCGGTTCCATGTTTGGTGGCGGAACATCGAAGCTTCGTCGCCAGATTAGCACCTGCTCTTCACCGTACTTGGCAGCTGTTTCGGATTTGTTCAATCCGGTCAATCCACCATAGTGACGCTCATTCAAACGCCAGGTTTTTTCAATCGGAATTCCAGTCTGACCAGATTCGGTCAGGATCGAGTTCAAGGTGACCTGGGCACGGGTCAACAGAGAGGTATGGGCCACATCAAACTTCAATCCGGCCTCCTTGACGGCCTTTCCGGCAGCCAGCGCTTCTTCCTTACCTAATAAGTAAAAAGAAGTTTATTGATTATAAACGTTACATCACTGCGTTATCTGGTAGCGAGAGGTCAAGGCTAAATTCACTTTCACCCCATTTCCCGAACAACCAAATCACTTACCCTTATCGCTGAGATTGGCATCGAACCATCCGCAGAAAAGATTCTTCTGATTCCATTCGGATTCGCCGTGGCGGACCATCACGATGCGGTATTTGCCAGCCATGCTTCGCAGTAGTTTCTTGAAGGCAATTTTATTACAAGAAGTAGGACACAATCCGCGTCGGATCACAAAGCTGGAAACAATCCGTACTCCGAGAAAATTTACGAAAAACTGATCTTGCGTTGACCTCTGTTTGACAGCGTCAAGGTCAATTTGGTGAGAACAGCTAGCCCTTCAGAAGCATTTGGTTTAGTTCGGGCCCCTCGGCACAAAAGCAAAAGGCTTTTTAGCTTCAACATTTTTTTTAGAGATGTCACTATATTTTCAATTTAATCGATTAAGCCCACGTCTCCTTACCGTGGTGTACTAATCTTGCAACTTGTGCAAGCAACACCACTAAAAGTAGAAACAGAAACCATTATAGATCAAAAAAAAAAAACATCGCGGCCATCTTGGAGTTAAGTTGAGTGATTGAAGTGCTTATCCTAAAAAATCGAAAATCACAGTGAAGTTTTAGGCGAAACCGGATAGTTGTGAAAAGGAAGAGAAGAGAACGATCCGGAGCACTGCAGGAAGTTGAGGCGCTGGCTGGCAGGAGCGGCGCATCGGCGTGGAAAGCGAAAGATAGTTAGCAAGTCGAAAGCAAGAAGATCAGTCGGGAATATCAGAAGAAGAAAAAGAAGAAGGATCTAGGGGTGTATACGAATAGTGTGAAAAAAGAACTTTGATATAGAATTAAGTTAGGTTTAAGTGAATATCAGAAAAGCAATCAGCTCCAATCAAAGTTTATAACATAGAGAAAAAACACAATAAAATCAAAGTAGTACTAAGCGACTAGAAATAAGTTAAGTGATTAAGATAAACAGACAACCAGATGATCCGAAATTCGCAAATACAAACGAGAAACCAATACCAGAAGACGGCACAGAAACGAGGAGAAACGCTGAAGGCCTCATCCGGTAACAGGAAACACGGCACAACAGTAAATGAAACCCCCAAAAGAACGGAAAGCGAGGAGCAGGAAAACTGGACTGGAGAGGTGGTATATTTGGAGCCCGTGGACTTCGACCAGCCTACCCAAAACCACCCAGTAGACGTAGGAAAATGTCTGAAGTCCAAAAACATCAAGGGATTTCAGGACATCCAAATGATCGGGAAGTTTCGTTTCAAAGTCACGTTCGAAACGGCGGCGGAGGCAAACAAGTTAGTGCGGGTAGACTTGCAGGACGATAACCTCAAGTGTTACGTTCCACAGATGCTCAAGCAAACACTGGGCATCATCAAGGACGTGCCGTGGAAGTACGAGGACAGAGAGCTACTTGAGGAGCTAGAATCAGAGATCCCCATACTGAAGGCAGAGAGAATGCAGAAAATGGATGAAGCGCGGAACCTGAAAAAAACAAGGAACGTGAGGATAACGTTCAGGGGCAAAAACCTGCCAAACACCGTTGCCATGTACGGATACAGGTTCAAAGTAGACCTCTACCTCTTTCCAGTTAGACAGTGCCAGAATTGTTGGGGATATGGGCACAAAACAACCACATGCAGAAGACCAAAAAAATGCATGACCTGCGGAGGACGGCACGAAGAGCATGATCAACAGCAGTGTCAGACGGAATGCATCAACTGCCGTGGCAATCACCCCGCTAACAGTACAGAATGTCCAGAAAAGAAGAAACAGAGGAAAATCGCGGAGAAAATGCAACAGGAGAAGCTGAGCTACCAGGAGGCCAAAAACGGGTTTCTTCAAAACCAGTTCCAGTTACTGGAGGACTACGAGGACGAATTTCCAGGATTTGACACAGACGAGAAGAGACCAGAGGCAGGAACAAGTTCCGGCAGGGGAAGAGCTTGGACACGCAGGCCGAGCTATCGCTCAACAATGGGGCGAGGAAATGAGAAAAAAGAGCAGCCAAGAAGCAACAGGCCAGGACAAATCGCCCGGGACAAGCCGAATGAAAGAGACAGAGCGGTGTTCGACAATCCCCACAAATGTACGGAAATTGAACGGGTGATGGCGGAGATCCGAGCGTTCTGGCGGAACGTGAGCCTGATTGGGAGGTTGAAGCAGCTACAAGAGGCAATCAAGGAAGAAGTAAACAACAAACTATCGGAACTAAGCTACGAGCAAGTCATAATCAAGACATGTACTGTAATTGGCGACATTATTGAAGAAGTAGTGAACAACATGGCTACGAGTGAGGAAACAAACAGAAAGTCAACAGAGCAGAACAACGAGAGCAATGGAGAATAGAAAAATCAAAATACTACAAAACAACATACAGTCAATAAGGCCAATGCAGACTAGAGAGGAGTTATATATGTTCTTAAACAGGGAAGACATAACAGTAGCTAGCCTACAGGAAACATGGCTCAAGCCAGACGAAAAATACAGAATAAAAGGATACAGGTTCATAACAAAATGTAGGGAGGAAGGCTTCGGAGGAGTAGGGTTGCTACTTAAGGAGGGCATAGCGTTCAAAGAGGTGAGAATAGGAAACGTAGAACCTCTGGAAGTAATAGCGGTAAAAACGAAGAATCTTGATCCCAACTTCACGATAATATCGGTATACGTACCACCGGATAGGCAACACACGAAGTGCACGATGACGAAAATCAAAGAACTGTTCAATACAATAGAAAGGTTAGATGGAGAGATAGTTCTGACAGGGGATTTCAACGCTAGGCACCCACTGTGGGAAGAGGAAGACACCCGCCCATGCGAAAGAGGAAAAGTAGTAGCGAACGAGCTGGAGACCTCCAAACTGGTAATACTAAACGACGGACACCCAACAACCATCGCGAGGATCAACTGTTCACCGACCGCAATAGACCTGTCGTTCGCTACCAAGGAACTGGCGGCGAAGGTAGAATGGACAGTCGTAGAGGAGGAATTTGGCAGCAGCCATTTGTGTATAATGATGGAGCTGCAAACAGAAATGCCAGTAGTAAAAAAAAAACTATAAAGAAAGTAAACGTGACCAAAGCGATAGAAGGACTGAATAGCATACAACCGCAATTTCTGTACAACCCGGATGAGATGCAGGAGGTGTTCGAGGAAAAAATAGAGGAAGCAAGCTACACGATCAGAAACAAGAAAGCGAACTATCTGAAGAAGTGGTGGAACGGAGAAATCCAGCAGGTGTACAACGAAAAAAGAGAGAAGCTTAAGAACTACAATAAAAGCAAAACGTTGAAGACGCAATTGGAGCTGCAGAAAACAAGAGCGATATTTAAGAGAATGGTACGAAAGGAGAAACGCAGATACGCCACCAAAACAAATCTGGAACATCATCCGAGGACTGAACTCAGCACTGACCGGAAGTAAACGTGGAGCAGAACACAATCCAGAGCAGAAAACAGCAGAGAACTTTGTCAAAAGCAACTATAAAGAAAAACAGGGAGAACTGAGGTACACGACACGGCAACTGGCAGAAACCAATTCGACACAAGAAGCACTCAGCTTCGAGGAGTTCCAGAGGATACTCAGAGGGAAGAAAGACCACTCGTCACCAGGATTGGACAACATCTCCTACAGAATACTGAAGAACCTGAAACTGGACATCCTTTGTGAAGTATGCAACCAACTCAACATAGTTTGGAGAACAAAAAAGATACCGGAGAAGTGGAGAACGAGCAAACTGGTACTGATACAAAAACCGAACAAGGATCCGGACGACATTGCATCCAAGAGAGGAATAGTTCTGATGAACGTTTTCCTCAAAATAATCAACACATTCGTGAAAGACCGTCTATACAAATTCGCAGAAGAACAAAACCTCATACCACCACTGTCCTTTGGCTTTAGAAAAGAGCACTCAGCGATAAGCAGCGTGAACTACGTTGTTAACACTATAAAGGAGGCCAAAATTAACAAGAAAAGCTGTGTATGCATATTCCTGGACGTGAGCAAAGCCTTTGATGAGGTCGATGGGCAGATACTCCTGGATACGCTCGGCAACGCCAGAATACCGGAGGACATAAGGAGATGGATCTTCGAATACCTGAAAGAGAGACGAATCGTGATCACGGCAGAAGAAACAACAGTGGAAACGGTGGTGAACAAAGGAGTACCCCAAGGATGCCCTCTTTCCCCGCTATTGTTCAATTTGTATACAGCTGATCTGCACCAACTTCAAGAGGAAGGAGTAATACTAACACAATACGCGGACGACTTCGCTGTGGTCGTAGTAGGAGAAGGGTACGAAGCAGTTAGTAAAGCCAACCGGTTCTTGGGAAAACTTGCCAAGAAAATGGATGAAAAGGGACTTCGAATAAATCCAGCAAAATGTGCGGCAATCAACTTCAGTAAACTACCGGACGACAGAGTCACACTGAGAGTCAAAGGAGAACAAATCGAGCTGCAAAACACCTACAAACACCTAGGGTACACCATAGATAGGACGTTGAGCCACAGAAAACACATCGAGACAGTCAAATCGAACGCGGAGAAGAGTATAAACTTGTTAAAAATGCTATCCAATAAAACGAGCCCGTCGAACCCAGAAACTCTGCTCAAAATTGGGAATGCATTAGTTCGGTCGAAACTGGAATACGGGTCGCAAATATACGGTAACGCGGCACAAACGCATAAAAACAAGCTAGAGACAACCCTAAACTCGTATGTCAGAATATCAATGAGATACATCAGGAGCACACCGGTCAATGTGATGCTAGCGGATAGCGGATCCATGCCGATGGCAAATAGGGTTGAGTGGCTGGCATTGAAAGACACGATAAAGACACTACATGGAAGAAACCCGAACAAACAATTTCTGGAAAAAGCAATTCAAACAAAAAAAGGAAACGGAACCTACTCAACACAACTTGCAGTGGAACACGAGGAAATCCTGGAACAACTAGCAGCAAAACCAAAACAGAGAGGCCGATCAAGAAAAAGCAAAAAGGAAGTAGTTCACAACAATGTTCCGGGGATAAGCGACAAAAAAACAGAGGTCAACCAGCTAAGGTGGCAAAATGCAGTCAAAGAACTCATGAACACACGGTACAAAAACTCAAGCAAGATCTACACGGACGCAGCCAAAAACAATGCAGGTACGGCGATTGCAGCATTGGATATAGCCGATGGGGAGCATGTGACAGAGAAGATCAACCCAAACACAAGCATTACGAACGCAGAGCTGATAGCCATAAGGGAAGCAGTTAAAATGTGTCATTCTAAAAACTACTCTGAAACGGTAATAGTTACGGACTCCAGAAGCGCATGTGAAATGCTCAGGTCTGAAACACATGCAAAAACCAACCACATCGTAAACGAAATTAGCGACATGATAGACAGAGACAATAACCGCAAAATCTACATTCAATGGGTACCAAGCCACGTTGGTATTCGCTGGAACGAAGAAGTAGACAAACTCGCAGTAAACGCAGCAGCAGGGGAAGTTACCAACTTGGAAAAACTAACGCTAGACGACACAACAAGACTTGCCCAGAAAACAATATGGAACAAATGGCGGGACAAATACAAGACTATCTCCGAGACTAAGGGAAAACTGCACTTCGAATTCGCCAAGGAACCGGGAAAAACTATTTGGTGTAAAAACACAACACTCACAACCCAGGAGAAGATCGTCCTGAACAGGATCAGATCGAACCACTGTATGACGAAGGACAGAAAAGGAAGTTGGGGATGGGAGACAGACACGGAATGTGACCTATGCGAAGAAGAGGAAACGCTGGAACACACGCTGTATCACTGCTTGAAATGGGCAACGATACGGATGCAATACAACGTACTAGAAACCTACAAACCACTAAAAACCATATTCGAAGACGGGAAGGAGCAAGAACTGAAAAGCATCACCGGATTTCTTAAGGAAATCAAGATAGAGATATAGGACAACAGCCGAGTCTAAACAACCACACCGACGAACAAGACAACAACGAGCAGCGGCAAGATGGACCACCCATGGTCTTAGCCAGAAAAGACAGCAAAGAAAAAAAAAAAAAACCATTATAGATTATAGGATAAATGTACCGCAAGATGCTGCAGCGCAAGTTAACCCATGTTGGGCTGGGGTAGAAACCGTAGAAACTGTGATCTAAAAAAAACAAAGAAAAACGGCAATTCAAGAGCAAATTTTCAATACGTCCTAAGTAACAAAATAAACAAAAATGAGGTTTTCACATATTTTTATACCTAGTCAACTGCTTTATGCTGTGTAGCAAGATCACAAGTCAAAAATAGTTAAAAACTTTTTAAATTACAAAAATATCAAACTGACCTAAGTAACAAAGTGAGCACTTTTCATTTGTGTCGCTTTGTCAGTACAATGACTTATGTAACGCACGTAACTCGCAGCTGACGTAAGTTCGCTGTCAAAACGACCTAAGTAACAAAATCATGTAAACACGACTCGAAAGTGTTTACGACAATGAAGCATCGGAACATTATCGCCGAAACACTTTCCCGGTGGAAGCACTCAGCTTGAAAGGGGCACTTCCTGCAATAGTTCGGATGGTAGTAATAAGTATTTTTCGGTGCTAGTACCACCCAAAGCAGTGGCTTGAGCAGTGGTTCGTTGTCCTCAAGTTATTGTGATACAGGGAGCGAGAAGAAATCTTGAAATTACTCATCGTCCAGTCCAAAGATGAATCTCCCACCGTCAATTTGTAAGTGGTGCAGCGGACATCTAAAAATTCCTCGCCGGAATGCAAATGCTCCCGCATTAGTGATGTGATTGATAAGCTCAAGGTGTCGATGAAAGTTCCTTGATGCTCTGCTGCAAAAGAATCCGGACATTGTTTTCTCGGCGCTGTAAGGTAAGTTATGAACCAATAGAGAGTAATTTCGCCAACTTTTCGCATTGATCATTACTCATCCACAAAAAATCAATATAAAAAAGTCTAACGTGCTACTTTATCTGCTTCCACAGGCCACCTTCCAAGCGGTGCTTCCATCAGATCGGCATCGTTTGCCGCCTTTGCAGGTTTGGCAACGCATTCTTTCTCATCCGCTTCCGTCGACGCTAGCAAGTCGAGCAAGAACTAGGGATGCATGATCAAACCCAGTTCGGACGGAAATAAGCTGATCAAGCTCTCGTCGTCGTCATCAACTTCCCTGCCAACTTCTAAGACCGTGCGTGGATAGGACGGTGCAAGGTAAGCCCCTCTCAGTTTTCTTACGGGTCATGAGAGTCCTCCCTGTGTTGAATGGGACTAAATGAGAACATTTTTTTTTCAGGAAAACTTGCGGACCAGTTTGCGCGACGACTGCTGAAGGTGTCCCGATTGGTCCTGTTAAACTGGCTGCTGCATTAAGATGAGACCGATCACACCTCGTCTGAAAGCGAGAAAACCTAATAGTCGGGTGATTTCTCCAAAATGGAACGGTGGGTAGGATCCTCCCGAACGGTGGGTAGGAAGCCCAAAATTGACGCCACGCCTCCACGTCAAAGCCTCTTCGATTTCCTAAAATCCTCCGAAGCGTGGGAAAACTGCAGCAACAGCGACAACACCAGGTGCAGATTTTGGCCCAACTGCAACCCCGCACAGCAGTTCTACCAGCAGCACCAGCTCGTAAATAATTATCACGCCGACAGAATCAGGAACAACAGCAGCAATATCAGGAACAAAAACTGCCCCCAAAGTTGAATCAGTAGTAGCTCTTTCTCGTCATTGTCACCAAATTCTAAGACCGTGTGTAGGGTAGGACGGCGCAAGATAAGTTTGATTACTAATGCGATTAATTTTGCCAAAACAACGTCATCCATTGAAATAAGTTCATCCAATTAATATTCTTGATAAACGATAGTCCTGCGTGCACTTCTAGTAAACTCCAGGTAATTCTTGGGGTGTTCATTTAGCTCCGCTCCACCCTACAACTGCTAGCTAATATCTTTTCTAATAAAGTTTTAAACTAAAAGAGATTTAACTACAGATGCTGTTTCCATGCCTATTCACGTGCCTTTTAAAAAAAAGTGCTCACTTGAAAAGTAGACATTTTCTCAACACAGATTTCATATGGCCGAAGTCTGCGGTCCATACAAATTTCGAAAACTTTGTACCTATGAGCAAAAGTCTACGAGGGGGAGGGGGGAGGGGGGGCTGAGATGGCCAAAAATGTGTCTACGTTGTTTATGGATGGCGCCTAATTCGGTTTTGTACTGATAACATAATATCTAATACGTAGCGTAAACCACTACTGTTAGTAGATGTTAGGGACTAAACTCCAGGGCAGTTTGGACGACGCTAAATGTCCCAAAAGTATAAACGATTATGATTTATGCAGGCCCAGTAATTTTAGTTGATTATGCAACAATACTCTGTATATGGGGATATGACTACATTCGTAACAAGTTCTGTTATTCGGAGTAGTTGGTTGATCTCCAACATCCAAAATGAATGGTTCGTACAACTTCGAAGGGATAATATATTATAGTTGAACAACATTTAACGGCAAACATAACTATTGTACAGCTGTAGATGTCAATGGCTAAACTCCAGGATAGTTTGGACGTTCTTGAAGGCATACAGCATCTTTTAGTCTGCAAGTTGGTCCAGTAACCATAGTTAGTTATGCAACTTTTAAATTACTCTGTCCGTTGTCATGGTTATCACCGCGATGCTGGCTATCTCCGCGGTCGTCTCTATCGCCACCTCGGCCTCCTAGTTCACCGCCGCCTTGCTTTCGAAACATTGTCGCAAGCCCTAGAGCATTGCACGATACACCGACAGTCATCCGCTCAGTGGCCACAATCCTGGATGAGCTGCAGCTGATGAGCTTGCAACAGGATTCGCCCTGGATCTTCTAGATTATATTACTATAATATCATTCCGATTTCGGAACGAAGACTTCCCCGGTTCGGTTGCATCCGTTGGCGCCTGTTGTTGCCGCTAGGTATTCCAAGTTAATTTGCCTGCGGCACCATTGCTGCGTAGGAAACACTTACTGAAAATGAAAAATTAACATTAATTAATTAATCCGTACTCTGAAGCCTAAGAAAATACCTTTTTCTATGAGGAATCCGTATGGCTTAAGTGCCAATCTTCCACACAAATCGATCAACACAACGACGTAAGTAACTTGGCGTAACCAACATGACAGCTGGCTACATGACGTAAACACACCGACGTAAGCAACATAAATTCGCGTAACGCGACGTAACGTAACCGACGAAAGTAACCGAGAGGTTTCAGAATGACTTAACAAAATGTCTTATTTACGTTTTCTGACGCCAAACGACGTAGAACTGATTTAATGCAAAAAACTAATGTTTTTTTGTACTCTATCTATATTTTTAATCAGGAAGTAATAAACGCTGTTATCTGATGTCGTTTGCGCTTATTCATTATACTGTTTTCGGTTTGATCATTAAATAGGAATTAAAAATGAAAACCAAAACTTTGAATTCGATTTTCTCGATAAGATCAAAATGTTACTTAGGGCGTATTGAAAATTTGCTCTTGAATTATAAAATATCGACTTGGGGCAAGACACTGTGCTGGAGAGTGCATTTTCATTCACAGAGTTGCTCAGAATTTCTCTGGATTGCTCCCGTTTTTGCTTTAGTGTTGCCTGATTTATCGCAAAATCAAAACAATATTGCCCGATATCTCGCTTTTCTTGCAGTTTTAGGGGTGTTTTTCAACGAATTTCCTCGATCATTGGTGAAAAGAGTTACTCAGAATTTCTCAGAGTTACTCTCGTTTGCACAGTGTCTTGCCCCTAGAATATCGATTAATTTGAATATCGATTATTTTGCATCATCTCCATAGTGGTTTCTGCTTTTAGTGGTGTTGCGTGTACGTACACGCTGCATTACACGAACACCACCTGAGTTACTGGTTGAAAATAGTAAACAAAGATCAGCTGTTCGCAGCAAAATCAAATGGGCATATTTTCAACCAGTAGATTTGCATTAGTGTTCGTGACACCGCGCTGCGAAACCACTATTTCATCAAACAAAATGTTTGAAACGTCAAAACTTGTTTGTTTGCAATCAGCGAACGAGTACACAACAGAACGATCTGTGGTGTTGTCGCCGGTGTTCCGGAGGGTTTGTGGACCAGATCGTTGGTTTACTCACTATTTAGTGTAACGTCCGCAGTCTTCGGCACTTCAGTAAATTGTGACAGTTTCAGTTGAAACGCCTATAGTATTTATTGTGTGCTCTGTACGAGGCAATGGTAAGGACGAGAATGATACTGAAAAATTGTCCAAGCTGTGATCAACAAGTGGCCATTGCCTCCAAACGGTGCCCTTGTGGGTTTTCGTTCAATGCTCGTCAAACCAATTCTGCCTACGTCCCTACCCCGGCTCCAGTAGGCCGCCCTAAAGGGAGCAAAAAAGGCAAACCCAGTGCGGCTGAGGTTCGGAAAGCCGCAGCGCTGGCCGCCTCGGCACAGGTGCAGCGACGTAGGACCGGCCGCGTACGACGGGAGAAACCGAATTATTACGACTCCTTGCAGTATGAAAAGAAAAAGAAGAAATCTAAGGTAAATCCCGTGAAATGCTACAAAGGTAACTCCATTTAACCTATATGTATTTTGTTCCAGAAACCCACCAGATCAACTATTTTTAAAGGAAAGGAAGGCAAACAAGCGCAGTTGATAAGTACCAAAGATACACAAGTGTCCAGGGCAAATCGACATGCACAACGACGAGCCAAAAAGGAAGAAATTGACGGAGGTGGTGATTTGGCAGCGAAGTATGTTAAAATAGTATAAAGCAATCTTGCTGCTTTCGTCGCAAATTTCCCCATTAAACGTGGACACTTATTCATTAAGTTTTTATATCATTTCAGAATGCCATTGGAAAAGCAAGAAATCGCTGCTCTGATCTTGTCGGAAATCAATCGTAAAATGGGTTCGGTTGTGTGGAAACAACCATAATTAATCCAGTAAGGTAATAGCTTACCGATTACAGCGACTGCATATACACTCAGGCCCAGATTAGCGGGGGAGCAAAGAGGGCAAGTGATCCGGGTCCTCGCGATACCTACATATCGCAGAGGTCTTGAGTGATCTGAGATATAGATTTTAAAGTAACGTAAAGCACCAGGTGTTCGGAACTTGAACGAATTAATAACCCACAAAATTCAATATTACGTATCATAGCAGAGTATCATGCAGCATGTGTGTTTATTTCCGCTTCTGTTGCATATCACTTCCCTAACTGAATTGTTATATTCATATGAATAATTCAGTATAACTCAAAGCCGCCACTACCTGCATTGTACATGAAAAAAAGCTGGCATCATCTTTATTTCGTTTGAGCGAAACTACATGTTGCCGGGCCGATGATGGAATTAAACAATGCGCGGCGTGGTGCTATTGAATAGAACAATAATTGGCTTCTTAACCTTTCCAGACGCGCACCATCAAGCAACCGAAACTGCACCGCACTCGCGCTGTATACAATGAACTAGGTTTTTTTTGGTAGTGTTGTACTTTGTCCAACAGCGCGCGTCCTGAAGGGTTAAGCGATTTTGAGATAATTGTATTGTCTGAAGCAATAGAGATCTACCAATACAATCCATATTATTGGGATTACTAACAACGCCTAGTATTTTTTTGGTACTAAACAAAGCTTTAACAACAATTTGGGAGCCGTTTGTAGTCTCAAAAATGGCTAAATTTGGCCGCGTGAAGAGAATTAATTCAACCTTATTGTAAAATTATAGATTTGGTAAATATTTTAAGAAATAATCAAATTATGGGTTGACATGAGCTGAACTACACAGTTTATATTATGGGTTAAGGCCTAATCCACTCTAAAATCTCTTTTCCGGCTTTTTGTCGAAGTCAAAAGAAGAAAAGTACCCTAAACGGGCAGTGGCAACTATATTGCCACCTTAAAAGCTCGTTTTTGGGGTAAACGGGCAGTGGCAATTATATTGTCACCTAGATTTTTGAGAGTTTCTTTCAAACAAAAATTATTTTGTACATGTAATCACGTATATATTGCGCATTTCGCAGTTAAAAGTACGACGAGGAAGTGCGGAATCTCAAATAAAAATGCGATTTGGTGTCAGATCGTTTCGGTGTCTTCACCGCACTTATTCATTAGCTCATGATGAATAAGTGCGGTGAAGACACCGGAACGATTTGATGCAATATCGCACTTTTATTTAAGATTCCGCACTCTGTCGCAGTCCAGTTAGCAATGCAATAAACTATAATCATTTCCATAATAATGTGAGTTGACAACTCTTCTAGTTTTCTCGGCCTTAGGTATAAAGGGTTAACTCGATGGTGCATCTTGCCCCAATGCTGTTGTTGGGTACACACTTCTCAAATGGGAGGCAGGTTCGTTGCACTTACCTTCAATGCAGCACGACGACTCACCTCCTTCTCGAGCTACCGACAGCCGTGCTCACCACGGCTACCGTAAGCTGTCGACAGCTGCGCACGTCGCAGCCACCGATGAGGAAACACTCTCGTTAGGGGCTGTTCATAAATCACGTAGACCAAATTTGGGCCATCTCAGACCCCCCCCCCCCTCCCCCTCGTAGACTTTTGTCCATACAAAAAAATTGAAATTTGTATGGAGCGTAGACTTTGGCCAGAACCCCCCCCCCCTCCCCCCAAAAAGTCTACGTGGTTTATGAACGGCCCCTTACCGACGACCATGCACACCACAGTCGCCAGCTCAGATACCAACAACCGTGCACGTCACGGTCATCAGCCTGGAACACTTTCTCGAACGAAGGACCACGGCAAATGCCGATCTCGAAGAACTGCTGTGTCGCCGCCGTTTGCTCGCCGACGACGATACACCAAGAGTGCCACCGATTTAATATTGGAAAACTAACCAGAATAACTCCTAGGCACACTCCTGGGTATCGCAATGCGCAGCAAGCACGACAGTCAACAGCTCCACCATCGCAGCTTCACCTCGTCGCAGCAGGAACACAGCACACCGATCGCGCGAGTGACGACCGCAGAGAAGCGACGCCGAACAGGTCGAAACAGGTTCCGCTTGCACGCCAACGTCGACTCGGGTAGAGCGGAGGCACACACTCTTGCCACCGCTGGCTCACCGCCGGGTGAAAGGGAAGGGAAGGAAAATGCTAGGCGATCACACGTTGATCGGGCTAGCCACCACTGCTGTTCGGTTTGCGCTGAAGAAAAACACCTTTACACAGTTCCGTTCGCTACGACGGTTTATTGATAACTGAACTGAATACATGAATGAGATTACTTATATATTTTTTTCTCTCGGGTTGGCAGTAGGCCAGTGCTCGCTTCGCTGCGCAACAAGCTCCGCCCATCTGCAGCACAAATGCTAGAAACCGCCTGGCAGTCGCTGGTATATAATGATCGGTCAAATCCAGAACGGCGAAACTACCATCGAGTGAACTGGCCCCAACTGCAACGGTTCGTCGAGCATCACATCGATCAGGACCCGGCGCTGGAAACGTGCGCAGACATCGATCGAGTCCTCCAGCAGCTCACTGATACCATCGGTGAGGCTGAGATCCGGTTCATCCCAACAGTAGCTGTTACAAGTAAGTTTACCAGTTTAGACACTTTAACGAAACGAATCATTTCCCTGCGTAATTGTATTAGACGATAATTCCAACGAACTAGAAATCCAGCTAGAAAAGTCCTTTATAAGAAACTCAATAAGATTATTGCATTGAGAGTTGAAAAACGTAAAAACAGGCAGTTCAGAAATGACATTAAACAACTGCCAAACTACTCCAAGCCCTTCTGGCGCCTTGCCAAAGTTTTAAAAACTAGACCCAAACCAGTGCCTCCGCTTAGGGACCTAGATAAACTCTGCGTAACGGCTGAAGAGAAAGCCAATCTAATTTCCAAACAATTCTTGGCCTCTCATAACTTGGGTCGGGATATAGTTAGTCCTGTTGAAGCGACGGTAGCGGCCAGCATCAACGAACTTCCCACTCTTCCGTGTGAACTCCCTGACGACCGTAGAGTATCCGCAAATGAGCTTAAGAACTACATTAGATTCACTAGCAAAATGAAGGCCCCCGGGTTTGACGGGATATTTAACATCGTCCTAAAAAACCTGGGCCCCAGAACATTCACCCTCCTGGCAAATGTCTTCAATCGTTGTCTGGAAATTGGCTACTTTCCATCCGCTTGGAAGTTGTCGAAAGTGGTCCCTATCCTCAAACCAGGAAAGGACCCTACAAGCCCGGCTGGCTATAGACCAATTAGTCTGTTGTCAGCTATCAGCAAGTTATTTGATATCAAGACTTCTGGAGCACACTGATGCAAACAACATTCTGTTGGACGAGCAGTTTGGGTTCAGGCGTGGACACTCGACTGTCCATCAACTGCAGAGGGTAACCAATCAGGTCAAGCGCTCCAAGGAACTTTCCAAAACAACGGTAATGGCATTACTGGACATTGAAAAAGCATTTGATAATGTGTGGCACGCTGGACTCACACACAAGCTTATGCAGCAAGGCTGTCCAACCTACCTCGTCAGGGTTATCACTGCCTATCTACATGGTCGCACCTCCCAGGTGAGTGTAAGCGGCACGCTTTCAGACCCATACCCGATCCCAGCAGGAGTCCCACAGGGTAGCATTCTCGGCCCGATACTGTATAATCTATACACGTCGGACATCCCGCCGCTACACTCCGACGGCAAGCTGTCCCTTTTCGCTGATGACTCGGCGATCAGCTATAGTGGACGCGTTATCCGTCACCTCGTCAACAAACTACAAGCCGGTTTGAACACCTTCGTCGAGTACTTGAATACCTGGAAGATTCGGGTAAACGCCGCCAAAACCCAGATAATCGTGTTTCCGCACCGTAATTCCGACCGCCTCAAGCCCAACACCAAAGTCAAGGTAATAGAGTGCGAGGTGGATTGGGCCAATGACGTCCGGTACCTTGGCCTCATAATGGACAGCAAACTCCTCTACCGTTCGCATGTGAATGATCTGGTCACCAAGAGCACAATCATGCTGAGAAAGCTCTACCCCATCATAAATCGCCGGTCGAAGCTCTCCGTCGTCAACAAGCTTGCCACCTACAAGCAGGTGGTACTCCCCATGTTGCTCTACGGTTCCCCAGTGTGGATGGGCTGTACTCAAACTCATCTCAAGAAGCTTCAAGTAGTGCAGAACAGGTTCCTGAAGATGATCCTAAACCTGCCACACAACACAAGGACAACAGAGGTCCACAGGCTAGCGAATCTCGACCCAATTATCACTAGGATAACTAATCTTGCCACACGGCACCGAACTAGAGCCCGCGTCTCAGAATGGCACACCATAAGGAGTATCTATTCCTAATGTCTTGTAAATAGTGTAAATATTTTGTAAATAGTAGTAGTTATAGTTTTCTAGTCTTTAAGTATACAATACAAACAGCTTACAGCTGAACACACAAACATGTTAAACAACAACACAAAACAAACATGTTATTTCTTAACAAAATGCAGTGGAACTAAAGTTTGAAAAGCACAAGGCTGAATCACTTGCTATGTATATATTGATTGTAACACAAAAAAAGATTGAAATAAATAGAATTGAACTTGAAAAAAAAAAAAAATTGAACAGAACGGCTTTCATTCGCTCTGCACGCATACGGCGCGTACAGCTGTGTTTCGTCTTGCCTCTTTGTTAGAGTGCATACATACATACATTTATTTGTTCAACATCACAAGACAAGACATAATCAACAATAGTACGCCACAATACTCGGTTTGTGGCTGCCGCTCTCCGTCCTCGGTCGCGCCCAATGCTCACCGGGTCACGCTCCACTTGGTCCGCCCATCGTGCTCTCTGCGCTCCACGCCTTCTTGTTCCAACTTTGCAGGGTTGTTGTCCGGCATTCTTGCGGTGGGCAAGGCCACCGTATCCTTCCGGCTTTGGCCACCTTCTGGATGCTGGGTTCGCTGTAAAGTGCAGCGAGCTCGTGGTTCATCCTTCTCAGCCACACACCGTTCTCCTGCACACCGCCGAAGATCGTTCTTAGCACGCGTCGCTCGAAAACTCCGAGTGCTTGTAGGTCCTCCTCGAGCATGGTCCATGTCTCGTGTCCGTAGTGGACCACCGGTCTTATTAGCGTTTTGTACATGGTGCATTTGATGCGTGGATGAATCTTTTTCGACCGCAGTTTCTTCTGGAGTTCGTAGTAGGCCCAACTTCCGCTGATGATGCGCCTCCGATTTTCACGGCTCACGTTGTTGTCAGCCATCAGTAAGGATCCGAGGTAGACGAATTCCTCCACCACCTCGAAAGTATCCCCGTCTATCGTAACATTACTACCCAGACGGATCCGGTCGTGTTCGGTTCCGCATACCAGCATGTACTTTGTTTTTGAGGCATTCATCACCAGTCCGACCTTTGCTGGTTCGCGTTTCAGGCGGATGTACAGCTCTGTCACCGTTCCAAATGTTCCGGCAATAATGTCCATGTCGTCCGCAATGCACACAAATTTACCGGATTTTGTTAAAATCGTTCCCCGGCTGTTGAGCCCGGCTCGTCGCATCACATCTTCCAGAGCGATGTTAAAGAGTAGGCAATTTAGAGTGGGTCATCGAAAAAATGAAAAATTCAATGGTATCCCATCAGATCAAAGCTTTTCTGATCCCATTTCAGCACTCAAATAAGTGTGCAAAATTTGGGCAGGATCGGTTATGTCTACGTTTTGCGCATCGCGTTTGAAGTTTGTATGGAGTTTTACATGAGAAAACACACTTTTTTGCATTTCTCTCATACCATCTCGAATTTTTCTAAAACCATGTAACCGATAAAAGGAAAACATAGCCTAGGGTGTCCTGAAAAACTTTGTCGAAGACCGCAAAGTGATCTGATGTTTAAGAATAAAGTTATAGCGTTGGAATTGCTTGGCGAAACAGCATGATTTTGCTGCTATTGTTATAAAACATAAACACATGCATGCGGTTCGTTGGTTATAACTATTTTCACAAGCATCGGATCGCTTTGCTGTCTTCAACAAAGTTTTTCAGAACATCCTAGGCTATCATGTTACATTATCGGTTAAAAAGTTTCAGACAATTTTTTTCAACTTATGACAAAAATGCAAAAAAGTATGTTTCCCCATACAAAATCCCATACAAATTTCAATTGCAATGCGCAACCGATCGTGCTCAAATTTTGCACAGATACTCAGGACCCGAAACGGAACCAAAAAAGATTTGATCTGAGAAAACGGTTCCGATGACCCACGCTAGTAGGCATGAGAGTCCATCACCCGATAGTTCACCCGAAACCTTTACGCAGTTTTGCACATCGTCCATCGTTGCTTTAATCAGTCTAATCGGCTTCCCAGGAAAGCCGTTTTCCATACCTCTGCGTGGTCGATACTGTCGTATGCAGAGATGTCCATATCCTCAGTGTGGGAAAGAGAAATAGAAAATACACCACTCACGCTGTGCATCTGAACAGGAGCCCTTCTCTTATATGTGGATCCACCACTGCGATTCGGATGCGCGCAAGCTTGGTGGGTAGAAATAAATCTCTTAGCTCCCTGAGCACTACCCGAATAAAAAATACAGTAGAAAAACCAAATGTGGTATTGTAACAGTACTATTTAGAACCATATTGTTACAATAAACACCACTGTAAAAATAAAAAATACAAAAACAATAAGATGTAATGTAGACAACTGTATGGTGAATTGTAAATAAGATTTTTACAATATACTATACGGGTTGTTAAGTATCGTAACAATATAAAAAAATATTTTTCTCCATATATATTTTTTAACAAAACCATACATTTTATTGTAAATGAATTGTTTGAAATACTGATACGTGGGCTTTAATATACCGTACATAGTATGGTACACGTATGGTTTCAAACAATAAAATGTACCGTAAATATATTGTTTTTAATTGTAATTTCACTACTGGTTATAAATTTAATCATGGTTTTGGGAATGTTTTTTTTTTGTTATGTTGTATTGTTTTACATTAGATAAACCATATAATGTTATATTATCTCGTCATGTTCCTTCGATAATGGCAGTTCTAGCCAAACTAACCTAAACTCGTCTAAGTCTGAGTAGCCTCTGATTGCATTAACAGTTGAAGCTTAGGCTCCCATGTCCCACCAGCCAGATAACTGGGTTTTGCAAACTAAGCATTATTTGTGGCAACACTTTGAGCGGCATGATGGAACTATGCCTAACGCGCTAAGTGTTATTAGACCACTAATGTAGTTGCATGAAGTGGGTGACGAGGTACATAAGTATCATTACAGCGTGCTTAACCGTTATTGCAATATTGAGGCTAAAGTTTGACTGAACTATGAAATATGTACATAACAACTCATGAGAAAACTGTCAAGTTCGATTCAACTATAAGTTAGGTTAAAAAGCGAAGACGAACTTATATCAGAAGTCTTTTCAGTGTCCAGTCCTTATGTTAAAAATGTCAAAGATAAATCGCATTTAATTCGGTTGTTGTACAAGGCAATTTCACATGAGAGAAGAAGAGAAAGAATAGTGTTGAACTCATCCACTGATTTACGGTAATCTGGACTGCGTCTTTCCGGGTTGACCTACATTCGTATTCCTCTCATCGCACTCTACATACCTAGCCCACCATATTTCTTGGATATGCAGTCCTTAGGACACCTGGTTTACCACTTTATTTAAACATTTTATTGACTTTAAATAGATGTTTCAACTTATTCACTTTTTTCTCTTTCATTTCCTTTGCAACACAAATGTCACGAACATCAACAAAACAAAGCACGGAAAAAATCATAAACTGAATAAATAATTAAAAATGCCCGGAAAAAGATTGTTTCGGAATAGTGAATGGTTCAAAGGTAAGAAAAACAGTATAATATATTGTTACATAAAGATCGGATGTAAATGTATAGTAGCTACCAATGTGCAAAGCTTTTAGCGAACCATTCCATTACAATACACTATATTGTAGCTGGTACACTGTATGGTACAGGAATGGTTCTCACCAAATATCCTATGGTTAGTTTTTATCCGGGTAGGCCACACAACAGTGCGGCGAGAGCGATTTCAAATTCTCTTCGGTGAAAGTGTAAAAAATCACCCGGGTGCGCGCTCCAGTGAGGTTTTTGCGCCAGAGTGCGCGCTGCGGTGAAACGCCGGAGAGTTCTCGCCCCGGCGACACCATGGTGATAATTCGGTGACTGCTGGGTGAAAACACGGGAGAGCGCCGGAGAGCGATGCGCGCGAAAGAGTGAGCCACACTCAATCCAAGGCGGACGAGCAAGAGCACGCACTAGCGCTTGGTCTACCTACCACCCAAAACAAGAGAAACTGGCTTCTTGGTGTGGTGAAAAATGTTCCTATCCCCAGTGTGGTCGATAAACTGACGCCGCAGTGAATCGCTACGGTGAAATGCCATCTCTGGTCGTATGTCGCCTTGAAGTCGATGAACAGGTGATGCGTTGGGACCTGGTATTCACGGCATTTCTGGAGGATTTGTCGTTCGATGAAGACCTGATATGTTGTCGACCGGCCGTCGATGAAGCCGTCTTGATAGGTCTTGATAACTGTAATAACCAACAAAAGTTGGTTAATAATCTTTTAAGCATGACTTAAAGGGCTGTTCCATAAGGAACTTTCTCAACGGATATAAATACGTCTTACGCACGAGATCGCAGTTAGATAACTGATTTATTTTCCTTATTTGCAGTCTAGAGCAGTATGACAGAACTACTCTCGCAGTATTCATTTTTACTCTCTGCTGAGAGCATTTATCGTTTACACATGGGTATTGGTCATTAGGTCACTACAACTCCTTTACCCATAAAAGAGCTTATCTATACAACATAAGTAAACAAAACAATAGTTCTTTTTAACACGAAGGTTGAATTACATTGCACATCAACTATAAAAAACCTAGCAGAATTCAAAAATTCGATAGTTATTTTCAATAACTTTTGATAAGGTAGCTTGATCAGATAATGAAACAATTTTAAACTCGATTGCTTTTTTATAAGCTAAAATTCTTTGTAAAACCCTGTATGTTTCATCCCCCTTTAGTCTATTTGTAACCAGTCTTCTGGAAAAACAGTGCTTCTCGACTTCATACCAATTCACAAATAACTCCCTCATGCAGCACATCTCCTCGATTTGTTCTCTTGGTCCCGCCGGAAAGCTGTGACACGAAGATCGCACGTGATGTAGGTGAAAACTAGCTTGGCCGAACGGTCGCACATACCCCGCAGCTGTCCGAAATAGATTCTTCGGGTTGAATTGTATCTCTTCATCTTCGTGATCTTACCAACCTCGTTATGCGATGCCACCATGGTGATGTTCTCTTCAGGTCCTCAGCATCTATAAGGATTGGAATTCTCCACAATCATTCGGTCATCGTTTCGTGGTACATCTTCGGTATATCGTGCTTCGCGTCCGACGGATGGATTCGCAGGATCTTCATAATCGAGGGCTATGGAATGCGCACGTTTCTACTTGATGCACGCTCCTCGGAATAAAATTGGATGTACCAACTGTCAAAACAGTCCCGGCATAGAATTCACCCCACGGCAGTATAGACTACATCAGTCTGGCCACCCCTGAGGAGTAGAAGAATTCACCCCACGGTGTCGAAGTTAATCTCTTCCAAGATCTCTTCTGATTTAAAGTTCATAGCCGCAACGCAAATACACAAAACCACAAACAAACGGAAAACTCAAAAATACCTGCGTAACACAACAAACTTTTGGTTACAAAAGGGACAAAAGGTGAGCAATAAAAAATGTTGATATGTGGTGGTGGCATATATGACGCAAAACACTACACAATGGGAACCAAACACAAAAATGTAGTTTCATTCACAGTTAAATACGTCCTTAAAAATCTTTGTCAAATAATCAAAACAACAAAATTAGCCACGTAGGTAAAACTGCAACAGTGCACACATAAAAATCAAAAGTCCACTGATGTATCCGGACGAAAAAGTGGAAAAACATGTCCACAAAACATCACTACGTAATGCTTTATATTAAAAAAAAAATCCTTCCATCGACAATAGCATTACAAAATGGATTTTTATTACAATCAACAACATACCTTCAAACAACGACAGTAGCGTTGAACAATAGTAGCAGCCCGGTAGATAAAATGTCGATGAAAATGGTTTCCAACCATCGCGTACCGTTGAGCTCCTGTTGTCTTTTCTGATACTTTTCTGCCAAACAAAATATCTCACAATGACAGCCATGCAATGTCCAAAAAAACACCCGAACTGCTAACGTGCAACAAAACTCCAAAAAAATGCTCCAGTCGATGTGCAAAATAAAAACGTGCCATCACGATGTTTCACTAAACAAAATCGAACGAAAGCCACTTAAGCGATTACACTGCGTTTACCACTGTAGAGCACACATGCTCACAGTTAAAAAAGTTCGATTCATAGTGTTGGTCGTCAATTCGTGGAGCAAATGGAGGAAACAAAATACAATGCACACATCACTAAACAAAAACAAAATACAAAAGATTTATTTAGCGCCATGGTTTCATGCAGGCCCCTGGCATGAATGAAATTTATCGTAGCCAACATCTAACTGCCTTATACTCATATTCGTGCAAATTGTAACAAGCGTGTAATCAACAAACGCAGCTTTTGTTTGATGTTGTGCGCCGCACACGAAATCACATTCACAATGCGTGTTTGTTGGGTTGCTTTATTCAACTAATCGCATGCTCCTCTTACCGTACATTAATATTAAAGCGAGTTTGAAGTGTTTTGTGATCATAAGCGGTGGGAAAAATGATTCCAAAAACTGATCAACAAACCAAAATAAACGTTAAACAAAAAAATGTTGATGTTTTCGCATTTGACAGTGGGCGCTATTTATTAGCGCCCAGGACATCCTGTCTACCATGATTCCAATGCATTGATATAGGCCGTGTCAGGGGCCTGGTTTCATGTATACAAAAATCTATTTTTCTTCTTAGATACAACCTGTGCGCATAAAAAATCGGTAAAAAGGTATAAGCCTACGTCCGATCGACAATACATTTCACAAGATTTCACATAGTTTCACATTACACCAGGCCGAAACAAAAAAAAACATTTCTTTTTAGTTTCACAATACACATTTATGCACTTAAACCGAAATTAACATCACGCCAAAGTGCCGTCGTGACACGGGGTCGCGAGAACAGATGCACGCGCATAAAAATACCGTTCATCCTAGTCGCCAGCTGTAATTACCAACAAAAGTTGGTTAATAATCTTTTAAGCATGACTTAAAGGGCTGTTCCATACACGCTAGTTCAGAAATACCCATTAATGGGTACTTTAGTACCCATTTCGAACTAAAGTGGCTTAACCCATTTAATGGGTATTTGCCGTTTACCCAATAATGGGTATTCGTCTCGAACTTCAAAAAATGGGTATTTATTACACTTGATCTTTAAATAAAAAATGGGTAAAAATACCCCATTATTCCCGGAACGTTTTTGCAGTTTGAGGTTAGGTTTATGCAAATGACTCCAGATAAAATGACAAAAAGCAGAATTAAAAGGCTATTTGTAAAATTATTATATATTTCTGTAATGCAGCATAGAGTTGCAAATTCATTTTTCGCATCTAAAATTATTCTAAGAACTGCTCCAATCGCTTCCCTTGTTGATTCCCGCAAATCCATGTCGCGAATCACCACCAACTGCTTCCAAGAAATTCAGGCATCTGCAAAGAGGTTTTTTTTTGTGAAATCAACTTGCTAAAAGATTCCTTGAAAGATTCATCGATATTACTTACGAGTTATTGGTTCCTGCTGCTTCCTGATGAAGAAAGTTTTATTGAATATTTACATTTTTTTTTGCAAAAACTTTGCACTTAGTGAGAGTCACAAAAACACTAAGTCAAGAAACGGCGTTCATGAAATTTTCCCAAGTGACATGAGTATTATTCACCCATTATTTAATTAAGAAGGCAAACTTCATAATGAGGCTAAAACACCCATTATTTGTTTTCAGAAAAACACCCATTATTTGACAGCGCAGTACTGAATCCAAAAATGGGTACTTCAACCCCATTTAATGGGTATTCTGGAACTAGCGTGTAAAGGAACTTTCTCAACGGATATAAATACGTCTTACGCACGAGATCGCAGTTAGATAACTGATTTATTTTCCTTATTTGCAGTCTAGAGCAGTATGACAGAACTACTCTCGCAGTATTCATTTTTACTCTCTGCTGAGAGCATTTATCGTTTACACATGGGTATTGGTCATTAGGTCACTACAATAACTTCCCACGAACTCATTAGTTTTAGGTGACAGACGACGGAAGATGATCTGGGATAGCACTTTGTAGGCAGCATTCAAAATAGTGATCGCCCTGAAGTTCTCACATTCCAAATGGTCGCCTTTCTTGTGAATGGGGCAGATTACCCCTTCCTTCCACTCCTCCGGTAGCTGTTCGGTTTCCCAGATCCTGACTATCAGCCGATGCAGACAGGTGGACAACTTTTCTGGGCCCATCTTGATGAGTTCAGCTGCGAGTTAGAGTGACTGCAAAGGAGAGTGGCGTCAATGTCAAAATTGGAACAGCGATCATCTGTCAAATTCATACAAATTCCCGTTCCAAACGAGCAGGAGACCTGTCAAAATTGGAACATGACGCATAATCATAAATGATTAAAATTTCATTGCATTCGGTTCATTGAATCCGGAGATATAACAGCTCAAAGTTGGCTATCGGATAATTACACCTTTTTCTAGAATCTTTATAACTTCGTGTAGAATGGCCCGATCTTTTCCAAATTTTGATCACTGATACACAACTAGTTGGTGAACTTACAGTAAAGGTTTGAGAATATTTGATGCCCTTTTCGAAAAGTTACAGCGAGATAAACATTTTTTTGTAAAGTGAAAATTTTACCTGTCCCAGTTATTTTGAGTATCTCCTGTATGTATGTGTAATGGAACCAAGTTGTTTTCAATCCCCTTTGGCGCAACATTTTGATGCGACTGGAGGGCGTGCTTTGTGATGTGGTTGAAATTTGAATGGGCAACTCAAATTACTCGCATATTTTGGCAAATTTTACATGAACCTTGTAACCAATAATAATAATACAATATTGCATAAAGCGTGCAAAAAAAAAACTTTGTCGAATTGCGGTCTTCGACCTGTGATATCTGTAAAATAAAGTAATATTCTAGCTTGTAATTGTCATCTTGATATGGATCGGCCTCCAGTGATAGTGTAGGTGGTCAAGCACCTTGATAAAATTCTTGTTTTTCTTAATGAAGAAATTCAGGTGTCAGAAACTTTTCAACTTGGGTCGACGGAACGATCATAAGTATTATAATATTAAGCAAGTCGCACAAATTCGTACACACTTAAAATATATTTTCGAGCTCGGCAGAAAAAAATGCCGAGCTGCAACAGCAATTCATAGATTTGCTGATGATTCGGCAATACACATTTGTTTTCCGAGATTAACCTTAAATTTTTGCTGAGCTATCGGCAATTCATTCGAAATTTCTGAATTTTGATAAACTTATTTGCTGAGCTTATCAGTAAATGTGTTTCATGCCGATTTCAGTAAACGTTTTTGCTGAGATTTCGGCAAGTATTCACACAACTGTCACTTTTCTCATCCGCCATGTTTCACGAAGCAAAACAAATCGTTTGCATTTGATTTTCTTAAATATAACATCGGAGTGTGAAGTAAAGCAAGGAATAAATCGTGTGAAGTGAGGTTTAAAAAATAGTTTCAAGAGGACCGAATCATTTGCTGCAGCAGGTGTTTGATGTGGCTTTGTCATCATCGCATTTTCAACTCAATGCCAATTCCAGAAGCTGGTGCCGTGCTGGAGGAGCAAGGAAATATGTGTACTCCGAGAACGGAATATTTCGGTGTTCTCCAAGTTTATTTCAGAGCGTTCATGATTAACAAAAAAAATAATCATGATTAATCATTGATGATTAAAATTCCAATTTTGGCGATTATTGATTATGATTAATGATTAATTTGATTTTTAGGATGATTAAAGATTATGATTAATGATTAAAATTGGTTTTATCTGTGGTTATTGATTATGATTAATGATTAAAAATGACTCATTGATTAAAAATCATGATTAATCAATCACAAAAAACTGGAAATGATTGAAATATATTTATTGTTTAACATGTTTTTGAGGTTTCAAAAGTAAAAAATAACTCTGTCCGTGAGATTTTTGAAAAAAGAATCATAAATTATATTATCTAGAACATCATTTGAACCTATTTAAATTGGATCATATATTTTATATGATGAATCATTTTTGGTGATGAATGATTAATGATAGATTAATATTTTTTCTTATGATTATGATTACTGATTAATGATTAGATTGCAAAAACAGTGTGATTAAGATTAATGATTAATGATTAAATGAGATTTTTTTGTGATTATGATTAATGATTTTGATTAATCTTAATTATTAATCATTAATCATGATTAAATTTATGATTAATCATTAACGCTTTGGTTTATTTAATAGAAAGTGTAAAAATATATGGAAATCGAATGATAACATATGCTTAGTGTATGAGTTTACTTACACGAAACAATCTAGCAGCACTTTTGTTTTTTTTTTCATTCGCCAGCCAAATAACAACAAATCAGTAACAAATTTTGAAAACGACGTATAATCAATGCTACACCATTGATTATACGTCGTTTTCAAAATTTGTTACTGAAATGTGAAAATGCCGAGATTCAGCAAACTTCCGAGCCAAATGCTTTTGCTGAGAATCAGCAAATTATTCTGCTGAGAATCTCGGCAAAAAACGACAACATTGATTTTTCATGATTGCCGAGCATCCCAGCAAATTCGTTTTTTGCCGAGCTGATTGCCGAGCACTCGGCGGTGCCAACATAGACTAATTTCAAGACCTCGATGTTCCAAAGAAAACCATTAAATTTTCGGTGTCCAGTCCGGTACCCAACAAATATTCATTACCGTGTATTTTTTTCCGTGTAAATTGCCTTTTGTGTAAATTATATTTAGCGTGTTACACCGATCTGACAGCTCTGACAGCAAGGGACTAAACATAAATTACGTAAAGTGAGTACCGGGGATTGTTCACAATCTGCGAACTTGACTGCGGAAAAAATCGCGACCATGACGCTGCTGGTGCCAATGAGCGCTTGCACGCTGACGTCATCACTGTCTCCTTCTCTTTCTTTCCTTCGGCGTCGGTCCATAAAGCCGTCCTTGCCCTCAAAAAAAATTTGAGGGCAATGTTTACAAATCGTATGAGAATTCGATGAGGTTATGTTTTTGATGCAAGCCTCTATCTCGGCAATTCGTTTGCCGAGATTCGGCAAAAAAATCTTAGTAGGTAGGTGGAAGCGGTGGAAGGCTGATCACTGGCTGTACACGCTCGTTGAAAACTACTCTAAAGTGAGTCGTTTTCGAATCACTTTGGTACAAAGTGGAACAGCTCAAAAGAGAGTAAAGTCCCGTTACTCACTTTTGAGTAACGGTGGAATTTTAAAAATTAGAGTAGCTTCAACTCACTTTCTTTATTTGGATAAAAGCAAAAGTGAGTAACTGCTACTCACTTTTGCTAATTTTTTTTTAGAAAATATGATTATAAGAATAACAATAAAACAAATTAAAATAGGCAACTAATCAACTTTATTAATTTAAGTTACGTGACATTAAACATAAACATTTACAACAAATAAATATATTTAAAAAAAATCATGAATCAGCTTCCTTCGGTCTGTTCCTTGCAAAGTCCATGGTCTTTCCTTTTTGGATCGATCGGCATCGTTGGCGACCCACGGACGATCCTTCTGCTCCTTGTTCTGCTCTTTTGAGAGCTAGCAGCGATGTGAATGGGAATCCCATAATCCTTTCGAACCGATTTCCCCGTAACGGATCCATGGATGTATCGGCTTCGGGTATCCTTTTGTGCAATTCCTGCAAAATATTTTCGTGGCCATTAATGAGACTATTCCATTATATTGGATTTATTTCAAGTGGGAGACTTACCTTGCTGTTCTAATAACTATAAACAATTACTTAAACTGGTGTATGTAATAAACTATTTGGCGAAAAATTGCAACTTTGCTCATTTGCATGAGCGGACTTGAAATTTCACAAGTTTTTGGCCGTTACGGGAGAGTAGGATTGTACAGCCATTACTCAAAAGTGAGTAAACTTAAATTTTCTTCTGGGAGAGTAGAAAGCTACTCAGTTCAGTAAAAAAATGTTACTCACTTTTGACAGTTTTCGCAAAAGTATTGAAGTGAGTCGAAAACGACTCACTTTAGAGTAGTTTTCAACGAGCGTGTAAGGCAAGTGTAACCTGGTAGCAGAGAAGAGAAGGGCATCTCAGAACAAACCGAACACACGAATAGTGATTAATTTTAGGCGTGAAAAATCGACTCGATTTATTTTGTTTCTGCCCAGTTCGTTTCCATCGTGTATAAACGTCAAAACAACTGCATGGATCAAAGTGTATTGATTATTTCAGGTATAATCAAAATTAATGAACTGATGACGTCATATCGCTGATAAATTATCTTATTCTTCAAAATTTTGTTTCATTGAGAGCATATCAATTGTTGTTTCGACCACTATTGCAATAATATGGTACACGTGCCAAAGATGGTTTTTGCAATTGCAGGCTGTTATGAAGCATTATAACGGTGTTTTGCCAATTTTTCTTAATTATCATAACGATTTTATACATATTCCCATCACTATTGTATCGCGTACCCTATTTACGGTTTTAAGAGATAAGCAACTTTGACTGTGTCCCCGAAATACATTCTAGTTAAACACATTTTTTTTGCGAATCAGTTTTTGAGTTGGTGTACCTGCCTCCGAAATACTTTGCTTATTCGTGTCAACACGGTTGAAATTTTGCGTGTAAAAAGTGTGGCTTCAACCGCTAGGTGTCGCGACCAACAGCATGAAATATTTATCAATTTCTGACTCGGGAGATGACCTTCTCTTCTCTGCTGGTAGCTCAGGGATACAGGGTTTGGAATCTACAGGGTCGTTTTATCTACACGCTAAGATCAGTTTACCTATAAATAGGTAATTTATTTACCCATATTTGGGTTTTATATGTATTACCTATTTTATGGGTAAAATATACTGAGAAAAGGCAGTAAAAAATACTCATATTATATGTAACGTAGGTTTACTCAAATATGGGTAAACATGGTTTACCCATATTTGGCTGAAAAATAGCTCTTGGAATCGCGCTATGTAAACAACTGTTAGAACGCTAAGTGCTACTTTTTGTAGTTTTTGTCGTTATTCTCATAGTTATTAATAATATTATGTAAAATTTTGTGAATCGGAGTATCGGGCACATTACCGGGAAATAAAAACACTTATTAGTTTTGCTTCACCAGTAACATGAACAGCACTATTGCGAATTTAGTTGGATCCCATTGGATGGTGAAAAACTTGGTGGAAAATGGCTGTAAGGATACCAGGCAATACCATAAACAACGGGGAAAGGAATTTCTGTCGGGATCTTCGTAAGTTACATGTTTCAATATATTCCAAATCAGCATTCAATGTTCCGTTTTTTTTTCAGTCTGAAGATTTGCACCCACACTCCAACTCATACCAGAAACCAAGGACCAACCAGAGGAAATCAGTGATGAACTTCCCGGAGCGGATCGTTCGGAAGATCGACTTGTCCGCTCCAATGTGCTGGCGTTTCCGGACTATACTGTAGACAGGTAACGCAGAATCACGTCACATCCAGGCCAAGATCCAGGCATCGGAGAAGCCACTAACGGACGAAGAAAAACCTATTGACCCAGCCAGAACCTGATCCACGATCCGGCCATCTTTGACGTATTGTTACCAACCGATCCATGGTGCAGTCTCGGGTGCAGTGAAACATTCCGCAGGGCAAGAACCGAGGCAAGTACCCAAGCCATGGATAATTGCATTTTTTCCACTTGTTATTCATTATTTATAAAATAAATGTAAGAAAAATATTTTCTGCCTCACTTTTTTGTTGTTTTTCGTTTGTCCCAATAAAGGTTGGATTTTACAAATTAAAACCGAAAGCATTTACTCAAATATGCGTACAATTTACCCAAAATTAAAAAGGGGTATTAAAAATTACGTAACTTCAATAATTTCAAAAACGGTAAAAATCAGCAAACCCCACATTTTTTGCGTTTTTTGTTAGAAAATCAATTTGAATTTAATTAAATGATCATCTTACGATCAAATCCAATCAAGTTTGTTCAAAATGTGTGAAAAATGTGGGAAGATAAATTTTATTTCAGTCAAAAATGGAAAAATAACATAAAACATATGAAAAAACACGACTTTTTTAAATAGCTCTAATTTGAAAAACTGCAAATTTCTGCAAAAAGTTTAAACGTTTTTATGCAGCCCTAAGCATGACGTTTAAGATGTACTATTAGAAATTGCGGCGACACGTGACGACACGAACCGCTTTTTAACTTAAAAATTACCAAAATTCCTAAGGTACAATATATGAAAATTTGAAAAGTTTTGTGACATATTAATTTTGCACCATATGTGCATTCAAACAGTCCAATAACATGCTTTCATATGCTGGGTAACATAAAACATATATTCCATTCTCAAAATATTATAATTTTACTTTTTTCGAATAATTCATTTTTCAATTTTATGACTTAGGCCACTTTGGCAGTGAAAATGTCATTGAAATACAAAAGCTGGTATGCTTTTAATTAAGAATCATAAAAATACAATACATTATCTTTGTTGTAAGGCGAAAAAAAGTTTAAAAAAATCAATTCCGTTTTTTGAGAGTTTTGGCCGCCCCTTTGTATGGAGCCCGACCAATGTGGGTTGTTGGATACTAGTTGACCGGCGAACTTCGGGGCCGGACGAGGGTCGGGCGGTCGTCGGAAGGTTGTTTGTAGGTGGTCGGATGTTGGGTGGTCGACGGTCTTCGGAGCCGGACGAGTGTCGGACGGTTGTTGGGCCGACGGGCTTCTGGGCCGGACGGATTTCAGACGGTTGTCTGACGAACTTTGGGGTCGGACGAGCGGGTGATCAATCCGCTCATCGCGGATATTGGCCAACCGATGTTGTTGGATAATTGGCTTGGGTCTGGTGAACAAGATGGCGTCTACCATATCACCAGTCGGAGAGTGTGAAACGATCACACAGAGTCATTTGCTGCGGTAGGCATTCATGCGCGGTAGAGTGGTCCGGAAACGGCGATTCAAGATTCCTGCCGAAGAAAGGCCACAAAAGAAAAAGGCCCGATTTCTGGACCTAACCACAACACATTAAACTCCTGTGACGTCCACTAACTCGGTTTTTAACAATCATACAATATTCTCACTCAAATTACCTTTTTCTTGTTTTTCCTTTTAAATACAGTAGTTGTGCACTCTTCAATGGTAGTTAGACTTAGGCTTTTAACTGTAACAATTTTACACATTAACATTTAACAAAATAGAATAGTTTTACTAACACACTAACCGTATTGATTTTATCCATTTTACCACATTTTGTTTTCCAATTTTACTAATCAGACTAATTAGCACTTTTTTACTAACTTGTACTAACAACCTAATTTTAAGAGACAAAACACAGATTAATAACTGTTCCACTAGGACAATAGTTTTTTTTTTAACCTCACATTTACTAAAACGTTACACACGCGCGCACTACAATTACGTACAAGAATTCAAGCAAAAGAGAGCATTTTCTTTTAACACCCATCTTTTTATACTCTCTGGTACTAAGATGTAACATAAAAATCTTCATCTTTAGTTTCTAGTTTTATTCCCCACCCTATTTGCATATTCTACGCTCGCTCCATCTGATTGCGAGTATGAAAGGGCTAAGTAATGTTTTGGCCCCGTTCGTTCAAACTGCTCGACTCTGTGAAACCACTCAAATCTGACAGTTCGATAGAATGAGTACCGTTCATAGATTATCGTTTGTGTTATTGTCAAAGGGCGTATTGATGTCAATCAGGGAATTTTGGATAGGAATTGGAATTATTGAAACTTTGCAAACTTGTGGTGGAGCTACAAGCACATTTTGGAACCGACGGTTACAATGCCCCGTCGTCCCTCCTAAAAATGAAAAGATTTTTCATTTTAATTGATTATTCTATTTTCGATTTTCGCCTTCATACGGGTTGCGATAGGCCCTTTTTCAAAATCTTGTAACCTTCATCACTCCAGAGATGAAGAAAAGAAACTTGGTAACTCAGTTCCCAGCTTGGAACTGTCAAACCGTTCATTCATGATTCCAATGTTTACCTTTCGACGCGAGGATGTTTATTTCTACGGAAATAAAAATCAAGCGTTTGCTTCACAATCCCGGCGATAAACTGTGCAAAATAACGTCCGACAATGAGCCATTTTACGAAGTGACAACAATGTTGATGATGATATTGGTTTTCACAGGTTATTGGACACTACCTCCTGTCAAAATTCATTCATAAAATCGGCTCGTAAAATAGACTATAGAAAGTACTCGGGTGTACACAGTTCCACGATTTCTCTACATGTATCGGTCTGGTTCCCATTGAACGGTTGGCGAATCTGCGGAGAGGAGTTCTTTCACTTGCGAAGGCGATTATGTACGTTCCCAGGTAAGAGCAATATTTCGGTAAACAAAGGCTTTGACTCTTCATTGACTTGCAATTTGATATTCTATTTTCAGCAACACAGCTTTATTTGGTGTCCGCGTCCGGACTATTGAATGGTGAGTACTCAATGAAATAACGACTGATCTGAAGAAGTATTCAATGACCAGTTTCGGTTTCAGAATCGACTATTGGATCGTTCACCGAATGAGACCTCCGATGGGATTTCTAGTGACGCCAGCTCATTCCGAGCTGGTCCCAATCGAGGATTTGCAATGGGAATTCCGCAGAGCACCTACACCACCTCCTGAAATTGGGTAGAGGGTGTCCGCTTCAACGGTATATCGGATGTTTACATCCATGAAATGTAACCTCTGGTCACGATGACCCGAGTAAAAGATTTTCATTAACTCTCGCTGTAATTTTCAGGAGACAATTGAAATAAAAAGTCATGATTGTTTTATAAGTTACGTGTAGGGGAATTTTGTTGGGACGTAGATTTGTTCTATTCCTACCGGTTTACACATCATTTGAAAGATAAAGTGCCTGTTTCACGTTCTATTCATTTCGACCGTGGCTGAATCTAGTCATTTTCTGGTTTAACTGCCGCTCGCGGGTCCGAAACGATCGCGGAGATTCAGCTTGTTCGTTAACATTTTAGCCTACGCGATGTGCGGCTCGATTACGCTCTGTTTTCGAATTAATATCGCGGAAATCCTTGCGGAAGTCCACTCGGATAAGCTAGTTTGAACCTAGACTTAAACTGATTCAACAGGAAATAACCATCTCCATACTGAGGAAGAATGCACACGGACCGTTCCTCTAATTTACCGGGACTAATCGCGACACGAATCACGGTTTCACTCGTCATTTTTGAAGGCAATTTCTACGCGATTTCACTGAAACGGATTTATACCGCGTCGCGTCGATCGTTAACTGAAAAATATTTCGAATCGGGTAGTCAGGAAATCACTCCCTAAAGTGCCCCACACAATGCATACGTTTGCGTGTGCGTGACAGTAGTTTGACACATTTCCCATGGGAAAACTGTCAAAAAAACGCAAACCTCGACGGAACGGACGCTATGTGTTCCAGGCTTAACCATAAAACGGTTCCAAGCTAATTTTCGTTAGGAGAACGAAACTAATGTTACCAAAACAGGGCTCTGTTTTCTCGTCCCCGGCGGGGGAGGAAAAATGAAAATTCATTATCACTTTTAGTTGGGCGCCAATTTGTAACCTGGTAGCTCAGGGATACAGGGTTTGGAATCTACAGGGTCGTTTTATCTATGATATTGCAGGGGGATGACGAAGGGCCCGAATCATCTACCCAGCATTCAATTCAACATGGCGTCCAATGTTTTTGTTTTGATTGCTTAATTCATGGAAAACATGCGCTGGAAACATCGACACTGCTTCGCTGCTACATATAATATCGTGCAAAGTGATAAGGAAAGAGAAACAATCATCAAAAACAACGATTTCGTTTGAAATGTGTAATTTCTGAAATAAGCACTAGCAACACACGAGCCACACACCCGAAAATCAGGAGCAAGTTAGGGTAAACCGACCAGAAAGTGGGTACCAAAACGCGCCGTACCAAAAATGATGTTGGGTGGAGCGGCGATGTACCGAGTTTGACAGCCGTGTCACCCCACTGTGATATTGGGCATGAACTTTCGGCCAGTAAGCAGAGGGGTACACGGATAAGAGCAGGAACACTGGAAAAGATGTCAAATGGAAAAATCGTAGGAATATACACTGAGTGGTGAAATAAACTTCCGCAAAGAGTAGGGGGGGGGGCAAAAAACACGACTTTTTTAAATAGCTCTAATTTGAAAAACTGCAAATTTCTGCAAAAAGTTTAAACGTTTTTATGCAGCCCTAAGCATGACGTTTAAGATGTACTATTAGAAATTGCGGCGACACGTGACGACACGAACCGCTTTTTAACTTAAAAATTACCAAAATTCCTAAGGTACAATATATGAAAATTTGAAAAGTTTTGTGACATATTAATTTTGCACCATATGTGCATTCAAACAGTCCAATAACATGCTTTCATATGCTGGGTAACATAAAACATATATTCCATTCTCAAAATATTATAATTTTACTTTTTTCGAATAATTCATTTTTCAATTTTATGACTTAGGCCACTTTGGCAGTGAAAATGTCATTGAAATACAAAAGCTGGTATGCTTTTAATTAAGAATCATAAAAATACAATACATTATCTTTGTTGTAAGGCGAAAAAAAGTTTAAAAAAATCAATTCCGTTTTTTGAGAGTTTTGGCCGCCCCTTTGTATGGAGCCCGACCAATGTGGGTTGTTGGATACTAGTTGACCGGCGAACTTCGGGGCCGGACGAGGGTCGGGCGGTCGTCGGAAGGTTGTTTGTAGGTGGTCGGATGTTGGGTGGTCGACGGTCTTCGGAGCCGGACGAGTGTCGGACGGTTGTTGGGCCGACGGGCTTCTGGGCCGGACGGATTTCAGACGGTTGTCTGACGAACTTTGGGGTCGGACGAGCGGGTGATCAATCCGCTCATCGCGGATATTGGCCAACCGATGTTGTTGGATAATTGGCTTGGGTCTGGTGAACAAGATGGCGTCTACCATATCACCAGTCGGAGAGTGTGAAACGATCACACAGAGTCATTTGCTGCGGTAGGCATTCATGCGCGGTAGAGTGGTCCGGAAACGGCGATTCAAGATTCCTGCCGAAGAAAGGCCACAAAAGAAAAAGGCCCGATTTCTGGACCTAACCACAACACATTAAACTCCTGTGACGTCCACTAACTCGGTTTTTAACAATCATACAATATTCTCACTCAAATTACCTTTTTCTTGTTTTTCCTTTTAAATACAGTAGTTGTGCACTCTTCAATGGTAGTTAGACTTAGGCTTTTAACTGTAACAATTTTACACATTAACATTTAACAAAATAGAATAGTTTTACTAACACACTAACCGTATTGATTTTATCCATTTTACCACATTTTGTTTTCCAATTTTACTAATCAGACTAATTAGCACTTTTTTACTAACTTGTACTAACAACCTAATTTTAAGAGACAAAACACAGATTAATAACTGTTCCACTAGGACAATAGTTTTTTTTTTAACCTCACATTTACTAAAACGTTACACACGCGCGCACTACAATTACGTACAAGAATTCAAGCAAAAGAGAGCATTTTCTTTTAACACCCATCTTTTTATACTCTCTGGTACTAAGATGTAACATAAAAATCTTCATCTTTAGTTTCTAGTTTTATTCCCCACCCTATTTGCATATTCTACGCTCGCTCCATCTGATTGCGAGTATGAAAGGGCTAAGTAATGTTTTGGCCCCGTTCGTTCAAACTGCTCGACTCTGTGAAACCACTCAAATCTGACAGTTCGATAGAATGAGTACCGTTCATAGATTATCGTTTGTGTTATTGTCAAAGGGCGTATTGATGTCAATCAGGGAATTTTGGATAGGAATTGGAATTATTGAAACTTTGCAAACTTGTGGTGGAGCTACAAGCACATTTTGGAACCGACGGTTACAATGCCCCGTCGTCCCTCCTAAAAATGAAAAGATTTTTCATTTTAATTGATTATTCTATTTTCGATTTTCGCCTTCATACGGGTTGCGATAGGCCCTTTTTCAAAATCTTGTAACCTTCATCACTCCAGAGATGAAGAAAAGAAACTTGGTAACTCAGTTCCCAGCTTGGAACTGTCAAACCGTTCATTCATGATTCCAATGTTTACCTTTCGACGCGAGGATGTTTATTTCTACGGAAATAAAAATCAAGCGTTTGCTTCACAATCCCGGCGATAAACTGTGCAAAATAACGTCCGACAATGAGCCATTTTACGAAGTGACAACAATGTTGATGATGATATTGGTTTTCACAGGTTATTGGACACTACCTCCTGTCAAAATTCATTCATAAAATCGGCTCGTAAAATAGACTATAGAAAGTACTCGGGTGTACACAGTTCCACGATTTCTCTACATGTATCGGTCTGGTTCCCATTGAACGGTTGGCGAATCTGCGGAGAGGAGTTCTTTCACTTGCGAAGGCGATTATGTACGTTCCCAGGTAAGAGCAATATTTCGGTAAACAAAGGCTTTGACTCTTCATTGACTTGCAATTTGATATTCTATTTTCAGCAACACAGCTTTATTTGGTGTCCGCGTCCGGACTATTGAATGGTGAGTACTCAATGAAATAACGACTGATCTGAAGAAGTATTCAATGACCAGTTTCGGTTTCAGAATCGACTATTGGATCGTTCACCGAATGAGACCTCCGATGGGATTTCTAGTGACGCCAGCTCATTCCGAGCTGGTCCCAATCGAGGATTTGCAATGGGAATTCCGCAGAGCACCTACACCACCTCCTGAAATTGGGTAGAGGGTGTCCGCTTCAACGGTATATCGGATGTTTACATCCATGAAATGTAACCTCTGGTCACGATGACCCGAGTAAAAGATTTTCATTAACTCTCGCTGTAATTTTCAGGAGACAATTGAAATAAAAAGTCATGATTGTTTTATAAGTTACGTGTAGGGGAATTTTGTTGGGACGTAGATTTGTTCTATTCCTACCGGTTTACACATCATTTGAAAGATAAAGTGCCTGTTTCACGTTCTATTCATTTCGACCGTGGCTGAATCTAGTCATTTTCTGGTTTAACTGCCGCTCGCGGGTCCGAAACGATCGCGGAGATTCAGCTTGTTCGTTAACATTTTAGCCTACGCGATGTGCGGCTCGATTACGCTCTGTTTTCGAATTAATATCGCGGAAATCCTTGCGGAAGTCCACTCGGATAAGCTAGTTTGAACCTAGACTTAAACTGATTCAACAGGAAATAACCATCTCCATACTGAGGAAGAATGCACACGGACCGTTCCTCTAATTTACCGGGACTAATCGCGACACGAATCACGGTTTCACTCGTCATTTTTGAAGGCAATTTCTACGCGATTTCACTGAAACGGATTTATACCGCGTCGCGTCGATCGTTAACTGAAAAATATTTCGAATCGGGTAGTCAGGAAATCACTCCCTAAAGTGCCCCACACAATGCATACGTTTGCGTGTGCGTGACAGTAGTTTGACACATTTCCCATGGGAAAACTGTCAAAAAAACGCAAACCTCGACGGAACGGACGCTATGTGTTCCAGGCTTAACCATAAAACGGTTCCAAGCTAATTTTCGTTAGGAGAACGAAACTAATGTTACCAAAACAGGGCTCTGTTTTCTCGTCCCCGGCGGGGGAGGAAAAATGAAAATTCATTATCACTTTTAGTTGGGCGCCAATTTGTAACCTGGTAGCTCAGGGATACAGGGTTTGGAATCTACAGGGTCGTTTTATCTATGATATTGCAGGGGGATGACGAAGGGCCCGAATCATCTACCCAGCATTCAATTCAACATGGCGTCCAATGTTTTTGTTTTGATTGCTTAATTCATGGAAAACATGCGCTGGAAACATCGACACTGCTTCGCTGCTACATATAATATCGTGCAAAGTGATAAGGAAAGAGAAACAATCATCAAAAACAACGATTTCGTTTGAAATGTGTAATTTCTGAAATAAGCACTAGCAACACACGAGCCACACACCCGAAAATCAGGAGCAAGTTAGGGTAAACCGACCAGAAAGTGGGTACCAAAACGCGCCGTACCAAAAATGATGTTGGGTGGAGCGGCGATGTACCGAGTTTGACAGCCGTGTCACCCCACTGTGATATTGGGCATGAACTTTCGGCCAGTAAGCAGAGGGGTACACGGATAAGAGCAGGAACACTGGAAAAGATGTCAAATGGAAAAATCGTAGGAATATACACTGAGTGGTGAAATAAACTTCCGCAAAGAGTAGGGGGGGGGGCAAAAAACACGACTTTTTTAAATAGCTCTAATTTGAAAAACTGCAAATTTCTGCAAAAAGTTTAAACGTTTTTATGCAGCCCTAAGCATGACGTTTAAGATGTACTATTAGAAATTGCGGCGACACGTGACGACACGAACCGCTTTTTAACTTAAAAATTACCAAAATTCCTAAGGTACAATATATGAAAATTTGAAAAGTTTTGTGACATATTAATTTTGCACCATATGTGCATTCAAACAGTCCAATAACATGCTTTCATATGCTGGGTAACATAAAACATATATTCCATTCTCAAAATATTATAATTTTACTTTTTTCGAATAATTCATTTTTCAATTTTATGACTTAGGCCACTTTGGCAGTGAAAATGTCATTGAAATACAAAAGCTGGTATGCTTTTAATTAAGAATCATAAAAATACAATACATTATCTTTGTTGTAAGGCGAAAAAAAGTTTAAAAAAATCAATTCCGTTTTTTGAGAGTTTTGGCCGCCCCTTTGTATGGAGCCCGACCAATGTGGGTTGTTGGATACTAGTTGACCGGCGAACTTCGGGGCCGGACGAGGGTCGGGCGGTCGTCGGAAGGTTGTTTGTAGGTGGTCGGATGTTGGGTGGTCGACGGTCTTCGGAGCCGGACGAGTGTCGGACGGTTGTTGGGCCGACGGGCTTCTGGGCCGGACGGATTTCAGACGGTTGTCTGACGAACTTTGGGGTCGGACGAGCGGGTGATCAATCCGCTCATCGCGGATATTGGCCAACCGATGTTGTTGGATAATTGGCTTGGGTCTGGTGAACAAGATGGCGTCTACCATATCACCAGTCGGAGAGTGTGAAACGATCACACAGAGTCATTTGCTGCGGTAGGCATTCATGCGCGGTAGAGTGGTCCGGAAACGGCGATTCAAGATTCCTGCCGAAGAAAGGCCACAAAAGAAAAAGGCCCGATTTCTGGACCTAACCACAACACATTAAACTCCTGTGACGTCCACTAACTCGGTTTTTAACAATCATACAATATTCTCACTCAAATTACCTTTTTCTTGTTTTTCCTTTTAAATACAGTAGTTGTGCACTCTTCAATGGTAGTTAGACTTAGGCTTTTAACTGTAACAATTTTACACATTAACATTTAACAAAATAGAATAGTTTTACTAACACACTAACCGTATTGATTTTATCCATTTTACCACATTTTGTTTTCCAATTTTACTAATCAGACTAATTAGCACTTTTTTACTAACTTGTACTAACAACCTAATTTTAAGAGACAAAACACAGATTAATAACTGTTCCACTAGGACAATAGTTTTTTTTTTAACCTCACATTTACTAAAACGTTACACACGCGCGCACTACAATTACGTACAAGAATTCAAGCAAAAGAGAGCATTTTCTTTTAACACCCATCTTTTTATACTCTCTGGTACTAAGATGTAACATAAAAATCTTCATCTTTAGTTTCTAGTTTTATTCCCCACCCTATTTGCATATTCTACGCTCGCTCCATCTGATTGCGAGTATGAAAGGGCTAAGTAATGTTTTGGCCCCGTTCGTTCAAACTGCTCGACTCTGTGAAACCACTCAAATCTGACAGTTCGATAGAATGAGTACCGTTCATAGATTATCGTTTGTGTTATTGTCAAAGGGCGTATTGATGTCAATCAGGGAATTTTGGATAGGAATTGGAATTATTGAAACTTTGCAAACTTGTGGTGGAGCTACAAGCACATTTTGGAACCGACGGTTACAATGCCCCGTCGTCCCTCCTAAAAATGAAAAGATTTTTCATTTTAATTGATTATTCTATTTTCGATTTTCGCCTTCATACGGGTTGCGATAGGCCCTTTTTCAAAATCTTGTAACCTTCATCACTCCAGAGATGAAGAAAAGAAACTTGGTAACTCAGTTCCCAGCTTGGAACTGTCAAACCGTTCATTCATGATTCCAATGTTTACCTTTCGACGCGAGGATGTTTATTTCTACGGAAATAAAAATCAAGCGTTTGCTTCACAATCCCGGCGATAAACTGTGCAAAATAACGTCCGACAATGAGCCATTTTACGAAGTGACAACAATGTTGATGATGATATTGGTTTTCACAGGTTATTGGACACTACCTCCTGTCAAAATTCATTCATAAAATCGGCTCGTAAAATAGACTATAGAAAGTACTCGGGTGTACACAGTTCCACGATTTCTCTACATGTATCGGTCTGGTTCCCATTGAACGGTTGGCGAATCTGCGGAGAGGAGTTCTTTCACTTGCGAAGGCGATTATGTACGTTCCCAGGTAAGAGCAATATTTCGGTAAACAAAGGCTTTGACTCTTCATTGACTTGCAATTTGATATTCTATTTTCAGCAACACAGCTTTATTTGGTGTCCGCGTCCGGACTATTGAATGGTGAGTACTCAATGAAATAACGACTGATCTGAAGAAGTATTCAATGACCAGTTTCGGTTTCAGAATCGACTATTGGATCGTTCACCGAATGAGACCTCCGATGGGATTTCTAGTGACGCCAGCTCATTCCGAGCTGGTCCCAATCGAGGATTTGCAATGGGAATTCCGCAGAGCACCTACACCACCTCCTGAAATTGGGTAGAGGGTGTCCGCTTCAACGGTATATCGGATGTTTACATCCATGAAATGTAACCTCTGGTCACGATGACCCGAGTAAAAGATTTTCATTAACTCTCGCTGTAATTTTCAGGAGACAATTGAAATAAAAAGTCATGATTGTTTTATAAGTTACGTGTAGGGGAATTTTGTTGGGACGTAGATTTGTTCTATTCCTACCGGTTTACACATCATTTGAAAGATAAAGTGCCTGTTTCACGTTCTATTCATTTCGACCGTGGCTGAATCTAGTCATTTTCTGGTTTAACTGCCGCTCGCGGGTCCGAAACGATCGCGGAGATTCAGCTTGTTCGTTAACATTTTAGCCTACGCGATGTGCGGCTCGATTACGCTCTGTTTTCGAATTAATATCGCGGAAATCCTTGCGGAAGTCCACTCGGATAAGCTAGTTTGAACCTAGACTTAAACTGATTCAACAGGAAATAACCATCTCCATACTGAGGAAGAATGCACACGGACCGTTCCTCTAATTTACCGGGACTAATCGCGACACGAATCACGGTTTCACTCGTCATTTTTGAAGGCAATTTCTACGCGATTTCACTGAAACGGATTTATACCGCGTCGCGTCGATCGTTAACTGAAAAATATTTCGAATCGGGTAGTCAGGAAATCACTCCCTAAAGTGCCCCACACAATGCATACGTTTGCGTGTGCGTGACAGTAGTTTGACACATTTCCCATGGGAAAACTGTCAAAAAAACGCAAACCTCGACGGAACGGACGCTATGTGTTCCAGGCTTAACCATAAAACGGTTCCAAGCTAATTTTCGTTAGGAGAACGAAACTAATGTTACCAAAACAGGGCTCTGTTTTCTCGTCCCCGGCGGGGGAGGAAAAATGAAAATTCATTATCACTTTTAGTTGGGCGCCAATTTGTAACCTGGTAGCTCAGGGATACAGGGTTTGGAATCTACAGGGTCGTTTTATCTATGATATTGCAGGGGGATGACGAAGGGCCCGAATCATCTACCCAGCATTCAATTCAACATGGCGTCCAATGTTTTTGTTTTGATTGCTTAATTCATGGAAAACATGCGCTGGAAACATCGACACTGCTTCGCTGCTACATATAATATCGTGCAAAGTGATAAGGAAAGAGAAACAATCATCAAAAACAACGATTTCGTTTGAAATGTGTAATTTCTGAAATAAGCACTAGCAACACACGAGCCACACACCCGAAAATCAGGAGCAAGTTAGGGTAAACCGACCAGAAAGTGGGTACCAAAACGCGCCGTACCAAAAATGATGTTGGGTGGAGCGGCGATGTACCGAGTTTGACAGCCGTGTCACCCCACTGTGATATTGGGCATGAACTTTCGGCCAGTAAGCAGAGGGGTACACGGATAAGAGCAGGAACACTGGAAAAGATGTCAAATGGAAAAATCGTAGGAATATACACTGAGTGGTGAAATAAACTTCCGCAAAGAGTAGGGGGGGGGCGCTCGAAAGACAAAACTCCTTCCACTAGAGAATCACAAGGACGTCGAGGCTTGATGGTTCTTTTTCGAACCCGGGAAAACGAATCAAGGCAAAATAGTGGGATTGCTATTAACAAGGCTCAGCTCTTAAAAGAATGACCAGGAAAGCGAGTTTTCTTAACACTACATGTACATGTTTATTGTGACGTCACAGTTGAGGAGTTATACTTGCGGTTTAGCGGTCATTTCAGCAGTTTGATGCTGGACGGTTGTTGGATACTAGTTGACCGGCGAACTTCGGGGCCGGACGAGGGTCGGGCGGTCGTCGGAAGGTTGTTTGTAGGTGGTCGGATGTTGGGTGGTCGACGGTCTTCGGAGCCGGACGAGTGTCGGACGGTTGTTGGGCCGACGGGCTTCTGGGCCGGACGGATTTCAGACGGTTGTCTGACGAACTTTGGGGTCGGACGAGCGGGTGATCAATCCGCTCATCGCGGATATTGGCCAACCGATGTTGTTGGATAATTGGCTTGGGTCTGGTGAACAAGATGGCGTCTACCATATCACCAGTCGGAGAGTGTGAAACGATCACACAGAGTCATTTGCTGCGGTAGGCATTCATGCGCGGTAGAGTGGTCCGGAAACGGCGATTCAAGATTCCTGCCGAAGAAAGGCCACAAAAGAAAAAGGCCCGATTTCTGGACCTAACCACAACACATTAAACTCCTGTGACGTCCACTAACTCGGTTTTTAACAATCATACAATATTCTCACTCAAATTACCTTTTTCTTGTTTTTCTTTTTAAATACAGTAGTTGTGCACTCTTCAATGGTAGTTAGACTTAGGCTTTTAACTGTAACAATTTTACACATTAACATTTAACAAAATAGAATAGTTTTACTAACACACTAACCGTATTGATTTTATCCATTTTAACACATTTTGTTTTCCAATTTTACTAATCAGACTAATTAGCACTTTTTACTAACTTGTACTAACAACCTAATTTTAAGAGACAAAACACAGATTAATAACTGTTCCACTAGGACAATAGTTTTTTTTTTAACCTCACATTTACTAAAACGTTACACACGCGCGCACTACAATTACGTACAAGAATTCACAGCAAAAGAGAGCATTTTCTTTTAACCCTTTGGAGCCGAAGGGGTCAATATGACCCCGGCGATGAAACCGAGCATAACAAACGTGTTCCACACCAGCGCGGTTGCGGCAGCCTTGGCCAAAAAATCCGGCTTCAAAGGGTTAACACCCATCTTTTTATACTCTCTGGTACTAAGATGTAACATAAAAATCTTCATCTTTAGTTTCTAGTTTTATTCCCCACCCTATTTGCATATTCTACGCTCGCTCCATCTGATTGCGAGTATGAAAGGGCTAAGTAATGTTTTGGCCCCGTTCGTTCAAACTGCTCGACTCTGTGAAACCACTCAAATCTGACAGTTCGATAGAATGAGTACCGTTCATAGATTATCGTTTGTTTTATAGGTCACTGCATGAAATTCTCTCCTTCTCTTTCACTCTTACAGAAATTTTGTAAACAACAAGGCCAAGAAACGTCAAAATCTCATACAAAATCAAAACAGTGCAGTGCCCTATTGTCAAAGGGCGTATTGATGTCAATCAGGGAATTTTGGATAGGAATTGGAATTATAGTCCATTTTACGAGCCGATTTTATGAATGAATTTTGACAGAAGGTAGCGTCCAATAACCCGTGAAAACCAATATCATCATCAACATTGTTGTCACTTCGTAAAATGGCTCATTGAAACTTTGCAAACTTGTGGTGGAGCTACAAGCACATTTTGGAACCGACGGTTACACAAGATTGATTGCGTCGACGGAAAGATCGTGAGTACATATTCGACGAGAGAGGCACTAGCACCACTAGGTGGATTAATCTGTTTTTTTTTTTAATATCCTGGTTTTCCTCACCTTTTTTTCCTTTACTCTCCAGTGAGCTGGAAATACCAGGGGGCCAGCAAAAGGCAAAATCCCCGTAGCTCACAACAAAAACACGTTCCAAATTGTTTGTGCTGAAAACTGATGCGTTACACAATTTCTTACTGATTTATTTGCTATCTTCGCGTTGTCGTGTAATTTCAAACGATTGCACGCCAAAATTTTCGTAACCTTTTGCTAGTTTTACACGTTTTACTTAAGTAATAACTTATGGTAATGACTAATTCGCTGATGTCGTGCACTTCCCAGATCTGTCAGAGTGCCCAAAAGTGTCAATTTCCCAAACATGTCAAATTCATGTGGACTACGGCACATCTATTCGTGGTTGACGTCCGCGCTACCCCGCTGGGAAATACTTTATGTGTTGTGCTTGACAAGGTTATTCAAATCGTCTTAATCATCAGGCAATGCCCAAATACAAAAATGTCTTAAAATTCCACGGGGCACCCTCTAGGATCGTGCCTTTGGATGAGAAGAACATTCTGTGAAAGATTCAGCTAAATCGGGTAAAAACTGAGCTGGCGCAAATGAGTTGAAGGTTTGTATGGGATGTTCAGTCCAAATATATGGGAAATTGGATGACCTCCAGTCTCTGATACGGCACGCCGGTTTGGCGAGTTCGATTCGGCTCAGAATTGAAAGAATGGTAGTTGAGACCCTAAGGAACATCTTTGTAGAAGACCATATCATTATAAAATTTAATTTAGTTGCGGTTTCAGCTGACGAAAGCAGGATGAGGACATTTTCCCCCGTTTACTCTCGGTTGTTATATACAGCACGTGTTTGTCGGTCGAAGCTTGCGCGCCACATCATAGGCAGCTATGTATTTCTTCATTGTCCACGTGCGTGAGCAATGGAAATAATGAAGGACAACATAGCCGCCTATGATGCAGTGTACAGGTTTCGAACGGCAAACACGTGCTGCATGTAACAACCGAGAGTAAACGGGGGAAGATGTCCTCATCCTTCTTACGTTAGCTGAAACCGTAACTAAATTAAGTTTTAACATGGTATGGTCTTCTACCAAGTTGTTTCTTAGGGTCTCAACTACCATTCTTTCAATTCTGAGCCAAATTGAACTCGCCAAACCGGCGTGCCGTATCAGAGACTGGAGGCCATCCAATTTCCCATATATTTCGACTGAACATCCAATACAAACCTTCAACTCATTTGCGCCAGCTCAGTTTTTAACCGATTTAGCTGAATCTTTCACAGATTGTTCTTCTCATCCAAAGGCACGATTCTAGAGGGTGCCCCGTGAATTTTGAAAACTTTTTTTTCGTCTCATACAAATGTGGGCCGGTCTATCAGGCATATCCCATGTCATGGTCGTCATTATATACGCTCTCCTCATGACTGTCACACAAGACATAGCCAGCTATGTGCTGTCTAAGATTGATAGTAAATTCCCTCCATCAGCTAACCATTCACCGCCAAATAGACTAATTTTAGGGTCGCGTCTGGTGCCGAATAGAGAATTTAATTAAACATTGCCTCAGGGTCTTCGGGGATGGGATCTAAACGCGCTTTATAGCAAGTGATGAAGGCAATGTGCCACCAAACCGTGACGGCGGTCGTGAAGTTAATAAATTGTATTAATTTTCGCTATGCACTAGCTGACGATTAAAAGCAAACACTTTGGTTGCCCTCCTATTTGGTGTGTACAGACTGTTAGGTAGATAGGATAAATATAATTCAGAAATGATACCTATCCAGTAACCATTTTTCAGTTCTACAGAAAACATTTTTAAATAAATGTTTCTGAAAAATTAGTAAACATTTTCAATCAGGGAAAAATCAGGAGATACTTTCAACTTTCCTCTAAATGCGTTGAAAATATTGTTCCGTTATGTAATAAAAAATCAAAACACCAAAAAAAAAAAATGAAGAAATTCTTCCAATTAAAGTTAACTAATTTGATTGAATGTATAAAATAAAAGCCCCTGTTTGCAGGGCCGAGTGCAGGGCTAAACTCAAGACAATCTTATCTTCAATCAAGTGATATGATAGGTATAAAATCCTACGAATTTTATTCAACTCATACAAACCTAGAAGAACTGATAAACATGCAAATGAAAATTGATTTTCTTTCGAATAAAACACGATGGCTTGCAGATAAAATGGAATGCATCGATGCAGCCACCGAAAAAAAAAAACATTCGAGTTTGCGCTGCAGATCAATATTTTCCCGACCATGTCCATGCTGCAATATTCATTGCTGATTTCGCTGGACATCACGTTTCCCACCCATGCCGACCAAACAGCAGTATACAATGGACAGAAAATCTTACCTTCCTTGGTTATTATTGTTGGTTGGCCTGAGAAATACAGCAGCTGGGACTTATTCATGCAGAAATGAAAATACAATCGAAAGCGACGGTTGAATTTTCAACAAAATATTTTTTTTTAAAAGACACGGACACGTTTTGTACTTCCAGTGAGCTATTCGCTCTTTGAAGGAAGCACGACACTAGACAACGGACTAGCATGCAACGCCCAGTGGCACAGCCGAAAACTTTTACTGGCAGCTGCGGCGGGAATCGAACCCGCGCTCCTAGCACGATGCGACTAAATGCTTGGTGACACTAGCCGCACGACCACGAAGCACACATGCAGGGTAAATCCTATACATTGTGGACACAAAACGCTAGCTTGCGACGTAATCTTCTAGTGTGGACAAGGGCAACCCCATGGGTGCACCCTAATTTAAATAGGAGAATGTCGATGAGGTAGTGATCACTTATAAATCCTTTTTTTGTTAGTCAAGCGGCATTTTTGGTTAACTGCGTTTTGGCGTTTTCAAAATTACCATCTAAAATGGTGAATATGATTACTACCACTACCCTCGCGGTTCTCATTTTCAAAAACAAAAATCACTTTATATCACTTAACCCTTTATAAGGCCGAGAAAACTAGAAGAGTTATCATCGCATACTATTATGCATATGATTATATACATGATTACATGTACAAATCAATTTTTGTTTAAAAGAAACTCTCAAAAATCTAGGTGGCAATATAGTTGCCACTGCCCGTTTAGGCCAAAAACGCTGGTGGCAATATAGTTGCCACTGCCCGTTAACCCCAAAAACGAGCTTTTGAGGTGACAATATAGTTGCCACTGCCCGTTTAGGCCACCAGCGCTGGTGGCAATATTCTTGCCACTGCCCGTTCAGGGTACTTTTCTTCTTTTGACTTCGACAAAAAGCCGGAAAAGAGATTTTAGAGTGGATTGGGACTTAACCCATAATATAAACTGTGTAGTTCAGCTCATGTCAACACAGAATTTGATTATATCTTAAAATATTTACCAAATCTATAATTTTACAATAAGTTTGAGCTAATTTTCTTCACGCGGTCAAAATTAGCCATTTTTGAGACTTCAAATGGCTCCTAAATTGTTGTTAAAGCCGAGGGGCGATTCACTCATGTATTTTCGATGCAGCCTTGTGTATTGAAAATCGAATTGATGTATTTTTGGTGTATTGGCATGTATTTTTTGCATTATTACATTGTTTTGCATTTTTGTGAATAAAATAGAATTGACGTGTATTGATGCAATAATTGAGTATTTTCCGAATAAATGTGTATTTTTAAATTGATTTTCACATTTTGCATTTGATAATTCTGGAGCAACATTTGAAAAGGGCCCAAGAGGTCTTGTGTCTTTTTTCGAAAACGCTCCGTAGGGCATAACAGCAGCCCGCCCACGCAAATGAACACCGTTATCCGAAAGATCGATGTTTGCTCTATCTGATAACGGTCTTAGTTTTTGTGAATAAGCTGATGGGGTCTCAGGAGCGACGTGTGAAGTCATTGTTTACCAATGCTTGTATGCCCTTTTCAAATGTTGCTCCAGAATTGTGTTTGTAAATAAACTGAAATTCATCCAAGTTTTCGAATACTGCAAACACGAATTACAATATTTTCATTGTTTTGCCATATCGACCACCGTTCTCAGGCCAGACCAAAACTCCCACTACTTCGTGAGATCCAATCGAGGATCCAATAATATCCACAGACGATGGAAATCAAATTCTACTACAAGTAATTAGAACAGAAGCATGCAATAACGACAACAACCCTCCTCGATATTGGCACCGATTAGCACAATATTCGACGTTGGCACCCGTAGGCCCGTAGGTTTTGGACATGGTTTTGAAGGATCAACTTCGGAATCAAGAAAGGTTTTTTTCATGGCTAAGACCTAAGTTGGTAAATTTAATTTTGCGAGGTTTTTGCAAGGCAAAAAAGCTGGAAAAGTCGCTTTTGTGATTCCATCGGAACCTCCTTCTTGGATTGCTTGACGCCTAGCCCCTCTTGGAATGTTTCCAGGAGATATTTCGCGGATTGCTACAAAAGTTAATTTTGTGATTCGTATACGGGGTTTTCTTTCTGGGATTCTTTCAAGAGTTATTTCTCCGGTATCGCCAGTCTCGTCTCCAGTAGCTCTTTCTGGGATTCCTCCAAAATTTTATCTTGAGATTACTCCAAGATTCTTTCTGGAACATCGCCTAGAATGCATTCTGGGAATGAGCCATTTTACGAGACGTTTCGGATCAGCTGATCGCTCATTTCATGAATGAAAATTTGACAGAAGGTTGCGCCCAAGCCCGTGAGTGTTAATATCAATATCAACACTGTTGTCGTTTCGTAAAATAGACTATTCTTATGATTCTTTCGGAGTTTTTTTTTCATGAATGAACCCCTGAAGGTATCGCTGACGTAACTCTTGGAGGAATTCCCAAAAGGAACTCCTACACTCGCTGCCTGCTTGGACTGCCTGGAAGATTCCCGTTGCGAATTTTTAAAGCTATGCCTTCAAATTTATATCTTGAGGAAAAGGATTTGGGGGAATATTTCAAAATTTCGACGAAAATTACTTAGTAGTCCGAAGAAACGCTCTGCGCAGGAAGTTTTCCATAAGACGAATATTTTAAGAAACTTCTTTGGGAAGAGCCTTAGCAGAAATTTTGCTTGGAGAAATCATCGGCGAAATTAATAGAGTTAATAAACTATAGAGGACGAATGTCGCTGCTGTTCCCTTTGTTCTCGTTCGGAAACATGTCGGGTATCTATCTGTCAAACTGCATACTTTTTCGCTTTGACACTTATAGCCCGGCCTATCTCCGCCAGCAAGAGATGTTTCGGCAGCGACGCCAGCGACATTCGTCCTCTATAGTTTATTAACTCTATTGCGAAATTACGCTCTAAATTACTCTGGAATCAATTAGCGTTGGAATTTCACAGGGAACAATATCCGTTAGAGTCTCCAGATAGTCATGTAGATAAGGCTTTGTAACGCCAATCTGGAGACGGCTGATTCGATTCCCGTAGCGGTCGGTAACAACTTACAAACTCTTCAATTAATAACTGTGGAAGTGCCCAAAGCACACTAAGTTGAAGAGACACAGGCCAAGTTCCAGTGGGAACGTAGGGCCACAAGCGATGCGCCGAAGCAATTGCTCTTAGGTGAATCCCGATAGACCTCTCCGCAGACATTCATCTTGTTTGTAGCATTCTTGGGAGTGATTCTTCTCTTATATCATCCGGGAAATAGGTTAACTCTTTCTCCAACATCATAATCAGCAATCTTTGCATAAGCTTCACAAAATGGTTTGGTTGCATCTTTTAATCCGCCACAAATGAACGTTCTCGATACATTGTACAGTATGCTCAAGACTGGCAAAAAAATCCGATGGAGTTTGTTTACTGAATGAGGCGGGAAGCTCCGGAAGTTTGGATCCTCTCCGAGATCCTCTCCAGCTTCAGGTATCCCATCCCGGTTTCTGCGAATATTGAAATCTACGCCATCTCACAAAATTATCGCATTGTCCCCGATTTTTTGTATTGGACAATTGAATGCTTCGTATTTGTGCATTTTAATCGAATTTGAACTTTTATTGTATTTTTCGTGTACTAGTGCATTTTTGCATTTTTATTTCGAATTGGTGCATTTTTTCGAATGTGGCGTATTTTTAAATCAATTTTGAATTTTTCGTGTATTGATGCATTTTTTTGTATTTTTTTCATTCGTGTATTTTCAATTCAGTAACGCACAGTGAATCAAAATTCAACCATCGCGCAACAATAATGACAATGTCGCAACCTGTATTTGTTGCGACAAACAAACCCATGCGACATAAGTTTGTCCCAACTTGAAAATAATGGGATTAACATCGTACACCACGAGTTTAGTGATTTTTAAGCCTTGCATTGCGATTTTCGAACGGTTACTCCGAGTCGGTAAACACTGCAACTCTGGTGAAGCTCTATCATCAAACAGTTTCGACTTTGGGTTAGTAATAATTGATTATTCACGAGTTGAAAAGTACGCAACAAATTCAGCTTCCGTTTTGTCTGCAACAAAAAAAATCGAGATCATGTCATTATCTGTTCCTAGTAGGGATAAAGAGTAATCGTCGCACCTTCTTTGTTGCTTGTTTTGCGCCTCTTTTGTCTGACAATTCTCTTCACTGGTAACGCAGTACAGTGAATCGCCCCTCGGTTAAAGCTTTGTTTAGTACCAAAAAAATACCAGGCGTTGTTAGTAGTCCCAATTTTGCGTAAACCAAAAAAAAAGTTCGAAATAAATTGTTATAAAACAGAAAAAAATACAAATAGTAGGTGGCAATATAGTTGCCACTGCCTTATAAAGGGTTAAAAACAGTCATGATCTCATAAAACATCAATTTAGGTTTTTTGGGTATTCAGTGTTAATGCCTTGACGTACCATTTTAAGCGTACCGTAAAACGGGGTAAGGACTGTTCATTAAAGAAAGTGGACACCTGTTTTTCAATAGAAAATATGTATTTTCGAACAAATTCATAAGTTTATTTTTTATAAATGACAATCAACATGCATGTGGCCGAATTTACGTGAGTTTGAACATTTACTTCGCTTTTCGGAAGAACGCTCGAACTTTCCTCTTGATACCTCCCATAAGATTCTGCACAACTTTCTCCGTAACTTTTCGTTGTACCGCAGACCAAATTTTTTGAAGCAATCAACAGAGCTTGCTTCTCTTCTATCTTTCTTGAGATGCCGCTTAATTATTGTCCGGTATCTTTCCACAGGACGCTGTTCAGAGAAGTTTTGTGGATTTTGCCATTTTTCGACAAAATCGACTTTTTCCGTTTTGAGCATCTCTAGTGTAGAAGAAGCGTAATAAGCGAATACTACACTGAACCAAATCTTCATCCTTCAATCGATTGAAAGGTGATACGCATCCGCCCCTTGACGAACATCATTCGTTTTCCAGATGATTTCCAACCGAATGCTCAAAAGTCGGATGACAACAACCCGAATGATGATCCTCCGCCTCCCAAAATCGAATGATTGATCCCGTGAAAACCGAGTGTTGCGTCATTCGTTATGTAGAGGAGGTTGATATGATAATTAGATGAAGAACGTTTGAATTTAGTATAGAAACCCGTTTGAATTTTGTATGAAAACCCATATTTGAAATTAATTTATTGTTTACGAGGGAATAAAATAGATAACTAACATAGTTTATAATTTTCCAGTAGTATTTATTAACCAGTTTTTAACATTGAATATACATACTTTCAATGAAAAACGAATTAGAGGGAAACCCGCTCGCGGCGTGCAGCAATAATGGATGCTTATGGCTGGGCTGGAAAAGAATAAACGACGCGGATGCCGCTGCTCCTAGGCACGGTCCCATTGATTTTTCGGAAGGCGGATGATGGCCGTTGAATGCATTCGTCATCTCTGCTCTCACTCCTCTGTCCGGCACAGCTTCGAGTTGAGTTTCCTGAAACGCAAATAAATCTTCAATCAAGGGCTGCTTTTTCATAAAAATCAAATTCCTTACCTTAAATATAAAATTTCTGCCGAGATTTCTGCTATCCCAAGTTGTACAGAACATGTCTGTTCCTTACAAATGGCGGAGAAATTATCGCGCACTCAGTCCACTACCGCTACCGAACCGCTGCCGAGTACTCGACCGTCAATCATACTCCAAACGCGGATGACGAATCATCTCGAAAGCGAATGACAATCGTAAAGGGGCGCAACCAAAATACTGTTCATCCATTCATGGGATGGTAGTCAGTTGCGCCTGTACGGGCTAGGTATCGAATGAAGCAGCACTCGAAAACTGAAGTATAAACGTAAGCATGAAGAATGATTTTGATTCGCTATTTCAGTGATAGCCCGAATAGAAATTGTAATGTAGAAAACATTAGCATACATCTATAAAACCTTAACATTTAATGCCCGAATAAAAATTTACATTAGCCTGACGTTAAATTTCGATGTATACATCAACATCAAGGTTTGATGTACTTCTGATGTTGAACATTAGAAAACATTACGATTCAGATGTGTTTATGCAAGGTAACATAATGTATACATCAGGAAATCAAACGTTTTTCTGATGTCAAGCAAATAATCCGAAACATCAAAATCTGACGTTTTCAAATGTTTTTTGATGTGCAAAAAACATAAAACTCTAACGATTTTCTTTTGTATGTTGATGTAAAATAACAATAGATTTGGACGTTTTCAGATGTTTCATGATGTGCAAAAACATTAGATTCAAACGTTTTGTTATGTATGTAGATGTAAAAAACATTAGAATTATACGTTATATTGATGCAAATTGAGACATCGGATTTAGATGTTTTCAGATGTTTTATGGTGTGCAAATACATTAGATTCAAACGTATTTCTGATGTATGTTGATGTAAAAAACATCAGATTCAGACGTTTCCTGATGTATGTTGACGTCAATTCTGACATTTGTTTTAGACGTTTTTAGATGTTTTATGATGTGTAAATACATTAGATTCAAACGTATTTCTGATGTATGTTGATGTAAAAAACATCAGATTCAGACGTTTCCTGATGTATGTTGACGTCAATTCTGACATTTGTTTTAGTCGTTTTTAGATGTTTTATGATGTGTAAATACATTAGATTCAAACGTATTTCTGATGTATGTTGATGTAAAAAACATCAGATTCAGACGTTTCCTGATGTATGTTGACGTCAATTCTGACATTAATTTAAAATGTTTTTAAATGTTTTATGATGTGCAAATAGATTAGATTCAAACGTATTTCTGATGTATGTTGATGAAAAAACATTAGATTCAGACGTTTTCTTACGTTCTTTGATGTACATTACCATTTGATACCAAGATGGATACTCATATTTGCAAAAAACAAACGTGTTCTAATGTTCTAGATTACATACCACAGTTATATGTATTGCGATTGATAGATATTGATAGATTGAAGTCATATTCTTAAATACTCGTTTTCCTTTCGATTGTCCGTCTCTAGGTCCGTCTAGAATGTCTTAGTAATGCATACATTTTGATCATAGCAGTAGCTCCCGTGCCCCATCAGTCAGTTAACTGACCTCAGCTTACCTAACATCATATGTGGCAACTCTTTAAGCGACATATTGGAACTAGTGCCGAGAACGCGAAGAGTCGTTAGACCACTGATGTAGGCGCCAAATCATGGGTGACGAATTTTACGGCGTGCTTGATCAAATTTGTAGCATTTTACACAATCTATTGGACAACAAAAGAAATTCGAATAGTTAATAACAACTTCTCATCAATACACCTATTGTCTACACCTCTAACTACATAGCACCTTACCTTACTTCCGACATGATAGATTGAAGTTATATTCTTAAATACTCGTTTTCCTTTCGATAGTCCGTCTAGAATGCCTTAGTAATGCATACATTTTGATCATAGCAGTAGCTCCCGTGCCCCATCAGTCAGTTAACTGACCTCAGCTTACCTAACATCATATGTGGCAACTCTTTAAGCGACATATTGGAACTAGTGCCGAGACCGCGAAGAGTCGTTAGACCACTGATGTAGGCGCCAAATCATGGGTGACGAATTTTACGGCTTGCTTGATCAAATTTGTAGCATTTTACACAATCTATTGGACAACAAAAGAAATTCGAATAGTTAATAACAACTTCTCATCAATACACCTATTGTCTACACCTCTAACTACATAGCACCTTACCTTACTTCCGACATGATAGATTGAAGTTATATTCTTAAATACTCGTTTTCCTTTCGATAGTCCGTCTAGAATGACTTAGTAATGCATACATTTTGATCATTGCAATAGCTCCCGTGCCCCATCAGTCAGTTAACTGACCTCAGCTTACCTAACATCATATGTGGCAACTCTTTAAGCGACATATTGGAACTAGTGCCGAGAACGCGAAGAGTCGTTAGACCACTGATGTAGGCGCCAAATCATGGGTGACGAATTTTACGGCGTGCTTGATCAAATTTGTAGCATTTTACACAATCTATTGGACAACTAAAGAAATTCGAATAGTTAATAACAACTTCTCATCAATACAATGGTTAGTTTTGGACACCTATGAAAGATGTACATATATGCTTATAGCTTTACGATCGCTCAGGCCAAGGTGTCTCGGGAATTTGGGTATTGTTAGTGGGAAGGTAGATTCCAAAGGATACGTTTGGTGAACGTTGAGGCGCACAAAATATTATTTGGTTGTGTTGAAACAGCTGCCTGCATAATTCATCTGATCTGTTTCTTCATATTGACCGCTGCAGAACTGGGTGGCCGAAAATCTGGAAAGGAAAACTGTATCAACATATTTCATTGAATAAGCTATTCGTGATACGCTTGCAATGGTTATACACCTTACCAGCTGAACTTGAACTGTTTAACGCTTGAACTGTTTAACGCTCAAAATGACAAAAATACTTGAATGCGATTTTTTGTACCAAAAGTTCTTTTGTTATGTGCAAATTATCAACATTCAAAATTCAGAAAACGTAAGTAAAATCTCGAACAAAGCGAAATCTAAATCATGCCTAACAATTAGAAGCGAATGAGCCCTGCTATTAGAGCATCTTTGGTGGAAAAACAAAATCTAATATAGGCCACATTTAGTAAGAAGCCCATATTTTCTCTAATCTTCAAAACTTAAAATATTTCTCAAGAAAGTATTTTCGGAATTTTATACATATTAGATATGCTCTATTCAAAGTTAGGGTAGAAATTTCTAATAGAAATGCCAAATGAAATTTTTGAAGAAACAAACTCAAATCATTTTCTTGAGAATATACTGGAGCAATCCCTAGGAGATTATTTGAAAACCGGTTTGGACTGTGACGTTTCTTGGGGGAAAGTCAAAACAGTTTCATTCTCCTTCATTCTCCTGCAATTCCCAGAGCAATCTCTGAAAAAAAAATCCTGGAGGAATCACTTAAGAGATCTCCGGAGGAATTCTTGGAGGAATCCCATGAAGAATTCCTGAAGAAACCGCAGATGGAATTCTTGAAGAAATCCTAAGAAATGTTCGTGGAGGAATCCCTTTAGCAGCTCCTGAAGTAATTCCTGCAGGCGTTTTTGAAGAAAGCCCAAGAGGAATTCCGGAATCAATTCCAAAGGGAATTCCTATAGGAGTCCATAAACAGTTCCTGGAGGAAGAACACGATTTATTCCTAGGGGAGTTCCTGAAAAAATCCAGGAGGAATTTCTGAAGGAAACCGGCACGTCCAAGTGGGTGAGTTCTTCGCGATCGGTGCGTTTTTCTTCTCCGTGCATGATTACAGTGTTCTTTCCGGTAAAGTGCAAACATCACCAGCTGATCGCAGGTAGATCTTACATCCCCACATGAGGATACGCTTACGGGCCTTCTCTGTCACAAGCAGGGCACACACATTCGTCTTCGGGCACCACAGCTTGCGGTCATCGTTGGTAACGGTTCAAACAACACCGGCGATGGAGATCGTTGCCGCGCAGCTTCATCTACTTGTCTACTCGGAACAGCGAAATTGGTGGCTGATTATTTAGTTCTGCTCATGAACAAACGACGCAGAATGATATTGTTGAACTTCGTGTGAGCTAGAAAATAAAATAAATGCACATCACAAAATCGTTCATGTTTTCCTAAGTAAATCACAATATTCGCATCGTAACTTACAGAAAAGCTCTCTGCATGCATATAGCCAAAACCACGTAATAATAATTCCAATCATTTCACTTAAGCATCCACTTAGATTATGAAGGTTCCACCGTCGCCCCTTTCACTTCGTCACAGCACAATATTGTAACGGAATCACGGAAATAATAAATACTGGATTGACTATGCACGACCGGTGGGCGGCGACGCGATCTCAACAACAGACGCCTTAAGTTTTGAAATCACCTTTTGATAGCTGGACAATCAATCAATCAGCTGCGCTCAGTACAAAATCCGACGAGGGGTGATTCATCCAATCTCTCCCATACAAACTTCAAATTGGCTTCTTTAACGGTGTTGAGATAATTCGATATTCTGAATCTGCATGTCAAACTGAGCCGAAATCCAAATTTTCATGAATTTTGGAGCCCGGGAACCTATTTAAAAATCAATTTGAAGTTTGTATGGGAGCGATTTGTCGAATCACCCCTCGTCGCAGTTTGTACTGGGCGGAGCTGTCAAACAGTTGCCCAGCTGTCAAAAGGTGATTTCAAAAAAATTCTTTGAAATAGATTTTAGGTACCAAAATAAGGTTCTAAAAATCTGAAAAAAATCATAGTGGCTCAGAAAAAGGTGCTCTTTCGTATAAAATCGAAAACACAATATATTTTTCAAAATTTAAAAACCCAATTGATTTTAAAATAGGTGCCCGGGCATCAAAACTAATGAAAATTTGGATTTCGGCCCATTTAGGCGTGCATATTCTGAATAGGGAATTATCTCAACACCACTTCCTTCACCTGATATAACTATTCACTAACAGGTTATCGTTAAGAATAAATAACAAATTACAAATTACTAAAGAATCCTACTGAAGATTAAAAAAAAAGCGACCGGAAATTTGACCAATGTAGCGACTTGCTGCCAGCCCTGCTGTGCATTTTTGCTTACCTCGCTTACCTTCGCCACAAGTACTCATCGATCTGATCCGTAGCTTCAGTTTTTCGCGCATAAGCTCCGATCCAAGCTGATCTGGATTCTCAGATCTGGATCATGTGCAGCGGTGTGCCCGGCAGTGGTTCCGAATCACGGGTCCTCCTGCATCAGCCGATTGAGATTGCTTGCTTCGCGCCGCAAAGCTTCGATCGCTTCGACGATTTTCCGTTTTGCCCCTCACTTTCCTCGTACGTTTCCGCTTCATCGAAAAATGTCTGAATGTGCTCCTGCAAACGGCTCAGTCGGCAGATACGCTGGTCGAATATTCACTCCCCGATCCGGCAGACATCGTTATTTTGTGTGCCTGCTGAATCACATTTTTCCAGGCATTTTTCCCGATTTCGTCCAAAGGATCCATTTCAACGGCAGAAGCACACTTTGGACGCACTGGTGGAGGTTGATTTTAGCCTTATTTTTCAATAATTAAACCGTTCCACAAAGATATTTCCACTATCCGGAGTTACAAAAACGCATAAAATCGAAACTATTTCACAATTCACGGCACCAGTCACGAAATTAACTCGAAAAAAAATAACTTTTCTCAAAAGCGCGTTTGCCTTCTGCTGTGGAGCGAAAACACTTTGTTTTTTTTTCAAAAAAAGCGGTTGGCAGATAAAAACTACACGGAGAACTGAAGGCCCACATTTTTTGGTTAAATTCCATGGCACTCAAAATGAATAACACTCACTGAAATTCGAAAACAGCTCGTATACTTTCAATTTTTTGTGGAATTTTAAATAATATTTTCAAGGTGCTCAGTAAACTCTTGCCAAGCTTGCCATGCCTAAATTATTGCAAAATATAGGCTTATGTGGATGCGCCTGCTGATTATAAATGTGTGTCTTACATCCGCCGATTTTGCGTAAGTGGCACGCATTTCTGTGTTAGGCATTTTATACGTTTGAGAAAAGTCATCTGTCGTTGCACATGCACGTGTTCATTAGTTTGACTTTTGAGCGGAGCCGTGTTATGTAGGTGATGAAGAAAACAAGTTTATTTTTAGTAAACACGGCACAGCTCAAACGTCAATTTAGTAAGCTCCATTTTGATGATTCAAGCAGATTCAAGCAGGCAACACTTGACATCAATATGAAATTTAATTCTAATGTAACGTTTTATTCTGGTGTCGTTAGATGTATTCTGATGTTTCACGTGAGCAATACTTGACATCAACATGATGTTTGATTCTAATGTAACATAACTTTCATCCGTCATTAGATGTATGCTGATGTTTCAAGCTAACAACACTTAACATCAAAATTAAAATTCATTCTAATGTAGCGCTTATTCTGATGTCATTAGATGTATTCTGATGTTTCAAATGAGCAGTGCTAGATATTAATATGACGTTTGATTCTAATGTAACATTACAGTCATCTATCGTTAGATGTTTTCTGATGTTCTAAGCGAGCAATACTTGACATCAATGTGATGTTTGATTCTGATGTTACATTACATTTATCTGTAATTAGATGTAGTCTGATGTTTAAAGAAAGCAACAGTTGAAATCGATATGACATTTGATTTTGATGCAACATTTGAAGATGTTGTCTTTGGATGTTATATGATGTTAAATTCAACATCAAATTGAAGTTTGATTTCAATGTTACATGTAAATCTATTGTATTACTGTGTACTTAGATGTTACATTGAAGTCTGAGTACATTAGGAGAACAATGATGTACATCAAATGTTAAGGTTTTATAGATGTATGCTGATGTTTTCTACATTACAATTTCTATTCGGGTGTATATCGTTGTTCTCCTAATGTACTCAGACTTCAATGTAACATCTAAGTACACAGTAATACATAAGATTTACATGTAACATTGAAGTCAAACTTCAATGTGATGTTGAATTTGACATCATATAACATCCAAAGACAAAATATTCAAATGTTACATCAAAATCAAATGTCGTATCGATTTCAACTGTTGCTCACTTGAAACATCAGACTACATCTAACGACAGACAAATGTAATGTAACATTAGAATCAAACATCATATTGATGTCGAGTGTTGCTCACTTGAAACATCAGAAAACATCTAACGACAGATGATTGTAATGTTACATTAGAATTAAATGTCATATTGTTGTCAACTGTTGCTCGCTTAAAACATCAGACTACATCTAACGACAGATGAATGTAATGTAACATTAGAATCAAACATCATATTGATGTCGAGTGTTGCTCACTTGAAACATCAGAAAACATCTAACGACAGATGATTGTAATGTTACATTAGAATTAAATGTCATATTGTTGTCAACTGTTGCTCGCTTAAAACATCAGACTACATCTAACGACAGATAAATGTAATGTAACATTAGAATCAAACATCATTTTGATGTCAAGTGTTCCGCACTTGAAACATCAGCATACATCTAACGACAGATGAAAGAATTTTACATTAGAATCATACATCACGTTGATGCCTCAATCATCAGAAAGGATTCAGCTGAGCTCACTAATTTGACGTTTGAGCGGTGCCGTGTTTAAAGAAAATGAACATGTTTCCATAGCCACGACGCCGCTCAAAAGTCACTTGTTTGACACACGTGCATTTGTGCAACGAAAGATAACTTTCCCCACACGTGTAAAATTCATAACACAGGAATGCATGATACCTACACAAAATCGGCCAAATTCCGTTGGACTTTATGTAAAACACAAATTTAAAATCAGCTCGTGCATCAACATAAGCCTGTATTTTGCAATAATTTAGGCATTGCAATAATGTTTAGTATACCGAAAAAACAAAAATTCCACAAAAATGTGAGCGAACGAGCTATTTATTTTAGAATTTATGTGCGAATGTTACTCATTTTTGAGTGCCATGGAATTTTGCTGAAAATATGTGACTTTAATTCTCCGTGCACCTTCAACCACCATGTTATTATTATTTTGAAAAACAAAATGAAAAGCAGTGTTTTCGCGTCGGAAAAATCGAAAAATATCGCGTTTCGTGGGTGAAAAAGTGTTTAATAGTGCCGCGAGGAACCGGTGAAACTACGCTGGATGGACCGGCCGCGTGCGCGAGTGAATAACGGAGCAGATTATTTGAAGTGTGATGGTAAATTCGACGGGGAAATTTTTCTTTACTGTCTTTGGCTTGCTCCCGACTATATGCGATCCGGTCGTTTGCACCAGGACCGCTTGCCGGGCGATAGTAAACCCGATGTGCCAGATAGATTACCGGACCAAGCTAAGTATTTTATTTTTATTTCCAGGGAAATCCCGTCCCGCCGCAGTTTGCTGCCATTTTCAAGCGGCACCAGGCAGTGAAGCTGATTGCGGGATTCAGGCAGGACTGTGCAGTACGGAAGCACTTCGTTTACCTCCAGGGACTCGGTCAGGTAAGTGCATGGTGGGGTTCTACCTCGGTTCTACCTCAGGTGTGGTCACGATCGTATTATCGTGAAAAATAGTCAGCGTTTGTTCATTTATTGAAGTAGGGAGCAGGCAAATAGGTATAATTTGAAAGAAAAAAACGATCAGGCACCCTCTCCGGGTTATTACTATTTTTGGCTTTATTAGTAGGCAAAATTTCAGCTCGAGGCTGGTTCACCTCCAAAATTGATTCGAGTTTCATCTATTATATCTATTATATATATATATATATATATATATATATATATATATATATATATATATATATATATATATATATATATATATACTAGCTGTCCCGGCAAACGTCGTTCTGCCTGCCTACTGTGTTTTTTTTGAAATGCAGCTCCATAGGGACGTCCCCGGCCAAGTCATCTGTATGGGAGCCCCCCGTTCCAGAGACCGGAGACCTTCCCCGGCCCCCAAAATACACAAAATTTCACACCGATCGGTTCAGTAGTTTCCGAATGCATAGCGGTCAGACAGACAGACAGACAGACAGACAGACAGACAGACAGACAGACGGAAATCCATTTTTATATATATATATATATATATATATATATATATATATATATATATATATATATATATATATATATATATATATATATATATATATATATATATATATATATATATATATATATATATATATATATATATATATATATATATATATATATATATATATATAAACATCAATTTCTGTCTGTCTGACCCTTATGGATTCGAAAACTACTGGACCAATAATAGGCGTGAAAATTTGCAGCTTTTTTTGGACGGGGAAGGTTCTTTACCTACATGCTTTCAGACCCTACCCCCTCTGGAAAGGGGGGGCTCCCATACAAATGAAACGAAAATTTCTGGATAACTTGATAACCAATCAAGCAAATGAAACCAAATTTGGCATGTGAAAGTTTTAGAAAGTAAAAATTGTTTCTAAGGTTATGTGAGACCCCTCCCCTCTTTGGAAAGGGGGGCTCCCATACACATGAAACGGAAATTTCAGCATTACTTGAGAAAAAATCAAGCAAATGGAATCAAAGTTGGCATGCTGTGAGTTCAAAAAGTAAGGAATATTTTTACGCGCCGTAAGACCCTTCCCCCTTTTGGAAAGGGGGGCTCCCATATAAATGAACTGGAAATTTCTGCATAAATCGAAAAACAATCAACTAAATGGAACCAAATTTGACAAGTGTAAGTTTTATAAGGTGAGAAATGTTTCTATGGTGGTGGTGGTGGTTCCTTGGAAAGGGGGGCTCCCATACACATGAAATGGAAATTTCAGCATTACTTGAGATACTTTCTAGGTATTTCTACAGAAATTCTTCTAGGAATTTGTTAAGAAAGCTTTCCTGGGATTTCCTAAGAAATTCCTTATGAGATTGCTTCCGGAATTCCTCATCAGGTTTCTTCAGGAATTGGCTTCTTTAGCTGTGTTGAGATAATTCCATATTCTGAATCTACATGCCAAACTGAGCCGAAATCCAAATTTTCATGAATTTTGGTGCCCGGGAAACTATTTAAAAATTAAGTTAAGTCTGATCACCCCTCGTTGCATTTTCTACTGGGCGGAGCTGTCAAACAGTTGCCCAGCTGTCAAAAGGTGATTTCGAATAATGTCTTAGAAATTGATTTTAGGTATCGAAATAAAGTTCTAAAAATCTGAATAAAATCATAGTGACTCAGAAAAAGGTGATCTTTTGTATAAAATCAAAAAATAAATATTTTTTCAAAATTTAAAAACTTAATTCCTCAAGATTTTCCTCCAGGAATTTCTTCAGCAATACCTCAAGGGATTTACTCTGGAATTCTTTCAGTGATTCTATCAGGCATAACTTCATTGATTATTTTAAAAATTCCATCAAGGATTCCCCTAGGCCCTATACATATGTGTAAGTTAAAATTCACAAATAAAACGATACTTAAAAAAAATCTTTATACATAGGTTTCCTTCAGAAATTCCTCCTGGATTTTTTCAGGAACTCCCCTAGGAATAAATCGTGTTCTTCCTCCAGGAACTGTTTAGGGACTCTTATAGGAATTCCCTTTGGAATTGATTCCGGAATTCCTCTTGGGCTCTCTTCAAAAACGCCTGCAGGAATTTCTTCAGGAGCTGCTAAAGGGATTCCTCCACGAACATTTCTTAGGATTCCTTCAGGATTTCTTCAAGAATTCCATCTGCGGTTTCTTCAGGAATTCTTCATGGGATTCCTCCAAGAATTCCTCTGGAGATCTCTTAAGTGTTTCCTCCAGGATTTTTTTTTCAGAGATTGCTCTGGGAATTGCTGCAGGGATTCCTCTAAAAATCTCTTCAAAGATTCCTCTAGGAATTTTTCGAGGAAATGCTACAAGTAGGGGTAGGCGGGGCAATATGGACACCCGGGGCAGGATGGACACCCTCAATATTTTCAAATATGCGAACTCTTTTGAGTTTTTAATGAATGGAGAATATAATCCATTTATCTAAAACGTAGTTTCAGGAAAGAAACATTCGAAATTGAAATTATACTTGACTTTACACGAAAAAGTTGCGTCATCCGTTTTTTGTGCATGGAAATTATAATTTTCACACCATCTAAAACAAGATTTAGTGAGTAATTAATTACAGGTCGAATAAAACATGATATTTCTGGAATACATTCAATTAGTTTTGCTGTATTTACATGCTTAACATGTTTATATTTTATTTTGTTTTATATCAAAAATCTAGTTTGAAAATATCTTCTCCTACTGGGGCAGAATGGACACCAATAGGCGTCGTTCATAAACCACGTAGACTTTTTGGGGGGAGGGGGGGGGGTCTGGCCAAAGTCTACGCTCCATACAAATTTCAAAATTTTTGTATGAACAAAAGTCTACGAGGGGGGAGGGGGGTCTGAGAAGGCCAAATTTTGGTCTACGTGGTTTATGAACAGCCCATACAATGTGAGAGACACAGCGAGGAAAAAATATAAGGTACACCGGGGCAAGTTGAAACGGGTGGGGCAAGATGAAACACGAAGTTTTGAAATAGATTTCAATACAATTTGGAAATTTGTCCTTTGCTAAAAGATTGTTTGAATCAAAAACTATGTGTTATGGCAATCAAACTGTTTATCATCATTAGAAAACATCATGTTAACCCGCTGTTTCATCTTGCCCCACCCGTTTCAACTTGCCCCGGTGTACCTTAACCTAAATCACAAACCAACCACATTTGTCGATTTCAGTATATTTTCGGTTAAAAGTTCACTATAGTAGACATAGGGTGAAACAAATTGGTCAAAAAAACGACAATAGTGAAAAATAGTTGTACATGCCGACAAAAACAAAGCTTTATCCAAAACAGTCTGAATTTAAATTAACTGAACAAAAATGAACTACTTTGGCGTATTATTCATCCATAGTAGTTGTTTTGTAATGAAATAACTTTACAGGTGTAAATAATGTACGAAATTTGTAAAAGTCTCATGGTGTCCATACTGCCCCGTATGTTTCAAGACGGTCATGAAATAGTAACATTTTTCAAAACATTTTTTGATGTCGATAAATCATTTTTTTCGTTTATGCTCGTGTGCAATAGCTGCTAAATAGACTTAAAAAGGACACATGTATCAAAAATTTAAACTTTTATGACATCTTGCCAGATAAAGCTGGCAAAAACCTTGGGGTGTCCATACTGCCCCGCCTCCCCCTATTCCTCTAAGAATTCCTCCACGAACTCTTCTAAGGATTCCTTCTGGATATCTCCAAGAATGCCATATGTGATTTCTTCAGGAATAGCTATTTAACATTCTTCTAGTATATCCTCCAGGAGTTCCTACAGAAATTATATCAGGAACTTTCTCCAGGCATTCCTCGAGGAATTCTTCCTGACATTTTTCCAGGAATTTCGCCTGAGATTCGTCCAGAAATTACTTCAGGAATTCCTCCAAAAATTCCACCAGGAATTCCAGCATTCCTCCATGGATTTTTCCAGAGATTACTACAGGAGTTCATTAGGAACTTCTTTTGGAATTCCCCCAGGAATTCCTCCAAAGATTTTTTCAGGAAATATTTCGGGGATTCCTCCGAGAATTCCACCAGGAATTCTCCTGGGCATTCTTTCAGGCATTTATCCAGACATTCTTCCAGGAATTCTTGCAGATGTTCCTCAAAGAATTCTTTCAGCGATTCCTTCAAAAATTCCTCCAGCTATTTCTCCAGGAATTGCTTCAGAGACTCTTCCACGAATTCCCCCAGGAGTTCTTCCAGGAGTCCAGGAATTTATTCAGGAAATCCGTCAGGGATTCCTTAAGAAATTCTTCCAGGATTTTCTCTACCAATACCTTCTAGAATTTTTCAAGGATTCCTCCAGGCATTCCTCTAGGAATTCTTCCAGATTTTCCTCCAGGAATTGATGCAGGGATTCCTCCAGAAATTCCCTTAAGAATTCATCCAGGAGCTGCTTCATGGATTCCTCCAGGAATTTCTCCAAGGATTCCCCCAGGGATTTCTCCAGGAATTCTCTCGAGGTGTTCTCCAGTAATTCCTTCAGAAATTCCTCAAGAAACTCAAGGGAATTACTTCAGGGATTTCTCCAGAGATTTCCCAAGGGATTCCTTTAGGAAATCCTTCAAAGATTCGTCCAGGAATTCTTCCAAAGATTCTTCCAGGAAATCATCCTGAAATTTCTCAAGCGATTATTTCAGAATTTTCTCCAGGGATTCCTTCCAGACTTCTTCAGGAGATTTCTCCACGAATTCCTCCAGGGATTCCTTAATGAGTTCTTCCAGGGATTGCTCCAAGAATTCATCCGAGAATTTCTCCAGGAATTTGTCCAGAAGTTCCTCCAGGCATTCGTCCAGGATTCTCTCTAAAGATTTTTCCAGGAATTGCTTCAGGGATTTCTCCAGAAGTTCTTCCAAGGATTCTTTCAGAAATTCCTCTAGCATTTCCTCTAGTGATTCCTCCCAGAATTCATCCAGGAGTTTCTCCAGGTATACTTTGAGGAATTCATCCAGGGATTTCTCCGGGAATTCCTTTAGGGTTTCTTCAGAAATTCATCCATGCATTCCTGTAGGCTTTCTACCAGAGATTCATCCAGGAATTACTTCATAGATTTTTCCGGCAATGCTTCCAGTGAATTCTTTCAACGATTGCTCCAGGAATTCATGGAGAACGACTGACCTATCTTATTTCATGGTGACCCTTCCAAGTAAGCAAGAAGTTACAGCTGCATTGGCGATTAAAAATTGAGGTTATGTCGTGTAATTTTGAAAGTTTGAAAGGGAAATACCAGTTCCCCATCGATTTTTTCTACCCGGTTTTCACCAAAAAGATTATCTGAAACGACTCAAATATGCGACTGAATTGCGATTATACCAGGATAATTTTAATTTGATTCTATAATTGCTCATTTCCACTATAAATCTGCCTTCATTGGGTCCTTTAAAGGAATCCATGGAATAATTTCCCTAAATCGAAACTTTAAAATTAATTAAATTAAAATTAATTTATGTGGAGCGAACCTGGTGTGGTGGTATGAACACAAGACTATCACGCCGAGGATCTGGGATCGAATCCCATTCCCGACATACTCACATAATGTGGTTATGCGTGGTCCCGAGATGAACTAGCCTAGGGTTAAAAATCTCGTTAATACAGACAATGTGGAGCCTCGTAGCCGTGCGGTTAGGGTCACCAAGCTTCTAATCGCACCATGCTGTGGGGTGAGGGTTCGATTCCCGCTCCGGGAATTTTCTTGAGAATAGTTTCTTCTCCGTATCCACTGGTACATGCTCCGTGTGTCCCTTGTCTAGTGTTAATTTTCATTGAGTCTGTGCAGCCTTTGGCTGAAGACGGTGTCCGCGTCTTTATAAAATTAATTTAAAGTTTGTATGTACCTAAATATTTTTTTTTCTTCGGAACCCTTAAGGTGAGTATATCACCTTGGAATAGTGCATTACGGCGCGTAGTCCTTGCGCATTAAAATTTGATTAAAATTTAATCATGCTATTTTCCTAACAAATGTAGTCAGGCTCCTGTAGGAACAATCCAGAATCAAGATTTGATGTAGTGATTTTTTTTCGGTGTGTCTGTTGGTGTGTTTAGTGTTTGCTGATAATGAACATATTCTTTCGGGAGGATCCAGGTAGGTTTATTATATAATACAGGAACTATGGTAAGGTGTATAACCATTGCAAGCGTATCACGAATAGCTTATTCAATGAAATATGTTGATACAGTTTTCCTTTCCAGATTTTCGGCCACCCAGTTCTGCAGCGGTCAATATGAAGAAACAGATCAGATGAATTATGCAGGCAGCTGTTTCAACACAACCAAATAATATTTTGTGCGCCTCAACGTTCACCAAACGTATCCTTTGGAGTCTACCTTCCCACTAACAATACCCAAATTCCCGAGACACCTTGGCTTGAGCGATCGTAAAGCTATAAGCATATATGTACATCTTTCATAGGTGTCCAAAACTAACCATTGTATTGATGAGAAGTTGTTATTAACTATTCGAATTTCTTTTGTTGTCCAATAGATTGTGTAAAATGCTACAAATTTGATCAAGCACGCCGTAAAATTCGTCACCCATGATTTGGCGCCTACATCAGTGGTCTAACGACTCTTCGCGTTCTCGGCACTAGTTCCAATATGTCGCTTAAAGAGTTGCCACATATGATGTTAGGTAAGCTGAGGTCAGTTAACTGACTGATGGGGCACGGGAGCTATTGCAATGATCAAAATGTATGCATTACTAAGTCATTCTCTTGGTCATTCTAGACGGACTATCGAAAGGAAAACGAGTATTTAAGAATATAACTTCAATCTATCATGTCGGAAGTAAGGTAAGGTCCTATGTAGTTAGAGGTGTAGACAATAGGTGTATTGATGAGAAGTTGTTATTAACTATTCGAATTTCTTTTGTTGTCCAATAGATTGTGTAAAATGCTACAAATTTGATCAAGCACGCCGTAAAATTCGTCACCCATGATTTGGCGCCTACATCAGTGGTCTAACGACTCCTCGCGTTCTCGGCACTAGTTCCAATATGTCGCTTAAAGAGTTGCCACATATGATGTTAGGTAAGCTGAGGTCAGTTAACTGACTGATGGGGCACGGGAGCTACTGCTATGATCAAAATGTATGCATTACTAAGACATTCTAGACGGACCTAGAGACGGACAATCGAAAGGAAGACGAGTATTTAAGAATATGACTTCAATCTATCAATATCTATCAATCGCAATACATATAACTGTGGTATGTAATCTAGAACATTAGAACACGTTTGTTTTTTGCAAATATGAGTATCCATCTTGGTATCAAATGGTTATGTACATCAAAGAACGTAAGAAAACGTCTGCATCTAATGTTTTTTCATCAACATACATCAGAAATACGTTTGAATCTAATGTATTTACACATCATAAAACATCTAAAAACGACTAAAACAAATGTCAGAATTGACGTCAACATACATCAGGAAACGTCTGAATCTGATGTTTTTTACATCAACATACATCAGAAATACGTTTGAATCTAATGTATTTGCACACCATAAAACATCTGAAAACATCTAAATCCGATGTCTCAACTTGCATCAATATAACGTATAATTCTAATGTTTTTTACATCTACATACATAACAAAACGTTTGAATCTAATGTTTTTGCACATCATGAAACATCTGAAAACGTCCAAATCTATTGTTATTTTACATCAACATACAAAAGAAAATCGTTAGAGTTTTATGTTTTTTGCACATCAAAAAACATTTGAAAACGTCAGATTTTGATGTTTCGGATTATTTGCTTGACATCAGAAAAACGTTTGATTTCCTGATGTATACATTATGTTACCTTGCATAAACACATCTGAATCGTAATGTTTTCTAATGTTCAACATCAGAAGTACATCAAACCTTGATGTTGATGTATACATCGAAATTTAACGTCAGGCTAATGTAAATTTTTATTCGGGAGCGCATACGCTCGGTTTTGTCATATGGAAATAGAATTATTAATTTTAAACATGAGGCGGATGACGAAAAATACGAATGAAGGATGATGTTTGGGTTCAGTGTAGATCCGCCTAAAACAAAAGAGGATCCGTATGCTTTCGGTAGATAGGTAGAAGTCGTTTTTTGATGCATTCCTTTCTGTTGTTTTCACCGTTGATTGTTCCCGTTGTGAAATACGAGGAACTCTTCAAGCCACATGAACAATCGGCTTGCCACACCAAAAACTTTTTCCCAAGTTTTTCAGTTCTGATGTACCCTACATCATCCGGCACATCTGTCCCCTGCTTAGCGTTAAAAAATTGTGGTCCCGGAAGTGTATTAGTAAACCAATTCTCGAAACGACAACTTTTTGGAACACCATTTGTGCAGAATTAATCTGCTAGTCGCAAAGCTAATACGACGTATCGCTCGAAATTTCTTACTTTTTCCGTTTTCTTTGAATGTATTGCCGAAGTGAACAATGTTTTTACACACTGAGCAAAAATTCACATTTTTTTGTTTGGTTTTAACTCTAAACTATTGGTAAACAGATGTCCACTTTCTTTAATGAACAGTCCTTAACTTTGATAACACCACTAGCCATGATGGTCTCCCATAGCGGAAGGTCCGAAAGAGCTTGAAACTATTGAGAAATCATCATGTCTACAGGTCGTAAGCCCTGATAAAGTGTAGAACGTTTTGATGGCTGTGATCCCTGACCATCATGTCAAAAACCCAGGGATACCCAAGTGACCATACTGTTAGGGAGTAGGGGTTGCATGTGTGAGGCGCATATATTGACAGGCATGGCTATGAACCGTTAGGGCTGAGTAGGGTCGGGGAATGGATCTACGATTGCTGAATTATACTGAAAATGTCGTGATTCAGCAGTGGTGGCACCGCTTTCCGCTTTTGTTCGGCCTTGGTGGTTTGTGTGGGGTGGTGCGTGTCGGTGTGTGTGTGCTTTGTGCGTGCGGTGCATACGGCTTCAGCAGGGTGGTTACTTGGGTAGTGTGGGATAATTGGGTTTGGCACTGAGGGGGTCGTCGTTGATAAGGCCGACATCATTGAGTGCTCAGTGTTGGCGGTTGTATTGGTGACGATTTCTTCCGCCTTAAGATCTCATTTATACCACGCACAGACTTTTGGGAAGAGGGAGTACTTTGTAATGCAAGAGAGGGATTTTAACTCTGTGTTACAGGTTGGGCGAGGTCATGCAGATAGACTCAACCCAGGTGACCGTGCGGCTCGGACAGTGATGCATGAATGAGTACGGTGTGAGTGAGGTGCGCTGCCCTGTGGGTGCAGTTCAGTCCGGGTTGGAGTGGAAAGAGACCCTTCTCTACTCTAAGTCGGTTTCGGTTGTACGGGCGGGGTAGTGTTTGTCTTATTTGTGTCGTGTTGTGCGTGATTTGCGGCTCGAGCTGCGTGGTTACTTGGGAAGTATTGTGCTCTGTAATCTACATTTTAGTTTTAAGGAGAAGCTAAGGCTGGGCTGTGCCTCGGATTTGTTGGGCGCAGGTTAGGAGAGCTGGTGGCAGTTTGTGCTGGGGGGTTTGCTCGATTGGTTATTCACTGATGGTGGCCAGTCAATCGACTTGTTGGCACTGCCTGTCATTTGGTTCTTGGGTTTTGTGCTCTCGATGTTCGGGGCGTTGCTTCGTTGCATCTTCGATTTAATACTAATATTCCTTGTTTGATTTGATTGACTGTTTTTTACAGGCGTTTAACTCATTCTATTTCATAGATGACCAAATTTAAGGGTAATGGTTCAATAGGGTGTTAGCAATCAGAGTAGATTAGAACGATTTGGCGTCTACAATACACCAACACTCCAATACTTACACGCACACATGCACCTACAACTAGCAGTAAAAGACCAGTGGGCGGGACAATGGTGCTTACCCAACAGTTGTAGGTGGGGTGTTTGGCTTAGCTACATGACTTGGTCCGGCAAGCCCATAAACATCAATTGGTAGACGTATTGCCTAGTGAAAAGACAACGCAGATGGGCGAAAGTCAGAGGATGCGTTGATAATAGCAGAACAGCAGAATAGAAATTTTCTTAATATACCGCATTTAGTTCATTACTGGACTGCGAACTGCGACATTATAAGTGCGAAAACGTAAATAAAAGTGCGCGATTGCATCAAATCAGGTTGATGTCTTCGGCGCACTATTTCTTCAATCTATGGAGAACAACTGCTCTGAAGACACCGAGTTGATTTGATGCAATCGCGCACTTTTATTAGCGTTTTCGCACTCGTGAAAACTAGTGCGATAGTCCAGTGGTGAACTAAATGCGCTATATTTTTCCATGTAACAGTATTTTCCCTAGTTTTATATTTTTAAAACAAATACTGGGATATCAATTATCAATTGCAGTTGAAAGATCGAATAATTTTAAATATTTTGGGTTACTTAAATTATTCATATGAGCGATCACATTTTCAATTTGATAGTGCCCTTAAAAACACATAAAATATGAAAAAAAAATCACAGATTAAAATCTTAGGAGTATGAACATGATGAGAGAAACCGAGTGAAATATATTAGATTTTGATATCAAAATATGGATTTTTTTACATAATTCTACATATAAAAATAAGTTTGTGGAGTACTGAGTGAAAAACACAGTGAGCATCAGCATCAAAAAGCATTATTTTTGTAAAAAAAATATTTTTAACGATACATCAACATAATATCAACGATACATAACAATAATAATCAATGTTGCTGAACACTGATGAAACATGCGAAGGGCGATGAATATTGCTTCGCCATGTACATGTGAACTGCGAGTGAACAGGTTTGCCAACGCTTGAGCTTTGTTCGTCATCAACAAAGCGTCGTCGTCGCTCGTTACGACTGAAAAAAAAAACTTCATCGCCCGAAGACATGATTGCTTCGATGCGTGCTCTTCGCGAAGATCAGAAAACCATTCGCACGAGCAGCTTCGTGAACGGCACCCGCTGCACGGCATTCTAGCTAACATGGTACCCTGGTACCTGCTAAATAAAAATGGTCATATTTTTGCCATTTTATCGCCAATTCCAGCAATCTTGGGCTAATTCGATTCAAAAAATCACCTTCTACTGAGTGGGGGAGCCGGAGCGGTCACCGAGGATTGCGGAAAATCAGGATTTCGGCGTAGAATTTTAATGCCTGATGCCAGGTCTTTCCCAACCAGATTAGCCGCAACGCAACTGTCAAAATGCACTCGCAACGAAGAGGACGATTGAAGGAGTGAGCACCATGAACGAATGGAAGTCGCATGTGGTCTGCACAAATGATCAACTTACTTCCTCGTTCACTGCTCCCATTGACTTGCTAGAGTGTTCTTCGCGAAGCATAAATGAAAAAACGAATGCTTGTGAATAATGGATCGCGAAGATGCAAAAATGAATGCTCGCGAGGAAGATCCAACGCATTGCATGTTATTCATGGTGAGTTATCTAATTTTGGGTTGTATTTGAATGTTTTATGAACAAATTTTGAATTTTGATGGATCTACCGAGAATAAGCGGCCATTCATTGAAATAATAGTTAAAACGAAGTCGTACAGCAGGGTTGACAAATGACAAACAAAAATCAACAATTTTTATTGTTTGCCCAAAAAGGTTAATATAAACTCAGTTTTAATGAAAATTCGTTTAAGATGGACTTTTATATGTATAGTTTTGATCTACGTTTGCGTTTTTCTTAACTGATTGAGGGAATCATATTTATAAGATAAACTATACAGTGCCTGCCGCACCATCAAAGTTACCCGCATTATCAAAGATACTCCATTTTACTGTACCACGAAGTTTGAGCACACAACTTATTCACACACAAAGTTTCGTTTTAGACTGGAAAAGAAATGTCCAAGCGATTTGTGTTTTGAGGTGGTGTTTCTCTTGAGGAAACTAACCCCAGAAAACACTCTTATCTTTCGACTACAAACGTGCTTCAAATTACAGACCAGACAGAGTATAGTTTTTTTGCAATTTCTCATCGTAATAGGCTGTTTTACCTCACGCATATCTGACAGGAAAACGCCTACTTTCCCACACCAAATTAACAGTGCTGTAATGGTTCATTACAGCACTGATTTGCGTTGCGTAATGAACCATTACAGCACTGTTTTCAGTTTTGATCAACTTCTTGATGCTTTCTGGATGCAGTTTTGAAAAATTGTGACAACTGCACAGTACAACCTGCTATGATCAGATTTTCTTAAACATGGCTATGAGCATCAGTATGCAGTTTGATGAAAAAGTTTTGTTTGAAACTTCACTCAAGCGGTAATTTATGAACTTGCAAAAAACGTTGTACGCAACTCGGTGCAGAACTCGATTTTTACAGCACTCGTCGTAATTATCCAACTCGGCAAGCCTCGTTGGATAAATGTACGACTCGTGCTGTAAAAATCGTTATTCTGCACCTTGTTGCGTAAACTACTATTTCCCTGCCCAAGTGGACGACCAAAAGCTTGCGTTTACGACCTAGGTCAAAAAGGGACTCCATATGTACACATGGAAGGAAACAGAATGGTGTCGGACATAGTAGGTAGACTGCAATTCTTTTTCACTTTCCGCTCAGCCACAACCTATAGATGGTTATGATGATGGTACCTACGTGCATCTTAAAAGTTATGAGACGTTATTTATGTCGCATTGCAGAGCATATTTACATTACGCGGCATTATAGATAATGATGGAATATTTATACTACAAATAATATTCTAGCAATAAAGCACTCGAAATTTATCATATAGAGGATTTTTCAAAGATATTATTAGCTTTATTCACAGACAAACAGACGTTTCACTCTACTCACTATCAATCGTTTCCTTTTTTAACGGATTATTCAAATATTCTGTAGTTCGCAAATAGCTCGTTCATATCGCTCGCATCAATTTTGGTTCCTGTTTGACGTTTGCTCTCTACCGCCATCTACTCAGTGAGTTTGCGAACCACAGCCTAATTAGCATTGGGCGATTATGTTTTCGTGACGATGATTTTTATCGCATTTTGTTCCTAGTGATACGTCTGTTTATCTGTGCTTTAATCTTCAATGCGGCAAAACGTAACGTTGAAACGAAGTGTTGCGTTCAAACTTTTTTTCATGCTCTCACCTAAGATAGCCAATATAAGGTAACATTGTGGCGCTACTTTTGCTGGATATGACTTCCATGCAAAGAAATACCCACCCGCACTTTCCCCCGTCATATAACGAGAGCATAATCTGAAGCATTCATTCGTGGATCCGTTTGGATCTCCTTCTCCTTGAAGCGACGTTTACAAAGTAAAGTGTTTTTTATATGTAGGATCAGTATACGTTTCCTGTTTCCATTAGAGCCATACGCTGCTCCATGAACCAGCAGTTATGGTGCTATATCTTATGGCAGACGTGTCCTTTTTGTAATGATGCGGGGTTGCGGGTATAGCAAACTATGTGACAAGAAACAATAACGGAATGAGTTGTTTGCAATGTGAAATTACCAGTGAAAGTAGCTTGATATTGATAACAGTGCCAGGACGACTCAAACAAGACGCCAGTAGTTTTTCAATCTCACCTCGTCGGCTTAGTTCGATCATTTGAAAGTAGCTTTTTATCTGTACATTTGAATATAGGGTGCTGAACCACTTGAGCAGTGGCTGATATTTTGGACACATTTCCGCTATAACTCTGACAATTTCAATCCAACAGATTTCAATTTATACAAAGTATATTTTTCATGACCACAAATTATCGCACACCCTAAAAACTCGGCAATTGTTGCACACTCTGTGCTTTTCTTATGAGGTGTGCAACAATTGGCCATTTGCCCTACAGCCGAAAAGGGGAAAACACGTGTTTATTCAGCACGATCAGACCATACTGAGGGTGACGGGTTGGATTCCCGGTCGATCCAGGAATGGAAATTTCCTTCACTTTCTTGGGCATAAAGTATCCTGCCACACGATATACACATACAAAATGGTCATTGACAGAGGAAGCTCTGAGTGGATATCTGTGGAAATATGTATAGAACACCAAACTGAGAAGCAGGCTTTGTCCCAGTGGGGAAGTTACGTCAAGAGGAGAAGGAGATAAGAGGAGGTAGACTATTTATTATTCTATTAGTAATTATTCTTCATTTGGCGCCAATCAAGAGTAGATCAATTTGTTACAGTGAATGCATAAAATTACAGTGAATGAATAAACATCGTATTTATCAGCTTATTTTTTTTCCATTCGTTTATTTGGTTGGCTCAAATGTTTAATTAAAAACTCTACAGAGCCGAGTTCCTTAAAGAATAATTGGTTATTCTAGCACAGAATAGCAAATATTAGAAAAAAATAATCAATATCGTGATGTAGGGTAAACAGGTATAATATGCCCCCCCTAAGCAGAAATGGCGATACATCTAAAATTGGCGCCTTATTCCATCTATTGTCCACTGCAAATCGTTGTTTCTAAAGTCAGTGAAGTGTTGCATGAGAACTTTACCTCTGGAGGGGCGGCTATGAAAGCTTTGAAACGTTTTCCGAAAACGTTCCAAAATTTACCTTATCAAAACAAACGGGGCAATACGCCCCATCAAAAGAAAAACGTCCAGCCCCGTGATAAAACTGTACCAGGAGATAATTCTACCACATGCTTATCCTAGAAGGGCCTTTTAACAAGTGTTTAACTGCATAAAAGTTGCAATATAACATAAGCGAACAGAACTGGCTTCGTTTACAATGAAGCCAGCTTGCAAGAGGTAAATTATTACGCCAAAAGCCTCGATTTCAGACTTTTTGTTATTTTTATTGCTTTTCTATACCAATCAACTAACGGATCAGCTTGATGGCAATTAATCATCAATATTTAAGATTTCCAATCGATCCCGCATGCAAAAAGCGCTTGAATCGCTAGAAAATGAAGGGGGGCGTTTTGCCCCGGTGGGGCGTATTATACCCTTTTACCCTACGAGCGATTTTCTTCTTAGGGCTTGTGCCTGAGCTGGAGCCTGAAGCAGCATATTGGGCCCGCCGTTGATTCGCCTGTGGGTTCTTCATCGCCTCCTGAATCGCTATCGCTACCTCTTCTAACGTCTTCAGGCCTTCTTTCCTTCGTTTCTCCTTTTCGGCATCGCTGCTTGTCTCGATGCCGACTGGTTGTACCACTTCCTCTTCCAGTATCTCCGTTGGTAAATCTTCATAATCTTCATCTTCTTCTAGTACTTCAACCACTTCGCTCTCCGACGTTGTCCGCTCTGTCGATGCAGTTGCCAAACCAGAAACGATCCCAGCATATGAAGGGCTCCCTAAAGCTTCCGAATGCTTCTTCTCCTGACGGGTTTTCCGTTGGGGACAAGATTCCCGTCGATGTCCCATTCCTTGGCAATGGAAGCACGTGTCTCTTAGTCCCTCGTAGAATATGTTACCTTTACGACCGGCGACAACTATCGTTGATGGTATGCTTGTTTTTACGTCCATGTACACCCCCCGCACTCCGGTGTACATGTGATCGAGGCCCAAGTTTGCGGGGAACTTTTCACGTACCGTATATTCAATTTTGCCATAGTCTCCGAGTACCTTCGACAGTTTTGCATCATCCAGCTCTGGTGGCAGATCGAACACACGGACGTATCTCATGTTGGCACCCGCGATTGTCATACGCACCTCCATTTTCTTTCCACTTCCATACACAAATTGGCGTGGTTGCATATTCTTCTTCAATGACTCGACCATAGCCTCTTCCGACGAGAATTTGATAAATAACGACCTATCTTCCGCTGTTTTGTACATTGTCTCAATATGCAATAAATCAGTGTCCAACGTTTTCAAGAAGGTGGCTGTTTCAACCCATGACGGTCGGGGGCTGCCCGCGGGGAAGCGAAACTGGACAGTATTAACAGCCATTTCACTCATATCGATGAGCTGCTGTTTCTACAGCAAAGAATACCACCGATAACACAATTGTGACCGGCCGGGACCGAGAAGCAAGGCGCGCTTGTTAAATAGGTAACAAAGCAGCGCAAGAGACGATAAAAAAAAACCGAGCTACAAAGAGCACATTTGCCTACGTCTATTCCGGGCGACGGTAGCGATAGAACTCTATTTATCAGCTTAAAACAGACCCACAAAGTAGAACATTCAATGCAAACATTTATCAACACTTTTCTTCAAAGCGAGAGGGATTATGCTGACACAGTCCAATCGCCATTTAACTTACCGACTCGGTTGAGTCCATTTGGCTTCGTTAATAATTAAAGTGATAGACGGCTAGTATAATATACTCCTAGTGGATCTACATAATTAATATCACCTTTCATTACATCAGATTTATCTGTACAATAAACATATCGTTATGGAAAAGGAGCACAAACTACATATACCCCTTTATCTGACCATTTGCCTTTTTATACGTCGGTGTTTTGCTATGGTATTTTCGACTTTTAGTGGTATTGAAGATAATAACTGAGGAAAACAGACGTAAGACTTAGAACAAATCACACAATGATAAATAGTAAGGGTACTTACTAAACAGTTTAAACTGCTGCGTAAGCCATGATTTTCTGTTATTTGAAATGTTTCATGAAATTGTGAATGAAATAATCGAAGACTGCCTTGGTGATCGCGATGTTTAATCAGAATAAACTTCAATAAGCGGTTTACGCAGTTAAGTGAATCCCCCTAGAATGTTTTATCATTAAATATTGTAGTCGTGGTTGAAACCCGAAATTTCCCTACACCCGACAATCGATTTTTCTCAAAATCCCTACGTGAAACCTAACGTCGGACGTAGTGCGCTGGACAGCGGACCTGGCCCTCTATCCAGCGCACTGTGCTCGACGTTCGTCCGACACACGGTATAGGAGAAAAATCGATTTTCGCGTGTCAAAAATTCCGATTTTCAACTGCACGAACAATAGGATGCGTTATAGGGCACTGCATTGTTTTGATTTTGTATGGGATTTTGACGTTTCGTGGCCTTGTTGTTTACAAAATATCTGTAAGAATGAAACAGAAGGAGAGAATTTCTTGCAGTGCCCTATTCCATAGTACTTATAGATTTAAAGCTAGAACACCAGTTAACATTACCAACATCTGGTGAAAATGTTGCATTGTTGCACGTATGTTGCACGATTACGTGCAACAAGGCCTACAGATCCGAAGTAACTAAAAGTGCTGCTTCATGAAGTTCAGATAAAGTTCCAAATGGAACTTTCTGGCTGCCTAAGAAACTAACAATGAGTTTTACTCGAACTTCGCATATAAATTCCAGCGAGGCTCATTGTTAGCCTCTTTGATCAAGGTGCTTTCAAGTTGCTTAAGATGCTACTTTATACTTTGTTGGTACTTTCAAGTTATTTCATTTCAGTAACTTGATGTGCTAAAGAAATTTTTTGTCATTTTAGCAAAAACATATTCATAAAACTGCATGAAAACTGAGTTTTCGATATAAGGCTCGGAGTTTTTGAAATGTATTAGTAATTTTCACTAAATAACTATTAACCCACTATCTCGCTAGCTTGGTACGATCGAAATCTTTTGTATCAGAAAATATGCATGCTTGATTCCAAAGCAAATACTTTGAGTGATGTACATGCACAATACTGACGGCTGACAACAACGTGAGTCGTCCAATTCGAAGGCGCATCATCAGCGGAAGTCGGGTCTATAGGTATACTACTTACGGGCTTTAGGAGAAGCTGCAGTCTAAAAAGATTCACCCACGCACCAAATGCACCATATACAAAATGCTAATAAATCCGGTGGTCCTCTACGGACACGAGACATGGACCATGCTCGAGGAGGACCTGCGAGCACTCGGAGTTTTCGAGCGACGCGTGCTAAGGACGATCTTCGGCGGTGTACAGGAGAACGGTGTGTGGCGGAGAAGGATGAACCACGAGCTCGCTGCACTTTACGGCGAACCCAGCATCCAAAAGGTGACCAAAGCCGGAAGGATACGGTGGGCAGGGCATGTTACAAGAATGCCGGACAACAACCATGCAAAGTTGGTGTTCGCGACGGCACAAGAAGGCGTGGAGCGCAGAGAGCACGATGGGCGGATCAGGTGGAGCGTGACTTGACGAGCATCAGTCGTGACCGAGGATGGAGAGCGGCAGTCACGAACCGTGTGTTATTAGCTTAGCTTAGCTTAGACTGACTGCACACATCTATGGTTGCTATTCCGTGATTGACCCGAACCAATGACAGTTGCACAATGAATCAACTGAATAATTGACTGGGAGTGGTCAACATTCTCACTGTGCACGCTTCAGAGACTCTCTTTAACGGTACAATAACGGCGCCGGCCACGTCCTTGCAGTCAGGTTGGAAGAAGGAAGGAATATTAGTAACAACCTTTGTTAAGTGAAGGACCGCGTTTACCGCTGCGACTCCACCAAAGGCTGCAGGAAGGAGTGTTTGTTAGTAGGAAAGGTATCGTTGGGTCTGGATTCACTTTGATAAGTAATATGACCTTCATGCCATGCTGGTTGCCGCGATATTGTTTGCTTTACGCGGAAAACAAACAATCGACCACCCGCATCAGTTGGTCGCCTAATATTTACTGCTAACGACGCGACGAAATATGCAATCTAACACGCTATTATTCGCTTCACTCGGAAAGCAAACAATCGATCACCCACGTCAGGTGGTCACTTACTATTTATTACAATCGAACCGCGGAAGCTAGTCGCCAAATATTTAACTGCAAATGACACGACCGAACATGCAAGCTGATCATTATTGTTCACTTCATATGAGAAGCAAACAACTGATCACCCACGTCAGGTGATCGTTCAGCGTTGCTACAAAAGACGCGACACAACATAAAAAACTGACTAACTCTTGATCGCTTCACACGGGAAGCAAACAATCGATCACCCTCGTCGGGTGAATGCTACATGGCTCTAAAATATTAAAGTTATAGAATAATGAAAAAAGAATGCACATAAAAGAAAATAAAAAAGAACGAGCTCACCGGATAATCCTATTTAACTGGTTTTCTGTGTGTGCCACTGGCTCTCGAAATGCTGAGCCACTGAAAATCGCCAGATCTCTCGTCCCGTTGTCACACTATGAATCCGAAGGCGGAAAAAAATCGAAGCACCGAAAGCGAAACGCGCGCGATTCTGGCTCTCGAGCTGCTGAGCCACCACACACTAAAGAACGTCGGACCTCTTGCTATCAAACTATGTACAAATCCGAAGGCAGAAAAAAAATCGACTTACCGAAAGCGAAACGCGCGCGATTCTGGCTCTCGAGCTGCTGAGCCACCACACACTAAAGAACGCCGGACCTCTTGCTATCAAACTATGTACAAATCCGAAGGCAGAAAAAAAATCGACTTACCGAAAGCGAAACGCGCGCGATTCTGGCTCTCGAGCTGCTGAGCCACCACACACTGAAGAACGCCGGACCTCTCGCTATCACACTATGTACAAATCTCTCGAGCTGCTGAGCCACCACACACTAAAGAACGCCGGACCTCTCGCTATCACACTATGTACAAATCCGAAGGCGGAAAGAAATCGAAGCACCGAAAGCGAAACGCGCGCGATTCTGGCTCTCGAGCTGCTGAGCCACCACTCACTAAAGAACGCCGGACCTCTCGCTATCACACTATGTACAAATCCGAAGGCAGAAAAAAATCGACTTACCGAAAGCGAAACGCGCGCGATTCTGGCTCTCGAGCTGCTGAGCCACCACACACTAAAGAACGCCGGACCTCTTGCTATCACACTATGTACAAATCCGAAGGCGGAAAAAAATCGACTTACCGAAAGCGAAACGCGCGCGATTCTGGCTCTCGAGCTGCTGAGCCACCACACACTGAAGAACGCCGGACCTCTCGCTATCACACTATGTACAAATCCGAAGGCGGAAAAAATCGAAGCACCGAAAGCGAAACGCGCGCGATTCTGGCTCTCGAGCTGCTGAGCCACCACACACTAAAGAACGTCGGACCTCTTGCTATCAAACTATGTACAAATCCGAAGGCGGAAAAAAATCGACTTACCGAAAGCGAAACGCGCGCGATTCTGGCTCTCAAGCTGCTGAGCCACCACACACTAAAGAACGTCGGACCTCTCGCTATCACACTATGTACAAATCCGAAGGCAGAAAAAAAATCGACTTACCGAAAGCGAAACGCGCGCGATTCTGGCTCTCGAGCTGCTGAGCCACCACACACTGAAGAACGCCGGACCTCTCGCTATCACACTATGTACAAATCCGAAGGCGGAAAAAAATCGAAGCACCGAAAGCGAAACGCGCGCGATTCTGGCTCTCGAGCTGCTGAGCCACCACACACTGAAGAACGCCGGACCTCTCGCTATCACACTATGTACAAATCTCTCGAGCTGCTGAGCCACCACACACTAAAGAACGCCGGACCTCTCGCTATCACACTATGTACAAATCCGAAGGCGGAAAAAATCGAAGCACCGAAAGCGAAACGCGCGCGATTCTGGCTCTCGAGCTGCTGAGCCACCACACACTAAAGAACGTCGGACCTCTCGCTATCACACTATGTACAAATCCGAAGGCAGAAAAAAAATCGACTTACCGAAAGCGAAACGCGCGCGATTCTGGCTCTCGAGCTGCTGAGCCACCACACACTAAAGAACGTCGGACCTCTTGCTATCAAACTATGTACAAATCCGAAGGCGGAAAAAAATCGACTTACCGAAAGCGAAACGCGCGCGATTCAGGCTCTCGAGCTGCTGAGCCACCACACACTGAAGAACGCCGGACCTCTCGCTATCACACTATGTACAAATCTCTCGAGCTGCTGAGCCACCACACACTAAAGAACGCCGGACCTCTCGCTATCACACTATGTACAAATCCGAAGGCGGAAAAAATCGAAGCACCGAAAGCGAAACGCGCGCGATTCTGGCTCTCGAGCTGCTCTGTGGTCACGTGTGTTATGAAGAAATATTGTTGATTCAGTTTTATCTTGAATTTGATGTAATACTAAATGAAAGAATGAATGACATGCACAATAACGTTATTTGCATAAATGTACCAAAAATTCTAAAAGTTTGAAAGTCATTCAGGGATTCCATTAAGAATGTCTCCGAGGATTTACCCTGGAATTCCTCTACGAATTGCTTCAAAAATACCCAAGTAACCACAAGCATTATATCATAACATTAATTCAATCGTATTATAGTTTAGCTAATGCCAGATAACTTTTATTCTACATCTGTCAGGTAATGAGGCGTTTAATCTACATTATGAAAGCATTGAAGCATTATGGGATTTTGACAATTCGGTATAGTTCTATAGGGCCATTGTTTAATGCTTCATTGCATTACCATGTTAAAAGCTTTATGGCATACAATAATGCAAGCATTTATTACTTTATATATGCCTTTACTAAAGTTTCCATCATTGTAAACAGAAAAATACCCCTTAGTTCGGAAAAAAAACTAAAAACATTTTTATAAACAGAACCATTCAAAAGAAAGGAAAAAACAACCAACATTTTCATGGATTGCTGCGTAGCACTTAGATTATCATGTGTTATCATGTTGCTGTTTGAAAATTTATATTATTTATGGTGTTTTGGGTTTTTGTTGGGACATGAAAACAATCAGATGCTGAGGGAACAAAAATTATGTGGGGTATTGGTTTCCTTATTTAACATAGCACCCCGATTTCATAAAAAAAAGGATTAAAGCGCTGTTTGTATGGTTTCTTATTTATTGTATTGTTTGGTAGAAGTGAGCTCGTATGAAAACAAAAAGTACAGAATCAACACAGACGAATTTATATCTTTGCATTATCTTCGTTTGTGGAATCAATCGGTTCTGTAATTGCTTGTTTTCGAATATGATGAAATTGGGAGAGTAAGATAACTGAAGGCATTCAGACCCCAGCACAATTTTTTTAGAGCTGCTAAAAACACAACTCAATAAGACACGAGCTAAGTATACGTTACCTTATGTTGCACATTTTTTCAGGTGCAAAATACATGGTAATCGTAGCACACAGCGTTAGCGCGTCCGAGTTTCATCGTGGTCCAGTTTCAGCAGTCTAGGTTCAATTCCCGAAATACAATGAAAAAACATCAGGGTGAGAGCATCGGATCAGGTATGAGAAGATAAAAATAGATAGAAAAATGAAAAACATACTTTTTTTCTTTTTTGACATGATGCCTTAAGTATGCATTCCATACGATTTGATTGCATTAGCTATATGGTACAAGCATTTTATATGCTTTAGCAATCACCACAGTAAAGCTTGCGTTAAATCAACAATAGTAGCGCCACTTTCAACTTTAAACCTACTTTAATGGTAGGTATATAACAAAACAACTTTATATCGCATGTCATATAATACACTATAAAGCGAACTTAATGCTCTATATACAGCGTCATGGTTACTTGGGTATTCATTTACGAAGCTTTAGAAATTCCTCAGCAGGGTTCTTTCGGAAATTTAGAGATTCGTGACAAGTACTTGATAAAGCATGGAAGGTATTTAAAACGGTGGGTTCACTAAATCGAGGTTTACCTGTATTAAAACGTGTTTCAAAAGCATTTAGTTTTTTTTTGTTCGTATAAAACGTGTTTCGCAACCAACAGCAGTTTTAATGGAATCAGTTTTCAATTTCAATTTATCTCATTCATATTTGTTTATGATTTTAGTCAGGAACATCACGAGTGCATATTAGATTCCTTTAACGTGGAGTTTAACTTGCAATAAACATTGATTACACCAAACAACAATCCCATGGGAAATTGAAATCCAGCATTGCTACCACTATAGAAACGTTAGCCATTTCTTTTTTTCCATATCAGAACATTATTTGAAATCCAGCCAAGATTTGACTTTTCCCTGTTGCTATACACATGTTTATAAATTGATAATGTGGTGCATTGTGCAATGACAAATCCAATCAACCTTCCTCGTGTGAACATTTGGATTTACATCAACCACACAAGATAGACACCAACCGATGGACAGATGTCTTCATCATTCCATTTTTGTGATAGGATATACATTTTTCTCCTCCATTCAATTGAATGGTACTGGTTCTGATCACCATTCGAGCATAATCAAGAGTGCAGCATGCAGCCGTATGTAGTCGTCTAATTTGCTATACTGTATCAATCTTTTTTGCGTGCCCATTGCCCACCTACATTTTTTCATACAATATTTTAAAAATACTGAATATTTTAACTGGCTTTCTCAGTCTGCGGAAATTCAAAACGACTAGTTTTGTATTGCCCGACGTTTCGGCCTTGTGTATTTGACCTTTTTCAAGGGCCAAATACAAAAGGCCGAAACGTCTGGCAATACAAAACTAGTCGTTTTGAATATACCTAGACTGAGAAAGCCAGTTGAAATATTTAACAAATTTTAAGGCGAAATTCACGTCACGATTTAAAAATACTTTTAGACATTCTAAACTGATTAAATATTCAATCACACATTCAATCATTCATTCAGACATTCAGACATTTAGTTTGAGGAAAAATGCCAAAAGCCTTGGCTTACTCTAGTTTATATCATTGATACATCTAGAAATGAATCGCTGTTATTTACGGTCAGAAAGAATAAAGTTTTTTCACCTTCATTGTCCATTTGATTGTTGCCTCCTTGTTGGTAATCATCCCATGAGGCCAATCTTCGCTGTTTTTTAATAGTGGGAGACCTACCAACATTTAAACACGAACATGAAATTTAAGTTATTTAGTTATAAATTTCAGTTTCACATGCTATGTATATTGTAGCATTATATTTTTTTTTTTAAAAGAAATCTATCGACTAAGATATATTTTTCTTTGATCATTAATTCTTCATGCAAACTAGAGTGAATATTTGGGTAGGAGGTTCATCCACAGTGAGTGGTTAACTGACACTGCAGAAGATTACAAGTGGCAGTCGAAATACGCGTATATCTGTCAAAGGATGCTTATAGGCGGAATTAATAGGTACATAACTGATTACCTTCATTCGTAGAGGGTATTCTAGAGGGTTCGAATAGTCGGTGCAAGATGGGAGGTTTTCTTTTGAACACTTTCTATTTAAACTCAGATAAAGGAAGTTTAAAGGTTTGGTACCCAATAGAAAAAATAGTTAAAATTGAACCACTCTTAAACTGTTAGTACACAAGGTCAAATATTTGTGCAAAAAGGAACCAATGCTCATCTGTTTGACTATGTAGATCGAATTTTCATTAGTGTCAAACTGATGTTGTTTCTTGAGTTCTTTCCTTGTCAAATATTTGACCCTGTGTACTTCAAGCTTTAGATTGAGAATTTTTCACGTCTGTTAAGAAATAACTGAATAAGAAACTTTCAAATGTTTATGTAACTTCTATAGATAGTAGAGTAAACATAGATCCGTGTTGATGAATCCGTTGTATCCAAACGAACTGTCAAAATCTGTATCCAAACGAGCATGACGTCACGATTTGGACAACATCAATGGAGCGCATGACGTCATATTCAACCATCGCACTCTTGAAAATTACTACTTACACGCTTGAAACATTTTAGTCAGCGGTGTCCGCGGATCTATGTTTACTCTACTATCTATAGTAACTTCTTACCTAAGCCTTTTTAAAAGAACTATTTAGTGAAGTGCAACCGATCAGATTAGGCTTATGCCACCCATTTAGTGAAATTTTGGAAAATTTATGGTTAGTAGTGCCTACACTGCAAATTTTGTTTGCTGGTTTTCAGCAAACTTTGCTGATTTTTTTTGTGCTGATTTCATTCAGCAATACGAATTTACTGAAAATCAGCAATTATTTTTCAGCTTGCTGAATCTTCCAGCAATTTTGACAGTTGATCAGCAATGTTGTGCTGAAAATCAGCAAAAATTTTTCTGAAATTCAGTAATTTATTTTGCTGATTTTTTTTTGTGCTGGAAGCGTTTCAAAAAATTTGGTGTGTAATGAACAAGATAAGGTCAAGTGTTTTCTTGCTCCGCGTATTTTTGAATGCTACGCCGGAGAATAGGTGAACACGAAATACCCGAAATGCTTTTCGGATGAATTTCTGGATTAAGGATCAAGCATCGGTCTTCAAGTTTAAAACAAATAAAACCAGTTTTCAAGATTCAGCCACTGGACGTCACTGAAGCAGTGAAATCGCTTATCAAACGGATCTAACGACGGACCTTTCAAATTTGGTGAGAATGTTTCATGCTTCTTCTTTTACTTGTTCTATTTTTAATACCCTATATTGTTATATAACTACATATATGTTGAAAATTCGCTATTTTCAACATCCTTTCATCTATTGGAAGCTGCTTCAGTTCTGGGCTCTCTCTAAGTTGATGAAGGGATTTATAAATGCTTGCAAGGACTTGGCCAGGTGTGTGAAGCTGAGTCAGTCTAGGGCATTGTAGATAGTAGCGAAATCACCAATGTCCATGGATATATTCAACTTTGCAACTCCATCCAAGATTTGTGCAAGTATTCATGCTATGCTATGCTATGCTATGCTGTGTACTTCAAGCTTTAGATTATTTTTTTTTCTCAACCAAAATAAAAAAATAATAATGGGGCATCCACGGTGTGCCAAAAACCGTTATTAACAAATAAAAATGTCCACCCAAGTGGCACCCGGCATTCGAAAGATATACTATTCTAGTATCTCCTCTGAAAATTTGAAAATCTTTCATCGAGGGAAACTAAAGTTTTTGTGATTTGAAGATTTTGAGCCATTTCTATAGGATTTTCTTATATGAGTAAATATGCACGCACGGTGTGCCTGATACCACTATTAACAAACAAAAATGTACTCCAAACTCACACCCGGCATTCGAAAGATATACTATTCTAGTATCTCCTCCGAAAATTTGAAAATGTTTTATCGCGGGAAATCAAAGTTTTTTACTGTTTGAAGATTTCCCTATATTTTCATAGAATTAGCTCACATATGGGAATATTGGCATACGGCATAATAACACCGCAAAAAAAAAAAAATTAAAAAAAAAAATCGTATTATGAGATGAGAAAAAAAAAGAACAGGGTTTTGGAACCCTAGAAGTGTCATAGAGAAAGAATTTTCGAGAAAATATTGGACTTCACAGTTAAAGACCGAAGTTTGAATTGAGAACTTGGGGTGGTCAATTGATATACGCATTGAAGTTTCTATGGTCCCAGACCCCTATAATTATTTTTTTTCTCATCCCATGACGCGAACTAGCGTTGAACAGCGTCATGAGTTTCACAAATTCCAAAAGTACAATAAATATTCAAGCAACTTCTCTGAAAATTTGGCAACATTTTGTTTTATCTGTATTAACGAGATTTTTAGCCCTAGGCTAATTCAACTCGGGACCCACGCTTTACTTCCAGTGTTGCATTTGAACTGAACGCGAGCCAAAAATGAACTGAACGCGTTCAGTTTTTTGAACGTGAACGCAGTAAACATTGAACTTGCGTGTCAGAGCTTTTCACTGCTCAAGAACGCCCGTTCAGATCCCCATTCGGCTCAATGTTCTAATGCACTATTCTATCTATATGTAAAGCTAAATTATCGGTCCAGTCGTCCAGAGTTCCACAGAAATCAGACTTCTTGAAACATGGCCCTTTACTGTACCACATAATACCATATTAGTGATACGTACATTGCATTGTGGGATTGGAAAGGGAGCGGATCGAAACGTCCGGGGTGACAACGCCTCGGTCCTTATGACGCGCTTCTATACAAAAGCTTGGATGCGTCATTTGATGCGTCATCAAATCCTGTAAGCCTTCTCTCCTAGGACTTTGTGACGCATTTGCTTACACTCGTGGTTGCACAGAAAAATGCGCCGTACGACCTAGGACATTGTGGCATCGGGCATTAAGATTCTGCACCGAAATACGGATTATCCGCAATCCACACGGTGACCGGACCGGTTTCCCCTCACAATAGAAGATCAGATTCTGAATCCAATGAGGCCAAGATTGCTAAAATTGGCGAAAAAATGGCAGAAATATTACCATTTTAGTTTAGCGGGTACCAGGGTACCATCACAGAACAGATGTGTATCTTCGAACAAATTTGAAGTTTCGAGGTGGAAGTCATGAAATTGTCACTTGGAGAACTAGATTGAAATGAATATCCATGGGGAAATAAAAAAATCATCAAAGCAAGCTACGCCGTCTCCCTATGCTCGCTGTAGGCTAAAGCTTGACTTCCACCACCAGGTTCGCTAGTGTTCAGCCACCAAACGAGCAGTACTTTTCGTAACGAAGATTCACCCCCGTGGTACCATGTTAGCATGTTGGCTTTATACTGGTGCAGTTCTTGCTCAGTGTTCAAGGTGCGTTCAATTTCGAGCTCGCTCGCGTTCCAAATTTTGAACTGAACAATGTTCAAATCGTTTTGATCGCAGCGTGCCGAATTTGAACATGAACGCAAGTTGATCGCGTTCAAATGCAACACTGTTTACTTCCCTTCCGAAGAAAGAACTCAAATTTTGTGAGTTTGTCGGGAGTGGGATACGATCCCAGGTCTTCGGCGTGATAGTCAAGTGTTCTAACCATCACACCAGGTCCGCTCCACATTTGGCAATATTTCATTGAGAGGAGTGTCAATTACCGTAGTTTAATATTTCATAGTTCTACCTGCTACTCGAATACAAATAAAAATGTGGCACGTCGTGAGTGTTGATTACATAAACTTTCTAAGTGTTTGGCATATTTATGGCACAAATGTCCCAAATGGAGGATAACGTGCCTATGGAGCCGGCCTTCTGATGGTGAAACGAGAGTTAAACTGAATTAACAGCCCAATGTTTTGGTATTCCTAGGAAGCTTTGTCAATCGTTGGTATAATGCTTAAAATACTGAAGCTTTTAAAGTAAACCTAAATGCTAATCGTTTCACTACCCAGCTTTTATACGTCATGTTACTAACATGTCTTCCATGAATTTAGAAATTTTACATAAGAATGATCATCAGTAACAACAATTTTAAGCTTTCAATTCAATTTTATTGGAGATATGCTACCGCTTTATTTATAAACACGATAAAAACACTTACTGAGTTTTGTAATACATAGTATCGCAAAAAATGTGATGTATAATCAAAGTTTTAGATGAGTTACAAAATATATATTCATTGCGAGGTATGATTAACATGAGAAATTGAAATAATATTCTATGAAGTTACTACATTTTCAATACACTTTATCAAGATATGATATGTTATTTTCAAACCACTGTAATATGCGAGCGTTTCATTGAAATGTTGTCAAATTTTCAGAGAAGTTGTTTGAATGTTGTATCTTTGGAATGGTGTTTGTGAAACTTATTAATATGTATTTGTTTATGATTTGAAGAGCCAATGAAACATCCTATGACAATATTGCCATATATGAGCTTATTCTATGAAAATAAAAGAAAATCTTCAAACAGTAAAAACTTTGGTTTCCCTCGATAAAACATTTTCAAATTTTCGGAGGAGATACTAGAATACTATATCTTTCGAACGCCGGGTGTGAGTTTGGAGTACATTTTTATTTGTTAATAGTGGTATCAGGCACACCGTGCGTGCATATTTACTCCTACACACTAAGATCAGCTCGGTATTTTTCCCATCTTTTTACTGAGTTCTCAACAGCAGATTTAACTCGGTACGCTCGGTTATTTATTTTGCGGATATTCTGTAAATGAGTTACCGAGCTCAGCTCACAAACTGTCAAAAGTTACTGAAGCACGGTAAATATCGTTACTGGTGAACGGTAAATACGATTACCGAGTGTACCGAAATAAATCTGCTGTTGAAAACTCAGTAAAAAGATGGAAAAAATACTGAACTCAGTGAAAAAATTACTGAGCTGGAACATCTGAATCTTAGTGTGTATAAGAAAATCCTAGAGAAATGGCTCAAAATCTTCAAATCACAAAAACTTTAGTTTCCCTCGATGAAAGATTTTCAAATTTTCAGAGGAGATACTAGAATAGTATATCTTTCGAATGCCGGGTACCACTTGGGTGGACATTTTTATTTGTTAATAACGGTTTTTGGCACACCGTGGCATCATTAGTTCAGGGGTTCATATTAAAGGCACTTTTCGCTTTCCTTTGGGAAATTTATAATAAGGCTTTTGAAATTAAATGAATAAAAAACTCCTTTCAATGTTTTTAAATCCAAATGTCAGAATATTTACAAAATTCCCAAATGTTATTTCCAAACTTGTTAAATTCACATTGAGTAACGTGTGCAGAAGCTGTCATTGATAAGGGCCTCAAATGTCGCGTCGTGACATTTCAACTTTTTGTTTCTAAGTTTTGTTGTTTTTCATGTGCTGGCTTTCGTCATTTTGGGACTCGACCTAACCTCAAACAAACTTTTACCCATTATTGTACGTACACTGTCCGGTGTGGGGCGCAGTATCTGCCACTAGGGGGTTGCCCCCTAAAAACTTTAAAAACGGAAACCGGTAGGGTGCGGTGCGGGTTTGTTGTTGTGGAAACTGGATGGCAAAGAAAACGGAAGCATTGCGAAACTTTCTTCTTCGGATGGGCACTTTAAGCATTTTTTTTTTTTCAAATTGTTACATAAATAATTCTAAGTTTTTTTTTTCTTTGCGCCAGCAAACGGAGGTCGGTCAGCAAGTCCAACATTGTTGCTTTGTAGGGGCGGTATCTCCTGGGAGTGGTACATCAGGGTAGAATATTGCCTCGAGGCGTAACCAGAAGCTATTATGTGTTTACGCATTTTTTCGTTAGCCTGCAGCGTTGAGGTACAATCCTATACAAACGGAACACAATTTTGCAACGTACACCATGTTTTCGTGGTGGAAAAAGCTTGAACCTATGTTGACCTACGTTTTGGATGATTTATAACCAAACTTTAAGATGAGAAACTCCTAGCACATTCCTTTTGCACTGTATGTAATGATTAAATATTAAAAAATGGCTACTTCAAGTAAAATGTGACAATTTGAACTTGACCTTTGTAGTTCAGTCTTTAAAGCATTCTCTTTAGAAAGTTCACCATATACCTTGTATACAAAGAAAAAGGGCACAACACAACATCTTTAAGCAAACGTCATTATCAAAAATTAGGCTGAATTTATGATTGTCTTACAAGAGACGTCAAATTTTGACCCGCATGATATCAAATTTAACGAATCAAATAAGCCAGAAAAGGTTTACCTTTTAGGTGCTGGAAATTTGAGGCCAAGTACCAGCAGGCATTTTCCGCCCTAGCATGTCGTGAAATATCGGGGGCCTCCATCTACTTAACTATTCACAGTAGCAGTGCAGTGAAAGGAGGAGGAGGCGTGTGGTAGTTAGGAGATTGTTGCAATAGATATTTAAAAAAAAAGCCTTCTCAAATGTGGAAAAGTATCGAAGAAGATGATTAAGAAAGAACGAATGTAATATAATAGGGTTTTTAGAGCATTATTAAAAAAAAAAACTTCAACGCTTTAAATTACTCGAGTATTTTTGGTGCATTTTTTTTTTATTTTATAAGTATTTTTGGTTTTGTATTGAAAATTTATTAAAAATCTTTCAATTGAATTAAGGACGAATTTTTAAAGTATCTCACAAAATTTCGGAATTTTGAGAGAAATTCTTGGAACGATGGCCAATGCTGAAAATACAATATGAAGCTAAGTTAAGTTAAGAAAATACAAGTTTTCAGTACTTTTTCGTGCGGATTTCTACATATCGGAATCCATTAATGATCCATTCATGAAAATGACAGCATGATGTTATCAAGTATGAAATTAAATATATTATTTCTGTGATTTATTTATAGGTAGGTATTTTTGGACGGTTTTGTAGGAAGTCAAGGTTACCAGGCGCATATTCTTTATGTAGAAGTGATTTTTTGCGGATCGTAATCCGGGGTCAAATTGATCACTTTAACCGTTATGTGACCGGCAAACTTTTTGCTTTTTTCTACACCGTGTATTTTAAATGGGTGCTGGGTACCCGGGTACCCTGCCGGCCACATAAGGGTTAATACAACTTTTGCGAATAACGTTAGTGGCAATTCAAATATTGCCAAGAAAAATTGTAAAATCAGTACCCAACGGATCTCTATGAAATTATGTGACTAGATTTTGTTCAACAAATAAAAATAAAAACACTCTGTGGCGAAATTGATCGCATCGGTTAGAATTGAAAATTGCGTCGCTTATTTTTGCTCTTCTATACCCGAGTAAAGGGTCCCCCAAATCAAGGCGATTATCGCCCGCGACAGCGATTTTTCAGGCGAAGGTTCATTGAAGCCGAACCTTGCACTTTAAACAGAGCAATTGGGAAATATTGAACATCGAATCGCGCTGAAAATTGTATCGATTAATTATCACCAGTGAGCAATCAATCGTTAAAAATTTCAGCGCAAAACGTTGTTCGGTTTTTCCAATATGTGCTTTTGAAAATGCACTACAGGGCTTCAATGTTCACATACCTGAAAAATCGCTGTCGCCGGCGACAGTCGCGTCAGTTTGGGGGAGCATTAACGCGTAAAACTCTTACAACTATCGAATTTTACAATTAAAATGCAAAATTTAATTAAAAAAAAAAAAATTAATTATTACCCTTAAACGACTAACGGTAGGCAATTTTCTTTGAAAGTGTTTTCTATCACAACAAATGACTTACTTACCTTACCGGTCAGGCTAAGGCCGGGGTGGCCTCTGCTGTACATAGTAGCCGCCTCCATTCCACTCGGTCCATGGCTGTTTGTCTCCAGTTCCGCACTCTGCGTAGGGTCCGCAGATCGTCCTCCACTTGGTCGACCCACCTAGCTCGCTGCGCTCCACGTCTTCTTGTACCGGTCGGATGACTCTCGAGAACCATTTTAGTCGGGTTGCTATCCGACATCCTGATGACGTGACCCGCCCACCGTAGCCTCCCGATTTTCGCGGTATGGACGATGGTTGGTTCTCCCAGCAGCTGATGCAGCTCGTGGTTCATTCGCCTTCTCCAAGTCCCGTCTTCCATCTGCACTCCGCCGTAGATGGTACGCAACACCTTCCGTTCGAAAACTCCAACGGCGCGTTGGTCCTCTGCACGTAGGGTCCATGTTTCGTGCCCATAGAGGACGACCGGTCTAATCAGCGTTTTGTAGATGGTTAACTTCGTGTTACGGCGAACTTTGTTCGATCGTAGAGTTCTGCGGAGTCCAAAGTAAGCACGATTTCCTGCCACAATGCGCCTCTGAATTTCTCTGCTGGTGTCGTTGTCGTCGGTCACCAGTGAGCCCAAGTACACGAATTCTTCAACCGCCTCGATTTCATCACCGTCGATATGAATTCGGGGGGGCGGGCGCGTTGATTCCTCCCTGGAGCCCTTTGCCATCATGTACTTTGTCTTCGACACATTAATGACTAATCCGATTCGCCTGGCTTCACTCTTTAGTCGGATGTACGTTTCCGCCATCGTCTCAAATTTACGAGCAATAATATCAATATCATCGGCGAAACCAAGCAGCTAAACGGACTTCGTGAAAATCGTCCCACTCGTGTTTATCCCCGCTCTTCTTATTACACCCTCCAAAGCAATGTTGAACAGCAAGCACGAAAGACCATCACCTTGCCGTAACCTGCGAGATTCGAAGGGACTCGAGAGTGTCCCTGATACTCGAACTACGCACATCACTCGATCCATCGTCGCCTTGATCAACCGTATCAGTTTATCCGGGAATCCGTATTCGTGCATAATCTGCCATAGCTGTTCTCGATCGATTGTATCATACGCCGATTTGAAATCGATGAACAAGTGATGTGTGGGCACGTTGTATTCGCGGCATTTCTGCAACACCTGGCGGATGGCGAACATCTGGTCCGTTGTAGCGCGTTCACCCATAAATCCAGCCTGATATTGCCCCACGAACTCTCTTGCAATCGGTGATAGACGGCGGCATAAAATTTGAGAGAGTATCTTGTAGGCAGCGCTCAGTAGTGTGATCGTGCGGTAGTTCCCGCAATCCAACTTGTCGCCCTTTTTGTAGATACCTTCCATCCATTCCTCCGGTAATACTTCCTCCTCCCAAATCTTGGTAATGACCCAGTGTAGTGCTCTCACCAGTGCTTCTCCACCGTATTTTAGAAGCTCGCTTGGTAGTTGATCTGCTCCAGCGGCCTTGTTGTTTTTCAACCGGCCAACCTCCTCCTCAATCTCTTGAAGGTCAGGGGCCGGAAGTCTTTCGTCCTGTGCATATACTCCTAGATCTGTTACCACGCCACCTTCGGTACTTGCAACGTCGCCATTGAGGTGCTCATCGTAATGCTGCCGCCACCTCTCGACCACCTCACGCTCGCTCGTGAGAATATTCCCGTGATTATCTCGGCACATGTCGGCTTGTGGCACAAAGCCTCTGCGCGAGCGGTTCAGCTTCTCGTAGAACTTTCGTGTGTCCTTAGCGCGGTACAGCTCTTCCATCGCTTCGCGATCTCGTTCTTCCTGCTGGCGCTTCTTCATCCGGAAGACTGAGTTCTGCCTGTTCCGCGCCTGTTTGTAACGTGCCTCATTCGCTCTCGTACGGTGTTGCAGCATTCTCGCCCATGCTGCATTCTTCTCGTTTTTCAACTGTTCACATTCGCCGTCGTACCAGTCGTTTCTGTGATTCGGAGTCGCGAAGCCTAGTGCTGTAGCCGAGGTACTACCTATGGCGGATCGGATGTCCCTCCAGCCATCTTTAAGTGTAGCTGCGCCAAACTGCTCTTCCGTTGGTAGGGCCACTGCTAACTGCTGCGCGTAGTCTTGAGCCACTTCTACGTTACGAAGTTGCTCGATATTGAGCCGCGGCGTTCGACTTCGACGAGTGGTGATAACTGTCGAAAGTTTTGAGCGCATGCATACAGCGACTAAGTAGTGATCCGAATCTATATTCGCACTGCGGTATGTGCGGACGTTGGTTATATCTGAGAAGAATTTACCGTCGATTAGAACGTGGTCGATTTGGTTTTCTGTTTGTTGGTCGGGTGATCTCCAGGTGGCTTTGTGGATATCTTTGCGGGGGAAGAAGGTGCTTCGGACTACCATACCACGGGAGGCTGCAAAGTTTACGCATCGCTGGCCGTTATCATTCGATACGGCGTGCAGGCTGTTTCGCCCGATTACCGGTCTGTACATTTCCTCCCTTCCTACCTGCGCGTTCATGTCGCCGACAACGATTTTCACGTCACGCGGCGAGCAACCATCGTATGATCGTATGTTTGCTCTAACTGCGCGTAGAACGCTTCTTTCTCGTCATCGGGCCTCCCTTCGTGTGGGCAGTGGACGTTGATGATGCTGTAGTTGAAGAAACGGCCCTTAACTCTCAACATGCACATCCTTGCGTTGATCGGCTGCCACCCGATCACACGTTGTCGCATCTTGCCCAACACTATAAATCCTGTTCCCAGTTCATTAGTGGTGCCACAGCTTTGGTAGAAGGTAGCCGCTCGATGCCCGCTTTTCCACACTTTCTGTCCAGTCCAACAAAGTTCCTGCAACGCCACGATGTCGAAGTGGCGGGGATGTAGTTCGTCGTAGATTATCCTGTCACATCCTGTGAAACCTAGTGACTTTCAATTCCATGTTCCAAGTTTCCAATCGTAGTCCTTATTTCGTCGCTTGGGTCTTTGCCGATTGTATCGAGTCGTATTTTCTCCTATGTTATTCGCAATGGGGATTTTTACGGGTGGCTTATTGGGCCTACGCCAACACTCCTGTCTCGCCGGAGGGCCATCGTGCCAGTTCTGTTTAACGTCCCAACCAACACTGGGACAACCACGCTGATGGGGCTACCACCTTGGATCTAGCTGGGCGTGGTGCAGCGTTTCTTACTCAGCCGCTGGATGCCAGAACAGACGCTATTTGAGCCGCACCTCCTTGGTGAACAGACACTCGGATCGTACCTCCTCAATCTAGCTGAAGTCAGAAGGACAACAGTGCCCAGGCTGCACTACCAGCTAAGCACACAACTCTTAGCTGGCGGTTTTTATCATCGCTTGACCCGTGGAAGCATGAGGTAGGAACTTGTGAGGACCAGAGCTATATTGGACGCTCTCTTTATCGACTCACCGTTTTGCAAATGACTATTTCACCAAATAATAAACTTTTGTTAACCAATTCATGTTCGGAATAGCTACATAACTTCCCAACCAGGGCTCCACAAAAATGTTAAAAGAGAAATTTTACGGTAGGTCCTAGTGGCAATCGTTTGTTGCAAATTCTTAAAAAAAATAAGGCAAAACTAACTTTATTCTTAAAAATTAAAAGTCTACACTTATCATACAAGATCATTGCGACGCTTTAAAGTTCCTAGTATGGAATTACAATATAGTACCCGAATTATCAATTGACCCCGGTTTACGGGACGCTTAAAGGGGATTCCTGGCAGAATTTCCAATATAAAATAAACATATAGTAGAGAAAAAATCATTGTTAAATTTTCACGGAATTCACGGAGGAGCTTTTAAAAAGTCGATAAGTTTTATAGTTCGCTGCCAATCTAACAACAACAAAAATAACGATTTGTATAGTATCAACAGTAGTCAAGTTTCAATATAAGATACTCACGACGTATCCATTATATGTTTTCACTCTTGGTTGGTTTGAAATTATTTCGACCGCAATCAATTCACTCGTTTTCATGAGATGCTCCATGAAGATGGTAGGTACCGTTGTGTGGAGAAAAGTTGACCAGCGGCGTGAAGTTGATGACTATGAGATCCACGTCCTCCAATCGCTGCGTGATGCTATAATTCTATATTAAAGGAAGACCTTCCGACGTAAATCAGTTATGTAATGAGTGTTGCAGATTTAATGATAATTTTCGTGCCAATATGGATTGAGATTTTATATCAATAAAATAACAAATTTTCTAGATGTGTGTTGTTTTTAAATTTTTATTCATCTGTATTTTAACTTCCCATCCCGCTCTATCTTCAATGTAAGGTAAATGTCATCGACTATCTTCGAAGAAAAAAAAAAACAATTGATATTCATCGTGAATATCAATTAACATTTTCCGAAGATACACTTCTGTTCTCAAGTTATCTCTAATCAGATATATTAGAGCCTATTTAGATTGAAGGAAGAACACATTTAGTAATTTTTGTGTGGTACTGTAAATTTGACTTATTTTCCTCCATGTGCGTAAAAATTTCAATCCGGTATAACTTAATTCGCTGTGAGAAAATATTCCATTTTAAAACGTCGTATTAAGTATCAATATATTGTTGATAAACATTAGAAAATTCATTCAATTCGGTTCACTGGTTTCCGAGATATGACAGTTCAAAAATTAGTTGTCTAAATAATAGTGTTTTACCCGAACGGTTCCAACTTCGCGAACAATTGATCAATCGTGCCCAAATTTGTACCAATGATACACATATAATAGGTTGACAAACAAAATTTGAGATTTTTTGATTCACTCTATGAAAAGTTACAGCATGTTAATTTTTTTTGTGGGAGAAAAAAAGTTGCCTATCCCAAACATTTTGGCCATCCCCTGTAGTCGATGACATAGACCAATGGATGGATAATGGCCAATTTCACCCGAAATCACGGTATCCGGTTTCTCTTTTTTGCTGTTGCTTCATCAACTTTAGCGTTTGCGAGGGCAAGATCAACCGGCTTCGGAAGCCTAAATTTATTGATAGTGTCTACTGGATTCTTGGTAGGTACGTTAGCATCAATAAGACTTTGCAGCATTGTTACAGAAGCTTTTCTCTCCGACGACGGAAGAAAACGTTGGGTGCTTTTGTAGACCTTCATTTTAGGAATGTTTCGCATTGATGGTAATAAAATCATGTTCGTGTTATTTGCATACCAAGCCTAAAATTTATATCAAATTTGTTTTTGCTTTAGAATTGAGTTTATTGTGCAAGGCAGAAACTCTCGACTTTTCAATGTTTGTTGTGTTTAAGACACAAAGGGTTTTTTTTATTAGTATGTACATTACAATTATTAATTAAACTCTAACTTACTTTTTGATTTACAATATTTTATTATACTTTGACTTTAAATGCACTTAATTAAAAGTTAAAATAGATGGAATGATTTATGCAATTTGAAATGTCGACAATATACAGTGAATCCATCATTTATGAATAAGAAATGACCGCAGTTTCTGAATCACTCGTTTGAGTAACATGGTGATTCCTAAATAGTGTTCGCGAGGTCACTGAAATAAATAGCTATAGAATGAGTTAAAAATGTATGCACCCGGACCACGTCCGGGAAAACGAGAATTTCAAAATGCAGGAGAAGGAAATGAAAAAAAGCCCCCCTCCATTGCTAACTACCAGCAAAAAGCCTTTACGAAAAATATTATTGCAGCAGGCATCATCGTATCATTTCTCGGCTTGGGTTGTGCAAATGATGTTTACTGATGTTGTAAAGCTAACTATTCTTACATCAATCAAAAACATGCAGATTGCTTCCTACTGACGGAGCAACATTGCAATTTATTTTTGAGGTCGTTACTTTTTGTATTTGACTTTTTGCTTTCGGATGCAGCTAATATTATGCATGTATAGAATGTTTTAACTACGTCGGTGTTTTAACTGTCTTCATTTTTACTACTTTTTACCTAAAACTCAAAGTCATCATACAAGTGTTTTACTCAAACAAGAATTTGGTTTTTTGCTTTCTCTATAGCCGGACTCTGCTCATCTCTCATGAAAAGCAATAATTATATGTAGATTGAATTGATTGATAAATGTATATGACAGAATAATTATCGAAAAATTATTACTCATTATCTCCTGATTTAACATGCAGGGTATCGCTTCTTTTGCTATTATTGGTTCTTCAGACAACATTAATGAATTGTGACAGGACGAACGTTGTGATTAATCCTATTTTAGAAACAAGCAATTTTTCCCAATCAATGCTTTGTTGATGTGTATGGAACAAGTATGGACACAGGCATGATTTGTACAATGCAATTTGTATGTTGATTCCTGAGCCAGAAATTATGGACGTGGACACAAATCAGTTCGTCCACGCAAGGGTAGTGAAACTTTTTCTTTGAATCATATTAATTTAGCTTACCTTACCGGTCAAACTAAGGCCTGAATGTCATCTTCTGTACATAAAATTCGTCTCCATTCTATTACAGTCCATGACTGAGTGTCTCCAGTTCCGCACTCTGCGAAGGGTATGCAAATCGTCCTCCACTTGATCGACCCACTTGGCTCGCTGTACACCACGTCTTCTTGTACCGGTTGGATGACTCTCGAGAACCATTTTAGTCGGATTGCTGTCCGACATCCTGATGACGTGACCCGCGATGGTTGGTATTCTCAGCAGCTGATGCAGTTCGTGGTTCATTCGCCTTCTTCAAGTCCCGTCTTCCATCTGCACTCCGCCGTAGATGTTACGCAACACCTTCCGGTCGAAAACTCCAAGGGTGCGTTGGTCCTCTGCACTTAGAGTCCATGCTCTGTGCCCATAGATGACTACGGGTCTAATCAGCGTTTTGTAGATAGTTAACTTCGTGTGACTGCGAACTTTGTTCGATCGTAGTGTTCTGCGGAGTCCAAAGCAAGCTTGATTTCCTGCTAAAATGCGCCTCTGAATTTCTCTGTTGGTGTCTTTGTCGGCGGTCATCAGTGAGCCCAAGTACACGAATTCTTCAACCGCCTCGATTTCATCACCGTCGATGGAAATTTGGGATGGCGGGCGCGGTTATTCTTACCTGGAGCCCTTTGCCATCATTTACTTTGTCTTCGACACATTAATGACTAATTCGATTCGCCTGGCATAATTTTTAAGTCGGATGTACATTTCCGCCATCGTCTCAAATTTACGAGCTTCTTCTTCTTCTTTGTGGCTCTACTTTCCCACTGGAACTTGGCCTGTCTCGCTTCAACTTAGTGTTCTTTTGAGCACGTCCACATTTAATAATTGAAGGGCTTTTTTGCCGGTCATTGCATGAATTTGTATAGGCTAATTCGGATTACCTCCATTTAGGTTGTTTAGTGAATAAAATATTGCTATTTTCTATAGCCTAATCGATAGAGCTCATTTTTCTGGGTATAACGTGATTTTATTGGATTCCAATTGCTTTGTTTTGATGGTTAAAATAACAAAACAGTTTTAATTTTCGTGGATAGAATGACAGTTCAATCGATAAAATGACAGTTCCACCCGAACAAAAAAAAAAATCCCATACAAACTTTAAGTGCATTTTAAAAATAGTTCCCGCACTTAAAAAAATATGAAGTTTTGGATTTAGACTAATTTTTGGATGGAGAATCCGATTATAAAATAATCCCGATACCCCTAAAAAACCCAATTGTAGAGGCGCTTGGTGAGATAAGGGGGCGTCCATAAATGACGTAGCTTTTTTTAAGCGATTTTTAATACCCCCCTCCCCCCTCGTAGCATTTCGTCACAAATTCAGATACCCCCCTCTATAAATGACGTAGCTTGTTAAACAACCCCCCCCCCCTAAAAAAAATCGCTAAAAAGCAACAAAAAACTGAAACTTAGCTCTGATTTCAATTTTAACTTGTAGAATATTATGAAAAAAAAAACAACAATAGCGAGAAAACATTGCCGGCTGCTATGTTCAGATCGCCGACATCAAGACCATAGGTGCAATTAGTGGAGATTATCACCAAAGCTAATGACTCAATAAACCACACATCGTTCTGCTTGATGCAGAAGAGCAGGAAATTGATGATCCCAATACAGTTAAATACCATATTAGCCTAGGAGCCTCTGCTGAAGATATTAAGTTGAACAGTATAAAAAAATTAAATAATTAAATATATTAAGAATAACAAATTGGTTTCATTTGAATAAAATTCACCACGACATTCGAAGGACTCTGCAGGATTTTTTTTTCTGAAATGCTTTCAGCAGTTAATTTTGGAATTCCTCAAGGAGATTCTTTTGGGATTCCCATTTTTGAGAATGTCTCCCTTTTCAATTCCTCCAGCACTTCCTTCTGTGATTTCTCCTATAATTTTCTATGAGATTCCATTTAATTCCTTCTTCTTGTATTCCTTCAGGGATTCCTTCAGAGATCCCTCCAAGAATTGCTTCCAGAGTTCTTTCTTGGATTTCTCCAGGAGTTTTTTTTCTAAGGTTTTTTTTCTAAAAGTTTATCCATAGTTTCCTTCAGGAGTTCTTTCAAGGTTTTCTTCTTCTCTCTTACACCAGCAGTTTCTTCGGACATCTCTTCAGGGATTTAAACCAGAATTTCTTTTGAGATTCCACCAGAACTTCTTTCTGGGTTTCCTAAAGAAGTTCCTTTCGGGATCCCTCCACGAGTTCCTTCTTGGTTTCCTTCAGGAATTTACTCAGATATTCATTCCGAGATCCCTGCATGAAACCCCTTCGACATTTTTTCAAAACCCTCCCAGGAGTTTCTTATGGGATTGCTCCAGGAGTTCTTTTTCGGATTCCTTCAGGAATTCTTTCCTGGATTATTCTGGGATTCCTCGAGGACTTCCTTCTAGGATTTATCCAGGATTTTCCCGGGTCTACTCCAGGAACTTTTTCCGGCATCCCTCCATTCACTCCATCCAGGATTCCTCCAGGATATCTTAGAATTCCGCGAGGAATCCCTTTACGGATTCCTCCCATAATTCTTTCTGGAATTCCTCAATGATTTTCTTTCTTAAATTTCACCAGGAGTTATATTCAGATAATCTTATTCAAGTTTATTCAAGATTTCTCCGACAGATCCATCTAAAATTGCTCCAGGAACTCCTCACAGAATTTCATTTTAAATTTTCTCTATAGTTTTCTTTCAAGATTCCTCCAGGAGTGCCTTCTGAAAATCCTCTGGAAGTTCCTTCAGAGATTCCTTCTGAGTTTCCTCCAGATCCTTTAGCTGGGATTCCCAGTAGAAATTCTTGTGGAAATGTTATCCTTTTCCTGTTGAAGAAACCTATAAAGAATACCATGGGACATTCCTTACAAAGCTACTTGAGGAGCTCCTTAAGAAAATGCTGGAGGAAATCTTCGAGGGAGCCCTGTAGACACTATATAAGGAACTCCTGGAATAATAGCATTATGCCAAAAACAAACTATTGGTCGTGAGAAGCATTCAAGCGAAATTATTTTTTGTCTGTATTGTGTCATCATTCTTTACGCAGGATTTCAAAACCATTTTCTCAGATACAGTTATTGTTTCTGATAGCTGCATGTCTTATGAAATGAAGTCGGTATTTATTTCCATGATTTGCTGTTTACATTAATGTGAATAAAAAAAAATATATTCATTTATTGATTTACTGGATAATGATACGTAATGCAAGTAAAATATTATAAAAATTACGTAATTTACGTAATTTTTTTTTCAATAGGAAGAGATGAACCAGACTAGGGCTGAAAATCTTTTTAATAGAGTAATAATAATAATAATTTTCAACAGGATTAGTAGAAAGCTACGTATCATATCATAAACCCCTACCCCCCTATCGTCACACTTCGTCACAAAATTGCAAACACCCCCCTCCCCCCCAAAAAGCTACGTCATTTATGGACGACCCCTAAGAGGAAAATCGTTTGTTTACATAAAAAAGGTCAATTTTTTGTCGTCAAATTTTACTAATTTTTTGCTCTAGAAGTTGCTATTTTCCATTTGCAATGGCTTCCATTATCATCATTATTGATGCACACGCTAACAGATACCGGATTGGTCAGCTAACAAAAATCCGGAAGATCATCCGCCGGAGCAAGAGCTCCTCAAATTAATCACATAAATTGTTCGTAAGTACCTACCGGATCTAAGCGCATCTGAAAGAGAAAAAAAATGTCTTTCCAAAAAGCGCTTGTTTGTTTCTCTACGATGCGGAATTCGATACGAAAAAGTGAATAAAGTGCACTTTGCCTATGCTGCGCCATGGCACTTTTTGGCGGAGTCACGTTTTTCGTAGAGTTCTCATTCCTGTCGCCCGATGCGGAGGGTTAGCTTCCGTCAGATTTGCCTATATTGTGAGGCAAGGACAATGATACACTATGCCCAGGGAAGTCGAGAAAAGTTCCCGACCAGAGCGAGAATCGAACCCGCCGTCTCCGGATTGGCGATCTAAAGCCTTACCATTAGCCTTACCATTAGGCTATCAATATCATCAGCGAAACCAACTTCGTGAAAATCGTTCCACTCGTGTTTATTCCCGCTCTCCTCATTACACCCTCTAATGCAATGTTAAATAGCAAGCACGAAAGACCATCACCTTGCCGTAGCCCTCTGCGAGATTCGAAGGGACTCGAACTACGCACATCACTCGATCCATCGTCGTCTTGATCAATCGTATCAGTTTATCCGGGAGTCCGTATTCGTGCACAATCTACCATAGCAGTTCTCGATCGATTGTATCATACGCCGATTGGAAATCGATGAACAAGTAATGTGTGGGCACGTTGTATTCGTGGCATTTCCGTAACACCTGGAGGATGGCGAACATCTGATCCGTTGTAGCGCGTTCATTCAATCCTGCCTTATATTTCCCCACGAACTCTCTTGCAACCGGTGATAGACGGTGGTATAAAATTGGAGAGAGTATCTTGTAGACAGCGCTCAGTAGTGTGATTGCGCGATAGTTTCCGCAATCCAACTTGTCGCCCTTTTTGTAGATGAGACACACGATACCTTCCATCCATTCCTCCGGTAATACTTCCTTCTCCAAAATCTGGGTAATGATCCAGTGGAGTGCGCTCACCAATGCTTCTCCACCGATCTGCTCCAGCGGCTTTATGGTTTCTTTTTAACCGGCCAACCTTTTTCTCAATCTCTAGGATGTTAGGGGCTGGAAATATTTCATCCTATGCACGTACTCCTACATAGCAAATAATTTTGTAATATCCAAGCGCCTGATTTCTGGCGATGTATCCATTTTTGAACCTTATTTCACTCGGTTCCATCGTTTTCCATCATTCACCACACTCACCATGTACAAACTAATTGGCACCGGAAAGTGTGAACAAACCCCTTTCCAGCAGATACCTAGAAACAGTACCACATTTATCATTTATCATCTACCTTCTATCTCGGTTAAATAGTCGAGAGGCAAGAGATATGCCTCACACACAGATCGAAAAAAGAGTGTAAAATTCTGTGACATATGATGCACATGATTCGAGCGTGGACTATCACAGAAGTTTACATGACATATCATGTAAAAATCATAAAATATCATGTAAACTTCCATTATATGTCACGTAATTCAGCATGACTCTGTGTGTCTACATGACATATAACACAAATTTACATGATATATCATTTTTACCATCATAAAAGTAAGTTTACATGACAAAACTGAAGTTTACATGGCGTGTAAATCTCATTATTTTTATCTGTGCAATCAACAGATCAGTTTACGAATCCCTGCTTATATTTTACTTTACTAGCGATTGCTAGACCCATTTTCAAGCTGCGGCGGCTAATTTACTGCGCGGAAAGGATGTAATTTGTAGGGTGGCCAAAATGTTTGGGATAGGCAACTTTTTTTTCTCTCACAAAATAGTTCAACATGTAGGGTAAGTGTACCAATTATGGCACTACTTAAGGAAAACTATTTGTACAATAATAACGAAAAAACCAACGAATGTCATCAATATGTTAAAAGATAGCTAAGTTTCCATATTTTGCAGGAAAAATATAGAAACGGACCCAAAACTACTTTTAGTATGTATTACAGCGTGTGCCAATGATAGGAACCCTGTACCAGTTATGGCCACATTTTTTAACATCGGTTCCTTTTCGCACTATTTGCATGCATTCCTTATGGGATTAGCCATAATAGGTACACTATGGCGAAAAAGGGTGCAAGGAAGCCGAAATTTTAAGGAAAATGATTTATTTCTACCATAATTTGAGCAAAATGTTAAGTTTAAATGAGTGCAACCATCTTTTGTGAACGTGATCTGTTGTTCACAATTTTTTTTTGTTGATTTATATCGCCAGAGGGTGAAAACCAACTATGGCGAATAATCGGTACTATAGCCATAATTGGAGCACTTACCCTAGCTACTTTTAATAGAGTGAATCAAAAAGTCTTAAATTTTGACTATTTGTCAACCTATTATATGTGCATCATTGGACAAATTTGAGCACGATTGGTTGAACTTTCGCGAAGCTAGAACCGTTTTCGTAAAACACTATTTTTCAGACAGCTTATTTTTAAACTGTTATAGGGTGACAATGGGTATTATCGGCAGGTTTGTTCTCTTCGTCATGGGGGGTTTTTGTCAGCCAAATTGCCTGAAACTTGGCCATATAATTCAGCTCAGTTGAGAAGGATTTGAGACCAACTCTGAGTTCAATAAGTTTCAAAAAACCCCCAAAGACGAAGAGAACAAAACGGCCGAGAATAGGTAGTTTCCCCTATCTCAGAAACCAGTGAACCGAATTGAATGAAATTTTGAACGTTTATCAACAATATATTGTCGTGTTCCGCCGAGGGACATATAGTTTACCTACTTCACTTCTCCACATATATTAATTAGGTTATTGAAATATAGGTACTTTTTAAACGTTTAAAAAAGTTATCATGGTTGACACTTTTTGGATATTTCACGAAAAAATGTAATTTTTTTACATGAATGTCATAACATTTTAGTTTTGATATGCAAAGACTTTTTTGCTTCTGTTCTAAAGATATCTCTTATAAGATATGTTAGAGCCTGTTTGGGTTGAAGGAAGAACATATTATTGATTATTGTCGTTAGAAAATATTATATTTTATGATGTCGCATCAAGTATCAATATGTTGTTGATAAACGTTCAAAATTTCATTCAATTCGGTTTACTGGTTTCGGAGATATGACAGTTCAAAAATTAGTGGTCTAAAAAATAGTGTTTTACGAGAACAGTTCTAGCTTCGCGAAAAAATAATCAATCGAGCCTAAATTTATACCAATTATGCGCATATAAAAGGTTAACAAACAGTCAAAATTTGAGAATTTCGTATGCACTCTGTGGAAAGTTACAGAATGTTGAACTTTTTTGTGAGAGAAAAAAAAGTTGCCTATCCCAAACATTTTGGCCACCCCCTGTACATCACTTTTACTACGCAACGGATGTGCAGCGAAACTGATGTGATATCACAAGATTTTATTTGCTGTGTAGATCTGTTACCATACCAGGCCACCTTCGGTACTGGCATCGTCGTCATTGAGGTGCTCATCGTAATGCTGCCGCCACCTCTCGACCACCTGACGCTATTTCGTGAGAATATTCCCGTGATTGTCTCGGCACATGTTGGCTTGTGGCACAAAGCCTCTGCGCGAGCGGTACAGCTTCTCGTACAACTTTCGTATGTCCTCAGCATGGTACAGCTCTTCCATTGCTTCGCGATCTCGTTCTTTCCTGCTGGCGCTTCTTCCTCCGGAAGACTAAGTTCTGCCTGTTCTCAGGGATGCCAGGTCAATTTTTGAAAAATCTGGATGATTTAGGAAGATTTGTCTGGAAAAGTCTGGATTTGCGTGAAAACCTTACAAATTCCGGGCAAAAACCTTACAAATTCCGAGCAAAACCTTACAAATCCGGAAAACAAATGTCTGGATCTTCCAGACTTTTGTTAAATGAGATCTAAAAAATCTGGATAAATCCAGATAAATCTGGAAGGTTGGCAACGCTGCCTGTTCTGCTTCTGTCTATAACGTGCCTCATTCGCCCTCATACGGTGTTGCAACCTTCTCGCCAATGCTACATTCTTCTCGTTTTACAAACTATTCAAATTCACCGTCGTACCAGTCGTTTCTGTGATTCGGAGTCGCGAAGCCTAGTGCTGTAGCCGAGGTAATACCTATGGTGGATCGGATGTCCCTCCAGCTATCTTCAAGTGTAGCTGCGCCGAGCTGCTCTTCCGTTGGTAGGGCCATTGCTAGCTGTTGCGCGTAGTGTTGAGCCACTTCTACGTTACGCAGCTGGTTCGACTGCGACGCATGGTAATAACTGTTGAAAGTTTTGAGCGCATGTATACAGCCAGACTATTTAGGTAGTTATCCGAATCTACATATATTAGCACTGTGGTATGTGCGGATAGTGGTTATATCCGAGAAGAATTTACCGTTGATTAGAACGTGGTTATATGTTTTTGTTTGATGATCGGGTGATCTCCAGGTGGCTTTATGGATATCTTTGCGGGGGATGAAAGTGCTCGACCTATCAAGAATAGCCGTACACCTACCTCCTACTTACCGGAGGACTATAGTGCACAGTTGATCTTACAGTCCTTCCTTGGCACTCGGACGTCGATTAGCTGTTCCTAACATCGGGACCATTCGCTGTTCAACCGCAGGTCTCGAAAATAGACGAACAGCTTAGCACTCCTCTGTCAGACTACGACCAAAGTTCCCACCGTGGTTGGTTACCCGAGCTTCTCTGAGATTCTCAGAAATGCTGCTGAATAATCTTCAATGCACTATTGGTTATGTCGTTTTCTCAAGTTCTTAAGGCGGAACAGATGTTTCAGATCGTTGTCAAGTGAGTCGAATTTTACTTCATATTTTCAGCATGATTGTATTGCATAATAGAAACAAGAAGGGCTGTCTGGAAAATGAATAGAAAAATATCCTTAGGAGCTCAAATCATATAACATCCTGCTATTGAAATTAAACTGAAGGTTATTCCACAAATAATCCACGAGCGGTACGAATCATTGATAGGGTAGCGAACCACTTGGGCAGCGGTCGGTATTTTGAGCACTCTTCGCTATAACTCAGTCAATTCCAAACCAATTGACTTGAAATTTTGTATTTATTTACACGGCTAGATACTGTAACCGTTTGGTTACAAGATTGTAGATTTTTGTTTTGATATATGTTGTATGTGTCGGACCCTTCACGTTTCTTGTGTAAAAACAGCAGATATACCACAGTAGTGAAAGGGTCCAGTACCGCTGCAAACGCATTCGTATGCTACCAATAGTAAGACATGGCTGTACGAATGACTTTAGTAAGAATGGGTAGAATGGCGGAATGTGGGAAAATTGGAATTTGAACGGCCATTGCCCAAAACAGGCAGCGATTGCTAACAGGCGTCCGTGTGCTGTGGATGTGTAATTAGTGCAGTGGTGAAACTTGGTTCAAGAACCATTAACCCCCCCCCCCCCCCTTTTCCTAGCAGGAGCTAGGCTGTGCTTTGGGGAAGATACCGCTCAGGTAATTTAAATACCATGCACTATATTTGAAGATTGTTTATTAAAAGGTACCGTCCATTAGGACCTCTTTTGTTTGGACCTCAAAAAGGTCTACCGTCCAGCACACGGCTCGGCCCGTGGAACCGGGAACGGTTCCCGCGCCTAACCGTCAAGGAACCTCAGTCCTCATTGGAGGACGTACAGCTCGGGCCGAAGGCCCTAATTACCAAGGAGCTTTCCCCTCTCGACTTCCCAAGGTGGCCATGCCACGGTCGGTCGATAGCGCCCACGAGGGAAGACGCCTCTGATCCCCCCCCCCCCCCCCAGCAACGCCCGCTGGTCCCGTCGGCCCCGCTCGCCGTGCCATCCGGCGAGATTTCCGGCCGCACAGCTCGACTGGAGTCGCTGTGTCGGCCAACGAACCCCGCATCAACACTCAGCAGCGGTATGTACCGGTACCAACATTAGAATAGGCCACACATAACAAATTAACACAGATTTTATACACAGAACAACACGCACACGCCACAATTAGGACATTCAATAAATTATATTAAGAAATGTGAAAGGTCCCGTGTTATTAGTTTTTGTATCGCGAAAGTGCCCTTGATTACCCAGTAGCTAGCCGACCCTGGGATTGCCGGAGAGTCTCTTGCGTCTTGAGTCGGCCCGGCACTGTCATATTAACGATTAGTTTCAATACTATACGTATCTCATCGCGTTCCAAAAATTGTGTCAATTGGTTCAGAATTGGCTGAGTTATACCAGAAAAGTGCCCAAAATAGGACCTTTGCCGAGATGGTTTTACTTCCCTAATAAAACATGATCCTATGAATAAATTTTCGCTTCACTTTGAGAAAATCTACGTTGGCCGATGCATAGAAAAGGCAATATTTCTAGCAGTACATTGTTTCTTTTTTTTCGTTTTAAGTGTTTCTAAAACGCAACTTCTTCTTAAGTCAGATCGAAAGTTCTAAATTTACATTTCTTTTGCCACAAGTCCCTTACATGACAGTTTTCTGTTGAGAAGATCAACTTTTTTAGCATAGGTGCTGTTTTGTAGTCCCTTCCTGCGCAACACTGGCGTAGCCACGGGGGGGTTAGTGTTAACCCCCACCCTCAGAGCCAAAATTTGTGGAACAAATTTTCAGTATAAAGCGCTTTGCGGCGAAAAATTTTTCGGCTACGCTGCTATTTTCAAACTACACATACAATTACATTTTACAAAATGTAAGTGTCAAATCAAAAAAGGTATCATTGACCGTTGAAAACCCCTCCCAGCGACAATTTCTGGCTGCGCCACTGCTGCGCAATCAATAGCGACATAAATTCAAAAAGAATCGTTTACCCTGAAAATAAAACGAGTACTTTATCCGTAGACAATTGACAAAGTATTGATGATCTATTAACTGACGGAAGTTTACCCTTTTCCCCATTCTTTCTACTAGGGAACATAAATTTGTTTCCACTGGTACTCGTTCGTTTCATATAATTCGTTTCTTTTTCACACGAAGAGTTGTCTGCTCTGCTGGAATCGAAGGTGCAGCACAATTTCCAAAGTGGCAATGTAACATATACGCCAATTGATTTCAAGAAGGGGCTAAGAGGAACACATTCCGAAGCACTTTGATAGGATAATCAATTACCTTTCCTATCTGTTTCAACGTGAACATCTTTTGAACGTCTCTCTGGGTAATGTAACAGTAAACTATTGCTCTCCACATTTATATATGGTCCACTGCACGAATTTACGCTGGCCTGCTTACTCTCACAGAAAATTTGACGTTTGGGCGGTGCCGGCACCGCCGCTTAAACGTCAAATTTCGTGTGAGAGTAAGCTGGCCAGTATATAAATTCGTGCAGTAATCCATGGTTAAAATTATTTTAAGGGGATTTAATATGTATCTGACTATTGAAATGTTTTATGAAATTACGAAGATAAATCGAAGATTTCACAATTTCACAAGACAGGCATGTAACCATCAATTTTGGACGTAAACATGTGACGTCGTTCTTATCATCAATTGATGTGGAGTACTATTTTGTTCACGACTTTGAACGATTTAGATCACTTCATTAAAAAACTGTCAGAGTTTCAGAGTGTCACCTTCTAAATGTCTACATGTTCTTCCTTCGTAAGGGAAGTAAAGCGTGGGTCCCGAGATGAACTAGGCTTATAAATCTCGTTTATACAAAAAAAAGTACACCGTGATCAGGATAGCATTTCATCACCGTAGCGGATTATACTGTTTAGTGAGTCCCCCTAGCTTAATTTTTGCAAAATGTGTTGCACATTTCTAAGTAAAGGGAAAATAAGCTCATCGTTGCGCGCTACAGATTGGCAGTTAAAAGACTAAGTAAAAGCTTTAGTTTACAACAATTTTGAACCTTTGTCAGAACCAGAAAAGAAATAAGTACATAATCCGCAACCCTTTTGACTTTTTTTGGCCAATTTGTTCTCAGGTGTAGGCGAGAGTGTAGGTCAAACGTTGGGTTTTCCTAGAAACAGGGTTAATAATTACAAACCGAGAATTAATTATGGAATTTTTAATGGTCTGGCACCCACCATATCGTTCTGCATCGGTTGATTTGATCGGCAAATTGAATCGCCACTATCCAAACCACATATTTTTTTTATATTGAACGAACAGTAATGGTGGCAGTTCATTAACGATGAAGACAACTTTTTCAATTAGGTTCACCGATTAGCTGATAATGACACTCCGTTTATTTTGATTTCTATGATTTATATGGTTCACATACAGAAGAGCGATTCATGCTTATAATACTCTATTGAAATATAAAAAAAAATCTTTTGAGAAAATTAAGAATATTGCAGCATTATATGAAGACACAGGAAATCACTTAGCTACAGTTCCGCTACAGACGTCCCGGAAAGGGATATGAACAATTTTGCAGAAAAGATACAAATAGAACGGATTCCATCCAATGTGCCCACCCGGAAGGCTTCGGGAGAAAATTGCCCTCACAAAAAGTAGCCTCTTCGGATACAGACTTTCACAAATTGAAACGTTTTTTTTGGAAGTTATGCAAAGGCCAACTCCTGGTAGCTAGGATAGAGAGAGAGAGGCCTTTTTTCTTTATCGCGGCAATCTACGCCGATATAGCTTCTTCTGTTCGGGTTTTAATTGGCAAAAACGGTTTTCTTTTTTTTGAGCAACTGCTCCAGCTGAGGGAAATGAAATTTCTCTGCCTGCTTTCAGCAGTCTTCAGTGCAAAAAAGAGAGTATTGCAAAGTAATATTCGTTTAAACCTCAGCAATCACCTGGAAAAGATAGACATGATGGCGCGTAGTTATGAGAACAAAAAATAGAACGCATTGATTATAGATAGGCAATTGTGTGTTGCCATTTTCCGCTCTGGCTTGTAATGAAATACAAAAGCACTCCATTTGATTGCGATTTAAAAACGAAACTGCAAAACTGGGATTTACCTATTCAAAGCAGCAATGGAAGAAGAAGGAGGCTCGTGGTGGTTAACCCTTGAGTGATCGCGCTCTGTAGAACATGATGAAAATATATCGGGTTTGTGTTCAGAATTAGCGTAGTGCTGTGATGGCGGTGGTGGCCAACCGCGCGAGTTACGAACTCCATAGAGAGCTTAATTATTGGCGTGCAAATCCTCATGCTTGTCCTCATGCTTGTCCTCATGCAGATCCTCGGCAGTTCCTCCAAAAGATCCTCAAAAATTGTGCCAGAAATTCCTCGAAACATCCTCTAGAAGTTCCACCGGAATTCTTTCATAAGTTTCCCGAGAATTTCTTCAGGAGTTGAGTTTCCCGAGAATTCTCCCAGGAATCCTTCTACAAGTTCCTCCAGGAGTTCCTCGGAAAATTCTACAGAAGCTCCTCGGCAATTCCTCCAGGACTTCCTCAGGAATTCCTTCAGGAGTTCTTTGGGAATTTCTCAAGGAGCTCTTAGGCAAGCTCTTAGGAAATTCCTCCACGAGATCTTCGGGAACTTCTTTAGGAATTCATCGGGGATTCCTTTACGAGCTCTTAGGAATTCCATCAGGAGATGCTCGGGAACTCCTTCAGATCATCCTCAAAAAATCCTTCAGGAATTTCTCGAGAATTCATCCAGGAGATCCTTCAGGAAGTGCTCAGCAGTTATTACAGAAGTTCCTTTGAAATTTCTGATGGAGTTCCTCGGGATTTTTCCGGAAGTTTATCGGGAATTCATTGACAATTCTTCCAGGAGTTCCTCGGAAATTTCTACAAGAGTTTCTCGGGAATTCCTCTAGGACTTCATCGGGAATTCCTCTAGGAGGTCGAATCGAATCAAAATTGAATCGAATCAAGAATTCTTCCAGGAGTTTCGAGAATTCCTTAAGGAGAACCTCGGGAGTTCCTCCAGGAGATTCTCGTAAATTCCTCCAGGAGTTGCTCGGGAATTACTCCAGGAGTTGCTCGGAAATTCCTCCCGGAGCTCCTCGGTTATTCTTCCAGGAGTTCCACGAGAATTCCTCCAGGAGATCCTCGAAAACTCCTTCAGACGATCATCGAAAAATCCTTCATCAGTTTCTCGGAAATTCTCTCAGGAGATCCATGGAGGAAATCGACGAAATTTTCTCCAAAAGATCCTCAACAATTCCTCCAGGAGTACCTTTAGAATTCATCCAAGGATCCTCAGGAATTCCTTCAAGAGATCCTCCGTAATTTCTACAGGAAAATCTTCGGTACATTCCTTTCAGGAGTTCTTCGAGAATTCTTGCAGGAGTTCCTCGGGAATTTCTCCAGAAGTTCATCGACAATTCCTTTAGGAATTCCTCAAAAAGTTTCTCGGAAAAACCTCCAGGAGTTCCTTGGGAATTCCTCTTGGGATTCCTCGGGAATATTCTGAGGAGTTCATGTTTCTCGGGAATCCCTTCGTTTTTCGAGGTTCTTTTCCGGCAGTTCCTCGAGATTTACTCTTGGTCCCTAGAAAACCTACTCCAGGAGTTTCCTGGGAAATTCCGAAGATTTCCTGGGGGTATTCATAGGTATATCCAGATGAGTTTCTGATAAACTCCTGAAACATTTCCCGAGAATCTTCTGGAAGAATTCCCGAGACAATGCTAGAGGGATTCTCAATGAACTTCTGGAGGAAATTCCCGAAAAAAATCGACAAAATCCTGGAGTAATTTCCGAAATTCCAAGAGGTATTATCCTAGAGGCATACCCGAGAATCTCTTGAAGTTTCCGAGCAACTGTAGGAGAAATTCCCGAGCAACTCTGGAAGAATTCCCGAGTAACTCCTAGAGGAATCCCCAAAAAAACTCCTGGAAAAAAATCAACGAACTCCAGGAGGAATGCCTGAGGAATTCCTAGAAGGATTCAGAGGAATACATGGAGAAACTTTCCAATAAATTTTCTAGTAATTCCTATGAGAGTTCTAGAGGATCTCATAGAGGAATTCTAAAGGAATTCCTGAGAAACTTCCGAAAAAGTTGTTGGCAAACTCCTGGAAAAAATCCCGAGGAATTCATGTAGAACTTCGCGAGGAACTACTGGAAAATTTTTCGAGGAATTCTTGAAAAATTTCTCAATAAACACCTATAGGAATTTTCGAGGAACTTTTGAAGTAATTTTTGAGGAACTCCTGGAGAAATTCCCTTGGAACTCCGGAGGAATTCCCGAGAAACTCCCAAAATAATTCTCGTGGAACTTCTGAAGTAATTCCCGAGGAACTCCCGGAAAAATTCCCTTGGAACTCCAGAATGAATTCCCGAGAAACTCCTGGTGGAATTCCTGAGAAACATCTAGGAGAATTTGCGAGGATTAACTGAGGAACCCTGAAAGGAATTCCCGAGAAACTTGCAGAGGAATTCCCAAAGAGCTCTAGAAGAATTTCCAACGAACTCACTGAAGAAATTCTCGAGGAATTCTTGAAGGTATTCTCTAGAAACTTTTGGAGGAATGCACGAAGAACTCCTGGAAGAATTTTTGAGGAACTCCGAAAATAATTCTCGAGGAACACCTAAAGGAATTCTCGAGGAACTTCGGAAGGAATTCCCGAGAAACTCCCGGAGAAATTCCCTTGGAACTCCAGGATGAATTCCCGAGGAAGTCCTGGAGAAATTTCCGAGAAAGGATTTCTCGAGGAACTCATGGAAGAATTCCCGAGTAACTCCTGGAGGAATTCCCGAGGAACTGCTGAAAAAAAAAGATTCGGCAAACTCATGGAGGAATTCCCATGGAACTGAAAGAATTGCTGAGGTACTCCAGGTGGAATATCCGAGGAGCACCTAGAAGAATTCCTGAGAAACTTTTGAAGGTATTTCTGATAAAATCCTGAAGAAATTCTCATGAAACTTCTAGAGAGATTCCCGAGGGACTACTGGAGAAATCTTAAAAGGCTTGGACAAATCTTCGGACGTCTGCGGAAAATTCTGGATTAAGCTCTGTTTAAAATTCAAACGAAGTTCTGGGGAGAATTTCCGAAAAAAAAACCTTGGTAATATTCTAGAAGCAACCTCTGTTTTTGGAGATTTTTGTAAAATTAGAATACTCAGTTGAATTTCCAGAGGAATTTTGTTGATGAAAATTTTATTTTCAATAAACAATTGCTGATAAGAAATTAATTCAATAGCTCAGCATGCTTCCTAAAATTTCCATGAAATGGTGGTCATCTAATTTGATTTGTATTTTAACTAAAAACTGCTTCAAAATTTCCGCTCATATGAAGACCGAAAAAATATAAATTTGTAAGTTTAAAGTTTAAAATTTCATCTACAAAAATTGAAACGCATTTCATCTGAAATTGTTCCAAGATTTGAAATATTGGTTTAGAATAACAACATAAATAAATATTATTTTTCAGCTTTCAAAAGTCTTCAAAAGTCTTCACAAAATTTAAAATGTCTTCTATATGTCTTCGCAAAAATAAATGTCTTCACAGAACTTCAAATGTCTTCAATTTGAAGACATGTCTTCACATCTGGCATCCCTGCTCAAAAATCTCTTTCCCGTCAATTAGGGATGCGAAAATGACGGAAACAACAAACTGCAGCCCGAACTCAATTCTGGAGCTCGATTAGAATAGGTCGTATGTGCTTTCGTCGATATAAAAATCGATCAGTTTATTTTAGTTACTGTAGCAATATCAATTATTTTTCGAGGACTTTTAGTGATTTAATGGGAAGCCTGTTTTGTAAGGAATCGGCTGTATGTATAAGTTTTGTTTAATTTCAACAGCTTTCGCTTCAATAAGCGAATCCAACTGATCGAATTTTATATCGACGAAAGCACATACGACCTATTCTAATCGAGCTCCAGAATTTGTCATAACAAAGAATAGGGATGCCTAGAAATTGTTTTCCTTCGATGTTTGTTTAACACTTGATCAAATTTACGCTTTTCGGTACAAATAATTGCTCTATAAAACTAACTGTAACATTATTCAACCGCGTGCAGCCAGTGCTTTCGCGGCCGCCCACAAAGTCACCGACCTCTACCTGCTGAATATTGTTTACGCTATTCCTACATTCGCACTACGTATCCAGCCCACTGAATTCTGCCATATTTCATACGTCTCAGAATATTCGCATCTTCACGGAGACAAATTTCGTTCGTTTGAAACAAAAATATTCATGTTTTCTCGATAAACTGATAAAATATATGAAACTAAAATATTTATTTTTAAAACTAACTCAATTACGTATTGGTTTCTACAATACCCATTGAAGAGCCCTCCGTTCCGCCGTCGAGAACATAAACAAAACTCTCAAGTTCCAGCTGCAGCACCAAGCAAGATTTCCTCTCTCGAAAAAAGTAAAATTTCACCAAAAGTTTCCACGAAATCCCATTGATTTCGGGAGCGTATGTTATTTACATGATATTGGCATTGAAAGTGCCACGCGGGAAGTGGGTTTTCCTAGAGAAGGAAAAGACTTTGTAAATTTAATTGGAAAACAAATATTTTCGTAGGGCCGACCTGCCACAAAAAAACAAACAAAAAATACATTTGTTTCTAACATAACCTGTCGAAGATGGATGTTTGTTCCAAAAATGGAAAGAATTTGCTTCAAATGTGACGCTCGATTTGCTCCAAACAGTTTTATTTTTGTTGCCAGAACAAATTGACAGTTTATTTGAATTTACCTGAAATATTTTTAATTTTACCATGCTTTTTTCTGCGTGTTTGTAGTTTGTACACTCTATTTTCTAGTTTCTCACCGAAAATTGTCCGTAGCACTTTGCGTTCAGAAACCTCGAAAGCTTTTTGGTTTATCTTCCTCAATGTGCACGCCTCGTCACCGTAGAGGGCAACCCGAAGAATCAGCGTTTTATATAGAGCAAATTTGCGTTTGCGTTTACAAGTTACGGAACCTAAACTGGTGACACAATCGGCGAACGGTAACTCATAATGGACCACCAATCGGACTGGAAAAAGGAACAACCAACAATAAAAGTGAAAGCAGCGCGAAAAGCAACCAGTTTGATATAGTAGAATAATAGAATACATTTAAGAGCTGTACAAAAGTGGAAGTGCAGCTGCTACTTGGAATCGCCTACGTCCGCTCACATCGTCTGCGATCCGAATACTTTTTTTCGATCCATCCAGCGTTGCGCGTATCAGTCTTATTAGTTTCGCCGGAAAACCATGTTCTGATATTATCTGCCAAAGCTAATTTCTTTTCACTGAATCGTACGCAGCTTTAAAATCAATGAACAGATGGTGAGTCTGCAAGTTATATTCCTGAAAATTATCTAGGATCATCCGCAGGTTGAACATTTGATCTGTCGTTGATCGGCCCTCACGAAAACTAGCCTGGTATTCGCCGACGAAGAAGTTCAGTCTGTTGAATAGGACACGCTACAGTATCATATATGCTGAATTTAAAAGGGTAATCCCTCTGTAATTGGCGCACTCTAATCGGTGCCCTTCCTCGTGGATTGGGCATATGAGGCCAACCAACCAGCTGGTACGTAATTCTTCATCCTCCCAAATATTTACAATAATCTGGTGGATGGATTGATGTAGCTGCTCGCTTTCTTTTTTTAGAAGTTCGTCCTTCCCAGAAGCCTTGCTGGTTTTCAGCTCTTTAAGGGACTTCTTAACCTCATACAGTGTTGGTGGTTCTACTGCTCGACCGTCATCCATTATGGTAATCCTGTTTCTAGGTGCTTCCTCACTGCTACCATTCAGCAAATCTTCGAAGTGCTCCTTCCATCTGGCTGTCACCTTTGTTTTGTCTGTCAGTCAATTTCCTTCCCGGTCATTGCACATGGGGGAAGCATTAGACGACCAATCACTTAACATTCATCTGGAACGCTTAAAATAGGTGGTGCCCAAAATACATTACAGGTTTTCTACAGTAAGTATATTTTGGTCATCTGATGAACTACATATGGATGCTGTGCGATTGCATAGTTAGAGGCGTATTCTGTGGGTCTGGCCTGGCGATATTTCCTTGGTTTTAACAAAAACAGGCATCTATGTTAAGCGAAGAAATTCGATTATTTGCGAGAAAATATTTGTTAGTTCATACGACTTCGATGATTTAACACAGAGGTTCCCAAACTTTTTGCTACCGCGGCGCCTTTTGAAATTTTTAAAATTTTCGCGGCGCACCAACACCTTTTTATAAAGAATTTTAATAATTTTAACACCTTCAGTTCAAAATTTCAAAGAATTTGTTTAAAGATTCGCAGAACTTAACACAAATTTTAGATTTCTGAATGATTGCATTGCAAAACTTTTACTTTTTTTAAATAAAGTACGTAGATTACCAAATTTAAGGAAAAATAGATATAAAAATGAATTGTTCAGAAGCTGTCAGAACAGCTGGCAGTGACGGTGAGGGGTCATGTTTTTATATTCGGAACTCAAAAAACTCAGCTCAACTTAAAAAAGGCGGTTTCAGATTGTTGCAGATTTTTTTTACGATAAAGAGCTAAACCAGCCTATAGGAGGAAATCTCAATCATAGAGACAAACTAACAAGTTATGATTGTGATGTAAGTAAAAATGTCGTCCCGAAACGTTTGAGACAAAACGAAGACCAGGAGATTTACATTAATTATACTGCCGTGAATCGCAAGTCAGTCCCATCTGTAAAAAGTAGGCAGTGAGGAAAAGGACTCTGAAGTTTTTAAATTCTATTTCTATGAGAAACTTCACAAAATCGCCATAAATTGAAAACTTCTGCGATCATCATGAAACTTTCACACATTGCTTCAAACATGAAAACATAACAGTGAAAAATATAAAACTGGCTAAAACAGTGTTAGGTTTTGTACTGGAGGGTACACTAGTTCGTAATGGGAGTGACTTGCGATTACATTTCATTATGGGACAATCTGACTTGGTGTTGTTTTTCAATTTTACTGAACAATCTATATATTTTTATTGACGTAGCAGATAGATCATTCGAAGAAAGGTCGAAAACGGCCTTTAACTCATTTTTGCCCAAAATGCAGATGGAACTGACTTGCGATTCACGGCAATATAGATGCCAGTATTATGGAAAGAACTTCAAAACATTTTCTTGAAATATCTACTTTGATTAACAAGCTATCGATAAAATCGAAAGCTAAGCCGAATCATAAAAAATCTAACAATTTGAGAGTCTTACAAAATTTTCAAAATTTCGGAAATATAAAAATTGTGTAAAAATCTAAATGTTTCATGAGGATATTATAAGTTCCCGAAAACATTCGTAGACTTTAGAATATTTACTATTTAATTAAAAATTTAGAAGAGGGAAAACTCCTTTTTTTTATCTAGTTCATTTATTTGGGGCTCAATCGCGTATAACGCTTTACGGAGCCGAAGATCTTTTTTTGTACTTAATAGTATACACTATACATAGTAATAACTTTTTAATGATATCTGTTAGTAATGGGTGGAAGCCAGGGTACTCGTGGCAGCTCGAGGTTAGAAGGTCACATTTTGAGGGATGGACAGGGTAAGGATTGGACCAAAGGTTTCACTGCAGCTCATCCGGGGGTGAATCACATCTTGCTAGCGTATTCGGTGCCTTGTGGTGCTGGTACCAACTTGTTGTGGGACTTGGTCTTCCGGATGGCCAGGAGCAGCTTGGTAACACAAAGAGGACAATACAGAGAAAAAAACTGGAGAAGAAAACACAAGCGAATTAAACTTTTATACCAGCAGAGCGAAGAAAGTCGAAAATACATCCCATGTATGTGACATTGCGGGTCCCCAACACATCTCTCACAAGAACAAAGGGTTGTCTACCTCGGGCCTCAAGGGTATCCAAAAGTAGTGCTCTGGAGGCGTCATTATTCGGGCATTGCCAAACTACGTGGTCGATGTCATCATAACCGGAACCGCACTTAGTACAAACATTGCTCAACTCGAGGTTAATCCTGTGTAAATGCGCATCTAGCGAGTAATGGTTGGACATAATTCTTGACATTACGCGAATGAAATTGCAACTTACATCCAAACCATACCACCACACTCGCAAAGAAACATTAGGAATAATGGAATGTAACCACCAGCCTTGTGCATTATCACCATCATAACACAAAAAAGCCGCAACATCAACATTGCCCTTCTTCCTCCATCAACGCTACAGCCGACCGTCTCTATGTTGCTATCGCACACATTCGAGACGAACGCATTGATACGGTGGCTGCCGCCGCCACGCTCTTTCTCTGCAAATCTCTTGAGTAGCCGAACGCTTCTTAACCGTCGTTCCGACGCAGAGCTATGTCACTCACTGCTGGGTGACTCTCGTCTGAAAATGCCAGGATGAGGGTCAATTTGTTAAGTAGTATTGCATGGCGCAGCAACCACAAACATAGCACGCCCTATAAATAGAATGCAAAGCGTAGAACAAAAGCTCGCTTCGGTGTTTCATCGTGTGGTTCGAAAACAAGAGACGATCGCTGCTGTTGGATGTGGTTGACTCTGCATTGAACGAGGGTTGGCTTGAGTGGCTTTTGCGTGAATCGATTATGTTTTGATGGACTGCGTTTGTCGTATGAAGTGATGGTTAGAGCGAGTGTCATTCGACATTGACCATCCTGAAACTGCACAACCCTGGTAACCACCGTCCCAGCTGGCCATCTCGCCAATCATTTTGCCAACTTTGAAGAGAACTCTGGCGAACAAAATGGAAAATTCATCATGTGAAATTCTTCTATCATAGATCTCACCTTCCTGTGCGCCCACCTTTGCGAGAGAGTCCGCCTTCTCATTGCCATAAATTGAGCAATGTGAGGGGACCCATACAAAGGTAATCTTGTAGGATCTTTCGACCAGTGCACCCATCTGCTCCCTTATTTTTGTAAGAAAGTAAGATAGATGTTTTACAGGTTTCATCGACCGGAGTGCCTCAATCGAACTAAGGCTATCCGAGAAGATGAAGAAATGGTCTACGGGCATGTTGGAAATCATCCCCAAAGCGAAATTTATTGCTGCCAGCTTAGCAACATAAACCGAACAAGGTTCCTGAAGTTTGCGGAAGGCGGTGAAATTTTCATTGAAGACACCGAAACCAGTGGATCCATTTATGCGAGACCCATCAGTGAAGAATCTCTTACAGGAATTGACATTTTGGTACTTTTCGTTAAAAATGCGAGGAATAGATAGACATCGAAGTTGATCTGGTATTCCATGAATAGCTTGTTTCATGGACAGATCGTATTTAACAGAGGAGCTGTCATTAGTGAAGTGTACACGAGGAGGATTATAACTTGGTAGGCTTATGTCAGATGACATGTAGAACAGATAGATTCTCATGAATTTTGATTGAGTGTTCAGACTGAGCATTTCTTCGAAGTTTTCAATGACAAGTGTGTTGCTCACTCCACACTTGATAAGTAACCTTAGCGAGAGCTCCCAGAATCGGTTTTGGAGAGGTTTCACCCCTGCCAGGACCTCTAGGCTCGCATTATGCGTTGAGTGCATACAACCGAGAGCAACACGCAAACAACGGTATTGAATTCGTTCCAACTTTATTAGGTGGCAGTTTGCTGCTGAGTGGAAGCAGAAAGAGCCATACTCGAGAACAGAGAGAATAGTCGTTTTGTAAAGTTTTATGAGGTCTTCCGGGTGAGCACCCCACCATGTTCCGGTAATTGTGCGTAGAAAATTGATCCTTTGTTGACATTTTTGCACCAAATACTTGATTTGGGTACCCCAAGTGCCTTTTGAATCAAACCAGACCCCAAGGTATTTCGAAGTCAAAGACTGGTCGATTTCTATTCCCAAAAGATTGAGTTTCAGTTGGGCTGGGATCCGCTTTCTAGAAAACACAACCAATTGAGTTTTTTGCGAAGCAAACTCGATCCCCAAATCTCTTGCCCAGATTGATAGATTATTTAGAGAATTTTGCAATGGTCTTTGCAACATTTCTGCATGTGGGCCTTTTAGAGAAACCACAGCATCATCTGCAAGTTGTCTTAGGTTGCATTGTCCTTCAAAGCAGCTATCAATGTCTTTCACGTAAAAATTATAAAGCAAGGGACTTAAACATGAGCCTTGGGGTAGGCCCATGTAACTAATTCTGGAAGTTGTCAGTTGTCCGAGATTGAAGCTCATATGTTTTTCTGACAACAAATTATACAAGAAATTATTTAAAATTCCTGGAAGTCCACTATTGTGCAGTTTTTCTGACAATATTCCTATGGAAACTGAATCAAAGGCGCCCTTAATATCCAAGAAAACTGAAGCCAGTTGCTCCTTCTCCGCAAAGGCCAGTTGAATATCTATTGAAAGCAACGCTAGACAATCGTTTGTTCCTTTGCCCCTGCGAAACCCGAACTGTGTATTTGAAAGCAAATCATTCGATTCAACCCAATGGTCGAGTCGTGATAGGATCATTGTTTCTAACAATTTCCTTAAACATGATAACATAGCAATTGGGCGGTATGAATTATGATCAGACGCTGGTTTACCAGGCTTTTGAATAGCTATTACTTTGACCTGTCTCCAAGGGGTTGGTCATTCAGCACACTTCATTTGTGCCGTGATTTTTGAGCGTGTGCCAATATGTGCCTAAACTGTGCCGGTTGTTTTTCAGTGTGTGCCGAAGTGTGCCGAACGTACCGGAGGTGTGCCGAATGTGCCCAGTGGAATATTTTCTTAGAATGTTTTTGCGCTAATTATAATCCTGTCTATTTTTGGCGAATGTTATTGGTCTAGTCGGTGTTTACCGACAAAATTCCACCCAGAACACTTGTCTAGAATCTGTATGAAGGGATTTTTTGCAATCGTAAGTATAATGACAGTTTGATTCCATACCGCAAAGTTGGATTTCTATGTTATGCCCATGTGTGCCGGATTGTACCGGCTTGTGTGCCGAGATGTGCCGGCATGTGTGCCGGGCACAATGTGCCGAGTGACCAACCCCTTGCCTGTCTCCATTCTGGCGGAACAATGTTATTCTCCATCAATGAGTTGAACAGGTCCAGTAATCGTCTTTTCGCGATATCTGGGAGATTTTTAAGAAGATTGAACTTGATCATATCGTGTCCCGGAGCGGAATTGTTTGATGAAAGAAGAGCCATAGAAAATTCCAGCATAGTGAAGGGTCTGTCCAGAGAACCGTCTCCTGAGGATGTTTCCCAAGAAATCGGTTGTGCTGGGACTGAGTCTGGGCAGACCTTTTTCGCGAAGCTAAATATCCAACGGTTGGAGTATTCGTCACTCTCATTAGAAGAAGAGCGGTTTCGCATGTTGCGAGCCACTCTCCAAAGCGTTGTCATTGAAGTTTCTCTAGAGAGGCCCTCAATGAAGTGTCGCCAATAACTACGCTTCTTCGCTTTCAGCAGGTTCTTCAGCTGTCTTTCGAGCTTAGCATACTCTTGAAAAAGATCTGAAGTACCATGCCTACGAAAAGCTTTGAAAGCATCAGATTTTTAAGATACAACTGGGTGCAATCATCATCCCAGCCTAGTGTGGCGGGTCTTCTTTTGAAAGTTGCACTTGGAACTCGTCGTTTTTGTGATTCTGATGCACTCTTGTATATCAGTTCTGACAGGAATCGATATTCATCCAAAGGTGGGAGGGGGTTGAATGATTCGATGCCAAAAGATACCGCTTCTGCATATTTTTGCCAATCGATATTCCTTGTGAGGTCAAAAGGAACCTGAATTGGTTGGTCTGACCTTTCACTATTATGCTTTATGGTGGTTATAATGGGCAAGTGATCACTACCATGAGGATCCTCGATTACCTTCCACAAGCAATCGAATGATAGTGAACTTGACCCCAGTGATAGGTCAAGACGACTTTCTTTGCCGTCAGATGCAATGCGTGTCACTTCACCTGTATTTAAAATGTTCAAATTGAAATCGTCGCACAAATCATAGAAAATGGCCGCTCTATTATCGTCATATGGTTCGCCTCACCCTGTACCATGTGCGTTCATATCACCCAGAATTAAAACTGGATGTGATAGCACCGACGAACCGACGTGATAGTGGTGTTTCAAAAGTGTCCCCCCTAAATTTAACGGTCGACCAGCAAAGCGAGCGAACGCTTCTGTCAAATCAGCTCAGGCGCGAACCTTTTCCTTTATGAATACACGGGGGTTTAGAGTCAAGCTATCAAAACAACGCGAACCGTTACAGAGGAGGCGGTAGTGTTCGGCTATTTTTCATCATGGCGTCGGGGACAACAAATTTGAATTTATTTGTTCTAGCTGTCACGTCGGTTCGTCGGTGGTGATAGTGCAGCAACCGCATTCCAAAGATGACGGCGGTTAATTGAAATTCTTGGAGGAATGTAAACGGAAGCTACGCAAAGTTCTTTACCCTTTACGTTTATTTGGCATGCGACGATTTCTACGTCAGGATGAGTCTCGATTGGAATTCTATAAAATGAGTAAGTCTTTTTGATCCCCAAAAGAACCCCTCCATAATGGTCATCTCGATCCTGGCGTATAATGTTAAAATCGTGGAAATTGAGTTCATCTTCAGAAGAAAGCCATGTTTCACAAAGGGCAAATATATCACAGTCAGAGTTGTGAATCAAAAACTTAAACAGGTCTAATTTAGGTTTTAGACTATGACAGTTCCCCTGTAGCACAGTGATCATATCTTGTACCTCACTTGATGAGTTATCCATCGAAAGATATGATCGCAGCAAGGAGGGGCCATGATTGTGTCATATTCCGAAGATATTCTTCTACTGTAGGTATAAACTAAAGTGTCTCGTGTTCGCTATAGCGAAGGTTCGTAGCGGATCACCCGTATCGCCACCGCATAACCGAGTCGCATGTTTTCAACGTGCACGCCAAACACGTCCGATCCCGTCCATCACGAGCTTGGCCAGCCAGCAGAGAAAAACGAAGCCAACCGCCGCCTTGCATCACCGCATCACCGTGTGGATCGACCGACCAATCAGGAGCAAGCTCGAAACGGAGGGGAAATTCAAATTATGTAACTGCTATAAAAGGGATACCAACCCACGCAGTGGGATTCAGTATTGTACCAAAAGTCGAAGAATAAACATCATTAGTTTAAGTGAAGTGAAGTGTTTTTAGTGAGAACCCAGCCCAGCTAGGAAGGCAGATTCCGAAGTGCAATCGATCCAACCCGTGTCCAGCCAGTTCAGCTTGGTGCCAGCGTGCCGTTCCACTTGAGTCGTGGCTTTCTTTCATCCAGTGCTAGCTCGCTACTTTCCCAGCTCTTTTCAGAGCTACCACTTGAGAGTTATTCAAGTAGTCGATGCTCCCCGCGAGGTGAAATGAAAGCCACATTTTCCTGGTCGGCACCAAGCGTAGTTTCGTCGGAGGATTGTGCTCGTCCACCATTCGGCGTCGGTCACGGGCCTGCGGCCTAGCCTTTCGTGTGTATGCGTGTGGTAGTAGTGGATTACCACAGCGCCAAGCACAACTGTCGACCATCCAGCGTCGGTAGTCCTCAGCTTCGACAGTGTGTCGAAAGCGTCATCGTGTGTGCACGCGCTGGCAGTGTGCCATCGCGTCGTCGTCGTCGGCAGTGAGCCGACTACAGTGAAGTGTGTGTGAGTGACTAGCAGTGTTGGCTTTTCGGGCCCGTTTGAAGTTGATCATTAATATTAACTTCTTTTCCCGATCAGCCTAGATAGCTGTGTAGTGTCGGTAGCGGTTAGTTCAACTGGCTAAGAATAGCACTACGGACCGCCTGTTCCAGTGGTAGGAGTCCACTAATCAGGTGATCCCTAATTCAAGGTGTTATGCGGCTTTACGCTTACCGTGCCTAGGAATGAATGGTTAGGGGGGTCTTATAAAAACCTAATCGCAAACGGAGCCTGTGGAGTACCAGGGCACCCTCCACAGTATTTTGCCCTTACTGCGCTAACCGGAGCAATAGTGCGGTGGACCTTGTGTTTCTCCGAGACAATCAGCTGCCCTTCTTCAATCTCATACTTGAGGCTGAATAAGGGCGGGATTATGAAGATGTTATTAATTAGTTTAAATTTTCACCTATATGGTTTCGCATTATGCGTTTTACACAGTGTATTCTGTGCATCCTCGCCTTTGGCGCACTCAAATCGATACCGATCTGGCTTTATTGTTGCTGTTCTTCTTTGTGTTGTGATTGTTAAGAGTTTAATCTTGCCTAGTTTGGGTAGTGGCTACGGTTAGGATAGCTCAGATCAATCTTCAGCACAAAAGAACAGCAACGATCAATCTTTGTAGACTTATGCAAAATGGTACAGCCCAAGTGGCGTTAGTCCAAGAACCTTACTTTCGTAAGGGGAATTTCTATCTAGGAAACCTTGTGAATCCGGTGTTTGCTACTTTCAGTAAAATTTAAATGGCAATCTCACGTGTCATGCCTCGAGCATGTGTGCTTGTCAACAACGCAATTGTTGCTACACTCATCTCTGAGCTAACTACTAGAGATGTATGTGCTATCACAATCGATGTATCTGTTGGAAACCTCAACAGGAAATACATTTATTGTTCTGTGTATTTACCGCATGATGAACCATCCCCTACGGATGCTTTCAAGCAAGTCATTGCATACTGCACTTCAAAAGGCCTTCCGCTAATTGTTGGTAGTGATTCTAATGCTCACCATATAATCTGGGGCAGCTCAGACATCAATTTGAGAGGCTCTAGTTTGATGGAATACTTAAGTAGTACAGATCTTGGATTACTTAACATAGGCAACCGCCCAACCTTCTTGGTATTTGCTAGAGAGGAAGTGTTAGACATAACTCTTTGCTCTAGCAGAATTAGTCACGAGCTGACCAATTGGCATGTGTCAGATGAAGAATCTTTATCTGACCATCGCTACATCTTGTTTGAACATGTGAATGTTACTTCGCAAACTTTGCGTTTCAGGAACCCCCGGTCAACTAACTGGGATCTCTTTACCGATTTGGTTGCAGCCAAATTTCATGGATACTCACCATCAATTGACACTCCAAGTGATTTAGATGATGCCTCTGATACTACAACGGCCTTCATCATGGAAGCTTTTGAAGAAGCTTGCCCTCTGCGGTCTGTGAAGACCACAAGAGGAACCCCTTGGTGGAACTCTGATCTGGCCAAGCTCAGGAAACAATGTAGAAAGAGTTGGAACAGACGACGTTCGGCTGGATCGGAGGCTTTCAGGTCGGCTCGAAAGGCCTACCAGAAAGCTCTTCGGTCTGCTGAACGATCCGGCTGGAAAAACCTTTGTACAAACGTTTCCAGTCTGAGTGAAGCCAGTCGATTGAACAAAATCCTTGCAAAATCTAAGGATTTTCAAGTGAACGAACTTCGTTTGCCAAATGGTGATTACACTTCCTCTGATGAGGAAGTTTTGGAATGTTTATTCAGTACACACTTCCCCGGATGTGTGGATATTACATCTTCGGATGAACCTGATGTCTTTTCTTGTAGTTATGATTCTTTAGCTTCGGCTCGGAGTATCATAACTTTAGATTCGATTGAATGGGCACTTAATAGCTTTGCTCCTTTCAAATCTCCCGGGACAGATGGGATTTATCCTATTTTGCTTCAGAAGGGATTTGATCATTTCAAACATGTTTTGAAACAACTACTTGTTTGCAGTTTTGCTACAGGGTATATTCCCAAATCCTGGCGGGATATTACTGTAAAGTTTATTCCGAAAGTGGGCCGTGCGTCGTATGAAGAAGCAAAGAGCTTCAGACCTATCAGTTTGACCTCTTTTCTTCTGAAATGCTTAGAACGCATTGTCGATCATCACATCCGTGATGTTCATCTGGCCAATGTGCCTCTCCATGTGAACCAACATGCTTACCAATCTGGAAAGTCCACTGTGACTCTTTTACACAAAGTTGTTTACGATATCGAGAAGGCATTCGCTCAAAAGCAATCCTGCTTGGGTGTTTTCTTAGATATCGAGGGTGCCTTTGACAACGTGCCTTTCGATGCCATATTGGAAGCCGCACGGGGTCATGGTATATCTCCAATGATTTCCAATTGGATTCACCAAATGCTCAAAAACCGACATCTCTTCGCGACATTGCGTCAAGCGGCGATTAGGAAATTGAGTGTTTGTGGATGCCCCCAAGGGGGAGTCTTATCACCACTTTTGTGGAATCTCGTAGCAGATACGCTATTGAGGCAACTCAATAATAGCGGTTTTCCTACTTATGGTTTTGCCGATGACTACCTAACATTGTTAGTCGGTATGTGCATCAGCACTAGCGTGGTTCAAAAAATCGTTTTTGCTCCACACCGCTTATTCGATTTTTAACCAGATTATATGCCTCCTCCCAAAATTTGAGCTCATTTGGTTGAAAATTGAGACTGCACAAGCCCATCAAAGTTTGTATGGGAATTACTATGGGAAAACGATGTTTTTCATTCAATCCACCGTAACATTTTCCTAAGTGCCCTAGTGGGTTAGTCGACCCTTGGTAATCCTAGGCTACTCTATTAGCTACAACTTTGCAGAAGACCGCATTCAAATCGGACGCCTCATTAATTAGTTACCGATTTTTATCCAGAATCGAAATCTTTACTCATGATGGTTAAACTAATCGGTGGGCATCACTGCATTTTGCAGTGGAACATAGTAGCCATGATTTCAGTGTGCTATCTTTGGCGCCATATGCAGCAATGTTGCCTGCTGGGAAGCTGGAGGATCACTGTTAAAGTTTGCCCAGTTGGATACAAATGGATAACTAATTAATGAGGCGTCTGATTTGAATGCGGTCTTCGGCAAAGTTGTAGCTGATAGAGTAGCCTAGGATTACCAAGGGTCGACTAACCCACTAGGGCACTTAGGAAAATGTTACGGTGGATTGAATGAAAAACATCGTTTTCCCATAGTAATTCCCATACAAACTTTGATGGGCTTGTGCAGTCTCAATTTTCAACCAAATGAGCTCAAATTTTGGGAGGAGGCACAGAATCTGGTTAGGAATCGAATAAGCGGTGTGGAGCAAAAACGATTTTTTGAACCACGCTAATCAGCACCCTTTTCGACCTGATGCAAAACGCTCTTCAGGTAGTTGAGGGTTGGTGTCGCCAATATGGCCTTTCGGTAAATCCGAGTAAAACATCTATTGTTCTTTTCACGGAAAAGCGAAACCGTAATGGAGTTCGACCTTTACGTCTCTTTGATTCTGATATCAATGTGACTGAACAGGTAAAGTACGTTGGAGTCATTCTTGATTCCAAGCTTTCCTGGACACCTCATGTTGAGTTCAGAATCAAGAAAGCTTGTATGGCCTTCGGGCAATGCCGGCGAACCTTTGGTACAACTTGGGGTCTTAAACCCAAGTATATCAAATGGATTTACACAACTGTTGTTCGTCCAATATTGGCGTATGGATGTCTTGTGTGGTGGCAAAAGGGCGAAGTGAGAACGGTCCAATCAAAATTAGGCCATCTCCAAAGGATGTGCCTAATGGCGATGTCTGGAGCGTTCTCTTCAACTCCTACGGCAGCGCTCGAAGTTCTCTTTGACGTTGCCCCACTACACATTCATCTCAAACAAGAAGCACTTTCTTGCACTTACCGTCTATGGGTACTCGGTTTACTAGAGGAATCTCCTGTAAACCGCACATCAACACACACCTCGTTGTTTCCACTTTTGGTGAATTGGGACAAAGTTGTCCTTGCTCCAAGTGATCTTACAATTGCTTGTAATTTTCCGTATAGGACATTTTCCACGAAATTCCCTTCCCGGGAAGAGTGGACATCTGGTTATCTGGAAAGAAGTATTTCAGACGGCATCGTATGTTACACTGATGGCTCCCTTCTCGAAGGTCGAGCAGGTGCTGGTGTTTATTCTCGTGAGCTAAGGCTGTATCAGTCTTATTCACTTGGTAGACACTGCACCGTTTTTCAGGCCGAAATCTTTGCTCTTATGTGCGGAGTGCAATCAGCACTTCAGCAGCACGTAATGGGCAAAGTAATATACTTCTGTTCAGATAGCCAGGCTGCTATTAAAGCACTTGCTTCGGCCAACTCCAGGTCGAAGATAGTTATCGCTTGTCGAACTCAAATCGAGGAGCTGAATTCAGCCAACGCTGTTCACCTTGTATGGGTACCTGGCCATTCTTCCATCGCTGGGAATGAATTGGCTGATGAGTTAGCTCGCACTGGAGCATCACATGACTTCATTGGCCCTGAGCCAGCTATTCCGTTATCGAAGTGTTGGGTAAAGCTTCAGATTCACACCTGGGCTGCTACTCAACACAGACAATACTGGAATAGTTTGGAGTCATGTCGTCAAACCAAATTGTATTGTACTGAGCCATCTCCAAGGGTGGCGAAGTATCTTACAAATCTGTCAAAGCAAAATTGCAGCATGCTGGTCAAAGCATTGACTGGCCACTGCCGACTCAGTTATCACATGGCGAATATTCAGCAAGCTGATTCATTTGCCTGTGATAGCTGTGAATCCGATTATGGAACTTCGTATTATTTAATATGTAACTGTCCAGTTTTTGTGCAATTGCGTTTCCGAGTACTCGGTAAACACTTATTAAGTGAAACTGACTTTAGAAACCTGAATCTGCAGGACATTCTGCTGTTCTTGACCCGCTGTGGTAAAGAGCTATAGGCTTTCTTTACGCTTTATGCGATATCACAGTGCCCTTTTCAGGGCGCTGTTTGAACCCATTGTGGTACGCTTATGCGATATTACAGTGTCCTTTTCAGGACGCCATGTGAACCCATTGTGGTACGCTTATGCGTGTATGAAGACCCTATTCCGTTACCTGTCCTTTTCCCTGTCCCATCCTTTTTTCCTTCCCTTCTCCCTCAGGTAAATGATGAATAGGCTCGTGTTTATGGTGATGGCACAAATTTCCCAAATGGAGGAGAACGTGCCTCTGGAGCCGACCTACTGATACCTACTGATACCATTCGGCGTCGGTCACGGGCCTGCGGCCTAGCCTTTCGTGTGTATGCGTGTGGTAGTAGTGGATTACCACAGCGCCAAGCACAACTGTCGACCATCCAGCGTCGGTAGTCCTCAGCTTCGACAGTGTGTCGAAAGCGTCATCGTGTGTGCACGCGCTGGCAGTGTGCCATCGCGTCGTCGTCGTCGGCAGTGAGCCGACTACAGTGAAGTGTGTGTGAGTGACTAGCAGAGGTCGGCACAGGGCCGATTCTGCCGGCACGAAATCATCGTCATCGCCGTCGGCAATGAGCCAAGCGGCATCGCATCCTCGTCGTCGTCATCGTTGTCGGCAGTGAGCCGACTGTGGTGAAGTGTGTGCAGCTAGCAGGTGTTGGCACAGGGCTGACTCTGCTGGCTCGAATCCTACGTGTTATGCATGTTGGCAATGAGCCAACATATTGTGGTCCTTCGAGCCGGATTCTTGTGTGAAGTGAAAATACAGTCCATTGAAGAACAAAAGTGATTGAACTGAACGTCGAAGACACAAAAGTGAACTGAAAGTGAAGAACTAAAACGAAACCGAACTGTGACAAGTGAACTCGAGAAACCAAGTAAAAAGTGAGTGATCGCTCTATCCGTAGCGAAAAGTTCCAATGTCTCTACAACATTCACCAGTGAAAAGCAACCAGCAGTCAACCATGGAGGAAGCGAAGGCCTACGTTCATCAGCGCGGACAGGTAAAGGGTAAGGTCACCGCAACCTTCAATAGTCTGGAGAGAGCGGAGGACGACCCCTCTCAGGTGAGTGTCCCTTTGTTAAAAGTTTATTCGAAAAAGTTGGAAACACATTATGCGGAATACTCCGCTTTGCACAAGGAAGTGTTGAGGCTCGTTCCTCCAAGTAAATTCGACGAACAAGATGAGAAGTTGAACGAGTTTGATCGTCTTCATACAGAAACGCTTGTTCGTCTGGAAGGCTTAATGGAAGCTTTCCAAAAGAAACCTTGTGATTCGACCACTGCTTTGCAGACTGATTCTTCCAGAATCATTGTTCAGCAGGCACCTCTTAGGGCTCCCATCCCAACATTTGATGGGAAATATGAAAATTGGCCTCGTTTCAAGGCGATGTTTGAGGACATCGTCGGCAAAGGTGCAGATTCTGATTCAATTAAACTGCACCACTTGGAAAAGTCCTTGATTGGTGCCGCTTCCGGAATCATTGATTCCAAAACTTTAGCTGATAACAACTACCATCACGCGTGGGATATTCTTACCGAACGGTATGAAAATCCTCGCATCATCATTGACACTCATATTTCTGAACTCTTGAGTATGAAGAGGATGAACAGCGAATCTCATAAGGAGTTGAGGGAATTGGTGGATACTTGTACCCGGAACATTGAGGGTCTCAAGTTCATGAAACAACCAGTGGACGCAACTGCTGGATTAATCGTCAACAAAATTTTAGTGTCTTGCCTTGATCCGACAACACGAAAGCAGTGGGAACGTACTCTGAATCATGGTGATTTGCCTGATTTGGACGATACTTTGTTGTTTTTGAAGGATCAGTGTCGCGTTTTGGAGCGGTGTGAGGTGGATAATCCCTCATCCGCTAAATCTCTACCGGGAAAGTCAGCTCAGTCTAATGCTAAACCTGCTATCGTCAAGGTTCACTCGGCAACGCCGGACGCTAGTAACGAGTCGTGCAGTTTTTGTGGAATGTCGCACTTCAGCTATCAATGTCCTGAGTTTCGAAAGCTATCCGTCTTGGAGCGTGTTAGTAAGGTGAAGGAATCTCGTTCATGTTTCAACTGTCTTCGTCGTGGGCACAATTCTGTCGATTGTTCGTCCAAAAATCGTTGTTCCAAATGTGGTAAGCGGCATCACTCCTTGCTGCACGATGATGGGAAGAAGCCTGATCAAAGTGTAAGTCTACCCGCCGCTTCTCCGAAGCCAGCTGATGCCGTTCAGAAGCCAGTTCCTGTGTCACCTCAGGCCTCGAATACCGATTCAGTCCAGTCGGCTACCGTGTCTTCGTCGTGTTCGCAGAGCATTGCACTCCCAAATGTTTTGTTGTTGACGGCTATGGTGCATCTGCTCGACAAATTTGGTCATCCCGTGCCTTGTCGAGCCTTCCTTGATTGTGGGGCTCAAACGAACTTGCTTTCTACCTCTATGTTTGTGAAGTTAGGGTTTGATGGACTTCCTGTGAATGTCGATATCGTCGGCGTCAGCTCCACTCGCAGTAAGTCTAACTGTCTGGTCGATGTGAGGCTTCGTTCGCAGTGCAGCGACTATCAAACGACTCTCCAGTGCTTGGTCACCGCGAAGATCACTAATCCGTTGCCATCAAGGCAAATCGACATTTCTGAGTGGAATATTCCCTCCATTATCAAGCTGGCCGATCCTAATTTCAATGTTCCAGCCGCAGTAGACTTACTGATCGGGATGGGTCATTTCTTTGAGCTCTTGAGGATAGGCCATATTGTTCTTGCTGAGGGTCTTCCCGAGTTGCGTGAAACTGAACTAGGATGGGTGATCGCTGGTGAAATCCGTGATGAAGAATTGGCTTTGGTTAACGTCACACAGGTGAATTGCGTTGCTATCGAGTCGCTCAACGAGACAGTCAAGCGTTTTTGGGAGATCGAGGAGGTTGAAGTTTGCTCTGCTCCCACAGGAGAAGAAGAAGAGTGTGAGGAATTGTTTCGCAACTCGTATCAACGTGATGTCAACGGTAGATATATAGTGAAGCTACCGATCCGTGAAAATGTACACGAACTTTCTGATAATCGTACATTGGCCCTTCGTCGTTTTTTCTTTCTCGAAAGACGGTTGCTGAAGGATCCCGAGCTCCGTCTGCAGTACTCTAACTTCATTGAAGAGTACAAATCTCTCGGTCACTGCAAAGAAGTTGTTGAGGCGCACGATGTCCCAGGACAAATGAAGTATTACATGCCGCATCACGCCGTTTACAGGCCGTCGAGCACAAGCACAAAGTTAAGGGTTGTGTTTGATGCGTCGGCGAAGCCCGTGTCAGGAGTGTCTCTCAACGATGTGTTGAAGATAGGTCCCGTCGTTCAGAATGACTTGATATCAATTCTGTTGAGATTTCGTAAACATCCTTTCGTCTTTACCGCTGATATTCAAAAAATGTATCGGCAGATTTTGATTGATCCTGAACAAACCTCGTTGCAGAGAATTTTCTGGCGGTCCAACCCAACCGACCCCATCAAGGTTCTCGAATTAGTGACTGTTACGTACGGCACTTCTGCTGCTCCTTTCTTGGCTACCAGGTCCCTAGTTCAACTGAGTGTCGATGAAGGAGCCGATTTCCCTCTTGCAGCTCGCGTGATACAAGAGGACTGCTATGTTGATGATGTGTTGTCGGGAGCGAAAACCATTCAAGAAGCCATTGAATGTCGTCAACAGCTCCAAACGTTACTAGCCAGGGGTGGTTTTCCGGTGCATAAGTGGTGCGCCAACGATGAAGCGATTCTTCAGGATGTCCCTGAGGCTGAGCGTGAAAAACTAGTTCTTCTTGATGATCTGTCGGCAAATGAAGTGATGAAGACTCTCGGATTAACGTGGAATCCGAGGAGCGATGAGTTTCTATTTTGTCAATCCCTTTCGTCCGAAGAGTCAACTGTGACAAAGCGTCAGCTGTTCTCCGAAATTGCGAAAATGTTTGACCCGTTGGGCTTACTTGCTCCAATTACCGTTCTGGCTAAGCGTTTGATGCAGCAAACCTGGGCTGCAAAAATAGGTTGGGATGAGTCTCTCTCTGATGACATCCTAAGAGACTGGTTACAGCTTCGCAATTCTCTCGCATCCGTTCGTGACATCGAAATTCCCAGACCAGTAACCGGTCCCGCGTATGAGTCTCTTGAGCTACACGGGTTCGCAGACGCTTCAGGAATAGCGTACGGTGCCTGCCTGTATGTTCGCAGTATTCTCCCAAATGATTGTTGTGTCGTCAGGTTGTTGTGTAGCAAGTCTAAGATTGCCCCTCTGCAAGAGTTGACAATCCCTCGAAAGGAACTGTGCGCAGCCGTGCTGCTGTCCAGGTTGGTGAAAAAGGTTCAATCGACGTTGCATGTTCAGTTCTCTTCCGTTTGCCTTTGGTCGGACAGTCAGATTGTCCTCTCGTGGCTGCAGAAGGCGCCAGCGAAACTGCAGCCATTCGTTCAGAATCGTGTGGTGGAGATATCAAGGGAATGTGGTCTCTACAAATGGTGTTACGTCCGGTCCAAAGACAACCCGGCCGATGTGATCTCTCGCGGCCAGCTCCCACGTAGTTTGAAGGAAAACTCGCTATGGTGGGAAGGGCCTCCTTTTCTCCAATCGAAGATATACGAATCACCAGTTCTTGATCAACTGCCTGATGGCTTGATGCCTGAAATGAAACCAGTTTCGGTCGTGGCAATGCCCGTAGTGAATTGCGACGATCTGCCACTCTTTAAGAAATTCGGATCTCTACGTAAACTGCAGCGTGTTCTTGCCTACGTTCAGCGATTTTTGAAGAATTGCCGTACCAAGAATCCGGAGGATCGAGTCAAGTGTAAATATCTTTCCGTCCCCGAGCTCCGATCTGCTCTCCATACTATCGTTCTGGTTATTCAACGCGAATCTTTGTCCGATGAAATCGAAAAAATGGAGAGCGGTGAACCGTCTAAACGGTTGAAGACTCTCGGCCCGTTTTTGCATAACGGAGCCTTGCGAGTGGGTGGCCGTATTCAGAAGTCACGAATGTCGTTTGATGCAAAGCATCAATATATCCTGCCAAAACATCCACTCACTGATTTGATTATTCGCCAATATCATTTGGAACATTTACACATTGGTCCTTCTGGTCTGTTGTCCGCTCTTCGTCAACGCTTCTGGTTGTTGGGTTCGCGTTCCGCCGTGAGGAAGATTACCGTTTGCTTGGTAACGAAATCCGTCCACTTGGAACTCGTCTCGGATATGTCAACTGCTGCTTTCATTGCTGCGATGCAGCGTTTCATTAGTCGCAGAGGAATTGTTCGTGAGTTTCACTCTGACAATGGCAGCAATTTCCGTGGAGCTAAAGCTGAGCTCCACGAGTTGTATTCGATGTTTCGTGATAATGTCACTGTTCACCAAATCGAGTCATTTTGCCAGAACAAGGAGATTGCCTGGCACTTTATTCCGCCTGACGCCCCTGAATTTGGTGGAATGTGGGAAGCTTCAGTGAAAAGCGCGAAGTATCACTTGAAGCGTATCCTCAAGGGAACTCCGTTAACCTTTGAGGAGATGTATACTCTATTAACGCAAATTGAAGCGGTCTTGAACTCGCGGCCGCTTTTTTCGCACTCAGACGATCCCGCTGAGGGTGAGGTCATCACCCCAGCTCATTTCCTCATAGGCCGCCCTCTAACGGCCGTACCGGAGCCTTCATACGAAGGTCTCAATACAAATCGTTTGTCAAAATGGCAGCACCTGCAACAAATGCGGGAACATTTCTGGAGGTCGTGGGTGCACGATTATCTCGTAAGTCTCCAACCAAGAGGAAAGAACTTCGTTCGCTTTCCAAACGTTCGTCCTGGAGCTGTCGTTCTGTTGGAAGACAAGACACTTCCGCCCCTGCAGTGGAAGTTGGGAAGAATCGTCCAGGTTTATCCCGGGGAAGATAATCTGGTCAGGGTAGTTGATGTCAAAGTGGGAAACGCTGTGTACAGACGACCGATTACTAAAATATCTATTCTTCCAATAGAGGACAATAATGCAAAGGGGGGGGTCCCAGGATTTGAGCGACAACCGCCCGGGGGATGATGTTCGCTATAGCGAAGGTTCGTAGCGGATCACCCGTATCGCCACCGCATAACCGAGTCGCATGTTTTCAACGTGCACGCCAAACACGTCCGATCCCGTCCATCACGAGCTTGGCCAGCCAGCAGAGAAAAACGAAGCCAACCGCCGCCTTGCATCACCGCATCACCGTGTGGATCGACCGACCAATCAGGAGCAAGCTCGAAACGGAGGGGAAATTCAAATTATGTAACTGCTATAAAAGGGATACCAACCCACGCAGTGGGATTCAGTATTGTACCAAAAGTCGAAGAATAAACATCATTAGTTTAAGTGAAGTGAAGTGTTTTTAGTGAGAACCCAGCCCAGCTAGGAAGGCAGATTCCGAAGTGCAATCGATCCAACCCGTGTCCAGCCAGTTCAGCTTGGTGCCAGCGTGCCGTTCCACTTGAGTCGTGGCTTTCTTTCATCCAGTGCTAGCTCGCTACTTTCCCAGCTCTTTTCAGAGCTACCACTTGAGAGTTATTCAAGTAGTCGATGCTCCCCGCGAGGTGAAATGAAAGCCACATTTTCCTGGTCGGCACCAAGCGTAGTTTCGTCGGAGGATTGTGCTCGTCCACCATTCGGCGTCGGTCACGGGCCTGCGGCCTAGCCTTTCGTGTGTATGCGTGTGGTAGTAGTGGATTACCACAGCGCCAAGCACAACTGTCGACCATCCAGCGTCGGTAGTCCTCAGCTTCGACAGTGTGTCGAAAGCGTCATCGTGTGTGCACGCGCTGGCAGTGTGCCATCGCGTCGTCGTCGTCGGCAGTGAGCCGACTACAGTGAAGTGTGTGTGAGTGACTAGCAGAGGTCGGCACAGGGCCGATTCTGCCGGCACGAAATCATCGTCATCGCCATCGGCAATGAGCCAAGCGGCATCGCATCCTCGTCGTCGTCATCGTTGTCGGCAGTGAGCCAACTGTGGTGAAGTGTGTGCAGCTAGCAGGTGTTGGCACAGGGCTGACTCTGCTGGCTCGAATCCTACGTGTTATGCATGTTGGCAATGAGCCAACAGTATACCAAAGTGGAGAATCCTTGTCGCTTGTCGTTTTGACAGGTCTCCTGCTCGATTGGAACTATGGGGATGACACTAGATCGACTGTTCCAATTTTGACGTTTCTCCTCTTTGTTCTATCCAGACTCGTTAGTATAAACATATCAATAATGCCTCTAAATGTTTCTGGAAGGCTGAGGGCGCGATCCACGAGAACCCTAAAAGTAAACAGTCCTCGCTTGGGTCTAGGAGGCATGCTTGCAGTGCGAGGAGCTTTGGTAGCTTTTTTCTTGCTACCTTGTCGAATATTTGTCTTTGAAGTGTATTTAACAGGCGGAGACGGGGATGACAGATTCTTGCTACAACATGGATCTGAAGCTAAAGGAACCTGATTATTCGGAGTTTTTAAATTTACCCCGCCTCCTTTGACATTAGGCAAACTTTTGAGGGAAGACTTCAAAAAGACCTTTCGGCGCAATCCCGGGGATGGTGATGACTTCCTTTTTCCAGGTGCGTGTACCTCCGAAAGAGATCCACCCTCATCAGTTTCGCCATCGTCCTGATCATCGGAAGACAACTCCTGATATGGATTTTCAACTGGGACAGCTGATTCAGACACGGAATCTGGTGTTTTAAAAGATTTCACCATCTCCGCATATGTCTGTTTGGAGCGCCTTATGATAGAGCGACTCTCATTTCGAATGCGTCTTTTGTAAGCAAGTCATGTGGATCTCCACCACAGTAGCTACATTTTTCCGCTTTCTGTGTGCAAGAGTCCTCCAAATGAGCTTGGTTGCATTTGCCACAACGGGGCTTGTTGTCGCAAAAGCTATCACTGTGACCAAACTGCTTGCATTTGGTACAATTAAAAACCTTCGGCCTAAAAAGATTCACTGGGTAAAAACCACCATCGATTACAACAAATTCCGGGAGGACGGAACCTGGAAAAGTCACTCGAAAAAACGCTGAAGGCGAGTACATCTTTTTATTTCCTTCCATGGAAGCCTTAGATAAGCGTTTACAGTCTAGGATAGCCACATCAGGAGTTGACCTATTTTTGAATCGACCAAAGCCGGTCTTGATGTCCTCACATGTCAGCATTTCGTCGAGGATCTTTCCCTCCACCTCCACTTCTCGTGCTGGCACATAGACCGCGTATTCAACAGTAATCGCGTCGTGTTGAGCAATTTCATTTGCTGCTTTGTAGCTAGGTGCGGTAACACGCAGCTTGGATGCTTTCACTTGGTGAATAACGGTCTCAGGATACTTACGCGTCAGCTCTCGAGAAATCGAAAGCATATTCAATGGTTTGCATTTGCGCTGGAAATAGACAACCCAAGGCCCAGGCGAAGATGGCTGATAAAACCGCGTACGAGCAATGATATCATTGGGAGGCGTTTCGCCTCCATTGGATTCATCCATGCGCAGGAGAAGAATTAATACAAAATTGGTTTATATTTTAACACACTCTGTGTGGAACGTTAGCTAATAAGAAGAAAAATAAACCGGCAAAAAAAATTCACAAGAAAAAATATATATATAAAGAGAAAAAAAAATTACAATTGTTCACTCTGGCCTCAGCCCACTGTTGAGCCTCAGCCCACTGTAGAGCCTCAGCCTAGGGAACGTTCAAAAATTACGTCCAACATTTGGGGAGGGGGGGGGTCTAGAAAAGTGTGACAGTACGTGTATTGAGTATAGGGAATTTGCTCGACAGAGGGGGGAGGGGGGGGGGGGTCTAGAAATCCCGGAAAATGATGGACGTAATTTTTGAATCTTCCCCTACTGTTATTGCAAAGTGGACAAACAACTAACACGTGATGACGTGATGAGCGGAGGAATGGGACAACACAAAACGAGATCGAATATCGATTATACTTATCGAGTGTATAGATAGCTGTTTGTTGGTGATGCCTCGAATGCACAGACAAAACGCTGCTGCTGCTTTTGTATCACCCGTCACACTCGTCACCGCCGCCGTTGTTGTCGGGCCCGCTATTGATGGCGTGGGTAATTAAATTTCCGTTGCACAGTGCACTATTCCAATGCCTGCTTCCTTCCCGCGATCGCGGATCGCCCAAGACAATCGTCTTCGTCCTCGGTAGGATAAATAACTCGCGATATAAAAAACCACTAGGTGGGCAAAAAAACTCCACCGGCTACAAAGCGATTGACTGCGATTCAGACACGGTACACACGACCGGCTGCTTCAAACGATCGGTAAGGAATGGAAAACTCCTTTGAATGAGTTTCTTTTGAAGTCTTCCACAAAAAAGCCTAAACATTGGTATCGAATACAAAAAAGGGTTTGAGGTTACACTAGTTTTACAAAACAATATAAAAACAGCTAAAAATATATTCTGCCTTTAATAATAAGAGTTTGTTCTATGTGCTTTGGCCCAAGATCCTGCGGCGCACCTGAGAGATGGTCACGGCGCACCAGGGCGCCGCGGCGCACAGTTTGGGAAGCACTGATTTAACAGTATTCATGGCTAAACATTGAGATAATAGCACTGCCCAAATTATATGTATACTCAGGTGTATACCTGAGATTATCCAACACATATTGGCCTCCTAAAGAGAGGTTATGTTTTGTGAAATCCGATTTCGTATTTTAGTGATTGAATCATTCCAGATAATCTTTTTTATAAAAACCGAGTAGAAAAAAAACGATTTACCGCCAATTAAACGCCAATATTCGGTGTCCAAAATGCAATTCTATTAGACATCGTACACAAATTACGTAACGCTATAGGGGGAGGGGGGAGTCTAGCTTAGCGTTACAAGCCATACAAAATATTTTTGGTTTTCATACAAAAAGCGTTACAAGGGGGAGGGGGGGGGGGGTTGAGTCTGAAATCGCCGATTTTAGCGTTACGTAATTTGTGTACCATGCCTTAGGCGATTGGAAATTGGGATTTTCTCTTCCTTAAATGCTTTTGTTAAGATTTTTGTCACCAGGAAAGCAAAGTGCAATCATAATATGCGCGTATTAGTAACTTTGCAAAAGATTGAATTGGTTTCTATGGATTTTGAGGTAACATCCAACGTTGTGCTCAGCCTGTCCAAAATACATTTTTTTTATCTTTATTAAAGAGACTTTCAGCCCTCGGCTGGTTCGTCTCTACCAAAATACATGAATTACCCTACTTTGTATTGATCTTGTTCGCTTTGTCACTAGGTATACAGAAACTTTCAGATTCTGGTCTTTGTTCGAACGATTTTCACTTAAGTTTTGGTTGGAATTAATGATAACTCTTGGGAACGCAATCAAAACAAATGAGAAATTCCGCAAGAGCTGCATGCTTTCCGTCAGTTAGCCAGATAAATATTTGTTGAGAATTTTACCATCCAAACGAACACCAGCAATTTTGCAACCAAAATTGCTTTGTTTCAGCATTGCACCCCAGAGATATCGAGTAAACAGCAGTGGAGGTGCTGCTGGACGATGGTTGTAGGTTCCTACCTATGATGGTACTCATCCTGTGCCCGGCGCTTCTTTATTGTGTTGCGGATTTATGATTTCCGACCTATGCTAGCTTCTGCTGTTCGGGCTGCTCCGGAGCATTCGCTTTGGTTAGGGCAATGTAGGCCATAATATTTTTCACAGTAGCTTGATGGTGAACCATCTTCACAAATCGAATTAGTCTCTCAACATTCTTGGTGATAAGTTCAATCGAGCAAGAAAATTCGCAACAGGAGAGTTTCAAGAAAATTGATTCAATCTCAACGTCATGGTAGCTTTCTTCGTAGCTATTACGGTTTTATAGTGTCATCTCATGAAAGCATAGGTTACGGTTTTGCCATCCTGGTACACTCAAGTGTACTGAATGGTTATATGTTCACTCAAACAATGAATTTTCGATAGAAGGTACGGATGGGTCGAGTCACACATATCCATCAGGCTCTTTTGTGTTTTTCTCCTATTGGTGAGATGTTTCCAGTTATAGAGACAATTAATCAAGCCAACGCCAAATGGGTGATTGCAGCGTTACGTAATATGTTAACAAACCCTTGGCTTTGCTACGCTATTAAATCGCTAAACATTGGTAGCTATCAGGTAGCTATCACTATTACGGCGGAACACACGTGTTGGTTTGAAATTGCCTTAATACCGATACGGTATACCCTGTACCCAGTGTGTGGCGTTTCGCAGCGGAGCAAAGTTATGGGAAAAATATGGTCTGGTGTAAGCGCTGTCGGTGCTTCCTCCCGTAAATTATGCACCATAAACTTTGGACATGGGAGGCTAATGGAATTTTCTGAAGGCATTTCCCCAGTGTGCGTTTGGGTATAAAAAACGAGCCACCTACGAGCGGTTCGAAGCGATAGATTGACCAGCAATTTTTGCGGAAAGGACCTGTGAGATACGTGTAGCAATAGGATGTGGGTTTTCAAGAGAAAAAAAAACTTCATATTGAGCCCAATCAAACCCTTTTTGATTTTGAAGGCGGTTCACGATGTATTTTTTCTCTGGTGCCTTTTCTTCAAAATATTATTCGAACATAACTTAAATGACATGTAGAAATGAAACTCTGTAAAATAGCTGCATCGTATATTGTTGGTCGACATTTTAGATTTTCTGTTAATACAGAAAATATAATTAACAAACAAAATTCATCAACCATGAGCAAGGTTCCAAGAATTAGTGCAGTTTGATGTGTCGCAAGATAAGTTCCAAACTTGTCCACTTTCGCTGGTGCTGGTCCGGATAACTTGAATGACCATAGCTCCGGAACGCCAGGAGCAATCCGAACCATTTTCAATAAAAATCAATGCGGTAAAATTCTCGTTCGATTTGTGCTAAAATTTCATCAAAGGTTCAACGGGAAGTGCGTCAAAAGTGAATGACCGTTTTGTATACAGACATTTTCTGAATTCGTCAAACTAAGCTGATTGATATGTGAAACTTGACCCTCCGAACCTTCTACCAAAAATTCGTTTTTTCATTCAAACGCATAAACACTTTGAAAGGCAAAAAAAAAAACAAATCTAGCCATAACTGTACGCTTGAAACTTGCTCACTTGCCTCGCCTCTGAACATGATCTCAAGAGAACAATGCAAGAAATTTACGCTTGGTTTACTTCTTAATATTCACGCTATTAGCCAAAATGTGCACAGATTTAATTAGTTTGGCTTGTTAGCTTGAACAGTACCCAAACCCGGTTTCGGGCATGGCTGTTTATTTCGCAACCAGCAGCAGTTCTTGCAGGCAGTAACGTGGCAGTAATCAAGAAAGTATACCGTCGACGACGGGGAAACTAGCTTTTTAAACTCAGTCACGAAAAATGTCCCATTATCTCCTGACAGCGGCAGCGTTAAAATATGCTTTTGAATATTTAAGCAATCTGGGGACAATCCTGAGTGGTTGTATCTTTTTTGGAATGGAATGTAGTCGTTTGTGGAAACCGGCTGGTATGACATTTTATGATGTTAGATAAAACTAATCAGTCGAGAAATGAACATTTGTCTTTTTCTGTTGAGAATTTATCATTCAATATATACAACACTGTAATAACATTTTGTTCTACTTTTAAGCCAGACATCCAGGCTTAAACTAATTTCTTTCAGAAAGTTATGTAAGGATTTACATTCAAGTAAGAATTTAAATCCTTACATAACTTTCTGAAAGAAATTGTGGATACAAACCAATACACGATGACAACACTAGCGCCACCAAACACCATATTGCCACAGTCAGTGGTGATTTAAAATATTTCAAGTGGTGTTATACATGGGAAACAAACAAACCGATTGCAGCGCCACTTTGTTGCCAATGAAATATTTTTTACACAAAAATGGACTTGGATGTCTGTTCTCTGTGGCTGGACTGCAGTACATAAAAGCAGCCATCAATGACGCAGCCGAGAGCACCACGTGGAAAAAAGTCAACGGAACATATGGTTCGACGAGGAGTGCAGAACGATTTTGAAGAAGAAGAACGCAGCGCGGACGGTAATGCTGCAGAAAGAAACCCGGCAGAACGTGGAACAGGAGTGGAAACAGCAAACCCGCCTCCTACGAAAGAAAAAGGCACTGCCTGGAAGAAGCGATGTGCGAAGAAATGGAACTACTGTACCGTCCCCAAGAAACACGAAAGCAAGGTTCGTATCGATGAGCATTCACTTTGATTTTTTGGCCGATCGGGATCTTCAAACTCGCCATGCATTATTTCATCGCTAGGCAATGAACGCAGCTGTCACTTTTTCGTTGGGATAAAAATTTCCAGTCTCAGTGGTGCATGTCAACAAAGGCACTCACGCTCTCATTGTGGTGTTCACTCACCCATCAAAGTTATCGGAAAGCTACTCGAACACAGCAGAGTGAGAACGAAGTAAAAATTGTACCGGAGATTATCGCGGCGATTTAAGTTCAAAATGACGAGTGAAAGTGAATCACTATGAGTGAAAAACGGAAGCTGCAGAGGGATGTGGTGTTAAATGTTGTTGAAGAAATCGCGGGTGCAGATGGGAAAACGATACGGTATCACTGCCGTGCTAACTGCGATGAAAATATGCAGTGTAATTATGTGCAAACAGTGTTCGTTCCCGGAAACTTCAAGCGACATTTACTCAGCTGTCACTCTAATGTCGCCAAAGAGCTCGGATTTGTGCTGAAGGAAGAGCCTCCAGTTAAAAAACCTCGCACATCGAAGCTAATTGTGGAGTCTTCTGTGAGCCAAGTTATTCTTGGTACGCTACAAATGGCAACTGAAAACAACTTGCCCTTGCGTTTCCCGGAATAGTGCTGTGCCTTAAAATCGATTCCGCAACTCGAAAAGGCAGATCAGTTTTTGGAATCAATCTGCAGTTCATCGATGAAAATGGACAAGTTCGCATAAGACATCTCGGTACAAGTACAATTTTTTGCACTATATAAAGGGTCACTCAAAAATTGCAAATGACACTCAGACCCTATTAAAAAAAATCATTTATTAAAAGACATCTTATTTAGGGTGCTTTTCTTCTTAAATCATTATTCCAGATATTAAAAAAAAAAACTATCATTACATAGGTATTTCATTTTATTTGAATGCTCTTGCAGCTGTTCACGAAATGATCGAACGCCAGACCAAAGAAAATCTACAAAAAGTTATGGAAGAGCAGCTTCAACTAATCGGTGTTGACCTACAGCAGGTTCTAACGGTCACTCATGATAATGGCGCCAATATGGTTGCATCCGTGAAGTGCTTGAAAGCATTACTATCCCATCGCGAAACAGATGAGCATGCACCGCTTTCTACAATTTTCCAAGGGGAACATAATATCATGCAATACGTTGAGGTCAAAGAAGAATAAGAAGATTCTGATAATAACGACGAAGACGAAGAAGTACACCTGGCTGAAGAGGACGATCCGATTGCAGACGATTTTGTGGATGGAGAAGGAGATGATCATATTTCATTGGATTGTACTGGTGAAGACGAGGAAATTGATCTACTCGAAAGCGTCAGGTGTGGTGCACATACGGCCCAACTAGCAGTCTGGGATGTCATGAAGCCGTATAAGCGTCGACTCAACGAGATCAACAAAATATGCATTAAGATGCGCCACAAGGAATTCCAACACGTGTTCAAATGTTACAAGTTTCCGGCTCCTCCGAAAGTGAACGAAACCCGTTGGAATGTGTGGTACTTATTGCTGAAGTATGTTAGGTCCGTGAAGGAACATAAAAAACAATGCCTTAATGAAGGCATGTCTCACAGTTAGCTCAAATCTCATATGACACGTGTATTCCCATAGTGAGGACCATCAGATTTCATTAACATTAATATTTAAATTAAATTAAAAATACTTTAATTCCCCAACAGTAATCCTATGTTTTCATCCTCAGATTTTGCTCGTCACTGGACTTTTATTGGTAAATTTTGTGAAGCTTTCGAACCGATGTTTATTCTAACAATGCAGCTTCAGAAGAACCATGTACCTCTCTCACAGCTCTACGTGGATTGGCTGACATGCACGGCGAAATTGAAAACTATTAATGGAAATACACTGGCAAGGAAACTGATGAAAGCGATGGAGTTCAGGATGCAGAACATAAAAGGAAGCACAGCTTTTAAAGCGTGTGTGTACCTTGATCCTAGGTTCAATTATATTGGATCCAAGCGCATTTCTGCTGAAGACAAAGAGGAAGTGAAGGTATGTAACTACTTATTTTTAGTTCACTCGTACGCTATATTTTGTGAATATTGTTAATAATTGTGTACTATATTTTCAGAAATATTTGCTGGCGTTGAATAAGCGACTAGATCAACTATCGACCACCGAAACCCACGAAGAATCTATGGATCAAGGACAGCAAGAATTTCAGAACGACCTAGTTGAAGATTTTCTAGCTGAACTCTTCGAGGAGGACACTCAGCTTTCGCTACCCGACCGAGAATCAGCTGACAGCTTACTTGGAGAAATCGTCAAGCTTGAATACAGGCCAAAAGTAAACATTACTACATCGTCTTCAGCCAACATTTGCAGCCAATCAACGGAACCACAACCTAGCTCATCGAAAAAGATTTGGGATGCAATTTGTATTAGCTATTCGATATAATCATAAAGAAAAACATAGAAGTAGCTTACTTAGAGAATATTCAAGTGATTCTCATAACTTTTTTCATGTTCTAATTTGTTCTGCGAGCATTGGTGAGATACCTCACACCTCGTTTTTACTATCGCCGAGATTATCGCCATGAGTGGGAATCGCAATGAAAGCTGAAAATCAACGCGATAATTATTGTTCATTTTTTTAAGCAGATGATCAGTCAATGCGCAACGAAAATGTGCTTGAGAGTGAACTCAAGATTTTTATCCCAGTTGAGAGACGGGGCACTCACTGATACATGGAGAGTTCATTCACGAGATTGTCAGTAAGCTGAAGAGTTGTTTTGCTCAAGATGAATGTCTGTGTCGTTTGATACTGATCCTAATTGTTTACCTATCGCAAAAATTATCGATTATCATTAACCTTGCACGAAAGTAATCTGCCCCATTTACAACAAAGGTGATCACAATTTTTAATGTTGCCTACATAGTGCTATCTCGGATCAACTTCCGTCGTCAGTCACCTAGAACAAATGAGCCGGAAAGTTATCTAGCCGGCTTTATCGACGGCCGGTCGACAACGGACCACATCTTCACCGTAAGGCAAATCCTTCAAGAAATGCCGAGAATACCAGGTCCCAACGCATCACCTGATCGTCGACTTTAAATTGACATACGACAGTAACGACCGCACAGAGCTTTGGAGAATCATGAATGAAAACGGCTGGGAAGCTGACCAGACTACTCAAAGCAACGATGGACGGTGTACAAAACTACGTAAGGTTGGCACAAGAAAGCTTAGAGCTCAGAGAGCACAGTACACGATCTGGTGGGCATTAGGCGTGACCAAGGATGGAGAGCGGCAGCCACGAACCGACACACAGCAACAATAACATTGCGAGTGGTGCATCGCTTCCCACTGGCGATGGAGTTAGGTAGGTCGGGTGGATCGGGATGTACTGTTTTTTGGTGTGGTCTTTATCAATTCGCATCATCAAAGAAAAGTGTGAGTAAATATTTATGGAATAGCATAGCATAGCATAGCATAGCATAGCATGAATACTTGCACAAATCTTGGATGGAGTTGCAAAGTTGAATATATACATTTACATTGCTGATGTCGCTACTATCCACAATGTCATAGATTCACTCAGCTTCACACACCTGGCCAAGTCCTTGCAAGCATTTATAAATCCCTTCATCAACTTAGAAAGAGCCCAGAACTGAAGCATCTTCCAATAGATGAAAGGATGTTGAAAAAAGCGAATTTTCAACTTATGTATATGCAGTTATAAAGTAAATATACTGAAGTAGAATTATTTATAAATAAATAATATTGGAAAGATCTCACCAATTGTTGTGTGGTTTTTGTGGTTCTGTGAGTAAATATTTATGGAATAAGGCAAATATTCGGCATTCGGATTTGTATTGAAAAAAACTTGAGGCCCAAAACTTGTTTGTTACCCTAATCATAGCATTGTTGATGCGTGAATGGACATTATCGTTTCATTGGTAATACAACACTAACCGTTTTGGTATGCTCCATTGTAAACCTTAATTTCTCTCGTCAAGGATTATGCTTACCGTTTGCCGACTATCGGCGTCAATCGCTCGCCACTTGGTTGAGCTGAATGAATTCAAGCATCATGCTTTCTCTGTTACGAACCGGAATAATAATTAAACTGCCTGGAGGTGTGCACGTGGCTGCACATTTGCTTTGATGCGATGTCGGTAATCGTTTACAAGTTAAACGGATGAATGAACATTGAACACCATGATGATTCGATCAAAACTAAATGGGTAACAATGCATATTAGGGTTAACGATATCGGTTCGGAGTATTTGCCAGCGCCAGCGGAGTATTTGCCAGCGAGATTTGTGGGTGATGCATTTTCAAAAATGTTAACCTCCCGGGTAGAGCTTAATGGCAAAAGAATGGCAAATTTTACCATTAAAACAGAATGTTTGAATGGCAAAATGTGTTATTTGTTTGTTTGAAATAAGAGTTAAAATAACAAAATTTTGGTAACAGAAAAACATAAAAAAAACCTTCTTTTGCCATTGTAATAACAAAGTAATGGTAAAGCATGCGGATTAAATTGAAGAACAAAATAAGTTATTATTGAGATATCAATAACAAAATAAGACCCAAATTAACTGTTATCGGTGAATAACAAAATATGACATTCTTGAGTTATTGATAACAGAATAAGAACAAATTTAGCTGTTTATGTGGCGATCAAAATAATGGTAGGTTTAGTTGTTCAAATTCAATTTTAAAATAATGGTAGATTCAGTTATTATTTCAAAGTAGCAGAAGAAAGGTAAAATGAGCTATTTCTTTTTTTTTTCAATAAAATTTTAGTTCATCAATCAATGTAAAAACAGTTTTATTTTGTGGAAATTAAAAACTCAAAACGAAACGAACTTAAACATCAAATTCACTTTGATGAACGTAGCCACCGTTGCGTCGAAAAAGATAGATACGTCGTTTTACAAATTATACTCTTTAATTGTTTGAGTTCTAAATTAACATAAATTGATATGCATCAAATAGAATCCAATGCGAATCAAACACACAGCTGAGAATCCGGATTTGTTTACTTTTGAATTGAAAAGTTATGCTTGAAATATACAATATAATATTAATATGTTAATATGTAAAATATGTTATGGTGCCTAATGTTTATAAATAGTTTCTCACAATATCAAAATAATGGCAAATTTAGCTAGGAATGTAAATTATGTTATTGTTTTGATATTTTATACAATTCATTATAAAAGGTGCCAAATTGCAAGTTTTACCATGATAGTAGTTTTCGTTATTGATGTGTTATTTAGCATTATTCATGAATAACATATCAATGACAAGATTTGCTATGATTGTATATTTTGCTATTGATTTGCCATTTTAAGTTTTTCATAATAACAGAAAAATGGCAAAACGAGATATGATGGCAAAACCAGTTATTATATTGTCCTTTGTTTGCCATTAGCCTCAACCCGGGCTATCACGAATGGTATGCCTAGAATTGAAGTTATCAATAGACGATTTCACTTCTCGATTTCAAAAATGAAAATTTTGATTTCTACTGCACTGACGTCGCTAAACAAATAGATTGTGCAAAACAATGAGCAAATTATGTTTTTTTGTTTGTAATACGTACTGAGAAGTATATCTATAGGAAACATCAAAACAATGAATTATTTAACTTCCTTAGCATATTCCCTTGGGCATTTGAAATGATCAATTGGGTTTTTAAATTAAGAAAAATATATTGACTTTTCGATTTTATACGAAAGAGCACCTTTTTCTGAGCCATTATGATTTTTTCAGATTTTTCCGCATATCGTTCTAATCTACGCTACCACTAGGAAACCAACCCCAGTGTGACCACTTTTTATAGGATTACAGAAAAGGGAAGGAAAGTAAATTGCAGCATCTCTAGGTTGATTGCAGTTCACGCATACTAGCCGATATTCTGAAGGAGTGCGAATTTAGAATTGTAGCAAGGTGTGCTAGACAGCATCTTTGGTGTGAATGTTAAGATATTATCCCTCTTAAGGACAAACGTCTTGAAATCCCGGTTCAACAGTGCATCAAAACTTCAGACGCACAAATCTCAAGAAGCAAGCTTCAAACAACAATGTATTTTATTGCTCTGTTCTTGCTCACTTGTAATAAGCTTAAAATAAGAAGCTCAGGTGCGCTGGTTTTGTTTACGCAGAGATGTGTGTCCTCAAAACCGTGAGTAGGTGCCAAAGTCGGCCATTGTGGCGGCCATATTGGGATTCTAAAAAGTCTGTCCTTAAAGCAAAAGCACGTGAGTTGGGAACAGCTTTTATCGTTATGGGTGACATGCAGAGGCACGTTAGCGATTGGTGACCGATCGACGAAAGAGTGTGTTGAATGTTGATGTCGAAGAAATATTCTACACAGCTAGAACGCGAGTAAGACTGCTGCTCCAACCACGATGTGAAGCTCATCATTGCAGACCTAAATGCTCAGGTAGGCCACGGGGACGCATTCAGACCAGAGATAAAAAAGGATTAGCGGCCACCAGCTGAATGACAACAACGCCACGTGTCTCATCAATTTCGTCGCCATTGAGAAAATGACAATTCGTAGTATGTTCTTTCAGCATGGTTCCTTCTAGTGATTACAACACTGACTCTGACTGCTATCTGGTATTTGATGGTAAGTTGAATTCAAAAACTTTCCATCAGCAAGCATATCCTACCAACCCGGGAGCTTCTTGACAGCTGCCGAACAACGTCAGCGTACCTAAAATTTTTGGTCCGGGTGGTACTGTCAGATTCAAAGCGGCAAGTGCTACTTTTGAAAAGGACGAAAACCGACAATAACAAACCGAACAAAAAAATATTAAAACATTAAACAGAAACCTTTATTATTTGTTTCCCCTTTTTGTGATAGATAAATGCAAATTAGGTGTGGCATGATGAATTTGTTTACTAGAAGCAAAAATTATATCAAACTAGCTGTCCCGGCAAACTTTGTCTTGCCGTCTTGTGGTGGTTTGACAACTGTTGAGCTCAAAATAGCACCGCACTCTAGATTAGTTTCAATTCGACCGTGCTGATTTCCTTCCCCAGGTCATAAAAATCAACATTTTGTCTATTTTCTTACATTTTTAGCTCATTTTCCTAACTTTTTTTACATATAAACACAGCCACCATGAATACGAATCTAACTATGCAAGATTCATTCCGATCAGTTCAGCCGTTCGTGACTTTTGTTGCCTCAAAGGGAAGGTAAACTCATTTTTATATATATAGATAACAAGTAAAGGCAAAATAGTCGGCTTTCATAAAATTAATAAGAAACTCATGTTTTCTTCTAGTGCGGTTATTAAGCACCAGAAAGTAATAAATTAGGTTACTTATGCTAACATTTTACAGCTACATATCCGGTGGCCAAGCCGAAATGGAAGTTAAAAATAATCATTTGCAAATGTTTTTTTTTCGAGTTTGATCTTCGGTTTGGTCTAGCATACGCAGTCACCAATTAATATGGAAGACCGTTTAAACATGTGCTTTTATTACATTTCTTACAACAACAAAAAGAAAAATCAAAATAATTTCATTTTAATGAACTTTAGTTTTTGCGCTTCTGTTGAATACGTCCTTTTGATACGAAACGCTAGCCTCTTGTTGACTTCCACTCACCACGAAACAAAAAGATGTTTTCGTATGGACAAAAGTTGTTGCGTCAGTGAAGGATGGACCCGTTGTTTACGAACAGTAGCGACATCTACGATTTGCAAGTAGGTACGCGAAACTGAGCTCATCTGTCAAGTTACGGGGGGGTTGTATCCTACCTACGGTAGCCTGAGGAACGCTTCGGTATGGCTTTTAGCAACTAGAGAAATTGGAGAAACACTAGATGGAAGAAGCGGAGTGTGAGGAATTGGAACTATTTTACCCGTTGCGCGGCTTCGTGCTACCTCGGGTCGTAGTGCAGGGATAAGAATGGAAGTTATGGATGCCATTTAACTGCTCAAAAACAACAAAAAAGCGGTTATTGATGATATTGTAGCTGAATTCATCAAGATCGGCCCAAGACAGTTGGCGACTTGGCTGAACCATCAAGTCAAAGTTTAGCATTAGAAACTATTGTTGGAAATCTTCCACCGTCTTGATACGAAAAACCAGGATGTTCCCTTTGCATATGCACTATTTTAAAGCATCCTCGAGCAATGGACAACCTCTTGATGAAATTAATTAACAGATAATTGGGTTTACAACCTTCTGATGCTTCAGAAGGCCAATATTTGTACTTTCCACCACCTGAACCACCACCAGGTTTGATCCACAATGTTGTCGTTAATCATACTGTTCATACGAAGCGAGGCCAGTGCCAAGCACAACGAACAACGGTCAAAAGTGCACTCCGTCGTGTGTTCTTTCGTTCAGCCGAGGGCCCACTACCGCAAAACACGCAAGCTAAATTCGAAATTGGTTGTGAGCGGAAAAAGCTTTCAAGTGGTTGTCCGTGGGATTCCGTAAACAAGCGGAGATCCAGTCGGTAATGGGATGATTCTGAGGTTCACCAGCATTAAGAGTCAGCGTTGAAGAGTGAAATGTGTTTAATTCGCTTGGAAAGAGCGCTGGTTGAAACCGAAAATATTCTGAGAATGGCGAATGGTTTGGTTTTCCATCTCCATGTGAATGGAATTTGGATGGTCCGATTTGAATTTGGCTGAACTTTTGCTTTACTCTTCAAATCATTCATCTATGGCTCGGTTGAACTCATGTTGAAATCTGTTTTTGGAAGAAAAATAGTAGGATATTGGTACCCTTATTAAACATGTGGCTACCATTTTCATCCTACCAAAAACAAAGGATTGAAGCGTTGCTTGTTATATTTCTTATTTATGTATTTTTTTTGTTAGAAGTGAACACCGTTACCAGCTCGTCGTCTATCTGCTCACTGCTGTTGTTGTAGTCGATACTGTAGTGAACCATCTTCTACTCTCCAGTTCGAACCACTAGCTGGGCCAGGACTACAAAAATAATTCAACTAAAAGTACTCTTGGAACCGGCGTTAGCCAGATCGACCATTTCAGCATTCGCGTGAACTGCTCGATCGACTACCGCGGAGGCGCATAACAGCTATAGAAGAAGACTACGTTCACTTTGGCGACCACGAAGCCCTCATAGGTAGTAGACACCACTCCAGGACGGGGCGTTTACTGGTCGTCCATATCGCCGCCTTTTTTTTCTGACTCACCCGAGACCCAATTGCCGTTGCCAGCAGGTACTTGGTATATGAGCCCGCTATGATGACGATAACCGTCCTCCACTTAGAAACCGCCTGATAAAGCAGTTGCTGAGCCGCGTCACAGTGCAGTGCTTCAGCTTCAGCTACGTTACCTGCATTGTGATTCGTTCACTGCGCCTTTCTTGAAGGCCGGGCACCTCGGACCACCCTTTGGGTGCCTGTTGTTCACGGATATCCCGGTACAAATCAGACAAATTGTGGCCTCGTGCAGCCTTGTGACTTATGGCTCTTGCAAGGTCAGATGGCGTGTTGACCAGCCCACCTTGATCTTCTCTACTTTACCGGACTTATTAACCCTTCAGGACGCGCGCCGTTGTAAAAAGTACAACACTACCAAAAAACCTAGCTCGTCGTATAAAGCGCGAACGCGGTGAAGTTTCAGCTGCTTGATGGCGCGCGTCCTGAAAGGTTAACGTCCGCCACGGGTAGCTGTACCAAGGCTACCCGTGTCCCTGTCGGTTCCTTCCGTAGCCGAACAGCTGCGGTGACCACCTGATCCTCACACTGTTGCCGTGTCGCCTCTGCTGTAAGCGCCCTCAGTTCGACTCCTTCACCAAGGTTTCTTTCCGCCAGACTTTTGTAGGTGGCGCTCTTGCGTTCCTTGTCGCGCTTGAGCTCTAGGATCATTTCACCCGTACGACTACGCCTAATACTGCGCACGTCGGCTCCCAGATCCACGAGCTTGGCGTCGCTTCACATCGTTCTCAAGACGTCCGAGTACGTAGATTATTCGGTCTTGTGACGAGCGCGTCGCCTTCCACGCCTGCTCACCTAACGGTTGCCTCACCCGCTTCTGCGAATGCTTATCAAAAACAGTAGCATCCGCCTCACCTTTTGGGCTGCCTGCTAAAGCGAAGGCCTCCGTCTGGGTAAACTTATACTCCGAATTCCCCTACATCATTGGGATGCTAAACATTATTTAGAATACAAGCTCGTTGGTTCTGCTCTTTTTGACGAAGTCCAAATCATAAAAAGCTTGCTAGCTGTTATTCCGAATTTCAATATGGCGGACTGTACCCTATTGAATTAGATTCCTTATACTTACCTTGCGCTAGGAGTTGTAGCACATAAAGTATTAAGTAGGTAAGTCAAGAAGTTTCATGGAACTGCTGGTGATCTTAAAAGACGGGCGAATTGATCAATGCTCAGGTGATTTTTGAGTTGTCAAAAAAAAGAGTCTTCGTCGATTATGGCCTCAATGGAATCTACCTAAATGGAGGTACGAGTGTGGTTCGTTTGTTGGGCACGTACAGAGAAAGCTAGGTTGAATCGAATGATCGATTAGCATACATTTTCACTCCATTCTGACAAACTTCTCGATAATTTGAAGCCCATTCTGTGAATGGTGAGCGGCTTTCACGTAAAATTACGTCGCTTGAATCCAGCCCAGCCACTAATCGACGAAATGCTAACTAGATTCCATTTCCATTAATTGCGAAGAGTAATGGCACTGAACTTTTTGAGCTTAAGCCCTTCCTAGATGAAAGAATGGTAAAACCAACTGGAGAACCGTCCAGCAGATTGATTGGGCTGGCCCGGGATAAGCGTTATCGTGTCTTTCTCATTTCCACTAGGTTCAGATGAAAGGCAAAGCGGATCCATCGAGACAGCCAGCCATGGCCGAGCTGCTTTTACCGGACTTGTTTCGATTTGGGTAAATTGATTCAATTCCCTTGCCCCTTTGGCCGGTGTGGAACCTTTCCATAATCTGGGAGGTTTATTCGCCTAGGTCAGGAAGCATTGACCTTCTTTAAGAATGGGTGAATCCTCGTTAAAGCCGAGTTTTTCCTTAGTCAATGGAGACGGCCGGCAGGAGGTGATGACCTCCGGTGGTGTCAATCAGTTTGCTTCCGATTTTCCGATGTCATCGGTTTCGATTTTAGTTAAGTGTAGTTTGCCTCTTGACAAAGTGCAGTAATAAGGTAAGGTTGGCAAACAAAACTACCAGCCAAAGAAACATTATCAAGCTGATGTGCTCTGTTGGTTGGTTCCGGATGCTTTGGAGTTTGAATTGCCAAATTTTGTTTGAAGTAAAAAGAAAGGAAGCAATCGTTTCTCACCTTTTTCAAAAAAAAGTTCTGGGTCATTGTCAATGTATTATTAAAGGTATATTTCAAAAGGTTTGTTTTTTGTACAATATAAAAGCTTCTTTACAAAACCCAAAGAATTTATTACTTTTTTTTTGCAAAGGGTATGTTTTATTTCTGCACCTTCAGACGCAACATCAGAAATGCAGAGTCTGCAGCATTTCAGACAGACCTTGAAAATATTAGACGATAACCCAACAAAAGCAGTAACTAGTCTAAGACACGCCATCCAATGTTTAGCCAAAATTGATCCATCCATTCTCCGGCTCATCCATAATTGATTGGATTGATGGAACAAGTCAGTATACCTAGTACTGGGGGATGTATCGAAATCCACTTTTATTAAAACAAGAAATTACATCATCTCAGGAATAACAGCAAACCGAATCCAGTCACGTTCTTATAACGCTGTATATGTATAGGAATACTGAATTGAGGTTCATAATTGGGATTTATACTTGTAGGAGTGCAGTGAAACGGCTCAAACGAGATGGTCGACCCATTCCAGTACATTAGAGAATTTTATCCAGATCCTTGGGATGCATTCAGTCAGACAGTTGAAGTATGAAAAAGGGTCAATCAGTAGTGTAGGCAGCTAAGTTAATTTTTCTCCCAGTTTACAACTGAAGTTGATTGGCTTACTCGATAAAACACATTTAGCTAAAAAATTAAACTTTCAACTGCAAACATATCTAGGAAAAAAAAATAACTACATTTTGGAAACTAAAAAAAGTAAATATATACAGCCGAAGGTTAACTTGTTCATCGGGGAAGCAGCGCATTATGTCTGCAAATGACACTCTCCGAAGAGTAGTTTGTACCGGGTAGGGGAGACTGAGGAGACTTGTTCCCCCCATATTTTCTCGGAATCAAAAACAGTTTTCTTCTACCATATTTTTTTCCAAAACGACATCTGGACAGACGACAATGTTTTGGCTACAATTGATTTTAATTGTGTATTGCATTATTTTTTAATGGCTGATGGTTTGTTTTCAGTCTTTCAGAAATCTTTTAGGCGATTCCGAAAAATCTCAATAACTTTGTGAAAATTGAACCAAATCGTGTCAAAAATTCAGAGCACGCAGTATAAATAAAGTACTATCAAACGTATTCATCGAAATAAGGTGCCGGCCAGAGTGGACGCGTCACGCGGCGCGACGCGGTGCAATGCGGCATTTGACAGGTCGCGCGTCGACGCGCGGCAGAACTCCGTTCATTGGAATACAGGGAAAACAATCATAACATGCCAGAGTGCGCGCGGAACAATGCGAAGCGGAAAGCGATTAGCCGCGCGACGCACGACAAAACAGTGCATGCACTGTTTTTGATGCGGAAGTCACGCGGTTCGCGCGAAGAATTTTGTATTTTTGTGTGGATTTCGTCCGTTTTTACCAAATCATGGCGAATATTTTACGAAATTGTTTTTCAAATGCATTTAAATGTGAATGTAAAAAATATTAACATGAATAATACATGTTTATTATCCGGTTGCGTCTCGAAACCTCACTTTTCACCCATTCTGTGAATCAAAATAAGCAATTCCTTCAAATTTATGACTAGACTTAACGGAAATAATCTAAATCTCTGTCATTCTACACCCATTACAAGCAGAGCTTTCACATTAGCCCTAGGGGAGGAAGGGGTAACCCCGTCACCTTAAGCAATTGGATTTTTCAAAATAAATGTAAGGCGAAAATTGATATTTTCAGTACGCAGATTATTTGATTCATTAGTTTTTTATAAGACTTGTGCATTGGAATTGTCAAATTATGTTAATTCTGGCGAACAATGCACATAACACAACCATAATAAATATTGATGTTTTTAATTCAGTGCGGGTAAGACCGTCACCCCTATGGGGTAAGTCCGTCAAATATATTTTTATATTAATACTTTTGAAGATTTCAATTTTAAAACATTTTCAATACATTTCTGAAGTGCAGTGATGGTTTACCAATCATTCTACAGTCGATATTCTTGTAAAATCACTGGTCGGGGGGCGCAATTGGAATTCGCTTAATAGGAGACTAAGCTTATGGGATTTGTGGCCAATTATCCCGGGTGTGTTAAGAGAGAGCGCAATACTTTCTTCGGCAAAGTTTTAGGGTTTGAAAAGATCTACCATTTAGAACTTAGGTTCATATGATTAGTTGGTAACTTGGCCGCCAGAGGTGCCACCAACAGTTTGATGGTAAATTGCACTACAGGAACCATATTAGGTTGTCAAGCAAACGTTACGATGTGCGACAGCTCAAGACCCTGATAATTAGAAATAGTGTCTTCGGAAAAAATATTGGATACGCTAATAACTTACAGACGATGAGTTACAAAGTTCGAAATTCCTCCACTGGGCGGCGCTAGTGGGCATGTAAATTTTCCAAACCTCATATCTCAGAATCCAATGATTTGGTGTCTTCGGCAAAGTTGATCAGTATGACATAGACTTACATAAACCGGGACACGTGGTTCACAATTCTGCCACTAGGCGGCGCTAGTGAATTTGCAATCGCTGAAAAAATAATCCACAAATTATGCCCTTAGAAGGTCCAGAAAGGAACAGGAAGAGTCCAAGCAGGAACTCCTGGAGAAATCCTAGTAGATTTAGTTGGATAAATCGTAGGAAATACTGAAAGAAGTCTTAGAAAAAAAAACCCGCAGGAATTCCAGGAGAAACCCATATGGGGTCGTCCATAAATGACGTAGCATTTTTTGACGATTTTTGACACCCCCTTCCACCCCTCGCAGTCTACTTTCCAATACGTAATACATAGCTAGTAGCATAATTTGAGACTCCAACTCACACCCCCCCCCCCCATAAAATGCTACGTCATTTATGGGCGACCCCTACAGAAATTTTCCTGGTTGATCATCAGTTTGTAGTTGCGTGGCATCTAATAGAAATGCCTAGCCAGTTCAACAAACATCCCGTGATCCGAAGAGCATGACGGTGTTACCCCCGCCGATGAGTGACGGGCTTACCCGAAAAGGCCACTTTTCTTAAATTACACCGTAATTTCTGAATAATTGTTGAAACTGACCATTCAATGAATCTTGGCACTAAAGAATAGTACAGATGAGAATACATGATTGATGAAAGTTATTTTTTGCACTTCTTCTGTATTTCAGAAGCTAAATTCTACCGACGAAATATTACATCCGCCGTTGGTACAATGACGGGTGCGTTTGTTTTGTTTATTTTCTTCGTGTTTGACAGGTCAATTTTGTTATCATTTGTCTCGAAAGAGTAAAATTGGTAAAAACAAATGAGGCGTATGGCCAAAAAGCTATTAAATCACTGTTTTCTGGTAAAATCATTGGGGTGACGGGCTTACCCACCCTGACGGTGTTACCCGCTTTTCCCCTACTCATGTTTCATGCACAAAAAGGGTTGGCACCCTCTCGTTTATTTTACTGTCTCAAAGTATTCTACTAGGGCTGTAAGCTTAAAAAATAGTTTCAAAATAAAAATATACTATGTTTGAGTTAACAAACTTGTTCCATTGCCTTGCTGTTTAAAAATAAACGAAGGGTGTCATTTTTTACGTATACAACCCTGTGGTAGCTCTGACTACAAGCTCACTTGTTCATAAAATTACAAAAATTGTACCTGTATGACGGGTAGATTTGAGGTTAGGGAATCACCATTGTCCCAAATGTATACCTCTTCTGTGTCAACTGAAATAAATAGCATTTGAAGGTAAATTTAGATAAATGGTTCATTTTTAATTTTAGGTTGAGCACAATAATCACATATCTCTTGGAAATTTTTCATCAGATAACTCTAGAAAACTGTTGAAATGTTATGGTTTTTAAACCGATAGAGATGAGACAGCTCGCTTTGATTGTGTGCTACTAGTTGTCAAGGCAAATCTGTCACAAACTGTCTCTGCAACCCGACTTGGAAATAATACATCGATGGTGTGAAGTGATCCAATATCCAAAAAATCTTATCAAAACTTCTCACCATTTGTTGTTATTTTAAAGATAAAATAATTATGGTCAGTTTAATAAAATAGTTATGGTCAGTATTCATCAGCAAAGGTGACGGAAATTATGAAAAGTTTTCAGTTAGCTTTACGAACAGACGCGTTGCACCGCGTTCACTGTGGCTATCAAGCCGCGTTAGAAGCCGCGTCAAAAACGCGCCGCACCGCGTCGCGTCGCGTGACGCGTCCACTCTGGCCGCAGCCTAAGGCTGTTACACCTAAACCTTGTTTTACGTCCACTATTGGCCTAGCGAAAAAAATTTCTACCGACAAAACAATGATCAAAATACACATTTTTATATTTTTGTACACTTCTCCTAATCACGAAGATGTTTTAAAAAATATAAAACTGTTGAGTTTCCTTATTGTCTTAGCGGTAGAATTTTTTGTCGCTTAGCCAAGCATGGACGTAAAAAAAGGACGAGGTGTATATAAATATATCAATTGATGTAGCTTAGTGTATACAACAGCGACATGGGGAGACTTGATCCCTCGAGGATTACACACACATTATACATGTGAAAAATAAAATTCTAGAGGCTTCCACTATTTACTCGGAATTCTAGTATATTCAATGAAAAAACCTGACAGATAATTATTATTTTAGTACAAACCATGAAAAGGGGGATCAAGTCTCCCCATTTTCAAGATACGGTATGTCCTTAACAATTTAAGGAAATCTTATAATTTCAAATACACCGTATGCGTCAAAAATGCAAGAAAACTTGAAAAAAATAAATAGGAAGCTTCTGGAGTTATTTTCCCTTTAAATTAACCATGTGCTCAAAAGGGGATCAATTTTGACCCATTTTTGAAAAATACATCATAAGACATGTCTCCATAAAAACACAGTTTTGAAAACTTTAACAATAATTTAAAGTCCTTCTGTTGTGTATAAACTTGCAATAGATGTTTAACTACCATTCTGTATGAAAGATTGATCTAGTTTTGTATTTTCTTAAAGTTACAGGCAAATTAAGAAAAAGGGATCAAGTCTCCCCAGTCTCCCCTAAACTCGTCATACCTATTGACACATTGCATATGGAGCAAAAAAGGTTTGCGAGTTAATGGTTACTGAACGACTTTTTTATTTACTTACATACTTTAGTGGTCCCGGAGTAGCTCTGCAGCTTTATTTGCTAGAGACGATCTAAAAAAAATGCGATTGATGTAACTCCGCTTGAGCAGCTAGCAACATACGCGAAATGCATTTATAAACTTTCATGAACGCCAATGATATGAAACTCAAAGGCCAAAGTGGTATACACGCTGTCATTCAGCAAGACCATACCGAGAGAATCTGGGTTCGGGTCTCGGTCGTCCCATGTTTTCCCAGGCTCATTAGTCTACTCGTACATTGTGAGAATGTTTGTTTTCAATCAACACCTTTGAATTTCGAATGCTATTCAAAAGGGGGAAAGTTATCAATCAAAACTTGTTACTCTTTTAGATTGACTGGGTAACTATTTCCTCCTCTGACACTGCAGCTGAAAAAAAAAACATTTGTTCCTGATGTACTGTTACTTTAGAAAAGACACAGATGAATAATAGTCCCCGAAATGTCTCATAAACCTGGTAGAGTGAAACCTGGAAACACGGTTCTGCACTACTAAGAAATACCATAAATATAATTTTGAAACAAAACGCATCATTTCCCGACTTCTCCACAGTAACTCATGCAGAAACTTTATCACAAAAACTTCCAACGCCCACCAAACAACGCCGTAAAAGAATAGCTCCTAAAAACCAAAACACCACCGGGCAACTTTAATGTTAGGTTTTCAGCTCTTCCCTCAAACGCAGCACATCTTTAACATTTCCTGAAAAATATGTTCTCTCAATAAAGTCAGACGGAAGCGGTGATGCTGCAGAGTTTTCGATACCCACTGCATCATTTGGAAGTTTCCCGTCATCATCATCTCATTCGTCTCGTCTTGCCAAACGGAAAACAAGTGAACCATTTAACGAGGATTACGATTGCGATGCTTGAAGTGGCGTAGAGAGTGTTTCTTTCACTTGACTGTGTAGCAGCACGCAATAAAAATCAGAAAGTGCGACTCGATTTTCTGTAGGGTGTTGTACCTTTGCATTGAACAATGTTGTCGAAATATGTCGCACAAATTTTAATATTGTGCAAATTTTTTCTGCATATACAAAATTATTTAATATTTTTGCGTACAATCTTTTGATTGCCCAATGAAAATTAGAAACTAACGAACGAAAACGGCCTACGACTGATAGACTTCGCCGCCACTAAGAAAATGGCCACCTACTTCCAGCATAGCTTCCCTTATGTTATGTCTGGAGATCACCACAGCACACAGAATCTCATATCGACCACGTCCTGATTGACGGACGGAATTTCTCTAACATTATCGACGTCAAGACCTACACACCAAAAAATCGATTGAGGGTTTCAGCAAAATTTTGCTGAATTTTGCCGAGCTGAAGGTTTTAGCAAAATTTTTGCTGAAATTCAGCAAAATTTGCTGATTTGTTCAGTAAACTCTGCTGATTACCAGTAGCGTTTTGCTGAAATTCAGCAAACTTTGCTGAAAGTTCAGCAAAAAAATTTGCTGGACCCTTCAGCATGGCAAAATTCAGCAAAATATTGCTGAAAGCGTTTAGTGTGTACCGTGGCGCTAACATCGATACGATACCGACGACCGCCTCGGTATAATCTGGAGCGACTGAAGCAACCGGATGTCGCCACCGCATACGCACAGAATCTCCAGGCAGCGTTGCCGGACGAGCACAAGCTCAATGAAGCCCCTCTCGAGGATTGTTGCAGTACGATAAAAACAGCCATCAGCAACGCAGCTAAGACTAACTCTGAATATGTGGAACGGAGTCAGAGGAAAGATTGGTTGGATGACGAGTGTAGAGAGATTTTGCAAGAGAAAAACGCAGTGAAGGCGGTCATGCTGCAGTATGGGACTCGGCAGAACGTGGAGCGATATAAAAGAACGCAGAAACGACGAACCCGCCTCCTCCGAACTAAAAAGCGCCGCCTGAAAGAAACGGGATGCGAAGAAATGGAACTGCAGCAGCTGAGACGTTTACAAGAAACACGGAAAGAATAAAGACGGGAGCATTTTAACGGACGGACGTGAGGTGATCGAAAGGTGGAAGCAACACCACGACGAACACCTGAATGCTGTGGGAAGCGCGAAGAAATGATTACGTCAGTACAGCAGGGAGCAACAACGAGCCAACTTCCATGATGAGGGAAGTTATGGAAGCTATCCGGTAACTCAAGTACAGTAAGCCGATTGGCAAGGATGGTATCGGAGCGGAACTCATCAAGATGGGCCCGTTAAAGTTGGCCACCTGTCTGCACGGGCTAATAGTTGGAGACCGAACAGCTACCAGAGATGTGGAAGGAATGGGTCATATTCCCCATCTACAAGAAGGGTGCCTAGTTCATCTCGCGACCCACGCTTTACTTCCCTTCCGAAGGAAGAAAACTCACATTTTGTGTGTTTGTTGCGAGTGGGGTTCGATCCCAGGTCCTCGGCGGCCATGTTGGAGTGTGAGAACTTCAGGCAATCATAATTCTGCCTACAAAGTGCTATCCCAGATCATTTTCCATCGTCCATTCATCCACCTAATGTGAATGAGTTTGTGGGAAGTTATCAAGCTGGCTTCATCGGCTCGATAACGGACCAGATCTCAACGCACCACCTGTTCATCGACTTCAAGGCGGCGTACGACAATATCGACCGCTCAGAGCTATGGAAAACAATGAATGGAAACAAGAACGGCTTTTCCGGAAGCTCCCTCGACTGATGAAAGTGACGATGGACGGTGTAAAAAACTGCGTAAGAGTTTTGGGCGATCTGTCTAGTTCGTTTGAATACGCCGGGACTGCAACAAAGAGATGGACTCTCATGCCTGCTGTTCAAAATCACCTTGGGGTTTCTTAAGGAATTCCTCCAGAAATGTCTTAACGAACTGCTATAGGAATGCCTACAGGAGTTCCTTCGCAAACTCTTCTAAGGATTTCTTTGGGATTTCTCTAAAAAATCCTTCTGTGATTTCTTCAGAAACTTCTCAAGGGATAACCTCATGAACTCTTCTTGGGATTCCTCCAAGAATTACTGTATACTCTAGGAATACCTCCGCGAATTTAAGAATTCTTCTAGGAATTCCTCAAGAAATTCATGCAGGGATTGCTCTAAAGATTCCTCCAGAAATTCCTACAGGCATTCCTCAAGAAATATCTTCAAGGGTTCCTCAAAGAATTCCCCTAGGTCAAAGGAAGTTAGCTCTCTCAGTCTTTGAAAATCAAACGATTTTATTCTATTCTGTCCAACGTTTCGGCCATGGAATGTGTTTTTTTTTTCAAGGTAAAAAATTGTGCAATAGTTTTCGTCCTCAATTGTCTGTTTTTGTAGTCGTCGGCTGGTCTACATACAAAAACAGGCAATTGAGGACGAAAACGATTGACCCTTTTTTCCCTTGACAAAGGTCACATCCCATGGCCGAAACGTCGGGCAGAATAGAATGAAATCGCTTAATTTTCAAAGACTGAGAGAGCCAACATCCTTCGATCAACATATTTCCAGTCGTTCTCCAAGAATAAGATTCCTCTAGGAATTGCTACAGTGAATCCTCAAGAAATTCCTCCAGGGATTTCTCTTGAAATTCATCCCAGGATTCTTCCAGGGATTTCTCCAAGAATTACTCTAAAGATTCCTCGAAAATTTATGCAGTGGTTCCTCCAGAAATTGTTATAGAGATTTCTACAGGAATTCCTATACAGATTCCTTCAAGAATTTCTCTACAGGTTCCTCCAGGAATTCCTCTAGGAATTGCTTTAGGCTTTCTTATAAGCATTCCTTCAGGAATTCCTTTATGGAATCCTCTAGGGATTGCGCTAAGGATTCCACAAGTTCCTCCAAGAATTCCTCCAGGGACATGCACTAGGCTTTTTATATGGATTCCTCCTGGGATTTCTCTAGGCTTGCATCCAAGCATTCCACCAGGAAATCACCAAGGAATTCCTCAAGGGATTCCTTCAGAAATCCCTCCAGCAATCGATCAAGGAATTTTTCCAGGAATTCCTACAGCAATTTCTCCAAGAAATTCTCCAGCGATTCCGTTTCCTCCAGAGACCCCTATAGGGATCTATCTAGGGATCTCTCCAGAAATTCCTCCAAAAATTCCTCAAAGGATTCCTCTTGAAATTTCTCTAAGAATTCATCGAAAGATTTATTCAGAAATTTCTCCAGGGATTCCTCCCGAAATTTCCTCTAGTGAATTTTCCAGGGATTCCTCCAGGAACTTATCCAGGAATTTCTTTAAGGATATTCAAGCATTCCTCCAGGTATACTTTCAGCAATTCCTCAGGGATTCCTCCAGAAATTTCCCCGGGAATTCCTCCTGGGATTATTTCAAGGATTCTTTCAGAGATTCCCCCAAGAATTGCTTCAGGGATTCTTCCAGGAATTCTTTCAGAAATACCTCCAAGGATTTCTCCAGATATTCACATTTCTCTGGGGATTCATCCCAGAATTCCTCTAGAAATTTCTCCAGGAATTCTTCCAGGGATTGTTCCAGGAATTCATCGCGAATTTTCTCCAGGGATTCCTCTAGGAAACCCTACAGGTATAGCATTCAAGAATTCCTCCAAGATCTCCTTCTATATTTTCTCCAGGCATTCTTGCAGAAATTCCTCCAGTAATTCCTTCAGGAATTCCGCCAGGGATTCATCCAGGAATTGCCTCTTCGGATTCATCCAGGAATTGCTCCTGGGATTTCTCCAAGAATTTTCCCAGGGATTGCTTCTGGAACTCTTCCCCGGATTGCTACAGGAACTCCGCTGGTGATTTCTTCATCTTTAAACATTTATTTAGGGGGTTCATTCAGAAATTTCAAAAATCTTTCCATCATCTTTTCCACGGATGCACCCAAGAATTTCTCCAGGTTTACCTGAAGATTTTGAAAAACTCTTTCAGCGATTAGTATTGGAATTCTTTAAGATATTTTTAGAGGAATGTATACAGAAACCAGGAATTATCTCCAATAAATCTTCTAGGAGTTCATTCTCGGATTTGTTCAGGAATCCATTCATGAATCTTTTCAATAATACCCCCTACAAGTTCCTGCAAAGGAATTCTTTTGTAAATTGGGCCTGCGATTCTTTCAGGACTTAATCCTAATATTCATTTTTCTTCAAGAAACCCTTCAAGAAGTTATCCATTGATTATTACAGGAACACCTTCAGAGATTCCTCTAGGAGTTTTTCCAGGGTTGTTTTGAAGGTGTTCCTTAAGAAAGCCCTCCAGGGATTCTTCCATAAATTTGCCAAGGGACTCCTTTAGAAATTCCCCCGGAAATTCCTCAAGGGTTTCCTAATTGGATTGTCTAAGGACTTACCTTAGAATTTATTCAGGAATTTTATCAGAGATCTTCCAAATATTGTGTAAAGATTCCTCCGGATTTTGTTATCTGAATTTCTCCAAGAAGTTGCCTATTTTTTTCCAGCGATTTTACCAGGAATCCCTGCAGCATTTTGTTCAGGAGATTATTCAGTAATTCTCACAATAAGTCCTCCAGAGATTCTTTCACAGATTTTGGCACACATTTCAAATAATATTCACGGCAGCACAGGTTTTGGTTGCGTAGAAATCACTGTGACTTAATTTGAACAAATAAGTTCTAACATTCTAGAAGCGCTTTCAGACATTTCTCCAGGGAATCCTTAAGGAATTCAACTAAAGAAGACTCTTTCGAAATTCTCCTAGTGTTTCCTCCTGGAATTTCTATAGAAAATGCACCATTAATTTCCCTTGGGATTACTTCTTAAATTCCTCCAGACATTTCTTTTTGAGTACATTCCTGCGATTTTGTCTTGGAATTCCTTCAGGTGAATTCCAGTAATTTTCCTAGAACTCCATTATTTGAAAGTTTTCCGGAAATATCTCCAAGAAATTATTCAAGAATTTCTCCAGGGATTCTTACTGGGATACATCAATGGTTTCCTCTAATGATAGTTTCAAGTATTTCACGACAATACTTTCAAGAATTCTTACAAGGATCCTTCCGGAAATACATCAATTGACATTTCTACAGGATTATGCTCTGAGATGAGTATATGCAGTATATGTGTTGAGTATAAAAGCTATATTTAGGGAAATTCCGGCAAGGACTTACTCGGAAATATGCAACTGAAGGTTTATTCTTAGAGGAATAGAGATCCAAGACATCCGAAAATTGCCAATAAACATAGACAAACAGGATGGTTAATTACTGAAAGAACTACAGTTGATCATAGAAGACATTATGTAGACATTTTCCAAAAATCTACGGACGGGTTTATGTATACTATGTTCCACCGGAGAAATTGTTAAAGGAAATCATGAAGAAAATTGTGGGTTAGTTAAACAAATATTTCATAATTTCCAAAAGAGTTTAGCTATGATTTCTAACGAAAGTTTTGTAGATTTGAACAAAAAAAAAAAATGAGCACAGAAAAAATAATGTACGAGTTAAAAATATGCTTAATCTTCCAGAAATAGGTCACCCACCAGCACCACGCTGATTAATGTAGAACAAGCGAACTGTTTTCGACGGGTTGTTCAAAATAAAGCAGCATGACTACTTATGCTTAACCCTTCAGTAATAATGCTTTAAGAATACGTTATTATATTCAATTTCATCGTGTTGCGTTATTTGCAAAGGGTGCTTGTGTGTAACAAGCGTGATTTTTCAATGGAGAGTGTACTCAGTACACGAAGTACACGACGCGTCCGCTCCCGGGTTAAAGAACTGTCCAATATTTTTTTTTTTATTTTGATGACGATAATAATGAAACGGACAAAAATGTTTTCGAAGTGAAACTAAACAAAAATTGAATAAATTATTATTAACTTTGAGGATATGGCATTCAAATCGGTATTTTAACTTCAACGTTAGTCCGAGATTTGGCATTTTTGCCAAAGTACATCCCAACCCTATATACTCGTTCATTTGTGTGTTTCTTGCACCGGTATACACCTACTGAAGAAAAGCGAGAGACAATTCAAGACAAATTTTCTGACCTGACTATCATCTCGAGGAGTCGGAGTGCTCCGCCCTGTGCTCTGCCGGGGAGAAATGCCACCCAAATGGCTTATCGGAATCTGATAAGCACGTTGGAAATCCGCATAACAGCCGTATCGCGGGCTGTCGTCTTCATCTGATTAACAAATCCCTGCCGTCGGATCTGACTGAGCACGATGAAAATACAAGGTTGGAAATGTTTGGGAAAACAAGCTGCGTGTGCGATAAAGTCGTTAAGACGACGATTAGATATTTGATACGATATAAATGGATGAGATTTATTCGCAGGTATCCGTGGAAAAGCGTTCTTATTGGTGTGACAGCTGCAAATGTACGTCCCACGCTGTTCATTAATTATTTTGAACGATTAGATGGGCTCAAGCGGTATAACAATGTACATAGTTAATGCAAACATACTGTAGCAATTTGTATTCAATTAATTTCGTCGGCATTCTTTCTTGCTCCTGGGCATGTTTCAATCTGTTTGGGTGATGTAGAAAAAACCTTCACAGAGTGTGATGCGCTGTCACAACATAAATGATAATGATGATAGCGTGGGATGTTGCCATCAGTATTTCATGCATGGTGCATTATTATTCGGAGACAGCATTTCACTTGTCAGCATGTCATGAGCGCTGAATAGGTTTATCCATTAGTAAATGGATTTGTTTCACAATTGAATTATATCAGTGGGAGATTAAAATAGGTTTGAATGGATCAACGTTGAGGCTATTAAACGAGTGATTTAAATTGTATGCATTGAATCGTGCTTTTCGTTTAGGAAAAGTGTAGGACACGAAAACTGAATAATACTTTGAGAACTTTGAATTTTTATAATTGTTATATGTAGGGGCTGCAAAACGGTCAGTCGATAAGAAGAGCGTCCAACATGTTCCTACCTCATGCTTCCACGGATGAAGCGATGACAAAGACCGCCAGCTAAGAGTTGTGTGCTTAGCTGGTAGTGCAGCCCGGGCACTGTTGTCCTTCTGACTTCAGCTAGATTGAGGAAGTACGTCCCGAGCGTCTGTTCACCAAGGAGGTGCGGCTCAAACAGCGTCTGTTTTGGTATCCAGCGGCTGAGTATGAAATGCTCTTTTACCGGCAGCTATACCTAAGGTGGCAACCCCAACCACGGTAGATAGGGAAACTTAGGCCAACAACCTACTGTTTCCGAAACCAATAAACACAAACCGAAAATGAAAGATTACGAACTGATTCAACGGCAACGATTTTTAGCGCGAAACAATGGACAAAAATTGGAATTTAGAATGTGTAAACCCTAGCCCAGCAGGGTAAACTGGCCCAACTAGCCAATGAGGCATGCTGTGTATGAAGCTTGAGATCCTAGGACTGAGCAAAGTCTGTTGGCCGAACTGTGGGGAACACAGATTGGCGTTGGGCCATATTCAGTTATACTCTGGCCTACGAGGCGAACACGCTCTTCCCCACCGTGGAGTTGGTTTCCTGCTCAGCACTCACGCCATCGCTGCGTTCATGAACCTATAATAAGAGGTTAATTGTAGCCAGATTCAGAACACGGGTTCGAAACCTTCGACCATCATCTCCTAATCGGCGAAATCTGACCGCGCATTGCTAGGATCCATCGACATGAGGAGAAAATTGGGCGCCGGTTCAACACACGCCGACTGGAAGACGCTGCGGTGCTTCGTCGAGGAGCTGGAGAACCGTGGATTGGATATACCGGAAGGTGGAAGCGTAGAAGATCAATGGAGCGCCACGAAAAACGCCTTCATCGCCACCGGCGAGAATAATTTGGGTGAAATACGCACCCGGAGAAAGCAGTGGATCACAGAGGACACGGAAAGGAAGATAGAGGAGTGAAGGAACGTCAGAACCGCGATAGAGCGAGCGAAAGCACGAGGAGCCAAAGCCGTAGCCCGTCAGCGCTATTCGGCTCTCGAGGAAGGAAGTTAAGCGCTCATGTAGACAGGGCAAAAATGCGTGGGCGGACTCACTAGCCAATGAAGGCGCGATAGCCACAAATGCCGTCTCCTCTACGATGTTTCACGTCGCCTTAGTAAGACTAAGATGAATGTTACGATGCCCGTGAAAGACACATCTTGATAATTATTGACCGACCCGGTTGACCAGCTGAAACGCTGGCTCGAGCACTTTAGAAACCTTTTACAAGTGTCGGCCACACCATCAACACCTCAGCATGATCAGCCAAGGGTTCAACGCGTTACCCGTGTCAGCACCGAAGCTCCATCATTGCAGGCAGGGCCGGATTTAGGGGCTGTCCATAAACCACGTGGTCATAGGGGGGGGGGGGGGGGGTTCGGCCAATGACCATTTTGTATGGACGAATAAAAAATTTTGTATGGACAAATGACCACGCGGGGGGGGGGGGGGGGGGGGGGGGGGTTTTGAAAAGTCCCAAAAAATGACCACGTGGTTTATGGACAGCCCCTTACAAATGTGGGGGCCCGGGGCCACAGTGTTGTGGGGGCCCTCTTTTTAGAGGATATTTTTTTTTTCATTGTAGAAAAATCCAGAAAATATTAAAAAATCTTCCAAAAATTAGGGTACCGGGTAATACGGTAATACGTTAATACAACACCGACTGTTGTCGAATAACCGGGGTAAACTTTTAATTCGACAAACTGGTCACCCTACACCATCATGCGCATTGAAATTTGGCAACTCTATTTTTGTTTTTGTTTTGGTTTCCGGATTTGTTGTGAAACATAATTTCAACAGATACTGCGGTGGTGCGAATGAAAAGCTCATTCTTTCTACGATTGTTGCCATCCTTAGTTCATTCCGATTGGACTCCATTCGGTTTGGGTGTCGAATAGCACCAACTCAGAACTTCCGAAATTTTTTCATCTTGTATTTTTCGTTGTGTAATTTTCAATTGATTTTAAATAATAACTAGCAATGATTTTTTATGTGCTCTAAACGCTTGTTTTGTTATTCATATAGGGCCTTGTACAATTTGTGCAGGTGTACCTATTTTGGGAACTTGATGCTATAACTAAGTCAATTTCAAACCAATTAATTTGAATTTTTGTATAGGGTTAGATACTGTATGTAACTCAACGTGTGCCAATCAAGTATAAAATTGATTTAGTTACAGCGACAAGTGTCAAAAATAGGTACATCTGCCCAAATAGTAAAAGACCCTAGCATTATTACTTACTTTGTTATTAGTTCGATATCATAACTAATTTTGCTTTCGGATTGTTATCAATAACTTTAAAATAGCAACATTTGTTATTGAAATATTTCCCCAATTCATTGTTATTATGTTGTTATCGAACTAACAAAACATGTTATTAAATTGGTCTTCCAAGAACATTTTTTTGTTATGATTTTTGTTATTTTGCCGCTTATGACAGCCAAGTTTATAACATAATTTGTTATGTTAATAACATGAAAATAACTTATTTCATTACTCAGTTATTTTGCCAAAATAACACATTTTCTTATGCTGTTGTTATTCCCTTCTGCTCGGGTCTAAGTATAACAGATATCCAGATATGAAAATCTAGTCTGAAGTCGATTGTGAAAGAAATTCTATCAAGTAAATAACGCTTTATCTGAGAGTGTTCATAGTATTAGATTCAATTGATCAAGTCAAAATTCATGAGAAGGTCCTTTAAGAAATTTAAAAATAGATTTTTAAGGAGATATTTTCGATAAATTTCAAATAAAATTTATAGCGCTATCTTTGGGGCCGGTATTGCAAAAGCTCCAAATAGAATTTCTTGAATCATCGATGAAATCTATAGAGTTGCTAACCGATTACCTATTTTCTTTTTTGTGGAACTTGAACATAAATATTTCTAACGCGACTTCGAGTGGTGTTTCTGGTGTACGCGCAAAATAATTGTTAAGAACTCTTTGTGAAACTTCAAGAGGCAAAAAATCCATAGTGGTATTTTTAGCTGAAATTCTACTAAAAGCTGCAGAAGAAATTTCATCGGAAATCCATAATGAGTTCCTGATGGAATGTCTGTCTTATTTTGAATTGAATTATAAGTAAAATTTCGCAATAATCTTTGACGAACGAATTTTTAGCCAATTTAAACAAAAATTGTTTGCAAAACTTTAAATATTTCAGGATCTTTCAAGAATTTCTCCACAAATATCTACTGCAATTTTTATAAGGAACCTATGGATTTATGGAGAGTTCGCCTTTAATTACACATTCAAGCTAAGAAGAAAAAATCGCCATGAATATTAAAGAAAATCGCATTAGATCTTTGCAAAAAAAAAAATCCACTCAAAATTCTTGCTAATTTCTTCAAAGAAATGTTTCAACAATTCTGGGATTCGTTTTGAATAATTTATAAGTTTGGTTAGTGGAATCAAACTCTACAACTCAAAAAACTTTTCTTTATTCTGATAGAAACACTTGCAAATCTTCAAAGAACTATATAGGAAATGTTTACAAATAATATCAATAATTTTCGACAGAAATAAACACGAATTTTCAGTAGAAACTTTTCGACTCTCTATTCCATAGAGTTTAAGATTTCATCCAGAATTCAGGTGAAGATGATCATTCCGAACCATAAAAATCTTAACAACTTTCAGAAGAAGTTTGAAATTTTATAAAAAGGCAGATATCCGCTTCTTTCTAATTTGAAACACAATATTTCACACACATCTTGATAGTAGAAGTATTTGTGATAAAAATTAAAGCAGGATGTTTCTAGCACTACTTTTTTTCGATTCCCATTTGAAGTTAGATTTTGTGGGGGCCCCTAAAATGTGGGGGCCCGGGGCCATGGCCCCCCTGGCCCCCCTTAAATCCGGCCCTGATTGCAGGAGATAGAAGCATGAAATCGAACAGGGCCCACTGGAGTTGATCGCATATCAGCCGAGATGCTCAAAGCTGACCCCGTAGTATCTGCAGAACTGCAGCATCAATTATTCTGCAATTTATAAGAAACCACGACATTTCCGGTCGACTGGATGCAAGGCGTCTTAGTGAAGGTACACAAAAAGAGTGACTTGACTGTATGCGATAATTGGTGGGGTCTCATGTTGCTGTGTATAGTTCTCAAAGTCCTCTGCAAAGTGATCCTTAATCGGACGATCCTGTGTAAACCATATTGTTATGCTGCGTATTGTCACGCTTATCTTTTATTAGAGTCCGGCGGCGGTCGTACGCTCGCAGGGCATACCGTCGCAGTGCGAATCGCAAGGCAAAACAAAAGGAAATATGTTCCTGCCCAAAACAGAAGCACGTAGGTTTCGCGAAGTGACAGATGGTTTTGATTGTATTTGTGTCGAACGGCAAGAGTGACTCTGTGAGATGAGTGTGCTTTCTGTCAAATCCCATATAATGGGATGGAATTCTATTAGAACCTGGCGACGCTGTTATGGTTAGTAACTGCCGCGATAACTGTCACAATAGATCTAAAAACAGGTCGCAGTGACTTTACCCAACAAGGAATAAAAAAAAAAAAAACTGCCGCGATTTTATTAGAAGCCGAGGGCAGATAATGGCCATATTTTGATTTTTCTCGAGAGGCATAATAATACCTTGGAGCAAATCAATGAATTCCAAAAATCTCTACCTCTACCTGGTGTTCATTGATTACGGAAAACCTTACGAGCGTCTCAATCACGAAAACTTGTGGGAAGTTCTCAGGAGCAAAGGTGTCCCTGAGAAAATGATTGGCCTCAATGAAGCATGAATCATGTCCTGTACTGGCATTGTCGTGTAGAGTACTGCACAACGGTGTCTTTTCCGATCCCATCCGGGTTATTGCTGGAGTGAGGCAAGGATGTTTACTATGTGTTTACTATCACCGCTACGGTTCCTCATTGTAATCGACGAGATTCTGGTAGGTGCGATTGATCGTGAACCAAGTCGTGGGTTGCTGTGGCAGCCCATTACCATGGAGCACCTTAATGACGTCGAATTGATTGATGACGTTGCTCTCTTAGCTCGATGGTGCTCTGATATGCGGAGTTAGCTCGATGATCTTGCTGATCGCTCCTCGGCGACAGGTCTCACCATCAACGTTAGCAAGACCAAATCGTTGGATGTAAACACGGTCAACCCTTCCAGTTTCCCAAAGACGTCATGTATCCAAAACTTAAAGTTTAGGCACACACATTTTTGTCTTCGTAAATACAGCTGTTTCAACAATCCACTCCATGCGACATAGGTTTGTTCCAACTTGGACAGAATACCTCGTTCACCACGAGTTAAGAGGTTTTTAGGCCTTGCATTGCGATTTTCGAAGGGTAACTCTTCGAGTCGGTAACCACCGCAACGCTGTTGAAGATCTACCATCAAACAGTTTTGATTTTGGGTTACAGTAATGATCAATCACATTCACGAGTTGGAAAGTATGCAACAAATTTGCTTCTGTTTTTATCACTAAAGGTGCCATTAGACTGTTTGTCATAATGGTCCACTGCACGAATTTATGCTGGCCTGCTTACTCCCACGCGAAATTTGACGTTTGAGCGGTGCCGACACCGCTCAAACGTCAAATTTCGCGTGAGAGTAAGCAGGCCAGAATAAATTCGTGCAGTGGACCAAGGTTGTTAACCGATAAATTATCGACAGTTAACTTAACGCAAACTCGATAACGATAAAGGTTACTCGATAATCTTTCGATAACGATAACCAAACGATAAATCAACGCGAAGATCAACGTACATACGCGCCAACTTGTGACGTAGTTGGGGGGGCGAGGCCTCTCAAAATCAACCAAATTCGTAAAATTTCGACGCAGTTCATCTAGTTTAGGCATATTTACGTGAAAACTAGTGCATTGAGCTAAAAAAAAGTTGAATTTTGTCCAATTTTGGAGAGCTTCGCCCCCCCAACTACGTCACAAGTTGGCGCCTATGTCAACGTACCTTCGATAATTTTGCGATAAATCTAGTTACCCTAGTGACGGCATCAACAACAGTTCAGATCGCGAAGAAAATTTTTCGGAGACGTTATCGAGTCGATAATTTCCACAGTTAACTGTATCGCCGATGACGTTTCCGCCTGAAGACGTTATCGTTATCGACGATAAACGATAACAGACGTTAACTTTATCGCCGATAACGATAATTTATCGATTAACAACCTTGCAGTGGACCATGCCAAATAATTGCCATTGAAGTCCGACATTCATCCAAGGTTGCTTAGATTCACGTTGTGTTGGTCATTTGTTGGGCTTGATCGGCCAAATATTTGTCATGTCTAATGGAACCTTACTTTGCCCATTACGTGTTGCTAAAGTGCTGATAGCACTTCAGCAAAGATTTCGGCGTAAAAACGGTGCAGTGGTATCAACTGTGTAAGACTGACGTCAAAGACGAAGATACACAGAATATACTGCTCTATTGAGTAGCTTCAATCTATCAATTCATCTGTCACGTATGAAGAATCCGAAGTTCATAAAGATGAATCCTGGAATAAATTGAATTCGACAATCTTCATAGTAAATCTTCAACATCCTATCAGCGTGGTGGGTAAGGCTATGGATCGCCATTCTGGCGGCGGCGGGTTCGATTCCCGTTCCAGTCGGGAAAATTTTCTCGACTCCCTGGGCATAGTGTATCATTGTACTTGCCACACAATGTACAAATTCATGCAATGGCAGGCAAAGAAAGCCCATCAATTAATAACTGTGGATATGCTCAAAGATCACTAATTTGAAGAGAGGCAGGCCAAGTTCCAGTGGGAGCGTAGAGCCATAAAGAAGAAGAAGAAGATGGCTTACTGTAATGCTTCTTAAAATTACTTTCAATTTATACATACTGGATGATAAACATGTAAAAAAAAAACAAATTAGTCTTCGATTTGATAATATTTTCATGTTTCTTGAGAACGGCAGAGTACCTTGTTCAAATTTTAATATATTTTTGTCATTGACATTCCAATACCATAACAGACTAACTTACAATTGGTATATATAATTTATTATCGTTTTGGCGACCTGTTCCATATTCCACAAGATGAACAAAATTAATATATTGTTCCTACACGAAGCATGCATTCAAACTACCACGGTGGCAACGGAAATAAAATAAATATATTCAATTTCCGTTGATTTCCGCCTGGCCAACTCTCTTCTCTCTCCCTTTCTGTAGACGACCTGAATTATACTTTTCCTTGGAATTATTTTCAATCCAGACACAAAATTCAAAAGCTATTTAAGCGTGTCTCTTCAGCGTCAAAATTGATTAACTGTTCTACGTCACTCTGATTTGTATGCGGCGGGGATCAACTTTTTCGAAGGAATCGCAATTTTCCGACTAACTCTCAGCTGGTGGCTACGACGTGTAACAGCTTAAAATTCATTTCGATATTTTCATTTAATTTTCTTGCTCTGTCAGTTCGTTCGCCGGTGATCCCACGGGAAAAACTCCGGCCCGTTATTTCCGGGCAGTGTTGCGTGCGTTGCCCGTTGCCTTCCCCTATTTCGGCGCTGAAACAGCGATATTTCGGATCAAAACAAGAAAATTCCCCTACCGGCACCACTCTATGCGATAATTTATATTCATTTATTCAAACAACTTTTACCAAATTGAGTGTCGGTTAAGTTGGACTCCATTCCGGCGACCTATACCCGAATGCTTTTGAATTAATGGTGGCTACCGCACTGCATCCTTCGCAGTATCCCGTCATGAGCAGGATCGGTTTGCCGCATCGACGGCCAACGCACTGACTGGTGCCACAGAGAGGCTGTGAAAGTTTTCGCTTCCCGTGGTTGAGATGTTCGTAAATTTTAAGTGGGAGAGCGCGAATGGAGCGATATTTAATTTTCAATTAGGATATGGAATTCGTGTTTGCAAACCGTTGCAGGCGAGGTTCAAAAATTTTCGGAATAATTTCCAATTTTGCTTTGAGGCTTATTTGAATCGTTGGATCGAAGACTTTTTTGCACTGCAATTTTTTACTTGTTGTGCTACAGCTCTTGGCGATAAGTTAACGCTAAATAAAACATGCTTGTATTCTGAATTCGATCCTGGAATAGTCATACCCAGCGCAATCCTTCCAAGATTGACATTTCAAAACTAAGAGATCTCATTGAAAGCTGTTGCTCAGTTATGTCTAAAAGTTTTTGTTGAATTGATTCGAATAAAATTGAACCTTTAGAAAGATCCCCCAAGCAAGTGAACCAAAATGTCGGCAAAGATTTAAAAGCAATAAACCTTATTTGCTATAACCGATAGCTATCTCGAAAGAGTAGTATTCATAATTACATTCTGTTTTATATAAATCTCACATGCCGTACGAAGTTATGCGTAGAGCAGCGGCAATGTTGTTCATGCTTTTACTATGATCAGCAACAAAGGATACCACGACAATCACTTTGATGCGTACAGCAGCAGTATTCCTATAATAATAACAATATTAATAACAAGCAACGGGAAATCGATTGGAAAATATGTGCAATATGACTAGCAATAACCTATTTGAGGCGTTCCGGCAACGATTGTGATACGATGATGGCATTGCTGACATTGCAGCATTATGCATTGTATTCAAGCGGGCAAACATACCACAAGGCACCATAATCAATATAAAAAACTCATATGTAGGTACAATCTGTGGAACGTTTCCAATCGTTTTTAAATAATTGTTTTTTTTTTTACAATCGGTAATTGTAATATCATTAGTGTAAAATTCTAATTACTCTCAATTTCTCTCAATACCAAAGTCAGGTATCATTGAAAGACGAGGTATTGATCGGCTATTCAGTTATTTAAAATATTTCTATTAGTATTTTTTAGGTATTGATAAAATACATCGACGAGTTATTGGTTTGGTTTGTAGGACTTCTCGGACGTCATTGATCTTAGAAGTAGTAGGGGTCTCAACATCGACTCAACATATGACTATTTCGTAGTTAATAAGATTCGAACTCCGTTATCCAGTGCTTATCCACCGTATTTAGAAGCTCGCTTGGTAGTTGATCTGCTCCAGCGGCTTTGTTGTTTTTCAACCGGCCAACCTCCTCCTCAATCTCTTGGAGGTCAGGGGACGGAATCTTTCGTCCTGTGCACATACTCCTAGATCTGTTACCACGCCACCTTCGATACTTGCAACGTCGCCATCGAGGTGCTCATCGTAATGCTACCGCCACCTCTCAACCACCTCACGCTCGCTCGTGAGAATATTCCCGTGATTATCTCGGCACATGTCGGCTTGTGGCACAAAAGCTGTTGGTACACAGGGTCAAATATTTGTCCAAAAAGAAACCAATGCTCAAACATCTTGTTTGACTCGATCGAATTTTCATTAGTGTCAAACTGATGTTGTTTCTTGAGTTCCTTCCTTGTCAAATATTTGACCCTGTGCACTATTGGCCAAAGCCTCTGCGCGAGCGGTTCAGCTTCTCTCGTAGAACTTTCGTGTGTGCTTAGCGCGGCACAGCTCTTCCAGCAGCTTCGCGATCTCGTTCTTCCTGCTGGCGCTTCTTCATCCGGAAGACTGAGTTCTGCCTGTTCCGCGCCTGTCTGTAACGTGCCTCGTTCGCTCTCGTACGGTGTTGCAACATTCTCGCCCATGCTGCATTCTTCTCGTTTTTCAACTGTTCACATTCGCCGTCGTACCAGTCGTTTCTGTGATTCGGAGTCGCGAAGCCTAGTGCTTTAGCCGTGGTACTACCTATGGCGGATCGGATGTCCCTCCAGCCATCTTCAAGTGTAGCTGCGCCAAGCTGCTCTTCCGTTGGTAGGGCCACTGCTAGCTGCTGGGCGTAGTCTTGAGCCACTTCTATGTTACGCAGCTGCTCGGTGTTGAGTCGTGGCGTTCGACTTCGACGCGTGGTAATAATCGTCGAAAGTTTTGATTGCATGCATACAGCTACTAAGAAGTGATCACGGTGCTCCCCAGACCGTTATTATATAATAAAAATCTCCATCCAATCGGTGCCCACCATTCGTTTTCTATGGCTATCCTGCATGTCTGGACAAAATTTAAAAAATAATCGTAGGGCCCATTTTCGAGTTACGCCCTTTTAAAGGGCGTAAAGCCCAATATACAAAGAAAAAATCGAAATATTTAGTACTCAACCATTTTTTAACGATTTTGATGAAATATTTTCTTGAAGAATTGTATTGCATTGAGTATTAGGTTTGTTTAGCATAGTTTTTGTTGAAATAATTGAAGAAAATATGACGTTTTTGTGAGTTGACATAAATAAAAGTGTATTTATATGAACATATTTCAATAATATTTGAAACTTCTCAGGTTCAAATACGGTAAGAAAAACGTGCATATATATGAACATAAAAATAAAGTAAATGAAAGGAAAGCTCCTAAAAAAAGAAATTTAGCATAACATGTGAAAAGGGCCTAAGTGCTTTTTGTAAACAAACACGTTTCGATCGCTGTATGGCCCAACTGTACCCACGAATATCTGCACCTTTTACCGATAGATTTCACTTTCTGAAACATGTTTGTTTACAAAAAGCACTTAGGCCCTTTTCACATGTTATGCTAGAAACAATATTATGTGTGTTTGAATAAATGGAAGAAGAGTTGTTGTTTTAAGCCCTTTACATACTAGTTTTATTCGTACAAGACAAAAAAAACGAATCAATTCTGTATGAAATCATAAACACCAATATGTGATGATTTATAATTTTTTTTGCAATTTCTCATCGTAATAGGCTGTTTTCCCTCATGCAAATCTGACAGGAAAAGGCCTACTTTCCTACACCAAATTAACAGTGCTGTAATGGTTCATTACAGCACTGATTTGCGTTGCGTAATGAACCATTACAGCACTGTTTTCAGTTTTGATCAACTTCTTGATGTTTTCTGGATGCAGTTTTGAAAAATTGTGACAACTGCACAGTATAACCTGCTATGAAAAGATTTTCTTAAACATGGCTATGAACATCAGTATGCAGTTTGATGAAAAATTTTGTTCAAGCGGTAATTTATGAACTTGCAAAAAACGTTGTACGCAACTCGGTGCAGAACTTGATTTTTACAGCACTCGTCGTAATTATCCAACTCGGCAAGCCTCGTTGGATGAATGTACGACTCGTGCTGTAAAAATCGTCATTCTGCACCTTGTTGCGTAAACTATTATTAATGATTATTACATCTAATCGTAATATTTTGAATAAGAATGTAGTGTAATATAAATAATGATACCTACACTGAATGCCGCTTTACGGTGATAAATACCACAAAAATGTGTTTAAATTTACTATTGGAAAACATGATTATCACACCACAAACGCCTCCTGGCAGCGTGTTGTCTTATCTTTTAAAAACTATGTGGACATGACATGTAATTGAAGAGACTTAGAAAAACAATAATGCCGAAGCAAGTCTGTTTATATATCATTTTTTAAAGAAATATCTATATGTTTGCGCGGCTCATTTCAACTTAGGCGCTGTCCATAATCTACGTAAGGTATCAGTTCCCTTACTATGCATAAATGCTCCATTTTTCATAGTACTTAAAACCAAACTTGCTATTTTGTGAAAACATATGCGAGTAGCCTTGAGTCGTTTCCAACAGTGAGCGAAAAGTCTCTCTCCACCGCAGCACCTGTGCAACCGCCCGTACGAATAGCGCGACACCGATAGTAAATTTAAACACATTTTTGTGGTCTTTATCACCGTAAAGCGGCACCCAAGAAACATTTTTTGCTTTAAGAAATGTTTCTCAAAGCAACGTTGTTAAACTGGAAGTCGTATTATATTTGAATAATTTTGAAATAAAACTGTTCTTTAACTCTTGTTCGCCCAAAAATGAGAATCTATTCAACATCAATCGTTCTATAAGCACGATGAAATAAATGTTTATCGAATGATCGTACCTCGGTTGTAAAACTCTTGTTCAACGTTAGAACCATCAGCAATTTACACAAACATCATAAACTTTTCTTCAATGTTTATTAAACAATGTTGTATGACGCTATTCGTTCAATCATTTAAGAATGGTTTTAGAAACCATTATTATGCACTAGCAGCATAGTGCATAATAACAAGCTTTCATCGATATTTATTCCACCATAATACAATCAAAACATGCTGGAGCCGTGATAACACTTACGCAATATATTTTATATTTATAGAAATGGTTTAATAATTGCTACAAAAACGATTTTTCAACGTTTCTTCAATATCATTGTAACAATAAAACGAGAAAATGATTTAACTTTCTATATTTCTGCATTTGTGTCTGGAATATCTCTCTCTGATTATGTACCCCCAATCTTTTTATTTTATTACATTTTATGACACAAATCACATCAATGGAAAGACTCGAACTCTGGACCTTTGGGTTCACACTCGTCTGCATCCGCTTTGCTTCAAATCCGAATTACATGAATCGGCAGATTTAAAGCAGTATATAAATATTCAATCCCTGAGTCGAATACATTATCGTACATATGTTGCTTAAACATTGTTTAAATATTTTATTCAACTGATTCTCTTCATAAACATTGAAGTTGATCAATGTTTGAATAATTGTGACCACAACGTTTAATCATAAGGCATGCACGCTAATTATTTTGTTTGTCTGTCAGAAATTCACGGTGTTGTGTTGTGAGATTGTTATCGCTTCAATTTTTTTTTTATTCTAACGTACAAACAAGTGAACTTTATTTATTTTCACTGCTCCTGTTTGGTGCTGGGAGGATAATGTGTAAAACTTGTGTATATCTCCAGGCAGCTATAAGATATGAACATAAGGAAGCTGAGCCCGGTTTGACCGGTGGCACCAAAGTGGATAGAGTAGATTGTGAATACCAAAAAGAGGAGCCGCTCGGGACCCACTTAAGCTGCATTTTCTGGTGTTTTTGTTGCCGATTTTGCTGTCGTTGGAGCGTGTAATGTAAAAGGTGAGTCAGAATGTTTTTAAAAGTGTGAAAAGTGTGATATTTAGAGCTGCTGCAAGAAGTTTGTTTGGTCTTCAAGCTTGTAGCCGCGGTTGCTCTTTTTAGGCTCCTAATCAGCAATCGTGTTTACACAAAGGGGCATGGCGAACAACGATAATTAAGTGCCACAGTACCACTGCTAATCAACATTGCTTGAATAAAAGTGTAACATTTGTATTAAAGAAACGTAGTAACATCTTGTTGTTAAGCTATATCAGTGTAGTTGAATAAAATGATCAAGCAAAAGTTGTTAAACTTTAAATAAGCTACTTGTTCCATTGAAGATCTTATGTGGAATAACGGCATCTAATACGTCGTCGGAAGCAGCTTGTATTCTATCATTATTAGAGCACTATTGAACTGATGATGTGAATACCTAAGCAACTGTCTTTAAACTTTTATACCATTGGTTATTCAATGAGCAGATATATGTTTAACAAACGTGCAGTTTCCACTACATGAAACATTTATTCGCCATTTTGTTCAACATATACTCTTGTACAACTGTCGGCGCCTTTGTAGCACATTCAATCAACTGACATGCTTATTAATGATTTTGAATTGTTACTTGGGCATTCAGTGTACGTATTATTATTTATAACTAGCTGTACCCGGCAAACTTTGTCTTGCCTACTGCGTTTTTTGACGTTTCTAGTTTCTATCCAAGACCAAGTCCCCGGTCACAAAACGTATGGAAGGTCGATTTTCAAAAACTCTCAATTTTTCCATGTTTTTTGCCTCATAAACCTTCCTTGGGTGAAAACTAACAGAACAAAACTAAGATGATCAAAATCGAACCTGCCGTTCGTAAGTTATGCGCGGTCCCACGTATGCCACTGCATTTATATATATATATATATATATATATATATATATATATATATATATATATATATATATATATATATATATATATATATATATATATATATATATATATATATATATATATATATATATATATATATATATATATATATATATATATATATAGATACACTACATTCTTATTCAAAATATTACGATTAGATGTAATAATCATTAAAAATTTATAAATCATCACATATTGGTGTTCATGATTTAATACAGAATTGATTCGTTTTTTTTTGTTTTGTGTGAATAAAACTAGTTTGTAAAGGGCTTAAGGAGAAACTTCAGAGAACACAAACATGGCTGCCACAATGGCCGACTTGGTCCCCTACTCATGTTTTCAAGAGTACCAATTTTGAAAATTCATAAACAAATGCTCTCGATTTGGAACAGCTGTCTCTTTTTGCAAGTGAGCAAAGCCAGGATAAACAAGTGCGGCTTGGTTCGTTGCTTCGTTCGTCAGATGTGTGCCTCTAAAGTTTGTATGCAAAATTGCAATGGGATTTCTTGATGCTTCACCTTAAGGACAAACGTCTTGAAATCCCGCTTCAACAGTGCATCAAAACTTCAAGCGCACAAATCTTAAGAAGCAAGCTTCACACAACAGTGCATTTCATTATTCTGTTCTTGCTCACTCGTAATAAGGACTGTTCATTAAAGAAAGTGGACACCTTTTTTTCAATAGAAAATATTTATTTTCGAACAAATTCATAAGTTTATTTTTTATTTAATACAATCAACATACATGTGGCCGAATTCACGTGAGTTTGAACATTTACTTTGCATTTCTGAAAAACGCTTGGACATTGATACCTCCCATTAGATTCTGCACTACTTTCCCCGTAACATTTCGTTGTGCCACAGACCAAATTTTCTTGAAGCAATCAACAGAGCTTGCTTCTCTTCCATCTTTCTTGAGATGCCGCCTTATTATTGTCCAGTATCTTTTCACAGGACGCAGTTCAGGGAAGTACCTTCACGAAGGTGCTTCGGACTACCATACCACGGGAGGCTGCAAAGTTTACGCATCGCTGGCCATTATCATTCGATACGGCGTGCAGGCTGTTTCGCCCGATTACCAGTCTGTACATTTCCTCCCTTCCTACCTGCGCGTTCATGTCGCCGACAACGATTTTCACGTCACGTGGCGAGCAACGTATGTTTGCTCTAACTGCGCGTAGAACGCTTCTTTCTCGTCATCGGGTCTCCCTTCGTGTGGGTAGTGGACGTTGAGCGTGTTTTTTAAATGGTCATTGGCAGAGGAAGCTCTCAGTTAATAACTGTGGAAGTATTCAGAGAAAACTTAAACTAAGAAGCAGCATTTGTCCAAGGATGAGACGCTACGCGAAGAAAAAAAAAAGAAAATAGCTTATTTTGCATATGATAAAACATCTCCCTGTATTCAAAGACTACGTTCGTTTCCTTAACTGATATGTTCAGGTCATGGTCGATGTGCCACAGTAAACGAATTCAATGCATTTATTGAAGCTTCGATTGGCGATAATTGAAAATCAATTTGACTACACAGAGAACGACAATAACAAGCGACACAGCTATGCGTATGCATATCGGGACAGTTTTCACGCCACGAGCGGGCTTACGCTGAATTACAAAGACTTGGTAGACGTGTTTCCACCAAAACTAAGCTCGTTAGATTGCCGCGCAAATTTGGGGTTTCTCCGTCATTTAATGCAAAATTCATTGTTTTTTTATCCATTCTTTTCGGATTTTCGACACCGAAACGAACGTGCCTTCGTCGATGCAGCCGTGAGGGGTTTTCTCGGTTACTTTCAATGGGGTGTTCCATGGAATTATAGAGATGATACTTTAAATGTTTTTTTTGCTCTTTGTTCCCATCGGAATTTGGATAGGTACTAAGTGCTTACACGAAAATGGTGTATGTTTATTCTATTTATCTCTAGTCTTTTTTACTTTTGTTGAAAATCATACCAAACGAATAGCCACTGTATTTTAATCATATCCATTTTATTTAAAATGAGGCAATCTTTTATTTATGTAGGAATCTGAGAAGTCTTACATGTCATACAAATAATATTAGACTTTCATGTAGCATAAAAAGAGACCTAGTCATCTCCATACACCTGGTCCATTTGCGAGCATTTTAATTTTATTAGCTTTATCATCACCTTAAGATGAGCTCAGATCTGAAACAACTCCCGAAACAAGTGAGGATGGTAAAAATAGTCATACAAATATATGTGGACTTTCATACAAAACATCTTCCAAGAAGAATAGATGAAGTAAAAAATTGTCAAAATAGTTTTACGTGATTAAATCTCATGTTATTATACATGCGAATTGACAACGTTTCATTGCTGCAAACATGTTATTAAAATATTCTCTCACAGGCAATTTGTGGGGTGGTTCGTTCTATCCCAAAATTCGTTTGGTTCTATTTCTTGTACAAACCCAACGAAAGAAAGACGCAATTTTATGCCACTAATTTCTACGGTAAATACAACCCACCAAAAAACCTCAGACGTCCGTGTAATAAAAAAGCGATAAACTCGTGGAAAGAAAAAAAACCTACCACTATTCGCTAGCTTTGGGGCTGAGCTTTCCGGAAGTTCTGATAGCTTCGGGTAATAAACCGAAAACCTAATCCTAACTCGATCAGCGTTTTTACAACCCATGCCTTCAAAGTTTGGCTACTTTATTTCGCTTGCTTTCGATTTTTTTTTGCTTTTTGCATGTAGTTTCTTTCTATAGGAGAAAGTTCTACAGCATGAATCAAAATTGATTCGATATAACGAAGCCTATAGGCAGTAGCGTGGTTCAAAAAATCGTTTTTGCTCCACACCGCTTATTCGATTCCTAACCAGATTATATGCCTTCTCCCAAAATTTGAGCTCATTTGGTTGAAAATTGAGACTGCACAAGCCCTTCAAAGTTTGTATGGGAATTACTATGGGAAAACGATGCTTTTCATTCGATCCACCGTAGCATTTCCTCAAGTGCCCTAGTGGGTTAGTCGACCCTTGGTAATCCTAGGCTACTCTATCAGCTACAACTTTGCCGAAGACCACATTCGAATCGCACGCCTCATTAATTAGTTATCGATTTGTATCCAACTGGGCAAACTTTAACAGTGATCCTCCAGCTTCCCAGCAGGCAACATTGCTGCACATAGCGCCAAAGATAGCACACTGAAATCATGGCTACTATGTTTCACTGCAAAATGCAGTGATGCCCACCGAATAGTTTAACCATCATGAGTAAAGATTTCGATTCTGGATGAAAATCGGTAACTAATTAATGAGGTGTTCGATTTGAATGCGGTCTTCGGCAAAGTTGTAGCTGATAGAGTAGCCTAGGATTACCAAGGGTCGACTAACCCACTAGGGTACTTGGGGAAATGCTACGGTGGATCGAATGAAAAACATCGTTTTCCCATAGTAATTCCCATACAAACTTTGAAGGGCTTGTGCAGTCTCAATTTTCAACCAAATGAGCTCAAATTTTGGGAGAAGGCATATAATCTGGTTAGGAATCGAATAAGCGGTGTGGAGCAAAAACGATTTTTTGAACCACGCTAATAGGCAGGCATAGTAATGTTGTATGCATTATTCTGTTGACATCATCCATTTGTTTATAGCTATGTTTTTCATGAATATGTTTCTAATGTTACAAGAATTTTTGAGCAAATTAAGTACTTATCTAAAATGTCTAAATAGACGCTATACCCATACCACACAGTTTCTGTCCCGAAAGTAAAGTGCTCAAGAAAAATTAATCATTTTCTCGCAAGTTGTTATGACAACTGATCTTATATGGGGAGACATGGTTTTTTTTTATTATCGTACAAATTGGGCCGAACGGTCTCAGATTTTCATAAAACTTTTTCCACAGGCACGGCTCATGAAAAATTCAGGGTCGTCTATTTTCCCGGAAAACTCAGGTGGAATATTGTTTTCCTTGACACTACTTAGTTTGAAAAATCATAACTCAAGAACGAAGCATCGTAGAAACAAAGTTTTTTTTAATGAAAATGGAAGAAAATTTTCTCAGAAATCCAAAAAAAAAATATGAAGTGGAAAAGTTTTTCACAAAATTTTCCACCGTTGAGAAAATTGATAAAGAAAAGCCGGAAAAACTATGCCCAAACAAGCGGAAAATTTTCAAAAAAAATATTTTTGAGAAGGTAATTTCATAAGTTTTGATCGCTGAAATTTTCGGAATTATGTGAAAAATAACCGTATAATATATGCGTACATGGTCATTATTCACAAAATTGACCCTAACTCAGGAAAGAAAAATAAGCGCATTCTAAAAATTTCAGCGATAAATTCTCCAGGAATTCGAAAATTCTTGTAACTGCCAGTGACGTCCACACGTCTGGGCAGTGGACGTCCTAACGCCCTAAACTAGCTCACCTTTCGTAAGGGTCTCCCAGGGTCGGCTAACGCCTGCTCAGGCAGAGTTTCCCATTGCTCATGTGTACATAAATGTGACAGCGAGCCTCCTACCAAATTGTTTCCCAGCTCTTCAAAATCGCAGTGTGCTGCGCTGCTAGGAGGCTCACGAAAATCTGATGGGTGCGAGCTTAGCGCCTAGCTCCCGGGGAGCTCGTCTCATGCGCTGCGTGAGCTGTTGGTATCTAAGGTGAAAAACAACTTCTTGGTAACGAAGAACCTCAACAACTTTTTTCCGTAGACAACTCAAGTGTCTGGTTGGTCTATACGATACGACTAGGGACTCTCAATGCAAAGGTTAAGGTATCAATTCTCGTTCGTTTAGGAAGTTTTTGTCGTGAAATTTTCTAATTTAATCAGCGCATGAGACGAAGCTCATGAGACACATCTTGAGAAAAATGAGGCACACACCTTTCAGTCTCAAAATGTACAGAGCTCCTGGGAGCTCGCTTGCCATGTGGCTCCCGTACATGGGACTACAGCACGTGTACATCAACTCTGTGCTCAGGGGAAGCACGAAGTAGACGTGTACAGAGTGGACACTACAACCGGGGACGCACACGCACAAGGAACCACTTCTATTAAATTATTAGGCGGTTTGATACGTTTTTATGATTTTTTTTATTCAATTCATTGGGTTAGTGGGTTAGGGTTAGTAGTTCTTGTTGCGGCCGTTTGTTGATGTTGGGGCCCGTGGTGGCATGCTTAGAGGGAGGGAGTTGCTGTACCCCCGACACATACCTTTGACGCTGCTGACGCCGACTACTCCGGTTTACCTTGGGTGACCGACGAGCGGGGCTGTGGCGGTGCTCCTCGTGGGGTTCTACGTGGACCGGGTACCATCCGCTGTGGTGACTTGGCTAACGTGATGGTGGCAGGGGGGGTCCTGGTGGGTTTCCTGAGCTTGTCGTGGGCTTTCGCCGGATGGCTTGACAAACGAAACGGCGGCGGGTTCTTGGCTGACCGATATCGCCGGCGGCCTTACGGTCGAAACGGTGGACGGGATCTTCGTGGCTGTTTCTTCGGTGGGCCCGAAGAACGGAACAGCGGCGGGGATTCTTGTGGGTGTTCCTGCTAGGCCACGGCGGTGCTCCAAGGGGGGGGGGGGGGGTTTGGCTATTCGTGGACTTCATACCGAGTCGCCGGATAGCCCGTCGGACGGAACGGCGTTGCGGATCTTCGTGGAGTTTCTTTGCTGGACGAGGGGCTTACTACCGTGTCCACCGGATGGCCCGACAACCAAAGCTATGGCGGGGATCCGGGCTGAGCTTGGCGTTGCTCCACGTGGATTTTCTTGGCTTGCCGTGGGCTTCTTGCCGATTCCGCCGGATTGCCCGACGAACGGAACTGTGGCGGAGCGCCTCGTGGGTTGTCGTGACTGACTGTTGCTTCCCGACGATGTCGCCGTGTGTCCCGACGAACGGAACTGTCGCGGGGCTCCACGTGGGACACTGGACTTACTGGGACCCGCTATCACTCGACGAAAGAGACTATCGCGGGGTTCTCGCCGGTTTCCTCCGATATTACTGGGAGTTTTCAGCCTGGCCGACTAATTCACTTGGCCTACTTGGGGCTTTCCGAGAGGAGCGTAGGACTCGCGATCAACTTTTTTTTTTTCCACACACGTTTTGTCGGGTTGGATACGTCCGACTGGCTCCGTGATCCGATCTCTACTGCCTATCGTTACGCGGCTCTCGTTCGGACTCCCGTCTATTCTTCCTTTTCTCTCCTCTCCCTCTTGTATTTCGCCACCGGATGTTGTGTTGCTCGCGGAGATTTCGCCCGGTTGGTTTGGGCACAAAGTGTAGTTAGATTTACACGGTTGATACAGGATAGGTAAAGGCACTTTACCTATTCTGCTTCTGGGTACTGCGTGCATAGTCTCACAATTTTTGGGATTAGTGGTGAATGTGAGTAATGTTACGATTCCGGTGGGTGCGTCTAAATTAAAAAAAAAAATGTTATTCGGTAACATTCTCCAGGAATTCTTTAAGACCACTATTATTGGTAGATCGATTAAAAAAGAATTTGAATCAGGTTTTAAATCGCTTAAGGTGAATATATGATGAAGCCACACCTCGAATTTTCAAGAGCACAAATCTAAAGAACTGAATGTTGGTTTGAGCTGAAAAGTTGATCGATTGGTTTCCCGCTTTTGGTGAGCAATCGATCAACTTTTCAGCGCAAACCGACATTCGGTTCTTCAGATTTGTGCTCTTGAAAATTCGAGCTGTGGCTTCGTCATAGCTTCACCTTAATGCATCATTTTCTTACGAATCAGAACCAATTTCGTGGAGCCTCGTGGCCGTGCGGTTAGCGTCACCAAGCGTATAAACGTACCATGCTGTGGGGTGAGAGTTCGATTCCCGCTCCGGGCGATGAAACTTTTCGTGAGAATAGTTTCTTCTCCGTATCCACTGGTGCTCGTAATGTGTGTCGTGTCCGTTGTCTAGTGTTAAGTTTCGTTCAGTCTGTATAGCTTCTGGCTGAAGACGGTGTCCGTATCTTTTTTGTTTTTAATTTTGTAAAATGGGATATAAATCTCCATACACCGATAAACGCTTAAAACTATACTATACCTTTGTATTTTCATGAAACAAAACTTTGTGTTTAAAATTTGTTCAATTAAATTTGTGAAACAGACTTCATACCCCGCTGTAGAGATGTTGTACATATAAGAGTCATCCATTTATCTTTTTTTTCTTCAAACAAGCTATTGGTCATCTCATATGGTCTTTCAACTTCAACCTTTTGAATTGTTTTTTTTATTTAACCCCATGATACCCTGAATTTCCTAATTCTTTAGTATGCAGAAACACAACTAGCTAGCTCTTCGTCACTATTCATTCATAACATAAATTAATGTTTCAATTTGAAGCTGTTTCAACTTAAAAATAATAAACGAAATTAGGAAAGTTGGCTAAGCTCTTAAACTATATGGTGCCGTCGCCTCCCCCCGAGCAGAGAAGAATATCAAATTAATAACTACGAAGTAACATAACCTGTTTTTATATCTTGGTTTGTTATTATTATCTTATCAAGGCATTACTTCTCCATAACATTTTTTGTTGGGCAATCTTATTTTGTTATGAGAGAGGTATTGGTATACATTCATTGAATAACATTGAAATGATATGTTTTGTTGTAAAACAAATTTGGTTATTATTGATCTATAGAGAGTGCATAAATATTTAATCACAGAGACAGACATCCAGGCTAGAACAAATTTCATTCAGAAAATTGTGCAAGGATTTGAATCTTCACTAGAGTAAGGTTGCAAACCAATAATACGATGAAAACACTAACGCCGCCAAACACCATATTGCCATAGTCAGTGGTGAATTGAAACATTTCAAGTGGTGAATTAAATTAGTATGAGAAATCAACCAATTGCAGCGCCACGGTATTGCCACTTGTGTTGCCGATTTCAAATGGCCGTTAAATTCCTTGCACAGTTTCAGAACTGGACTTGGATGTCTGTTCTCTGTGATTTGATCATCAATACCACAACGATAACACGTTTTGAAATCACAACTACATCATTAGATTTACGTTGTTTTCAGCATTTACCATGGGGTTCACCATTCTCTTCTCTGTGGCCTTACAACCTAACTGGTAGCATACCAGCTTCTCAGCTTAATGTTTTAGTGTTATAGATAGTAGAGTCAACATTCCACGATTCGAACAACGCCAACGAGCAATTTTACAAGATTTTTTCGATAAGTTAAAATTCCACGAGGAACTTATTGAAAGGTTTTTTTTATAAATATACTATATACTTAAACTAGTCTTCTGGGGAAATTCTAAAAATTGGGTCGATTATGGTGGAGAGGAGGGGCACTCTATCACCCTTGTGGCATTTCCCATACCTAATATTAAACATAAGGTGCATTATTATATTTCAGGTATATTGAAGAAATTTTGTTTAATTAATGATTAATAATGAATACATGGTATCATTATTACATTCATAACTAATTTTGTTTTTAATTTATAATCAATAACTTCGAAAGTTCAAAATTTGTTATTGAAATATTTTTATATTCATTAATTAATTTAATATTAATTTGTTATTGAAACCAACAAAACATGTTAGGTTTTTCGGCAAATCCTGAATACAAAACCGAATTAATATTATGAATTAGGTATGATGCATCTATTAAAAATGTCATTTGCAAGCTTTTTGGTCGAAATAGTGCTAAATTGCCACTACCACCACTATTGGTACTACCTCCACTAAGGGAGCTTTTACCCTATTGTGGCTCTTTTGTTTTGAGTGTGTTTTCTTATCAACGAAACTGGAATTGATTTTATCAAGAAATCGACTTGGGATTTGTTTTATTTTTGTGATTCTACCTTATCGGGGGAGGTGTTCTACACTATTTTCTTCTAGTCGGCTTACGAATGAAACGATATCCCTATACCGTGCTATAGCACGGATTTTCTCTTTTTACGTGGGAAAACGGCTTTTGCACGTTTATTTTTCTTTGGCGCTCATCAGCCGGTGGGATACGGGAAAATAGTCAAATATGCGGTTGTCGGGAGTGAATATCAATTTTGGAGTTTTCGCATTCGGTTCGGTTTTAGAGCTTCCAATCCCGGGATGGATTTCCCGGGAAATGAAATTTCCCGGGATTCCCGAATCCCGGGAATCAAATTTTTGTATCCCGGGTTTCCCCAATTTACCGGATTTTTTTCTGTTGCCTATTTATTGTTTGACCCATTTAAAATTGCGAATCAATGATTGATTTACCAAGCTTCTTGATTCACGTTCGTGAAATCACATGGCCTCTATGCAGATGTTATTTATTATTATTATTATTAATATTTATTAAAGACACTTTACCACTTATGTGGCATTCGTGTCTGGAGATGTTATTTATGATGATGTTAATATATAATTCGAGCTCAACGGAAAACTTAAACAGATATCATTCTCTTAATAATATGAAAACATTGAAACTGGTTTCAACCGACAACGGTTCTTCTTTTTAATAATGCCCATACTATGAAGCATCCTTATCCTTTGAAGATCATGCTATAGTGCCAACTGATCCACCAATGCTAGCATGTAAGCCGCAATATAGACAGAGTCCTGTTTTGTCCAACTATTTAGGAACAAAACAGTTTGTGTTGCTTCTAGACCATGGTGCAACAACGTCATACAGGTCTTGCTAATTAGAGGATTAGCCATTATTGGACTTCAATGGGTTTTTACTCTTGTGGCTTTTTACTTGACTTCGGGATCCCTCGCCGAAGTTGTTTTCGTTTTTTCTTTGGCAGTTCTCGTAAATTTTAGTTATTTTTTGCATCGAATATTATGTGCTCTTGAGTTGTGCTATTGTATCTGTACATAAATTATGGCAATGTGATTGTGAATTTTAGGAATAAATTAAATTGAGCATCATTAGGGTTGTTGTAAGTCTGCTGATGTACCCAGAATAATTAATTAATTTTAGCAAAATACGTTTATGTATTCAAATCAAAGTTTCAATATTTAATGCTAGTTAAAATCCTATTTCAAATGCACTGACGGTAAAATATGAACCTTCTTATCGTGGAATTTACTTAAATGTACATGTCTAACGATTTTCTTCTTTAAAATAAATACATTTTTCACCTAAAAATAAAATTGAATAATTTCACGGGATCCCGGGAAATCCCGGGAAATGGTAATATTTTTTCCCGTTTCCCGGGAAGCAAAATCCCGGGAAAATTGGAAGCCCTATTCGGTTTGTTGGAAATTGATCACTGCAATTTTCTAGAGCGTGAAAATCTCTTTTATTTTTTTCCAATAGTCGCCGAAAATTTACCTCAGTTTATAGCTTCGACAAACCCAGCATTCGGCAAACTGATATTAGAGCAAAATTTTTCACATTCTTTGCAGCATTGGTATCACGGGCTCTTTTTAGCCGAAGTGGTAAACGCGTGGGCATTCAACAAAGCCATGCTGAGAATGACGGGTTCAACTCCTAGTCGGTTCAAGTTTTTTTTTATATGGAAACAATGGTAACTTGCTTGGGAATAGAGTATTATCGTATATGTCGTTCAATATGCGAATGTAACATGGCCAGTTGTCATAGATGCTCTCAGCTCAGTTAATAACTGCTACTTGTGGCTTACGTTAAGAATAAGAAAAGACCCATCAAATAATTTGGTTTCCAGGAAATGAGGAAAGAATAATGCTTAATGGCAAAACCTCTGTTACAAACGTTTGCTTCCATTGATATTATAATCATACAAGTTTAATTCACCATCATCCCAATAGAACACAGTTTCCCAGTTTAACCATCAGCGGTAACTCTATCCACTGAGATCAGATTTTAAATTAAAATCACTAATTGTTAACGTTGCTTCTAGCCAATTCCGTTTCCACACTTTCAATTCCCACGATCATCCTACCAACGGTTGTGGTCTCGGTGGCAGTCATCGTTGTCGTCGCTCCAAGCCATCACAAGTCGTGTTTTCCAATTTTCCTACATATTTGCAACATGTCTAACCCTTAATGAGATTCCATTCCACTTTCATTACATTCTCGCGTAGGTATCGAGAGCACATCACCATTCCACTACTGGGACTTCTGTGCTGGTGACGAACGGTTTCCGTGTAGGTAGGTAGGTACCAGGGTAAAATAGTTTCAATTCCATAAATTTTTACTCACAGACGGATTTGTGTCGTCGTTTCGTCCGCAACATCAGATGACATATTTCCTGTTCGTATCTCTATCTTTCAACGTAACTACTGGAGGCACTATGCCAACCGACTACACTCATTTCGGCGCTAGAACTTCATTTCCTGATGGATGGTGCAGTGCTATTCGTAATTATCTCAGCGCGTCGTCGTCGCAGCACATCTCGATCTCGCCCAAAATACCGCGCAGAGCGTAGAACGTTGAGGTTTCGATGTGATGCAATGGCTCGCTTAGCGGTTTATCATTCGCAGAAGGTTTTGCTCCAGACTTGGTGTGACCGACCATTGTGATGAAATTCCATCACTCAGATCTCATGCGGTGTTTGGACAGATATGTGACATCATGAGACGCTTATGCGTACTCGTTTAGGTCATAAAACCATCCAACATCGTTTACCACGATAAGCCAGAACCATCAATTAGTGATCTACATACGGAGCTTGTTTTGTCATAATAGGGACGCGCAATTAATGATTTCAAGGTTCGACTTTTCTGGGTATCTTTGGAGAAATATCACTTTATTTGATTGATTTGCTTATCCAGCAATCAACAGGACCCATGTAGCCAACGTATTTGGGCTTCTTTCAACAAAACGCATCCATTATTTTTTTTTTGGCTATAGTCAGTTATACAAAGTGCACGTATCTTTAAAAGTAACGGAGTTACAAACTTGGCGTCTTCGACAAAGTTGCTCCAAACAACATTTTCTACAACTTTTGTGAAGACACCAACCTTGTATCTCGAAAAACTCAAAAAATAAATTTTCTATCTCACTTTTAGGGGGATTGATCAATTTCCACAATAGTTCAAAAGAAGCTCCTTATGATGGTGAAAAACTTTCTAGAAGACACCATGACACTAAACGTCATAGTTGAAAAGTTATTAATTAAGCGCGCCAAAATGACGAAATCAACCACTGTGCAGTGCTGTCATGGTAAAATCGGAGAAGAGAAGGCCATCTCCCGAGTCAGAAATTGATAAATATTTCATGCTGTTGGTCGCGAAACCTAGCGGTTGAAGCCACACTTTTTACACGGAAAATTTCAACCGTGTTGACACGAAAAAGCAAAGTATTTCGGAGGCAGGTACACCAACTCAAAAACTGATTCGCAAAAAAAATGTGTTTAACTAGAATGTATTTCGGGGACACAGTCAAAGTTGCTTATCTCTTAACCCTTCAGCGCGCGCGCTGTTGTAAAAAGTACAACACTACCAAAAAACCTCGCTATTCGTATACAGCGCGAGCGCGGTGCAGTTTCGGTTGCTTGATGGCGCGCGTCCTGGAAGGTTAAAACCGTAAATAGGGTACGCGATACAATAGTGATGGGAATATATATGAAACCGTTATTTTAATCAAGAAAAATGGTTAAAACACCATTATTATGCTTTATAACAGCCTGCAATTGCAAAATACATCTTTGGTACGTGCACCATATTATTGCAATAGTGGTCGAAACAACAATTGATATGCTCTCAATGAAACAAAATTTCGAAGAATAAGATAATTAATCATCGATATGACGTCATCTGTTCATTAATTTTGATTATACCTGAAATAATCAATACACTTTGAGCCATGCAGTTGTTTTGACGTTTATACACGATGGAAACGAAATGGGTAGAAACAAAAGATTTTGAACAACTTTTTGTACAATTTGCTGTTTGAGAAGCAGATGAGTTTTGCTCATGGCGACTTGACAGTTTCACGAATAAGCTACATGGGTCTCCCCCAGGGTTCATGTTTAAGCCCCCTTCTTTACAATTTTTATGTTAGAGACATAGATGATTGTCTCATGGGAAATTGCACGTTAAGACAGCTTGCGGATGACTGTGTTGTTTCTCTAACGGGATCAATAGCAGTCGATCTGCAAGGACCACTACAGGATACTTTGGACAATTTGTCTACTTGGGCTCTCAAGCTGGGTATCGAGTTCTCTCCGGAGAAAACTGAGATGGTTGTCTTTTCTAAAAAACATAAACCGGCTAAGTTTCCGCTCGTTCTAATGGGTAAGACAATCACTCATAGCATGTCTTCTCAATATCTCGGCGTCTGGTTCGACTCCAAATGCATTTGGGGGAAGCATATTGTGTATCTAATATAGAAGTGCCAAAAGCGAATCAACTTTATGCGAACTATTACCGGAACATGGTGGGGAGCGCATCCGGAAGATCTGATCAGGCTGTACCAAACAACCATTCTGACGGTTTTAGAATACGGTAGTTTTTGTTTTCAATCCGCGGCGAAAACACACTTGCTGAAGCTTCAACGGGTTCAGTACCGTTGCCTTCGGATCGCGTTAGGTTGCATGAACTCGACTCACACAATGAGTTTAGAGGTACTTGCTGGTGTACAGCCTCTGACAGACCGCTTTGCGGAGTTGTCGTTCCGGTTCCTCATCCGATGCGAAGTTGTGAATCCGTTGGTCATAGAAAATTTTGAAACGCTACTCGAACAGAATCCTCAAACTCGTTTTATGAGTGTGTACTACTGGTACATGACGCTGGAGGTAAGCCCATCTCCGGTTAACACCAATCGTGACAACTTCTCAGACTTCGACAGCTCCTCAGTGGATTTTGATCTCTCTATGAAGGATGAGATCACCGGTATTCCGGAATCTTTTCGTTCCGTAGGTATTCCACAGATTTTTGCAAGTAAGTTCGGGCATGTTAGCGGGGACAGACAGTTCTTCACAGATGGCTCAAAACCCGATGATTCGACTGGATTCGGTGTCTACTAGTACCAGAGGCATGCCCTATTTTCCACATTTGAGTGACGTTTCTGAATGGGTTCGTGCAAAAAAAAAATCAGGATTTTTCCGGATTGCGCAGTGTCTTGTCCCTAGAAGAACTCATCTTGAGGTATCTCCAGGATTTTTTTCCAATGATTCCTCAAAAAAAAAAATCTTCGCAAAATCCTTCAGGGATCTCTAAGATATTTTTTAGGATTTCTTCGATTTCTGCAGATATTTATCTAAGACATTCCTTCAAAAGTTTCTCTATGGATTTCTCCGGGAATACTTCCAGAAATTTCTCACGCAATTTACAAAGTTTCTCCAGAAGGTTCATTTATACAGGGTTTCCTCCAGAGATAATTGAGAAATTGCACCAGAATTTTTTTTCAGGAACCCTCCAAAATATTTTCAAAAACTTCTTATAGGAATCTCCAAAGGTATCTCCAGGATTTTTTTTGGGATATCTTCAGTCTATCCTCAATAATTCCTTTAGAAATTCCTTCTGAAATTCTTTCAAGAATGTTCAAGTTCTTTTCTGTGTAATTATTGCTTCCAGTACACCATCAAGTCCTGTAGAAATCTCTTAAGGAACTCCAGGAAATATTTCTGCTTCCTACTGGAGTAAATTCTAAAAAGAAAATCCTTGTACTAATTTCTGCGAGAATCCCTGAAGAAATACTTCACGAAATTCTTGGAAGAACCCTTGGAAAAATTTCCAAAGGAATGTCTCTAAGAAAATTTTGGAGAAACTTCTTAAAAACTCTATGGTAAAATTCTGAAGAAGTCTTTGGGGATATTTTAGAAGAAATTTCCGAAGAAATCTCCAGTATACTGGAGAAACTATAGAATCACTGTAAAACTCTCAACATCAGGGCAATTCTGCCACTGGATGACGCTAGTGAGCATGGAAAAATGAGTAGTTTTAACTAGTTCTATCTCGTGACCCTTATGAGATAGAAAGTTCAAGTCTTCAGCAAAATTGTTCAGGAGGTCATACACAACATAGTAATAAGTAGCTTGATTTGCAATTCTACCGCCAGGTGACGCTAGTGAGCATGGAAAATGAGCATTTTTAACTAGTTTTATCTCGTGATCCTGATGAGATAGAAAGTTCAAGTCTTCGGCAAAGTTGTTCGGAAGGTCATGGACATCATAATGAGAAGCAGTTTGGTTCGCAATTTTACCGCTAGATGACGCTAGTGAGCATGAAAAAATGAGCTTTTCTCACTAGTTCTATCTCGTGACTCTGATGAGATAGAAAGTTCAAGTCTTCAGCAAAATTGTTCGGGAGGTATGGACATCATAATAATAAGCAGTTTGGTTCGCAATTCTGCCGCTAGGTGATGTCAGTGAGCATGGAAAAATGAGCATTTTTAACTGTATCGCTGTAGTCACCCACAATTTATATTTTTTCGCGATTTCTAGAACAAATTTCAGAGAAATACCCATTTTTGGGTACTTTTCACTTAAAAATTACCATTGATAGAACATATCGCAAAATGAAAGAGGAGACCGTTACCTTTTTATTTGGTGGGTGAGTCAGCGATACAGATTTTTTCTAATAATATTCTTCTACCACAGACACCGTGAGTTGTACTCCCGGATTTAATCTACGATTTATCGCAGAATAAACATTTGATCCGCCGTTGATCGGCCCTTATGAAAACTAGCATGGTCTTCGCAGGATGGAGAATGGAGCACCCCTCTCAATCTGTTGAACGAAATACGTGACATATTTTTTTCACGCCGATTTGAGGAGTGTTATTCTTCGAAAATTGTCATACTCTAGTCTTTGTCCCTTTTTGTAAAGTAGACAAATGAGGCCCTCTAGCCAGGCAGTAGGCAATTCTGGTTCTTCCCATATCTTCAACAGAGTGCGATTAAGTATTTCGTGCGACTGCTCACCGTGTTTGAATAGTTCTGCCGGGAGTCCGTCCTTTCCAGCAGTCTAACTGCTCTTCAGCTCCGTGATCCCTTTTTTTACCTCTTCTAGCGCCGAGGCTCAACAGCATGTCCATCGTCACTAATGCCTAATCTGTTTGTGGACCGGCTGCCAGTACGTTACTTTATTGGTCATTGTATTTGACAGGAAACGGCGCAATTTCTTATCCACACGCCATTGGCAGTTTCGTAAATTTCCACATATCATTTTGTTCCATACTTTTTTGCGTCTCTATACTGACACTCTCTTCACATTCTTCGGCTGCTTTCTCTGCTTTGCACCGCTTTCTATTCTGCCTGGTACCAGACACTAACATCCGGCTTCAGGCAACGTTTTTCTCATCTGTCATTTTCTGGCACTCATCATCGGATCATTTCTGGGTCGTCTTTGAGCAGTAACTATCACTTCCCGCGCTGTTGTGCTCATGGATAGATTCTCACAGATTGCTGAGGTTGTCGACTACGCTGAGTTACCCTTAGGCTTTTCCCAGAAACTATGTAGGCTCATTTTTGGTCATCTCAGGTAATATCATCATCGCACGTCAGTAGATTACCAAGATGAACATAAGATAAACAAAACAGGTTCGTAAAACATCCGCATTTGATTTCGTTCCATATTTTCTTGCACCTGAGCAAACATATTTTCTTGTGTTCTCTTTTATTTCTGCGGTGGAATCGTTGCGTTTGTCTTCTATCTTCATATCTGCCTACATCATGTAGGTGGAGTGCATTAGGTTTATCTGACGCGATGCAGTGTTTCTTATTCAGCCACCGAACGTCGGAACAGATGATCCTTAGTGGACAGACGCTCAAGTTATACCTTCATCATCTAGCTGAAATCAGAAGGACAACAGTACCCAGGCTGCACTACCAGCTAAGCACAGAACGCTAAGCTGGCGGTCTTTGTCATCGATTGGCCCGTGGCAGCAAGAGGTAGAAACGTGTTGGTAGAGCTACGTTGGAAGCTCCAGGTTGTCGAATCACCATTTTGCAGCCCGCAGAAACACTTAGTAGTTCAGAATTTTCAGCAACAAGTTATATAGTTTCAACATCAAAGTGTATTTTCAAAATCACAAATCTGGAAAACCAAATGACGATTTGTGCTGAAAAATTGATCGGTTTTGTCACTGGTGGTGATCTATCGATTACATTTTCAGCGAAAGCTGTTCTTTGCTTCTTCAGAAATGCTCTTGAAGAATCGAGCTGTGACTTTGTTATATCTTCACTATAAAGTGCGAAAAATCGGTCAGTTTCCAAACACATGCTATTGATTATTTGAATGGATTCGATACTTACTCTACTGATGGAAAGTTCGCCGTTAAGGCCCTGCATATTCGATTGATCACCATGCTACCTACATAATGGATGAACGATTGTACGTGCCATGCTAACCACGTTATTCCATTTAGCCGCATATAGGGGGCATCAGTTCAATATGCGCCATTGAAAAAATATGGCACACACTAGCAAATGGTGGATTTTTGATGTTTACACTGATGCCATTTTCAATATATTTTATATGTTCAGCTTCCAAAAATTGTTGTTTCAGGCGGTACAGCATCAATAAGGTTGAAGAAATCGTCCATCAGAGGGCATCCATTTAGTACGTCACGCTAAAAATGGGAATTTCCAACCCCCCTCCCCCTTCGTAGGGATTTTCCCTATACTTAACACATTGCTTGTCACATTTTTCAGAACCCCCTCCCCCCTCTAAGCGTGACGTACTTTATGGATGCCCCCTCATTGGAATTTCGAAAGCAGTTTTCTTGTTCGAAACATACTTGTGGGTATTGAAAATGTACTCACTGTATTGTTTTGGACAAGAAAACTGCTTTTGAAATTTCAATGATTTCGAAGACAATAAAAACTTCTTCGACATTAAAAGTGTTTTTGGTCAATACTGTTGAGAAAACTGATGTATATTATCTGCGCACCCCTAGCGCATTCGTCGTTCATACGAACGATCGAGCTGAAGGGCTCTAAAGATCTTGAATAAAGAAGACGGTCAGTCTATAGAGAAACCCCAAAACTATCAGTTGTTCTAATCTGTACTCTAATATCATAATCACTTAGATTATTACGTATCACGATTAGCCTACCTTTAAGTCCACTCGCGAGTGAAACCTAAAACATAAAAGTGACGACGAGATTAAAATCAGTTGACGCGTGAAATAAAACAACGGTTTTATCATATTAATCCAATTGGTTCCATATGTGATCTCCTCGCCATTTCCAGTAGTAGCGGCGGCGGTGAACTGCAGCATCATCTTTGCCATTTAATTAAACGCTGCTTTGAATAACTGATACTTACAGCATACTTGGACTAACATAACCGAGTGATTGGAAATCTTAAGCATCAAACTATTGCAGCAGTGGTGTTAAAAGAGAACACATCATTATACCGATTATACCGCGATTTATGGTGTCATTTCGCTGGCATAGCTGAAAAGGCCCACTGCCTTTTGTGTATTATCTTTGGATTGAAAAGGGTGGTCCAAAAAAAACTCATTAAGTGACTCAGGACAAAAGATTTTTGTTTTCATGGGATTTGTTTCTTTGCGTAGTTTGTAATAAAAACTACTTTCTCTAAAAAATTTTTATGAAAAAGATAACAGATTCGCTGCGAAACGGAGGCCTTGGATCTTTTCTCACAATACCTGGGACACGATTTGAGTTTTAAAAGGCTGGATAGTCTGGCGACACCAAAGTGTACCTGCCATATTTCACTGATCCATCGGAGAAGTCTTTATTGACTAAAGTTCGTCTGGTAGGAAAGAAGTGTGATAGGGTGAGTCCATTTGGTTTTTATTTTCTTCTAATAAACCTTTATGTGGCAAAAAAAGTTGTAATTATATAGTGTTGTGCTTATTGGATTTATTTGTGATGCGGATCGGTTAATTTTAGTGTTCATCATTCAACCAGATTGATTTTTTTTTTGTAAGCTCAACGGATTCACATAATCTTTTTACATATTTCTGCAAACCTTCAATAAATAATTGCGCATTTATCTATTATTGAAAACCTAAACTGTTTCGACGCCGTAATCAGGGTGGAGCCGGTTTGTGTTGATGAACTAATATTATTTATTGTGAAGTAAAACAAAATGAAGAAAATGTTGACCAATTTCATAGTAAAATGCGGCTTACAAGTATTGAAAGAGATTCAATGGTTACTTTTGAACAAAGCTCATGAAAACGCGCCATTACATCACGTTAAATCAGGGCCTGAAATTCATTTTACTATTAAAGTAAATTACTCCAACAAGCCACTTAGTATTCACATATCAATTGAAATAGTTAAGCACTGCATTGCAAACGTGGAGAAAACGATTTTATTGCTAGAAAAAAGAGGACTGAATGGTCAGTGTGATATGAACAATAGAAGGAGATCAGGTAACGGCTGTTCAAAAAAAGGGTTTTGGTTGTTAGTGAATAAAAAAATTCGCTGTGATTTTGGCGGGAAGTCGGAATGCTACCGAAGTGAAAAAGAAATAAGCCTGAAAAAACATAGGCAAATGTCTAGTAACGTGCGAGAACTTAACAGTTATAGAGTAAAAAGGTGTGTTATGAACGAATGTTTTCAGCGAGAGTTTTTCAAGTATTGTTTTAGGATTTTAAACGTTTTAGAAAAAGCCCAAAATTTAGTGCAAAAGTATTTTAAAGTAAATAATGAGAACAAATATATGCAAATGCAAGGAAATTGGGGAATAGTGATTTTGACAATGACCAGGGAGAAATATTTGTCAATTTTAGATAGATCTTTAGATAAAAAGTGCGAACAGCAAGTTGCTGAAAATAATGAAATATTTGTAAAAGCAATGGCTTTGTTTAAATTTGAGAGTACAGAGTGTTCTAGTAGCGGGAGTATTTGGCGCCAAATACTCCCGCTACTAGAACAACATACAATACCGTTGACCGTTTAGTACACCTACAACAGATTCCACAAATGTTTGAACGAAAAGGACAACACGACAGGCTAAAAGTATTAGGACAAGAGCGAACAATTCTTTATCCCTGAAGAAGGTCCCAAACCAGGACCGAAACGTCGGAGCGAGAACATTGTAGTTCGCTTAATTCTTGAATAAGACTGCCGAGCCATTACAATTGAAGCTACATTATGTATTATTGCTAATGGAAAATGAGTTCGTGAACGTTCGAAAGAGCATAGATAAAGTTTTATCTAAATATAATAATATACAGCTTTATAGAAGGCATATGAAAAGGGTTGTTAAATGTGCTTTTCGTTATATCTTTCAGATAACCATACAATATGTCAGTGCAATGGCACAGTCAAAGCAAAGGTCAAACGCTCAAATCGCAAAAGGGGATCGCTTTCCAATTGCTCCCGGAGGTACGTCGCTGGATGGCGAGAAAGTACCGAAACAAAACCAGGATGAGGACGAGACATGGTATCGGATATACTATAGCAGACATGTAGACATCCAAGTGAATTCGAGGATAATAGCTGCGAGATTTGAGCGTGGCGTTCCTGGACAAGGGTCTAATAAGGATTCGATGAGGAGCAAGTTATGTGTGAATTATAGAGGTTCATCGAAAAACGTACGGAGCATCGCAGAACGAGATATGGTTTTCAAATCCTATTCAGGTATAACAAAGTACACTTTTTTAAGATTTGATTTAAAAGATAGTTTATTTTCCGTTGTAAACAAACTGTGTTTGTACAAGTTATTCTTGAAAATTTTCAAGTTCTGATTTAATTGATAACATTGTAAAAGGGGAAGAACTGATGTATATTATCTGCGCACCCCTAGCGCATTCGTCGTTCATACGAACGATCGAGCCGAAGGGCTCTAAGCAGGCATGAGAATGAGACTTTTTTTCTATTTACCGTTCATCGATACTGGCAATAAAATAAAAACAAAACAACGGCAGCACCAATACCATCAGACGCCGCGCCGATGGCAGTCGGGTAACGCTTGATGGTTTTCGCTTCCCCACGAAAATTTTTTTGAGCAGTCATGCAGAGGCGGGTGATTGCGAAAAATGTCAAATATTTTCAACTGCTAATAACTCACTTGTTTTAATAAATAATTTAAACCGATTTGCACAAATAGCTAGAGCACACTCCTAGCTTTGTGATGCATGTAAAGAAGTTTGTCTAGAAGCGGTTTGAAACGCAGAAAAATGCGAAAATGGGAGAGACAGAAATTTTTGTCGTCGTTGTACTCGAGTACTGGCGCTCTCGCGCTTAGAAACCGTTTCGAGGAAGAAGGCTGCAGGAAAAATAATGTTATGACATTTATTTTTCGAACAGTTTGAGTTTGGCTGGGCCTGTGATGTTCGTGTGGAAAAGTGTCAAATGTACAGCCGGTAACCGTTTTTTCCAGTACATTTCTCATCCCTGCTCTAATGATCTTGAATAAAGAAGACGGTCAGTCTATGGAGAAACCCCAAACCTATTAGTTGTTCTAATCTGTACTCTAATATCATAATCACTTAGATTATTACCTATCACGATTAGCCTACCTTTAAGTCCACTCGCGAGTGAAACCTAAAACATAAAAAAAAAACTATAGTTTTTGTTCCCTTAGGGGGCGCATATTAACCCGGACTCCCCTGTATCGTTTACTCGTAAGCCTCGTGCTGGGATTTTGCGAAAGTTGTTAAACCACCAAAGCACCTGTTTGGAAAAAGTTTGGAAAACCGCAGTTTTTGTACAAGCGTGCCCCCAAAAATGGTTGACGAAGCGCTGCCAAATTACCGTTGGGATAATGTCTTCAGTTTTGACGCGTTGCTGATGGATGTTGTGTGCATTTTTTTGGATTAATAAAACAAGATAAATAAATAAAGAACTGAAGCGTTTGTATCTTATTTTGGTATTTTTTGTAAGAAGTAAGCACGTTCGAAACGAAATAAAATGAATAGAATAAATCGGTACCGTAAACTGGGGTCAAATTGATCAGACATTTTTTTTCAGATAGACAAAGTATACTTAAAATAGATTCCATACAAATATTTAGGGGATTCACTAAACAGATTAAACAACTGCGTAAGCAATTATTATCTGATTATTTAAAATGTTTCATGAAAATGCGACTGCTTTGACGATCGCGACGTTTAATCAGATTAACAATTAATCAGCGGTTTACGCTGTTAAATGAATCCCCATATCATTAAGTATCTGATTCCAATAGCACGATACTCGATAGGAAACTATTTAAAGTATGTTCAATGCACGCATGAGGTGCACGCATCGTTTTTGTTTGCGTTTGACGTTTCATACTAGCGCTTTCTGTTGACGATATTGTACAATGCAGTGCTTCGAGAAACATTTCAACCAGATGATGGTAGTGTGAACTGGGCGATGGATTTTCACTAAAATTGTTCTAGTTGATGCGTCTGTTTATCTGTGCCTTCATTTCCGGGTACATAATATAACTAATAGCTCTATGACGCGATATAGATTGCAAGTTTTTCACCTTTGACCGTGGAGGTCTTCTCTGCAGGTAGAAGCAATGTTGCACTACCGCTATGAAGAAACTTCCCAAAATAACACCCTAATGAATTATATTAGTTTCCTCGACATCAGCCATATTCCCGCCATGAGAAATCTGTACTGTTACAAGGTTATACATACTGAAACTGATTGGCGCTACTTAAATCAACTTTCTTGAGTTTCCCGGCAAACTTCTCACACCGAAAACTTTTCCGCTTCCTTTCATCAGCGATGAGAACCTCGATAGATAGGTCAGCCAGAATATTTCACTTTCACTTGATGGCACATTGTGTTGAAGGACTTGGAACGAAGTTGTGTCGGACAAATACAATGACGAAAATAGAATGAACTCTTAACTCAACCCAGCTCACTGTAATCGAACGGACGGATGATAAAATCACAACATGTCGCGAATGCCATTGTGTACAGCCTCCTGTCACCGCAATACTGCCCCACAGGAAAATAACGAGCCAACATCTCTGGTTCCCACTTCCAGCCGCCTCATTGAACATAATAGCGGCGGCTCGGCGGCTTGGTTCCCCATGACAGCGCAAAGTTTGTAAACAAACATGATTCCAGGAGCAAAAATCAAAAGCGGCGAAACTTTTATTCGCAACCATTTTTTTTTTCGCCTTTTAAAATCGTTAGTTTAAGCAAAACATGATTTTTAATTTCGCAATTATTTATTTAAAAATGAAGTCGTAATAGTATCAGCTCGTCTTCGTCAAAGGAATAAAGTTTTCATAAAATTTATAATTGTTATTAATATGATTCAGCCTCAGTCAATAATCGTTCCTGGATTTTGATGCTGACCTCAAAAACATGGCCGCGTGACAGGAGGCTGATTGTGTACCACTCAAGGCAATGCAAACCTCTTCGAGTCCTCCATTACGCTTTACCGAAACAGTTTCCACCAGCCTCCTGTCACGCGGCCATGTTTTTGAGGTCAGCATCAAAATCCAGGAACGATTATTGACTGAGGCTGAATCATATTAATAACAATTATAAATTTTATGAAAACTTTATTCCTTTGACGAAGACGAGCTGATACTATTACGACTTCATTTTTAAATAAATAATTGCGAAATTAAAAATCATGTTTTGCTTAAACTAACGATTTTAAAAGGCGAAAAAAAAAAAATGGTTGCGAATAAAAGTTTCGCCGCTTTTGATTTTTGCTCCTGGAATCATGTTTGTTTACAAACTTTGCGCTGTCATGGGGAACCAAGCCGCCGAGCCGCCGCTATTATGTTCAATGAGGCGGCTGGAAGTGGGAACCAGAGATGTTGGCTCGTTATTTTCCTGTGGGGCAGTATTGCGGTGACAGGAGGCTGGTTTCCACCGTTTAACACTGAACTGGTTGTCAACAAAAAAGATAGCGTAAAACTTCACGGAATGCAATTCTTTCTGCCCTCTCGATTGGAAATTCTTGCCACCAGAAGTGAACTATCGACGCGCATCCATTTGTAAGTCAGTCGCAAACGGGCTCCTTCTCTGTTGCCAAGCTGAAGCTGATAGTGGATTCATTTTATGGAAAACGAAGTCAAAAGTAAGTACTCAACGGTCAATTGTGATGGGGTCATATAAAAATGGAAAATTCGTTCGAATTCATACATCGAGACAGTTGACCTTTCTTGCTGACTTCAAGTAAATTGAAAGTTTTATTATACAATCCCGGCTAACATTAGACTTTGATTGAGCTATATGCTGAGAGTCGACCTTGCCAAATATATCCTGCCGGCTATTTCGCTTCGCGGATACAATATGATGATCGACTTTTTAACTCCATCACTCGCACGATGTCAATACTTCTTCTTTTTTAAGGGAAAATGCACAAAAGAGACAGTGTTTCGGTACTTTGGAAGCGATTTTCCGTCTGTCCGCCACCCAGCTCTACACTTGATTTCTCTTCTGATTGTTTCCGGTCGTCTTCTGCAGTTTGTAAGTTGGTGGACGTCGACGGTGCCGTCGTCGCAAGAGAATGCCATAAGCAACAGAAAAAAATCCTAAATTTACGTCACTGCCACTTCAAAGGGCCATCTTCAAATGCGCATCTAGCAGCAGATGTTTGCCAAAATCAAAAGATGAATACGCCAGTTGATTGAGATGGAAATTTCAAAGTAATATTTCAGAATCGGTCACCGGTTCGGGTTCGTGGCCATTTGTGAAAAATCAGTTTATTGGATTTGGTATGTGATCATCCAGAATGATGATATGCAATTTTGAATTTATTTTGGGTCAATATTGTTGTCCGCTTGCCATACGAGGTTGCACACTTCAGAAAATAAGTATAACATAAACCTAAAATCGACGTTTTTCTTAAAAATAAATTTCTTGCAAGATACAAGATACAAGATACAAGATACAAGATACAAGATACAAGATACAAGATACAAGATACAAGATACAAGATACAAGATACAAGATACAAGATACAAGATACAAGATACAAGATACAAGATACAAGATACAAGATACAAGATACAAGATACAAGATACAAGATACAAGATACAAGATACAAGATACAAGATACAAGATACAAGATACAAGATACAAGATACAAGATACAAGATACAAGATACAAGATACAAGATACAAGATACAAGATACAAGATACAAGATACAAGATACAAGATACAAGATACAAGATACAAGATACAAGATACAAGATACAAGATACAAGATACAAGATACAAGATACAAGATACAAGATACAAGATACAAGATACAAGATACAAGATACAAGATACACCGCGGCTCAACATCGAGCAACTTCGTAACGTAGAAGTGGCTCAAGACTACGCGCAGCAGTTAGAAGTGGCCCTACCAACGGAAGAGCAGCTTGGCGCAGCTACACTTGAAGATGGCTGGAGGGACATCCGATCCGCCATAGGTAGTACCTCGGCTACAGCACTAGGCTTCGCAACTCCGAATCACAGAAACGACTGGTACGACAGCGAATGTGAACAGTTGAAAAACGAGAAGAATGCAGCATGGGCGAGAATGCTGTAATACCGTACGAGAGCGAATGAGGCACGTTACAAACAGGCCCGGAACAGGCAGAACTCAGTCGTCCGGATGAAGAAGCACCAGCAGGAAGAACGAGATCGCGAAGCAATGGAAGAGCTGTACCGCGCTAAGGACACACGAAAGTTCTACGAGAAGCTGGACCGCTCGCGCAGAGGCTTTGTGCCACAAGCCGACATGTGCCGAGATAATCACGGGAATATTCTCACGAGCGAGCGTGAGGTGGTCGAGAGGTGGCGGCAGCATTACGATGAGCACCTCAATGGCGACGTTGCAAGTACCGAAGGTGGCGTGGTAACAGATCTAGGAGTATGTGCACAGGACGAAAGACTTCCGGCCCCTGACCTTCAAGAGATTGAGGAGGAGGTTGGCCGGTTGAAAAACAACAAAGCCGCTGGAGCAGATCAACTACCAAGCGAGCTTCTAAAATACGGTGGAGAAACACTGGTGAGAGCACTATACTGGGTCATTATCAAGATTTGGGAGGAGGATGTATTACCGGAGGAATGGATGGAAGGTATCGTGTGTCCCATCTACAAAAAGGGCGACAAGTTGGATTGCGGGAACTACCGCGCGATCACACTACTGAGCGCTGCCTACAAGATACTCTCTCAAATTTTATGCCGCCGTCTATCACTGATTGCAAGAGAGTTCGTGGGGCAACATCAGGCTGGATTTATGGGTGAACGTGCTACAACGGACCAGATGTTCGCCATCCGCCAGGTGTTGCAGAAATGCCGCGAATACAACGTGCCCACACATCACTTGTTCATCGATTTCAAATCGGCGTATGATACAATCGATCGAAAACAGCTATGGCAGATTATGCACGAATACGGATTCCCGGATAAACTGATACGGTTGATCAAGGCGACGATGGATCGAGTGATGTGCGTAGTTCGAGTATCAGGGACACTCTCGAGTCCCTTCGAATCTCGCAAAGGGTTACGGCAAGGTGATGGTCTTTCGTGCTTGCTGTTCAACATTGCTTTGGAGGGTGTCATAAGAAGAGCGGGGATAAACACGAGTGAGACGATTTTCATGAAGTCCGTTCAGCTGCTTGGTTTCGCCGATGATATTGATATTATTGCTCGTAAATTTGAGACGATGGCGGAAACGTACATCCGTCTAAAGAGTGAAGCCAGGCGAATCGGATTAGTCATTAATGTGTCGAAGACAAAGTACATGATGGCAAAGGGCTCCAGGGAGGAATCACCGCGCCCGCCACCCCGAATTCATATCGACGGTGATGAAATCGAGGCGGTTGAAGAATTCGTGTACTTGGGCTCACTGGTGACCGACGACAACGACACCAGCAGAGAAATTCAGAGGCGCATTGTGGCAGGAAATCGTGCCTACTTCGGACTCCGCAGAACTCTACAATCGAATAAAGTTCGCCGTAACACGAAGTTAACCATCTACAAAACGTTGATTAGACCGGTCGTCCTCTATGGGCACTAAACATGGACCCTACGTGCAGAGGACCAACGCGCCCTTGGAGTTTTCGAACGGAAGATGTTGCGCACCATCTACGGCGGGGTGCAGATGGAAGACGGGACTTGGAGAAGGCGAATGAACCACGAGCTGCATCAGCTGCTGGGAGAACCAACCATCGTCCATAGAGCGAAAATCGGGAGGCTACGGTGGGCGGGTCACGTCATCAGGATGTCGGATAGCAACCCGACTAAAATGGTTCTCGAGAGTCATCCGGCCGGTACAAGAAGACGTGGAGCGCAGCGAGCTAGGTGGGTCGACCAAGTGGACGACGATCTGCGGACCCTACGCAGAGTGCGGAACTGGAGACAAACAGCCATGGACCGAGTGGAATTGAGGCGGCTACTATGTACAGCAGAGGCCACTCCGGCCTTAGCCTGACCGGTAAGATAAGTTCATTTGACAGGTTGAAGTAAGACATTGCTTACAACTGCCGAACGAAGTAGGTGCAAAGAAACACAAATCTGTGCTTTATGAATGAACACAGAAAAAAATGTAAATAATATATCCATCTTGCAAAATGTTTTAATGAGAAGAAGTTGCATGGTGTGGAGCGGACCTGGTGTGATGGTTACAACACTTGACTATCATGCCGAGAACCTGGGATCGAATCCCACTCCCGACAAACTCGCAAAATGTGAGTTCTTCCTTCGGAAGGGAAGTAAAGCGTGGGTTCCGAGATGAACTAGCCTAGGGCTAAAAATCTCGTTAATACAGATAAAAAAAAAGTTGCATGGTCCTGGTGAGAAGTCCATAGAGCCGGTAGACACCGGAAGTAGAAAAAGGACGTATTTAGATCGGAATCTAGATATTCTGATCATACACCAGCAGGCGATGATGCTAAATATTTGAAAGCTGAAAGAAAACCTTTTTTCGCTTAATAGCGAATCGATATTCAACACGTATCATCGATGGAACAGTTAAAAATTGGGCATATCTGCAAATATAAAACCACCTACGCGTATAAGCCTGGACTTGCATCGCCTGAATGAACATTTTCCCCATAATAATCCTCTTAAACTTGTCAACCGTGGATGTGGATGGGTGTGCTTCAGGTATACATTTCCTCCTTGCCACTCGCACTCGTGTCGCGTTGGCGTTGGGTGTATGGTACCAAATGATGATGATGATGTACAGTCTCTACACATATTATATATTGCACTCGTTTTGAAGTGTCATCAGTCCGTATTTATTTTTAATTCCATTTCCCACGAAAGCGCTGCCCTGCTCCATCCGTGATGGTAGAAGTCTTGAACTCGCGAACGCGGTAGAATCCTGAGTACCCGGTGAAGCAACATAACATGTTGATAAAACCGTTCGGTGTCACCGAGTTCCTCGTGATATCGTTTTGCGTTGTGGTTCGAAACGATGAATGCGCTACATGATGTAAAACTGAAGCAAGGGCAGTCAAAGATAAAAAAGTTGATGATGCTCCGGCATTTTCCTGTTTTCTTTGCAGTTGATAGCGGGAGGACTTTCATACAGGAAATGGCAGATTCACCTATTTGTTGCAACAATCAGCTTGGAAAGGATTTTATTACTTTCCTGATGGCTGATCGGCTTAACATGCAATATGGTGCTTGTGTGAATCAACGATGAGAAAAACACGATAAAAAGTTAAAATCCCCACAAGCTTCATCGTTCTTGGGAAGTGGGGCGATTTGTGTACTATTTACGAAGTGAGCATAATTTGAAAATTTCATTCATTCTGATCAAATTAAGTTAACAGTTATCAGCAATGACTAAAATATTAGCAGCAAATCAAGCTATAAGAGCAATTCCAGAATTACGTTTCTCTCAGTATGATATTCCAATGTGACCGAGCAGCAGGGATTCCAGATGATTTTTCCAAAAATCTGTATCGATTTTAGAAAATCTGTTTTTGTCTGTATTTTCAAACTGTGACACCAAAGTTCCCTGTCAGACCCCGTTAGAAATCTGTGAGTTCAACATGGAAACAACATGTTTGTGTCCCGAATTTTGCACGAACATTTCTATTTGCAGTAAGTTTTCACTAAACGGTGTAAATAGCAGAACGTTATGGTTTTGAATAGTAAAATAAATATGTCTATTCCTAATAATTCTGACCTTTTATGTCGTTGGATTTCTGTGAAAATTTCTCCAGGGATTCTTCCAAGAATTTTCCCTGGGACTTTCCTGGGAGTTTCTCAAAAAATATCCTAAAACTGGTTCACGGGTTTCCGCAGAAATTTTTTTCGAAAATCCTCATGGGATTCTTTAAAAGATTAAAGAGAAAATTCCTTCAGCGATTTCTACATAAGCTATGCTTCTATTTCTTAATTTTTTTAAATATTTTCGGGGAAATTCCTCCAAATATTTTTCAGGAGATTTTCCATAGCATTTCTCCGAAAATTTAGCAATGAATTTCTCCAGGGGTTTCTCCATGAATTTTTTCTCACGTATGTTGAAAAGATGCAATTCCAGGAGATATTTTTCTTTAACAAACATTCAGAGATTCTATCAGAAATCAAGAAACTTTCAGTTTGTATGAAGAACTAGCGTAAGTTAAAATACACAAAAATAGAGAATAGAGAGAAAAATATAAAAAAAAATCTTCAAGAACCATTCCAGAATTTTTTGCTTGAATTTCTACCTAAAGGATTTTTCGGAAATTTTCTCGGGATTTTTTGGAAATTGCTCTAGAAATTCTCGAAAGATTTTCCTGTAAAGTTCCTTCAGGAGTTTATCCAATAGTTCCTTGAAGTATTCCTCTAGGCATTACTTTGGATTTTTTCAAACCTTTCTTCAGAGATTTTTTTTCATTTTTTTCCAAAAGATTTTCTCAACAATTAGTTTTGCAGCAATTGTTGAGAGAATCTTTTGAAACTACTAATAAGCTTTATTCAAAGATTTTTCTAGAAATTTTTCTTGTAGGTTTATCAAAGATTCCTTGAAAAATCTCTTTTTTATTTATTTATTGGTTCTCTAAAATATTCTTCGAAGAAATCTGTTCATAAACTACATAAGTTTTTTTTCGATGAATCCTTCAGAAGTACCTCCAGCAGTTCTTCCAAGGATTCCTTCAGAAAATTCTCCAGGCAATCTTTAGAAACTCTATGAAGGATTTCTTAAAAAAATCCACAAGTACCTTTGTCTGCAATGTCTGCATTTTTAAGAGATTTCTTTAGAAATTCCTCTACGGATTTTCCAGGATTCACTGCAGAAATTTCTCAAGGATTCTTGCATTGATAGAGTTACTCCAGAAGTCTATCGAGATTTTTTTCATTTTTCTAAAAAAACATGAAGGAGTTTCTGCAGGAATTACTGAACAAATTTCTCAAAAAAATCTTGGAGATCCCTGGGAAGAGTTTCCGAACAAATTCCTTTAAGATTTGTAAATAATTTACTTGAAGAATTTCAGAATTTTTATTTTTTTCAGGTATACTCCATTAACTTCTAAATTTTGAAATCTTGATGAAATCTCTGTAGATAAATATATCTTCACATACATATCCGCCTTTTACCGAAATAAAAAAAAAACCCTCCCATGCCGCCTTCTCTGTGCTTCAACAAGCTAAGATGGGCAAAATTGCTAGGGCGTGATATTCACACCTAAAGGACCTGAGTTCAATTCGCGTTCGCAATTCTTTTCTTTTCATCTGCAAGGTAACGTTGAGAATGTTCAAATATTTTCATCACATATGAAGTGTTTCTTTTGGTACATTCGATGCATCATATTTTTGCAGGTTGTATTCCGACTCTGTAGTTTCCAAAAGCTCTATCGATTTTTTTTATCTTCAACTCAATTTTATAGTTGTTTGAAAAGGTGTGTACTGGCTATTTCTTCTCAGGTTCGATTCGATATTATTATTAAAAAAAACTGTCATTATTTTCAATTTTCAACGAAAATATTATTCGTATGTTTTCTCATTATTTTCATTCAACATATAAGAATGAAAAGCATAATGAAAACCAGGTCTTTTGCTTAGCAAAGTTTCCAACTTTTATTTCATTTTTCATGTACTGAAGCTTCAATTTTCCTTACATCTTCATATTTCACTGGCAATTCGCGAATCTTGCAAATTGTCAAGCAAACAACAATACACATAAAAAAGAATCAGCAAAGATGTAGTTTATTCGTTTTTTCCTTATACTAACATAATCTTTTAAAACTTGCTAAAAAACTTCATTTTGGGCGAAGGTTAAAATTTTTATATTACAAGATTAAGATTTCAACGTGATAAAAACATAAAAAAACGCCTTTAACGTATGCTTATTACATATCTAGGACGTTTTATGTTTCGTAATATATGTTTTATTAAATTAAATTCTAAGGAAAAATTTCCTGTAATGAATTGATTGAAAATTGAGGTCAAATGTGAAAATTATTGATAATATTTCATAGGTTAATGACATTTAAATCATTATAAGATTGGACCATATGTTCTGGCACTGGTCTTTCATCCGGAAAGTGTTCTAAGATTCATCTTAAACTTCATGTTTTTGATTGAAATTTCCATGAAAAAAAAACACACACATAAGGCCGATGCAAATATTATTTTTCTTTTAAGTCCGAGATCTCTGAACGGGTACGAGGGGGGGGGACAAAAATAAATAAAGAACAAAAAAAAAAAAAAAAACTATTGAAAATTTTGAAGTTATACCGAATATTGAAAAAATATATTTAAACTATTGAAAAATAGTTGCTTGTAAACAGTTTCTTTATTGAAAATAGAGTTATGGGCCGGCATGTATTTTTTTTTCGCCCCTTCAATATTTTGGGATTTTTGAATGGGGGGGGGGGGGGGGGGGGGGGGGTTGACATAAAACAAATTAAATATTTGCATCGGCCTGAATTGCAAATCATTCAAGAAGTTCCTTATTTTTTGGATCTCTAGAATCACTAGGAATTATTTCGGAAATTTGTGTAGCAGTCTTATTCGATTTTTTTCTTGAACTTTTTTTCAAAAAGTCATCATCAAAAAATTTGTAATATTTATTCGATCTCGAAACAGACATTTTTCATTAATCCTAGAACACAACATCTTGAAATGTCAGAGACCTTTAATGATTTAGTTGACATTCTGGAATTGCAAAAAATCGCCCCCTTTTTAGTATTTTCGCCCCCAATTTTTATTTTTCAAATTTTCGCCCCCTTCGGCCTGATTTTCGCCCCGAGCACGAAAGACCATCACCTTACCGTAACCCTTTGCGAGATTCGAAGGGACTCGAGAGTGTCCCTGATACTCGAACTACGCACATCACTCGATCCATCGTCGCCTTGATCAATCGTATCAGTTTATTCTGGAAAGCCGTATCGAACATGCATAATGGTATAAATGCTGAGGAGTCTCTGAGTTGTTTTCCAGTCCATGGCAATTGGATCTGGTGTAATGGTAAAAGCATGTGACTATCACGCCGAGGACCTGCGATCGAATCCCATTCCTGACAAACTCACAAAATGTGAGTTCTTCCCTCGGATGGAAAGTGAACCGCCTAGGGCAAAAAATCTCGTTAATACAGGTAAAAAAAATGGATCAGGCTCTGCTGCTTCCAAACCTTTGGGAAAACTTCCTCATCTAGGTTTGGTGCCTTACCTACACTTAAAGATTTTGAAATCCTTTCAAGTTCCTTGTCGGTGACCCTCTCCTTATCGCCAGCTCCAGTCCCCAGCAGCGATCCTACGAAAATAGGCCAAGGACTCGCATCTTGATGCGAAAAGAGCTACTCGATGATACTCTTCAGCATCTCTGGAGACTGCTCGGGAGCAGATTAGAATAACTAGCAACAGAAATTCAATGTCGCGACTGTTCGTGTTACTAACATCTAGTTTGCCACGCCCTTACAGCGTCAATAGCGGTACTAGAAGTGTCAAATAAATTTTGTTTATCAAAACAAAAGGTCCTCTAGAAGATGGACACTTAAAAACTGTCAATTATTACAACTAAAGTTAATAAAATAATTAAATGGCAAAAGTAACTACAACGCCATTGGAGTTCTAGCGTATTTGTATTGGTAGCATTCATTACACCTTTTGTATTGGCCATCACGACCCTGTAGGCGTTACCACACGGGTTCGTAATGGCACACTGACGAATACTATCAAAGCAGGCCTTCGTGTTTACCTTTAGGGCATTGCACTGTTTTGATTTTGTATGGGATTTTGACGTTTTTTGGCCTTGTTGTTTACAAAATTTCTAAAAAGTTGAAAGAGAAGGAGAGAATTTCATGCAGTGCCCTATATCTCCATGATGAGTGCGACTTTGTCAGCTGCGCGCCGTTCTATATACCTCATCGTTGAAGTATGATTTCGTTGGCCATTGGCCTAGTCGCCCCTTACTCCACCCGCTGCCTGCTGATTTTGTAGTCAATGCTTTTGCGAACTGCCGGGTTAAAACTACTTGCTATACCAGGACTACAAAACGTAAGAATGATCGACTCCGCTCAAGACTCCGCTCCATTCCGGCTAAAGATACTTTTAGCCGGAATGCAGCGGAACATGACCAGTGCCTCTGGCAGGATCTAACCCTGGTGGTTCGTAAAACGGCTTCGCCTTTCCACGGTACAGGCATTAAGGTCACCCGCCATTACCACCGACTTTTGCCATGTCATCACGGCCGTCATAATAGTCCAGTATCTGCGCGAACTACTCGATTGGCCACCGTCACCAATTCATGAAAGCATTCAAAATTTGACTTCCTATACTTTGTCATGATAAAAATACAAACTTTCATGCACAGTTTTAACTGTATTATTTGTTTGCTTACCACTAATCAGTTGTCGTTAATCAGGAGTTGGGAGATCCGAAGTGTGGTCGATTATATGCTTGGACCGAAAGCACATCAACGAAAAAGGATCTAAGTGAGAATTAAGGTCGCTGCCATGGTGCAAAAAGTACGTAATAAAGTCATACTGAATAGAAGTTAATCTTGTTAATTTCACGTGGTAGAGAAGGAACCATATATGTAGCATGTGCTTGCTCTCATAGTGAGTGTTAGTGAGAAAAAATGACCCGTTGGAAATGTTTTCTGAAAGCGAGCGCATCATTTCCAGGTTCGTTCTGTCGTCATGGGAAATTGCATCATTCTTGGGTAAATGGAAAATTTATCATGCAAATTTCATTCCAGAGTTACTCATGCACCCATGGAAACTGACTCTTTTCCACTCCCATTGAGCCCAGGGAAAAACAACTTCAATGCTATCAAACAGCAAATTGAATGATGCAGTTTTCCAGTCTGCGTCTATAGCGTGTTGCGTTTGGTTTGTTCCATTGTTGCCTCTTAATATTGAAGTCCCTAATGGCATTCAGCAGTTGACAAAAAAAAGAAAAATAGTAGCACATCGAGGTAAAAGCATTCGTAAGCTACCTGTGTGCAACAATCTCCCTATGAGAAAATGCATTTCCTACTAAATGTACCATTCAATTCTCATTACTGAAAACGAACTCATCGTTCGCTGGTTCGTTACCGAAGAATCTTCTCTTGCGACTGCTGACGACGACGTTTTTGCACTCCTACCCAACCACCAAAGCCTCGTGTTTTGCGACAGTCCGTAAGCATCACGAGGAACACAAGGAGTCATGCAAAAGAGAAATGGTTTTACTTCTCTAGTGGGTGACTGGTAGCTATGAAAGAACGAAGATTTCCGGTTCATGAGAGTAGTCATGAATTGCGTAACGGAATTATTGGGAATTTTCAGCTAGCATTCTGATTATGTTAAACTCTTAAAAAAATCAGCTGTATTATGAGCGTTTACAGTATAGGGCATGTGTGTCATCAGTAATCTCACGCTCCCATATTCATCCTATTCGAAACAAGCTATTACGGCACCGATTGATTCCGTTGTTTTTGTTTTCATGGGTGCTCACTTCTAACAAAAAATACAAAAAACAAAACAAACAGTGCCTCAATCCTTTGTTTTTCGTAGGATGAAAATGGGAGCCACATGCTTAATAAGGGAACCAATACCCTATTATAACGCATTTCGGGGCATTACGTACTTGAAGGATGAATCTTTCGCAAGCAAAATTCACAGTAAAAAAATAACAAATAGTCCTGATTCAATTCGTACCTTGCATCAGCTTCGAAAATAATTACTTCTCTGGAAGGCTTCTGCAGAATAATGCGAATTACAAATCAGGGCAACCATTAGATTTTTCACCCATAAATCCAGCCTGATATTGCCCCACGAACTCTCTTGCAATCGGTGATAGACGGCGGCATAAAATTTGAGAGAGTATCTTGTAGGCAGCGCTCAGTAGTGTGATCGCGCGGTAGTTCCCGCTATCAAACTTGTCGCCCTTTTTGTAGATGGGACACACGATACCTTCCATCCATTCCTCCGAATACTTCTTCCTCCCAAATCTTGGTAATGATCAGCGAATATCGACTAACTATCTGTTCATCAATTTTAAAGTAGCGTACGATTCAGTAGAAAGAAATGACCCTTGGCAGATATTGACAGAACATGGTTTTCCGGCCAAACTAATTAGGCTGATACGCCCAACGCTGGATGGATCAAAATCAAGTATTCGGATCGCATCTACCTCGTTTGTGTCCTTGGATGGATTAAAGCAGGGTGATGTTCTATAAAATTTGCTGTCCAACATTGCACTCGAAGGAGCGGTTAGGAGGTCTGGCGTGCAGGGGGATGGCAATATATGTTACGGTAGTGAGGTAACGATTGATGGGGATGCATGTGGGGATGTGTTTGCAGTTGTTGAAGAATTCGTTTATCTTGAAAAACTTGTGATATGTGATAATGACGTTTCCCGTGAAGTGAACAGGCATACTGCAGCTGCGATTAGAGCCTTTTACGAATTGCCTAACCAGCTTAAAAGACACTACACCGACTTCAGCTAGAGGCTGCGCAGACTGAACATTACATACACGAGACAACGGACAACACACATAACACCCAGTGGCCCAAAGGAGAATTTCCCGTTTTGACGAAAAGTTTTCACCGACTGGAGCGGAAATCGAACCCGCACTCCGAGGCTTACGAAACGCCTAGACGACTGACGCCGCTAACCGCACGGCCACGAAGCCCACAGTAGGTCCCGTAACTTGCAAACGCAAATGAAGTTCGCTATATATGAGACGCTGATTCTTCCGGTTGCCCAGTACGGTCACGAGGTGTGGACTTTAACCCTCTAATACTAATTTTTTTTATTCTGATCTAAACATCATTTTTCGTCGTCTAAAATCGATTTAAGCATGTTTTGGTAGATGATTCTTTTCAATTCAATTTGTGAGTTTTGGTTTTTGATATTTCTAATTTTTATTTTTTAACAGCCCTACATTTCATGGAAAATTTTATTTTCCGTCTAACTTTTGGGAAAACCATTTTAGTGTGTATTCAACTCCCTCTTTTATCGTAACAGAATGATAGAGGGGATGATTATCGTAACAGAATGAGTGTCGGAAGAAAGAATAGCGAAAACAATATTCAGCAGGAAACCAGGTAAACGTCGGCGACTTCGTGGGCGGCCACGAACCCGCTAGCTATACGCGGTTGAAGAAGATCTGCGATCCCTACACGTTCGGGGAAAATGGAGGAATATCGCTTAAGACCGACGAAGATGGTGCTCTACTATACGCTCGGCGTTGGAGTAAAGTTACTTTGTAGCCAACAAGGTATCAAGTGAAGGTTAGTTGGTCAGTTTTTTGCGTTCCGATACTGCCGTTTTCAAAGTTTCGATTTTAAGTGAATGTTTTATGGTGAAATGTGAGAATTGAAGATTTTAATTGAAAAAGATGTAGTGCACCAATTTCCAGTGCACTGTGAAGGACTCTGCAAAAGTGTGTGCCTTTAGTTATTCCGCTCGTAGCGTAAAATCCGGTACTACGCCATCCAGAAAGTGCGACAGTTTCGCGTTGTAAATTTAGTCGGAGCCGGAAGAATATGTTCGCGTTTCAGAAAAATATCCGGAAAGTGGTTCGCATTAGATTATTGGAAGTTGGAAGTACCGGATCTCGTCGTTTTCTCGGGTTTAATAAAAACGCCGACTGAGCATACTTTAGTGTCTCCCGGTCTTGCGAGGAGCATGGTTCCAAGGTTGGATTACCTATTGCTTTCGGACCGCACAAACCAGATGGGTGAGAGCTTTTCTGTATTCATCATATCGAGTTACATTATTTACACATTTGTATATTCATTTTTACCATATTTAACTTTGGAGCGTTTGGTACGGTATGTCCACGCATCTTTCCTCCCCTGTAGATTCTAGAATTGCTTCGACGGAAAACTGTCGCTTAAACTCGAGACAATTAAAAGAATCATCTCTGCGGCAAATACAACGCAGTAGGCCTGGCCGCTTTGACGCTTGCATTATATCCGTGATATGCTACAAGCCTCAATATTGACAAGAAAAGTAATTGGGCCTAATCTTACCTGATTATTTTCCAGGATGCTTTCTCGTACTGGCTGCGTTTGTATTAGATTAGATTAGAGATTAGATTAGATGAATGAACAGAAACGAAGACTTGCTCAGGGGGATCAATGAGTTCTGTAACATTCACTTGGCATTGATGTCGGTGGCAGCTTTTTCAGCCTCTACAGAATAAATATTCCAGTTAGACCACATTTTTGTTTTCCTTGATATGGGGCCGTTCATTAATTACAACGGATTTATGGAATGAGGGTGGTAACAAAAAGTCTAACAAGGGGGTTGTTATACTGCCCTTGCCTTTGAAATTCAGCAGTCCCTATGAACTTTGCAAACGGAGTGTGCATGGAGGGAAGTCACAGACGAATTGGACACTAATAATATTCCTCTTGTGATTAACAAATCGGGAGCGGTTCTAGAACATAAAAATTAGAGTCAGGTCTGTTGTGTTTACACCGTTTCTTGAGGGGTGAGTAACACTAAAATATGAATCGCGGTTGGAGTTAAACGGCGTGGAAGAATGAATAATGGATGCGAGTATGAGTGTAAACCTTTGCGAGTATGAGTGTATCGCCCGAATATTTTAACAATGTAAATCTCGTCTCACTTACACTGTAATATCCCCTATCCGTGGATCGCATCACTGACCTTGGTGACTCCCAGATCTTATATCCTACCACACTAACAAACACCCTTCCCGTGGTGGTTGTGGAGAAGCAGAGTGCTCTCGGTCTCTAGTAGCAGCAACCATCACACTCTAACATTCCTTCCCCTCCCCAACTGACTGTAAGGACTTGGCCGGCGCCGTTATTGATCAAAAATGTATGATATGATTAAATTGCACTTTGAGAATAAGTGGTTATCCCAGCCCCTCATTCATCCAAATCATAGTGCAATTTATACCAGATCAGATCAATCACGGAGTAGCAACCATTGACATGTACAGTCAGTCTAAGCTAAGCTAAGCTAACAAGGTATCAAGTGAAGGTTAGGTAGGTGTAAACGAAATTTTTAGTCCGAGGCTAGTTTATCTCGGGACCCACGGCTTTAATTCCCTTCCGAAGGAAGAACTCACATTTTTCGTGAGTATGTCGGCTCTCCTGATGGAAATTTGTAGTAAATATTATTATACAATATTGGAACATTTGTTGTTCAAATCATGTGTCATGATGATTTTATCCGTTACAGTAGTAGTTACTGACCTTATATGTCTAATCTATATAAGTCTAAAAAGGGCATATAGTAGAATGTGCTAGTTACAGAAGGAGTACCCATCTGACTTCGATGTATGTATTGTGTTCAACAGACTGAGACCTCTTGAGATGTCTCGTTCAGAGCATTCCTCTTTTAAATAATGTATTTTTTTTTTTTTTAAGGAACTGTAAGCTATCCCGTCTAAGTTTTGCGCAGTTGTTTGAAAAAAAAAATAGACAAAGAGTCAAAACGATCGGAAAGTAATATTTATCACCTTTCACAGAAACATTCCACCTAACTCCCCCTGATGGATTTACCTACATCCGCGTATGTGAATGTAGCAACCACACACGTTGCATTTGCAAAAGTTCGCAGTATTACACACCATGCTGATGGTGACATGAACAGCTAAAGTTCACCAGCATGTTCGGTTCACTAATGCATAAACTGGAGTATGAAAAGACGCAGAATGTTTGCAAGGGAATGATGTATGCTACGTATTTACTGCACGAAAATGACATGAAACGCCGCCGTTGACACATTCCGGATTTTGGTGGATTTGATAGGAGCTAATGAGCACTGGTGCACAACATCGCGACAGCTCAGTAGAATGATGTTATGTGATGGCATACCTCGTACTCGAACTTGTCGTGTGCAGCAAACTTAAAAATAAGCGCTACAGAAGTTTCCAACAGCAGGTAGAATAGTGAAATGTTGGAAACAAAACATGTTGCAATTAGAATTATCAAAAAATAAATTTTCACAGAGCATTAACGTACACAAAAGAGGATACTTTCATGGTTTAACAAACGCATTGACTAAGCTTTTCGCTTGTGATGTCAACCCATCAAAATGCGCAATGATACATTTCATGAAAAAAAATCCACATAATGCATCACTTGTTAGCCAATCGAAAACAATCAATCACATTGCCATATCAACCAGCAACAATCCGGAAAAAATCCGGTTGCATTCAGAAAAAAAAATCGCCATCACATGAACAGAACCACAAAAGTGTTCTCAATCAATATTTTATGAAGGCTTCAATGTATCTAGTGGCTTACTATAGTGGGAGTGGATATGTCGGTTTCCGCAATCGATTCAATTTCCTTCTCATGTGACGTTTAATTCATTTGTATGAAATTTTTATTTATTTTCGTTTGTTTTCTGTTGGAGTTTGGCCTAGGGGGAATCTACAACGGGGTATATAAAGGATATTATTATGAATGCCTGTTTGATTCAGTCATCGGCTTCGGACTTTGTCTTATGGAACAATGCACGTGTTCACTCGTTTGACTTTTGAGCGGACCATGCTCAACGAACATTTTGACTGTATACAAGTTGAACCAGCTACTTCTGTTGGGTGATATCTAGGTGGCCATGGAAACCAGTTCTTTTACCGCCTCTCCAGCGTTAAATTAGTGAACTCGTGCAAAGGTCCATTGCGAATTTCATTACATTCCATTATTAGCAACTATCACATATCATCAAAGTTCACCCGTCGTGCCATTGCAGTAATTGAAAATCTTTTCATGTAAGTTCGGATGCTATGAAACAAAATTTCACGCAAGGTGAAAGTTTCATTTTTTTTCTGAGCATGTTATCATTCAATGTATGTTTCGCTATGCACACAATTTATCTTACTTAGACAAATCACATAACTTTTCTTATCAGATCAGATAATTTGATCCCCAAATCACCAAATAGTACAGCTCATAGTGTTAAACGCATAAAACAATGTTGATCACAGGGTATATGATTTTATAATGCTGAACTTTGAGCACCCTCATCGACCGCGGTATTCAAGCACCACATTCTGCAAATGTTTCGAAGCATAAAACTCGGTTCAGAAGTGGCGTAAAAGTATGCATTAAATGCCTACCTACGCTAGAGTGTGCAACTGTATCGCAAAGTTCTAATCCATGTAGGGTAAGTGTACCAATTATGGCTATAGTACCAATTATTCGCCATAGTCGATTTTCACCCTTTAACGATGTATATCAACAATAAAAAAAAATGTGAACAACAGATCACGTTCACAAAAGATGGTTGCACTCATTTAAAGTCCACAATTTGCTCAAGTTATGGCAGAAATAAATCATTTTCCTTAAAATTTCGGCTTCCTTGCACCCTTTTTCGCCATAGTGTACCAATTATGGCTAGTCCCATAACAAATGCATGTAAATAGTGCGAAAAGGAACTGAAGTTAAAAAATGTAGCCATAACTGGTACAGGGTTCCAATCATTGGCACACGCTCTAATAAATACTAAAAGTAGTTTTTCTTCCGTTTTTATATTTTTCCTGTAAAGTATGGAAACTAAACTATCTTTTAACATATTGGTGACATTCGTTGGTCTTCTCGTTATTTTTGTACAAATAGTTTTCCTTAGGTAGTGCCATAATTGGTGCAGGCACCCTACTAGCACCTACCCACGCGGTAAAAGCTGTAAATGTGCCATGAAGGTTGCACATTGTTTCATTATAGTGGCAAGTCGGGTTTCCAGTGCGGGATGTGGTTTTCACCTAACCCGTAGCTTGAAACAAAACCGTCGTGTTCTGCTCCCATCTTAAACTTGACAATGAATGCACAGCCTTTTGGTGAACTAAGTTAGTTTGATTAGTAAACTTTGGCACATTGTCAATTTATGAATCAAAAAGTTTTTGCTAGTGGTATTGATTAGAACATTTCTATTGAGAGTTTCATTCGCGTGAGAGGTTTATCGACATATGTTTGAGGTAGATTGGGTTTTAATAAAAGTTCACTGCCAGATCTTTGCTGCTTTGCCTCTCAGGCTTGTGTAACTGCTATCATTTAATCCACATAACTACGCGGAAGTTGCTATCCGATGATCCATTAATCGGAAAACTACACGATTCGACCATTTTTTTGCCCAGCTCCAAATTTCACCTTTTTTTAATTGCTCCCGACTAGAAACTCATAAATCTGTAGTTTTGACCCCCCGCCCCTCCCGGGAGAAAAATTGGTGTTTTTACGAAATGATGATTTGAAGATTTCTCATATTACACGCAAAGAATCCAACTAGGCTCAGTGTACCAGTTATGGCTATAGTACCTCAAATTCGCCATAGTTGATTTTCACCCTTTAAAGATACAAATCAACAAGGAAAAAATCGTGAACGATCACAAATGATGATTGCAATCATTCAAACTTCACAATTTGCTCAAATTATGGTAGAAATAAATCATTTTTCTTAACTTTTCGGCCTCCTTGCACCCTATTTCGCCATAGTGTACCAGTTATGGCAACTCCCATAAGGAATGCATGTAAATAGTGCGAAGTGGAACCCAAATTAACAAATGTGTCCATAACTGGTACAGGGTTCCTATCATTGGCACACGCCGTAATAAATACTAAAAGTCGTTTTGGCTCCGTTTTTATATTTTTCCTGTAAAGTATGAAAACTAATCAATCATTTGACTTATTGTTTACATTCGTTGGTCTTCTTCTTATTTTTGTAGAAATGGTTTTTTTAGGTGGTGCGATAACTGGTACAGGCACCCTACTGTATGGCACAATTGCTGATTTAAACATGCCGTTTAGCATCACGGTGTCTTCGAGGAATTTTTTCACTGCAAAAACGTAACCTATTGGTAAAAATGAGATAGAAAATTTACTTCTTGAATTTTTCAAGATACAAGGTTGATGTCTTCACAAGAGTTGTAGAAAATGCTGTTCTGAATAACTTTTTCGAAGACACCAAATTCGTAACTCCGTTAGTTTTCAAGATATATACGTTACGTTTTTATTACCGACGGCCCCTTGAAAGTGTTTTTTTCCTCTGCAACTTTTTTCACTTTTGATTCCGAAATTCTATCCTTACAGTCTCCAATACGTCAATGTCATTCATTTCATTGATTTATTTGGTTAACATCAAATTCATGATAATACTGAATCAACAATTTGCCGCCATAATACTCGATTTGCAGCTGCAGCTCTCCAACGTCGGTCACGCCCAACACTCGCCAGATCACGCTCCACCTGGTCCGCCCATCGTGCTCTCTGCGCTCCACGCCTTCTTGTAGCAACAGGATGGTAAACAAACACCAACTTTGCAGGGTTGTTGTCCGGCATTCTTGCAATATGCCCTGCCCATCGTATCCTTCCGGCTTTGGCCACTTTCTGGATGCTGGGTTCGCCGTAAAGTGCAGCGAGCTCGTGGTTCATCCTTCTCCGCCACACACCGTTCTCCTGCACGCCGCCGAACATCGTCATTAGCACCCGTCGCTCGAAGACTTCGAGTGCTTGCAGGTCCTCCTCGAGCATCGTCCATGTCTCGTGTCCGTAGAGAACCACCGGTCTTATTAACGCCTTGTACATGGTACATTTGGTGCGGGGGTGAATCTTTTTTGACCGCAGTTTCTTCTGGAGCCCATAGTAGGCACGACTTCCACTGATGATGCGCCTTCGTATTTCACGGCTCATGTTATTGTCAGCCGTTAGCAAGGAACCGAGGTAGACGAATTCTTCTACCACCTCGAAAGTATCCCCGTCTATCGTAACATTGCTGCCAAGGCTTGTCCTGTCTCGCTCAGTCCCACCTACCAGCATGTACTTTGTCTTCGCCGCATTCACCACCAGTCCGACCTTTGCTGCTTCGCGTTTCAGGCGGGTGTACAGTTCTGCCACCGTTCCAAATGTTCTGGCAATATTATCCATGTCATCCGCAAAACAGACAAATTGACCGGATTTCGTGAAGATCGTACTCCGGCTGTTGAGCCCGGCTCGTCGCATCACACCTTCCAGAGCGATGTTGAAGAGTAGGCATGAGAGTCCATCACCTTGTCGCAGTCCCCGTCGAGATTCGAATGAACTGGATAGTTCACCCGAAACCCTTAAGCAGTTTTGCGCACCGTCCAACGTTGCTTTAACCAGTCTAGTCAGCTTCCCAGGAAAGCCGTTTTCGTCCATAATTCTCCATAGCTCAGCGCGGTCGATACTGTCGTATGCCGCTTTGAAGTCGATGAACAGGTGATGCGTTTGGACCTGGTTGGGACATGGTATTCACGGCATTTCTGGAGGATTTGCCGTACGGTAAAGATCTGGTCCGTTGTCGACCGGCCGTCGATGAAGCCGGCTTGATAACTTCCCACGAACTTATTCGTTTTAGGTGACAGACGAGGGAAGATGATCTGGGATAGCACTTTGTAGGCAGCATTTAAAATAGAGATCGCCCTGAAGTTCTCACATTCCAAATGGTCGCCTTTCTTGTGAATGGGGCAGATTACCCCTTCCTTCCACTCCTCCGGTAGCTGTTCGGTTTCCCAGATCCTGACTATCAGCCGATGCAAACAAATGCCCAACTTTTCTGGGCCCATCTTGATGAGTTCAGCTGCGATACCATCCTTACCAGCTGCTTTGTTGGTTTTGAGCTGGTGAATGGCATCCTTTACTTCCCTCAGCGTGGGAGTTGGTTCATTTCCGTCCTCCGCTGCACTGGCGTCGTCGTTCCTTCCGTTGCCGTGGGCTCCCGTGCCTACGTTCTCCACGCCGTTCAGGTGCTGATCGAAGTGCTGCTTCCACCTTTCGATCACCTCACGTCCGTCCGTCAAGAGGCCTCCGTCTTTATCCCTGCATATTTCGGCTCGCGGCATGAAGCCGTTGCGGGATGCGTTGAGCTTCTGATAGAACTTCCGTGTTTCTTGGGAACGGCACAGCAGTTCCATTTCTTCACACTCCGCTTCTTCCAGGCGCTGCTGTTTCCGCTTCTGTTTATAACGTTCCACGTTCTGTCGAGTCCCTTACTGCAGCATTACCGCCCTCGCTGTGTTCTTCTCCTCCAAAACCTTTCTACACTCCTCGTTGAACCATTCGTTCCGTCGATCCCGTTCCACGTACCCGATGGTGCTCTCGGCTGCGTCGTTGCTGGCTGCTTTCACTGTACTCCTGCAGTCCTCTAGAGGGGGCTCATCGAGCTCGCCCTCGTCTGGCAACGCGGGCTCGAGCCTCTGCGCGTATGCTACGGCGACATCCGGTTGTTTCAGTCGCTCTAGGATGTACCGTGGCGGTCGCCGATACCGTACATTGTTGATGACGGAGAGTTTTCGGCGCAGTTTGACCATCACCAGATAGTGGTCGGAGTCGATGTTGGCGTCACGATAGGTCCTGGCGTCGATAATGTCGGAGAAGTGCCGTCCGTCAATCAGAACGTGGTCGATTTGAGATCCCGTCTGCTGTGGTGATCTCCAGGTGTAACGATAAAGGAGGCTGTGTTGGAAAAGGTGCTACGAATGGCCATTTTTTTGGAGGCGGCGAAATCAATGAGTCGTAGGCCGTTTTCGTTCGTTTGCTGGTGGGCGCTGAGCTTACCAATCGTCGGTCTGAATTCCTCCTCCTGGCCTACCTGAGTGTTCAAATCTCCTATGATGATGTTGACGTTGTGGCTTGGGCAGCGATCGTACTCGCGTTCGAGCTGCGCGTAAAATGCGTCCTTGTCAGGGCTGTGCACGTTTATTATGCTGAAGTTGAAGAATCAGCCCTTGATCCTTAACCTGCACATTCTTTCGTCAATCGGTCACCAACCGATCACGTTCCTCTGCATATCACCCATCACGATGAAAGCTGTTCCCAGCTCACGTGTGTTGCCGCAGCTCTGGTAGATGGTATGATTACCTCTAAACGTTCGCACCATGGATCCTGTCCAACATACCTCCTGCAGCGCTACGATGCCGAACCCGCGGTCTTTCAGTAGGGGAACAGAGCCCAAAATGCCAAGATGGGGTAAAATGGCCCAACTCATAAAATCATTCCTGAATGGGACTTGATCATTGATATAGGTGAACGGTGTCAAGATATGTTTGCATTGAACATTCTTCTAGATGCTAGGCCGCCAAACCCACGGAAAATCGTTTGATTTCCCAATGAAAATTGGCAACTTCCGGTTTTCCGTGCATGCAATTAAGGTTTTCTGGTGATTTTATTACCAGCCAAGTGTTTCCAACGAGATTGAGGCACGCATGGAGTCGCATGGTTGTTGATGTCTACGCTTTCCATGTTAGGGGTCATTCAAATATTACGATCATCGTTTTGCGGGGAGGGGGGTAACACTCCATGTATTGAGTAAACGAAAAAACGTGACAAAAAGGTGAAAGTGAGTCGAAAATGCCAGAAAACTGAAGGACGTAATTTTTGAATGTTTTCATGAAGTGGCATCTTACCCCATGGCAGATGGCCTTTTTGCACCACTTCCGTTTTACGAACCAGTTTTTGAAATCGCTAAAAATCAATGAAAATGCATTAATTTAGTGAATATTTTTGCTGAAGCATCGAGCAAATATTGTCTAGTTGCTGTTACCACTTTGAAAGCCTAACAAATGAGGCTATATATCATTGAAAACGATGAAAGTTTGAAAAATGGCATATTGCCCCACTTTCCCCTAGATCAGTAGATAAATAAATAAATTATGCGGGTGCTCCAAATGAAGTTGAGAGATCGACAGTTCCACGTACCGAGTTTCCAATCGCAAGTCCTTTTTGTTCGCTGGGGTCGTTGCCGTTGGTTTCGGTTCGTATTATTCTGTTGCTGATTTTCCGTTACAATGTTTTTTTACGGCTGGTTTGTAGGGCCTGACACAAACCCCCTACTTTCCGGAGGACCATAGTGCACAGTTGAGCTTAGAGTCCTTCCCTGGCACTCGGACGTAGATCAGCCGCTCTTAACGTGGGATCAGACGCTGTTGTGAGCCGCTCCTCCTGGAGAACAGACGCTCAGGTTTACCGAAGCAAACCCCCCTTTCCTGTCAGCCTACGACCAAAGTTCTCACCGGAGTTGGTTATCCGGTCTTCCCGAAGGTTGCTCATAGTTTCCGGCCGGTACCGCGAGGAGGTAGGGATAGGAGTTGCTGGGCAGAGGCTACCCAAGCAACCAAAAGTTCGGATTCCACTTGAAGACTCAGAAGTTCAAATTTGGTTCAATTTCGGTTTCGTTGAACTTGATTCTCCAAAAAGTTACTCATGTATTGTTTATGAACTTGGAAGTACATATACAAGCTTTTGACTTCTCTTCAAAACGACATTGAAGTCGAAAAAAGGTTCAGAAAAATACTTACTTTGAACTTTAGGGCAGAGTTCAATCAAATTTTAACCGAACTCATGTTAAACGTTTGCGTGACACTAAAGTTTAAATACAGTTCAAATGGACAAATACCAACAACTTGAAATGTTCCGTTCCGAACTTGTTTTGAACGTGTTTTGAACTTACTACTCAAAGTTCTGATAAAATATTAACCGTACCAAAAGTGAACTTCACATGAACTTCGGAGACAGTGGAACTCGGGAGAAGTTCACATTCAATTAAATCACTCTGCAATCGAGCTCAGCAGCCACAGCTTGTGTTAATTTCACAAGTACACTTTGTTTCACTAATATATTTCAACGTAGTTACTTGAAATCCACGCAAAGAATCTGTATTGTGTGGCTCAAAGGCTTTCAGCGAGCAACTGCTCCACCCAGTGTTCCGCCGGAGTTTTTTTCAGCTACGGCGAAAGTCTTCCAGTTTTGCTGGATGTTTTCCATCCCGTCTCACTTGTCGTGACTGCGACGCGATCGTAGTCACTGAAAACTTATAATCTTTTCAGAATTACCGACACTGGCACTAATTTATTGCTTTGCACTTGCCTAAACTGCGGACCAAAACAAACTGAAAATGTCAAACTGTGTAAGTTCACAAAAAGTTCCACGTAAACTTCTTCCGAACTTTCGGCTTCAAAAAGTTTGTCTCGCAGAGTATTTCAAGTTCAGAGAAAGTTCACACGCGAACCTGATTGAGCACTAATAAATGATATCAGCACATTGAGTAAAATCCCTCAGTGCTTAACAATCCAAACATGGAGTAGTGGTAAGGCGTCGGCTTTCAACGAGGAGAACCCGAGTTCACGTTGCAGTGAGTAAAAACACATCAAAAAATGTATTTCAAGATATTAGTCAATAAGGATTCAACATATGCTCTCTCAATCAAAAATTACTTTTGAGAAAATAAAAAGAAAATCGGGTTAAGTACGGTTCCTTTGAATTCCACTAAGAATTTGCATCCTTTGACAGATACGTATTTCGACCTCAACTGTAAGGTCGTCTTCAGTGTCTTGTACTTGACTTTACTTTTGAGGACTAAGCGCCTTTTTTCATTTTACGGAAGCTTATTTTTAAGCTGAAAAGCGTTCCTTTCAGCAGCACAAGTGTACTTTTTATGAACTGAAGTTCGGTTAACTACTTAAAAAGTGAGCTGTATAGAACGCTATTCATCTTCCTTCGAATAGCTGATTAAGCCCAAACATGCTGTTTTATCCGAACTTTTGGTTGCTTGGGTAGTGGATCACAATGGGATCTGATTTGCGCAACATACCCAGCCTTTACCGTCCCTGAGGCTTAAGAAGGATAGCTGATTATCTCGGAGAAGTATAAGGTCAACTGCACCATTGCTCCGGTTAGCGCAGTAAGGGCAGACTACTGGGCGCCTTGGTACTCCATAGACTCTGTTTATGGTTAGGTTTTTATAAGATCCGCCCCCCCTAACCATTCATTCCTGGGCACGGTAAGCATAAAGCCGCATTACACCATGAATTAGGGGTCTGTTTAGTGGACCGCAGGAACAGGCAGTCCATACTGTTATTCTTAGCCAATTGAGACAACCGCTATCGACACTACACAGCTATCTAGGCTGATCGGGAAAAGAAGTTAACATTGATGGTCAACTTCCAACGAGAACCGAACAGCCCCCTGTTTTTTTGCAAAAAATAAAATGTCATTATTGCAAAAAACATGCTATTTTCAAATAAAACTTATGTGTTAACGTCAATTTTACTCAAAGCTTTCTTCAATAAGCCCACCATAATTAAACAAAAGTGTTTTGTTTGTCATCTCATAAACAAGGCGTTGAAGGTAGGCGATTTTTTGAAAGGCAGTCTTTTTACCAAGTCGACATTTTTATGAAAAATTTGACACATTTGGCATAAAAACCTTTAAAAAATCTTCAAATATATTTACACAAGTAATTTAAGTTGAAAGTTCTTCCATTGAATTAGAATTGTAGCATCCTTAGCGGTTGAAGGAGGTGCAGCTCATAGTTATTAACTTCACCCCTCTGATCAACTACCCCGCCAGTTTACGTTAACGAAAGGAATTCAATTTGAGGGGGCACAAATAAATTATTCAAGACATATTTTTTAAATATTACGATAAAATTAGAGTCGCCGAGAAAACTTCTTAAAAAATCCGATAAAAGTAACGATTATTCCAAATTGTTTGGGTATGTTTGCGTTGACGAGGCAACGAGCATTGTGACAAAAAAAGGAAATGGGAGTTTTTTTATTATCGTACAAATTGAGCCGAAGGGTCTCAGATTTTCATGAAACTTTTTCCACAGGCAGGGCTCATGGATATATGAACAAAAAAAAATTGAGGAAAATTCAGGGTCACCTATTTTCCCGGAAAACTCAGGTGGATTTTTTTTTGTTTTCTCTTGACACTACTTACTTTGAAAAATCATAACTCAAGAACGAAGCATCGTAGAAACAAAGTTTTTTTAGAAAATAAAAGCAAATTTTCTCAGAAATCCAAAACAAAAATATGAACTGGAAAAAGTTTCCCACAAAATTTTCCACAGTTGAAAAAATTTGTAAAGAAAGGCCGGAAAAACTAAGCCCGAACTCATGGCAAATTTTCGAAAAAATATTTTTGAGAAGGCTGTTCCATAAGCTTTAATTGCTGAAATTTTTGGAATGTACTTTTTTTCGTTTTTGAGTTATGGCCAATTTTGTTGAAAAATGTCCAAATGTGCCATAAAAGCCTTTTCTTTGAAAAATTATAACTCAAGAACGAAGCAACGTAGAAACAAAGTTTTTCAATGAAAATAAAAGCAAATTTTCTCAGGAATAAAAAAAAATATGAAGTGGAAAAAGTTTCCCACAAAATTTTCCACCGTTGAGAAAATTCATAAAAAAGCCGGAAAAACTATGTCCGAACTCGTGGAAAATTTTCTTCAGGAAAACTTCAGTTTTTTTTTTCAAGAAAATCCTCTGGGGATTTCTTCAGGAAGTCTTCCGTGATTTTTTTTCTCAGAAAACTTTCTGAGAATCTCTCCAGGAATTTCTCTGGGAATTTCTCAGGGAATTCCTCCGGGGCTTCTAAAAAAAAAAAGACACTACACCGTCTTCAACCAGAGGTTGTACAGACTGAACAAGCACTTACATATGACAACGGACAACGCACATAACACCCAGTGGTCCAGTGGAGAATTTTCCGTTTCACGAAAAGTTTTCCCCGGCTGGAGCGGGAATCGAACCCACACTCCGAGGCTTACGAAATGCCTAGATGACTGACGCCTCTAGCCGCACGGCCACGAAGCCCATAAGAGAGAGTTTTCTTCAGCAATTTTTTTCAGGATTTTCTGAGGAAATCCTCTAGAAATCCTCGCAGAATTCATGGGAAATTTTCTGGAAGATTTCCTGAAGAAATTCTCAAAAAAATTCCTGGAGGATTTCCTGGAGTAACTCCCGGAGACATTCCCGCAGGAATTCCGGAAATTTCTGGAAGAATTGCTGGAGAAATTCTTGACGAAATTTCTGAATAAGTTCCCGGAGGAGTTCATGGAGAAATTCCTGGAAATTCATGGAATGATTTCTGGGGAAATTATCTGTGAAATTCCCGGGGGAAATCCTGCAAGCATTTCCCGAGAAATTCCTGAAGAGATTCCATGAATTATTTCTGGACTAATACCCGGAGGAATTCCTGGACAAAATCCCGGAAGAAGTCCTGGAGAAATTACCGAAACAATTTCTGGAGGAATCATCGGAGGAATTCCTGATGGGAGTCCTACAGGAATTCCTAGAGAAATTCGTGGAGGAAGTCCTGAAGGAATTCCCAGTAGAATTCCAGGAGAAAATAAAAGGGGTTGCTAGCGGAATTTCTGGAGAAATTTTCGGCGGAATTCCTGGAGGAATTTTCGAAGACATTCCCGGAGGAATTCCCAGAGACATTCCCGGAGGAATTCCCAGAGACTTTCCTGGTGGAATTCTCGGAGGAATTCCCGGAGAAAGTCTTAAGGGAATTCCTGGAGGAAGCCCTAGATGAATTCCCAGAGAAATTGCTGGAGAAATTCTCAGAGGGTTTTCTGAGAAAAAAAAAATACGGAAGGCTTCCTGTAGAAATTCTCAGAGGATTTTCTTGAAAAAAAAACGGAAGTTTGCTTGCAGAAATTCTCGGAGACATTTCCGGAGATATTCCTGGAGAAATTCCTGCAAAAATTCCCGGAAAAATTCCTGGAGAAATTCTTGGAGGAGTTCCTGTAGAAAATCCCGAAGGAACTCCTGGAAAAATTCCCGAAGGAATTCCCGGAGGAATTCCCGCAGGAACTCATGGAAGAATGCCAGGGGTAATTCTCGGTGAAATTTCCGGAGGGAATCCTGAAAAAAATCCGGAGGAATTCCTGGAGAAACTCCCGGAGGAATTCCAGGAAAAATTCCCAGAATAATTGCTGGAGAAATTATCGAAGGAATTCCTGGAGGAATTCCCGGATGAATTCTTAATGGGAGTCCTAGAGGAATTCCAGGAGAAATTTCCGGAGGAATTCTTGGATAAATTCTTAGTGGAATTTCTAGAAGAATCCCTTAAGGAGTCCCTGGAGGAATCTCCGGAGAAATGCCTGAAGGAGTTTTGGAAAAAAAAATCTGGTGGAAAATTCATAAAAAAGCCGGAAAAACTATGTCCGAACTCGTGGAAAATTTTCAAAAAAATATTTTTGGGAATGCAATTTTATAAGCTTTGATTAGCATTAGCATTAAGCGAGTCGTACATATTCGTAGGTGGTACAGTCCTAGACCGCTGTTATGAGGGTTGCCTTCTTCCCGTCCGAACCAAAGCACAAAGTTTTGGGACTTATCTCTGACTCTTAGACAAGACTGACGCAATCCTCCAATGGTCGAGCACTGTCCTGGCCACGTCCTTGCGACTGCTGAGGGATGGAAAAGGATGGTTATTTTTGGACACCTATGAAAAATGTAGACAGCTCTACGATTTCTCAGGCCTAGGTGTCACGGGAATTTGGGTGTTGTTAGTGGAAGGGTAAACTCCAAAGGATACGCTTGGTCAACGTTCAGGAACACCATTGTTAGACTGCTTCGAAACAGTTGTCTGCCCATTTCATCCTGGTTTCCTCGTCATCTTGATGGCATTTGGATGAATTACTAGATTCTTCGGTTGTTATCTGAAATATACAATAATATTAACATCGTACGTCAAATAAGCTACATATTAGTGATATGCTCGCCACAGTCACATATTTTTACAATATTTTTTATATCATACGATAAATTTACCTGAATCCTGCTGAAATAAAATGTTAATTAGCAGTACATTGAAACTAAAATACTACAAAACACAAAAAGTGCATCAAACTTTGATCTTGGAAAATTTTTAAATACGTAAATGTCAAGATCATTGATTTGGTAGATCTTACACCACAACGCACCATTCTAAGGCGATCTACCCACGTTTTGGGGTAATGCAATTTTATAAGCTTTGATCGCTGAAATTTTTGGAATGTACTTTTTTCTCGTTACTGAGTTATGGTCAATTATGTGAAAATGACCATGTAAGCCTACATTATATGGTCATTTTTCACAAAATTTGCCATAACTCAGGAACGAAAATTAAGTGCATTCCAAAAATTTCAGCGATCAAAGCTTATGAAATTACCTTCTCAATTTTTTTTAAATTTACCACGGACATAGTTTTTCCGGCTTTTCTTTATGAATTTTCTCAACGGTGAAGAATTTTGTGGAATACTTTTTCCGTTTCATATTTTTTTTGGATTCCTGAGAAAATCTGCTTTCATTTTCATTAAAAAACTTTGTTTCTACGATGCTTCGTTCTTGAGTTATGATTTTTCAAAGAAAATGCTTTTATGGCACATTTGGACATTTTTAACAAAATTGGCCATAACTCAAAAACGAAAAAAAAAAGTGCAATCCAAAAATTTCAGCGATTAAAGCTTATGAAATAGCTTTCTCAAAAATATTTTTTCGAAAATTTTCCACGAGTTCGGGCAGTTTTTCCGGCTTTTCTTTACGAATTTTCTCAACTGTGGAAAATTTTGTGAAAAACTTTTCCAGTTGATATTTTTTTTGGATTTCTGAGAAAATTTGCTTTCATTTTCTAAAAAACTTTGTTTCTACGATGCTTCGTTCAGGAGTTATGATTTTTCAAATTAGGGGTGTCAGGGGAAAACAAAAAAAAATCCACCTGAGTTTTCCGGGAAAATAGGCGACCCTGAATTTTCGCTTATAGTGAATCCCCAATCAACCCTTTCCAAATATCCAACTCCTTGACACCTATGGGGGTGTCGGTGAGTCGCTGACCTCTGGTAAAGTAGGTGTCATATCATCACATCCTTTCCTATCCTCGTAACGGAGAAGATGGGCGTGGCCGGCAATGGAAGTTTTCATGTCTTTTTTACTTCAACCTCTGATTGGATAGCTGTTCCTTCCCAAATAGCATTCCATAAGCAATTAGAGTAGGAGTATTAAAGTTTTAACATGACAACTTTCAGTATGCAATCTACGAATTACTCCGTTACAACGCAACGCAACGCAACGCAACGCAAAATAGGCGACCCTGAATTTTCCTCAATTTTTTTTGTTCATATATCCATGGGCCCAGCCTGTGGAAAAAGTTTCATGAAAATCTGAGACCCATCGTCCCTAACCCGTACGGTAATAAATCCCCAAATGAGATTTGTTCCGGCCTTATTGTCACGTAATAAAAACATGATTGTTATTTATTATTCGTATTCTTCCATCAATAAATTTACAAATTTGACTATTAATTGACAAATTACTCCTAAAATTATGCCGTAAAATTTTGTATTGTGGTTTCTTGTTCAAAAGTGTTTTAATACCTCCTACCCAACAACGAGCATTGAGGATGCTGTGATGTTACTGATTTGAGGAGAAACTAATCAAGCTTAATGGCGAAATGGCACATCATTCAGTGTTGGTCCTGCATGGTTGATTAGAGATTGATCGAAATACATAAATTATTACACTGCCGGAAATACGGAAGAGGGTGAGTAGCAATTACTCGCAGATGCGAAAATAATGAATTGAAACGAAACAACAAAAAGATTAATCTGTTATCATTTTTTGGATCCTTCAGCAATGAATGACAAGCTTTGTCACTTTGGTGGTCGCCGCCACGTCCATTGTTACAGATTCGTTTTGACTCTACCATTCCCGCTTTTGTGTCGATAGATTCCTGCTTCGGACAGAACATACATCACGAGGCAAATCCCAATCCTGCTGACAAATGAAGGATCAAAGGGATCGATTGAGAAAAGATAAAAAGCATCAATCTCGAAAACACAATGCCTTTGAACAAGGGAGGATGATCAGATTTGGATGGGTGAGTTTGAACTTTGTGATTTATTGCTTCGTCAACCGTTATCATACGTTTTCTCCTTAGAGAACTTCTCTAGGTTTTGGGCTATGGCAGACGCCAATCAATCAGTAACAAGGTTGCTGACGGAGCAAAGCATATCGGCCAATGTTTTCTGACGGTGTTTTCGCTTGTTCATCGTGTTGTCATATTTTTCGGCACGCTCCTTCAATCCTACATGGCTTCATACCATTCGCAATCATAACACTTAGAGCCGTTTCCATGAAAATGGTCAACATCATTTGCATACTTTCCATCTGATTAATTTTTCAGGCGCTGGCCTTGAGCTTGTTTCACCGCAAACAACACAAATTATTTACGATACTGTCGTACCGCAGCTCCATCGTCGGGCCCAACATTGTCAATCATTGCCAATTATTCTTCCGATGGCAGTGAACTCCCTCGTTTGGTGGACAAACAATTCGGGCGAACCACTTTAACGATCCAATCCCGGGATTGCTGCCTAAGCCCCATCGGGAAAACTGTTCTGGTTGCTGGCTGGGATGTACGTTCGCTGCTCCAGATCGAACCTGGCCATCGAAATGAAGTGCCAATAAAGCAAAAATCTTTATTGCTTTAATTTTATCTCTCCATTCAGGGAGTCGCTTGTCTATTGGGGGTTTGATGGAATTTCTTTCTCTGCTGGATGTGGGTTGGCATGAAGGAAAGGAGTAAACATTTCAGTTTTGGGTAGCCGTTCCCGTGTTTTTGTGCATTCTAAGTAAGGATTGTAGTCCTAGGTATTTGTTTATTTCCTAATTTTTGTTATTTTCGATAGGAGTTTAGTCAGCACCAAGATAAGAATCTATGATAGCATAAAGAACGGAAACAATCGATGTTGTAAGTGTCTGTCATTCTAGTTATAAAAAATACATTGCAGTTATTATTTATTTTAAATCTGACTGAAACTCCGGTGTAACATATGGTGGTATAAGAAAATTTACCTAGCTCTGCAGTTGAATACAAAACGATCCATTTTTATTACTCGCAGCCAAACGCACTTCCTGTTTCGAGCTCGTATCCTTCTTCGTCCTTATCTTCGGCATCCACATCCTCACAGCAATAATGCAGTGTTATCCATGAGTAGTGTAGTCCCCACTCACACTGATCGCTTTTCCTGCTGCAAGGATCTATACCAACCAGGATGACGACACGGTGAGTTTGATTGAGAGAAATCCGATGGTGACATAAAACGATTGGGTGGCGATAAGAGTGTCTATAACGATAAGACGCTGTGCTGCTGCTGCTGCTGCTACTGCTGTCCTGTCGGCAGCAAAAGACAGAAGCCTTGATTGTTGATGGCCCCATTGAGTAAAGCTCTTCGCAAACAAAGTCGGTAATTGTATGTGTGGCGAGCAATATAAGCGGTCTACTTGCACGCTGGCGGCATATATTTATGGAGGGGTAAAGTTTTATTTGCGGGATTAAGCTTTTTATTTTTATTTGGGGCCTTTCCTAGCTCAGTGGCTTCTGGCTACATAAAAATTGCAGCAGTTAAATGGATCACTGGAGAAAAGCCTCCGATATCTTGCCATTAGATAGTGTTTAAAATGTTTAAAAATATCTGAATGTATGCAAGCATTCAACTCATCCTTGAAGTCTGAGTTACTGCTAGAGAAACCTGATACCTCAACTAGTTCTTTTAGCTGAACTACATCACCCTAGACATCAACGATGTCCAAGAACCAAAAGCGCTAGCAATTATGGAGCAAAAGTAGGCGAGAGAAGGTCCAAACGCTTACTGCGGCGAAGCCAAAATATGGAAATGGAAGCTGTCAACGAATATTTGACCTCAAAACAGGTTAAGATGTTGGCTAGCATTTGCCTAAGATGACGATTCTCTACGATAGCCCTAGGCACCATCGCAAGTGTGCAGGATGCGAAGTAGATCAAATGCAAACTGAGTATGACAAGAACGTTCGGAAGCAAGTTGCAAATTATATAGGGTGTAATTCCAGCAAAATTCAGATAAAAGGCTCCCGAAGTATCCCTCGCACAATTTTGATTGCTTGGGAATTGAGCTAGATATAATAAATCAGGCACTTGGAAGGAACATCAGTTTGGCTATTTCATCGTAGCAGAAGGACGAAAGTGTCATACACATTGTGACGGTTATGACAACAATAAAAACCTACTGGTGTGGTGTTCTTTCTTCTGGACAACAGTAACGAGATTTTTTGTAATAAAGAAATATGGCTACTTCTTTTCCTTTTTCATAGTGTAACGAATGAATTGGGTTAAAACCTGTATCTCAACCAAGATCTCAACTTAGTGTTTCATAAGCTTTCCGCAATTATTTTTAAAACATTTTCGTGAAATTCGAACGAGTGTTATCAGTGTTGTGCCTTTTAATTCAGCCCTATTTTGCTTATCATTTGAAAGAATCGCGCAGCCTTAGCAAAATTTTACCTATTACCCAAGTAACCATACCACTTCCGTTTTTTTTTTAAAGAAAATCATCTGGGGGTTTCTTCAGGAAGTCTTCCGTGATTTATTTTTTCTCAGAAAACTTTTTGAGAATCTCTCCAGGAATTCCTCTGGGAATTTCTCCAGGAATTCCTCCAGGGCTTCTTCTGAAATTCCTCCGGGAATTTCTTCAGCAAATTTTTCGGGATTTTCACAGGAATTCCTGTACAAATCCTAACAGGATTCCAGGGGGATTTTCTGAAAGATTTCCTGAATTTTCTGGCAAATTGCCAAAACAATTCCTGGAGGATTTTCTGGAGAAATGCCCGGAGACATTCGCGGAGGAATTCCGAAAATTTCTGGAATAATTGCTGGAGAAATTCTTGACGGAATTCCTGAAGAAGTTCTCGGAAAATTTCTTGAAGAAATTCTTGGAAATTCATGGAATAATTTCTGGAGAAATTTCCCGGGTAAAATCCTGGAAGCATTTCCCGAGAAATTCCTGAAGAGATTCCAGGAATTATTCCTCGAGTAATACCCGGAGGAATTCCTGGACAAAATCCCGGAAAAAATCCTGGAGAAATTACCGAAACAATTTCTGGATTTCTGGAGGAATCACCGGAGGACTTCCTGATGGGGTTCCTAGAGGAGTTCCTGGAGAAATTCCTGGAGGAAGTCCTGAAGGAATTCCCAGTGGAATTCCAGGAGAAATTTTGAAAGGATTTCCTAAAAAAATTTCCAGCGGAATTTCTGGAGAAATTCTCGGAGGAATTCCTAGAGGAATGCCCGGAGACATTCCCGAAGGAATTCCCAGAGACATTCCCGGAGGAATTCCTGGAGAAATCCACGGAGGAATTCTTGGACAAATTCCCGGAGGATTTCCAGGATAAATTCCCGGAGGAATTCCTGGAGAAAATCCTAAGGAAATTCCTGGAGGAAGTCCTAGAGGAATTCCCAGAGGAATTGCTGAAGAAATTCTCAGAGGGTTTTCTGAAAAAATAAAAATACGGAAGACTTCCTGAAGAGATTCCTGGAGAAATTCCCAGAGGATTAAAAAAAAAACAAAACCGAAGTTTTTCTGCAGAAATTCTTGGAGACATTTCCGGAGATATTCCTGGAGAAACTCCTGGAAAAATTCCCGTAAAACATCCTGGAGAAATTCTTGGAGGAGTTCCTGTAGAAAATCCCGAAGGAACTCCTGAAGAAATTCGCGGAGGAATTCCCGCAGGAAATGCCAGGGGTAATTCTCAGTGAAATTTCTGGAGGAAATCCTGAAAAAACATCCGGAGGAATTCCTGGGGAAACTCCCGGAGGAATTCATGGAAAAAATCCCAGATGAACTGCTGGAGAAATTACCGGAGGAATTCTTGATGGGAGTCCTAGGGGGCTGTCCATTAATTACGTAAGGGTTTATGGGGGGAGGGGGGGGGGGTTTGAGAAATCTTACGCGTCATAGAAAAATATTTGGGTTCTCATACAAAAAATCTTACAAGGGGGGGTGGGGTGTCGAAAAATCGTAAAATTTCCCTTACGTAATTAATGGACAGCCCCTAGAGGAATTTCAGGAGAATTTTCCGGATTAATTCCTAGATAAATTCTCGGTGGAATGCCTGGAAGAATCCCCGGAGAAATTCCTAGAGGATTTTTTGGAGAAAATCCCGGTGGAATTCCTGGAAAATTTTCCGGAAAAATTCTTGAAAAACATCCCGGAAGAATTTCTGTAGAAATTCCCGGAAGGAAAACGAAGCAAAGGAAGCAATATTGTGGGGTGACAAAATTTGTCTGTAGGAGGCCAAAGGCAGTGTAAAAGTATTGCCTTTTGCACCACCGTACTCGACCGTCTACTATCCTGCCAAATAGATCTTAGCTGGTTGAACAATTATGCTAAAAACGAAATACTTCTTGTTCATTAGGGTATTCATGCAAGTATTTTTTTGATACTAGACGGAACCTGGGTTAGTTAGCCTAGTGGTTAAGGCTATGGATCGCCATTCCGGATTTGTCGGGTTCGATACCCGTTCCAGTCGGGAAAATTTTCTCGTTTCCCTGGGCATAGTGTAGCTTTGTACTTGCTTAACAATATATAAATTATCATGCAATGGCAGACAATAAAAGCCCTTCAATTAATAACTGTGGAAGTTCTCAAAGAACACTAGGTATGTTGAAGCGAGGCAGGCCAAGTCCCAGTGGGGACGTAGAGCTACAATGAAAAAGAAGAAGACGGAACCTATCGAATAATAACTGAACCAAAGAAACCAGATACGTCTTACTTTCGGAAAAAAAAATACTGGAGGTTTTCAGATTTTTGAGATAAAATTGTATGAACTTTTGATTTCAACCTGCCGAATAATTTTGCAGAAAACGCCATGTATTAAGCTCATTAGAGTATCGAGATATACTTGTTTAAATATTTTACACAAGGTGTCATCTAGCGAATAAATCACGATTCAAAGGCTCAACTCTGTCAGACAGTTTTTAGCTTGCTGAAGAACTTTGTCGAAGACGACATCATTCTATCTTATCAGAATTCTGAGATATAGAAGTTTTAACTTTTTTTACTCTGGAACCAAAGACGCCATTGCCAGTTCTTAGCCTGCTGAACAACTTTGCTGAAAACGGCATGCTTGTAGTTCATTAGGGTATCGAGATATACGTGTTTGTATTTTTCAAACACAAGGCGCCACCTTGCGGATAAATCTCAAACCAAAGACTTTACTATCAAATAGTTCTGAGCTTACTGGAGAACTTTGCCGAAGACAACATCATTCTATCTTATCAGGTTTCTGAGATATGAGGACTCGAACATTTTTGACGCCGCATAGTGGCCGAATCGCGAACTAAAGTCACCGTTGCCAGTTAGTTCTTAACTACTGAACAAATTCGCCGAAGACACTATACTTCTACCTCATCGGGCAACATTCATGGGAAATCTGGGAATCATTGTTGGATTGGTGATGCGATCCATGAATAGGGATTGTTTATAGTGTTCGTAAGGAGATAGATTGTGTGGTGAATACTATGAAGGTCAAGCGAAACAGTTCGCTTTAGGTTGCATAACTTGTAGGCGTATCCGAGCAGGAATGAATAACTGACACATAACTGCAGCATACAAAAGTCAGATATCATACCAAGACAAGGTATTGATCGATTACCCGAGTATTGAAAAAAAGCTTATTTCGGTATTTTACAGGTATTGATAAAATACCTCAACGGGTTATTGGTTTGATGTTGATATTCAATTATAGAAAAGTCCCTATTTGTATGGGAAAATTGCCGAATATTATTTAGGTATTGCCATACCTGATGTCATTATTCACGTGTTATGCGCAGAATATACACCAGTTATTATTTAAGGTATTTTACCTCTTATGCAGGGCTTCCTAATACCTCATTCAGGTTGTAGGTATTCGGTTTTCCATACCTGAGTTTGGTATTCTTCAGCTATTTTCTCCTGCTCGGGTACCATACACTGTGCTATGGTAGTTGGAAGGATGGAAACGACTTTTTCAATTCGTTTCTGGTTCTATCGATGGCTATGACCATATGAATATGCATGAGTTGTATAGATAGAAAGATACAAAGTAGGATGAAAGGGACGCATACTGGGGCAGGACTGAAAATACACGGAAAAACCTCTAGTTCGTTGAGATGCCGAGATTCTCATTTGGTGTCTTCAGAGAGTATATTACTATGAAAAAGGTCGATATTCTGAGCGGTAGTCAACCTTTCTTACGTTATTCGCAAAAAAGTCCTATAAGTCATTTTGGACAAATTGCATTTGGGCATTTTTTTTTATTATCGTACAAATTGGGCCGAAGGGTCTCAGATTTTCATTAAACTTTTCCCTCAGGCAGGGCTCATGGATATATGAACAAAAAAAAATGAGGAAAATTCAGGGTCGCCTATTTTCCCGGAAAACTCAGGTAGAAATTTTTTGTTTTCCCCTGACACTACTTATTTTGAAAAATCATAACTCAAGAACGAAGCATCGTAGAAACAAAGTTTTTTAATGAAAATGAAAGCAAATTTTCTCAGGAATCAAAAAAAAAATATGAAGTAAAAAAAGTTTTCCACAAATTTTTCCACCGTTGAGAAAATTAATAAAGAAAAGCTGGAAAAACTATGTCCGAACTCGTGGAAAATTTTCAAAAAAAAATTTTTGGGAATGTAATTTCATAAGCTTTGATCGCTGAAATGTTTGGAATGTACTTTTTTCTCGTTACTGAGTTATGGTCAATTATGTGAAAATGACCATGTCAGCCTATATTATATTTTTGGATTTTGATCTTTTTGACATTGGTGAAGAAGCTGTGTCGAATGCTATTCGAAAACTCAAACTTTCTTTCTCCGCTGGTCCAGATGGGATTCCTTCGGCATTGCTGAAACGATGTACTCCCGCGTTACTGAAACTGAAGCCTTTGACTAGAATCTTTAGCTTATCGTTTCAAAACAGACTATTTCCGCAGAGCTGGAAGTTTTCATATCTGTTTCCAGTACTATCGTGGAATAACCACTTTATCCGCCTGCTCGAAAGTTTTCGAAATTATGGTCAACAACGTGTTATTTGCTAATTGCAAGCAGTACATATCTACTGACCAGCACGGATTCTTTCCAACAAGATCAGTCATGTCGAACCTATATCAATTCACCTCCGCTTGCATACAAGCAATTGTCAATGGAAAGCAAGTCGACGCTGTTTATTTGGACCTTAAGGCCGCGTTTGATAGAGTCGATCATTATTGTGGATTTACCGGCTACTTGTATTCTACCGGTTACTTAAGTATCCGTTACAAAGTAGCCGTTTCCATATAAAAAAACAACTTGATTGTCAAAAAATGAATGTCGCTGAGTAGCTAGTGACAACGAGGAATAGCGCATACAATAAAAATGTTTAAAACCATTTTTAAGTTACTCTTTTTATAAAACGGCTACTTTGGAGGCCATACTGAAGCGACCGGTAGAATACAAGTAACCGGTAAATCCACAATATATTCTACTGCAAAAACTTGGAAAGCTGGGCGTATCTACTGCAGGTGTTGACTGGTTTAAATCATACTTGATGGATAGATTGCTTCGTGTGAAAATCGGATCTGCTTATACTGCGCCTTTCGTTAGCCTGTCTGGTGTACCCCAGGGCAGCAATCTAGGCCCGTTATTGTTCTCACTTTTTATTAATGATGTGAAGCTGATCCAGCCATCTGGTGTTAAACTTTTCTATACTGATGATGCGAAAATTTGTATGATCGTAGAGTGTCTTGCTGATTGTTTTGCACTCCAGAGATTCGGGTAATTTTCCAATTGTTGCACGGCTAAAAATTTGCCAATTGTTGCAAACCTCATTAGAATAGCATGGAGTGTGCAACAATAGGCGAGTTTTGAAACCGTGCAACAATTGGAAAATAACCCTACTTCAACGTTTTGAACAGTGGTGTGTAGGAAACTGCCTTACACTTAGCATCGAAAAGTGCCAAGTCATAACGTATAGCCGGAAACTCAAACCCATTATTTTCTATTACAAACTCTCCGAAAAAAGCCTTGAAAGAGTTCATCGTATCAAGGACTTAGGAGTTACGCTCGACGACCGACTAACGATCCGGTTCCATTGTGATGAAGTCATATCCAAAGCTAACCGACAACTTGGTTTCATAATGAAAATTGCCAAAGGATTTCAGGATCCGCACTGCTTGCGATCACTTTACTGTGCGTTAGTGCGGTCTATTTTGGAGTTCGCTGTTGTGGTTTGGTGCCCGTACCAATCAACGTGGATCAACCGGCTCGAGTCCATTCAAAAGAAGTTTGTACGATACGCTCTACGGAATCATCCCTGGCGCGAAGGAGAACATACAACCCCTTATGTAGCACGCTGTCAACTATTAGGATTACCTTGGATACCTTGGAAGTTAGACGCCGAACTATGCAAGCACTGTTTGTAACCAAAATCCTCAACGGAATTGTCGACTCTCCATCTCTGCTTGAAATGTTAGGATTCTATGCTCCTGAGCGCCATTAACGAAGACGAAACATGCTTTTTTTGGATTCCCGGAATAGTCTCTATGGGCAGCACGATCCGGTTCGGTTTATGTCAGCTACCTTCAGGTATCAGGTATCAGAAGGCCGGCTCCAGAGGCACGTTATCCTCCATTTGGGACATTTGTGCCATCGCCAAAATAACAGCCTATTTCATCATCTACCTGAGGGAAAAGGAAGGAAAAAGGAATTGGATGGGGATAGGGACAGGTAGGGAAATAGGAAAAATACCCTGGAAGAGGGTACTAACGCACAAGCGTACCACAATGGGTTCAAACAGCGCCCTGAAAAGGGCACTGTAATAACGCATAAAGCGAAAGAGAGCCTATAGCTCTTTACCACAGCGGGTTAAGAACAACAGAATATCCTGAAGATTCAGGTTTCTGAAGTCAGTTTCACTTAATAAGTGTTTACCGAATACTCGGAAACGCAGTTGCGCGAAAACTGGACAGTTACATATCAAATGATACGAAGTTCCATAATCGGATTCACAGCTATCACAGGCAAATGAATCAGCTTGCTGAATATTCGCCATGTGATAGCTGAGTCGGCAGTGGCCAGTCAATGCTTTGACCAGCATGCTGCAATTCTGCTTAGACAGATTAGTTAGATACTTCGCCACCCGTAGAGATGGCTCAGCACTATACAATTTGGTTTGACGACATGACTCCAAACTATTCCAATATTGTCTGTGTTGAGTGACAGCCCAGGTGTGAATCTGAAGCTTAATCCAACACTTCGATATCGGAATAGCTGGCTCAGGGCCAATGAAGTCATGTGATGCTCCAGAGCGAGCTAACTCATCAGCCAATTCATTTCCAGCGATGGAAGAATGACCAGGTACCCATAGAAGGTGAACAGCGTTTGCTGAATTCAGCTCCTCAATTTGAGTTCGACAAGCGATAACTATCTTCGACCTGGAGTTGGCCGAAGCAAGTGCTTTAATAGCAGTCTGGCTATCTGAACAGAAGTATATTACTTTGCCCATTACGTGCTGCTGAAGTGCTGATTGCACTCCGCACATAAGAGCAAAGATTTCGGCCTGAAAAACGGTACAGTGTCTACCAAGTGAATAAGACTGATACAGCCTTAGCTCACGAGAATAAACACCAGCACCTGCTCGACCTTCGAGAAGGGAGCCATCAGTATAACATACGATGCCGTCTGAAATACTTCTTTCCAGATAACCAGATGTCCACTCTTCCCGGGAAGGGAATTTCGTGGAAAATGTCCTATATGGAAAATTACAAGCAATTGTAAGATCACTTGGAGCAAGGACAATTTTGTCCCAATTCACCAAAAGTGGAAACAACGAAGTGTGTGTTGAACTGCGGTTCACAGGAGTTTCCTCTAGTAGACCGAGTACCCGTAACCGGTAAGTGCAAGAAAGGGCTTCTTGTTTGAGATGAATGTGTAGTGGGGCAACGTCAAAGAGAACTTCTAGCGCTGCCGTAGGAGTTGAAGAGAACGCTCCAGACATCGCCATTAAGCACATCCTTTGGAGATGGCCTAATTTTGATTGGACCGTTCTCACTTCACCCTTTTGCCACCACACAAGACATCCATAAGCCAATATTGGCCGAACCACAGTTGTGTAAATCCATTTGATATACTTGGGTTTTAGACCCCAAGTTGTACCAAAAGTACGCCGGCATTGCCCGAAGGCCATACAAGCTTTCTTGATTCTGAACTCAATGTGAGGTGTCCAGGAAAGCTTGGAATCAAGAATGACTCCAACGTACTTTACCTGTTCAGTCACATCGATTTCAGAATCAAAGAGACGCAAAGGTCGAACGCCATTACGGTTTCGCCTTTCCGTGAAAAGAACAATAGATGTTTTACTCGGATTAACCGAAAGGCCATATTGGCGACACCAACCCTCAACTACCTGAAGGGCGTTTTGCATCAGGTCGAAAAGGGTGCTGATGCACATACCAACTAACAATGTTAGGTAGTCGTCGGCAAAACCATAAGTAGGAAAACCGCTATTATTGAGTTGCCTCAATAGCGTATCTGCTACGAGATTCCACAAAAGCGGTGATAAGACTCCCCCTTGGGGGCATCCACAAACACTCAATTTCCTAATCCCTGCTAGACGCAATGTCGAGAAGAGATATCGGTTTTTGAGCATTTGGTGAATCCAATTGGAAATCATTGGAGATATACCATGACTCCGTGCGGCTTCCAATATGGCATCGAAAGGCACGTTGTCAAAGGCACCCTCGATATCTAAGAAAACACCCAAACAAGATTGCTTTTGAGCGAATGCTTTCTCGATATCGTAAACAACCTTGTGTAAAAGAGTCACAGTGGACTTACCAGATTGGTAGGCATGTTGGTTCACATGAAGAGGCACGTTCGCCAGATGAACATCACGGATATGATGATCCACAATGCGTTCTAAGCATTTCAGAAGAAAAGAGGTCAAACTGATAGGTCTGAAACTCTTTGCTTCTTCATACGACGCACGACCCACTTTCGGAATAAACTTTACAGTAATATCCCTCCAGGATTTGGGAATATACCCTGTAGCAAAACTGCAAACAAGTAGTTTTTTCAAAACATGTTTGAAATAATCAAATCCCTTCTGAAGCAAAATAGGATAAATCCCATCTGCCCCAGGAGATTTGAAAGGAGCAAAGCTATTAAGAGCCCACTCAATCGATTCTATAGTTACAATACTCCGAGCCGAAGCCAAAGAATCATAACTACAAGAAAAGACATCAGGATCATCCGAAGATGTAATATCCACACATCCAGGGAAATGTGTGCTGAATAAGCATTCCAGAACTTCCTCATCAGAGGAAGTCAGATCGCCATTTGGCAAACGAAGTTCGTTCACCCGGAAATCCTTAGATTTCGCAAGGATTTTGTTTAACCGACTGACTTCACTCAAGCTGGAAACATTTGTACAAAGGTTTTTCCAGCCGGATCGTTCAGCAGACCGGAGAGCTTTCCTGTAGGCCTTGCGAGCCGACCTGAAAGCCTCCGAACCAGCCGAACGTCGTCTGTTCCAACTCTTTCTACATTGTTTCCTGAGTTTCGCCAGATCAGAGTTCCACCAAGGGGTTCCTCTTGTGATCTTCACAGACCGTAGAGGGCATGCTTCTTCAAAAGCTTCCATGATGAAGGTCGTTGTAGTATCAACGGCATCATCTAAATCACTTGGAGTGTCAATGGATGGTGAATATCCATGAAATTTGGCTGCAACCAAATCAGTATAAAGATCCCAGTTTGTTGACCGAGGATTCCTGAAACGCAATGTTTGCGAAGTAACATTTAAATGTTCAAAAAAGATATAGCGATGGTCAGATAAAGATTCTTCATCTGACACATGCCAATTGGTCAGCTCGTGACTAATTCTGCTAGAGCAAAGCGTTATATCTAACACTTCCTCTCTAGCAGATACCATGAAGGTTGGGCGGTTGCCTATGTTAAGTAATGCAAGATCTGTACTACTTAAGTACTCCATCAAACTGGAGCCTCTCAAGTTAATGTCTGAGCTGCCCCAGATGATATGGTGAGCATTAGCATCACTGCCAACAATTAGCGGAAGGCCTTTTGAAGTGCAGTATGCGATGACTTGTTTGAAAGTATCCGTAGGGGATGGTTCATCATGTGGTAAATACACAGAACAATAGACGTATTTCCTGTTGAGGTTTCCAACAGATTCATCAATTGTGATAGCACATACATCTCTGGTGGTTAGTTCAGAGATGAGTGTAGCAACTATTGCGTTGTTGACAAGCACACAGGCTCGAGGCATGACACGCGAGTTTGCCATTTCATGTTTACTGAAAGTGGCAAACACCGGGTTCACAAGGTTTCCTAGATAGAAATTTCCCTTACGAAAGTAAGGTTCTTGTACCAAGGCCACTTGGGCTGTACCATTTTGCATAAGTCTACAAAGATTGATCGTTGCTGTTCTTTTATGCTGAAGATTGATCTGAGCTATCCTAACCGTAGCCACTACCCAAACTAGGTAAGATTAAACTCTTCGCAACAGCAGCACAACAAAGAACAGCAACAATAAAACCAAATCGGTATCGATTGGAAAACGCCAAAGGCGAGGATACACAGAATACTATGTGTAAATCGCATAATGCGAAACCATAAAGGTGAAAATTTAAACTAATTAACAACATCTTCATAATCCCGCCCTTATTTAGCCTCAAGTGAGACTAAAGAAGGGCAGCTGATTGTCTCGGAGAAACACAAGGTCCACTGCACCATTGCTCCGGTTAGCGCAGTAAGGGCTACATACTGTGGAGGGCGCCCTGGTACTCCACAGGCTCCGTTAGCGGTTAGGTTTTTATTAGACCCCCCTAGCCATTCATTCCTAGGCACGGTAAGCATAAAGCCGCATCACACCATGAATTAGGGGTCACCTGTTAGTGGATTCTTACCACCGGAACAGGCAATCCGTAGTGTTATTCTTAGCCAATTGAGACAATCGCTACCGACACTACACAGCTATCTAGGCTGATCGAGAAAAGAAGTTAATATTGATGATCAACTTCATACGGACTCGAACAGCCTCAAATTGGTGCCCGTACCAATCAACGTGGATCAACCGGCTCGAGTCCATTCAAAAGAAGTTTGTACGATACGCTCTACGGAATCATCCCTGGCGCGAAGGAGAACATACAACCCCTTATGTAGCACGCTGTCAACTATTAGGATTACCTTGGATACCTTGGAAGTTAGACGCCGAACTATGCAAGCACTGTTTGTAACCAAAATCCTCAACGGAATTGTCGACTCTCCATCTCTGCTTGAAATGCTAGGATTCTATGCTCCTGAGCGCCATTAACGAAGACGAAACATGCTTTTTTTGGATTCCCGGAATAGTCTCTATGGGCAGCACGATCCGGTTCGGTTTATGTCAGCTACCTTCAATGAAGTGTCTCATTTATACGACTTGCTGTTGCTATTGACACAAACAATGACAGCTGTTGTATTGTGACTAGGTTATGTATGCTCCCATTTTGTATTGTAAAGAAACAGGGTTTTTATGCCCCTTTTCATGTGGCTTTTTCCTGTCCAACTTCATTGAGATATCAGGTCAGATGAAGAAATTCATATAAATAAATCAATAAATAAATAAATATATAGCTGCGCTGTCAGTCATGCTGGCAGTGTACTCCAATGCACGTTGGTGTCAAAGTTACGTTGCAATGAGCGAATGTCATTTACTCATTGCAATGCAAATGTGTTGCAATAAGGCCGCTGTTGTAGATGGCTTCCTATGAAAATATAGCGACTGGCCGTTGGTTTTTTTGGCTACATCTCCAAAACGGTAAGAGATTCCATTTTGGCGTCAAAAAACGAAAGGAAAAACATTAGTTTTTGCACTTAGAAAAATTTTGTTGAAAATTAATCTATGATACAGACGGTACTTTTATCAGCATTTTTAGACGTGTTTTCTCTATGGTGAAAAATTTTCTGAAATTTTTTTTCTCGGTGTATTTTTATTGGATTGCTGATGTAATTTGGCGTCAATTTCACTAAAAAAAGTTTGTTCTACGATGCATAGTTTTTGAGATATGATTTTTTGAAGTTTGAGGCGTTTTATAAAATTTTGGAAAATCGTGAAATTTCATCTACCGTTTTCCGGGAAAATAGTCCTCTATGATTTTTTTTAATTCCATATTTGATCATATATCCACGGCCTCTAGCTCTGATGAAATTTTCATTGAAACCGGAGACCCTTCGGCCCAAACCTGTTCGGTAATGAAAAAAAATCCCCAGAACAATCCTAAATATCAGCTTAAAATATAAAAGTTTTGAATGTCCAGGCAAGAAAAATACAACAATGCTCAAACTGTACCCTGTCTAAATGCGGGGTTGGGTATTAGGTGATAAATGTATTGTTATATTATATAAATATAAATGGAAATGAATGAAGGACGCTTCAGTTTTGATTGAATAGTAGTATGTGAAAGCTATTGAGTAATTATTTCACTGTTTAATATTTATCAAACTTACTTACCCCGCATTGCTTACCATCGTTTACAGTTGCTCAAGTGAATCAGTTGGTGCAAGTATTTTTTTGTTTTATTGAGGCTTTAAAACAACTCTTACTGCCGTGTAAATCAAATAGAGAGTCACTTCATTCGAGTCGAGATTTCTGACTTCGATAAACGTGTCGAGCTGTGTCAAGTCAGTCCACTCGTAGAATAAACAAAATTATCATTTCATGGCATATTCCAGCTTATAGTATTGACTGCATGCTTTCGGAAATGAGTAATTGGAAACGCACATAAAATAAGCCAAATGTTTTATTCAGTTAATTTCACATGATAACAACCATTCTTGCAAAGAGTCCTACTAGGTTATTCTCGATTTCCTATCGTGCTCGCACTGTTCATGTTCATACATTTCTCCTTCAAATTTTCAATATTCACGCCTAGAAAGTACGAAATGACCCATGATTTGTTTTCGAATTAATTTATCTCTATCATTTGAATTGTAAAAAAGTGTGCTTGTTATTGTTTTAGTAACCACCATCATTTATTTACAGCGGGTCAACTCTGCTATTCTTATTAATTTATCATTGTCAGCATGTGATTCACACATTATTTAGTTGTTGGTTCTGTTGTTTGGTTTTGTGTGCTTCGATAGTGGCATTTCAATGCTTCGTTCCGATTCACAGGTTTTCAATTCATTCGAACGAACATCGAAATGGCTTCTACTACATCAGTTCATTATTTGCTGAATGGGATGTTTTGCACTATCGAACAAAGCAGCTGAAATGTTTATCATCAATTTAATCATTTTGAAACCCAACATAAACAAGCGAGATGATAAAGTACCTACCGCTGCTGGCCGGAATCCAATTCAGCTGCCAAGTGAGCATTGGCTACATTAACTTCAAAACGTATTTATCATCCCACACAGTTCTTCAGTTAAAAAATCCAATTCTACCTCAGTTCGGTAGGTATTTGCAGTCGTTAATCAGTAATGTAATCGATTTTCATTTGGGCTTAACCAAGCTATTCCGTGATTCCAATTAATGTCGCTGATCGATTTTCCCCTCCTGTTCCATGTGCCTTCATGCCACTTTTTAATGCTATAAATTATCGTTGTAAATAAAACTGTTATTGACACCATGGCTAAAGGTTTTCCCTGTTTTTCGATTTAATCGGTTCGCTTTTTGTTCTGTTTGCCATCTGCCATAAATTCCTATTTATTCTTCCGAAAAGTGACCACTCGAAGGAAGAAACAACAAATTGCCACCCGATCATGTGGCATTTTCCGCCGTTGGTTTCACTTCTGGGAAATGTGGTGAAAGCACCACAGATGACAGAAAAAAAATAGCCAACACCACGTCATTGTGGGACGAATTCCCTTTTATCAAGCAAGTATTTTGCATATGTATGTTGCCAATTTGTTGGCTAACTTTGGGATCATCCATGAATGATGCCGCAATTGTTTATAAGGATCACGTTGCAATGAAGTATTACTAGTAAAATTTTCATTGTTTTTTTTTTTGTTTTTAGATGTTTATCGTCTTTTTGAAAAAAAAATAAGATTTGAAAATCATTTGATTTCTTCTCGGCATGTTGATGTTTATTATTAATTTAATTTATATGAATATTTTTGTTTTTGATTTTAAATGTTTGTTTTACTTTACATACATTTTCGTTGAAGAAAAAAAACTTAAGAACTTCAATTATAATCATTACAAGACGTTTTTCACATTATTCCACTTTTTTAAACTTTTTTTTCTTAGGAATGAACATTCCAAGATATTTGTTTTTTTTTTTCAAGATCATATAATATTTTACGGTAATTCAGATTCACTTCTATTTAATAAAATGCATATAAACAAACACAACACAATAGAATGAATGCAGTCATCATTCCTGGATGCCCTCTTCGCGCAGGCCGCCTTCCGTCCCCGGCATTGTGCGGTGTCATATGGTTCTCTTTGTGCTCGAAGATTTTAATTACAGACTGCGGCGAAGCGCGTGAAATTTCTTTTGCTGTGAGAGCGACGCTCTTTTTGAATTGGCTATTTTTTTTCTCATTCGGTTTGTGCCATGGGTTCGCGGACAGATTTTCGATTTTTTTTTCATTTTAACTTTGTTATCCTAGTCTAGGGTGGTGAAATGTGAATCTGGCTTACGTGTTTTCCAACGTTTCCCGGTTTTGTCATTGTGCTCACAGTGTTCGAATGTATACGTTTAAATAATTAGTAATAAATGAATTAGGATGTATCAATTTTTTATACTAATTGGGTCCAATAATCGGTCGAACTAATTTCGTTTATCTGTGCAGAGTTGGATACAATTTAAAAGCATATGAAGTTATAATCGGAGATTTCAAGTCAAAGTACTTAATTATAATTTGTGGTTTTGTCGGATTTATATCCGTTTCGGAAAAAAACATGGTTCAATTAAATGATGATAGGGTTCGCAGTACCGACGATCTTTGGCAGGTACCTGTATTTCGGTATTGGAGTAAATCAAAAACCAAAAAAAAAAAAAATAAAAAAAAGTCTATTAAATTCTGTCCATAGGTGACGAACATATAATTTTGTTTTGCATTATGAAATTCAGTTAATATTCTGTTAATGTTATCTGCCTAAATAGATATGATGTGAGGATCTAACAAGCTTGAAATCATCATCTTGATATTTTACATCTTCAACAGATCAGTTATATGTTAAATACACATATAGATTTTCAAACTTTGAATTGCCAGGTTTTATGTAAAACTAGTTTTTGATATAGTTTGCTGAAACAAGCGATGAATTCGAAACTATTATTTTAGTGTGAATTTAGAATTTCTTATTTTTAGTAATTTTTTACTTATTTCTGAATTAAGTATTTTAGTATAAATTTTCCAGTACGAAAATACCGGTAATAGAAATGAATCAGTACCGAAAATTGGTCGATAGTACCGGTATTTCGGCACCGGTATTACCGGTACTATATCCCTAATTGATGATGACAGCACTGGCCAGGATACGTGCAACCTTAGGGAAGAACGGGAAGTCAAACCCGCTGAAAACTTTGGTTTTAGACTGACATGGAAGGAGGGAGAGGGGTTGTTTCTGCAAACCTCAGCGTCTGTTCGTCTGGAGGAGTGGCTCATAATAGCGTCTTTTCTCCATATTAGTGCCGGCTGATCGACGTCCGAGTGATCCTCCGAAAAGTAGCGGGATGGTGTCCGGCCCTGCAAGCCTGCCGCAAAAAATAATAATTGCAACGGTAAAACAGCAACAGAATACTACGAACCGAGACCAACGGCAACGATCTCAGCGAATAAAAAGGCCTTGTGATAACGAGTTTCCAGTCCGTGGAACTACCTATCGATCTCTCAACTTCTTTGGGAGTACTCGTCGAGCTACCGAAGGACCGCTTGTTTGGCATCGTGACGCTGCACCAGGTGTTTTAGACAGGATCCATGGTGCAAACGTTTACAGGTAATCAAACTATCTACCAGAGCTGCGGCAACACGCTTAGCCACTACTGCGGAAGTCCTGTTCATGACAATTCTACGTTGCAACTCGAATGCTAGTACGATCACCGTCCAAGCTACGTCGTCAGCATCATCATTGAGGAGAACTGAAAGCTCAGGTAGGCCAAGAATTTAGACCGACGATTGGAAACTAGGAATAGCGCCAACAAGTTAATAACAGAAACGGCTGACGATTCATCGATTTCGCCGCCTCCAAGGTCATTGGAAGCATCTTTGCCAACATCGTATTCGACTACTACCTGCACTCAAAACTCTTTGTCATCAATAATAAACAGTACCGGCGACTTTCACAGTCCAACCTAGAGCGACTGATACAAGCAAATGTCGCTTCAGCATACATGCAGAATATCGAGGTAGCGTTGCCAGACGAGAGCGAGTTCGATGTTCCCCTTTCAGAGGACTGCTTGAGTACAGTAAAAGTAGTCATCAACGCACAATGGTCGGAAAAAGATAAAGTTCGGCCAAAACTCTTTTTATGTGTTTAATCAAAGTTATAGGTTGTCTAGATATGTTATATAGTATTTTAGTGTTTAAAAAGAGGTATTCAAAAATTACGTAATTTCAATAATTTCAAAAACGGCAAAAATCAGCAAACCCCACATTTTTTGCGTTTTTTTTTGTTAGAAAATCAATTTGAATTTAACTAAATGATCATCTTTCGATCAAATCCAATCAAGTTTGTTCAAAACGTGTGAAAAATGTGGGAAGATACATTTTATTTCAGTCAAAAATGGAAAAATATCGTAAAATATATGAAAAAACATGACTCTTTTAAATAGCTCTAATTTGAAAAACTGCAAATTTCTGCAAAATATTTAAACGTTTTTATGCAGCCCTAAGCATGATGTTTAAGATGTACTATTCGAAATTGCGGCGATACGTGACGACACGAACCGTTTTGCCTTTCTCGTACACTAAGTGTACTGGAAAGGCTATATGTTCACTCCAAAAATGACTTTTTGATAGAAGGCTCGGAGTGTCGAGTCACATATACCAATCAACTCAGCTCGACGAATTGAGATGATGTCTGTATGTGTGTATGTATGTGTGTATGTGTGTGTGTGTGTGTACAAATAAACTCACATCACTTTTTGGCAGTAAACCTCAACCGATTTTAACGAACGACGGTTCATTCGGCGGGGAATCTGGTCCCATTGTTTCCTATTGGAAATGGTTCGGATCGGTCCAGCCGTTCCGGAGTTATGGCCATTTAGGTGTTCCGGAACGGTACCCCAGGAAGGGACCAGATATGAAAACGCATCAAACCTATGCATGCGACACATCAAACCATGGAATTTTCGATAACCTGATGAGCGGTAAGCAGAAAAATAGTCCAAGACCATATCTGAACCGGTAGTGTTCCGGAACCGTTTCCGTGTGTCCCGCCGGAAGTGGTCAAATATACAATTGAACCAAAAACATGCATGCGACACATCAAACCACGGCATTTTCGATGACTCGATGGACAATGAGCAGAAAAATCATCTCAGACCATATCTGAACCGGTAGTGTTCCGGAACCGGTTCTAGGCGTTCCATTGGAAGTGGCCAAAAATACAATTGAACCAAACCCATGCATGCGACACGTCAAACCACGGCATTTTCGATGACCTGATGGACAATGAACAGGAAAACATTCCCAGACCGTATCTTAACCGGTACTGTTCCGGAACCGGTTCTAGGCGTCCCGCTGGAAGTGGCCAAATATACAAGTAAACCAAACCCATGCATGCGACACATCCAACCACGGCATTTTCGATAACCTGATGAGCGGTAAGCAGGAAAATAGTCTCAGACCATATCTTAACCGGTAGTGTTCCGGAACCGGTTCTAGTCGTCCTGCTGGAAGTGGCCAAATAAACAATTGAACCAAACCCATACATGCGACACATCAAACCACGGCATTTTCGATAACCCGATGGACAATGATCAGGAAAATCATCTCAGACCATATCTGAACCGGTAGTGTTCCGGAACCAGTTCTAGACGTCCCGCTGGAAGTGGCAAAACACACAATTGAACCAAACCCATGCTTGCGACACATCCAACCGCGGCATTTTTGATAACCTGATGAGCGGTAAGCAGGAAAATAGTCTCAGACCATAACTGAACCGGTAGTGTTCCGGAACCGGTTCTAGGCGTCCCGCTGGAAGTGGCCAAATAAACAATTGAACCAAACCCATACATGCAACACATCAAATCACGGCATTTTCGATTACCTGATGGACAATGAGCAGGAAAATCATCTTAGACCATATCTGAACCAGTAGTGTTCCAGAACCGGTTCCGGGGTTCCCGCCGAAGTGGTCAAATCTGAAAGAGAAACAAACCCGTGCATGCGTCACATCAAATACCGGCTTTTTAGATTACCTTATGCAACCAGGCCAGCGAGTGTTTCGGAATCGGTTTTGAGTGGCCGGAAGAGGCCAAATATAAAATTAACCCAAATCCAGGCATGTGACACATCAAATCGTGGCTTTTGCGATAACCTGATGAACAGTTAGCCAGAAAATAGCCTTAGATCACAATAGAGACAACTGATAGTGCTCCGGAATTGGTTCTGAGAGTCCCGTCGAAATTGTCAAACCCTGCATGTGATACCTTCAATTTGCAACGTTTTTGGTTAACCGATGAACAGTTAACAAGACAATAGTGTCAGACCATATTTGGTTCAGCCGGTAGTTACCCGGAATCAGATCCGGGTAGTAAAATGTAAAATTCAACCAAACCCATGGATGCGGTACATCAAATCACGACCAGTCTTGACGACATTCGACACTTTTTACTACCTTCATTTCGCTACCGCAGTCGTGTGTCAGCTTACATTCGTGCGCTACCGTTACCTCTTACACACAAAACGAGCAGTAGAACGAAGATCAATAAACATAAGAAAGGGCCAAATTAATGTCATCTGACACGATGACATTTGTCTAATTCTAGCTTTACGCATAGATTTTCAGCCAATTCCGATTATGAATGTTAATATTACTTTATTCTTGCATGTTGCATTGAATGCGACACAAAGATGGGCAATATAGCTCTTATTATGGAAGAAGACAGGAATAACAAAAGCCGAACCGTCTCCTGAAGCCGCTATCGTCGTGAAGTGCATTCGTTTGACATTTTTGTTTCGAAGAGTAGTTTGATTGCTTGTGTTGCGAATACCGGAGACAAAGGAGGCCCAATATCGACGAAAAGGTTCAAATGACTGTGATCTCTAACAAGACTGATCACGACTTATCGACAACCTGATGGAAAAATAGGGTCAGACCAAGGGGGAGTCGCTGAGCACATCTTTACTTGCGCCAATTATTTTCAGTGTGCCACCGGGTATTGAATTGTGCCTAAGTGTGCCCCGAAGTGCCACTGCTTGATGATTCAGATTTTGCTTGGCAACTACCAAGACAACCAACTGTTTGTTTTCATTTTGCAGGTCAAATGCACATGGTTGCCTAGTTTTTTCACCCAAACTCAAGTGTCAAAATTGTGCCTCAGAGTGCCTCGGTGTGCCACACAGCGTATAAGACGGTGTGCTTGGCACCTCTTGGCACAATGTTCCAAGCGACTAGCCCCTTGGGTCAGACCACAGATTCCCGGTAGTGTTGCGGGTTCACCTGTGGCTTCGAAAGTGATTAGAAGTAAAAGTGAATCAAACCCATACATGCGATAAATCAAATCGCGGTGATTAAGTAAAGGTGAAGAATTAGCAATAAAATAATCTCAAACCATAGTTGGGACAACCGGTAGTGTCATGGAATCAGATCCGGGTATACCACCGGATATTACCAAATATAAAAATGAACTAAACCCATACATACGACACATCAGATCGCAGATTTTTTGATAATCTAATGAACGGTTAGCAAGAAAATAGCCTTAGATCACATTACAGACTAGCTGTTGTGTAGCAGAACCAACGTTCATGTGAAAATTAAATCGTGGCTTTGTTTAATGGCCTGATAAACGTTAGGTATGAACAACAGTGACGAATTGGTCTAAGGTCTCATATATGAAAGAGAACAAAATATAGACAAATCCAAAGCGATCTCATCAAAGCGTACCATTCCAGATTCCTAAAATATAAATTTATAGCAGGATGGGTCAACGTTGAATGGAAATATAAGAATTTGATCGCGTCAACGGCTGTTTAATGAATTTTGAGCTCTAAAACTATGTAAAATAAGTGTATTTGGTATGGGAAATATGTTCGGAGTCCACCAGAGTATCCAAGATAGCGGTCCAAAATCCAAGATAATGGCCCAGTATTCAAGTTAGCGCCTATTTGAAAGGATTTTAAATTCTTGCATTATGAGCATATTTTGTATGGACATATGTCCAGAATTCAAAATTTGTAATCAGAAAACCCAAGCTGTGCGCTGTTTCACAAGGTCTGCAATATGACTATAGTTTGAATGGGGAAGAATGTCGGTTTTCGTCCAAAACTGGTGACCATAAAACCATAAACGATATGCCAAAATTCAATACGGTGACTATTTTATGTAATTTTAGGTGCAAAATCCAAAAATGAATACCAGAACATCCAAGATGGTGTCTCAATGTTCAAGATGGCGCTTAGTTTAGTTGGGGTAGATATCCGGAGTCAAAAAATGATGACCGAAATTTTACGGCTTCATAACACTTGTTTGGTTTGAATTTTGGATCGTTGTCTTATATTTTCTGAATATTGGATATTCTGCTAATATGAAATGTATCCATATTGAGTAGATTTAGCAAGCAGTTTCCATTTTGTATTTATGTCAATGTCATCAACACGTCGCTTGAGTTTTGTTGAAAGGATATTTTAAAGCACGAGAAAGGCATCATCACCGCTAGGTGGATTAATTAGGGTTTTTTAACTTAAAAATTACCAAAATTCTTAAGGTACAACAAATAAAAATTTGAAAAGTTTTGTGACATATTAATTTTGCACCATACGTGCATTCAAGCAGTCCAATAACAAGCTTTCATATGCTGGATAACATAAAGCATATATTCCATTTCCAAAATATTATTATTTTACTTTTTTCGAGTAATTCATTTTTCAATTTTATGACTTAGGCCACTTTGGCAGTGAAAATGTCATTGAAATACAAAAGCTGGTATGCTTTAAAATAAGAATCATAAAACTACAATACATTATCTTTGTTATAAGGTGAAATAAAGTTTAAAAATATCAATTTCGTTTTTTGAGAGTTTTGGCCGCCCCTTTGTATGGAGCCCGACCAATGTGCAACGGTGCAGCCGGGAATACTGCAGGGCAATTTTGGAGGAGAAGGTCGCAGCGCTGGCGGTAATGCTGCAGTATGGAATCAGGTAGAACGCGGAACGTTACAGAAAAGAAGCGGAAATAGCAGACCCGCCTTTTCGGGGCTACAAAGACCGCGTGGAATAAGCGGAATGCGAGGAAATGGTACTGCTCTGCCGTTACCAAGAATCACGGAAGTTCTACCAGAAGCTCAACGCATCTCGCAACGGCTTCGTGCCGCGAGCCTAAATGTGCAGGGATAGAGGTGGGAGCCTCAGACAGGAGGTAATTGAAAGGTGCAAGCAGCACTTCGATGAGCACCCGAATAAAGTTAAGAATGCATGCATGGGAGGTGGAAACTAATGCAACAGACGAAACGACTACGTCAGTGAAGCAATGGGCAAAAATGATCCAACTCCCACGCTGAGGGAAGTTAAGGATGCCATTCACCAGCTCGAAACTAACAAAGCAGCTGGTTTACTATAATTGACCACTTGCCGACACCGGTTGAAGTCAGGACTTGGGGATATAAGCAGCTACCGGAAAAGTGGAAGGAATGGGTTTTAAGCTACACTCAGGTGACGGATACCCGTCAACATCGCTCTGGCATTTGTAATGCGACGAGCTGGGCTTAACAGCGGGGTACGATTTTCATAAAATCCAGTCAATTTGTGTGCTTGGCGAACGACATGGATATTATCGCCAGCATATTTGTAATGGTGGCTGAACTGTACACCAGGCTAAAACGCAAAGCGGCTGGGTTGAATTATAGGAAGTTGTTTGTTTGTTTGTTTATTACCAGGGATTTTAACCTTTTATGGGTCATTCATCCCGTATTATAGGAAGTAATGTCACGATAAACTGGGATACGTTCGAGGTAGTGGAGGAATCTACCTTGAATATTTACTGACAGCTGACAACAGTGTGCGCCGTAAAATACGAAGGAACATCATCAGGGAAAGTCGTGCCTACTGAGGACTTCAAAAGAAACTGCGGTCAAAAAAGATTCACCCCGCACTAAATATACCATGTACAAAACGCTTATACGACCGGTGGTCAGCGAGACCACAGATACGAGACATAGGCCATGTTTGAGAAGGACCTGCAAATACACTAAATTCTTTTTTTTACACGATCTTTTTTTACGCGGTTTTATTTTACATGATTTTTTTTACACGATTTTCTCGAAATTACGCGATGTGTTTTTGGAAAGATTCTTCTCTCCTGGTCGAAATTTACTTCCGATGGGGCTCAAATTTTTACCAGAAATCTCTCTTATCATCCTTGATACCCTGTCAAAATTTTAGGATGATCCGATAAAAAAAGTTTTGAAAACTTTTTTTACACGATTTTTTTTACGCGGAACAAAAAATCGCGTAAAAACAGAATTTAGTGTACTCGGACTTTTTGAGCGATGCGTACAAGGGAAGATCTTTGATGATGTGCAGAAGAACGGTGTGTGATGGAGAAAGATGAACCAAGGGGGCTCACTGCACTCTATCCGAGCAGAGGAGAATATCAAATTAATAACTACGAAATCACATAACCTGTTTTTATATCGTGTTTTGTTATTAATTAATTATCAAGGCATAGCTTTTCCATAACAAATTTTGTTGGACAATCTCATTCAGTTATTTTCAAGCTATTGCTATACATTCACTCAATTACATTTCAATAACATGTTTTGTTGAAGTACAAGTTTTGTTATTGCTGTACTATTGATTAACTTATCAACAATAGCACAACAGTAACAAGTTTTGAAATCAAAGCGACAATTTGATAATAAAGATCTGTAGTTTTGATTTGTTCCATTTTCGTATTCAGTTAGGAAGGAAATTTCCGAACGAATCCTCTGAAAATTCCTTAAATATTATTTGGGAAAACACTTGGAAGTTTTGGAGGAACCCTTCGTTACCCTGGAGAAGTCTTCAAAACAACTCCTGGCGCAATCTTCTTAGATATTCCAAAAGTAATTTCTCTAAGCAATTATTAGAATTCTTGGAAAAATCTTTTGAAAAACTCCAGCAGAATTCTTCAGAAAAAAAAACTCGCAAAGAAATTTTCAGAGAAATCTCAAAATGAAAATCGGGACAAATAATCACGGGAAGAAATCCTTGAAGGGATTCTGTTCATAATTCTGGAGGAATTTCTAGGGGAGTCTTTGAAAATCTGCGAATAATTTTGTGGCATAACTCTCGAAGACATTTCTGGAAAAAATTTTCTTCTAACATTCTCTTAGAATGAATTAAAAACTGAATATAGTATGTTTCGATCATTTAAAGTATTGTTACTCATGTTATTTGTAGGTTTTAGAGAAAAAGAGAATAATTTTATATAATAAGTAACATAATTTACTTAGTAACGATTTTGATGTCATAACAAATTTTGCTTTCCGATTATTATCAATAACAAATGAATATTAAAATTTGTTATTGAAATATTTTCCAAATTCACTGTTATTAAGTTGTTATTGAAACTAACAAAACAAGTTATTAAAATGGTTTTCCTAGAACATTTTTTTTTTGTTTTGATATTTGTTATTTTGCCGCTTATGACAGACAAGTTTATAACATAATATCACAGACAAACAGACGTAACACTCTGATAATTCTCATCGTACACCGATTTACCGGTCTTTTTCAAAATTTGATAGTTGGCCAACTGCCCAACCGTGGCGCTCGCATAGTTTTGGTTCGAGTTTGACGTTTGCTCACTACCGCCACCTAGTTGGTGGTCGGCCAAACTTAGTCCTTTTAGCATTGGGCGAATATGTTTCCGTGACCATGATTTGAATCGAAAAATGTTCGAAGTGTTACGTCTGTTTGTCTGTGATAATGTGTTATGTTAATAACTTAAAAATAATCGATTCTATTATTCAGTTATTTTACCCAAATAACACAGCTCCTTATGCTGCTGTTATTCCTTTCTGCTCGGGTACGGTGAACCTAGCATCCCGAAGGTGTCCAAACCTAGATGGATACGGTGGACAGGACATGTTGCCTGAATGCCGGACACAACCCTGTAAAGTTGATGTTCGCTTCTTCAGAGAGAGGGAAAGAACCGCTCCAGAAAGCATAAGACCCACCGCAAGATGCTGATCGATGACAGTTAATTCTGATCCGTCGTCTAAGATGGCATAACAGCTCATTTGTGCTCCGTCACTAAATCGGGTCACTGGCAGGTACCGGAACTCTCCTGGACCCGTTGCCGATTGGTGCATTCTTCATAAGGTTTCAAGATCTATGTCGTTGGACGTGGGTAGCATTGTTCGATACAGCGGGTGCAGCCAACTTTCTGTGGAGTGGTGATGCTTAAACGTGCAACCGTTCTATCCACATTCTTCGGATCTGCAACCATTTTTGTGTTTCCAAAGACGACATTCACGATATTAACAGCCTCCGATAGTTTGTATATTAACCTGCTGAAAGAGTATCATTGTACTTCCTGCACAAAATACAAATTCATGCAATGGCAGGCATTGGACGCCCTTTAATTAATAACTGTGGAAGTGCTTAAAAACACTAAGTTGAAGCGAGGCGGGCCAAGTTCCAGTGCGGACGTAGAGCCATAAAGATGAAGAAGACACTTCGGGACATTCCTTTTCCACGTCTATGACGCCTTCGCCCTTCGAACTCTTTGTCGGACTGCTCTTCATATTCACTGCCTTCTCGATCCACTCCCCCATCCGTCGATGATGTGTGATCATCACTACCGATTGGATACCAGATGCTGAATCTTCGCTTGAAGATTTCCACGTCGTCCTCGGAATCATGCGCTCTGGCTTCCTTGTTCGAAGCTTGCACTTATGGCGGAGTTCGCTATAATGATTCAACCAGTACTCTACTCGTTTCCGATGCATTTATCTTCGCATTGATGCCTCCCCCGGTTTAATCTGCTGCAGTTCCAAATCCCAAAGAGCCTTCGTTGACTTTTGTGACGTTCATGATCTAGCGTGCGCAGCTTCTTCTTTCTTCTCACTCACTCTCGTAAACAAAGACTAGAAAGAGAAAGATAGAAGTGGGGGCACCTGAAGCACATCGCAATGCAGGGGCATTGAGGCAATCTCCTGCTTTATCAATATATCGACCGCACATCGCAAATTGTAACACTTCTTTAGTCTGGCATTTTTATCTAAAGTTGAACACCAGGCAACATTTTGATTGACATCCCAAAATATGAAACTTAGACAAGATTTTCAATATTATGGGTTAATATCGTAATGTAGGGAACTGCAATTTTTTTCTTCTTCTTCTTTATGACTCTACGTCTCCACTGGGACTTGGCCTGCCTCGCTTCAGCTTAGTGTTCTTTAAGCATTTCCATAGTTATTAATTGAACCGCCTTCTTTGCCTGCCATTACATGAAGGCAGCGCATGAGAGGCAGCGATTGAAAAGTCAGATGTGTGAATGTGAAAATTATGAACGAATCTGCACGTGTTGGGCTCCTGGCTCGTGACCTGCAGCAAGATAACGTTAATGCGGTAGCTATCCAGGAGATTGCCAACTCTTCATTTAAGTACTACATCTTCTACAGCGCCGGCGATAACGCAGAACATGGGGTAGGCTTCATAGGCTTCTTCAGGGAATTCTACAATTATAACGAGACTTCATAAGCCAATTATAATAAGCTAAATAACATTAGACCTCACAGAACTCGGAATCGTTCTCGTTCAGCGGGTTCGGTATTAACATAATCCGTCTAAAATTTCCAAACAAGTGTGGTGAAAATCCTACAAAAATTATAAAATTAATTCTTTACATTTTCACACATTTTCTACCACTTAACATACTCTCTGAACAACAAAAAAACTTTTTTTTAAATATCTAAATTCGGGGGTCCATCGAACGATCATTTTGTCCATGTAACGATGGTGGATATTGTTTAGAGCAATTGTGAGAAATGAGTGGGAGTAACTGGTGTGGATCTAATCTTTTAGCTATTCGTGTGTTTGGTGTGTGGTGGTGTTTCTTGAATTGGACTGTAGTATCATAAACACTCCTCATACAGTAAACAAGAGATCTGACATTGACAACTAAAGTTCCTTGTATGTAGGAATCCTACACACACTCAAAAACCAACAGCAGTGCAAGGTGGCAGAAGAGAATCATTTCCATTGCTGCAAGAAACGACAGCACGAAAAAAGTGTGATTGCTGAAGCGCATTAAAACATTGATAGGAACAATATGCGGAGGTTTAATGCGACTGACAATAGCGTGTGTAACAAGATTGCGCCATTGCCCGCCATGTGCTGTGGCCGGAAGAGAAATTTGGTAGACAAAACAATGATGGCTGCAAGATGGAAGGAGCACTTTGAAGATTTCATGAATGGTAACAATGAAGATGCACCCAGGAAGAGGACTGACATAGTGGACAACATTCAAGTACTGCAACCGTTAACACTGGAAAAGGTTAAGACACTATACACTATAACCGTCAGAAGGCTGCTGGGAAGGACAAGATCCTGCTCGAATTACTTAAGCACGGAAGCGAGCAGCTACATTCATCAATCCACCAGATTCTTATAAAGATATGGGAGGATGAAGAATTGCCCACCAGCTGGTTGGATGGCATCATATGCCCAATCTACAAAAAATGATACAGACTAGTGTGTGTGATTTACAGAGGAATTCCTCTTACAAACTCGACGTACAAAATACTGATGCGTGTCTGTTTAACAAACTGAGACCTCTTGAGGAGTCCTTCGTCAGCGAATACCAGGCTGGATTCCGTGATGGCTGATCAACGATGGATCTAATGTTTAACCGGTAGATTATCCTAAACAAGTTTAAAAGTAGCGTACGATTCAGTTAAAAAAATAGCTCTGGCAGATAATGTCTGTATGAGTTGAAGCCGAGTAATGCCCTTTCAAATTTGCTTATCAACATTGCACTTAAAGGAGCGATTACAAAGCCTGATGTTGGGACGGTTTTCGTCTCACAAATATTTGTATTGAAACTGGCAACACTGAAAATAATATTTCGGTGGATTTATATTTGAGTTGAATAACAGATTTAGTGGAGAAAGTGCTCAAGGCGAACGATGTGTTGAGAAGCTGCTCCTTCGGGAATTATATGAAATACTAGGATGTAAGATTGTAAATAGTAATTAGTTGTAGTTTATAATTGAAAATAATATATTCCAGCATTGAAGCAAGAATCTGCTGTCAATAAGTGACTTATTCCGGAGGAATCTGTCCCAACAGCCTTACTTGCAAAGAAATGGTACTATCATCCACGGTCTGCACATGCTTGCGAACGATAATGATTATTATATAATTTTCAAGCGTCAATGTATTTTAGTAGGACGTTTGGACGTAGGATGAGTTTGTTGATAGAGGAAAAGTTTTCGAACAATGTATGTGAAAACTCCTACATTTTCACACTTATAATTGCAGTTAGTAGAGATCCTTGTTGAATCAAGGAAAAGAAGAAAATGATTGGCAAGAATTTTGTTCAATCATACCTGACAAGCTATTCACACATTTCTATACATTCCTTTAACCGAGAAAGATACAATTGTTTTCATTGAATGGTATGAAATGGCACAAAATTAAGAGAATCTACTTAGAAGTAGACAATATTTTAAGATAAATAACTTCATATATCTGCCAGAGATTAACCAGCCAAGAACTGTGCTGAAAATCTCTTTAATAAAGATAATTAATTCTCGGATACTTTTTCAAAACGACGTATCAACATAGGATTTGCGTGTATTATACGTCGTTTTGAAAAAGTATCCGAGAATTAATTAACATCATATATAACGTTTAAATCATTTTTAATAGTGTTACCTTGAACATTTCATAACGTATTCACAACAAAAAATAAATACCACTAGATACTACTCTTACAAAACCGACGCAAAGGCTTGGAAAACAACGGGGCTCAATAGGGCCAGATTCACATATCCTCACCGTTTTGTTCCTACTATCAACATATAAGATAAAAGCTTTAAACCCGTAACAAAATTAGTTCGGTTTTTACTAACATTCACTAGTCGCTAGGATGTAATTCGTTCGAATCAACTGTTATACTTCTACATGTCATCAAATGGTTCGTGCTTACAATTTATTTTGATCATCGGCTGATAAATAGAGTGACAAATATGTGTGTTTTTGTGGATTCTACGTTCAAAATATAGAAAATATTGCACTACATTAACAGATATACCTTTAGGTTCTATACAATTCATATAAATAATGGTAACCTATCTATCTACAAAATGTGCTCCGTGGTTCCGTTGCAACTTGTGTTCGCGGTTTTCGCCGGAAGGGAAGCTCAGTAATGCGCATTTGTTCGCTAAAGTTTCCCCCCAGTAGAGTTCATCTACTACATAGTTCGATGTGAATGTTTACTTCCCCTATTTTCTTCCCAAACCAAAAGAAACCTTGTCCCGTTGCGGGAAGCGGAAAATCTTACATTTTATTTCACTTCCACTGTTAATTCACCATTTCATTTGATTCCATTTTTCGTCTGCCTAATTCAGCCTAAAATCACTTTATCGTCACTTTAAAAGACTTGCGTAGCGGGAGCTGCACGGATGGCCCCATCCTGGCCGAGTGGTTATGCCGAAAGGTATAAAAAGGTATACAGTCGATTTATTTTCTATACACGGTTACCTGCAAAAAAGGTGGTCGTCGGTCGGTGATGTTGGGGGTGAACGCGATGCCGTGAAATGGCGGGTAATGACAGGACCAGAACGGTATATTTACAAAGTAATGATGAAGACTTTTTAGGAGACTACCTGATGGACGCGCTTTTGTGCTCTTTGTACATTCGGACGACACTGGCTGAATGAATGAGGAAGTTGAATGCATAAATAAATCCTGCTTTTTTGTGAGGAAAAAATGACTGCGTTCCGGGCGGGAGCTATAACTTTGATTACTTCTACTTTGCTACAAAAATGGGGCTGGACTGAGTCACGAAAGCAGACCATTACTTTCAGTTATGATGATATCATTATTATGGCTGAGATCTTCGGTGAATTTACAACACGCTGTGATAAATTTTGCAGTATCAAGGAGATGGTTTCAATATAAAAACAAACATAAAATACGATTTTTTCTGTTGCTCATTGTTTCTGATTGAAAGCAATTGCAATTAACTTTCAATTTTTTTTTTTTTCTAACGAGATTTTTAGGCCGATGCCAAGTCTAACTCTTCCTTTTTGTTTATCAGATTCAATTAAAACCTAAACGGTTATACATTACGAGTTTACACAGCGTATGTACTGATGTATTCTTGCCTTTGCTGATCTTCAATCGATGCTAACTTGGATTTATCGCTGTTGTACTTTTTTGAACAGAAACCGCGTCTATTGTTCGGTTTATTTGCAACAAACTATCCCATACGGACGCGTTCAATCAAGTCATCATTCATCAAGATGCTCCAGTTTTATAGAACGCTTTAAAAGCACACATCCAACTTTTAGGATATCTGCTTGAGCATATTGCCGAATGGGGATAAAGACCACCAAACCAATGGGAAATCACCGCAGAAGAAAAACGGAACTCGAAGGCGTATTCTACGACATGTTGATTCTCGAACTGATGCAGAATGATTTTGAAAATATCTGTCTATGTCTGAACTCTACTTAAACCTCTTCAACTTAGCGAACTGAGCGGATCTATCAAAGAGTCCGCAATCATCTCCTCCGATGCACAATACTACGTACAGCTTTATGATGCCTGCTGCACAAAGTTCTCTGGCTTAGTGAAACCGTGAAACTATGTAGCGATATGGTTAGATCGCCGTTTGATCCAGCAGAACTAACTACAGACAACTTTCATTTTCTTCGTGGATCGTGCTTCGCGCTTAGCTCCTCCAGTACATCTCGCAACCACAAACGTCGTGTACAGCTTTAGATGAGGCCACGTATTCCACCTTCATGAAGTTACGCAGCATTGTTTTCGGCTAGTCCAGCATTAGCTGATTCTTCCTACGCGGAATAGGTTCCCAACTAACAATTGCAAGTCACAAACAAGCAAGCTTGCTGAATTGTTGCTTGTAACGATGGTTTTGTTCCTTTTTTAAAAGAAATTGTCTTTTATATTTTTTAATGCCCTTAAAATATGTTACAACAAAGATAACACTTTTCTTAGCGTATTTACGCATATGTCTGCAAGTTTTTAAAAGCTTTTATTTAGCTATGCGCCACCTATGAACAATCCGAGGTACCTGTGATTCAAAAAGGCATGAAGAAAATTATAACATTTAAAACTTGTGCAGGTCTACATTTAGGCGCATCAGCTTGCTGCTCGAATTCCTATGAAAATGGAAAATTCCGTCCAGAAATTGCGCAGTAGAGAAAAATTTGAACTGATTAAAGAGCTAAATTCTCAATAATCCATTTTCCAATCCGCGTATACTTTGTTAGCTCTCAGTACATGATCGTATGGGAAATTGCGTCGTAAGTTGAAATAACTAATCAACCCAAACGCGATCGACCATCATTTCTGGTGGAGTTCTCAAACAGTCAAGATCAAAATCAAAAAGTGGTGAATTTATCATAATCGATATTTGCTATCGATAAATAATTCTAGCAGTTTAAAACTAAACTCGAAGTAAGACGCGTATTGATTTAAAATTTAAAAGTGGATTAATTTGAAATTCCGTTATAGTTCTTTTTTTGAGTTATATTAGCTTTTTCTAGTGAGAAGGATCTTAGTCTCAGTGCCTGTCTGTGAGACTAGAATAAGGTAAGCTAATACGATCTAAATGTGAAGAACAGTGATTAAGTACCACGTTGTTTAGGCCAAGCCCAACCAACGAGGGCGGTTAGTGTGGGCCGCGTCGGACTAGTGTTGGCCAGTTCATGTCCGCATTGGCCATCGTGGGTCATTTTGGATCCGTTTCGCCCGGTTAAGAGTCGGTCTGAAGTTCGTCTGTGAAGACCGAGGACGTTGGGAGACCAAACCCATCGTTCGACCACGTGGGCAACCGTGAAACTGGACTCAGGCCTCCAGAGCGCCCTTCGAGCCACCGCCAAACTACGTTTGGACATTTTTTCCGAACTGCTCGATCAGAAGTCGAATCCCACAAGCAAGGTGCTTGAGTGTCTATTTCTGGTAAGTCGCCGAATCGGAATCCCGTCTAGCCAAACCTGTGCGATCAGAGCCTCGTCAACTGGCTCGGTACTCCACCGTTTCCGGGGACATCTCTACCCCGACGATTTCGCACATCCGGGACTGATTCGACCTTCGGAATCCGCCTCGCACCTCAGAATCGGTACTCGACGTGGGATTAGCTGTGGTGAGTAGACTGCCAGCTCGTAGCTACGTTGGACTTCGTGGGACCTAGGCCCGCCGAACAAGGTCAGACTTTTTTTTTTATTGTGCACGAAGAATAATTTTTCCCTAGGGGAAGCTTACCTAAAATAGAATATCCAATTAGATCCTTTGGTGACGTCACAAATAGAAATGCGCAATACTGAATAAAGTCAAACAGTTTTGATCATTAGTTGAACCTTGTAAAACTCAAAACAAGACTGCTTTTCTAGTTTTCAATAAAATTTCGTAAATTGATTATCATTTCCTACTTCTAGTTTAGTTGAACTGTTTCTTTTTTCCGCGCGCTAAGTTTTGTGACCCATATTGAGTTGATTTTTAGTTTAGCCGAGACACACTCCTTGATCGATCGTGTGATTGAGGCGTATTGAGTTAGTGTGGTTTGAAATTGGATTGATTTAGCTTCGGTTGGTTCGTTCAAATTGTAGTTTTAGCATTCTGGAAACACTATAACCTGCCCTGAGGCAAGTAATCTCATGCCGGGATTGTATCTCAGCCTACGGCCCTTCTAATTTAGAAGGTGGCGCTTAAGCCGCAGACTGTTGTAACAGACTAAAACGTTACATGCTTAATAATTGTAATGATAGCTGAACTAAAATTATGCTCTACACATTACAGTTTAAATGATTTTTCAATTGAGAAAGTAGTCAATGTTCGACTTTCCTCATCGGTATCAACAATGATAAATTAAAACACTTTTTAAACGTTCAACAAGAAATTTATTCGACAAGCATTGATTCCTTAACAAAGGAGTTCAACAAAACATTTGTCTGCATCTTATTAAGCTGATGTATCGATAAGCATATGCTTCTGAACAATGTGCTTTTCACTTTTGACTATGGATTATGGGATAAATCATGGCTAAAACTGTTTAGACAACCAAGTTATTAAAGAACCAATATTTTAAACGAATCACATAAAACAAAACAGAATAGAATTATGTAGTTTAACATTGAGTGCCAAAAGATGTAATCAACGTAAAAATGAGGCATGTAACGAGATATCTTGTACCTTGATTATTATATTTTTTATCTTCCGCAGCAGTTCGATTGTAGGAGACACTTGGATCGATGCATTTGACACTTCAGTGCTGTTGTGTTTACTGAATATTGTTCCCACAGCCACCTAGATAACCAAACAGCATTCAGAAATCGACACATTTCAAGTATCCTTTAAACATCCATATGCACTATTTATTGAACATAACATCAAGATTCCATGACAAAAGAAGAAATAAAAAAAATGCTCAACGGATTTTCGACTGAGCATGAGAAGATTACCTGAACAAATGCTCTGAATGCACCATGTCCAAGACCATACCGCACCACATATTGTCATACATTTTTAAAGATCGATATTTAAAAATAAAAATATAAACATATTCATATCGCAATTAGTACGTCTGGAAACAATATCTTCAATGAGGATCAAAACTTTTTGGCCGCATTCGATACAAGTTTTCTCACCATGCGATAAAAATACTGACAGCGAAATCAGAATGGAAAACACGTGTTTTGGGCTGAACAGCTGTTAAAGTATAAGGCGTTGTTCAGTTGCTTACCGCGTGCTGTGCTAATTCACCACTGCTGAACACAAGTTCAGGAGTGATCATTATTGAGTCATGGGAAGATTATGTTTTGCTTTGGGTGCTGCATTTCACCATCTCACCATAGGATGGCGCAGATAGGGAGGCATGCGGCTGGCAATCGACAGGTTTCGAGTTCTAATCCGGATTTAGGTAATTTTATATGTAATTCTTATTTCATAATAGGTGTTCTCATAATAATAGTAATAATTACTCGTGAGAGTTCAACATTTTTGCATTTTATTTATTTTCAGTCATTTTTGCCAAAGCTTAATAACAACTTTCCTGTACATTTGTAAAACGCTTTGAACAACAAAAAATTAAGTTGGTGCACAAACATGATGCTTTATAACTTCTCCAAATTTGTGTGAACAAAACCCGAACATAGGTTGTACGTGAAAATAATTCAAATGTTATTCAACATTATGTTGAATTAATTCGTCATAATGGTGTTTGTTAAATGAGTGATTGTTAGTTGGGTTAACACTGCAGGATTTACGATCAATTGTGTTACCCGCTCAGTCGGTGTCGCAATAACCGGTTAACTGGATCTCGAGCTTCAACGTGCAGTCTTTAGTGTAGATTAGGTACCGTGCAATTGACTACCGACAATCAGCTAATCTTATGACCTAGTACACCTTCGCTCGCTACTCTGCCATCCAGACAACAGCTCGTTGCAACGTAGAGCTGCAACCCAATCAGGCTACACAAACTACCTAGGAATCATCTACCTACGTAGATATGAAGGTAGATCCACCCTCTAATCTGCCACGTGTCCTATTTGCACTGTCCGAATTCCAGGTCTTGAAAATACTGGTTATGGTGTAGTGCCAAACTATGGTCGCCTGTTCGAGCCTGTTGATATTCTTTATTAATCAACATACTTGCTCTTCTCTTAATTTTTCAATGAAGCCCGATATTATTCGCACCTAAATCGTTTCACAGCGTACCGTAAATATATACGGTTTTTACATCTAATTGTTTCACCGACATATTCTTGTTTCAAGTTACAATCAAAAGCGTCCGGTGCGTGGACTGCATAGCGGCCGAAGCAATGGTCTTCTCGTAGTCAGACTCGGAACGCTGGGTGAACCATGTCCACGAGTCTAGCCTTGAACCGTTCCATGTTCCCCTTGCCGTTTTGTTTGATGAGGAAGACCCATTTATCCCCAGCAATGTTAACAGGTTGCATTCACAAGCTTCCACGTGTTATTCGAGATCAAGAAACTGTATTCTTCTTCCATCGCACGAATTCACTCCTCTTTTCTAACACAACTGAGCGGTACGTTACTGGTTCATCTTGGTCTATGGCAATCAGTTCATCTCCTTTTTCTCTTTATCAAATCAGAAAGCTGCCTACGTCGATCTTGTCGGGACCTGATTCTGGAGATGGGGAACTATCAGTGCGGTTTTTATTCACAGTACTTTTCTTTCAATCCTGCTCCCTGCAACTTAAACATTGCCATCTCTTTTAACGGATTCACGATTTTTCCTCTCCTGCAGCCCATTTTGTTAGGTAAACAACCTTCCTCGGAAACGGTGTGCGAGCAATTTTTTTTTGTCCACTCCATAGTTGACGAGCTTCATCCCTTCCGCATAACCGTTCACGTGAATTGTTTTGACAATTGCGTTGGAAATTGGAAGAATGAGGAGGTTAACCGTAAACCCTCGCTTAATCTGTAGTGCATAACCTGTGCAGACTGCTGTAAAGAATCACTATCACCGAAACAACAACGGATCGATTCCGGACCTCGCAGCGATTGTCGTCGAAAACTACATATTTGTGAGGGTAATCATCGAGATCAATCCCCTGATGAAACGGGTCAAACAGAACCTCACTTAGCACGATGTCGACAGTTCAGGAAGACGCCGATAATGAAGTCAAGTTTTATTTTAACGATTCTGGCAACTTCCGCCTTCTCTCCATCAGCCAAAAGGACACTCACTCCTGTGGATTGCTCAAACGTAAAAAAAACAGTCTATCGTCTGTTATATACCGTGACGCTGACGCAACAGTATTCACGAGAAAACCGCCTGCTGTCCATGTTTCGACCACCTAGGCTAACGGGCCTGCCTCTACGTGTTGCTTTGACTTCGCTGTGTTCCTTCAGCTGGTCGCTTCTTTCCTTCTTGTTGGATCTGGACGGGTTGCCTCACTATAAGCTTCAGCTTCAGTTTCGCTTGAGATGCCTGGGCTCTTTATAGTGGTAGCAAACACGAATTTCTTTCGGTCCAACACCAGAATCACTTCCGGACGTAGTTTCACTTCCATCTCGTACAAAATTAATCTGCAGTGCATTTTCTCCTGATACTGCACTAGTAACTGCTCTCTCCCGACGTGACGTTTCTCTGCCTCGGTAAGCAACTTTGATTCATTAAGGTTTAATGATAGTTCGTTTCTAAGTCCTTGCTCCAAAGCTGTGGCAATCCAAAAGAATCAAGCAACAAGCTCAACAACATCGCCACCAGCTATTCATCCGGAATCGGTACTACAGTATCGGCAATGTGCTGCAACAAATCGGTGAATGTTGAAGGTGCTGCTCCATGTCACCGACCTCCAGCAGCTCCAACCGGACCTCTAAACCATTATCATGGTAGTCCTTGAGCACCGTCCAAACAGCTTTCGCAGAGACACAATTCTGAATCATAGTCGTCTGATTGTCATCGAGGCTTAGACCGATGGTGACACGACTCTTCGTGTCAGCCTTCGGCTACTCTGGCATCACGAGATTCGGGGCAGGACCGGAAATCAGATTCTACAGCTCATCGCGAATGAGCGTCATAGGCAGCTGAGGACCTGCCCCAGAGATGTAAAACCCCTTAAATCCAAGTGAGTTTCCGGCTAAAGGGGGATGGAAACGATAGATCGGTTCGTTACAAAACTCGACTTGTGGCAAAAAGAATCCTTAAATTCTAAAGCAAGGACAAGACTACAAAGAGACCTAAGCACCGGGAGCTCGGTTGGCTACTATAACGATCGTTTTGGCAGTTGGCTTGGCGTTCATCAACAATTCTGTTTCCATTAAATAGATATCCGTACAGCAGCGTTCTCCGAGGCCATTTGAAGGAAACGTTCTTCATGAAGGTTCCGGATTATATCTTACTGCAAAATATTTAACTTATAGACACAAAATTTATCACAGCATGATTTATCCTCAGCAAATTCATCAGGATTTATTGTTCCCGTAAAACCTTTTCCCCCGTGAAATCAATGTTCGTGGCTTTCAGTTTTGCCTTATCTGCCAATGAGGCCATCAGTTTCCAGCCCCGCGGACTACAAACTCACAATTAATTATCGAACAATCAACTGCAGTCCCACATCAGGGCCCCTTTTTGCTAACTCCCTCAATCAATGCTACTAACTCCCGCCGGTGCAGCATCCGGATCATGTCCGACCAAAAAGCGCAACTTCCTCCTCCATTTACTTCCTCTAATTAACCGAGAGTGTTTCTCGGTAGGTCGACGCAGCAGAAATGCATCCTTGGGCGGGGTATTTTTTCTATCTTCCAATCCTCTGGTTTACATCCTCCGGCTGTGAAAAGATAACTTTGCCCACCACTCGGGGATGATATACCTAGGAGGAAACGATCATGGTTCACCGATGCAATCCTAATGGAAAATTGTGCTACTGACACTTGGGCAGCCAGCCACACCACCACACGAAAGCCGGGTCAGATTGAGCGTTGCCCGGGGATAATTAGGGATAATCTAGTGGTTTCCTCCGAGCCGCCGCAACGAGCAGCGGCTAACAGACTAAGTACCGGGGGCTGGGGAAGCTTAGCAGTGGTGATGATGTTGTTCCAGTTGGTGTGAGCCACGGCCCGGATTGGCAATGTTTCCTGCAAAAGAAGGAGAAAAGGAAAACACGAAATTGAGATGTATTACCTTTACTGTAAAGATATGAAGCAAGGCGTGCGAGCTTTTAATCTTGTTTTCCGAGGGGACCTTCTGGTTGTTCGTGCGGTGCAATTAGTAAAACACCTCTATCTGCGAGACTGGTGGGGAGCAAACATTTCCGGATGCAAGCGAGCGGATTTCCAGGTAAGTGCTCGAATGAAATTGAAATTCGGATGAAAATGTTTGTTGCAGCTTACCCTACATTCAAGCCATGCCAAAACATGCTAGAGGGGCTGCAAGTTCATTAGAAAACGAAAACGCAATTCATGTTGGCCTCTGGCTTGTTGTGATAAAATGTGGTATCCACAGTTTGCTATCCATTATATGGAAATGACGAGTTTTTGAATAATTCATTACTTGTGTGGGCATTGAAAAGCAGTGGTAGTGGTACACATTGCAAGAGTGCAGCTGGTCGGCGAAATGAATTTGCTATGGAATGGGCTTTTATAAATATGGTTTGTATTGACAGACTGTGGTGAAATTGAAACATTATTGTTACTTGTTTCTGTTTTATTGTAAATACATTCGTGAATAACATTTCATTACAATTTAACATTTTACAATTCATCACCTATCAGCTAACAGACTACGAACTATGTACAACTTATTGGAACATATGAATAAAACTGAATGAATACTCTTTACTCAGATCTCTGTGAAGATTCGATTTGCTAAAAAGGCTTGACATAGATTTAGTAAAGATTATTTACTCAGCTTTATTAATGTGGACTATTGATTTCGTTACAGATAGCAGACATCCAAACTAGAACATATTTTATTTCAAAAATCTGTGAATAATCAAACTGATAGCACTAGCGTCGTTAAGCAACATGTTGCGACTGACAGTGGAATATTCCTTATATCATTTGGAGTTGGACTTGAATATCTGTTCTTTGATTTTCCATAACTTTGAAGAACATATGGTCATTTAAAATAAAATTTCAATCTCTTTTAGTATCCCAAGCATCTGTGCAATTTTTGGTTGAAACTAATTTCGTGCTATAGGCCTCCGTATCGCGATTGAAGTACAGATTTTTTGTTATTGATTTTTTAAGGCTCTATCGTCTATTGTAAGATCCCTATCGTCATTTTGACATGTTTATATTTTGAAATGCCAAAAACCTTTGCTACTCCCTCCGGTAAGAATTATTATTTTTTTAATTTTCGGCGATTCCGGTGCATTTTCACCACACACCAAAAAATCGATTTGATGTTCCAGCAAAATTTTGCTGAATTTTGCCGAGCTGAAGGTTTCAGCAAAAAATTTACTGAAATTCAGCAAAATTTGCTGATTTGTTCAGTAAACTCTGCTGATCACCAGCAACGTTTTGCTGAAATTCAGCAAACTTTGCTGAAAGTTCAGCACAAAATTTTGCTGAACCTTTCAGCTCGGCAAAATTCAGCAAAATATTGCTGAAAGCGTTTAGTGTGCAGTCTCAAAGCCAATTATTTTGCAAGATTTTGCTAGATCTTCCTCTTGAACCAGTATTTTCAGCCTCAGCTGCATTTCATTTGCAAAAGCTACTTTTCGTCGATTCTCCCGTATCGCTGATTTGGGGAATTTTCATCCTTAGCTTCAGTCATCGTAACAGAACTACGGTAACGATAGCAGTGAGTTCCAGTTAGTGAAAATCCCGGGCTTCCGAGATCATTTTCGGCAATGCTGTCCATTAATTCAGTTTTTACGGATCGATCCCATAGAATATATTCCCGATAAAGAAAAAGTTTCCTATTTGAATGAGGTCAAGATTCCCAAAATCTTTGAAAAAATCACACTACTGCTAGATACATCCCCACTTTACACAACCAACGAGAACATTTCCTTTCCTTCAATGCCCCCAAGATACACTTTCTGCACAAACACCTCCATCGGCAACACCAAAGGTAAATCTTCCAGGCCATTTCCTCGAACTGTCGTTGGCTTTCTTCTTCGAGGTTCTTGCGCTTGAATGGACGCTGTGACACCGTCGATGATTACTCCTTCTCCAATTGTTGATTTAACCCCGATGAAATAAGCAACCACCACCGATCTTTACTGTTTGACTGATGGATTAACTCATGATTTTGGACCTGACCACAAATCGTGACGCACCGTAGAAAGCTTTCCGGAAGCCCCTGATCTCCTCAACTCAGTCCTGCTGCCAGCGAACTTCACAGTCGTCTCGGTCCTGCAGTTGAGGAACGTGACGGGGTCTTCCAAAAAGCTTGTATGGGCAAGTATAATATTGAGTTGAGTGTTGGATAACGTACTCTGTGTGATGTTTCCTCACATCCCTATATACCATCAACTAAATGCCGACATTCCGTTGGTAATCGCTCGGAATCCTGCAACCATCATTCATCACCGGAACGCACAAATTTGACAAGCATTGTGGAAGCCCCTAGTCCCTCCATCACATGCGGACCTCTGTGTGAAACGGGCGAGGGGGTCTTCCAAACACCGATTGAAGGCACCGATTTGATGTGGACTTCGACCCACATTGAGGGAGGGGGGGGGGGGGTGGTAGTTCCGAGATGGCCAAATTTTGGTCTACGTGGTTTATGAACAGCCCTAATCTCGTCCAACCAATTACTACCGAGCTTGGTCGGCAACGTCAAGGTTGTTCGAACCCTTTTTGAAAAAGAGTCTTTCACTCTAAAAATTAAGAAAATTGGTCAAGATTTCCAAAAGTTATGATAAAATGTTGGTTTTTGATCAAAACATTGTAACATGCGATGGTCGTTCCAACGCATGGAATGGAATTGTAATGAAATCGACATATTACCAATAAGAGTGATGGAATTAGTGGGAAAATTCGATTAAGGTTGAAAAAAAAAATGTTGTTTTATCTGAATTTGGCGGAAAACTACTAATTTTTGGTGTAGTAAAATCCAGATCGAATTTTAAAGTGTATTCCAGTTCATACATCAAAAATTAAGTGGTTTCAGGTATTCCTATTAACCAAAGTGTCAAAATAGTGTGCTACGGTTAGCGAAATTCTACAGTGGTGGGGCAAGAGTTCGAATAAAACACACGCATACAAAAAGTGTTGACATCATCCGGAATAGTGTCATAGCTGTGGAGGCTCTCTTTCCAGCATAATCAACGTTGCTACCAAAGGTAATCTTATCGTCGATCATCACCCCCGAGTGTTTGACGGAGCGCTTTGAAGTGATGGTACAATCGCCTGCTCTGATCACCACTTGGTGTTCTGTTTTGTGGCGAGCCAATTCCAGTTTCCTGGAGCTCATCCACTTCTCCATAAATGCGATCGAGTGAGCAGCAGTCAATTCCATTCTTCATTACACCAACAAAGCCAGCCATGACAATGTTTGACACTTCTCAGGTCATTTTGACAGACCACACACATGCACGAAAAAGACGGATCATATAATCTACTTTATCGATTCTGTTGCCGTCTTTTTCATGCTCATGTTACATCTGTCAAAATGACCTGTGAATTGTCATTCATTTTGAGGTTAGGTTCGTTGGTGTAATAAAGAATTTCTTAACCTGTTAACGCCCAAGGTGTCTCACAATTTAAATCTTCAAATAAATTTGTTATCAAAGGCCAAATTCCAATAAAATAAGCAAGATTTGATGAAAAAAAATGGAAGTCTATGGTGTAGTTCCAAAAAAATTCTTCATTGTACGTCCTCAATATCTGATAATTTTCTCCAGTTCTACTTCAGTAAAACTTCTACGCTATCATTATATTCTGATCCGTATAGATAAAATGGAGCTCTAAACAAGTGAGAAAGACGATAACTACTCAAAAAGAATAGAAAAAGGACTTATAAATTGGGGCAGAAATATAACCCGATAAACGCCTAAAAGTATGCAATGCATGGTTCCTGTAATTTCATGTAGTTTCGACTGCAGTGTTTAACATTTCTCATTTTTTTTTTAACAAATCACATAAAGAGAACTCACTGTTTGTGGCATAAGCAAGCGTTAAAATACTTCAGAAGTTAAATTTTACACAGATAATTATTTCCAATAAAGTAATTAAGTTTTTCCTTCAGCTCAAACTCTCTTTACGTACTCATCATACGTAAACTTTTCCGATTTTTTTTTTATATTTTAAAACGAAAATCGTGTTAAGTACTGTTCCATTTAATTTGTCTCCTTTGACAGATACGTATTTCGACCTGAACTATAATTTCTGAAAAAATCCTTTCAGGATTTTCTAAACCAATTCTGGCGGAAATCCCTGAAGTTATTCCTGAAGGAATCTCGTAAAGAATACCTGATGTATTCCTAAGAGAGATCATGACAAGAATGCCGGCCAGAAGCTGAGCAGGCATTCCTGCAAGAACCATAGAAGATGTCTCTATGATCTATGGTTGCCTGAAAACAATCTCGGGAGAAACATATATTTTTTCAATTTATTTTTTCGGGAGGGATCCCTTAAGGAATAACAGCAGGAATCATGGAGGGAATCTTTGAAGGAATTCCAGCACAAATCCCTGAAAGAATGCAGAAATGAATAACTAACACAACCCTTTCAGGATTTTCCAAAACAACGCCTGCAAAAATCCCTGAAGAGAACTCCGGAGCAATCCATACAACAATCTTGGAAGCAATATATGAAGGAATCTCAGGAATAAATCTGAAAAGATTCTCGAAAGGAATGCCTGAAGAAATCCTGGAAAGAATTCCTGAAGGTATATTAAAAAAAGAACCTCAGATCATCTAATCTTATCTCGCCCTATTCTCTAGCCTCTACCTTACTGTCTTCTTTGCCCTCTATTCAAACCCTCTATCCTACGCTCTATCATAACCTTCAACCCTACCATCTGCCCTACCCTCTAAACTACCCTCTACTATAACCACTGCCCTATCCTTTACCGTACCCTCTAGTCTATATTGTGCTTAATCGTACCGTCTACCCTACTCTCTACCCTAACATTTTTCCTACCCTAAAACCTACTCTCTATTCTACCCTTCTCCCTACCGTCTACCCTATCCTCTACTCTAACCTTCTACTCCACTCACTCTACTCTATCCTTCACCCAAACCCTCTACCCGACCGTCTGCTCCACCCTTTATCCTACCCGCTACCCTACCATCTACCCTTTAGATACCCATATTGCATGGTATTATTATTATTATTCACCGTCTTCGAAAAAAAAATCGTACAGACTGAACAACTTAATACTAATTTACAAATACTTAAAACTAAACAATTCTTCTTATTCGATTTTTAAAAACAGTTTTGGACATACCGAAGTCGAATTCATCAGAAACAACATTGAATGCGCGAATACAAGAAACAATCGGATTATTATAACCATAATTAGAGTGGTGGAATGGGACAACGAACATGGGAACATGTCGAAGTTGCCGCGGAGGAACGTAAAAAGGAATTTGTTCTAGAAGAGTAGGACAATCGACGGTACCGGTTAGAATGTCAAAGACAAGAAGACGTTGCAACTCTACACGCCTAACCGACAACAGTTCCAAGCTAATCAATTTACAACGATCTGGGTAGTCAGGGAGATTGTTCGGGTCATTCCAAGGGAGTGAGCGTAGCGCGAAACGAATGAATTTTTTCTGCACGCGTTCAATGGATAGTGTCGGTGCGGCGTAATAAGGAGACCAGACAGGGGCAGCATACTCGAGGATGCTTCGCACTAAACTGCAATAGAGTGTTTTCAAGGCGTAGATGTCAGTGAACTCAGAGGCATGACGCCGGATTAGCCCTAGCACTGAGAAGGCTTTGGCGGTAGTAATTCGCACGTGCTCATTGAACCGTAACATAGCATCAAGAGTAACTCCCAAATCACAGATAGAGGTAACACGCTCCGGGTTTGCAGATTCTATGCTGTACTGGTGACGAACGGGATTGTTTGCGCGAGTGAAGGATATGACTTTACATTTTGCGTAATTGACACGCATACCATTGTCGCTACACCAGACCATTAAGGCATTAATGTCCTCTTGCAAAGCGTCGCAATCAACCGGCGAACATATTACGCGATAGAATTTGAGGTCGTCGGCAAACGAAAGTTTGAACGATGAAAGGAGTAAGCACAAATCGTTTATAAATATGTTAAACAACAGTGGACCCAACACGCTGCCTTGAGGAACTCCGGATGTAATGTTAAGTTGACGGGACCTTGCAGAGTTGACAACTACGTGCGCCGAACGACCGGTGAGATACGAGAAGACCCATTCCGAAAGCCAGTCAGGATAGCCGATGCGTTTGAGTTTTTCGATTATCAAAATATGAGGCACCGTATCGAATGCTTTTGCAAAGTCGACGTACACTGCGTCCACTTGTCTTCCAGCTTCCATTTCGTTAATCAGTGAAGGAACGTAGCACATCAGGTTAGTTGACGTTGAGCGGCGTTTCATGAAACCGTGTTGATTTTCGGAGATTAAAGGCGCGGCAACAGTGTAGAGAGCATTATGCATCAGCTTTTCAAAAACTTTGCTCAAGCAACACAGAATGGATACACCACGATAGTTCTCAACTTGGTTCACATTTCCTGATTTGTGAATGGGAACGATGGTTGCAATTTTCCAAACGGAAGGGAATGTCCTTTCACTAAGCGATCGATTGAAGAGAAGTGTTATAGGGGTTGCGAGTTCAGCTGCGCACTTTTTTAGAAGCAGTGGTGGTATGCCGTCCGTTCCGGATCCTTTCTTGGAGTCAAGGGTACAAATAACATTAAGCACATCTTCCGGAGAAAACTGGATAACTGGAAAGTTGATATTGTACGAAGGGATATGCGAAAAACAGTCTTGACGAGGTACGGGAGACGATTTGCAGAAAACATTCTCGAAGAATTCGGCGAAAAGGTTAGCGGCTTCACCATTACAACTAGCCCGGTTTTCGCTGTAGCTAATGTTGCAAGGGACGCGAGCCGAGGTTTTCAGTGATTTCACGAAATCCCAGAAACGATTAGGATCCTGCTTGACGCTGGCTTGAATCCCTGATATGTAACCGTTGTAGGTAGATTGCAGAAGAGATTTGTAGGTTGACTCAGCTTCTCCAAGAACGATTCGATCGGCTTCCGATTTAGAGAGGAAGAATCGTTTACGAGCCTTCCTCAGTAAGTTGCGAAAATGCCGCAACTCAGCAGTCCACCAGGGTTTGTTGTAAGCTGAATGAAGCGAACGTCGTCGTTTGCGTGGTACGTGTTCGTTGAAAATCTCGAACATCCTGTCGTAAAATGCGGTAGATAATGCATTAATCGTTCCGCACTGCGTGAGAAAGCTCCAATCAGCCTCCCTGAAAGCTGATTTCAATTGATCAAAATCACACCTGTTGAAGTCATAGCCGGTACTGTCAATATCCTCTTCAAGCATGGCTGGAACAGTTTCGCTCACGTCAAGAAGTAAAACGAAGGGCGCGTGGTGATCGTCAATGGGTAAAAGAGGCACGGGAGGTTCAACTAGATCAAGGAGCTCAGGCAGACTAACGAAGACCAGATCGAGGAGTCGTCTATTGATGTTACCGATGCTGTTGATTTGCCGCATACCGATAGAGAACAAGGATTCGACGAGAGACTGTTCCTGCTCCGATGAAACGTTCGAGGGAATAAACCCGTTCAGCTCGTCATCCCACTGCCAATGTAACTTTGGAAGATTGAAATCACCTAACGACACAACAATATCTTTCGCCGATGCACTATTTACGAGATGCTGCACTGCGTTTGCATGGGCAGAGTACAGATCAACGGTTGACTTAGGGGGGATATAAATAGTAACGATGTAAAGCGATCGGTGACCTAACCTGATTCGAATGGCAACTTGCTCAAGTTGTTCGCAGTTGGGCAATGGGAACACTTCACAGCGGAGGGGATCCTTCACAGCGATCAGAACACCACCACCTCGTGTATGTTGGCTGCTTGCTGTGCTGCGGTCGCATCGGAAAAACGTGTAATTGGTAGCAAGTTCTGCACTACAGATGTCATCATGGAGCCAGGTTTCGGTGAGCACAAGCACATCATAATCGCAACTGGTCAACAGCAGACGAAGACGAGCGATTTTAGTGCGCATCCCTCGAACATTCTGGTAGTACAGTGACAAACCTGATCTTGGCATAGCTGATGGAGCCGCCGATAGTGAGGCAGGAAGGTCGCGGTCGCTGCGGTGATTCGTGTCGCTGGAATCGGTGGAAATTAACGGGACGCTAATGTTCTCAATGCACGAATACTTGCCTGCGGGGACGGGTTGGAAAGCCCCCTCACCACACTCGTACGCAGGACCGGGATGGCTGCGGGTCGCTGGCAGGAAGGGCTCGACTGCGACGAGGGGTTTAGGGGCTCCCATGGGGCTAACAGGCGTGCATCCCGGTGATGAAGGTCGTGTTGTGGGCAGGTTAGCTGTAGTCGGCATGTGAGATCGATGGGAACGTTGGTTCAGATCGGAATTAGAAACGGATGACGTCGTATATCTGGAAACATCGAACTCAATTACCATTCCGTGGCCACTAACTTGGGTATGGTCCGCCATCTTGGGTTTCAAAATGGCGTCGGATATTCATTTTTGAGTTCTACTCATGAAGCCCGATCGATAGATACCCATATTGCAAGGTTTCATAGCTCAAACTCCCATTCTGTGGCCGCCATAATGGATTTCGAAATAGAGTCAAACATCGTTTTTTGACTTCTACTCATGAAGCCCGATCGATAGATACTCATATTGCATGGTATCATAGCTCAAACTACCATTCCATGGGCGCCATCTTGGATATGGTCCGCCATCTTTGATTGCGAAATAGGGTCAAATATCTATTTTCACTTCTACTCATGAAGTCCGATCGATAGATACCCATCTTGGTTTTCGAAATAGGGTCAAATGTCGATTTTTGACTTCTAGTCATGAAGCCCGATCGATAGATACCCATATTGCATGGTATTATAGATCAAACTACCATTCCGTAGTCGCCATCTTGGATTTCAAAATGGCGTAAAATATCGATTTTTGACTTCTACTCTTCAAGCCCGATCGGTAGATACCCATATTGCATGGTATTATAGATCAAACTGCCATTTCATGGCCGCCATATTGGATATAATCCGCCATCTTTAATTTCAAAATGGCGTCGGATATTCATTTTTGAGTTCTATTTGTGAAGCCCGATCGATAGATACCCATATTGCATAGTATCCGAAGCAGCATTGTCGTTAAAAAGCATATATTCTGGAGTTTTGACTGCCATCTTGGAACCTAAGCCACCATCTTGAATTTAAATATCCTTGCCACCACCTGCACATTCGGCCTGTCCAGCTTTTCAAAAATGTTCTCTGATTCTCAAGTCCACCCCCATATTTTGATTGGCATCCTAAAAGAAGTAACTGGTCAAAATTTCAGCCAAATCCATTGAAATTAAGAGGTGCATCAAATCAATTTTGTGTTTTTCGACTATTTTTGAACTTCAAAAAATCATAACTACTCTAAAACATGTCAAAACTTAATTCTTTCAGCAGAAATTGAAAGCTATACTTGTTTGCTACAACTTCTCCTAACAACGTGTGCCAATAAAATTGAAGGAAACATGTGTAATTATCACATTTGTAATCAGAAAAACCTTAAAAAGTTGATTTTTTGATAGATTTTGTTCTGGAACACCCTAATATACTCAATAAGTTGGATTTTTCAAAACGGCATCATATTCTCCAATGTTTTTTGGTTATTTGCTTCTTTGACACCAATGCTGTAGGAGTTGAGCAAAAATTACTAAAATTCGTGAAAATCAAATGTGGCCTAAAAACTAGCTTTTTGGAGGCAATCACGTTGTGGCGCGAAATTGTACTGAACGTAGTAGCTTTGCTTCCTAGTAGTTTGCCTTGGCTACCCCCTACCACGGGTGATAACAAACAAGCGCGATGACAGGTGTTGGCTATCATATCAGTGCTGACGCGATGCCACTTTTTGCGCGCCAAAGCGTGATTGCACCCGAAAAGCTAGTTTTTAGGCCACATTTGACTTTCACGAATTTTAGTAATTTTTGCTCAACTTCTACAGCATTGGTGCCAAAGAAGCAAATAACCAAAAAACACTGGAGAATATGATGCCGTTTTGAAAAATCCAACTTATTACGTATGTTAGGGTATTCCAGAACAAAATCTATCAAAAAATCAACTTTTTAAGGTTTTTCTGATTACAAATGTGATAATTACACATGTTTCCTTCAATTTTATTGGCACACGTTGCTCGGAGAAGTTGTAGCAAACAAGTATAGCTTTCAATTTCTGCCGAAAGAATTTAGTTTTGACATGTTTTTGTGTAGTTATGATTTTTTGAAGTTCAAAAATAGTCGAAAAACACAAAATTGATTTGATGCACCTCTTAATTTTAATGGCTTTGGCTGAAATTTTGACCATTTACTTCTTTTAGGATGCCAATCAACATATGGGGGTGGACTTGAGAATCAGAGATTATTTTTGAAAAGCTGGACAGGCCTACTGCACATCCTAAGGAATGTGTATACCAAATTTGATTGAAATTTCTTGATGCATTTCAGAGTTATGCCTATGTTCCGGCATACATATATACATACATACATATAAACATACACATAGACAAACATACAAGCATATAGGTAAACATACAATCATACATACATCGACTTTTGTATGTACATATTGATTAACAACTCTGCCGAAGAACTGAACTGTAAATTATGTATTAACCATTGTCAAGATTCCAGGGAAATAACTTTTTTTTCGCATTGGAAATGATGCTCACAGATCGTGACAATATGCATTACTTGCAGCATCGTTTACGCCACCTAGTGAACCAGTCACATACTATACTGTCCGTGCCCACTATGAGCAAGGTATGGGTGTGGAGAACATCTTGTCTGAAGAAAGTATTCTAAAATTTTGCATAATTCTGGAGATATTCACATCAAAAGGACTGTCCTATTTATAGGACGCTGGGCGTTCGGGGCATCTGTCCTATAAATAGGACGCTGGGCGGATATGGGTTAGTAAGTAAACTCATCGTAGACCTTCGGCGTCAACGGTCAGCGGAGCCGAAAATTCCCACTCCCACCGGGAACTTTAACTTCAACACCTGTGTGGTTGTGTAAAAGCACTTCTGTCCCACCTTTGTATCGTAAACTAATACTCGATTCTGGAAGTAACTTACGAGTATCTTGTACAGGTATGCAGGTATAACCAGACGCAGGAACGCATCGGTAATAGATGCAAAATTGGCGTTATTGAACGCGTTTCTTATCCAGGAATTTCAGAATAGCAGACCTGAACATCTCGGGAGCTTCTACACACTTCGAAAAAATCTTGTAATTTTGTGTCATATAAGTCCGACATATAAAAGCAACACATTTGACGCAAAATTGTGTGCGATCTTATTTTTACAGGAAACGGAAAATGTTTGACTCATGTAATTTTACCGCAACAGCTCAGCGCGTCGGCTGCTTGTATGTATACATGACTGAGAACTGTGCTATTTATAGCACCGAATATTGAAACAAAAAAAAAATACAAAAAGTTCCATTTGGGAATCGAACTTCGATCCTCAGAGTGTCAGTTTTCGATCTTACTCTCTCGGCTGACTCACCACGTTGAAGAGATGGTAGTCGAAGATGAACAACTTCTACCATAAACGAACTTGCCAGTTCGGCTGTCGCGTCGTCACTGCTGACGTGTATGTATGTACTGAGACAGCCGTCATCGCAGTCAAGCAGACAAAGCCGCCTTCTGATTGACTGAGCGTGGCTGTTTTCGTTTACCACTGCATCGGCTGATGGCAACGGATTGTCATTTCCAAGTTTGTGGCTCAACCCGGTGTTAAATTTATGAGCGGTTTTCATGCTGTTTCACCTTCGTAATAAACAATTTTCCAATGCAGTCTGCAGTCTTCATCTGATTTTGTAAAGTGCTGTTTGACAGTTCAACATCAGTAAACATTATGTTTCTGTAACATATCGCGTAAATTTACAGCATAGAGAACTAAATTATCAGTTCTGTGATTTAAAATTATGACTGGAAGAACTCAAACAACATAAACTTAATACGTACGTCACAAAGAGTGTAAAAATGTGGCACATTTATGTTTATGTCAAAGCTTTTTCAGGCAGGTCGATCAATTGTGTCACTATTAAAATTGAGATTTTTTTAGTGTGTATAATAGCTACTTTTAAGGCCGGATTCGGTACTCCGTCCGGATCTGAGGCCTTACTTACGCTAGAGGGCTTTGTCATCACCACAAGTTCCTCATCGGTGATCTTCTCCTCATTGCCAGCTCCAGCCTAATTGCCAGCTGTCCTATGAAAGAAGGCCAAAGACTAATATCATGACGCGGAGAAGCCCCTCGATGATATCCTCCAACATGGAGATTCCTCTGTAGGAGCCATTACACTTCTTGTGTTGGCCATCACAATCCTGTAGGCCTCATCCCACGATCGATTTTGCTCAAATTTTGAGCGTGGTTTCTGGTAGGCCAAAACAACTGATTCAAGAGAGTCTTGACATTTTATGTTTTATATTTGAAATACAGTCGTGGGCTACCCTAGTGTCCATTATCTATGCATGCCGAAGCAGGTCAACGTGCTAGACTCTCAACGTTTCAACACTGGTAATTGCATGTGTTCAAACACGAATCAAGCCACTCATCTAACTTCTCCTAGACCTTCTAATTGACGTCCGATAATCACGTTAAATGAAACACAATCTTCCCGTCTGCAAGTTTTTCCCATAACAATTTCACCCATTCCCACCCACGCATCAATCCTATATGCTCAACCAAGTTTGCGAACACGTTACGGTTCAGGCAGCAGTCTGTTGGCCGGACGATGTCTTCCTTGTAGCAGGCGAAACAGCACGTTCAATATAAATCGCGCATATGGATGTTTAACATTTAATGTAGGATTTAGAAGCAAACGTAATTGTCTGAAAACCTTTGAAAAAATTTACAATCATATGAATGAAAATATTGCTTGCCAATGAAATTGAGCGATTTTGAAGTGCTGATTCAAAGTGTACGATATTTTTCAAAGTGGATCATTTTATAAGCTAACACAGTTTATCAGTGGTCTGTTGAAAAAATAAATTGGCGTTGTGACGTTAATTTGCCAATTGACTCTATCCATTACATAGAACATAATACTTGCTCACTTATTCGTTGTTGTTTGACAGTCGTCACAAAATGTAAGAAATGAGTTTAGCGTGACGCTGCCTTCTTATCTTCTGATGAGATTTCGAACGTGATTTATTGACTTTGTTATATGGGGAAACATCCGCCAGGCAGGAACCCTGCTTGTGCAGCCAGCAGCGCATTGGTCCCAATTCGGCATTACAATGACTCCGGCGGGCATGATGATGCTTCCAGCCGAACACATTCATCTTTGAGATGTTGAACATGTTTTGGTTTTAGAAGTTCTTCCCTATTCCCGGCTCGTATGTGTCTTCCCGGTCATGCACAATCATAAATCATCGATGCCTAAGACATAGAGGGTTCTTCCTTAGGCACAGTCAGTGCAAATGTAAGCTCCTTACATGGAACATTTGGATTAGTTTAGGGAAAATTTATGCCTTCAATAGGATTATATGAATTACTGCGGATCATCCTGCTGCACATTTAAGATTTGGAATGCCTTTTCAAAAAATTCGATGGGTGATGTGTTCACATATGGTTGATAAAATTTGATTTATGTACAATGACGAGACAAGAATTAATAATTGCAAGTGCTGCATAAATTAGTTTCACACTGCAGTGTTTCATCATCGGAATTTCAAAGTCCAAAAAATATGAAGCACAACATAGTATTTAGGATTTGTATGGCTTTATCGACCATTGTCTACTTGTCATTGTGGACTTCAAGTCCATCACGAATTTTGTCTAGCGTTCGAAAACCGAACAGTGACGATGTTCATTTTTTGAAACCCCCGATGCTGGATGACAAAAAAACAACCAATACGGAGTCGATCAAAGAGCTAATGGACAGGAAAATTGCTGGAAAGAAATTTTCATTTTCATATCAAGGTAAGGCTGGCAAATGCACTATTTAACCCTTTTCTGTTTTTCTGTTACAAAGTTTTACTTTAGGACGATATATTCCTAATGGGCAAAACATAAATTCAAAGTATTTTTCTGCGGCTGCGATGCATAAGGAGAACATGAGTATAGTGCAAATGTAAAAATGACTATAAACTCTGACCATACTCCTGTTCACTATTTGCACGTAAAACAAGACTCTTCCGTCCGAAGTTGATCCTGTAATGACAAACCGCATAAGCCATTCAAGTTGAAACGACGCCGCGAGCCAATGGGACTCAGCATGATAGTGTGGATATGATGACACTCCGTTGCTGCAAGGGCCAATTTATGCTGTGTTACACAATACACATGTACAACATCCTTGTTCGGCATCACGGAACAACACTGCTCTTAGGAAGCGATTGTGATGGGAAGTGGAAGTCAGTGGGGCAAGTTCGTATGCTCTGGATTGTATGCTGTATTATTTGTGTCCTTTGATAACTACCTACTAGGAATTTTCATTCCCATTCTTGTTTGCTGGTCTTACATGAATGTTGATGTTGTACGTTGTTTATCTTGTTTCTGAAGCGACGTGACTTGGATCGTCACCGGATGAATAAGTGAATCAGTGTATCCTCTGGGAAATTTGAGATATGTTGCTACCATGTGCAATTACCCCCACAAAAGCATTTGTTGAGGCTGGTCAAGGAGGATTTGTTATTTCGGTAAGATGAATGGTAATCGACAACACTCTCATCCTTTTGCCACATGATTATAACATGTAGTATGTAGATTAGAACTAGCACACACGGAAAAAATAAATCAAAGCTATAGTGTGTTTAAAATGCTGCTGTTTTAAATGATCATGGAAAACAAAAACAAACTACTATCGACAACGGAACATGATGTCTTTTTGCATGATATTGAATTGAACAAACAATCTTGTAATAATGTACATATTTTGGAATAATATACCTGACTTAATGGCTTACGTTCAGTTTTCTATCTCCGGCCAAGTTGGTCTTCCGTGATTATTGGCTTCTTTATCGGTGTTGAGACAATTCCATATTCTGAATCTGCATGTCAAACTGAGCCGAAATCCAGATTTTCATCAATTTTGGTGCCCGGGAACCTATTTAAAAATCAATTTGAAGTTTGTATGGGAGCGATTTGTCAAATTACCCCTCGTCGCACTTTGTACCAGGCGGAGCTGTCAAGCAGTTGCCCAGCTGTCAAAAAGTGATTTAAAAAAATCTCTTTAAAATTGATTTTAGGTATCAAAATAAAGTTCTGAAAAAAAAATCATAGTGGCTCAAAAAAGATGCTCTTTCGTATAAAATAAAAAAAATCGATACGTTTCTCATAATTTAAAATCCCAATTGTTGGGTCTATTGTTGGAATTACGGCGGAATCTATTTTTAATCCACAGTGCACACTAATAGATACTACTTAATATCAAAATAAGTATTTCAATGTTCAATTATGCATTTTACTGATTTACGTCTTCACCCTAAAACGAAATACCCCAGTATGTGACCTTCGCCTTTGGGCCAAATGTACTAATCTACTTCTGTAGCTGTAGCCAGGACCATAGTTCACACTGTTTTAACTGAACGATGGTATCCATTATCAGAAATCGATCAGTGCCTAAGTAAATGCAACATTTGCTCTCGTACCAGCGGTAAGGCTGATCCATTCGTTCACAAAAATGTTAAAATTTTGTTACCGTATTGCAAAAAGTTCTGTACATCTATTTAATAATCAATACCGTGATTTCGGGTCAAATTTCTGAATAGTTATCAATTCGTGGTATAGATTATTGTAACAGTTCACCTTGCTCTGTTTTATTTTTATCTTCCTTGGCATATAGCCGCATCATATGGCGCTGCTAACGCTTCCGCCAACTCCTTTGTGTCCAACTTTGCTGCATCACCGTTTCGCCGAATAACAGTCTACTTTTCGAAGTCCTTCGTCTTCCACTTTCGCTTGGTGAACTCTGATCGATCTGGCCAATCTTATAGAAAACAATGTAGAAACAGTTGGAACAGACGACGTTCGGCTAGATCGGAGTCTTTCAGGAAAGCTCGCAAGGCCTACCAGAAAGTTCTTCGGTCTGCTGAACGATCCGGCTGCAAAAACCTTTGTACAAATGTTTCCAGTTTGAGTGAAGTCAGTCGGCTGAGCAAAATCCTTGCAAAATCTAAGGATTTCTAAGTGAATGAACTTGGCGACTTCACTTCCTCTGATGAGAAAGTTTTGGAATGTTTATTCAGTACACACTTCTTCGGATGAACCTGATGCTGGGTATATTATCAAATCCTGGCGGAATATTACTGTAAAGTTTATTCTGAAGGTGGGTCGAGCGTCGTATGAAGAAGCAAAGAGTTACAGATCTCTAAGTTGGAGCTCTTTTCTTCTGAAATGCTTGGAACGCATTGGCAATCATCACATCAGTGATGTTCATCTGGTCAACGTGCCTTCATGTGAACCAACATGCTTACCAATTTGGAAAGTCCATGCACTGTGACTCTTTTACACAAGGTTATTTACGATATTGAGAAAACAATCACTCAAAAGCAATCTTGTTTGGGTATTTTCTTAGATATCAAGGGTGCTTTTGACAACGCGTCTTTCGATGTCATATTGGAAGCTGCACGGAGTCATGGTATATCTCCAATGATTTCCAATTGGATTTACCAAATGCTTAAGATCCGATATCTCGTCTCGATATTACGTCAAGCAGCGATTAGAAAATTGATTGTTTGTTGATGCACATACACACATACAGACATCATCTAGGTCAGATAGGCCAGAGAGGCGATACGGATAGGGGAACTGTGGCCATAACGCCCATAGGGGACAAGTTGCGCCACCCTCGTTAAAGCAAACCACGTTTTTTGCAGTACTTTTTTCAACTGCAATCGTTAAAATAAGAATAAAAATGCTTTTTTTCTTTACATTTGAGTTTTTTTTTAAATAAAAAAATGTTAAAAATCTCAAAAAAAAAAATGTCGCTTTTAATGTAATTTTGGTCTACCAAATTTTTGCCCTTTTTTACATCATTTAAATTTTTTTTCTCACTATCCCCACAAACTGTTTTGCACACTCCCAGTATTTGTATATTAAGCGGAAAAGGTATCGAATTGAACCCTTTTAGCTTTTTTTACAAGGGTCCAAACTTCTGAGGCATGTATGGGATAAAATGCCCACCCCTAGTTAATTACATTAAAATAGCCATTTAGATCCTAATTCTGGCATAAATTATGTAGAACACAAGCTGGAACCAAGCTAAAGTAAATTTTTACTATAAATAAGTTCACTAATCACACAGCCGTGCTTCATTTTGTAGTAATTATTGATAAAACAGCTCACTATGCCGTTTAAATGGAATTGACCCATAATTACAGGTGCTCCATAATTATGTAATGACTGTATAACCATTCACGAACAATAACACAGTTGACAATAAATCAGGTGCAAAAGTATATGTACACAATTTGGCCTCCTGACGTTAGCTGTGACTAGTGGCGCGTTTTATTCCGCTTAAAAATCAAACATATTTCAAATTTTGTTTTTTTTTTTAGTAGTAAAACATAAAACTGGCTGATGGTTTCTGTTTTACGATGGCCTATGATGAAATTTGAAACTACCCGAAAAACTCTTCTAGTTTATGATGCCGGGGACATGGGTGCCTGGTTCACATGGTTCCGGAATTATTCCGGATTGTCTTGGGGTACCAAAATTGGCCACATACTTTGCGCAACGTATATCTCAAGATCCCGATGAGGAGTATGGTGTCTTCGGCAAATTTGTTCCGCAGGTTAAGAACTAACTGGCAACGGCGACTTTGGTTCGCAATTCGGCCGCTAGGCGGCGCCAGTGTCAAAAATTGTTCAAACTCTCATATCTCAGAAACCTGATAAGATAGAATGATGCTGTCTTCGGCAAAATTCTTCAGCAAGCTAAGAACTATCTGATAGTAAAATCTTTGGTTTGGGATTGTTTCGTCTGGGGTGGACCTTGTTGTGTGGATGGAGGGGGGGTGGGGCTCCAGGTGGCGACGAAGAACAACTTTTGGATATTTATTTGCCCCCGAGAGGCACGCGCCTACTCGGTGGGGAACTTCACTTACTATTCTAATCACATTGGGTTCGGGTGCGCTTCCTAGCGGCCAATCCTGGTCACGGCACCATGTTTCGTCTAGGACTAGGGCTACGTTGTGTGGATCATGAGGAGGGATCCAGGCGACGACGAAGTACATACGATTGGAATTTCTAAACGATTTATATTTTGTTCATCTCCGTACTGTGTCGCCTATAAAAGGCGACAGCATTTGTATATAAGTTTTCTCGTTTCCCCGTCGATCAGGCGTGCTGCCTGGATCGATGGCAATAAAATCCAAAAATAAATAAGTTTGTTCTTCGTCGCCGCCTGGAGTCACCCCCCCCCCCCCCTCCATTCACAACACAACGTAGAGGTCCTAGCCCTGGACGAAACATGGTGCCGTGACCAGGATTAGCCACCAGGAAGCGACCGCGAACCGACCATTCCCAGGACCGATCGCGAGGGAGCGATCGGAGACAATATTTCTATTCCGACGGGACCCAGAAGCACTAGCGTGCGCAGGGTTCTTGCTTAGGGGGGGGGCACTATAATAATGGTGCAATATATGTATGATCATGGTGCAAAATAGAATGATGGTGTTACACGCAATATGAATTCCCAAGTAGGGTTTCAACATGTTGTGGTGTCAACATCACCAAGTACTTCATATTGGGATTCTATGAGAAATTCCTCAAGGAGTTCCTTCAGAAAATTGTCCAGGAAATTCTCAACGAATTTCTTCAGGAATTCCTTCAGGGATTCATCAATGAATCATTTCAAAAATCCTTCTTAAATTCCTGAACAAATTCCTCCAGAAATTTCTCGAAAAATAACGCCAGAAATTCCTACAGGAATTCCTAAAAAAAATCCTCCAAGAATTCCTCATGAAATTCCTCCAGGGATTTCTGCAGAAAATCCTCTAGGAATTTCAGCCAGAATTCTCCAGAGAATCCTAAAAGAATGTTTCCCGGAACTCTTCCAAAAATTTCGCGAGCAATCTCTACAGGAAATCCTCCACAGATTCCTCCAGTAGTTTCTCCAGGATTTTTTTCAGGAATTCTTTCAGGGATTCAATAATGAATTTCTTCTGAAATTCCTCCAGATATTCCTTTAGAAATTCCTCGGGGGGTTCCTAAAGAAATTTCTTTAGAAATTCCTCCAATATGCAACCAGTGATTTCCTTCCACGGATTCCTGCAGAAAATCCTAAAGGAATTTCTTCCAAAACTCTTCCAGGAATACGTCCAAGCAATCCTCTTGGAATTTCTTTAGGATTTTTTTCCAAAAATTTCTTAAGGAATTTCTTCAGGGATTCATTACTGAATTTCTTCAGAAATTCCCCAGAAACTTCTTCTAGAAATTCCTCCAGGAATTCCTTCAGAAATTCCTCGAGGAGTTCTTTCAGACATTTCTCCAGTAAACCTCATATATTTCTCCAGAAATTCTTCAAATAAATCCCTCAGGAATTCCTCCAGTAAATACTCCTAAAATTCCTCCAGAGATCCCTCCTGACATTTTTCTAGGAAAACTCCTGAATGTCTGTCTGTCAGAATTCCCCAATATTTCCTCCACGGATGCCTCCATAACATGCTAAAGGAATTTCTCATGGAATTCTTCCAGGTATTCCTCAAGAAATTTCTCCAAGGATTTTTCCATGGATTCCTTCAGGGAATTCTCAAACAATTTCATCAAAAATTCCTTCATGGATTTCTTCCGAAATTCCACAAAAAATCTTCCAGAAATTCCACCAGGAATTCTTTCAGAAATTTGTCGAGGAAGAACTCCTGAAATTCCTCCAGCAGTTCCTCCAGGCATTCCTCCATAAAATCCTCTAGGAATTTCTGCCTGAGTTCCCCAAGAATGTCTCCCGGAACCCTTCCAAGAATTCCTCGAGGAATTCCGCAAGGAAGTTGTCCAGGAAATCTTCCACGGATTCCTTCAGGAATTTCTTCAGGATTTTTTTCCAGCAATTTATCCAAGAATTCCTACAGGAATTCATTCATAAATTTCTTCAAAAATTTGGGGAATGTTTCTTGGCGTTCAGTCTTATGTCCTCAGTCAAAACAGATTAATTTTCTACTGTCCGACGTTTCGGCAACTGTATTTTGCCTTCATCAATGGCAGAACTAAAATTGTTTGTTTGTTATATCTGATTGTTGTACATAGTGGTTTGTTAAATTACTTACTAGTTGTCTGTTTTCTGTCAAAATTGTCTGTCGTAGCCCATTATTGAAGATGGCGACAAATACGTTTCATAGCTTCTACGATAGTATTGACGCTCGTTATGGCCGGTCTGTCACAATACTCATTTCTTCAAAAATTCATCAAAAAATTCTCCCCGAAATTCATCCATGGACTCCACCAGAAAATCCTAAAGTAATTTCACCCGAAACTCTTTCAGGAATTCCGGGAGTTCCTCGAATGATTCCGCGAGAAATTCCACCAGGGAATCCTCCACGGAATCCCCTAGGAATTTCTCCAGGATCCCGAGCAGAGGAGAATATCAAATTCATAACAACAGAATCACATAGCCTGTTTTATATCATAATTTGTTATTATGAGATTATCAAAGTATTACTTTTTTATAACATGTCTTGCCTGGCAATCTTATTTTGTTATGATCAAATTATTGAGATTCATCCACTAAATAACATTTCAATTATATGCTTTGTTGAAGACCAAGTTTTGTTATTATTCTTTTATTGAAAATGTATAAATATGTGATGAACTCTAACACAGTAATAACAAGTTCTCAAATTTATTGCAAGATTCAATGTTATTAAAATGTTTTTGATCTATTAAAACTTGTTATTATATTGGTATTCCAGGAACATTTTTTGTTATGATTTTTGTTATTTTGCCGCTTATGACAGACAAGTTTATAACAAAATAAGATATGGTAATAACATATAAATTTCCAATTCCATTACACAGTTGTTATGCCAAAATAACATATTTTATTATGGAGTGTAGAATTAGCATTTAAGTTAAAATACACGTTAGTAAAAATTAAAAAAAAAACATTTATTATGCTGTTGATATTTTCTTCTGCTCGAGATTTTTTTCCTGAAATTTCTTCAGGAATTCCTCCTGGGATGCAATAATTAATATCTTCAGAAATTCCTCCAGATATTCCTTCAGAAATTCTTCGAGTAGTTCCTTCAGGCATTCCTCCATTAATTTTCCAGGAAGCCTCATATATTTCACCAGAAATTCCTCAAATAATTCCTCTGGTAAATACTCCAACAATTCCTCCAGAGATTCCTCCTGAAATTTTCTTTTAGGAATGACTGTCAGAATTCCTACAATATTTCATCTAGGGATTCCTCCAAGAATTGATCCTCGCATTCCTCCAGATAATCCTAAATGAAGCGGAACTCTTCCAGGAATTCCTCCTAGAATTCCTCGAAAAATTCCCCATGGATTCCTCCAGGAAATTCTCAAGGCATTTCGACAGGAATTCCTCCGAGGATTCATTCATGAATTTCTTCAGAAATTCCGCAAAAATTCCTCCGCAAAAATTCTTTCAGAAATTTTTTAAGGAAGAGCGCCAGAAATTCTACCAGGAACTCCTCCAGGGAATCCTCTAAAAATCCTCTGGGAATTTTCACCAGAACTACAGGGATTTCTTCTTGCATTCCTCAAAGAATTCCTCAAGAACTTTTTCTAGGAGTTTCTCAAGGAGTTCCTGCAGGGATTCGTTAAAAAATTTCTTCAGAAATTCTTAAAAAAAAATCCTGCAGAAATTCCTCCAGAAATTCCTTCAGAAATTTCTCGAGGAGTTCCTTCAGAAATTTCTCCATGGAGCCTCATATATTTCTCCAGAATTTCCCCAAATAATTCCTCCAGTAAATACTCCAGAAATTTCTTCAGAATTACCTCCAGGAATTCCTCCAGAATTACCCCCAGGAGTTCCTCCAGAGATTCCTCATGAAATTTCTTCTAGAAAAAAAATCCTTTAGGAATGTCTGCCAGAATTTGTTCAATATTTCCTCCCGGGATTCTTCAAGGAATTGCTCTACAAATTCCTCCAGAAAATCCTAAAGGAATTTCTCCCGGAACTCTTCCAGGAATTCCTCCTGAAATTTCTGGAGCAATTCTTCCATGGATTCCTCCAGGACATTCTACAGGAAATTCTCAAGGACTTCTTCAGGGATTTATTCATGAATTTCTTCAGAAATTCATCCAGAAATACCTCCAGGAATTAATCCAGAAAATCCTCTAGGTATTTCTGTCAGAATTCCTCCAGAGAATCTTAAAGGAATGTTTCCCGGAACCCTTCCAAGAATTCCTCCAGGGATATTTCCATGGATTCCTCCAGGAATTTCTCCAGGATTTTTTTTTCGGGAATTCCTTCAGAAATTCCTCCCTCCATGGATTCCACCAGAAATTTCTCAAGGCATTCATCCAGGGATTTTTACAGGAAATCCTTCACGGAATCCTCCACATAATCCTAAACCAATTTCTCCTAGAACTCTTCTAGGAATTCTTCCAGGGAAACTTCCATGGAATCCTCATGAAATACCTCCAGGGATTCCTCGAATATTGTCTCCAGGGATTCTTCCAGAAATTCCTCGACTAATTCTTCCGGAAAATCCTAAAATATTTTCCCGGATCTTTTCCGGGAATTTCTCTAGGAATTTCTCCAGAGATTTCTCCATGGAACCCTCCGAAATTTCTTCGGGAATTCATCCATGAGTTTCTTCAGAAATTTCTCAAAAAAATCCTTCATTAATTCCTCGAGGAAATTCCTCCAGGAAGCTTTAAATATTTGTCCAGAAATTCCTTAAAGCAGTCATCCAGGAATTTCTCTAGTTATTCCTCTAAGAACTCATAAATGAATGCCTCCAAAAAAATCTGGAGGAATTTATCCAGAAATACCTCCCGGAAAGCAAACATGGATTCTCCCAGAAATTTCTCTAGAGATTCCTGAAGAAAATCATCCAGGAATTTCTCCAGGAATACCTCCAGGAATGTCTCGCAAAAAATACCTCAAAGAATTCATTCGTTAATTCCTCCAGAAATTCCTCCATTCATTCCTTCAAAAATTTCTTCAGTAATTCCATCTTGAATTTCTACAAGGATTCCTCCAGGAATTTCTGCAAGGATACCTTAAGGAATTCCTGCTCGGATTTCTCCAGAAAATCCTGAAGAAATTTGTCCCGGAACTCTTCCTGGAATTCCTCGTGAAGTTTTTCCAGGGATTTCTACAGAAATTTTTTCAGGATTTTTTTTCTGGATTTTGTCCAGGAATCTCCTGGAACAACTATAAAAATTTCTCTAGTTTTTGCTCCAGAAAATTTTTTAAAAAAATCTTCATGGATACCCCCAAGAATTCCTCTAGGTATTCCTCCAAGAGTCCATCCACGGATTTCTCCAGAAAAAAAACTTCTCCCGAAACTGTTCCAGAAATTTTTCAAAGAATTCCTTCAGGAAATCCTCCAGATTTTTTCCAGGAATTACTTCATTTTTTCAGGAATTTCTCCAGAAAAATCTTTAAGGATTCTTCCAGAATTATTTCCAGGAATTCTCCAGGGATTCATCCTTGAATTCCTCCTAGGATTACAGCAGGGATTTTTCCCGAATCTTTTCTGGGAATTGCTCTAGGAATTCCTTTAAGGATCTCCATGGATTCCTCCAGGAATTTCGTCGGGAATTCATCCAGGAGTCCATCCATGAGTTTCTTCAGAAATTACTCAAAAAAGAACCTTCACAAATTCCTCGAGGAGTTCCTCGAGACATTCCTCCGGGATAAATATTTGTCCAGAAATTTCTTAAAGAATTTATCCAGAAATTTCTCTAGTTATTCCACCAAAAAAATCTTCAGGAATTTATCCAGAAATACCTCCCGGAATTCAAACATGGATTCCTCCAGGAATTTCCCCAGAAACTCCTCAAGAAAATCATCCAGGGATGTTTCGCAAAAAATTCCTCAAAAAATTCTTTCGGAAATTCCTCCAGGAACTCCTCCATTATTCCTGCAAAAATTCCTCCATTATCCCTGCAAAAAATCCATCTTGAATACCTTCGGGAATTGCTACAGAGATTCCTCCAGGAATTTCTACAAGGACTCCTAAATGAATTCCTGCTCGGATTTCTCCAGAAAATCTTGAAGAAATTTCTCCCGGAACTCTTCCAGGAATTCCTCGAGAAATTTCTCGAGGGATGTCTACAGACATTTTTTCAGGATTTTTTTCTGGAATTTTTCAAGGAATCTCTCCAGAAATTTCTCCTGGGACAACTATAAAAATTTCTGTATTAATTGCTCCAGAAAATCATCTTAAAAATTCGTCATGGATTCCTCCAAGAATTCCTCTAGGTATTCCTACAAAAATGTATCCACGGTTTACTCCAGAAAAAAAAAACTTCTTCTGGAACTGTTCCAGGAATTCTTCGAAAAATTACATCAGGTAATCCCCCATAGATTTCGCCAGGAATTTCTCCAGGGATTCATCAATGATTTTTTAGATATTCCTCAAAAATCCCTCTAGGAATTCTTTTGCTCAAGGAGTTCCTTTAATTATTCCTTCAGGAAGCCGCAAATACTTTTCCAGAAATTTTTCAAGGAACTCCTTCAGGAAATCCTCCAGAAATTCTTTCAGGAATTCCTACATTTTTTGAGGAATTTCTCCAGAAAAACCTCTAGGGATTCTTATAGAAGTTTCTCTAATAATTCTCCGGGGATTCATCCTTGAATTGCTTAACAAATTTCTTCAGGAATTCCTCCTAGGATTACAGCAGGGATTTCTCTAGGAATTTTTTCATAGCTTTCTCTAGGATTTTCTCTATGAATGTCTCCAGGGATTCCTCCAAGTATTCCTCCTGGAAATCCTCCAGAAATTTGTCCAATGATTCTTGAAAGCATGCCTCCAGAAATTCCTCCAAGAATTTTTTCGCGGATTCTTTCAAAAATTCCTTCAGGAATGACTCCACTGATTCCTCCAGAAATTGCTCCACAATTTCCTCCAGAGATTTTTCCAGTTATTTCTGCAAGGATTCGTCATTGAATTCCTCGAGTAATTCTTCCACAAATTCATGCAGGAATTTTTCCAAAAAATCCTTCAGGAATTCCTCTAGCAATTCATCCTGGAATTTCTCCATGAATTATTTCATGGATTCCTTCATGGATTCCTTCTGTTACCCCTCCAGTGTTTCATCATGTTATTCCTTCACGGATTCCTTCAGGAATTCCTCCAGGGATTACATCAGGGATTTCTCCAGGAATTTCTCATAGCTTCCTCCAGGAATTCTTCTAGAAACTCCTCCAAATGTCCCTCCAGAAATTTCCTCAGGGATTCCTTCAGAAATTCCTCCGGACATTCTTCCAGAAGTTCCTCCAGGAATTCTTTCAAGGAAACCTCCAGGCATTCTCCCAAGGATTCCTTCAGGAATGCCTTCAGAGAATCCTCCAGAAATTCTTCCAGGAATTTCTCCAGGGTTTCTTCCAGGAATGCCTCCAGAGTTTACTCCAGGGGTTCGTTAATGAGCCCCTGCTGGAACTCTTCCAGAAATTTGTCCAGGAGTTTTTCGAAATATTTCTCCACAAATTCCTCAATGAATTCTTTCACGAATTCCTTTACGGATTCCCCCAGGAAATTCTTCAAGGTTTTCTTTAGAAATGCCTCCAGGGAATTCCTTCAATAATTTTTCCAGCAATTCCTTTAGTAGTTCCTCCTGCAAATTATACAGGAATTTCTCTAGACTCCTCTTCCAGTTTTTGAGAGCTACGTTCAAGAATTCTTTCAAGCACTTCTTTAGTAATGCCTTCAGGGATTCCTCCAGAAAGTCCTTCAAGGATTCCTCCTAAAATTTCTCCAAGGATTTCTCCTGGAATGCCTTCACGGTTTACTACAGATATACGCCACGATTACGCATTGAAAGCTTTAGTAATGCATAAAATTTAACAATGGTGCATTATTTCGCAATTAGACACATATTTGATTCAAAGATGGTGCGTGAGATGGTGCCTGGATGATTCTGTGAACATCATGGTGGTGCATGGAATGAATGATGTGTGTATGGTGTATTAGCTATGATTCTGTTATACTCGTCATGTTTCATATTAAGGTACACATGCAATTCGTGCAAAGGTGCAGGAAACTCAATGTGGCACAGAAATCAACATGTTCCGGGTACGTGGAATACTATTTTGTATGCGAAATGCCAAACTGGTGCATCAAATTCAAATGTAAACCGCATCATAATGGTGCATAAGATACCTAGATGGTATAATGAATGCCAAAATGGTGCATGAAAAGCTTTGAAGAAGGCGTATGATGCTAGTGTGCTGCATTAGTTGTCGCCGTTATTCAAAGATTATCAACATGTTGCATGGTTAGGTGCACGAATTGCAAAAATGGTGCATAGAATACAAAATAAAAGTATTTTATGTGATGCTCACAACATAATGGTGCATCAGATGCCTAGATGATATAATAAACGCTGAAATGGTGATTGGAAAGCTTTGATGGTGCATGAAATTTAATGATGCATTTGATTTCTAGTTGATTAAAAGATAGTGCATGAGAACAGCATAATGCGTGGATACCTAGTTCATTCTGTGGACGCTTTGAAGAAGGTACATGTTGTTAGAGTGTGCTGTATTAGTTGTCACCGTTATTCAGCGACACTCGACATTGTGTATGGCTAGGTGTACGAATTGCAAAAATGGTGCTTGGAATTCAATGTGGTGCCGAAGTCACCATGGTTCACGTACATGGATTACAGTTTTGGAATACGAAATGCCGAAATGGTGCATGTTATTCGAATATGGTGCTGACATCGCTGATTAGTTAAAAGATGGTGCGTGAGATTAGCCTAAAAATGTTTCTGAGAACATCATGGGTGTGCATGAGATACTAAGAAATTGTATGTATCAGGGGTGCATTTGTTGCCACCATGATTCAGTGATTCTCAACATTGGGTGATTAGATCCAAAATGCAAGAATTGCAAAAAATGATGCATAGAATTTAATGTGGTGCGGAAGTCAACATGGATCAGGTACATGGAATACAATTTGGTGTACGATATGGCAAAATGGAGCTGTGCTAGTCCACTTACTCATTTACTGGTCCGATAGTTCACGTTGCTTAGGGAACTTACTATTGATTATCCGAAGAGTAGAGATTTCACACCGGCAGACTCACGAAGCACTAGACTACGAATTAGTCATACTTTGACTTTGACGCGTACCGAACAGGGAGGTGATATCGCAGTGATAACTCCAATAACTTGTGCGGTCCGAGGACCAGAATTCAACTGATCTATTGTCGCTTCAAGTGTTACTTAAATAGGCCTAAAAGTGTTGCACCAAGGTGTGCTACATTATCAATTTTTCCCTGAGCCTTATGGGCGAAGAGTTCTGGACTGTATGTGCTGAGGTCAGCGTGACAATTTAACTGGGGTCCGATCAATGCTCGCCGCGAACGATCGAACTGTTAATCGAGCTGTCCACGCAGCTCGATGCTGGCTCATCGTTCGTGTCAGCATATAATATTGTGGCCACCGAAATAAGCCTGAATGAAGATGGGCACGTCTGTAGACTGGTGCACCACAAGCTTATGAAATTCAAATGTGAATTAAATGCTTAGATGACGCGTGAGATGGTGCTTAGATATTTATGTGATCATCATGGTGGTGCATGGAATTCAAAGGAGCTACATGATGTTTGTATGGTGCATTATTTTTACCATGATTCAATTATACTCAACAAATTCCATATGTAGGTGCACGAATTGCAAAAATGGTGCAGGAAACTCAATACGGCACAGAAATCAACATAGACCAGGAACAAGGAATGCTATTTTGTATGCGAAATGTCAAAATGGTGCATCAAATTCACTTGTGAACCACATCATAATGGTGCATAAGATGCCTAGATGATATAGTGAATGTCAAAATGGTGGTTGGAAAGCTTTGAAGAAGGTGCATGATGCTAGATGATGCATTAGTTGTCACCGTTTTTCAAAGCTTATCAATATGGTTAGGTGCACGAATTGCAAAAATGGTGCATATCATACAAAAAAAATGTATTTTATGTGATGCTCACGGCATTACGGTGCTTTAGATGCCTAGATGATATGATAAACGCTGAAATGGTGCTTGAAGAGCTGTGATGGTGCATGAAGTTTCATGATGGTGCATATCAGTATGAGGTATTAGATACTTAATTGATAAAAAGACATTTCATGCGATCATCATAATACGTGGATACCTAGATCATTCTGTGGACATCATGATGGTGTATTGAAAGCTTTGAAGTAGGTGCATGATTTTAGTGTGCTGTATTAGTCGTCACTGTTATTCAGTGATACTCGTTATTTTGTATGGCTAGGTGCACGAATTGCAAAAATGGTGCTTAGAATTCAATGTGGTGCCGAAGTCACCATGGTTCACGTACATGGAATACGAAATGCCAAAATGGTGCATGTTATTCGAATATGGTGCTGACATCACTGATTAGTTAGAAGATGGTGCGTGAGTTTAGCCTAGATGATTCTGAGAACATCATGGTTGTGCATGAGATACTAAGAAATTGTATGTTTCAATGGTGCACCATGGCTCAGTGATTCTCAACATTGCGTGGCAAGATGCAAGGTGCAAGAATTGCAAAAATGGTGCATATATTTTTTTTATAGAAGGGGGGGCAAGTGCCCCCCCTTGCCCCCCCCTGTGCACGCTAGTGCCCAGAAGACAACAACATGTTTCGTCTGGGGTGGACCTTGTTGTGTGGATTGTGGGGGGGGGGGGTTGACTCCAGGTGGCGACGAAGAACAGCTTTCGGAATTGAACTATATTTACCATCGAGACAGACGGCGGTCTGCTCGGAGAGATTGAAGCAAGCTAGTGTTGGAAACGGACGTGTCAATTTTTTCCGCTCCGATTCTCTACAATTTAATGAAAATTAAATTTGTGAATTGGACTGTATCGGTATTTCTTCAACACTCAAGTGAACTTAGAAACTATGGTGTAATCCAGTTGTACCGAACCATTTCCGTGTCCAATGGTTGATTTTGAGAAGAAAATAAAGAAGAAAGAGAAGAAAGTTCCGTGTGCTTCGTTCGGCGGGAATTACAGGTGATGCGGTTCAAGGAGAAAAAGCGGATGAGTAATGAAGAGCTCGAACTAATCGTCATGGAGTGGGTCGAGCGGGTGTACATCGACGGCTCAACGTGGTGCTGAACAATTCCGGGCGTGGTGCTGAACAAGGCGAGCTGTTCCCAAAGTGATGCAACAGGAAGGTTAAGACCGAAGAAATCATACTGGATTTGGATGTTGATTGCTTTCGGGAGACAATTCCTGTCCAGGCGTTTGCAGGCATACCAAGAAAGAAAGTGCATGCCACTATTGCCCCGTTTTCCACCTCAGACGACGAAGCTGTTATGAAGTTGGTGAGATTGCTCCATTTTTATCTACTATTTCGACAATGAGTTTTCGTTGAGATCTAACTGACTTGATCGTTCTCGCCTAGTCGATTGTCTCTTTCGCTAAAAACTTATTGAAAACAAACTAAATCATCATTCTTAAAAAGCGAACCAAAAAAGGGTTCATCTTGCAATTGTGGTTCGTTGTGGTAATCGGACTTTTTGAAATTATCATCTCAAATTTCTTTGTAAAAATGGCATATTTCTAGCAGTTATCTATTTTTGTTGTACTTTTTATAAAGACTCATTTTTCTGTTAATTCGGGGAAGGGATCATTATACTTTTTCTCGTTTCAGAGAGCGAGTAATGGCGCTTAAGCCTAGGCTTTAAAGCCAGGACATATGGAGAAATGCCTGTGTCCCATCCCAGGAGAAGAGACGCCAACGGAGTGTGCATTAACCTTCTTAGCAGCACCACTCCCAACGATTTTATGTCCAAACACCATTCCCCTAAAACGAAACGGTTGGTACGGTTGTCCCCGTTTCTTCTTTCATTCAATTCAAAAATGTTTGTCAATCATATTATTCATAAGTGGATAACCTGATTGCCTTAAGTTTTTGAATTATCTTCCAACCCATTAGTCTGCACAGTGGGCCTGGCCGTTTCAATATTTGTGTCACATCATCTCTGATATGCTGCAAATATTAATGCTGACAAGAAAATATCGGAAGAAATTTTGATATTTCCAGGATGCTTTTCAATACTGGCTGTGCAAGCACTAGATTAGAGACAGACGGCGGTCTGCTCGGAGTAGAACTTATGCCTAGTCTATACAAATTCTGTCGCTTTTTATAGGCGACCCAGTACGGAGATGAACAAAATATAATCGAATTCAATTCTATTGCCGCGCACCGCAGTGCGCTTGATGCTGCACGTACGGTGCCCACCGTATCGTCGGGATGACGAGTTGATCCATACAATGCGCTGCGTGTTTGAATGGAACAATTCACACGCTGCTGGGACGTGGCTGAACAGCGTTTGCGCCGCTGCCGGTGCGAGATACAACAGGGATTTATCCGCTAGGTGGCGCATTGTGTCTGAAAAATTCAAACACGTTTATCTCGATACCCTAATGAGGTACAAGCATGGAGTTTTAAGCAAAGTTGTTCAGCAGGCTATGAACTATCTGGCAATGGCATCTTTAGTTCGATAATCGTCCGCTAGGTGGCGCCAGGGTCAAAAATCTTTAAACTTCTATATCTCAGAATCCTGATAAGATAGAATGATGCCGTCTTCAACAAAGTGCTTCAGCATGCTAAAAACTGTCTGATAGTTGAATCTTTGATTCGTGATTCATTCGCTAGGTGGCACCTTGTGTATAATATTTAAACACATGTATCTCGTTACTGTAATAAGCTAAAAGCATGGCGTTTTCTGTAATATTGTTCAGCAGGTTGAGGTCTATCCAGCAATGGCGACGCTAGGTGACAGCAGCAATCAAAACATTCAAACAATTTTATCTCAAAAATCGGAAAACGTCCAGCAAATTGTTCCGAAAGTTAAGAGGAAGTAAGACGTATCTAGTGTCATTGGTTCTGATATATTCGATATACAGTAAGGACCCGATTTTGTCAGCCCCATTTTGCGACAAACTTTTTGCTCTCATTTTCTTACGGTCACATTTTAAGCAATTTATTAATATTTATCATCAAACTACAGCTGAGACGCAGAACATAAAGGAATAAAATGATTGAAAAACTGTTTAAGTTTTTTAGGAGAGCAAAAAATATGTTCCGCAAAGGGGCTGACAAAATCGGGTCACTTATGTATATATATAAATATTATTCGATAGGTTCCGTCTAGTACTAAGAAAATATTTGAATGAACACCCTAATGAACAAGAATTATTCCGTTTTTAACATAAAGCCTGTATCCGCAATAATCGGGACACAGAAATACAGCTGTAACTCTGCAATAGATACATTAAAATTGCTCAAATTTGGCCAAATAATATCTTCAGAAGTGTTCATTTCACCTACAAAATTTCATGTGAGTCGCCCAAGTAACACAACTTGTTATATAATTGTTGAAATTGTACGTTTCGAACATAATCTATTGTATTTTTCTTGCATTATTTACGTTATATCACACACCTGTATAATCAAAACAGTGCAAAAAATGGTGGCTTATAAAACATGTTACAAGTTATATAAGATGTATTCTGATACACTTGTCAAACTGATAATATCGTCCACAATAGCTTCCACATGACGAACAATTAATAATGATTGCAATTATGTTATTCGTATGTACTGGAAACTTGCAAAATACTCTTGAAAAACAATAACATTATTTGGTTGGAATTAAGCTAGTTCAAGCTTAATCAACTTGTAGAAAATACTTATATAACATAACATATGTTTAAGTTATAACTGAGTTGATTTATAGTGATATATGTGTCACAGAAAATCTTTTTGTACTAGACTAAGAGACATAATAAATATATGTGAAGCGTGGGAACTGTCAGATAAAAAAAAAAACAAATTGTAAAATAACCTGCATATTCTGACTGAATTTACCATACTTAATATGAAAACTATTTCCAAATGATGGTCTCGATCGTTAAGTTTTCGGATGACAAAATCTGAATTGCAAGGGCTATACTTATACACAGAGGTGGTAGTCGTGAATTACCTGCCAGTGAAGATTTATTGTGAAACTTCTAATTTTACTCATGCATAATTTGAGCGCCTCTGAATTGAATAAAAATATGAAATGAATCAACCAAATAATGCTGCTTGGAAGATTTTTTCTAATCTATAATAAAAAAAAACAATATGGCAGTCCCTTCCTGAAGCTAACAGCGCCGGTCAAAAATATTGAGAATTATTCAGTTTCAAATTAAATTGTATTTGACGCCATAAGTGTTTATTAATTTATGGCTCGAGTAAAATTATAGTATGTTCAATAAGAAAAAGGAAGTTTTGTTCAAAGGTATTAATAAAGCAAGCAAACGAATAATGTCAACTCCTTTGATTTGACCTGCATGACTTCATATTTTTAGCTGGTACTGTAATCTGTAACCGTTTTCTGATGAATAAAAATATTTTTTCATCAATTGATTGGAAATGTCAAAATAACGTAAAAATAACTCTTATAGAACAACTCAAAAATAAATAATAGTTGATGTTTGAACAAAGCTTATGATACGTCTCCAGAGCTTCTTTCCTACACATTCACATATAAGTTATTATATTATTTTGCAGCAATCATTACAACGCCAAAGTAACTGAAATATAACTTATTTTTGACTACGCTTTTAGTCTATCAAAACGTCAAAATGTTGTTGTCAATAATCAAACGGTTCGTTCTTCGGATGGTCCAGTGCTACGGTGAAGTTTTTTATTTTCCGTGAAATTGCAGATGCTGATTTCGTAGGTTCGGTATAATCCACCAAATATGAATTCGCAAGTTCATACATAGACACCAACATTGCATGGTGAAGTAAGGAGTGCTTGCCCAACCAAAACATATCTCCGTATGTGCATCACCAATGCCATGAATGACGACGTATATGTTACATGTTAGCTCTAGCTTCCACAGTTATCAGTGCAGAGCCTAATAATTCCTCGAATCTGAAGTGAAAAAATAATAGATACACTGGAGTGGAATATTTCTTAGGCACACGACTATGACATGTTTAGATTCGGTCATTAAAGTTGCGAAATGTCAAAACGAAAACATTGTTGGCTCTACTGATTAACTTGGTGTCTGATGTTTCAGAAATGTTTTATCATTGTATAACCCACAGATTTCATACGCTAATGAAGCCGATGAGCAAAGTCATACATTTTTTGTTGTTTGTAATCGAGAAACACAATTAGAGCTAATCTAAAGCAAACATTGTTTTGAAATTCACTTATAATACATTAATAATACTTCTTCATTAATTTTGATTTCCAAAGATGTTTTCTGTGTTACTTGGGCGGTGCAGTACTTTTTGTTGCAGCAATGAAAGAGTAGAATGTGCGCTATCGATTTTTTTACAGCCCCCAGTTTTGCTTGTCAGCGCTGTAACTTTTGAAGTTGGCAAAGGAAATAGCTGAAATTTCGAACACAAATCTCTCAATCTACATTTGTTGCATAGGCAAACTTTCAAAAAAGTCGATGCGCTATTAACAATTTTGTAGTCGTAACATGTATTGGGACGGAACGTGATTTTAGCCCCTCAGACAGCAATTAGTCAGCACCCTTTATTGTTTCGATTGTACTTTTGAAAGTACTATACCAATAATCATCAAATTTTGCAGGCATAATATACACATAATTAACTACATTCTGTGAAAATTTCATGGAAATTGGCAGAAAAATTCAAAAGTTATGAATAGGCAAATATTGCACATGAAAAACACGAAAAATTTTCACAAAGATTCACCCCTATCAACACCAGTATCTTGCAAACCAATTGATCAAAGTTGATGAAATTTTGCAAGAAAGTGTCTCTATAAGTATCATAACTGCTAACGAGATTTCATAATTATCATCACAGAACTAAGAACTGTAACGCAAAAGAACCATCTAGTATGCGAATAAAAATTGGTCATGATTGTACAAAATGCTTAAAATCATGTCTGTTTGTTTTTCATCCACAGTTAAAAGTAATACATCGATTTTTATAAAATTTGGCACACATAATGAACATGCACCAAAGAGTTCTCAGTCAATTTTATGGCCAATTTTACCGATTCATTACAGAGCTACAGCTGTACTTCTGTGTCCCGATTATTGCGGATACAGGCTTTAGGCAACCACCCAGCCTTCATGGTGTCTGCTAGAGATGAAGTGTTAGACATAACACTTTGCTCTAACAGAATGAGTCACGAGTTGACCAATTGGTGTATGTGTCAGATAAAGAATCTTAACCTTCATCCAGCCAACGTACATTTTCCATCTTCGGAAAAGCTAAAAAATGATCATAACTTTTTTGTTTTACGATGGCTTATGATGAAATTTTCACAACTTCCCTAAAAACTCTTCTAGTTTATGATGCCAGGGACATGGGTGCCTGGTCAACATGGTTCCGGAGTTATTCCGGATTGTCTTGGGGTACCAAAATTGGCCACATACTTTGCGCAACGTATATCTCAAGATCCCGATGAGGTATAGAAGTACTCTAGCTCATTCATAGCTGACGATTTTTTGTCGTAGTTATACATTGGTGACCAGGAAACTTAAGATGGCTGTTAAAAACTCACTGTTCACTGTTCACAGAGTTACTGTTACGAGCTTCAAAACTATTACATTACTATTACAGAAAGGCAGTCATTCGTAACAATAGATCTTTGAGCTGGTCGCAGTGACTTATATATCCAAAAAGGAATAAAAAAATAAAAAAAAAACTACACAAAGGCACCATTGGCGAAACTACGGACTTTTACCAGGGGGTGCACTACAAACAAATATTCATTAGTTCATCCATTCATCAATCATCGCCCCACATCTCACAGCAGTGCAGTAAAATTCTAGGGGGTGCCTGGCACCCCCGGCACCCCCAGTAGTTTCACCTATGAAAGGCACCATCATCGCTAGGTGATTTTTTTGAGAGTTATTTCTATGGCAATGATTTTATTGCCCTTTTCCGGCTATACCAGTCGGCTAGTATGTCTGAAATAGACGTAAAAACTTGAAGTATTTTTAGGCAAAGTACGTTTAATTGGCAAATTGAGAGATAAATTTGTGAAAAAATTACCACTTGTTTTGGTGGGATTCGAACACACGACTCCGTTATCGCTAGTCCGGCGCTTTAACCAACTAAGCTACAGAACAAGTTACAACTCTGCAGAATAGAAAGTCAAACTGGATTCCAAGCACCACCCTTAACCGGGTCCGTCTTTCACAACTTTATCTCTCTTTCGGCTCTTAGATGCCAATCTCCCGCACTCTCGCGGCCTACCAACAACAAGTGTGCGCGTATTGTTTTTAGAATGTTGATATTGAAGCTGACACATACTTCGTCACCAACCATATGATCGGTGCTTGGAATCCAGTTTGACTTTCTATTCTGCAGAGTTGTAACTTGTTCTGTAGCTTAGTTGGTTAAAGCGCCGGACTAGCGATAACGGAGTCGTGGGTTCGAATCCCACCAAAACAAGTGGTAATTTTTTCACAAATTTATTTCTCAATTTGCCAATTAAACGTACTTTGCCTAAAAATACTTCAAGTTTTTACGTTTATTTCTATGGGATTGCATAATTCATATGGGACTGCCCCTAGGGAATTGGTTCTCTCATTAAGCATGTGGCTCCCATTTTCATCCTAAGAAAAACAAAGGATTGAAACGCTATTTGTTTTGTTTCTTATTTTTGTATTTTTTGTTATAAGTGAGCACCCATGAAAACAAAAAGAAAGAAATCAATCGGTGCCGTAATCGCTTGTTTTTGAATAGGATGAATATAGGAGCATGAGATTACTGATGGCACACATACCCTATACTGTTTGGCTGGGTTCTAATAAGGTGACGTATAACAAGCTCAGTAAAAGTAACAAATTTCAAAACGCTTTCGATGGCTCCTCTTAACTTTGCCAAGCGTGCAACTGCACGAAAAACAGGCAATTTGAATTTACCTAAATACAAGTGACCTGCCTGCAAACGGTGACACCGGAACAATGCATGCTTTTTGTGCTTCTATGTGCAGGTACCGTGAATAAAAGATAAATGTCCCTAGCAAAGGACCATCCGTACAATAACATATCACTTGTTCGGTAACGTTCTCTTTGATAAAATGTAAAGGAAATTCTCTTTTATGCCAAGCCACAACGTTAGCGAGTTGAACAAGAAACTGTACTGCTCTGTGCTAAATATGGTAAAACATTTCAATTGGTCCTATTTACAAGAAAAAAATTTCTGTTCCGATTAAACAACGACATAGTTGAGCGATTCCAAGCAACAGCATCAAAATTAAGGAAAATTTTTAATTCATGATTTTCTATTGAACTGAAACTTTGCACAGTTTTTCAGTTCCATCTAAATCGCCATTTTTCGATATCAAATTTTTATTTAGAGCCACGACTAACTTTTCAAAAGGGTGTATGTGAAAATGGTTCAAAAATATTCAAAAATATGCACAGCAAAAACGGATTGTTCGATTGTTATGAATTTTTCAGCAAAGTTAGATAACTAAATGGTGATTTCTAAGAAAATATACACTGTGAAAAAAAATCTATTTTATCATTGAAAAACATCATTTTTGTCACAAAAACTCAAATATCTCAAAACCCTATCTTTTTACCAACTTGAATTTTTTAGGGAAAACGGTCCATTGTATTAGCAATCTACCATAAAAATTTGGTGATGGTAAACTAATAAACAAAAAAGTTATAACATTTCAAAAATTTCACAATTTTTACATTTAGTAAAAAAAATGTTTCTGTGTAAATTATTTCGGCCGGGAATCGCGATTTGATGCTGATTTTATTGTTCAGCAAAGTTAGATAACTAAATGGCGATTCCTAAGAAAATATACACTGTGAAAAAAATCTGTTTTAACATTAAAAAATATCATTTTTGTCACAAAAACTCAAATATCTCAAAACCCTATCTTTTTACCAACGTAATTTTTTAGAGAAAACGGTCCATTGTATTAGCAATCTACCATGAAAATAAACAAAAAAGTTATGACAATTCAAACATTTCACAATTTTCACATTTAGTAATAATTTTTTTTAGTGTAAATTATTTCGGCCGGAAATTGAAGTTTGATGCTGATTTTATTGTTAATGGCCTTGCGTGAGTAAAACAAGTTGTTTTTATTATATATTATATATACATATAATATAATATACTATGTACCGTAATGTTCCGATTTTATCACGCCCTCCGCGCATTAGTCGTTTATTCATTAATTTGCTGTTACATTTGAGGACAAGTGTTTTCCCTCTTCTTCAAGATGAATGTTGAAAGCATGTTTTGCAACGTTAAAAATATTGAAATGGGTATAGATGTTGAAGAATACTACAGGGCATTTTTGAAAAGGGGCGTCATTAAATTGTTTAAACAGATGTCGCTGATGGCAATTTCTCAGTTGTTGTCGTTTTCGAACTTCCTGCGCCCTGCTTTACCGATGATATACAGATGGCTCGTTTGTCAAATTCTAGACGGCAGGACGTGCAAATGCGTAATTTTGTACACAATGTGGACATTTGGGCATAACCAGTCTCTTTCAGTTTATCTATGGTGCTTTCGGTGAGATTTCGTAACTCTTTTGAACATTTTTTTTCATCAAACGGTCTACAAGAGAGCGTTGAGTTGAAGACCTTTGAGAAAGCGACTGTTCATCTTGTTCGTTAGATTATAATAAACAAAATCACTTATGGTGGCTGAAGAAAAAAAATACTATACAATTTTTAATATTCATAGCGGTAGTATTTTTTTTGTTTTTTTCGTGAGCATTGTCAGGTATGTATACAGACAAACAAACGTAACACTGGCGAAATTTTCATTGACCACGCCTTCAACGATCATTTTGAATCTTGGTTGTGGCTTTCATAACAAGAAGAGCGCCCATCGTTTTTCTTTGCGTTTGACGTTTCACACTAGCGCCTTCTGATGACGATATTGCACAACGCAGTGTTTCGTGAAACATTTCCACCAGGTGGTGATAGTGTGAACTGGGCGATGAATTTTCACTAAAATTGTTCTAGGCGTTTCGTCTGTTTGTCTGTGGTATGTACCTCTTATGCATTTGTTGTTGTTGAAGTTACTCGCATTCTTCCGATCATAAAGTCTGTTCTCTACACACTTAATTTTGATTACCGCACCGAGTTCGGTAATTTTTTGACGAGATTAAAACTGCTGAGCACCGAACTCGTTCAGCAAAAATGCATTGTTTACCTTTTCCATACGATTTTGACAGTTGTTTTACTGAGCCTCAGTAAAATCGATTACCGAAACTACCGAGATCGTACTGCTGTTATAATCTCGTCAAAAAAGTACCGAACAGGCAATTCAGAAATAAGTGTGTAAGAGGGATTTTTTTTTGCGGATAAACTAGACGTATACGCGTATAAAAAAACTTTTATTATACAGCTTTTGTCTTAAAAATAAATTCAATTCCATTTTTCTTATAATCAACAGCTTTTCAACACTATCAAGGGATTTTTTCACCAGTCACGTACAATAAAAAGTATGACAATCTCAATATTTTTGATCACAACACTGGATCGCGTCTAAGTTTCAAATAGATACTATAGTAATTACGAATAATCAAACTAAAGTATCATGAAAACAACTAGTTTAATTCAGGCGGTAGCCTTTACAATAAAATCAGCATCAAAATATAATTCTCGAAATAATTTACACAGAAAAAATTTTTTTTTTGTTACTAAATGTAAAAATTGTGAAATGTTTGAAATGTCATAACTTTTTTGTTTATCAGTTTACCATCACCAAAATTTTATGGTAGATAGCTGATATAATGGGCCATTTCCCCTAAAAAAATGAAGTTGGTAAAAAGATAGGGTTTTGAGATATTTGAGTTTTTGTGACAAATATCATATTTTTTCAAAGTAGAAAAAGAAATTTTTTACAGTGTATATTTTCTAGAGAATCATCATTTAGTTATCTAACTTTGCTGAAAAATTTATAACAATCAAACAATCCGTTTTTGCTGTACAGCTTTTAGAATATTTTAGAATTATTTTCGCATACACCCTTTTGAAAAGTTAGTCGTGAGTGAATATGAAGGTTTAATATCAAAAAATGGCGATTTATATGAAATTGAAAAACTGTGCAAAGTTTCAGATATTTTTGAAATGGTCGCTCAGGATCGACTGACATGACTCCGTGGAATTCCTCAGTTGAGTAAGAATACTCAGAAAAAAAAAACCAACGCAGAATGTATTCCTTTAGATTGCGTTCACTAAAATGCCCAAGAAAACGCTTATCAGCTTATACTGTTCCATTGACACTTTTACAGTTATTATCTGAGAGCTTCCTCGGCCAATGATTATTTGGCATGGGTAGTGCATATCAGGTGGCAGGCATGTAGTTATTCTATGCCTACGGAAGTGTTTCTGGACCGCGAAAAGTTTCTGAACCAATTTGGAAGGGAGCCCACCATGGTATGGTCTTGCTAAATGGCAAAAGGTTATTGCAACCATAACAAATTGCAAATGCTCCATAGAACATTAAATAGCGCTCCATAAAGAATGAACATATGTTCCATGAAAATATGCAATGTTACCCATAAATAATTGAAGACGTTCCATACTTTATAAAAAATGTACCGGTAAAACATAAAATTTTCTCATTAAAAGTGAAATTTCGCACCAATAAATAATACTGAAATGCTCCATAATAAAATACAAATGCTCCATAGAAAAATGCAAACGCTCCATAAAAAATTAAAACTGTACCCATAGAAAACTGAATATTGCTCCATAGAAAAATTAAATTGCACCATAAAAAATTGAAATTGCACCATAGAAAATGAACAAATTCTCCATAAGTGTTATCATACTGCACCACATAAAATACAATTTGTTCCATAAAAAGATGAAAATTCTCCATAACTTTAAACATTTGCACCACTAAAGCAGTGCAATGTAAAGCAATTCAGCCCTGTCGAATTAAATCATGAGATTATGCTATCTATGGAGGATTTTCAATTTTCCATGGAGCAATTCATATTTTCTATGGTGTAGTTTGACAATACTTATGGAGAATTCATATATTTTCTATAGTGCAATTTAATTTTTCTATGGAGCAATATTCAGTTTTCTATGGGTACAATTTTAATTTTTTATGGAGCGTTTGCATTTTTCTATGGAGCATTTGTATTTTATTATGGAGCATTTCAGTACTATTTATTGGTGCAAAATTTCACTTTTAATGAGAAAATTTTATGTTTTACCGGTACATTTTTTATAAAGTATGGAACGTCTTCAATTATTTATGGGTAACATTGCACATTTTCATGGAACATATGTTCATTCTTTATGGAGCGCTTTTTGATTTTCTATGGAGCGTTTCTATTTGTTTATGGGTGCAATAAATAGGCTGCCCTTGCTAAATAACCGCACTTTTATCACGTCGACAATATGGGCCCAATCATTCATAGCACTAGCATTTAGAATCTACGTTGTCTCTGTTTAAGGTGAAACATCGAGAAATCCCATTGCAATATTCCATACAAACTTTAGAGGTACAAATCTGAAGAACAAAGCATTGAACCAAGTTGCACTTGATTTTCCTGGCTTTGCTCACTTGCAAAAAAGAGGCAGCTTTTCCGCATCGAGATAATTTGTTTACGAATTTTCAAGATCGGTGCTCTTGGAAACGTGAGTAGGGGACCAAGTCGTAAGTTTGTATTCTCTGAAGTTTCTCCTTAAATGGAAGTCCTAATTCGTAGACAAACCGGATGAATGGCTGATACCCACCTGCATCGTGTTAATTATGCTCTGCGGGAACATTTCCGGCTGCGATAACAAAACACGACCACCGCCGCTGGCACTTCCGTTTCGCACAAAAAAAAAAAAAATAGAAAAAAAAGAGAACTTGCCGTGGTGTTTTGCAATTTATTCCCTCGATGCGGTTCGGCTGTGGGGACCCGTCCAGCCTGATTGACGGATAAAAATGCCAATAGTTACAGTGGACGTCCATGACGCAGCAGGTTGTAACCACGATGATGGCAAGGATGATGGCGATGATACGGTGATGACGATGATGACAGTGATGGATGGACCTCTTACAAGTATGCGACGGACGTTTGCTCCATTTCCGGTTATAAAATGTCCTGGCCCTGGCAGCTACCGGTGCGAGTCGTTTTTGTCGGAAGCGGCATGTGGCGAGTGCTACCGTGCCGCCGGCTTCCCGGACCGCAGTAAACAATCTGCAAGGTAAACAAGAGAAGAATAGTGTCATCAAACTGCTTTTAGCGCTAACTGCGTTAGTGAAAACCTGTAAAAACAATGCAATGGTGGTAATGACTAGGTGGGCAAATGGGCCCATTATCCGTCCCACGCTCTTTGGAGCTGTTTTTCTTACACTGTCTAATGGGTAAGGCTACGCTGCAATAACATTCTATGGCTGAATACATTTTCCCAACTATTATCTTGTTTGTCACACACAGATAAAAATAATGACATTTACACGTCATGTAAACTTAATTTTACTCATGTAAACTTAATGTTATGATGGTTTACATGATATATCATGTAAATTTGTGTTACATGTCATGTAAATTCTCAGAGTCATGCTGAATTACATGACATATGATGGAAGTTCATGAACTTTACATGATATGTCATGTAAACTTCTATGATATCCCACGCTCCAATTATGTGCATCATATGTCACAGAATATTACACTCTTTTTTCGATCTGTGCATGATTCCGAAAATAGTGTGGCTCAATGACTGTTTTTATATACTTTCATTTCGTTTAAAATCCAGAAATCTTTAAACCGTGGCCACACTTAGGCACATCAGCCTGTGGGTAGGGTCAAGTGGGGTGCCATTTTTTCAAACTTTCATCGTTTTCAATGATAATTAGCCTCATTTATGGCTTTCAAAGTGGTAACAGCAACTAGACAATATTGGCTCGATACTTCAGCAAAACTATTCACTAAACTATTGCATTTTCATCGATTTTTAGCGATTTTAAAAACTGATTCGTAAAACGGAAGTGGTGCAAAAAGACCATCTGCCGTGGGGTAAGATGCCACTTCATGAAAACATTCAAAAATTACGTCCATCAGTTTTCGGGCATTTCCGACTCCTTTTCCACCCTCTGTCCCGCTTTTTTCGTAAACTTAATAAATGGAGTGCTACCGCCCTCCCCGCAAAACGATGATCGTAATGTTTGAATGACCCCTAACATGAAAAGCGTAGACATCAACAACCATGCGTTTCCATGTGTACCTCAATCTCGTTGGAAACACTTGGCTGGTAATAAAATCACCAGAAAACCTTAATTGCAAGCACGAAAAACCAAAAGTTGCCAACTTTCATTGGGAAATCAAAAGATTTCTCATGGATTTGGTGGCCTAGCTTCTAGACTAGAAGAATGATCGATGCAAACATATCTTGACACCATTCACCTATAGTAATGATCAAGTCCCATTCAGGAATGATTTTATGAGATGGGGTAATAGTAGTTTACGCAACAAGGTGCAGAATGTCGATTTTTACAGCACGAGTCGTACATTTATCCAACGAGGCTTGCCGAGTTGGATAATTACGACGAGTGCTGTAAAAATCGAGTTCTGCACCGAGTTGCGTACAACGTTTTTTGCAAGTTCATAAATTACCGCTTGAGGATAGTTTTTAACAAAACATTTGCACCAAACTGCACACTGATGATCATAGTTATGTTTAAGAAAATCTGATCATAGCAGGTTATACTGTGCAGTTGTCACAATTTTTCAAAACTGCGTCCAGAAAGCATCAAGAAGTTGATCAAAACTAAAAACAGTGCTGTAATGGTTCATTACGCAACGCAAATCAGTGCTGTAATGAACCATTACAGCACTGTTAGTTTGGTGTGGGAAAATAGGCCTTTTCCTGTCAGATTTGCGTGAGGTAAAACAGCCTATTACGATGAGAAATTGCAAAAAAATATCTTGGCATTTTGGGCTTTGTTCCCCTACTCTAGAGTTGCTTCACTAGCGCACTCAAGCAAGCTGCGATACCATACCATAGTACAGTAGACGTTCGATAAGTGCAACATGTTTACGTACCGAAAGAAATTCGATAACTGCAAGAACTGACAGACGTCACATAACTGTCAGTTGCTGCAGAATGCAACCAATGTGCTAACATCGCATTGAAACAAAAGTACATGCGAAAAACATCGCAACACTGATGACAAATCATTTTGATGGAAAGCGGTGCGATAACTGCAAAATTGTTGCACTTAGCGGACTTGCAGATAAAAACCATTGCAGTTAAAACTTTTGCACCGAGCGAACGTCTACTGTACAAACACCGCTATTGTCTCCTCAACCAGCTTACGCTTGTTGGAGGCAATCGCCGAGCAATTTGACATAATCTTCAACAACGCTATAAATCGCCTCTTTTGCCCTTTTGCAGGCTTATCCTACGTGGCTACCGAAGTTCAGTTTGTCATCGATCATGTCCATCTTTCTGAGGATCTCTTGTTTTTTTTTTTTTGACACTTCTCGTTTTGCTACAGACGGTGTAAGGGCCTGTCCATAAACTACGTAGACTCTTATGGGGGGAGGGGGGGTTCTGGCCAAAGTCTACGCTCCATACAAATTTCAAAAATTTAGTATGGACAAAAGTCTACGAGGGGGGAGGGGGGTTCTGAGATGGGCTAAAATGAGTCTACGTAGTTTATGGACAGCGCCTAATGGCGTGGCAAACTAGATGTCAGTCATGCGAATAGTCGCGACATTGGACTTCTGTGGCTAGTTATTCTAATGATTTCACGTTCGAGGTAAAAATTCGGGTTTTGGTGCGTCAACTAATCGGATTGATTTTCCATTTCTTAAACTCGCAAAGGCCGCCCTTGCCTTCTTCATCTTGATGCCACCATTGGCCGTTATGTGGCTACCAAGATATTGAAAGCATTCAACATTCGCACTACTTGCCCAGCTATCGTGAAGCTCAAAGAGTTGACCGTGTTTACATCTAACGATTTGGTCTTGTTGACGTTAATAGTAAGACTTGCCGCCGAGGAGCGATCGGCAAGATCATCGAGCTTACTCTGCACATCATAGCACCGTTGCACAGTGGCGGGCCTCCATACAAAGGTTGGACAAAACCTCAAATGTTAACTTAAATGGCTAAAATTCACAGGTTATGATGGTTTTAGTGCTTTAAATCTATTTCTGATATGGAACTTTTCATATACACTAAATTCTTTTTTTACACGATCTTTTTTTACGCGGTTTTATTTTACACGATTTTTTTTAAACGATTTTCTCGAAATTACGCGATGTGCTTTTGGAAAGATTCTTCTCTCCTGGTCGCTATTTACTTCCGACGGGGCTCAAATTTCTACCAGAGATCTCTCTTATCATCCTTGATACCCTGTCAAAATTTTAAAATGATCCGATAAAAAAAGTTTTAAAAACTTTTTTTACACGATTTTTTTTACGCGGAACAAAAAATCGCGTAAAAACAGAATTTAGTGTATTTCGATTTTACTATATTAGGGTGGTTCAAAATTTTGAAATCTACTGATTCACTAGTTTACAAAATAAAACGAAAGTCGTGAACTTCTGTCAACGATCAAAATTTTTGAAGCATAATTTAACGCTGATTTCGAAACCGTGCTTCAAAAAATTTAAGGTAGAACAGTTTTTGAGTTTTAGCTCAATATCGAGTTTTACAACTTTTTAAAATATGGAATTTACTAAAATTCAAATATCTTTCGTTTTGTTCAACCAATTTTAAATCTTTTTCCAAAAATTAAAAGCTGAATACCCTGGGGTGGAGCGGACCTGGTGGGATGGTTAGAATACTTGACTATCACGCCGAGGACCTGGGATCAAATCCCACTCCCGACAAACTCACAAAACGTGAGTTCTTCCTTCGGAAGGGAAGTAAAGCGTGGGTCCCGAGATGAACTAGCCTAGGGCTGAAAATCTCGTTAATACAGAAAAAAAAAAGCTGAATACCATACCATTCGATCATCTGAATACAGGTTTTGCGTCAGATTGATGAAATTCAAGATATTGGCGAATTTTAGGGACGATCTCCTTAAATTTTAGCAAAATTTCCAAAAATATTCGAAGAAATGTATTTTTTTTTCAATGAGAAAAAACAATTCAAAAATTCTTTCTCAACGTTTATTTGACATATCATATGTAGGCGAGTTACAGTAAAAAAATAGCTCAATCGGAGCATTGGTTACGGAGACTGAGATGTTTCAAGTGAGAAACATTGCTTGAAAATAGAACAAAAATCGATTTCAAATCATCAACCTTGTATGGAAAGTCGAAAAAATTTCCGCTCTACTGTATTTTTTTTCCCTTCGCGTTTTCGAATTCAGGGAATGATTCTACACCAAAAACGATCATCAACTTACCGAGTTCAAAAATGCTGTAAACTAGTGTTATGGGAAGCATGTAAAAAGGAATCGATAAAAAGCAAACACGATGTGTTTTTTGAACGTAGATTTTGATTAACCCTTTAATTTGGGGATTCTTAAATCATATATTGGTATTAAAATTAAAATTAATTATTTTGCCGTTAGGGTGGCCCAAAACCTTTAAAACTACATAAATCATTAGAAAAATTCGGTAACCTACGTTTACTTTCAATGGATCAATTCAGATACACACCAATGTTGGCTGACACGACGTGATCTATTCTCAGGGACCGTTAATAGACAACGTGACGTTTTATGGTGGGGTACACGGAGGTGAATTAACGATTTAAAATGGGGTCAGATAGTCTCATATAGTGATCTGCGTAAAATTTGAACTGCTTTTTATCAATCCCGTTTCAACGCTTTCATATATGCGCGCAGGTCCAGATTAAGGATTGTGGTGGCCCGGGGCCAGAGCTGATGTGGAGGCCCCTCGGAGGTACAAATGCCATGAGCAAATAAGCTTTTCTTTGTTTTTGTTAATGTTTAGCAAGCAAAATGATTTTTGTGGGGGCTCCTAAAATGTGGGAACTCACAGTTTTGCGAGTTTGTCGGGAGTGGGATTCGATCCCAGGTCCTCAGCGTGATAGTCAAGTGTTCTAACCATCACGCCAGGTCCGCTCCATACAGTTGAAAGCAGTCTTGCGAATAATCGCGACCATCGCGAGACAATCACTTAAACCGCTTTCTGGAGTCACCCTTCCCAAGGTGATACGAACCAGCTAGCATGTCACGACTGGAATGACAAACATGTTGTGGTTACCACCCTTCGCAGCTTTGCAGCGATAGCAGTTGCTGAGTATGCTTCAGGCGGGTTGCGAGAGAATCAATCTCTCTGAGCAACGATGCATAACGGGCGAAGTGAAAGCGTTTGCCATAGCCAGGGCGAACTGCGTGGTGCGCTCAATGTGTGCGTTTAAACTGAGCTATGCAAAATGAATAGGATTTATGACGTAGTACCGTGCTTGTGATAATACACATGCATAGTTTTACATGCTGTTGCGCGTGCATCTGCTTGAGGCGACGGAGAGAGTCATGACACTCACATGAGCCGTATCCAAGTCAGGATGATTGTAGCAAAACAAGGGTGACCGGGTGACTTTGATGGGAATCTGTCTTTTCTGGTGTTTGCGACTGTAGAGAGAGCGAATCAGAAACCGCAGAGCCAGGGTGATACAAGTTTGGCGTTTATCAGCTTTTTTGTGACTTGTACGCTGATGCTTCGCGACACTGGTTGAAAGGTGTTTTACAAAAAAAACGCATGAATAACATACAATAAAACTTCATGTTTTTGAATAAAATATATAAGCGTTTTCACTAAAAAGCATTTTTCACGGTTGTTTTCGCCTTTATTTTATTTTAGAATATAAACTTCAAACAATATCACTTCTTCCACAACCATGCGGCTCCATTGCGACCTGATAGAAAAAAAAACTATTTTCGCGCTTGAACGCAAAAATGCGCAAACATGCGTCAGATCCGGGATACGGCGTCGTTTTTTGAAGTTTCCTAAACAAGTACTGGAACTCTTTAATACGAAGTTTTTCTCCAAAACTTCATAAAAATCAATGTTTTTGCATGCTGTGAAAACATAATAGTTTTGTGATTGGATTCCAAACAAACTCTGAAATGTAATGGTTATTCATACCCAAAAACACCAATAATATTGTCACATTATCCAATTCTTCCTAAGTTTTATAATGAGCTCATGAATAAAGCTCATAAAATAAAAACATAAACACTAGTAAAATACCACACAAAACCTCAACTTTGAAAAAATCTACAAGACTCAATTTTTGACCAAATGACTTGAAAATTTGGGGTTTTCTTAGTTGAAGTATCTATAAAGAAGTTAATTTTTGAGGTTTTGTCCGGCTTCCGGCCACTGTGCGTTGAGCTAAGAGAACAACGTCATCAACCAGTTCGAAGTCACAGCAACCCACGATTTGGTTCACGATCAATCGCACCTACCAGGATCTCGTCGATTACGATAAGGAACAGTAGTAGTGATAGGATACATCCTTGCCTCACTCCAGAAATGCCCCGGATGAGATTGGACAACACACCGTTGTGCAGTACTCTATACGAAAATGCCGAGTACTGTGCTTCAATGAAGCGGATGATATTCTCAGGGACACTCTTACATACGTCTAAGGGCTCGCCACATGTTTTCATGATTGAGACGGTCGAAAGCTTTTTTCGTAATCAATGAACACTAGGTAGAGAGATTCTTGAATTCATTGATTTGCTCCAAGATGATACGGAGCATGACAATATGGTCCACACAGGATTGCCCCGCACGGAATCCTGCTAGATGTCGCCGGAGATTTGCGTCAATTTCTCCTGTCTCCGGTAAAGGATCACTTTACAGAGGACTTTGAGAACGATGCACAGCAACATGATACTCCGCCAATTATAGCATACAATTTGGTATCCCTTTTTGTGCACCCCTACTAAGACTCCTTGCATTCAGTCGACCGGAAATGTTGCAGTATCCCATACGTTGCAGAATAGTTGATACAGCAGTTGTGCAGATACTACGGGGTTAGCTTTGAGCATCTCGGATGATATGAGATTGACCCACGATTTCATGCTACGGATGGCTGTTTCTATCTCCTGCACTGATGGAGCTTCTGTTTTTTTTTTTTTTTTATCTGTATTAACGAGATTTTAGCCCTAGGCTAGTTCATCTCGGGACCCACGCTTTACTTCCCTTCCGAAGGAAGAACTCACATTTTGCGAGTTTGTCGGGAGTGGGATTCGATCCCAGGTCCTCGGCGTGATAGTCACTTGCTTTAACCATCACACCAGATCCACAGTAATGGAGCTTCGGTGTTGACACGGGTAATGTTTGGAATCTTTGGTGGATCATGCTGAGCTGTTGGTGGCGTGGCCGAAACTTGAAAAAGGTTTTCAAAGTGCTCGAACCAGCGTTTTAAGCTGATCAACCGGGTCGGTCAATAGCTGCCCAAATGTGTCTTTCACGGTCATCGTAGCATTCATCTTAGTCCCACTAAGGCGGCGTGGGACACCGTAGAATAAATGAATGTTATTGGTATTTGCGACTTTCTCGCCTTCGTCGGATACGGAGTCCGCCCACATTCTTTTATCAAGCCTACATGAGCGCTTCACTTCCTACTCAAGAGCTGAATAGCACTGATGGGCTACGGCTTTGACTCCTCGTGTTTTCGCTCGCTCTACCGCAGCTTTGGCATTTCTTCGCGCCATTATCTTCCTGCAGATGCCATCTGTGATCCACTGTTTCTCTGGGTGCGTAGCTCACCCGAATTATTTTCGCCGGTGGTGATGAAGGCGTTCTTGATGATGCTTCATTGATCATCTACGCTTCCATCTTCCGGAATATCCGCAGCACGGTTCTCCAGCTCCTCGACAGGAAGGACCTTTTCACCGCAGCGTCTTCCAGCCGGCGTGTGTTGAACTGGCGCCTGATTTTCTCCTCCTGTCGATGGATCCTCGCAATGCGCAGCCGGATCTCTCGATTACGAGATGATGGTCGGACACAAAGTCGAACCCGTGTTCTGAATCGAATCTGGCTACAATTATCCACTCATTAATAGGTTCCCACTTTATGAGCACAGCGTGGGCGTGAGCAAACCAACTCCACGGTGGCGAGGAATTTGACCCGACACCAATCTGTTCTTCAAAGTTCGGAAAATATTGGTACGAAATACAACTATGTAGGGGAAAAGCGGGTAACACCGTCAGGGTGGGTAAGCCCGTCACCCCAATGATTTTACCAGAAAACAGTTATTTAGTAGCTTTTCGGCCACACGCCTTATTTGTTTTTACCATTTTTACTCTTTCGAGACAAATGATACCAAAATTGACCTGTCAAACACGAAGAAAATAAACAAAACAAACGCACGCGTCATTGTACCAACGCCGGATGTAATATTTCGTCGGTAGAATTTAGCTTCTGGAATACAAAAGAAGTGCAAAAACTAACTTTCATCGATCATGTATTCTCATCTGTACTATTCTTTAGTGCCAAGACTCATTGAATGGTCAGTTTAAACAATTATTCAGAAATTACCGTGTAATTTAAGAAAAGTGACCTTATCGGGTAAGCCCGTCACTCTTCGGCGGGGGTAACACCGTCAAGCTCTTCGGATCACCAAATGCTTGTTGAACTAGCTAGGCATTTCAATTAGATGCCACAAACTGATGACCAACCAGGGAAATTTCTATAGGGGTCGCCCATAAATGACGTAGCATTTTAATGGGGGGGGGGGGGGGGGGGTGGGGGGTGAGTTGGAGTCTCGAATTATGCTACGAGCTATGTTTTACGTATTGAAAAATAGACTACAAGGGGTGGAAGGGAGTGTCAAAAATCGTCAAAAAAATGCTACGTCATTTATTGACGACCCCATATGGGTTTCTCCTGGGATTCCTGCGGGATTTTTTCTAAGGCTTCTTGCAGTATTTCCTACGGTTCATCCAACTAAATCTACTAGGATTTCTCCAGGAGTTTCTGCTTGGACTCTTCCTGTTCCTTCTGGACCTTCTAAGGGCATAATTTGTGGATTATTTTTTCATCGATTGCAAATTCACTAGCGCTGCCTAGTGGCAGAATTCCGAAACACGTGTCCCGTTTTATGTAAGTCTATGTCATACAGATCAACTTTGCCGAAGACACCAAATCATTGGATTCTGAAATATGAGGTTTGGAAAATTTACATGCTCACTAGCGCCGCCCAGTGGAGGAATTTCGAACTTCGTAACTCATCATTTGTAAGTTATTAGGGTATCCAATAATTTTTCCGAAGACACTGTTTCTAATAATCAGGGTCTTGAGCTGTCGCATATCGTAACGTTTGTTTGACAACCTAATACATATGGTTCCTGTAGTGAAATTCAGCATCAAACTGTTGGTGGCGCCTCTGGCGCCCAAGTCACCAACTAATCATATGAACCAAAGTTCTAAATGGTAAATCTTTTCAAACCCTATAACTTTGCCGAAGAAAGTATTGCGCTATCTCTTAACACACCCGGGATAATTGGCCACACCCCCAAAAAGCCCAAATCCCATAAGCTTAGTCTCCTATTAAGCGGATTCCAATTGCGCCCCCGACCAGTGATTTTACAAGAGTATCGACTGTAAAATGATTGGTAAATCATCACTGCACTTCAGAAATGTAATGAAAATATTTTAAAATCGAAATCTTCAAATGTATCAATATAAAAACATATATGACGGACTTACCCCATAGGGGTGACGGTCTTACCCGCACTGAATTAAAAACATCAATATTTATTACGGTTGTGTTATGTGCATTGTTCGCCAGAATTAACATAATTTAACAATTCTAATGCACAAGTCTTATAAAAAACTAATGAATCAAATATTCTGCGTACTGAAAATATCAATTTTCGTCTTACATTTATTTTAAAAAATCCAAATGCTTAAGGACAAGGTATTTGGAGTACATAGCTCAAAATTTCTAGAGCACCGTTTTTTAGAACCGTTGAACGGATTTGGATGAAAATGCATCACGCTAATTGTTCAGTGGTTGTCAATAGCGTGATGCATTTCAATCCAAATCCGTTCAACGGTTCTAAAAAACGGTGCTCTAGAAATTTTGAGCAATGTACTCCAAATACCTTGTCCTTAAGGTGACGGGGTTACCCCTTCCTCCCCTACATGCAAATATAATGTATATGATAAGTAAAACAACGAATGTGGCTCAATCTTGATAGCATTGCCACATTTGGTTCGTCATCTAACCACATCCTCAACTAAATCAACTCTACTTCTAACAAGTCAAATTTGAACGCATTCAAATTGTGTGCATAGCCGATTAGCTTCTGAAGACACACCACCATCGTTGCAATCTCTTCCATTTAACAGCATCAAAAATACCACAACAGTAATTTTCTGCGCTGTGGTTTTCATGCATACACAGAGCAGTGCAACGCTCAGAACCAGACAAGCAATTAACTTCACAACGGGTGCTGGCTGTAGTCGGGTCGGTTTGTAGTGATAACAAACGTTTCTCGTTGGTTTTGTAGGGTAGGCAGCATCGGCACCGCCAAAGCACAAGCAATACCTACGTACATACAAGTACATATACAAACAGTTCAGTCGTGTGACAACGGCATCCCAAGACGAAGAAAGTTTTGCGCCAGCAAATCGTCTGAATCTTGTAACAAGAAAACCAGCAGTGACTTTACTATATATGTATGTACGTATAGGAACAGCCATTCATTGTCAGTAGCAGATCTGCGACACGTTGACGTTGTGGCAGCTTAGAGCGGAACTGGCGGAACCCAAAAGGCGAAAAAGCTTATACCGGAGAGACGTTGCAAGTTCCCGTCGATCGAACCTGAAAGATGGTGCAAGTTTAGCAGAAAAGCGGTGGAATTAATTACTGGTTCTGTTAGTGTTCCAGCTGGCAGCATCCTGTGTACTCCGGTTGGAGGCTTGATCTCTTCGGGAAGATTTGACCTATTAATTTATGTAAGAGCGTATTGTGCAGCTCTGGAAGTGCATTAGTGGTTCTTGAAGCAAGAGCAAAAGCAAGCATATTTCGTTACTAAAGGGTGGGGATTTGACAAACAGTTACAGTAGAGATAACATTTGCATTCAGGGTGATTACGATGAAATTTTAATTTGAGTGAATTACTAAAATCTTTGTCTATTTTTATTCAATGTTAACTGTTAATGCCAGTTTTGGACAAATCTCAATGTGATTTGGTCCCACAGTTCCATTCGTGCAGATATTATCTGATTTCAACGGAATATGGGTTCTAATAGGATGACCCATATAGAACATTTTAAGAAAATGGCATTTCTATAGAACTTCGGGATATTTCGGGTTTCCCGCCAAATTATAAGGCCTTTCAGACTATAAAAGCCTACAAGGTGCCCCAGTAGAAGACAATTAGTTCGTAAATTAGCTAGTAACTTGACTGAAATATACTGTTTGTTAATATAAAGTGTTCAGTATATACCGCTTGACAATAAAATATGTGTTTCGTGTATTAAACTGACCTCGTTTTCTGTCCGCGTATCCGTGAAGACGTTACCCTGTGTACTTTGACCAACCTGTCCAGCAATCGTAGCAAGGAACCACCAGATTCACGGCATCGACCCTACAGACGTTGGAATGTGCGTCAACATTAACTGTGATTCGTGACTTATTTGTGTTGGTTAGCCCCCATATAACATACTAACTAGCCACAAAAGCTTAACATTTGAAAAATGTACTTTTTCTTGGTGTAACGCCTCCGCCGGGACAATTTCTGCTTCTCCTGTTTAGTGTTTTATGAGTACTTCCACAGTTATTAACTGAGAGCTTCCTCTGCTAATGGACATACATGTGGCAGGCACTAAAGATACTCTATGCCCAAGGAAGTCAAGTAAATTTATGAAAAGATCCATACCGACCCTCAGCATGGTCATGCTAAATACGTGGGTTACATACTCGACCTCTCGTCGCAGTCTGCGCATTCTGGACATGCAGGGGAGCCTGCATATCCGAATCGGTGCAGATACCACCTCGCCATGGGGCCTGCTCGTCCATTTAGACACGCACGGTATGAGCCTGGTTGTCCATCTACCCTTGCTGGAGGAATTCTATTCCCTCTGTCACTTCAACATAGACGATGTTCTGGCGATCCGTCTCGTCCTCTGCCTCCACTAGTGCTATGGACATCATGCCTGCTAGCACACATATTGCGTTCTTTGAGACCGTGAGGTATGTGCTGATCACCCTAAGGCACATCACCCTGTGGCCACCACCATCTCCGTTTTGTGGTGTGCGAGTGCCAACTGTCTCGACCTCATGCAGACCTCCACTAAGCAAATTGCGTGCGTTTCTGTCAGTTCCACTTCCTCTATCGACTCGCCGTATACCGCAATGGTAATATCATCGGCAAAGCCGGCCAGCTTTATGCCTGGTGGAAGTTTGAGTCTCAATTCTTTTCTGGGAGTAGCTCTCCAGTACCCGGCATAGGCTAACCGGAACTCCTAGGTCCTGACGCATTTAGTGGCCGCCTAGCTGACGCTGTTGAACACATTCTTCACGTCCACCGTCGATCGACCCTCTTGGAAGCCGAACTGGTTATTCGAGAGGCCAGAGTCATCGGGTTTCTTGGTATAGACTTCCAGCCTTAACAGAATGATCTGTTCCAATAGTTTCCAGAAGGCAGATAGGTCTATATGACGACGGGTCGCCAGGTGGCTTCCGGGATTTGGGAAGTTGAACCAACCTTTGCCTTTTCCACCTCTCCGAAAATTCGCCTCTGTCTTTGCACATTTACATAGTTATTCTGAACATGTCAGGGCTAGTGGATACGAAAGTGATACCGCCCGGACCTGGGGCCTTGTTCAACGTAAGCACCTTTGATATTGCGATAAGCTCCGGCCGGCTTGTGGAAGTAAACAGGAGCCCGTAAGACAAAAGGAATTGATGACTTCCATTGTATGAGCACTTCCAGATTTTCGGCTGTGTCGGCAGGTGACACGCAAAAAGATGAAACCCTAGGCGCGGAAGCTGTTGGTAGTGGGCTATGCCAACGAGCACAAGATCTATCAGCTGTTGAATACGGTCTCGGGGCGTATCACCAAAAAGCTGTTTGACTACGTCGCTTTCTGACTAAGCTGAACGAGTTCCAACGACACTCGACAAACATCTTTGAAGACAACAGGACTGTCTGGATTTCATTGCACCAGAAGTCGCTGCACATCTGATGACAGTTGCAGTATTGTGCTTCGAAGAGCATGATCTTGACCAAGCCACTTCGGTTCACCAAGGTCAAGAAGTTCGCATGCGCGGCGGCAGCAAACAGATTTCCATGCTGGACGATCCTGTGTGGACCATATTGTCACGCTCCGTATCATCTTGGAACAAATCAATGAATTCCAAAAGTCTCTCTTCCTGGTGTTCATTGATTACGAAAAAGCTTCGACCGTCTCAATCACGAAAGCATATAGGAAATCCTCAGATACAAGGATGGCCCTGAGAAAATCATCGGCCTCATTGAAGCACAGTACAGGGCATTTTCGTGCAGAGTACTGCACAACGGTGTCTTGTCCGATCCCATCCGGGTCATTGCTGGAGTGAGGCAAGGATGCATACTATCACCGGTACTCTTCCTTGAACAGGCTGCTGACGCTACTCTCTTAACTCAACGGCATTCTGATATGCAGAATAAGCTCATCGGTGGCAGGTCTTATCATCAACGTCAACAAGACCATATCGTTGGATGTAAACATGGTCAACTCTATCAGCTTCACGATAGCTGGGCAAGCAGCGGAGAAAGTTGTCGGCGTTGGTGGTGTAGTGGTAAATGTGGTTGTCTCTCACCCAATCCCAGGTGTGGTGGCTGTCACCCTGGGTGTCGGGATTTAAGATTTAAGCGGAAACCGTCGACTTCGACTTCAGCTTTAACAGACAGCTCGGTTTGAAGCAATGGCTTTCAGTGCAGCAAGCCACAATAATGCGTTGCGTTACGTACGCCATTGCTCTAAAAACGCTGAAGTCGTTCTAAACAGGGGGCTAGCGAAAGGCAAAATCCCCGTAGCTCACAATAAAAACACGCTCAAAGTTGTTTGTGCTGAAAATTGATGCATTACACAATTTCTTACTGATTTATTTACTATCTCCGCGTTGTCGTGTAATTTTGAACGATTGCACGATAAAATTTTGATAACCTTTTGCTAGTTTTACACGTTTTACTTAAGTAATAACCAATGGTAATGACTAATTCACAAATGTCGTGCACATCCCAGATCTGTCAGAGTGCCCAAAAGTGTCAATTTCCCAAACATGTCAAATTCATGTGGACTACGTCACATCTATTCGTGGTTTACGAACGTGCTGCCCCGCTGGTTCTAAACTTTGAAAATGTTCAAAGTTGACGCACTGCAACGCAGCGCCCAGCATTAAAGCCAGTGCACAGTGGTCCACGAACCAGATTTACGAGGAAAGATGCATTCAACGCCTTCAAATGAGTTTTTAGGCAAATATGGTCTTCTACAAAAATGTTCCTAATAATAAGGCCCTCTTTAAAATGTGCATGTAAATTAGGGTGGTCCATATTTTCAAAGAAATTGGTAACAAACCTTTTTATTTGCAAGAATAACTGTATACATTCTTCGGGAAAGTTGTAGATCTATCAATTTAGAGCAAGTTTGCTGAACAAACTTTCTATGTAGCTTTAAAAATGACCGATCTAGAGGTATTTTTATGAATAAGCTTAGGGTGGTTCAAGAAAAACCGGTTTTCTGGCGTTAAATTTTTCAGTTTCGATTTTTCACCAAAGTCGTCCAAGAAACACTTGTAGAGCATTTGAAGACGCGTCGTTTCGGAGAATACCCGAAAATTCTGCTGGGGCTCTTTCAAGCAAATTCGTCAGGTATCTCTTCAGGAATTTCTCTAGGAGTTCTTTTGGAAATTCTTCCAGGACTTCCTTCGAAAATCCCTATAGGAGTTTCAATGGGGTTTTTTGGAGGAGTTCTTTCGAGAATTATACTAGGTGTTCATTCGGGAATACTAGCAGGTATTCCGTTGAAAATTCTTCTACTGGTTCCTTCAGGAATTCCTCCGAGAGTTCCTTTGAGAATATCTCCAGGGGATCCCTAGTGCATATTGTTCTTTTGAGATTTCTTCAAGCTGTTCCTTCAGGTACTCCTTCATGTGGTCTATCCGGGACTCCTTCAAGAAGTTTTTTCAGGAGTTCTACAGTATGCGGCAGGAAAAAATGCGGAAGTGTTTTTCAACTTCAAACCTCATTTTCGTCCATTTGACATTAACCAATCTATGTTTCAACGTTCCATGATCTATAATAGGCTAGTTTTCTGAAAAGTTAATTAAAAAATTTCCCATTTTGGTCACTAACCTTTACAGGGCGGCGTCTGAAGATGAAGACAACCAGAATTTTCAAACTGCAAAAAATCGCACAGGTCGCTAAATTTCGCATCTGATAAAACAAAATTTTTGATTTTCTCTACAATATCATCAAATATATGTACTTATTTCATCTGGTATGTGAAACTACATGGATCTGGATCAGTGTGGTCTGGTTGTTCATCGAATTTGAGCTAATTTTGTTACTGTTATAGTCATTTTGTTTAATGACCATTGGGCGCGCAGTTTATTGATATCCGCTTATTAGGCCTACATTATCACATGTTAAACATCAAATATGTTCGTTTTTATTTTTCAGTGCTAGAATATAGACATTGACTGATACACTGTCATGAAAAAATACACATATATATCCTATATTTAGCGTGTAATAGTGCCTTGAACTTTTCGCATTTTTTCCTGCCGCACCCTGTATTGGTAATTCCTTCAGGAGTTTCTACAGAAATTCCTCCAGATATTTCTTCGGGAATTCCTTCAGGAGCTTCATCGGGTTTCCTGAATAAAGTTGTTCGAGAACTGATTCGTGTGCTTTCGAAAATTCCTCTAGGTGTTCCATCGGGAATTTCTCCATGAGTTTCTTCGAGAATTCTTCTACGGGTTCCTTCGAATTTTTTTGCAGGTGCTCTATCAGGAGTTTCTCTAGGATTTTCATCGAGAATTCCTCCAGGTATAGCTCCTAAACCCAGCCGACGAAAAACACAACTGGTGCCGAACGGTACCAGTTGGCCAGAAAAAAAAAGAAGAAGTAGCAGTGGAGAAAGTTGAAATCTTCCAATATCTTGATAGCCTGATGTTGTTTCTTGAGTTCTTTCCTTGTCAAATATTTGACCCTGTGTACTTCAGGCCTTGGGTGATCAAGAAGTAGCACAATTATATTTAAGTATGGTCAGTCAACCAAACTTGCGCTAATGAGAACTTCTGGCAACTAGCTCCAAACCGATCGCAACGGTAAAGTTCAGGGCACAGATTGATGAGTTTCATTATCTTTGATTAAGACAATGACCATTTCAACTACGTCTTAAATGTTTGGCAAACAGTAACCAATAACAAACTAGTTAACAGCATCTGGATCCATGCATAGACAGCAAAGCTAGCAATATGTACGTTCATGTATTGTGGATCAAGGTCCGTCGTTAGAAACCTCCATTGTGTTGAATATTAAGGTTAACATATGATAATTTCGAACGTGAAACGATAGCATGTGGAATTTTACCGATTGCCACAAGAATTACTACTTCTCGCCGAGATTTATCACCGTACTTCAAGAGCACACGTTCCCGAAATCACCTCACCAGACGGCATCTTCCTTCTGTATCTCTCGTATACCTACACTTTCGGTATCTACACAGGGAAACGAAAAAAACGTCAGAATAATATTTTCCTTTATTTAAAGCAATCGCTGCTTTTGTTTTATTTACATTGGGAGTGTTTAGAAGGCAAACAATCCCATCATGACCCGTTTTTTTTACCACGTTCTTCCGTGAGTTTATAGTAACGACCTAGCAGAGCGGGCAACCTACGGCTTCCAAAGCCGCGTCACGTCCGTTGTTTCCCTAAATACCCACCTGCCGCAGCAGCAAGCATTTCTCGTAGCAATCGCGATGAACATGCCGTGCACGTTCTCTGTCGGTCTATGGATTTTCCTGGAACATACAATTGCAGACACCACTGGGACCAAGTGAGATTGGAACCAATTTATCTCGCTTCAGGTGTGGTGGTAGTCTTTGGGTTTGTTGTTCTCTGATTTGACCGCTCTGGAATTGGAATTAATGATTCGTAATGGAGGGAATAAACTCCGCAAGACATTGTTTTACATAAACATTGAACTTTATTTCAATATTACGTAACATTCCATGATTGTTTCGAAGGTTTTACTGTTGCTGGAAGATTTGCAAAAGCTTCATTTATAGACTAGATTATCATGGTCTGCCGATAACATAAATCTAATAGTGGTGTTAAAAAGATGCATGCAATTAACGTTGATGGGTCCCATAAATTAAAACCGCTAAAACACATGACTGAATGTATGTAACTGTCTTTAAACATTTAGGGGGATTAGGGGCATAATGGACACCCTAAGCAAACGCGTACGTTAGACCTGTATAACGAAGAAAAACTTAACATCTTATTAGTTGGCTTACAACTTTTACTTGTTTCCTACGTATTTCAATCATTTATAGCAGGTAGAATGTCTTTATTGTGAAGAAATAACGATTTTTGAATCGTGTGTTTTTTAGGGCTGGCAGGAAAGGTACGGGGCGAAATGGACACCCATCGGGACATAATGGACACCCCTACATATTTTATGCTAATTCTTTGATTACATCGATCAGTTAAGTCATATGCCTACGGAGATCAATGCCACAGATATAATACTCCATCTTAGACGAGTTTACATATCATCAAAGTTAATAAAACAAATTTTAGGCAAAAATAATCGGAATGATTTTTTCCAAACTCTCTAAAACGCCTAACAGTATGCAATGCTCGTACATCTATTCGTAGTAGCCGGTGTTCATTTCGCCCCGAATCGACTACAACATTAAAATAGCTATTTTTAGTAAATTCTGATCAAAAATAAAATACCTACTTCATCCATTGCTAAATCTCCGTATACATGTAGATAAGGTAGCAAATCAATTGTTTTTATGGTGGACACACTCTAACATTCATAATGCCTTATTTGCTGCTGCTACGAAATTATAAGAAATCCACCATATGAAAAACATATTTCAATTTCAACGATATTTTGTTATTTTGGAGCAATATAAATGGTACTTTTGAAAAACAGCACCATGACTTGTTCCTTTACTCTTATGCATTAAAAGTTTAACATAAAAGTCAACGGTTTCGCCAAATACAGGGGTGTCCATTTCGCCCCGGGTGTCCATTATGCCCCTAATCCCCCTAATGTTGTCCAGTGTAGTTTTCGCGATGACTGATTGAAGTTCTTATTTCAGGCATCTATGCATTCTGCTTCTTGTCATCCATATTATCCATAGATCATCATTTTAACCGTTATGTGGCTGGCAAACTTTTGGCTTTTTTCTACACCGTGTATTTTTAATGAGTGCTGGGTACCCCAGTATCCTGCCGGCCACATAAGGGTTAATATTATTTATGAGTAATCATCATCTTTTTTGAGCATTTTGTGGAAAATTGCATTTGCAGTAGGCTTGCTTTGGTAACGGACAGGAAGGATGCAACCCTCATAACAGCGATCCAGGGCTGTACCACCTATGAATACCTTTCAGATTTCAATGGAACTTTTTGAACATGAGGACTTTGGCACAAAAAGCCACTAAAAGTATGGATACTTGGAAAATATCATGCAATTTTATGTCATTTAATGCCGTCCCCTGCACAAAATGACTACAAATTACGTATGCTTCCATTTTCATACGATATCAAAAATGAATGCTGTAATTTTACAAGAAAAGGCACGCGAGAAATTTATCGCTCGAACATAACGTAGAACCGACCAACATCGTAGCAGCATGCATAGTTCCCTTTTCTTTCAAAATGCCTAAATTAACGAATTAATAATCGACAAACGAACTCGAAGTTCTCCTATCTTAGCATGTGGACATAATTTTTAATAACTTTTTGGCTTGGTTGATTCTGTCAATTTGAGGAATTGTGTCAACATGAAAAATGTTTTTTTTTGTGTACAAGTGCAGTAGACGATCGATATCTGCAACATCTTTACGTTTTACTTGTTGAATGAAATTCAATAACTGCAACAACTGACATACGTATAAGAACTATTAGTCAGGCCCGGATTAAGGATTGTGGGGGCCTGGGGCCAGAACGGATGAAGAGGCCCCTCGGAGCGCAGCGATGAGTAAACATTTTTTTAAAAGGACTAAACTTCTTCCACTTTTTATTAAAAAAAGAAAAAGAATTAAAAAAAAAACAATGTCTACGTCTTCTGTTAATATGTTTCTGTATTATTTGTATTTAGAGCAGGAGGTGGACTTATGATGAGTTTTAAGCAGGTTTTTCTGCATGAGAGTAGGTGTAACGGTAACTTTCGAGGTGCTCTGAGCCGATTTGTTTTTTCAACAGATTGTAAGCTCCGTTTTCAGTGTGCAAGTTTAGCTCTAAGCTGGATTTATATTATTCAAGTCAAAAACACTTAACAGCTCACGTTAAAAATAATTGCATGTTAATCCGAAACATATTCGATGCGTATTTGTGATCCTAAAAATAGGGTTACTAAAATGAATTGCACACATTTCGTGAAACAAATTGTGATAAACATTCTGATTACTAATTAGTTTATATTTTAACTTTAAGTCTAGTCCATATTTCACAAACTTGCTTTTAAATCCACTGCCACTAAAACTCTCCTGAAATGGCATGAAACGCCTCGAAACTATTCTGAAACCTGCTGTAACTTCCTGAAGCCTAATGAATGCCTTTGAAACGCATTGAAACCGTTCTAAATCCCCCTGAAACATTCATTCTCTCAAACCCCCAGGAATTCCCTGAAGCCCCACAAACCCAAGTCTCTTGAAGAAGTTTTTGGCGGAATACTTAAAGAAGTTCTCCTAGGATCACTGAAGGAATTATGGGAGGAATCTCGCATGAAATTCCTTAAAGGAATCCTTGACAGAATTTTGGAAGCAGTTTCTGATAGGATCTTCTCCCCGAGAAACTCTCCTAAAGGAGTTCAATTGCTGGAATTCCCAGGAATAGGCTCTTTAAGTAAAAAAAAAAAGAAAATCTGACGACATTCAAAATATAAGGAGAATCTATGATAGAATTCCTGGAGGATGAAGAAATCTAGGAATTCCTGAAGCAATCTCAGAAGATATTCTCTAAGAAATCCTGGATATCTTTGGAAGAATCTTGGGAGTACTTCTTGGAGGAATCCTGGCAAGACTTCGTGAAGGAATCACAGACGGAATCTCTTCAGGAATCTCAGAGGAATTTCCTGGAGAAACCCCAGAGAATCATCAAGAGCTCCATGGGAATTCCACATAAAACTGCTGACAAGTCCTGTAACAAAGTTGTAGAGAAACCGCAAAGGATTTCTAGGAGGAATCCAGGATGGAAGTCCTATGGAATCCCAAAAAGACCTCCTTGATGGGTACCGCTGGTGAAACCATGCCGTCTTCAAGTCATTAATTAGCACAGTGTCCCACGTTCGCGAATTCCATATTTTGAACCACCCATGAAAAACTGGCAAAGTTCCTTCAAATCCAAAAGCTGACGAAATTTGTCCAAGTCCGAATCGTGAACAACAAGGCCACGAAACGTCAAAGGCTTATAGGGCACTGCACGAAGTTCTCTCCTTCTCTTTCACTCTTCTATAAATTTTGTAAACAACAAGGCCAAGAAACGTAAAAATCCCATACAAAATTAAAACAGTGCAGTCACAGACAAACAGACGTATCACTCTGTTCACTTCTCATCGTTATCCTTTTTAACGATTAGTTTAAATATTTTGTAGTTTGCAAATCGCACGGTCACGGCGCTCGCATCGTTTTTGCTCCTGTTTGACGTTTGCTTACTACTGCCACCAACTGAGTGATTTGCGTAACACAGCCTGGTTAGCACTGGGCGATTATGTTTTCGTGGCGATGATTTTTATCGCAATTTGTTCCAAGTGATACGTCTGTTTGTCTGTGATGCAGTGCCCTATAGGGCACTGCATTGTTTTGATTTTATATGGGATTTTGAAGTTTCTTGGCGTTGTTGTTTACTAAATTTCTGTAAGAGCAAAAGAGAAGGAGAGAATTTCATGCAGTGCCCTATACAGTTAAGATCATAAAAATAGCAGTGAGGCCAGCAGGCCCGGATTAAGGATTGTGGGGGCCCGGGGCCCGAGCGGATGTGGAGGCCCCGCGGAGAGATGACCAAAAATGTTTTTTCCTTATTTTCGAACAGTTCTGGAGCAATATGAGAAAAAAGCTAATGTTAGCAGCCAAAAAAAGTTTTTGTGGGGGCCCCTAAAATGTGGGGGCCCGGGGCCCGGCCAGTGAAATGGCCAACTGTGATGTTTTGTAACTTCGATCTCCTATGAGCGATTGAGCTGAACTAAAAATGTGCTCAATAATTGATATAGTAATAAAAAGGAAACTAAAATGAAATGTTTCTTGAAATTGAAGAAGTAGAAATATTTTCTTAGGATATTCAAACAGTTGCCGCCCAGGTAGCTAGTCAATATAATTATCAAAGTTTCCTACAATTCACAATTCATCATATATGCAGTTCGCTTTCTAATGTTTTGCTCGAGTTGCCAAAGTGTTTTGTATGGAAACCGACTTTCACTGAACTTTTATGAAGATAGCTTAATGTACATCAGTAAAACATGGGGTGTTTCAGTACAGAGCTGTATCAGTGCAATCCTTGAGTTTACGTACAGAACATACAGGGGATACTCAAAATAACTGGGACAGGTGAAATTTTTACTTTTCAACAAATGTACGACTAGCTGTAACGTTTCGAAAAGGGCATCAAATATTCTCAAATTTTTACTGTAAGTTCAACTAGTTGTCCAACTAGTTGTGTATCAGTGGTTAAAATTTGGAAAAGATGGGGCTACTCTGCACGAAGTTAGAAGAATTATAGAAAAAGTTATAATCATCCGATAGACAACTTTGAGCTGTTATATCTACGGATTCAACAAACCGAATGCAATGAAATACTGATCATTTATGACTTATATAATGAGCTATTAAAAACTTTTGACTAAACTTGAACTTCTTTACATGAAAAAAAAAATATAACGATTACATTATTTTTCTAATATAACACCAATGTATCCAAAACTTCATCATGGTTTGAAAATTCGAGGTAGTAATCATAGTTCATTTAAATTCCCTGTAATTGGCTTGAATATATTTATATTTCAAAGGAAAACAACCAAATGGCCGGCATTAAATTTACAAAGTAGATTAATAGATAAATAGATAAATAGATAAATTTACTAAAAAACATAAAATAAATGAAATTGCTATAACTTTTTTTTTTATTAATAATTTTAAATTGAGTCAAATGTTTTCAAAAGTTCATTATATTAGCCATAATAATCAAAATTTCATTGCATTTGGTTCATTGAATCCGGAGACATAACAGCTCAAATTTTTCTAATATACCACCAATTTATCCAAAACTTCATCATCGTTTCAAAATTCGAGATAGTAATTATAGTTCATTTCAATTCCCTCTAATTGACTTCAATATGAATATGTTTTGAAGGGAAGTAACAAAATAACCGGAATTAAATTGAAAAAGTAATGGGATGCATATGAAAAATAGATAAATTTACTAAAAAAAACATGGAATAAATGAAACTGCCATAACTTTTTTTCTTATTAATAGTTTCAAATAAAGTAAACTGTTTTTCAAAGTTCATTTTATAAGTCATAAATGATCAAAATTTCATTGCATTCGGTTCATTGAATCCGGAGATATAACAGCACAAAGTTGGCTATCGGATAATTATACCTTTTTCTAGAATCTTTATGACTTCGTGTAGAATGGCCCGATCTTCACCAAATTTGAACCACTGATGCACAACTAGTTGATGAACTTACAGTAAAAATTTGAGAATATTTGATGCCCTTTTCGAAAAGTTACGACGAGTTGAACATTTTTTGAAAAGTGAAAATTTTACCTATCCAGTTATTTTGAGTATCCCCTGTATAATGGACTATGGATTACTGCACGAGTTTATTCTGACCTGCTTACTCTCACACGAAATTTTCTGTGAGAGTAAGCAGGCCAAAATAAATTCGTGCAGTTGATCATTGTAAGTATAACTGTCCCCGGCAGACGTAGTTTAGCCTACTGCGTTTTTTTTACGTTTCAAGCCCAAGCCAAATTTTAAAATGTATGAAAATCCATTTTCAAATATTCTCGATTTATCAAGGTTTTTTTTTTTTTTGCTTCATAAACCTTCTTTGGGTGAAAACTAACATTGCAAAACAAAGACGATCCGAATCGGACGTTCCGTTCGCCAGTTATGCGCGGTCCCACGTATTCCTCTCCATTTTTATATAAATACTAGCTGTACCCGGCAAACTTTGTCTTGCCTACTGCGTTTTTTGACGTTTCAAGTTTCTATCCAAGACCAAGCCCCCGGTGACAAAACGTATGGAAGATCGATTTTCAAAAACTCTCATGTTTTTCCATGTTTTTTGCCTCATAAACCTTCCTTGGGTGAAAACTAACAGAACAAAACTAAGACGATCAAAATCGGACCTTCCGTTCGCAAGTTATGCGCGGTCCCACGTATGCCACTGCATTTTTATATCCCTTTCGTGACGAACCAGCACAATTGTGCTGTTGAGCAGTAACATGTTTGAATATTTTTTTCATCTGTTTAGACTATGTTTTAGGTGATGTAAACTGTTTCCGTAATTCAGCCATCATTTGTACTTGTATGTGTGTAAATAAACCTTTGTTTACGTTGCCTGTGGGATTTACCACAACAAGGTAAACAAAAAGTGGACAAAGACCGTAAAACATGAAAAAGTTTTATCTATTGCATATTTTTTATTTTCGATTTATAAAGGCAATCAAAGCTAAAAATTGAAAGATAAAGAGTAGTTCTTTCAAATGAGGAAAAATAATTGTTGATTTGTTGGGAAATCTAAGAGTTCTGGAGATCCAAAGTTGAGCAATTTGTATGGAGATTTCACTTTTTTTGCGCTCCGTCACGAAAGGGATATATATAGATATACTAGCTGACCCCGGCAAACTTTGTCTTGCCTACTGCGATTTTTGACGTTTCAAGTTCCTAGCCAAGTCCAAGTCTCCGTTCAAAAAGTGAAATATCGTTTTTCAAAAACTCTCAATATGTCCATGTTTTTTGCCTCATAAACCTTCCTTGGGCGAAAACTAACAGAACAAAACTTAGACGATCCAAATCGGACCTTCCGTTCGTAAATTATGCGCGGTCCCACGTATGCCACTGCATTTTTATATATACAGATAAAGAAGATTCTCTGTGATTTGCAAAATAATACATCAATCCAATTTCGCATTCTTGAATTTCCAGTGCCCAAGAAATAATTTATATTCAAAAAAAGAGTGTTTCGGCTTTTGCAGTCAACAAACTTGCATCGATTACTTTTAAATCTTTGCCGATGTTTCGGTCTAGGGAGTGAACCATCTTCAGGGCTTGATTTTTAAATCAACAAGTTAAAATGTCGTTTTGTTAATTTTAAAATGTCGGGTTAAATAATGAGTTAAAAAGCGGAGAAAAGCGCACGCAAAATCAGCAGACCCGCCTCTTCCGGGAGAAAAAAGCGCCACCTGGAAAAAGCGGTGTGCGAACATATGGAACTGCTGCGCCGTTCACAAGAAACACGGAAGTTCTACCAGAAGCTCAACGCATTCCGCAAGACTTCGTGTCGCGAGCCGAAGTGTGCAGGGATAAGAGCGAGAGCAGGATGACGAATGGACGTGAGGTTATCAAAAGGTGGAAACAGCACTACTACGAACATCCGAATGACTACGTCAGTACAGCAGAGAGCAATAACGAACCAGCACTAACGTTGAAAGAAGCTAAGGATGCTATCCAGCAGCTCAACAACAATAAGTCTGTTGGTATAGATGGTATCGGAGCAGAACGCATCAAGATGGGCCCGAAAAAATGGTCATTTGCATGCAGCGTGCAAGGTGTGTGTTGACCAACCAGGTGCAGAACGATGTGGGACGCGGCCGAGGATAGAGGACTGCAGGCACGAACCGAGTGTTATGACGAGGAATTATTGATTCAATTTAATCTATTCTGAATTAACATCAAATTTCGCAATCCAATTCTCAAAACATTTTTGACCATCGTAATAAAAAAACGAATTGTTTAACTTACATTAATTAAATTTTTTAAAGTTATTTCATAATCGGTCAATACGGTATTTACTCGTATTCAGCATACCGCACGCATTGAGCTGCACCCTCTTTGACTCCACCATCCGTCTTGACCACCTGATACCGTTTCCACCATCATCGAAACGCGAGAGCCCGGTCGGCTACGTAAGGGGCTGTCCATAAACCACGTGGTCATGAGGGGGGGTTCGGCCTATGAGCATTTTGTATGGACGAATAAAAAAAAATGTATGGACAAATGACCACGCGGGGGGGGTTGAGAAGTCCCAAAAAAATGACCACGTGGTTTATGGACAGCCCCTAACGTAGGTGTAGGATGGGTGACCGGTCATCGCGTCGTCAGTCGGTTGGATGAACGGTGTCGGGTCGGGTCGAGTTGGACGGCCGGCTGGCTGGACGATGCAGTATGTGCAGATAAATCTAATTGTTATTATTGTTTACCGAGAGATGTATGAATTTCAAATAAACAATGAAAGCGCAACTGGAGAGGTAACAGATGTTGCACAACCTAAAGGAATCAGAGCGCCGATGTTCCGAGAGTGGCACGTCTAGAGAATGCGATTAGGTGAGTCTATGTTTGGATGGTGCTCTGATGGGGGGCATTTCAGCTTTCGTCGTGGGGTATTATAGCGTATTACAGCTGTGACGTCTTTGCGCGGTTGCTAGGAAGGATTACGCATTCTCGGTAAAACAGACCGGCTGGCATCTTCTTGACATAACGTCCCAACTGGGACGGGACAAAGCCTGCTTCTCAGCTTAAGTGTTCCATGAGCGTTTCCACAGTTATCAGCTGCGTTTTCTCTGCCACTATCCATTTTGCAAGTGTAGGGTAATTCATGTATTTTGGACAGGCTGAGGACAACGTTGGAAAAATCGTCCCCTAGCTTCCTTAAAAAGCAATTGATCATTCTGCAAAGTTACTAATACGCTTATAATATGATTATACATTGCGTTCCAGGTGACAAAAACCTTAACGAAAGCATTTTAAGCTGAGAAAATTACAATTTTAAATCACTTGTTAGAAAGGCATTTTGGACACCGAATATATGTTTTGGACACCCTCAGGTATATATAATTTGGACAGGGCAATTATCTCAAAGTTTAGCCATGAATACAGCTAAATCATGGAAGTAGCATAAATTTACAAATATTTTCTTATAAATAATCATATTTCCGCTTAACAGACATCTATTTTGATAACTATTACAGTTTTTGTTAATATTGAGGAAATACCGCCAGACCCTGTGCAATCGCACAGCATCCCCATGTAGTTCGTCAGATGACCAAAATATATTTACAGCAGAAAACTTGTAATTTATTTTGGACACCATTTATTTTAAGCGATCTAGATAAATGTTTTGAGATTGACTGCCTAATGCTTCTTTATTGAACATTTTTCATTGCAGTAAGGCTTTTAAATTTCTTACAATTATTTATTCAACGATTTTGGGGTGAATATTGTAGGGGTATTAGGGGCACAATGGAAACACTAAGCAAATGAGTGCGTTAGGCCTGTATAACAGAGTAAAACTTAACATATTATCAGTTAACTTACAACTCTAACTTGTTTCCTACGTCTTTCAATCATTTACAGCAGGTAGAATGACTTTATTGTGAAGAAATAACGAATTGTAAACCGTGTGTTTCTCAGGACTGGCAGGAAAGGTACGGGGCGAAATGGACACCCATCGGGGCATAATGGACACCCCTGCATATTTTATGCTAATTCTTTGGTTACATCGACCAGTTAAGTAATTTGCCTACGGAGACCAATACCACAGATATAATACTCCATCTTACACGAGTTTACATAACATCTTAGTTAATTAAATAAACTTTAGGCTAAAATAATCGGATTGATTATTTTTAAACGATCTAAAACGCCTAACAGTATGCAATGCGCGTACATCCATTCGTAATTGCCAGTGTTCATTTCGCCCCGAATCAACTAAAACATTAAAATGGCTATTTTAAGTAAATTCTGATCAAAAATAAAATACTTCATCCATTGCTTAATCTTCGAATACATGTAGATGAGGTAACAATTCACTTGTTTTTACGGTAAACACACTTAAACACTGGTAATTCCTTATTTGATGCTGCTTCGAAATTATAAAAATTTCACCATATGAAAACATATTCAATTTCAATGATATTTTGGTTATTTTGGAACAATATAAATGGTACTTTTGAAAAATAGAACCACGACTTGTTCCTTTACACATATACAGTATGACCCATAAAAAATGCGACAGTTTTCAAAGTCATCGTTCCCCTACTTCGAACTGATTAACCTCGCATGTATCTATTGGATAGTATAGTAGAGCCACTAATCTTATAATGGCAAAGGAACATAGACTGATTCCATGCAAATACCTTCGGAAATATAACGTTGAACATATGGATGTCGAAATCGTCCACGCGCCAGAGGCCGTTTTTTAAGGATATAATTTTCTTTCAATTGCTTACAATCACATTCAATTAAATTTTATTTTCAAAATAGTACTTTAATGGCTGGATAAGGTCTTCAGGAGTTGGTTGGTTCGTCGGACAAGTACGAAAAAAATATTAACTTATAAATTAAGAGACATTTTGTGAAAATTGAATTATTTGACAAATGATAATTTTTAGAAAATATTATGTTTTAAGCATAAAATTGTTTTTAAGTACATAGTATTTGTACCTATCATAAAGGTAGGTATATATGCCTTCATCGAAAAAAAAAATGTTTTGAAAAATGTTCTAACAGTATTGAGTTTTTTATTAATTTATCTTAAATACGGTTTTTAATATGTAGCACCTTTTTTAGTTTTTGTTTCCTAAACATTTGAAATTATTTTTAAAATATTTTTCAAACATGGGCGTATTAAAGAGTACATATTTCTTCATGGTTTCCATGTGTTTAAAAGTTTTTATCTTAGTTCATTTTGGGCCCATATAGCCGAGGCGGTAAACGCACGGGTATTCAGCATGACCATGCTGAGGGTGACGGGTTCGATTCCCGGTCGGTCCAGGATCTTTTCGTAAAGGAAATTTCCTTGACTTCCTTGGGCATAGAGTATCTTCGTGCCTGCCACACGATATACGCATGCAAAATGGTCATTGGCAGAGGAAGCTCTCAGTTAATAACTGTGGAAGTGCTCATAGAACACTAAGCTGAGAAGCAGGCTTTGTCCCAATGAGGACGTTACGCCAAGAAGAGAGAGAGAGAGATCTTAGTTCATTTTGCTATGAAAATTATAGGAAAACTTGATTTTATTTAGAAATTGTTAACAATTATAAGGTATCCCATATACGTAACCAATGAATATTTTGACAAAAATTTTAGAGATCCTGTATGACAATGACCTCCTTATTGTATCCTAATCCAAAAAAGTTTAATTCATTGGGATTATTTCATTAAAAATCATCAAATACTGCAAAAAAATGGAATGTCGCATTTTTTTATGGGTCATACTGTACATTAAAAGTTTTCCATAAAATTCAACGGTTTCGGTGAAAACAGGGGTGTCCATTTCGCCCCGGGTGTCCATTATGCCCCTAATCCCCCTATGTGATTGTGAAGTGTAGGGGATTCTGGGGTAATACGCACCACTTAAGGAAGATGCGTCCAAATGCATATAAAAAAGCAATAATTTATTGGTTTAATGCATGCATGCATTGCATATACTTTCATTCTAAGAGAAACCAAACAAAATTTCAGCCTTAATACAGTTCAGCTTTTGAAAATAACGTTTTTTTGTAAAGACTAACATTACGGCTTCGTATGTTTATGCGGGGCAGTATGCACCCTTGCTCGGGGTAAAATGCACTACAACAATGAGGCAAGACGCACCACAACATTGAGGCAAGATGCACCGTCGAGTTTAGAAATCTTTTTACTTCTTAGACAAAATGCATGTTTTATAAGGTTTTAAGACAAACAATGGCTCTATTTTATTTGCGATTATTTACAGAGCACTCATAGATATTATTACAGCTTGTTTTCTATAGGTGCGTTTTGCCCCAACCAATGGAGTGCATATTGCCCCAATCAATAGCAAAAAAATAAAATAGTTTAAAACATATAATTTACGTAGATTACTGTTTAAGTTATTTTTCCTATGCTTAGCATTGCCCTCAATGAACTGAATAAACACAACAGCATTAGATGTTTGGTCGGTTTTCACCATCAAATCATTCGCCAAACGATCGGGAAAATTACATCAGAATCGTGCTTTTCAATTTTATTCATTTTTCTCACTAATTACATAACGCAGATATGTAAAATTTTCCAGATGCTCATTTATTAAGACGTTCTATTAGACTGATAAGGTTTCAAAGCTCTAAAACCGATAATCCCTGAAAAACAAAGGGGGTGCGTTTTGCCTCGACAGTGCGTATTACCCCAGATGCCCCTATGTCGTCTTGCATACCTGTGCATTTGAGGGGTTTTAGTGAAACAATATACATTTTCGATAATTTTGAAGTAAGTTCTCAATTGTTAAGTGTATTTTCAACGTAAGTCATCAGAATAAGGTCTATTTGATCAAATAATCGATAATAAGAAGAATCTAATTTTATTAGCTCTCCGGAACAAGACATACAACGCCGTGCATGTCCAAATTATATTTTTTACCCTATATCGTGTGGCACGCACAAAGATACTTTATGTTCAAAGAAGTCATGGCAATTTATTTTGTGAAAAGTTCCGACCTGAAATCGAACCCGTCACCCTCACCATGGCCATGCCGAACACTCACGTCTTTACAGCTGTGGCTTAATGGGCCATATTCCAAGCAAAGTTAAACATCCAAATTAAAGAAAATGTCTGTTTTGATTTCAGCAGCAAATTGATATGACAAATTGCTATTGATTCATCTACACGCAAAAACGGCTACGCTCAAAAATGTGTTCGGCCTGCACATTTTTAGTAAACATCCATGCCGCACATGACTGTGTTGGAAACACACATTTTTTTTAAAATTGCTCGTACGCTCGCATGAACATGTATTTTGCAATAATTTCGACATGGCAACCTCACTGGGTTTATAAACCACCTTCAAATACCGAAAAATATTGATATTTTGCAAAAATGTGAGCGTACGAGCAATTTTAAAAAATGTGTGTTTCCAACACAGTCCCTGTGCGGCATGGGCGCTACTCAAAAATGAGAGCTTTTATTTTAGAGAGTAGATTAATTTTTATTTTAAATTTTGCTTTCGTTTGACTGTCTTCAAGATGATTTTATTTTAAGAAATTCTGAAATCATCCATCAATACTTAGTAACCATATTGCAGCGTTTCTCAAACTATAAGTCCCACCAGAGGATCGCGCGAAGATTTTTAGTCGGTCACGAAGGCTGATGTTGCTAGCCATTTTCTTATATGACAATTTCTAAAAAAATAGATTTCTAAATTCGAATTCGAATTTGAATTATTCGAAGTTTTGTATTATAAGTTATAATCTGGAGTGTATGGAATATTGAAACTACTGTCTGCGTTCTGAACTCTATTTTGAAACTGTGAGTTTTCGATCGAATGGTTCAAGATTAGGATAAAACTATGATTTTACTTGTGTTCTTAAAAAAGAGTTGAAGTTGCTGCTTGCAGTTTCATTTAGATTTATGCGCCAAGTTCAGTAGCTAAATGTAAAAAAATAAGAATTATCAAAAATACGCAAAAAATTACCAAATTTCGACAAAGAAAACCTTATTTTTGCCGAACTTCAATAAAGCTTAACTTCGGTAAAACTCTGCCGAATGTCGATATTCTGCTTTTTATGGAAATCATAACAACTGAAAACTTATTTCAATAAAAATAGAAAAAAATAAGTGTGTATGAAGATTATGACTAAAAATTTAAAGCAAGTTTATCTGACAGTGACCATCCAGCAGTTATAACTCTGATAACTAAAATTGATGATCACCCACTCGTCGTAAATATTTCTAGCATTTTAAACTCGAATCGTTTGGAATGGTAGCGCTGCAGGAGGTGTGTTGGACGGGATCTATGGTGCGAACGTTTAGAGGTAATCATACCATCTACCAGAGTTGCGGCAACACACGTGAGCTGGGAACAGCTTTTATAGTGGTGGGCGACATGCAGAGGCGCGTGATCGGTTGGTGGCCGATCGACGAAAGAATGTGCAGGTTGAGGATCAAGGGCCGATTCTTCAACATCAGCATAATAAACGTGCACAGCCCTCACTCCGGCAGCACTGATGATGACAAAGACGTATTTTACGCGCAGCTCGAGCTCGAGTACGACCACTGTCCAAACCACGACGTCAAGATCATCATAGGGGATCTAAACGCTCAGGTAGGCCAGGAGGAGGAATTCAGACCGCGCTAATATCGACTCTAATCACTACCTGGTGATGGTTAAACTGCGCCCAAAACTCTCCGTTATTAACAATGTACAGTACCGGCGGCCGCCCCGGTACGATCTAGAGCGACTGAAGCAACCGGATGTCGCCACCACATACGCGCAGAATCTCGAGGCAGCGTTGCCGGACGAGGGTGTGCGCGATGTGGCCCCTCTAGAGGACTGCTGGAGTACAGTCAAAGCAGCCATCAACAACGCAGCCGAGAGCACTATCGGGTACGTAGAACGGAGTCGACGAAACGATTGGTTCGACAAGGAGTGCAGAGCGGTTCTGAAGGAGAAGGACGCAGCGCAGACGGTAATGCTGCAGCATGGAACCCGACAGAATGTGGAGCGATACAGACAGAAGCGGAAGCAGCAGAACCCTCTCTTCCGGGAGAAAAAGCGCCGCCTGGGAGAAGCGGAGTGTGAGGAAATGGAACTGCTGTGCCGTTCACAAGAAACACGTAAGTTCTATCAGAAGCTCAACGCATACCGCAAAGGCTACGTGCCGCAAGCCGAAATCTGCAGGGATAAGAACGGGAACCTTCTGACGGACAAACGTGAGGTGATCGAAAGGTGGAAGCAGCACTTCGGAGAGCACCTGAAAGGCGAAGAGAATGTAGGCACGGAGGACCAAGGCAGCGGAGCAAATGACAATGTTGGTGCAGCAGAGGACGGGAACGAAACAACTCCCACGCTGAGGGAAGTTAAGGATGCCATTCTCCAGCTCAAAAACAACAAAGCGGCTGATAAAGACGGTATCGCAGCAGAACTAATCAAGATGGGCCCGGAAAAGCTGGCCACCTGTCTGCACCAGTTAGTAGTCAAGATCTGGGAAACCGAACAGCTACCGGAGGAGTGGAAGGAAGGGATAATCTGCCCCATCCACAAGAAAGGCGACAAGTTAATGTGTGAGAATTTTCGAGCGATCACCATTTTGAATGCCACCTGCAAAGTGCTATCCCAGATCATCTTCCGTCGTCTTTCACCTAAATTAAATGAGTTCGTAGGAAGTTACCAAGCCGGTTTCATCGACGGCCGGTCGACAACGGACCAGATCTTTACCGTACGGCAAACCCTCCAGAAATGCCGTGAATACCAGGTCCCAACGCACCAGGTATTCTCGGCATTTCTGGAGGATTTGCCTGTTCATCGACTTCAAAGCGGCATACGACAGTATCGACCTCACTGAGCTATGAAAAATCATGGACGAGAACAGCTTTCCCGGGAAGCTGACTAGACTGATAAGAGCAACGATGGACGGTGTGTAGAACAGCGTAAGGATTTCGGGTGAACTATCCAGTTCATTCGAATCTCGACGAGGACTACGACAAGGCGATGGACTTTCCTGCCTACTATTCAACATCGCCCTGGAAGGTGTTATGTGACGAGCCGGGCTCAACAGCCGGGGTACGATCTTCACGAAATCCAGCCAATTTGTCTATTTGGCGGATGACATGGATATTATTGCTAGAACATTTGGAACGGTGGCAGAACTGTACACTCGCCTGAAACGCAAAGCAGCAAAGGTCGGACTGGTGGTGAATGCGGTAAAGACAAAGCACATGCTGGTAGGTGGGACTGAGCGAGACAGGACAAGCCTTGGCAGCAATGTTACGATAGACGGGGATACTTTCGAGGTGGTAGAAGAATTCGTCTACCTCGGTTCCTTGCTAACGGCTGACAATAACGTGAGCCGTGAAATACGAAGGCGCATAATCAGTGGAAGTCGTGCCTACTATGGGCTCCAGAAAAAAACTGCGGTCAAAAATGATTCACCCCCGCACCAAATGTACCATGTACAAGACGTTAATAAGACCGGTGGTTCTCTACGGACACGAGACATGGACGATGCTCGAGGAGGACCTGCAAGCACTCGGAGTTTTCAAGCGACGGGTGCTAAGGACGATCTTCGGCGGTGTGCAGGAGTACGGTGTGTGGCGGACAAGGATGAACCACGAGCTCGCTGCACTTTACGGCGAACCCAGCATCCAGAAAGTGGCCAAAGCCGGAAGGATACGGTGGGCAGGGCATGTTGCAAGAATGCCGGACAACAACCCTGCAAAGTTGGTGTTTGCTAACCATCCGGTTGGTACAAGAAGGCGTGGAGCGCAGAGAGCACGATATGCGGACCAGGTGGAGCGTGATCTGGCGAGTGTTGGGCGTGACTGACGTTGGAGAGCTGCAGCTGCAAATCGAGTATTATGGCGGCAAATTGTTGATTCAGTATTATCATGAATTTGATGTTAACTAAATAAATGAATTATTTGAAAAACACAGCGCAACATTTTTTTGTCTCAAGAGCAAACTTATGTGTCTCCGAAGGATTTTGGGCCGCTGAATCCGAATCCGGGCTCAGATTTGCTGTAACACGTCACAATTTTGAGCTATACCTCAATTTATAGGGCAAGAATCGTAGTAGGCGTTGTTGCAAACGGTTGTGTTTTCAATCGCTTGTCACATTTTTTTTCGCGTTCAAGAGAAAAAATCTTCCGGTTGATGGTCGTTCGGAGCTACGCCATCCGTAAAGTTTTCCGCTAACAAAAGTGAACCAACTCCGAATTCTTTATAGTGCTAGACTTGTGTTCCTGGAGATTTGTTTGATTATAATGGGAGTTCGGATGCTGCCCGCGTAATGAATGTGGCTGTGTTGTGTGTTTCGTTACATATTGTGCAATCATTTGGTGGGCTGGAGATTTCAATTTGGAGGCCATCGGAAGTTGTTTGTGAAGAATTGGCTTGTGTGTTATAATGTGATCATGTGGAACTGTGATAAAATCAATCCTTTTTCGGTCATTGCTGCACCGCTGGAGAAATGACCGTACAACTCTATCTCGGCAGACTATGAAGAATTTGGTGAGATTTTTCTAATTAAAAACGTCATTTACATGGTATATTTATCAGACAAAATACGTGCCAGAAACAAAAATGCAATTTTTTGATTCAGGAAGTGTTAATGCATTTCAGATATCCAATTGATATCCGGATGCATCAATGCGGGGCTTACTGTTTCAGAAAACGACCTCAAGATGTACGTGGAAGTCCTGTCATACTTGAAATGGGTCGTTGGATGTGCAGTAGAGCTATCACCTTCCATCTCCAGGACTAAAACTGTTTGCGTCTATGGATAAAAGTTTATGTCTGAAAATAGACGCACACATTTTTCTCCCATAAAAGCACTGCCGGCCAGTGGGTGATGGATTGTACATACATACATACATACATACATACCTCAATTTATAGGGCAAAATATGCGATTTAGGGCTTTTTTGACTGCAAGCCATTAAGCTTGGAAATATTTTTTTTTAAGCAATCAAAAGGTTAATTGGTCAATTAACATCTAAATTAACGACTCATGCAAAATATTTCGTTTTACCTAATCAAATTTGATAGAATTAAGCATTTTATGTTAGTATGAAAACTTGCATGCAACTTTTGGAGGGTGACTTGTATGGGAAATATCGTACCTAACATAAATCGCTCAAAACTATCAAATTCGATTTGGTAAAACGAAATATTTTGCATGAGTCGTTGATTTAGATGTTGGTTGACCAATCAACCTTTTGATTGCTTAAAAAAACATTTCCTTGCTTAATGGCTTGCAGTCAAAAAAGCCCAAAATCGCATATTTTGTCCTATAAATTGAGGTATAGCTCAAAATTGTGACGTGTTAGAGCAAATCTGAACCCGGATTCGGATTCAGCGGCCCAAAATCCTTCGGAGACACATAAGTTTGCTCTTGAGACAAACAAAAAGTTATTTTTTTGTTACGCTGTGAAATCAGTCTCAATTGGTAAAAAGTCTTTTTTTAAGAGAATAGTCGCCAATTTCTATAAAAATCAAAAGTGGGTCGCAGGCTGAAAATGTTTGAGAACCCCTGCCATATTGCATTTTTGTTTTGACTTTGATGTTTTTTTTTCGCAATGATTACAAAAATGGTTATTAATTTGCAGCCATGAATTGACGAAATTGTTTTCAACTTGCATTGGTGGTATGAGAATAATTAAATTCTAAAACGTCATCGGTATGGCTTTGTATTGAGGGAGCAAACCTTTCGCAATAGGTACCAAGGTTTCTACGCGTGACCTTTATGAACTGATGAAATTATTTGCAATTCAATACATTTCCATCTTCTCGGTAACGAAGATGCACATGAAACTTTTCCGTTACTTTATCGCCAGAACAATAAACGCTTCCGCTGCAGCGCGCTGCTATCCAGTTTGTAAATTTTCTTTACTCCAGCTGCATTTCCCCACAGAAAATAAAACAAAACTTTTCCAATATGATGATTCTGCTTGTGTTCTTAGCATTGAAAAGATGCTGACAAAGTTTCTATTTATGTGCTCCGGTACCGAAAACTAAATTAACAAAAGTGATTCCACCCCCATAAACGATTGTTGTGCAAGGGAGCTCTGCAGAGTGACGCCGGCTGGAAAACTTAAGCTTTCTAATCAATCAAACAAACCGACCTGTCAGAAAGATGAAACCAACAGTTTTCAGTTTCTTTTACTTCCAGGATTTATGCAACGCTGTGTTCTTCTGAACCATGCTTGATGCTTGTCACAGTAGTGCCGACAGCCAAACAACTTTTTGACCAGGGTTTGGTTTATTTGAATGGCAGAAGAAAAGTCATGACCCGCTCTCATCTTCCTGTGGTAGGATGATGATGGAAGGCGAAAGGAAGAGCCAACTTCACAGTTGGTTGGAAAACATGAAAGCTTCATTCTGTACGTAGGGTAATTGTTCCCATCGTTGCGGTAGTACCTATTGTTGCGGTAATGGCAATTGAGCACTTTTTCGACTGAAATGTTACCAAAAGGTATTTTTAATAGATGTATGGTGCTTAAATTATGAGATTGCACCATTTGTTTGCTTAAGATTTGCCCAAAAACCTATTTTAAAAAAATATTTTCATAAATGTGTTTGCTGCTGTGTTCCTATTGTTGCGGTAGTGTTCCTAATGTTGCGGTATCCCATATGATTTCAATGGGATACCGCAACAATAGGAACAAAATACCGCAACATTAGGAACACATACCGCAACATTAGGAACACAATGATCTTTCAGATAAAAACGAATAAAATGCTCATAACAACATCAAAGTGGCAATATTTCGTTATTTTCCCGTAGATTAAGGATGGATTTTATTATTTTCAATTCAATCCATGTAAAAAGTTTGCTTGGGGCGATACAATTGTGGTTTAAACATGAACCCAGCGCTTAACTCCTCCATGATCGGATCAATTACCCTAGTATCAACGAGAAATCAGGATGGAGAAAAAGGATGCTCCGGAAAGTCAGATGCCCAACGAAGTTGAGGAGAGCAACAAAAAAAAAACTAGTAATGTAGGTACGTTTTCCTTTCAACGGTAGAAGACAGATTCAACTGTGTGTGACTAATGCGCACGTGACGAAAATAAGCCATCGTTTATCTGAATGAAGACTGTCTTGGAAAGTAAAGACACACAGAAAGTGAACTAAAAGGCTATATGATGCTCAGTTCCAAGAACAAATCTCCGCTCTTAGAAGTGTTTGGTAACATGACAAACCATCTTCGTTTGTAGATAATTCGTAAATGTACTTTGGTTTGGACCTGTGTTGTCACGTTTTTATTTTTGTTTGTATCAGAGGCATTTTTGTCCAAATTGTTCGAATTATTAATCCCTGTAAACTACAGCTTTAACAATACCGTCATTAACTGTAGTGTGGCTAATAATCGAATTTCTGTCAATTTTTCATTCATTTTAGAAACATTGGGTTCATTTAAGGAGAAACTTCAGATACTACTAATATGACTGCCTCAATGACCAACTTGGACCCCTAATCACGTTTTCAAAAGCACCAATCTTAAACATTCGTAAACAAATGTGCTCGATTTTGAAAAGATGCCTCACAGACAAACAGACGTAACACATGCGAAATTTCCATCGACCACGATTTTAACGATCATTTTAAATTTTCATAGTTGTGGCTTGCACAACCAGAGGCGCGTGCATCGTTTTTCTATGCGTTTGACGTTTCACACTAGCGCCTTCTGTTGACGATATCGCACAACACAGTGATTCGTGTAACTTTTCCACCAGGTAGTGTGAACTGGGCGATGGATTTCGTTCAAGGTGTTACGTCTGTTTGTCTGTGGCTGCCTCTTTTTGCAAGTGAGCAAAGCCAGGATAAACAAGTGCGGCTTGGTTCGAAAAACTCAAATCTGTCTCAATATCTGTCGGAAACATATTGGATTGTAACAGGTCATTCACCGTGGGTAACGAAAAATCCAAATTTATGGGCACAAGTGAGCAGGTGATTTCCCCTAGGCGCCGTCCACAAATTACGTAACGCTCTAGGGGGAGGGGGGGAGTACAGGCAAGCGTTACGACTCATACAAAAATTTTTGGATTTTCATACAAAAAAGCGTTACGGAGGGGGAAGGGGGGGTCAAAAATTGTCGATTTTACTGTTACGTAATAAATGGATGCTGCCCTATCCCCACTAAGAAAAAAATCCTTCCCGAGACAGTCGTGGAGAAGCAAATGTGATATCGGTGAGCTGATTTTGGAGGCCTTTGACAGTTCTCCTATGAAAATGACAGTTCAGCGTTTTCGCCTATGTTCTGCCGTTGTAAACAGTGGCATACACGGACCTGTCAACTAAAAAGGCCCATTGGCCTTGACGGCGCCACAGTGCCGCCGCCTGGCGGGAATCGTATGGCAAACGTGAGAAAAACCGAGACAATACACGTTTGTTTATACTTCTTCACGCACACGATGACAAATACAAACGGGATTTCCCATTGGAGTGAGTGCATTTTTGCTACCGTCAGAGCCGATTGGCTATTGTAACCTCTCATAGAGTTTCCAACCTAAAATAATTAATTTGATGATAGCTTTGCTACAACTATAAATTATGCTGCGAGTAAATGTAAATTACATGCAATGAAAAGTTTGGATTATATACAAACCAACGATTAGTTTGAATTTTCTCATCTCATCAATCTCGCCTGCGAGAATCAATTTCGAAACTCAGGTAGTTCCACTGGCTCAACTGTTCCACCGGTCACGCATTAGCCAAGACCTGAACCAAACTGCTCGACAACCCGAAGCGCGCAAAACCCGAGTGCACCCGAGGAGAGAGGACGGCCCGTGATTATACGAGGGGGTGGGAAAACGACGAAGCCGAATCTGCACCCACTGAGCTATAAAAGCAGCCCCCTTCCAGGGATGGGTCTCTTTAATCCTGTGAAGGCGTATATAGTGAGTTCGGCAAAGTTAATGTAATCGTAAAGTGCTAATCGCTAAGGAGTGATTTTTCTCGCACGAGTGGACCCAGTGAGCGTTATACGCTAAAAGTAAAGGAGCATTAGCTCGCCTTAGCTCAGGTGTCCGTTGACCAGTATTCGCGAGTGAAACGACCGTTTTGAAGACTGTTTCCCGCGTTAACCGCCTTCCAGAAGGCCGAGCCGAACCGTCCGTCACCATACGGTTCCAGTGATTACCGACCGTCCGTCACCATACGGTCAAGTGTTTTATTGAGCACGAAACCCCGCCAAAGTGCCAAAGTGTTAGCACCACGTGATTGCAGATAATCCCAAACCCCGTCGTTCCGGCCTTGGTGCTGGAATCCCCTATTTTCGGCCGGATTGTCTACAGTATTCCGGCAAGCACGTGCTGGAATCCCAGAAGCGTCGTTCAGAGCATCTTTCATCGTCGAAAGCGTGAGTTTAGTGCCAGTGGTTCTCAACTAGTATTCCCAAATAAATTTTCTAGTAAATTAAAATTAAATCTCGTGAGTCGCGTACTTTTCTTGCATGCATCAACTTAATTTGCAGGTTGAGAATTAGTAGATTGAACAGGTGAGTATTCCTTAGTGCGGTCTTAAGTCGGCCCTGAGATCGAATAGAGGTGAGCTGGCCTAGGGCATACGGACGTCCACTCCATAGACGTATGGACGTCGCGGGTAGTTTCAATTGGCGCCCAAAATTAAATAAGCCAAAGCTACACGCTTTGAAAACCTCGATAGATCTTCGTTCGGCCAGCGGATCACAACTAAATGTGCTAGGCAAATTATGCATCCCAATTTCGTTCGAAAACCAAACCCGAATTATCTCAACTTTGGTTATTGAAAATTTAGTACTTGACTGCATCCTAGGGATGGACTTCTGGAGACGATTTGGAATTTCTCCATCCATCCAACGATGCGCAGCGATAGAAGAACAGAACCCCCACCCTGACGAGTCGACGTCTTTATTGAACGAGACTGAACTTAGTCAGTTAGAAAAAGTCAAAAAGCTGTTTAAGGAGGCAGTACCTGAAGAAATATCAGTTACTCCACTGATAACTCATTGTATAGAAATAGGCGCTACAATATTCGTTGGTCAGTCGGTTTTCTCGATAGGGCGATGGAAGTGCGAGTGAAAAATCCGGGTTCAGAATCGCGCTACAATATTCGTTGGCCAGTCGGTTTTCTCGGTAGAGCCATGCAAGCGCGAGTGTGGAATGCGGAATCAGATTAGCTTGAGAATTTTCGAATGGCAGACAATTTTCAGGTAAGAGTGATGGGGGTGCGAGTGAAAAATCCAGGATCAGAATCGCGCTACAATATTCGTTGGTCAGTCGGTTTTCTCGATAGGGCGATGGAAGTGCGAGTGAAAAATCCGGGTTCAGAATCGCGCTACAATATTCGTTGGCCAGTCGGTTTTCTCGGTAGAGCCATGCAAGCGCGAGTGTGGAATGCGGAATCAGATTAGCTTGAGAATTTTCGAATGGCAGACAATTTTCAGGTAAGAGTGATGGGGGTGCGAGTGAAAAATCCGGGATCAGAATCGCGCTACAATAATCGTAGATCAGTCGGTTTCCACGGTAGGGCGATGGAAACGCGAGCACGAAATCCGGGATCAGTGGTCATCGTGATCAAATAAATCATAATCGTGATGAAGACCGCGACGTGTATTTCCATATAACTAGTGGATCATATCACCTAACAGAGGTGGCTCCTAGATCCACACCTTACCCTACCCTACTAACCACCATTCCTTCCCGTGACAACTGTGGGGATGCTGTGGATTCCACGGTTTCTAGTAGCAACGGTTGTCGAACTAACATTCCTTCCCTTTCCTGATGACCGTAAGGACGTGGCCAGCGCCATTATTGACTTTAAATAGCTGAACTCTCGAATTGTGCACATTGAGAATGGTTAGCTAGTCCCAAGCTTTCACATTCATTGGCTCTCTGTGCAACTTCGATTGTTCTGGTCAATCACGGAGTAGCAACTACGATGTGTACGGTTATCTTTGCTTTGCTTTGCTTTGATAACTCATTGTATAGAAATACAAGACGACTGGAAAAAGAAACCTGCAGTTCGCCAATACCCCTATACAATATCACCCAAGATCCAACAAAAAGTTTCCGATGAACTGGATCGAATGCTCAAAATTGGCATCATCGAAAGATGTCATTCGGATTGGTCACTTAACGTAGTCCCGGTTATCAAACCTACGGGAAAGGTTCGTTTATGCCTGGACGCCCGGAAAATAAATGAGCGTACCGTGAGGGATGCTTACCCACTACCTCATCCTGGTAGAATTCTGGGCCAGCTATTAAAAGCTAAATACCTTAGCACCATTGACCTTTCTGAAGCATTTTTACAGATTTCACTAGATGCATCCTCACGCCGATACACCGCCTTTAGCGTGCACGGCCGAGGTATGTTTCAGTTCACCCGCTTGCCCTTTGGCTTGGTAAACAGTCCGGCGACACTGTCCCGTCTTATGGACCAAGTCTTAGGGCACGGTGAACTGGAACCTCGAGTATTTGTTTATCTTGATGACATAGTCATCGTGAGTGAGACTTTCGAAGAGCATGTTGAGTTGCTCAAGGAGGTCGCACGCCGTCTACGGGCAGCGAACCTTGCAATTAATTTGGAAAAATCCAAATTTGGAGTAGAAGAATTACCATTTCTTGGTTACTTGCTTTCAACTCAGGGATTAAGATCAAATCCAGAAAAAATCAAAGCCGTTGTCGATTATGAGCGACCAACAACCATTACAAAATTACGCCGATTTTTAGGCATGACTAATTACTACCGTAGATTTATTCAGGACTTCAGTGGCGTCACAGCCCCACTGACAGACCTTTTGAAAACGAAAAGTAAAGTCTGGGGATGGAATGAGCATGCTGAAGATGCTTTTTGTACTATCAAAGAAAAACTCATATCCGCCCCAATTCTTATGGGTGCAGATTTCACAAAAGAATTTTGCATACAAACCGATGCCAGCGATGTAGCTGTGGCAGGTATTCTAACCCAGGAGCAAGATGGCTCCGAGAGAGTCATCGCCTATTTTTCGTATAAATTAACCACCCCACAACGCAACTATCATGCGTGCGAGAAGGAAACGTTAGCGGCTTTATTAGCCATTGAAGCATTCCGAGGGTATGTCGAAGGCGCCCACTTTACGTTAATAACGGATTCGTTGGCCCTAACGCATATTATGACCACAAAGTGGAAAACCGCGTCCCGCTGTAGCCGGTGGTGTTTAACCTTACAGCAATACGATATGACTATTAGGCATAGAAAGGGCAGAGATAACATAGTTCCGGATGCCCTTTCCAGGAGCGTAGGAGTGGTAACGACTCGTTCCACGTCGGCTTGGTACGATAAAATCTTAGAAGAGGTCAAAAGTAACCCTGATGACAATGTGGACTATCGAATTGAAGATGGAAATCTTTTTAAGTTCGTTTCAACTCCGAACCTACCCTACGATCATCGGTATGAGTGGAAATATGTTCCACCTGCCCTAGATCGGGAAAACATTATTCGTGAAAACCACGACGGGTTAATGCATCTTGGAGTAGACAAGACCATTGATCGCATAAGACAACGTTATTTCTGGCCAGGACTTGCCAACGAAGTTCGCGAGTACATACAAAATTGCACGACTTGTTAGGAAGTCAAAGATGCTTCCGTGCCTGTTGTCCCTCTTATGGGTGACCAAAGAATCACGAAGCACCCGTGGCAGATAATAGCGATAGATTTCATTGGTCCTTTACCACGTAGCAAGAAAGGACACCAACATATTCTGGTCATATTAGATCTATTCAGTAAGTGGATCATGCTAACTCCCGTGCGCAAGATCGACAGTGCCTCGTTATGTACAATAGTACGCGATCAGTGGTTTTTCAGGAATTCTACACCTGAAGTAATCATAACTGATAACGCCTCTTGCTTTCTATCGAAAGAATTCAAGCTTCTTTTAGAACGCTTCAATATTCGACATTGGCTTAACGCCAAGTACCATTGCCAAGCAAACCCCGTTGAGAGGGTCAATCGCACCGTGAATGCGGCTATAAGAACATATGTTAAAGATGACCAACGGCTATGGGATTCTAAATTGTCAGAAATAGAAACTATTCTTAACTCCTCAGTTCATTCTGTGACCAAGTTGACCCCTTTTTTCATAACTCATGGTCACGAACTGTTTATCCAAGGATCCGATCATAAGAACCCACCAACCGATCAGGATCAAACCCTTGAACAACGTTCCGATGCTCAAAGAAAGCTGTTCGAGAAAATTTACGTTGTTGTAGAAAATAATCTTAAGGATGCCTACGAGTCGGGTAAACAGAGATATAATCTCCGACATCGTCAGCATGCGAAAAGTTTTGAGCTAGGTCAGACTATCTACTACAGAAACATGAAGCAATCTTGTGCAGCACAGAACTATAGCGCTAAGTATGGTTCTATGTATCTGCCTGCTCGAGTCAGGTCAAAGCTAGGATCTTCGGCATACGAGATCGAAGATTCGAAAGATAAATCTCTAGGAATTTGGCATGCATCTCATCTGAAACCTGCATAATCCATACAAAACTCTTTGCTAATTAGCCGTCAGTCGAAAACCGGTGGCGAAGACGTTCATGGATAATCCTCGAAGAAACTCCGTTAACAAATTCATAATAAAGTCGTCAGGATCCAATGTCTCAGTGATCAACTAAAAATAAAAAATAAAAGCAAGCGTTTGAAACAACAGTATGTTCGAAAACCGTGTCACGATTCCCATTAAAAAACCAACCAAATTTTTACAATTTTCCTCCTAAGATAAAACGTTGATGTGCTGTGGATGAATAAACCCCAACAAAAATTGGGCAATTGTCATTAGTTTGATGGATTTTTCTGATTTTTCGAACTTAGACAGCAGCTCATATCTCACGCATGAGGCTATGAGTTCGAATCGAGCACAGATTTTAAGTTTGTTCCTCTATTGAATCAAATTATTTTTCTCTGGAAAAAAATGGATAAACCTCCTTTTTAACTTAATCAGGGATTGATTAAGTTTCACCTTTAGACGATTGCGTCTATGGTTCCGTAGACTTATTAATGTACAGGTAGTAGTAAGATAGGTTAAAGTCGTGTGAATGAGTGAATAAGAATGAATGAGATTGTGGAGGGTACCCGTTTGAAAGGCTGATGAATGAAAGAATGAATGAGATAATATTGAATGCACCAGTGATCATGAAACATACCGAGTATTAATTTTCCTCATAAATTGAGGGAGTAAGACAAAACGCACTTTGATAGAGAGACATGTTTTCTCAGAAAAGGATAAACAGAATGTTTATATCGTATCGAAAAAAAAACAAAAAGATCAAAAATAAATATGTATCTCGAACACCTGAAAACAATTGTTATAAGTAAATTCCTTGATCCAGGCTTACTATCCACAGATGTTGATAATTTTGATGTTTGATATCTTAATAGTTAGGAAAAATTACCCCATATTGAGTAATTTTTCCCCGAAGAGGAGGACATTGTAACCTCTCATAGAGTTTCCAACCTAAAATAATTAATTTGATGATAGCTTTGCTACAACTATAAATTATGCTGCGAGTAAATGTAAATTACATGCAATGAAAAGTTTGGATTATATACAAACCAACGATTAGGGTAATTCGCCAATTGTTGAACGGTTAGTACCGGCAGCTTGGTTTTCGTTAGTTTTTCCGTGCATAATTCCACTTTAGTTGAAAAATATCCAGTGAACGTCTAGATCTACTTATCCCTTATACTGCCCATTGAATTTGTATTCCCTTAAATTCCATTTTCTAAGAGAAAATGGAACATTTGTATGGGAAGTCTGTAACCCAATTGTTGAACGCTTCTTTAAGCTAGCTCATCCTAATGTTGGACGGTTCTCGCCAATTGTTGAACGGTTGAAGCTTTGTTCGTAATTGATGACGTATAACCCGACATCAACCTATCATTCACCTGTTTTTATTTTGGCCACCAAACCCAACATAGACACGACAGTTACCCGATGTGGGTCCAACAGTGGTCCAACCTTTGATAAAATTTGACCCGACTTTGACCCGACATCCGATATTTTTTCACTCTGGCGGATTTTTTCCGGGGTTTTTCCTATTTTGTGCCCATCTATTTAGTCCGAGCTAGTAACAATTCATTTGAATGACAAGGAATCGCACATTTGAAGAGAGCTCTAGTGGACTGAAATCGTTTTAAATATGACTAGATGAAAAAATGGCTGAAAAGATTTGATTAGAAGCGAAAACGACAGAAGAAAAGTACGCCTTTAAAAGCCCCTGAAACTCTCCTGGAAACCCATGGGACCCACTCAACCCCCAAGGACAACCATGGAACGAACCTTTAATCCCTTGAAAACCCTTGGGTTGCTCCTGAGCCTCCTGGAACGCCTTGAAATACTCCTGGGACCCCCTTAGCACTCTGAATTCCTCTTGAACACCTCTGGAACGCCCTTGAAACCCATTGAAATCACTGGAATCTTTCTGAAGCCCACTGGAACATCTCTAGAACATCCCTGGAACGCCCTTGGAACCCCATGAAATGCACGATTAGGTAAAGTGAAAAAAAATCTTGCAGTCATGCTAACATCGTATCGTAGGTTATGCCAGTGTTCAACAATTGGATCATGGATGCATAATGATAGTGTGATATGAAAAATATTTTTTCAAATTAAATTACAATGAAAATGTGGTTTTAAACAATGTTAAACTGTTATTGACATCCTTCCAGTTCTTGTAACTATGGTGTGCCTTTGATATTTGTAGTCGACTTGCCCGCAAAGCTTATTTCGTAACAGCCATTTCTTAAAAATAATCTTAAGAATTGTGCAGTTTTCGTGTCATCAGCGGCACCAAGTTTTAAATCAATTTTTTTGACGTAAAACATGTATAATTTTGTAACTTAATTAGAGTAATATCGTGAAACACATGTATAAGGACTGTTCACTTTATAAAGAGGACAGTTTTGCAACGCTATAAAAAGAAAAGGCGTAGTTCAAATTTGACTAGCCTTGGTTGGCTGACTGTAGATTATATTAACATATAATAGCCATAATTAAATTGAGGTCAAATAGTTGAACTTCATAGAAATGGGGCAAAGTGTTTGGAATGGTCAATTTTTTGATTGGCAAAAACTAAAGATAAAAACAAAACAACGATGGAAACCATTGCAAATTTAACATAAAATTGACGTCGAAAATATAATTTTACATGTAGTTATTCTCAAATAAGAAGTATAACGACATAAGAATTGAAAATAAACAATAATAAGTTTCTCTAGAGTCGAAAATTTGCAATAATGTAGCTGAAAGTATGGCATTTTTCACTATGATCATCATTACGGATTAAGTTGATGTTGAAGAATGCACTTAAAAGCATATCTTTCTTCTGTGTAATTTAGAAAGCAATTCTCTCATGCACTGGACAAATTTTGAACCGAATCCGTTGTGTTATTACATCATTGTGCTTGAATAAATAGTTTTTTGTAAATCTCTATGAAAACAAGAAAATTTACTATGTCAAGCTGGATGCTTTTTGGTGCAGTACTACTGACCAACTATTGAACTATATCCTTGGTAGAATAGTATTAGACTCCAATACATTGAAAAATTGATGAAAATTCAATTGTAAACTATGTGAAAAATTATATAGAATCTTGGGAATTGAGTTTTTATTGACGTTTAACGTAAACCGCTTCAGTTGCATAATAATAAACATTTTGGTTAATGTTACATTTTTCCTACAATGGAGAATAATTGTTGAAAGCTATGCAAAAAACTGAAAATTATTTTTTGAAAAATGAAAAACATACCGCATAAACAAGGTGTCCTCTTTATAAAGTGAACAGTCCTTAAGCATCTACATCATACGTTTACTTTGGATGAAAATTACTTAAGTAAGATTTATAATAAAATATTCAAAAACTGTTCAACATTTGGGTAGTGTTCAACAATTAGCGAATTACCCTAGTTTGAATTTTCTCATCTCATCAATCTCGCCTGCGAGAATCAATTTCGAAACTCAGGTAGTTCCACTGGCTCAACTGTTCCACCGGTCACGCATTAGCCAAGACCTGAACCAAACTGCTCGACAACCCGAAGCGCGCAAAACCCGAGTGCACCCGAGGAGAGAGGACGGCCCGTGATTATACGAGGGGGTGGGAAAACGACGAAGCCGAATCTGCACCCACTGAGCTATAAAAGCAGCCCCCTTCCAGGGATGGGTCTCTTTAATCCTGTGAAGGCGTATATAGTGAGTTCGGCAAAGTTAATGTAATCGTAAAGTGCTAATCGCTAAGGAGTGATTTTTCTCGCACGAGTGGACCCAGTGAGCGTTATACGCTAAAAGTAAAGGAGCATTAGCTCGCCTTAGCTCAGGTGTCCGTTGACCAGTATTCGCGAGTGAAACGACCGTTTTGAAGACTGTTTCCCGCGTTAACCGCCTTCCAGAAGGCCGAGCCGAACCGTCCGTCACCATACGGTTCCAGTGATTACCGACCGTCCGTCACCATACGGTCAAGTGTTTTATTGAGCACGAAACCCCGCCAAAGTGCCAAAGTGTTAGCACCACGTGATTGCAGATAATCCCAAACCCCGTCGTTCCGGCCTTGGTGCTGGAATCCCCTATTTTCGGCCGGATTGTCTACAGTATTCCGGCAAGCACGTGCTGGAATCCCAGAAGCGTCGTTCAGAGCATCTTTCATCGTCGAAAGCGTGAGTTTAGTGCCAGTGGTTCTCAACTAGTATTCCCAAATAAATTTTCTAGTAAATTAAAATTAAATCTCGTGAGTCGCGTACTTTTCTTGCATGCATCAACTTAATTTGCAGGTTGAGAATTAGTAGATTGAACAGGTGAGTATTCCTTAGTGCGGTCTTAAGTCGGCCCTGAGATCGAATAGAGGTGAGCTGGCCTAGGGCGTACGGACGTCCACTCCATAGACTTATGGACGTCGCGGGTAGTTTCACTATGTGGTGGCAGTGAATGATAAAGAATGAGATTGACGTTGACAGACGAGAGGCGATCAAGCAGACGACTAAAAGAGCGACAAGGAAGTTCCAACGCCGATGTCAAATTGACATAGTGACATCGCAACTGAGTGTCCTTTGAATTTGGCTTACAGTTTCCGTTTTACCGCGGATACATATTCTACTACGTTCTCGATGGTTCATTGTGATTCGAGATCACGTGGTGTGTGTTATAAATAGGGGGATGCGTTGCGCTGAACAGCTAGATATTTTAATATCTATCCAGTAGTGAACTTGTTGATTCTAGGTTCATCAACAAGGTGGCACTAGTGAGTCTAAGAAAATCTAAACTGCTGTATCTCGAGAACCAGATACAGCTGACTTTGATAAAGTTGGTCAGGACATCAAGAGATATCCGATAAGGGGAACTACGTGGGGAAGGGTGGTCTGGCCAAATCTGGCCTTGATGTCTGATCAGGACTTCAAGAGCTATCCGCTAATGAGCTAGTTGATCCTAGGTTTATACCAAAGAATAAGAATATCAAGAATGCCCACTCCGCTGATGCTCGGGGCGACACTACCGCAGCGCTATCTGCGGATGAAAGTAAAACCTTCATGCGGTAGTGTGCGTTACTGATTGTATGCGGATACCAAAACATACGCACACCACCTTATCTTATGACAAATCACGTACACTGTTACATACAGCTTCCACCTTGAAACGCTTACAGAGCGCCACTTGTCTTGTCGCTTGACGTTTACATAGAAAAAGACAAGAGAGGGCATTCTTTCTATTTTTATTCTTTGTTTATACGCTAGGTGGCGCTAGTGAGTCTAAGAAATTCTAAACTGCTGTATCTCGAGAATCGAGCCACATTGAAGAATCTCGTCTTGGATAAAGTTGATCAGGACATCAAAAGGTATCCGATAAGGGACCCTTCATTAACCACGTTGGGGAGGGAGATCTGGTCAAAGTCGACGCTCCATATAAATTTTAAATTTCTGTATGGACGAAAGGGGAGAAGGAAGACTGAAATGACCAACGTGGTCATCAACGTGGTTTATGAATGGTCCCTAATTAACTAGTTGATTCTGAAGGCATCTGCTCGTTGGCACTAGTGAGAAGTTCTAAACTTCTATATCTCAGAAATCAGACCCTCTAGAAGAATTTCATTTTAGGTTAAGGTTGTTAGGACATCAAGAGTTATCCGATGGTAAGTGTTTGACTCTACCTTTATCTGCTGGGTGGCGCTTAAAAGCCTTACACATTTTGCTTCGATTTTGTATGGAAGTTTGGCGTTTCTTGGCCTTGTTTTTTACAAAACTTCTGTAAGAGTGAAGTGTGTAGTGGCTACACGTTCACTTCATAATTGGATGGTCATGGGTTCGATCCCAACCCCGGCACTTGCAATTTTTCGTCAGTTGTTCTTCCTCCCGAGAGCAGCTGACACCTGACCCTCTTCTGAGCATATGCTCTAACGGACCCGGAATCTTGGATATCGGTCAATGGCAACTCATAATGGACCCCCAATCGGACTGGAGAGAGAATAAGAAAAAGCCACACATCAACATCCTTGTGCTCATCATTCTACCCATGGGCAGGGTACAAAAGTGACAGCAGTGCAACGGCAACCAGTTCGATAGAGTATAATTATAATAGAATATATTTATTCGCTGTACAAAGCGTAAGTGCAGTCGCCAATTGGAATCGCTCACGCAGTGCCCTATGTTATTATTGTTTTAATCGCCGCGATTTGATGTGCTTGTAGTTCATCGATTGGTTTTCGGCGAGAAATAATTAAAAACTTATTTGCCAGACTGTCCGGACGTTTCGGTCGATTTTACTGGCCTTCGACCATCTTCTGCGGACTCTAAAATATATTAAAACATTTAAAAACACACAAAACCAACTAATTAAATTCCTTACAATCTTCCAGCCGTCTCTTCACTATCAGACAAATTTATAACTATACCATACATTAGAGGACTAGGAGAAAAACTATCTAGATATTTGAGACAACATGACTTTAAAGTAGCTTACAAACCAATTGACAAAATTAAAGATGTTCTATTTACAAAAACCAAAGACAAAATAGCAAAGGACAAAAACATAAATGTAGTATATGAAATTCCGTGTGGTGCATGTGAAAAGTCGTACATTGGTGAAACAAGTCAATTTTTGTGCAAACGTCTTAACCAACATAAGTATAACGTTAGAACAAAAAACATATCTGGTACTGGTTTGTCACAACACGCCATAGAAGAGGGGCATGTTTTCGACTTTGACAAGACAAAAATACTTGACAAAGTTACAAACAGCTACAGAAGACTAATAACAGAAACTTTTTACATTAAAATAAGAGGTGACGAAAATGTTGTGAACAAACAGATAGACTCTGCAAACTTTAAGACGGCGTACGACTCTATTATAACGAAATTAAAAACGACTACCAATGACACTTGATATGTATGTAATGATAGAATGTATGTAATTTGTATGTATTTCAATGTTTGTAAAGTTATGGCCGTCTGATAGTGAAGAGACGGCTGGAAGATTGTAAGGAATTTAATTAGTTGGTTTTGTGTGTTTTTAAATGTTTTAATATATTTTAGAGTCCGCAGAAGATGGTCGAAGGCCAGTAAAATCGACCGAAACGTCCGGACAGTCTGGCAAATAAGTTTTTAATTATTTCTCGCCGAAAACCAATCGATGAACTATAAGCACACGCAGTGCCCTAGTGAACAAGAGAGCTTTTTTTCATTTCTTTTTATTCGTGAATTTTAAACAAAAGAGCTGCAAATTAGGTTAAGTGATTGAAGAATAAAAGAATAATAATAATAATAATAATAATAAAAGAATCATATTATGACACTGCTGGAACGGGTTTGTTGACACTTGTGCAATTACGTTCGAAAAATGATACATCGCTTGAAATTACGCTCCTGAATATCACAAATATATTTGCTATGATCATTGAAAGCCCAGGATGGAGATCTTTTAATTCCGCGGTTTGCACCACCATGGGTGCTCAGGACTGAAAGTAAGTAATGTGTTTGATACGGATTTCACTTCGGCTCAGATGACGTTTAAGAACTACCACTGTTCTAGCCGATCTGGTTGACTCTGCTCTCGCTGTGCTGGCGAGTGTTGCTGATTAACGACTGTGCATTTCGGTGTACATTGGCCTTACTTAATGATGTTATTAAGAAGACAAAATTGCTAAAAAACTACACTTAGGTGGAGGGACATTATTGCGTTTAGAAGGATACGATACTGTAATGCTGTAAGTAGATGTGAATGTCTGCGTGAGTATGATAAAGGGCGACTTAACCCCTTTCCATTAGGACCATTTTTGATTCAATCCGTACACTACGTCAGCGAGCTTTTCCCACCGTTATGCAACAGCAAGGATAAATAGGTGTTAAACTGTTTATGCTTGGTAACTACGTGCTTGATTTTTGAATTTAGAAAACGAAATCAACGATGATCAAATCCAAAAGTCATCATTTATTTGAGCTAGATCTTTAATGCTTCATTCACAAGCAATAGTGTGACGAATGAATGAGTGAATGAATTGTTCGTATACAAGAACAGCACCACCAAATAAATCTTCCATTTAAAGCCAAGACAAATATTCACATCACGTCTTGTGGTGCTAAAGTCATCGGACCTTTTTCCAAAGCATTTCCTCAAACCAGCACAAGAAAAATGGGGTTTTCAAAAGCTCACCTGAATACATTGTGAATGTTTACGAGTCTGGTGCGTCGCCTTGTCACTGTACCGCACGTATACCTTCCACTACCAGTAAGGGCAATTGTCCCATTCGGACGAAATGTGCCCCCGGATGACAGTTTATGGGACGATGCGGTATATCACCTTTTCCGCACAGAAAGAAAAGCTTTGCACCTCTTCAAAGGCTAACAATCCGATTCCTCGTTGACAATTCGAACTCAAACGATAACAATGCGGGTGGAAAGTCGTCCCATTGAATAGGTTGATTAATTGCAAAGGGATTCTTCTACCGTCAAGGAATCCCATTTTTTTTGTTTGGATCTAATCTGCTTAGCTGGAGAAAGGTGACCATAATGGTCAGGTCTCTGTGTGCCATGTGTGGAAATTGGAAAAACGGTGACCTACTTTCAACAATGTCTCTATCGGAAGTGACAACGACGAAACCCATGGTGTCCCATATGGTGTCCTCCATTCTCATGCTGCTGCGACTGCAACAGATCGACACGAGGAAAATAAATGGCTAGGATAGCCAAGCGTCTGAACTAGTGCTGTTTGTGGCCAACATTTAATGTGCCCTCGTTTGATAGTGGAGAGCATATACAGTCAGCCGATAGTCTTCAATCGCCTTAAAGTTTACATAAATGCCCATAAACAAGATTGTATAAACCAAAATTCTCATAAATATTTATAAAACAAATGAGAACTAAAGTAATGTAATCATTTTGAAAGTGATAGGTACATTTTTCGATTTCCTACATATTTATCACAATTGTCTTATAATTGCAGAAGCACTGTATAAACCCTTCTAAAATGAGCAACCAACAACGCACCACTGTTGGTGGAAAATAATCCGTGCTCATGTTTTTCCCCTAGCAAAGCTGATGTTCTACCGTGTCATCGAATAATATTCCTTCGGAATGGTCTGCTGTAGAGTACACATTTGTCGAGTAACATTGTCAGTCGCAGCTGTCTTTGAAATTTCTTTATAGCATAGCAGAACGATAAAGACCGGTTATAACCAAGGAGATGTTCAAAGTATACATTTCGAACAAGTTGAAAGAAGGAGATATAAGAGTCGATGATGAAGAAGAAGAAGAAAGGGATTCTTAGTTTTGTTGGGTTCTGCACTACATTTTCAGAACTACCTAAAAAAATATGGGCTATTCCGTACGAAGCGACCGACAAGAAGAGCGTGAGACTAGCTATCATATACAGATGTCCACATAACATAAAAGTGTCATTTTTTCTCTTGTGTACTCTAAGGTATTGAAAGTCACCTTTTTTATTCAATAGATACCTGAGGAAATAGTTGAGGGCTATGGGGGATGGAAGCACCTCCAACGTCCACTTTGCAGGAAGGACTGTCTTCTTGACGCATCAAAGAAATTCAAAGAGCACATGCTCTGCGGTCTCGTCGCAGTCCAAGTCTAAGCAGATACAACCTGAAGCCTGACATAAATTGTGTCAAGTGAAAGTTCACCTCGCCAGGGGGAATGCTCGTCCATTTAGGCACGCTCGGTTCCCTGTGCCACTTCAGCATAGACGATGCTCTAGCGATACGTCTCGTGCCTCTCATGCCGCGTCGCTTGAAGCACTCTTAACCCTTTGCCATAAATATTGCTATGGGCATCATGCCCGCTAGTTCCCATACCGCGTCCTTTGAGACCGTGCGGTATGCGTTGATCACCCTACGACACATCAGCCTGTGGGTACTCTCGAATCGCTTCACGTTTCGATTGGCCACTAGCGCATTCGATCATGCAGCGCACAGTGGTGCATTGTCGAACAAAATGCAGCCAAAGCCTCTTACTTAAACCCCACAGGTTTCGACCGCCTTCGCACCACTGTGCAGCGGCGCCATACCGTAGTATGGAGACCGCTGCCATCGCGAGCAGCTTACGCTTACTCGAGACTATTGCCAAGTTATTTGATATTATCTTTGACAACCGACCCCTGGCTCTTTTGCAGGCATATTCCTCGTGGCTTCCGAATTTCAGCTTATCATCGATCCCCCCAATTGATTCAGTGAGCGCTTATAGTTGATCGTACATCCGCCTGTGATGACCACTGCCTGTTATTCAGACTTGCGAATGTTTACCACCATCACCTTCGTTTTGTGGTGCGCGAGTGTCTGTTCCACTTCTTTTATCGACTCGCCGTATACCACGAGGTTAGTATCATCGGCAGAGCCGACCAGCTTTACCCCCGGTGGAATTTTTAGCCTCAATACGCCATCATACGCCGCGTTCCATAGTACCGGGCCCAGGATGGACCCCTGAGCCTTACTGGTTACCCGAGAGGCCAGAGTCATCGGGTTTCTCGGTAGAAACCATCAACCTTGACAGAATAATCTGTTCCAAAAATTTCCGGCGGTGTCCAGAAGGTAGATGGGTCTGTTTGCAGACGGGTTGCCAGGTGGCTTCCCGGGTTTGGACAGTAGAACCAATCATTCCCTTTTCCACCTATCCAGAAATTCGCCTCTGTTCACCTTTATTTTTTTTTCTTAGTTTAATGACCTTTTAACTCAAAAAGAGTCATTCAGGTCAGTTGGCCATAGTTGCCGGGGGCCCATGGTATTGTATCGTGGCGCGGGGCCAAACGTTTCCATGATCTTCTGCAGTATCACGGAAATCGCTGTGGGGGTCCTAACGCACCCTTTGTTTTGGCCATAACTACTCTGTAGGCATCACCCCAAGGAGTCATGTTGGCTGCCTGGAAGAGATTTTCGAAGCACGCCCGCTTATGTGCCTTAATCTCTTTGTTCAGTTTGTTTAGCCACCCTTTCTTCGTTCCATTCCACCCTCATCCGAGTGACCTCTTTGCATCCTCTTTCTAGCGTTTAGGCAGGATGCGCGGAGCTTTGCGGTTTCTAGACACCATCCATTTCTGGGTAGGGATCGCCGTCACATGCACGGCTTAGGTTTCTGACTACATCATCGTTGGATAGATCGTTGGTGTTATCCTCCATAAGCAATCGCTCCACAAATGCCGGCTATTCGAAGCATGAGGTCAGCTATCTCCGATGACGGTCGATGTCCTTCGGCTGTGGCCGTCTTCCTTCGTTTTCTGTATCGAATCGCCAGATGGTCACTGTACGTGTATCCATCGTCGATCCACCAGTCCAAGCTACGGTTTAGACCCGGGCTCCAGAAGGTCACATTAATGATGGACTCTGTACCATTCCTACAGTAAGTTTTTTGTCGCCTATGTTCTCGACATCCATGTTCAATCAAGCCATAGCTTCGAGTAGAGCCAGCCTCTCGCGTTAGTCAATCGGCTACCCAACTCAATCGACCAGGCGTTGAAGTCTCCATCGATGACCACCGGACTCAAACCCACTAGTGCGCCTATTGGTGAATCCAGCATAGACAAGAACGGGTCTATCCACCACCTGGGAGAGGTACATCTACTGCAGTTGTACATCCCGTTGATCTTAGCTATTGCGAAGCCCTCGTGCGATGTGGAAATTATTTCCTGGACCGGAAAACATCCGGTTGTACAGATCACCGCTAGCTTGGCCTTATCCGTTACCCAGTTCCCGTTATCGGGAGGGATGCGGTATGAGTCCAATAGCAGGGCGATTCCTGTACTTGTCTTCGAGACAGACTGCCACAGCAACTGTTGTGCGGCTTCATAGTGGTTCAGGTTTAGCTGTGTAACCTGTATTATTGTCGGTTGGTTCGACCTGTTCGCGTGCCTAGACATTTACGCTCATCCGTCGTGTGACCATACATTTTGGTGCCAAATTGCCCACTCTAACGATGTAGAACTTCCTGAAGAGTTTGATCCTGTTGGGGCCTTTACACGCCCACGACTTGTGTCGCTGAAGCTCTTGAAACACGCCTCTGGCGGCGCGTAGATGCTGAGCGTCCACACTGGCCAGACTACTCTGATCTTGCCGACTGCAGTCGTTTTGTTCACTTCCCCTGCAGGGACCTTGATTGTGGGGTAATGCGTGCCTGCCGGACACATTCACAGGCGGATCGATGCACTTGGTGCATCTACATCGCACTGTTGCATAAGTGCGGCTGTCAGCACCTTTGCATCGGTGATCTCGTCCAGGTTTTTACACTGGAGAGTCGCCTCCACCGTTGGGGCTCTCACCTGCACTTTTTCGCCCAATACCTCCTTAGCTAGTGCCTTATAGGAGGTGCCTTTTTGGCCACCTCCTTCTTCAGCACCAACATCATCTCTCCAGTCCTGATGTGCCGGATGCTTTTTATATCCGCGTCCAGCGGTGAGAGACGATTTTCTCCTTACATGGTCCTCAGCACCTCGGCGTATGTATCCGCCTCAGTTTTGAAGACCAGTGCGTCGCTCTGTTCGTGCTTGCGGACTGGTTTTACTTTTCACAACTACTTCTTATTTGTATCCGTAAACCAAGGGTTCTCATTCCCTTGGTCCCAACCGACTTGGGAATCTGGTTGTTGCCCTGGCTGTCTTTTTCATCTTCTTTGGCTTTTCGTCCACCTCTGCCGGACACTTCTTGGGCCGCGGTAGGTTTCGACCATGGAACTCGAGCCGTATGGCGGTTTGACCTCTCCGCTACTGGCCCGGCGAGCTGCATGGTTTCGTGCTGCATCGTCGCGTTGCCAGCAAAGAGGAAGCTATCCATTTGGGTAGACCGCTCCTCCCTGCTCGTATCAGCTGCACTCCGCTCTTCGATCAGGATATCATACTCCTTTTTGACCAGAGCCAGTGATTTGCGGAGCTTCAGCAGGCCCTGTTTCAGGTCCTTGCTGATGGTAGTCCGCCCGTTCAGCTGTTCGGCAACTACCAACATCTCTGGTGGACCGCTCCTGTAGTGGTTCAGCGCCAGCATCTGTCATCTGCGCTTAATCGGCCGATGTTGTGCCGCCTTATACTTCTCCCGCTGAACCTTCTACCACCTCCTCGCTAATGGGTACACCAGCTTCTTGTAGTGGCGATCTCGCCAGTCCTCATCGCGTGAACGGGTTCAATGCCGTTCCATTTGCCCCTCCACTCCACTCTCGATCACATTGTTGTTGTTCATGGATTTAGTAGTCGTCATTTCTGTTGGGTCTCTCTTGGAACCGCTATCACTACAAATGAAGTAGTCGTTTATGATCCTGGTGGTTATCTATGCAAGCAAGGAGGCCACCCGAGGGTTGGCCCAGACCCTTATGGGGACTGGGCTCAGAGCCGGAGCACCGTTAATCAGGAGCTTTTATCTGAACCTACTTGCACCCAGTTAGTTGCCTGAGCTGGGCACAGGTCAGGAACATACTTTAAGGCCACGCCACGGTTTTATGGGACGGAAGACAACCTTCACTACCTAGAGTGTGAAGAATTAGCATTAAATTAAATTCACAATTAAAAAAAAAAAAAAGGAAGACAACGTCGACATAAGCTTATTGGCGTCGTTCCTGATGTGCCCAAGGCATCTTAAATAGCTGGGCTGTGACACTTTGGTAGCGGTGTCGTATCGCTTGAACAGAGCTGCTTCCGGATGTGTGGAATTTCTGAAGAGGCCCAGCAGAGCCCACTGCTGGGCCCTGCCACGCCTAGGCTTACTCCGCTTGAGCATTTCGTATGTCCCGGTGTTCAGTTACCTCCCGGTACCAAAGGTGGTAAGTCCACACTGGTGTGTGGATGTGATTCGCTTAGAAAAGTATCTAGGTGGCTAGACGATTTGTGTCCTGGTTCAAAACGGTTTCTCGTGAATGTCCAGCGAGCATCCCAACCAATCCACCTCAAGCTTCCCTACTTTACCGAAATTATTGGCGTCTGCCACAGATCAGTATCCGTGATCTCGTCAAGACTCGCCTTAGCGATGAATGCCCTCGCCTTGACACCGTCACCAGTGACCTCTTCAGCCAGACATTTGTAGATGGCGCCTTTCGGAGTTTTATCACGCTTGAACTTGAAGATCATTTAGCAGGTAAAAATAAGATTAATATTGCACACGTTGACTCCATGATTCGCGAGGTTGACATCTCCCCCTCATTGCTTTTTAGACCTTTGAATGCTTAGATTAGTCCATCCTGATGGCGAGGACGTATCTCATTTCGCGCTTGGTACCTGCCTTCGTATTTCTCCTCGACTTAGCGTCTCGAGCATCCCGAGCATACTGGTTTTCTTTATTCTTCATCTTCTTTTTCCGTCTGTCCACTAAGCTCCAAGAGGCGTCCTGACACGCCCTAACGTGTGGTTGCTGAGGACCAAGGCTCGTAACGCCTTACTCCCTTCAACCCGAGACAGGCCAGCCGTTTCATATCCTCCCTTCTCTGCATTCTGGTAAACCTGACCTGGGTGCGACATACTGGCATCATTGCCCTTAGTTTTCGGAGTTAACAATCACCTGGTCTTACGGGCGCCACCTGGTATATCCTCCTCTCACGGCTGCCTTACACTTTTATGCGATTGCCTGTCATAAGTGAATGCATCTGGCGTGCTCTTTGGGCTACCCGCGATTTGAAAAACTCAGTCTGGATAAACTACGGCACTTCAAGCGTAACAGGCTTTGGTGCTGCCGCTGTTGCCTTGAGTCTGCTTGGCCGCCACCGTCGGCTTACGAAGCTACGGCAAGCCCTGCTGGAGGTCCTTGCTAATGTTCGACATCGAGGACGCAAAATCAAATATGAATTAATGATCAACGCGCTAAATTAGGTACGATTTGACTGAAAATCATCATTTTTGGCACCATGTCGCCCCCCTCCGTTCAACTAAACACAATCAAAGTGGTTTTCTTCATTTTTTATCATTTTATAGAGAACTAGCTGTCCCGGCAAACTTTGTCTTGTCGTCTTGTGGGGGTTTGACAACTGTTGAGCTCAAAATAAGATTGTTTCAATTCGATCGTGCTGATTTCCTTCCCAGGTCATAAAAAATCAGCATTTTGTCTATTTTCTTACATTTTTTGTTCTTTTTCCTAACTTTTTGCCTTTCTCGTACACTAAGTGTACTGGAAAGGCTATATGTTCACTTCAAAAATGACTTTTTGAAAGAAGGCCCGGAGGGTCGAGTCACATATACCAATCAACTCAGCTCGACGAATTGAGGTGATGTCTGTGTGTATGTATGTGTGTGTGTATGTATGTGTGTATGTGTGTATGTGTGTGTACAAAAAAACTCACATCACTTTTTGGCAGTAAACCTCATCCGATTTCAATGACCGACGGTTCATTCGACGCGGAATCTGGTCCCATTGTTTCCTATTGAAAATGGTTCGAATCGGTCCAGCCGTTCCGGAGATATGGCCATTTAGGTGTTCCGGAACGGTACCTCAGGAAGGGACCAGATATGCAAATGCATCAAACCTATGCATGCGACACATCAAACCACGGCATTTTCAATAACCTGATGAGCGGTAAGTAGGAAAATAGTCTCAGATCATATCTGAACCGGTAGTGTTCCCGAACCGGTTCTGGGAGTCCCGCTGGAAGTGGCCAAATATGCAATTGAACCAAACCCATGCATGCGACACATCAAACCACGGCATTTTCGATTACCTGATGGACAATGAACAGGAAAATCATCCCAGACCATATCTGAACCGGTAGTGTTCCGGAACCGGTTCTAAGCGTTCCACTGGAAGTGGCCAAAAATACAATTGAACCAAACCCATGCATGTGACACATCAAACCACGGCATTTTCGATGACCTGATGAGCGGTAAGTAGGAAAAGAGTCTCAGATCATATCTGAACCGGTAGTGTTCCGAAACCGGTTCTAAGCGTCCCGCTGGAGGTGGCCAAATATACAATTGAACCAAACCCATGCATGCGGCACATCAAACCACGGCATTTTCGATGACCTGAAGGATAATAAACAGGAAAACCATCTCAGACCATATCTGAACCGGTAGTGTTCCGGAACTGGTTCTAGGCGTCCCGCTGGAGGTGGCCAAATATACAATTGAACCAAACCCATACATGCGACACATCAAACCACGGCATTTTCGATGACCTGATGGACAATGAGCAGGAAAATCATCTCAGACCATATTTGAACCAGTAGTGTTCCGGAACCAGTTCCGGGGTTCCCGCCGAAGTGGTCAAATCTGAAAGAAAAACAAACCCGTACATGCGTCACATTAAATATCAGCTTTTAAGATTACCTAATGAACGGCCAGCAAGTGTTTCGGAATCGGTTTTGAGTGGCCGGAAGAGGCCAAATGTAAAAGTAAACCAAAGCCAGGCATGTTACACATCAAATCGTGGCTTTTGCGATAACCTGATGAACAGTTAGCTAGAAAATAGCCTTACGTCTCCATAAAGACAACTGGTAGTGTTCCGGAATTGGTTCTGAGAGTCCCATCGAAATTGTCAAACTCTGCATGTGACACCTTCAATTTGCAGCGTTTTTGGATAACCAATGAGCAGTTGACAAGACAATAATGTTAGGCCATATTTGGTTCAGCCGGTAGTTACCCGGAATCAGATCCGGGTAGTAAAATGTAAAATTTAACCAAACCCATGGATGCGGTACATCAAAGCACGACCAGTCTTGTAAACATTCGACACTTTTCACTACTTTCATTTCGTTGCCGCAGTCGGGTGTCAGTCGGCTTTGTTACATTCGTGCGCTATCGTTACCTCTTACCTACACACAACATGAGCAGTAGAACGAAGATCAATAAACATAAGAAAGGGTCAAATCTATGTCATCTGACACGATGACATGTGTCTAATTCTAGCTTTACGCATAGATTTTCAGCCAATTCCGATTATGAATGTTAATATTAGTTTATTATTGCATGTTGCATTGAATACGACACACAGATGGGCAACATAGCACTTATTATGGAAGAAGACAGGAATAACAAAAGCCGAACCGTCTCCCGAAGCCCCTATCGTGGTGAAGTGCATTCGTTTGACATTTTTGTTTCGAACAGTAGTTTGATTGCTTGTGTCGCAAATGTCGGAGACAAAGGAGGCCGAATATCGACGAAAAGGTTCAAATGACTGTGATCTCTAACAAGACTGATCACGACTTATTGACAATTGGAAAAATTGGGTCAGACCACATTAGATTCTCGGTAGTGTTGCGGGTTCAGCTGTGGCTTCGAAAGTGGTTAGAATAAAAGTGAAGCATTCATGCGATATATCAAATCGCGGTGATGAGGTAAAGGTGAATAAATAGCAATAAAATATTCTCAGACCATAATTGGGACAACCGGTAGTGTCATGGTCCATGACTCATGGAATCAGATCCGGGTATCCCACCGGAAATTACCAAATATAAAAATGAACCAAACCCATACATACGACACATCGGATCGCAGATTTTTTGATAATCTAATGAACGGTTATCAAGAAAATAGCCTTAGATCACATTAGAGACTAGCTGTTGTGTAGCAGAACCAACGTTCATGTGAAAAAATAAATAGTGGCTTTGTTTAATAGCCTGATAAACATTAGGTATGAACAACTGTGACGAATATAGGGTGTCCCAGAAAGTATGGGCACAACTTTGTATAGCGAACATGCAATCATTTTCATAACAAATAACTATTTTTATATTTTTGTATTTTTATTCAAAGTATTTTCATTAATACATGTTAAAAGTTTATACTTAAAAAAGGGTTTTTGGATGCAGAATGTTTAAAAAGAGAAAACAAGTTTCGAAACTTCTGCACAAACTACTTTTTTACGTTTTTGTAAAATACGCAAATTCGAATATTTTTTTCCAAATTTTTTGACATGATCTTTTTAAAAACATGTTTCCTCAGATGCATGATTGAAATTTTTCATAAGAATATGTTTTGCCTGTGCGTACGGGCACTTCTAAATATTCAGAAAACTGAAAAAAATCACAATCACAATTTAATCTACCTACACTTCAAACACCTGGAGCGTTTTTTTACTTATATTGAAATTTATTTGCAGTTTTTTGTATGCTGTGATATACATTTTAGAGCTTGTTTTCGACTTATTGAAAATCGGGTTTTCAAAAATATCGAATTTTGTGTTTGAATTAAATTTTCGGGTTCAAAAGTTTTTGTTTCAAGTTCAATTAAGTGGTTGTATAATAGATATACTTAGACAATCACACATATATTTTTAGAAATTTTTATCAAGCTTAATTTTATTCGTAGAAAACAATTTGTTCAACGATGTTATTGGAAAATATAGCAATTTGTGCAGAAGCTTAAAAAGGTCTTTCAGGGAATGCTCTACCGTATTCAAACAAGGAGTAACAATCAAATTTTAATGATTGGGAATTGTTTTTAATATATTAAAGCAGGATATGTGTGAAAATAAAGTTCGTTTCTGCAATCATTCCTAATTGACAGAGCTGCAAAGTTGTGCCCATACTTTCTGGGACACCCTATAGGTCTAAGTTCTCATATATGCGAACAAAATATAGACTAAACTAAAGCGATCTCATCAAATCGTACCATTTCAGATTCCTAAGGTGTAAATTTATAGCAGGATGGGTCAACGTTGAATGGAAAAATAAGAATTTGATCGCGTCAACAGAAGATGGTGGCTGTTTTAAGGAATTTTGAGCTCTAAAACTACGTAAAATAAGTGTATTTGGTATGGGAAATATGTTCGGAGTCCACCAGAGTATCCAAGATAGCGGTCCGAAGTCCAAGATAATGGCCCAGTGTTCAAGTTAGTGCCTATTTTATAGGATTTTTAATTCTTGCATTATGGGCATATTTTGTATGAAAATATGTCCAGAATTCAAAATTTGTAACCAGAAAACCCAAGCTGTGCGCTGCTTTACAAGGTTTGCAATAAGAAGAATGCCGGTCTTCGTCCAAAACTGGTAACCAGAAAATCATAAATGACATGCCAAAATTCAATACGGCGACTATTTTATGTAATTGTAGGTGCAGAGTCCAAAAATGAATACCAGAACATCCAAGATGGTGTCTCGATGTTCAAGATGGCGGTTAGTTTAATTGGGGTAGATATCCGGAGTCATAAAATGATGACCGGAAAATCTAAAATGACGTTTCAAAATTTTGCGGCTTCATGACACTTGTTTGGTTTGAGTTTTGGATCGTTGTCTTATATTTTCTGAATATTGGATGTTATGCTAATATAAAATGTATCCATATTGAGTAGATTTAGCAAGCAGTTCTCATTTTATATTAATGTTAATGTCATCAACATGTCGCTGGAGTTTTGTTGAAAGCAGAGATGTCCATATGCTCAGTGTAGAAAAGAGAAATAGAAAATACACCACTCACGCTGTGCATCTCAACAGGAGCCCGTCTCTTATATGTGGATCCACTACTGCGATTCGGATGCGCGCAAGTTTGGTGGGTAGAAATAAATCTCTTTGCTCCCTCAGCACTAGGCCACACAACAGTGCGGTGAGAGCGCTTAAAAATTCTCTCCGGTGAAAGCGTAAAAAATCACCCGGGCGCGCGCTCCAGTGAGGTTTTTGCGCCAGAGTGCGCGCTGTGATGAAACACCGGAGAGTTCTCGCCCCGGTGACACCATGGTGATGATTCGGTGACTGCTGGGTGAAAACACGGGAGAGCGCGCGAAAGAGTGAGCCACACTCAATCCAAGGCGAACGAGCAAGAGCACACACTGGCGCTAGGTCTACCCACCACCCAAAACAAGAGAAACTGGCTTTTTGGTGTGGTGAAAAATGTTCCTGCCCCCAGTGTGGGCGAAAAACTGACGCCCCAGTGAATCGCTACGGTGAAATGCCATCTCTGGTTGAAAGGATATTTTAAAGCACGAGAAAGGCACCATCACCGCTAGGTGGATTAATTAGGGTTTTTTACATATAAACACAGCCACCATGAATACGAATCGAACCATGCAAGACTCATGCTGATCGGTCCACCTGTTCTTGAGTTTTGTTGCCTCAAAGGGACTTCAAACTCATTTTTATATATATAGATAAGCAAGAACATTTTGAGATCCCAGACTTAAATAGCGGCCTCTTAGCATGGTCTTGCTAAATATCCGCACGTTTACCATCTGCTATATGAGCTCTAAAATTTCCGTAAACGCATGGAATCCTAACTGATGCCTTGGAAGTAAAAACTGAAATATTGTAGTCGGCAAATTGGATCCATGGTCAATAAATAAGAGTGTAAATAGGGCGTCCAGATTCTTCAAGGGTTAATGGACGCAAAGTCTTTATTTCCTAAACAACGAGATGGAAAAATGATGGACCGTTTGAAAACAAAATTTAGCTCAATGTTTAAACTTACCTTTCGAAACGCTTTCCGAAAATTTTCCGACAAAAACGCGTACAGCAGCGGGTTGATGCAGGAACTCGTGTACGCCAGCACGTGGGATATGATTTGCAGCGATATCTTGAAGGACGTATCCGGTACAAACACTCCGACACTCTTTAGCACCAGTATCACCTGGAACGGAGAAGGAACGAAACGGTAAATTTAATGAGTGGGATGACTACACCGCATCATTGTGCGTAATGATCATCTCCGTCGGCTGACCAGAGACCAGACCATTCACATGGGGGATGACCGCATCGACCGGCACGTAACATGAAATAATCATTAACCGGGAAACCGGATACTGTACGTGTTAGGTGGGTAACCGACCATGTGTGTGTGTGCGGCGGCTTACATTTGCGGCCCTACTACGGGAGGTGAACTTTCGTATGAATGTGTAACCAGTTCCGTATACTAACACGTATTGTGGTTCGAATGAGGCTTTAGGGACAGGACGACTGTTTGAAGAGGTGGAAATTGACCGGTTATTTCATAAATGATGGTTTGGTCAGTTGTATTTATATATTAACTATTGTTCTATTACTCGGATTTAACGCACAGATTTTCTTCTTCTTGGCGTAAGAACCCAACTGGGACAAAGTCTGCTTCTCAGTTTTGTGTTATTTTGAGCCTTTCCACAGTTATTAACTAAGAGCTTCCTCTGCCAATGACCATTTTGTATGTGTATATCGAGTGCAGGCACGAAGATACTCCATGCCCAAGGAAGTGAAGAGAATTTTCTACACGAAAAGTTCCTGAACCGACCAGGAATCGAACCCGTCACTTTCAGCGTGGTCATGCTGAATACCAACGCCTTTATCACCGCTACTGTTCCCTATCGTAATCCACGAGATCATGGTGGGGGCGATTGAACGTGAAATAAATTGTGGGCTACTTTGGCACCCGTTAAATATGGAGCATCTGCACGACTTAGATTTGGTTGATGATGTTGACTACTGGCCGGGCGTTTTGACAGGCAGAGCAAGCTCAACGACCTGGCTGAACGCTCCTCTGCGGCGGATCTAGCAATCAGCGTCAGCAATACCAAATCGTTGGTTGTCAATATGGACAACCTCCAACTTTACATTAGCTGTTGAAGAATTGAAGACGGTCGAAAACATTCAATATCTTGGCAGATTGATAGCGTCAGACGGCGGTACAAAGATCGATACAGGAGCACGGATCGAGAAGGCTAGAGCTGCTGCAAGGTGGGAGCTTAAGATGGCGTTTCTTAGGCGAAGCATGTTCTAACATCAGTGAGGACTCACCACCTTTGGCATCGCAAGGTGACCGAGCATCATGTGCGCTGCACACGAACTGTTCAAGCGGAGTTTGCCTAGGCGTGGCGGGGGTTCAGCAGTGGGCTCTGCTGGGCCTCTTCAGAAATACCACACATCAGGAAGCATCAACTCTGTTCAAGCGAACCGGCACCGCTTCCAAAGTGCCATAGCCTAGTCAGGGGTGCCTCGGGCACATCAGGAGCGATGTCAGTAAGCTCCTGATTACGATATACTGGCGCGCGACGATACTGGTCAATGAGATGGTACACTCTAAGAGGACCGCGGAGTAGAGGAGTGCTGGTGGTGACGGCATTCTATCCTCTTAGTAGGGCCGGGTGACACTGACCTGAAACGACGGATGAGCTAATGTCGGAGCCGCCTTCCGTCCCATAAAACCTTGGCAAGGCCTTAGAGTACGTTCCCGAACTGTATCCAGCTTAGGAAACTAACTGGGTGGAGGTAGGTTCAGTTGAAGTATCCTGATTTGCGCTGATCCTGGTTCTGAGCTCAGGTCCCATAAGGGCCTGTGCCAACCCGTGGGTGGCCTCCCTGCTTGCATAGATAACCACCGGGATCCTTGGGCGACTACTTCAGTGGCAGTGAGGGATAGCGGCTCTAAGGGGGACCCTTACAGTAGAGATGGAAACGTATTTAATTAGGGAATCTGAGAACGTGGAGGGTGAGGTGATCAACCCGTTCGCGAAAAGCGGACTGGTCAGATCACCAACACAGGCGTCGAGGGTAGAATCCCCGCAAGTGTCGGAGTACGGCACTCCGAGGGTCGGGTCGGCAATAGAGGACACGCAGATGAGTGGAGCAGAGCTCACGCGTGCGCTGACTCGCAATAGGGATGGACTTCCGAAGCTGCTGGTGGTCTCCGAACAGCTCGACGAGCTGATCGGATACACCAGTGGGCGGAACAACATCAGCAAAGACCTTAAAAAAGGTCTGCTGAGGCTCCGCGATTCGGTCGCCCAGGCCCGGAGGGAGTACGATCTCCTGTTTGATCGTAGTGCGGGTAGAGAGGAGAGGTCCACGCAAACGAACCGCTCCTCCACAGAGAGTGTGTGCAAGGTGCAGCCAGGTGGGGCTGCAGAGAGTGGAAAAATCTCGGCCCAAACCAAACGGCCGAGATCGATGGATGAGGAGCGGCCGGTGAGTGGCAAACGCCCGCGTAGTGCGAGTAACGCCAAGCCGGTCGCGAAACGGGCTCGGGGCAAAGAGCCGAAACCCCGAGGCGAGACTGCTAAGAGCGGTAGCAGTGACCAACCGGTCCAAGGGAAGGTGAACCCTTGGATCACGGTTGGCAAGAGAGGGCGCGTAGAAAGAGAGAAGGTCTTGAGCAAAACCAAGGCGAAGCCGGCGCGTAAGCGTACGAAAGGCGACGCACTGGTGCTCAAAGCAGAGGGCAATAGCTACGCAGATGTGCTGCGGGCTATGCGGAGCGAGGATCGTCTCTCGGGACTAGGTGCGGATGTTAAAAGCATCCGGCGCACTAGGACTGGAGAGATGATCCTAGAGCTGAAGAAGAATGCCGTTAACAAGGGCTCTTCCTACACGGCTCTAGCACAAGAGGTGCTTGGTGAAAAAGGCGGGTGAGGGCTCTGACGCCGGAGATGACCATCCAGTGCAAGAACTTGGATGAGATCACCACCGCGGAGGAGCTCTCTGCTGTTCTTAAACAGCAGTGTAATGTGGACGCGCCAAGCGCATCGATCCACATCAGGCGAGGCCCAGCAAGTACGCAGATCGCGACGATCAAGCTTCCAGTCGGGGAAGCGAAGAAAGCGACTGCTAAGGGCATGGTTGAAGTCGGATGGTCGGAGTGCCCGCTCAGTGTATGTGAGCCGCCGGAAGTGTGCTTCAGGTGTTTCGGACGAGGCCACAAGTCGTGGGCATGCAAAGGCCCGGATAGGAGCAAGCTCTGCAGAAGATGCGGAGTAGAAGGCCACTTCGTCAGGGAGTGTAAATCGGCGCCAAAGTGTCTGATTTGCACGACGAACAAGGGCCATGTGACGGGTGGGCCTAAGTGCCCAAGCATAAGTGGACGTAACGGCCGAAAATGACGCAAGTCACACAGTTGAACCTGAATCACTGTGAAGCCGCGCAGCAGCTGTTGTGGCAATCCGCCTCGGAGTCGAGTATAGACATCGCGCTTCTTTCGGACCCATACCGCATCCCCCCCAATAACGGGAACTGGGTTGCGGATAAGGCCAAGAAAGCGGCGATCTGTACGACCGGTCGGTACCCGGTCCAGGAGATAATCTCCACGACGTGCGAGGGCTTCGCGATTGCGAAGATCGGCGGAGTCTACTACTGCAGCTGCTATGCCCCACCTAGGTGGCCGATAGGTCAGTTCTCGTCCATGCTAGATTCGCTGTCAAGCGCTCTAGCTGGACTGAGCCCCTTGGTCATCGGTGGGGACTTTAACGCGTGGGCGGTCGAGGGGGGCAGTCGCTCTACGAACGAGAGAGGTTGGGCTCTACTCGAAGCTATGGCGGGATTGAACGTTGAGATCGCGAATGTCGGCAGTGTAAGCACTTTTAGCAGAAACGGTGCGGAGTCCATCATTGATGTGACCTTCTGGAGCTAAGGGCTTAACCCTAGCTCAGACTGGAGAGTTGATAACGGGTACACGCATAGTGATCACCTGGCGATTCGATACAGTATCGAACAGGGCGGTAGACGGCAGCAGTCGAGGATAAGCGACACTCACCGAGGATGGCTAACCTCGAGTTTCGATAAGCCGGCATTTGTGGAGCGGATGCTCATGGAGCAGAATACAGACTACTTGTCTAGCGACGGTCTAGTTGGTACCTTGAGACGAGCGTGTGATGCGGCAATGCCGAGGCGATCCATACCCAGGAATGGACGAAGACCGGTGTACTGGTGGTGTCAAGAAATCGCGGAGCTCCGTGCATCTTGCCACAGGGCAAGGAGAAGGATGCAGAGAGCCCGGACCGATGAGTCGAGAGCGGAGCGAGAGGTGGCATACAGGGCGGCAAAGTTGGCACTGAACAAAGAGATCAAGGCGCGTAAGCGGGCGTGCTTCAACGATCTCTGTCAGACGGCCAACACAACCCCCTGGGGAGATGCGTACCGCGTAGTCATGTGCAAAACGAAAGGCACATCTGCACCACCGGAACGCTCTCCCGCGATGCTGCAGAGGATTGTGGAAACGTTGTTCCCGCACCACGAGGTGAGACCATGGGCACCCACACCACAAGACCATCTTGGTCCGAGTGAGGTTCCCCCAGTGACGAATGAGAAGTTAGCCGCAATTGCGAAATCACTTAAGCTGAACAAGGCCCCGGGCCCGGATGGCATTCCGACGGTGGCTATTAAAGCGGCCATCGAGGCTAGCCCTGACATGGTCAGATCGGCTATGCAGAGATGCTTGGATAGAGGCGAGTTTCCGGAGAGGTGGAAAAGGCAAAAATTGGTTCTACTGCCTAAGCACGGGAAGCCACCAGGCGACCCGTCGGCTTATAGACCAATTTGCCTCCTAGACACGGCCGGGAAACTCCTAGAGCGGATCATTCTGTCAAGGTTATTGGTCTATACCGAGAGGTCGGACAACGCGGGGCTATCAGACAGCCAGTACGGGTTTCGCAAAGGTAGATCGACAGTGGATGCCATTAGGTCGATGACTGGATTGGCCGAAATTGCGCTGCAGAAAAAGAGGAGAGGCATACGGTACTGCGCGATCGTAACGCTAGACGTTAGAAACGCCTTCAATAGTGTAAGCTGGGCCGCCAAAGAGAGCGCCATATCTCGCTTAGGTGTCCCGGCTGGTCTAAGGCGTATTCTGGGTAGTTACTTCCAGAACAGGGTGCTGATTTACGATACCGAGGAAGGCCAAAAACAGTACAATGTCACTGCAGGTGTACCGCAAGGATCCATCTTGGGTCCGGTACTGTGGAACGCGGCATATGATGGAGTACTGAGGCTAGCACTACCACCGGGAGTAAAGTTGGTTGGCTTCGCCCACGACATTACCCTGGTGGTATACGGTGAGTCGCTCGAAGAGGTGGAATTGACGGCAGCGCATGCGATTGACATAGTGGAGGGCTGGATGAGGTCGAGGCAACTGACACTCGCACACCACAAGACAGAGGTGGTGGTGGTGAACAACCGCCAGTCTGCACAGCAGGCAGTGGTCATCACGGGCGGGTGCTCGATCGAGTCCTGTCGCTCACTGAAGCTCCTTGGAGTCATGGTCGACGACAAGTTGAGCTTCAGTAGTCATGTCGAGTATGCTTGTAAGAGGGGAGTGTAGCGGTTATGGCATTGTCTAGGATGATGTCAAACAGTTCGGCAGTTGTCTCGAGTAAGCGGAAGCTGCTCGCGTCAGTCGCGGTGTCCATACTACGGTATGGCGCCGCCGCATGGTCGAACACGCTCAAGCTGCAGAGGAATGTTGACCGACTAGAGAGTGTACATAGGCAGATGTGCCTCAGGGTGGCCAGTGCATACCGGACTGTCTCGAAAGACGCGGTATGCGTGCTAGCGGGCATGATGCCGATAGCATTGGTGTTGGCCGAGGATGTTGAGTGCTACGATGAAAGAGGTACGAGAGGTGCGCGACGAAACGCCAGAACTTCGTCTATGGTGAAATGGCAAAGAGTCTGGGACTCTTCAACAAAGGGTAGGTGGACACACAGGCTCATACCGAGCGTGTCCCGGTGGACGTGTAGGCCCCATGGCGAAGTGAACTTTCACCTGACACAATTCCTGTCGGGCCATGGGTGCTTTAGGTGGTACCTGCACAGGTTCGGGCATGCAAACTCACCCTCATGCCCGGAGTGTGCAAACAGGGCGGAAACGGCGGAACATGTACTCTTCGAGTGCCCGCGTTTTGCGGAGCACAGGTCGAGCATGTTAGAGGTATGCGGCAGGGATACTATTCCCGATAACATTATTGAGAGGATGTGTACGGGGGTGGACGAGTGGAATGCCGTGTCGACCACGGTATCCACAATCGTGCTCCACCTCCAAAGGGAATGGCGGGCCGACCAACAGTTAGTCGAGTTGGCCCCCTAGAGATATGCCGAGTGTGATGGCTGACAGATGAGCGAGAGTGCGAAAGCACAGTCCCTCCTCTACGAAGTAATCCCTAACGGGCGTGCCGCGGAGCAAGGTCAGGTAGTGCAGAATGTGGTTTTCCTACGGTGTTGCTAACCAACAGGTTTCCTCATTCTATAAAAAAAAAAAAAAAAAAACTGCTGCAAAAGCCGCGCTTAAGACCGAGATAAGAGCAAGCAAAAAGGCCTGCTTTGAGGATCTCTGTCAGAGTGCCAATACGAATCCGTGGGGTGACGCTTACAGAATCGTTATGGCCAAGACGAGAGGTGTGATGGCTCCTACAGAGCAATCTCCAGAGATGTTGGAGGGGATCATTGGAGGACTTTTTCCGCGTCATGATCCTAGTCCTTGGCCTCCTTTCGTAGGACAGCCGGGGACTGGGACTGGCGACGAGGAGAGGGTCTCCGATGTGGAACTTGCGGGGATAGCTAAGTCCCTTAGCGTAGGTAAGGCCCCAGATCCGGACGGAGTTCCGAACCTGACCTTAAAAGTAGCTATTGCAGAGGCTCCCGAGATGTTCAGGTCTGCTATGCAGAAATGCCTGGACGAGGGAGTTTTCCCAGAAGCTTGGAAGAGGCAGAGCCTGATACTATTGCCAAAGACGGGGAAACCACCCGGAGACCCGTCGGCATATAGACCAATATGCTTGATTGACACGGCGGGAAAAGTGCTCGAAAAGATCATCCTCAATAGAATGTTGAGGTTCACCGAGGGCGAAAATGGTCTTTCGAGTAATCAGTACGGCTTTCGGAAGGGGAGGTTCACCGTAGACGCTATCTTGTCGAATACAAAAACCGCCAAGAAAGCACTAGAGCCTAAGAGGAGGGGAATTCGCTTTTGCGCGGTAGTGACTCTGGATGTAAGGAATGCGTTTAATAGCGCCAGCTGGTCTGCTATTGCCGATGCGCTCTTGCGTCTGGGGATACCGGAGTACCTGTACAAGATTCTCGGAAGTTACTTTCAGAATCGTGTACTAGTTTACGACACGGAGGTGGGTCGGAAGTGCTTTCACATAACCTCAGGAGTCCCGCAAGGTTCCATCCTGGGTCCGGTGTTATGGAATGTCATGTACGACGAGGTGTTGAGGTTAGAGTACCCAGTGGGAGTGGTGATTGTTGGATTTGCCGACGACATTACGCTCGAAGTCTACGGTGACACGAGCGAGGAGGTAAAGTTGACTACCAACCACTCGATCAAGGTTGTGGAGGCGTGGATGCGGTCCAGGAAACTGGAGCTGGCTCACCACAAGACAGAGGTGACGGTTGTTAACAACCTGAAGTCGGAGCAGCAGACGGAGATCAGTGTAGGAGAGTGCACTATCCTGTCAAAGCGCTCCGTCAAACACTTGGGCGTGATGATCGACGATAAGCTTACCTTCGGTAGCCACGTCGATTATGCCTGTAAAAGAGCCTCCACAGCTATTGCGGCACTGTCCCGGATGATGTCCAATAGCTCTGCGGTGTACGCCAGTAAGCGCAAGCTTCTGGCTAGTGTTGCTACATCCATACTTAGGTATGGCGGCCCAGCGTGGGGCACCGCGCTAAGTACTAAATGCTACCGACGGAAGCTGGAAAGTACTTACAGGCTTATGTGCCTGAGGGTTGCGAGCGCGTACCGTACCGTGTCACACGATGCGCTCTTCGTCATCACTGGTATGGTGCCTATCAGCATTCTTATCAGTGAGGACATGGAGTGCTTCGAAATGCGTGGCACAAGAGGCATACGCAGGACTGCCAGGATGGTCTCTATGGTCAAATGGCAGCGCGCGTGGGACAGTCCCACCAAAGGAAGGTGGACCCATAGGTTGATACCGAGGGTAGATAGTTGGATTAATAGGCGCCATGGGGAAGTTACATTCCACCTGACACAGGTCCTTACAGGTCATGGTTGCTTCCGACAGTATCTACACCGTTTCGGGCATGCGGATTCTCCGGAAGGCCCAGTGTGCAATGGTTTAGAGGAAACGGCGGAACACGTTTTGGTCGTGTGACCTTGTTTTCGCACAATGGATGACTGCATGGCTGCCACATGCGGGGAGGACACAACTCCCGACAATCTTGTCCAGAGGATATGTAAGGATGAGTGTGACTGGAATGCCGTTTCAACGGCTATCACCCACATAGTCTTGGAGCTACAGAGGAGGTGGCTCGGAGAATGGCTAGTTCAGGTGTGGTACAAGAGTGGTCCAGGGGTTCGGAGTCTCCTTCGTAAGTCATACCGGTGCCCTGCGGTCGAAATCGATCCTTACAGCGGTTAAGTGGCCGCAGAGAGAACATCCTGGTAGCATTGTTGTCATGGCGTTGGTCTAATGGGTTGGATCCGAGCCCGCGATTAGAAGGGGGTCCCCGGTAAGGGCTGGGGCAGGTGGAGACCCTGCTGTCAGCAACTTTCTGGTGTAGGTGATAGGGCCTGAAGGGTAGTGATAGCCTTCAGCAGATTAGATCATGTTGCACGTAGTTCTTGATGACTGCAAAACAGTTTGGCGCGGGTGTGGTGGCTGACCCTTCCCGCCTTACGAGGACAAAGGGAGTGGTTAGGATCACTCGGGAAACTAGCTAAGCGCCAGCATGCTATCATGGTGGAGTCTCCAAAGCGAGTTCGTTACTGCAGGCTACGCAGCTTACCTTGGGGGTACGTTGTACTAGCCCCTTTCTGAAGTAATGCCTTCCGAAAAGACGTAGGGTTTGGCGACCATGGGAATGTGTTTGGTGGGTCGAGGAGAGAGTAGCTTTTACTTTTCTTGTAGAAGATGGCATTAACCTCACACTTACCGGAGTACCGGACCTTCCTGTTCGGATGTCTGTTGAGCAGATTTTTCTCCATGGTTTAGAGGAAGAAAAAAAAAGAGCTGCGTTCGCGAGTTTACAAAATACATGGAGATCCAATCTGATTAGTTCACGCACCGAAATTCAAATTTTCAATTCCAGCGTGAAACCTGTGCTATTAATCGCTAGCAAAACATGGTGCGATTCTGCAGTGACCACACAGATGCTGCAGGTTTTCATAAACCGATGCCTGCAGTCTATAATTCGGATCTGGTGGCTCACAACTGGATCTGAGATACGGGGAATCAGCATCAATTGTTGAAAACTATTAAAAGAAAACCAGCTATATTCATTGTGTAGAATTTTTTGTTCATCATATTGTATCAATCCCTGAGTAGCCCCTACTGATAAATATCGTCAGCCTTATATAAAGCTATGTGCTATACGATTTCAGTTGTCAATATCACCACTCACTCCCTTCCTTCATTGTGGATTGGAAAACTCATGCTGTGACCGCTTTGTGGCATTCCTGAAATACATTTCCCGAAAAAACATTCCTAGTAGGTATCAATAAAATATGTATCACCACAGAGCACCACTTGAATCAATGATGAAGCAAGTCAACAAACATAGCATACCAAGCTGGTCACATTTTTTCGCCGGCTCCCCAGGCGATCCAGGGCGATAGACATGGAAATCACGTCCGTTTTGGCGGATGGAATAAGAATTAAAAGATAGCGCGAAATGCCATCAAATCTAACGGTTCGGTTGAATCATCAAAACGAAATTTCCGGAATTCCTCGACTGCGAGAACTATACGGGCAGTCGAAACAGGGAGGAGTTCGATATAAAAAGCCAACAGCACGACGACGTCTTCATTCCCACAAAGGCCCATATTTCCCCACGGAGGCCGCACCAGCAGACATCGATATGTTTGTCTTTTCCACGATTTTACCACTTCAATGTGCGAGCTTTCCGTCCGACAGAATCTCGCATCGTTCTGAATCAACGCCGTCACGTAAAGGACCCTGATGGTGCGCTGCCAGGGCCGACCGAAAAGGATTTTCAATTTTTCTTTGAGTTATTTGCGTTTTTTTAACTGTGAATCAATTAGGGTGCACATGAAAATAAAAAGAAAAACAATATCAGCTGCCCCTTACTCACCAAAAAAAGTAGCAAAACTGGTTCGTTTAGTTATACAAAAGCTTCATTTTAGAAAATCAAGACGCTTATAACAATAAAAATGGATACAAGTCTTTGAATGACCTTTTCTTCCCCAAACGACAATTGCTACGACATACAGAAAAACTCATAACCGAAGTCTAAAAGTGTCTCAAACAAATTGATCGATACTTGAAAGTTCAATCCACTAAGGTTTAGTACATTTTGTCAGAACTAGAATATCGTCTCACCCCGATCCGACTCTGCTGGTTACATTCGAAGCTTATACGTAATACCAATGGATGAGTGCGCGTTGTCGTATGCGATTGTTGGCTGGAATGATTCAGCTCTCACCACGACGGCAAGGAGTGCAAATCATATCACTCGACTCGACAGTGCCGTAAAATAGGATTGAGTATCTTCCGGAAAAATTGAATTCTCTGTTTGCCAACATTTATTTCACAACAGCTCCACACCGATTGTGTGTACGTATACCGAATCGAAAGCAATTCCGTGAGAAATTTACCCATAATAGCGTTTGCGAATCGCTACACCAACGCATCTAATCCGCGTAGGCGTCAGAATACAGTGTATAATAACGTTAACCGAAAATTGAGTGTGAATTTCACGCAGGACGATAAAATTGATTGAATTTCCTGCGGTTGTGGTTGATGTATGGGGTGGGAGGAAACTGACACCTGCTGAAGCTTCCATGCTGGAAATGTGTTAGTCATTAGGAACCGCAAATTGGTTCAATAAACAACGCATTTCAACACTTAACGTTCATAAAAGTATTTTGAGGAGATCACACCCGATACAAGGTAAGGATCAATCGATGCTTCTTTAACGTTGGAAGCAGCTTGCTGAAATCAAGATGACCCAAATGCACAAGGAGGGTTAAACTGCATATATGCTTAGAACATTTAATATTATATCTTTTCTAAATAGAGATATCTTATATCCTATTGGTGGAAACTATACCTATGGTGGAAGCCCCACCACGGTGGATGGGGGACCTTAGGCCAACAACCTACTGTGCCAAACCCAAAAACCGTTACAGAAACCAAAAACGAAGGATTTTGAACTGATTCAACGGCAACGACTTTTGGCCAACAACGGACAAGCATTGGAACTTGGAATGTATTAGCCCTATCCCAGCAGGGTAAATTGCCACATCTAGCCAATGAGGCATGAAGCTTAAGATCCTAGGATTGAGCGAAGTCCGTTGGCCAAATTTTAGAGAACATAGATTCGGGTCAAATTCTGCTATACTCTGGCCTTCGAGGTGAGCACGCTCCTCGCCGTCGTGGTGTTGGTTTCCTGCTCAGCGCTCACGCCAACTATGCGCCCATGAAGTGGAAACCCATTAAATAGAGGATAAGCCAGCTTCAGAACACTGGTTAGAAACCTTACCTTGATCCAATGGTCTTGGAGAAACGAGCGAGAACGGAGAGCTGCTTGCAGAGTTTTGTGGCAACAATGACATGGTGATTGGTGGATCACTCTTCCCTCATCGACCAGTGCACAAAGTGACATGAGTTTACCGTGATGGTGTCACGGAAAATCAAATCTATTTACCACATCTGCCTTGACGTGCGGAACAAACATAGCGCCGACATTACGTCCGACCATCATCTCCTAGTCGGCGAGATCCGGCTGAGTATTGCGAGAATCCATCGACAGGAGGAGAAAATCGGGCGCCGGTTCAACACACGCCGACCGGAAGACGCTGCGGTGAAAAGGTCCCTCGTCGAGGAGCTGGAGAACCATGCTGCGGATATTCCGGAAGGTGGAAGCGTAGAAGATCAATGGAGCGCCATCAACAATGTCTTTATCGCCACCGGCGAGAATCATTTGGGTGAGCTACGCATCCTGAGAAAGCAGATGATCACTGATAACACCTGGAGGAAAACAGAGGAGCAAAGGAACACCAAAGCCGTGATAGAGTGAGCAAAAACACGAGGAGCCAAAACCGTAGCCTGTCAGCGCTATTCGGCTTTTGAGAAGGAAGTGAAGCACTGATGTAGGCGGGACAAAAGAGCGTGACCAAACTTCCTAGCCGATGAAGGCGAGAAAGCCGCAAATACTGGTACATTAATCTCCTCTACGATGTCTCACGTCGCCTTAGTGGGACTAAGATGGATGATACGATGCTCGTGAAAGACACAACTGGACTGCTATTGTTCGACCCGGCTGACCAGCTGTAACGCTGGTTCGAGCACTTTGGAAACCTGTCGACGAACGAGTGGAACGAGTGTCGACCACGCCACCAACACCGCAGCATGATCCGCCAAGGGTTCGACGCATTACCCGTGTCAACACCGAAGCTCCATCATTGCAGGAGATAGAAACAGCCATCCGTAGCATGAAGTCGAATAGGGCCCCGGGGGTCGATAGCATATCAGCTGATCTGCACAACTGCTGTATCAATTATTTTGCACATACGGGAAACCGCGACATTTTCGGTCGACTGGATGCAAGGCGTCTTAGTAAAGGTACCCAAAAAGAGTGACCTGACTGTATGCAATAATTGGCGGGGTATCATGTTGGTATGCATCGTTCTCAAAGCTCTCTGCAGAAGATTGACGTTACTCTCCGGCAGCAGCAGGTAGGATTCCGTGCCGGACGATCCTGTGTTGATCCTATTGTCACGCTCCGTATCACCTTGGAGCAAATTAATTAATTCCATGAATCTCTCTACCTGGTCTTCATTGATTACGAAAAAGCTTTCAACCATATCAATCATGAAAACACGTGGTGAGCCCTCAGACGCCAGGGTGTCTCTGAGAAAATCATCGGCCTTATTGAAGCACAGTACAGGACTTTTTCGTGCAGAGTTCTGCACAACGGTGTCTTGTCCGATAGCTTCCGGGTCGTTGCTGGAGTGATGCAATGATGTATCCTATCACCGCTACTGTTCCTCATCGTAATCGACGAGATCCTGGTAGGTGTGATTGATCATAAACCATTTCGTGGGTTGCTGTGACAGCCCATTACCATGGAGCACCTAAAAGACTTCGATCTGGCTGATGACGTTGTTCTCTGCGCTCTGAAATGCAGAGTAAGCTCGATGATCTTGCGGATCGCTCCTCGACGGCAGGTCTCATCATCAACGTCAGTTCATCAAGTTCCAGTTTCAAAGTAGCAGGGCAAGCAGTGGAGAGTGTTAAAAGCTTCCAATATCTTAGTAGCCTAATAGCTGCCGATGGTGGTCCCAAGATCCACAGGTGCATGGATCAAGAAAGCGAGGGTTGGCTGTACTGCTGTAAGTCAGTGAAACTTGGTGTGTATCAGCGGAGAACATTCAACAGCTGCTGGCATGGCTACAGGTCTTCATCAATGGAGGCCTTACAATTGGCTTTCTATCGTGGAGCTCCATCATTGATGTCATTAAAAGCCAATAGAAATTCGGGATCGAAAGTGGAGGATGGTCTATGCAAGGGGTGGGAACGAAATCTGCAAACAGGCGTTAGGTTGGAACCCAGCAACCATTCATCCACCAGAACGGGTTGCCTGACACCTTGTACTGGGGTTACCTGTTTGGTGGACTTTTATGCCCGGAACAGGTGCTCCGTAGTGCTATTCTAAGCTAGCAGCTCTCTGCGTCATTGCTGGTATGGTGCCTATCGGCATCCTTATCAGTGAGGACATGGAGTGCTTAGAAATCCGCGGCGCAAGAGGCATACGCAGGACTGCCAGGATGGCCTCTATGGTCAAATGGCAGCGCGCGTGGGACAGTTCCACCAAAGGAAGGTGGATCCATAGGTTGATACCGAGGGTAGATAGTTGGATTAATAGGCGCCATGGGGAAGTTACATTCCACCTGACACAGGTCCTTTCCAGATCATGGTTGCTTCCGACAGTACCCAAGTAGCCAAAAGTTCAGATAAAAGGGTACTTTATAAGCTAAGCAGCTTGTTCGATGTTGCCCATCAGCCTTCTAAACAGCTTCATTTTTAAGTAATTTTGGAACTTGAAAGTTCACATAAGCACGCTGGATAGCCGTCCAAGCTGCTTCTGACAGAACTTTGACAAAATTTATGCATAAACAAAAATGTGTTTTTCAGAATCACAACCCCACCCTGTTGTTGTTGGTGGGTTTGTGATTCATGTCCTATGTCTGTCGATCGCTTCTGATAATTATATTTACCACACATGTCGCTGCTATGAAGATTTGAACTGGATCTTCCTGCGTGATAACCTGCCGACTTATCGCTGCGCTGCTGAAGACACTTGACAATGTCAAGCTAACTTCACTACTGTACAAATGTGCAAAACTAGCTGCCGACAGAAAATCGGTTTAAGTCAGACTTTACCTGCTGTTCACTCAATCGCAACTATAGTACTGTGGTAGAGCGTAGAGCTCTCACGCAGCGACTATCGGTTCGAATCCGATGGGCGGCATTTCTTTTTTGCTTGAGCCTTTCATTCATTGATTTGCTAAATTCATATTTCAGGCCAAACATTTCAATAGGTCCTATCTGCATTTGAGAGGCTCTCTTTGTTCACTTTCTCTTTCAATTATTGCAATGTAGTGGTACACTTTTCAACTATTTTTGCAGTACAAATCAAAAGACGATTGTTTTGACCATCGTTCAATACAAGGAGACAATCATAATACAAATAAACAGCTGAGATATTAACGAAAAAGAGGGAAACCAAAGAGAGCCTCTCTTCTGCAGATAGGACCTTTAGACATGTTTGGCCTGATTTGTCTTTTATTCGTGTATGCTTAAACAGTTGTTTTCTGTAAAAGAAATAATTTTAATCTTCATTGAAACACAATGCTACTGATTTTCTATGAACTTGAAAGTTCCGACAAAGTTCCGAGTAGCATCTTAACTGCTTTATAGTTCCGCGAAGTTCAGATAAAGTTCCGAATGGAACTTACTGGCTGCTTAAGAGGCTAACAATGAGCCTTGCCGGAACTTGTGACCGAAGTTCCAGCAAGGCTCATCGTTAGCCTCTTAAGCAGCCAGAAAGTTCCATTTGGAATTTTATCTGAACTTCGCGGAACTTGAAAGTGCATTTTGTCATGGGAAGCGGAACTTTTGGTTACTTGGGTATCTACACCATTTCGGGCATGCGGATTCTCCCAAATGCCCAGTGTGCAATGGTTTAGAGGAAACGGCGGAACACGTTTTGTTCGTGTGCCCGAGTTTCGCACAATGCGTGACCGTATGCTTTCCACATGCGGTGAGGACACATCTCCGGATAATTTGGTCCAGAGGATGTGTAGGGATGAGGTTACCTATCACCCATATCTTCTGGGAGCTACAAAGGAGGTGGCGCGTGGACTCAGAGAATGGCTAATTCAGATGCGGTACAAGAGGTGGTCCAGGGGTTCGGAGTAGGCTTCGTAGGTCATGCCCTGCGGTCGAGATCAACCCTTACAACGATTAAGTGGCCGCGGAGAGGAAGTCCCGGTACCGGTGCTGTCGTGGCGTAGGTCTACTGGGTTGGATCTGAGCCCGCGGTTGGAATGGGGTCCCCGGCAAGGGTCGAGGCAGGTGAGACCCTGCTGTCTGCAACCTTCTGGTACATCTGATAGGGCCTGAAGGGTAGTGATACCCTTCCCTACGGGCAGGTCAGATCGGGTTGCACGTGGGTATCAGTTCTTGATGTCTGCCAAGCAGTTGGGCGCGGGCGGGGTTAACCCTGCCCGCCTTCCAAGGACAAAGGGAGTGGTGAGGACCACTTTAGAAACTGGCTAAGCGCCAGCATGCTACCGTGATGGACTCTCAAAAGCAAGTCGTCGATGTTCGTTGCAGCTAACCTTGAGGATGCGATGTGCATTAGCCCCTCTCTGAAAATATGCCTTCTTGGTGGTTCCGGAGAGACGAAGGGTTTGGTGATCATAGGAATGTGTTTTAGTGGGTCGATGAGAGCGTAGTCCTATTGTTGTAGTAGACGGCCTTAACCCAACACTACCCTAACCTTCCTGTTAGGGTGTCTGTTGAGCAGATTTTTCCCCCGGCAGCAACACGGGCTTGGTCGAGGTTGCTGCTAGTCGCTGCAATCTGTGGGAGTAGGTGGCGCTCATTCACCATGATGGAATTGAGCCGACGCGCGTTCAAGTAGACACGAAACTGCCTAGTTTTTTTTTTCAAAGTGATCAGGCAGCGGATGGTTCCATGGCGAGAACTGCACCATCTCGATTACGTCCAGTCGTCGATCCAGGGTCGATCTCCCTGTGGACCTCCTGTAGAACATAGGGTAATGTCGTTGTTTGCGGGGTGGTGCATTAGTTTATGATAACTGAGTTCAGGTTTTGTAATTCCGGGATATCGGAGGGGTCTCCAAGATTGTGCTGAGAGCTCCTCCCCTCTACTGCTAGTTCTCCGTTTGGTAGTTTAACACGTATGTACGTGCGACACGCGAAACAACTGCGCAACGAGTAGTTTTTCCGTCCACATTGATAGCAGAAGAGAATGGCTTCCGGTTTCGGGCAGTCCATGAATCTGTGGCCATCCTCGTCGCAGTTCCAGCAGAGCATTGCTGACCGTAGGGCGTTCGGAGGTTCGGAGGTTTGACTTGCTGATCTTCCAACTGACGGCTTGGTTCTTGCAGCAGGCGTTGACTTCTCCGGTTATCGTTATTCAGCTCCAAGCTTGGAACCCACTGTTGCGCTTGCCAGCTCTGTACTCTTTGCTATTGTTCTTGCTGTTGTTATGGTAACCGAATCTGGTATGATATGACTTTGTTCCACTAGTTCGTGGATGGTGAGCTGCCAATTACATATCTTCTGGTTTCTTCTTCACTGTTTCGTGCTCGTAAGCGCGCTTTCTATCTCCACGGCATGAACCCAGCAGTATAGCTGCGGCTGTTAGTGGTGATTAAGCAGTGGCCGTCTGTTGGTTGCTAGAGGCGCCACGAATTTCGGTTCCAGATGCGCGCTGTGTGCAATCGGAATCCTGCGCTGTCTATTCAAGAGCATTCTCATCTCCTCGTATCCGGTACATACCATTTCTTCCAATGAACGTTGCCTAGCTGCTGTAGCGATGGCTCCGTAGTTCTCATTCATATTCTTCTTCACCAGGAAAAACTTCTCGTCGTCTGATATCGGTGAATCGACGGTGTTCCGCTTCGCAGAGATTCCGCGGTAGAATTTTGCGAAGGATTCCTCCCTCTCTTGGAATTGGAAACTGGTCTCCAGACGTAGAATTTAGGAATATCCGGTTGGCAGAAATTATCTTCGTTTCTCTTACTTGAATTGATCCCAGGCTCCCAACAGGTTTGACGATGTTGCTCGTCAAAAGCAGTCGAGGGCATTTTGTACATGCTGGTGATGGAGCCCAAAAGTGTAGCATCGCTCATGCCTTCCCGAACACAACATCAGTTTTTTCGTTCTCCGACGAACTTTCGATCCCGTACCAAATTCCAGAATCAATAGTTATATTAAATTCTGTTTGTGTGTTAATGTCTACATCATTAGGCAATGTAAAAATAAAACAAAAACTCAAAATTTTTTTTCTTGACTGTGACACTACCACGGACACTTTTAGACATTTGCGCGTGGACAAATCACGAGCTAGGTTGCCACTTAGTCATTACGCAAGTGTTAAACTAAGAAAATCAACATTATTTATTCACAGACTACTATAATATGAGTTATTGCTTAAATGCCTGCAACTAAAACCAATATATTGTATTCACAAGTAAAACTGGAACGTTATTTAACGATGGTGCAAACATCATCACGCATACGGTACATTTGGCGTGATTTTCGTAAACTTTCTATAAAAAGTCAATTTCCTCGATATATTTAATATTGATAAAATAACGACCGTCTTTGATAATTTGATAGCGAATGCTGGCGTATTTTCGGTCCTCGGGTTGCTTATAAAACAACTGTTTTAATTAAAGTCGACGTTACGAGCGTTTATTCACTTATCTTTAGGGCAAACTACAATTTACATACAAAGTTTGAGTAGTCAGGTCTTTTGTTATACAAAAAAAAAAATACTCACATCAAAAGTTGTTTGCGTATTTAATGTGTTAGTATTTTTGCTACAATATTTAACTCGAAAACGAGCATAAACTTTGTTTACAAACGTGTTTTTTTTTTTGTAACAGTTCCTATACCAGATAAACTATTTATTCCATGTTGTGTCCCATTCCTTACAATTGATTACTTTCCCTTCACAACACGTTCCCACAACCGGTAAAAAAAAAAACTTCAACCCTATTAACCTGCAAGACGACCTGAAGCACCACCCACCCATGTCGTAAATCTTGCCCACACAGTCATTCCATCCGCAAGCAACACTTTGCCACTTTGAAGCAAAGCAAGTATCGATTGGATCAGTTAGGTATTTGCGTTTTCCACACCTCCACTTCTTTCTCCGACCCTACGTCTACATCTGTAGGTCTAGAAAGATATTTGCGCTGTATTCCCACACCTACTGCAGTGAGAAGGCATCATTCTTCATCGGAATCATCCTTCGCAGGAATAAAATGACAAAGTATCTACCATGTCTCCACCTCGACTGCCACTTTTAAACCCTCGAGCGCCAGCACGCGTCTGCAGTTTGTCCGCATGGTATCCGTGACCAGACTGCGATGCGGATTTTTTTTTTCTTTTGCTCTGTAAATGGAGGCGGGCAGGACATTGCATACCGGGCGAAAGTATCGAGAAGCGGGAACACGGGTGCGCTGCGCTGGGAAGGCTTACGACATTGAACGCTCCCGGGAGAGCAATGAATGTGTCATCAGTCTTCTTATCCCTGTCAGCACCGCTGGGATGTTACAAGGGCACAGGAGGTAGAAATTTACATCCCCTTATAATCCCGGCTTGGGTGTGATGGTTCAGTGCCCGGCGGCTGTCCTGACGAAGCTAGCTGAAGTAAAGCGTTTGACTTTCACTCCTTCAAGGGAACCATACCAAGCAATGGTTTCTGTAGTATCTACTCTACTCTTCCGGCTACAATGACTGGAACGTGTATGTTACATGACATGGGATATATAAAGTAGTAGTAAAACTTAAATCATACAGGTTAATGGGTTCACGTTTTTTTACTACTAAGGTTATTGAAGATAAGTGTACCACCTGTCAAACGCGTGGGCTGCAAAATGGTAAGTCGACTACATGGAAGGAGCATCCAACATAGCTCTAGGTTTTCACAAGTTCGTATTTCATGCTTCCTTGAGTTATTTGATTAGCTGGTAGTGCAGTCTGGATCCTGTTATACTTTTGATTTCAGCTAGATTGAGCAGGAACGTCCGTCCCGAGGACGGGAACGATCCAACTCCTACGCTGAGGGAAGTTAAGGATGCAATCCACCAGCTCAAAAACAACAAAGTGGCTGGTAAGGACGGTATCGCAGTAGAACTCATCAAGATGGGCCCGGAAAAGTTGGCCACCTGTCTGCACCAGTTAGTAGTCAAGATCTGGGAAACCGAACCGCTTCCGGAGGAGTGGATAGAAGGGATAATCTGTCCCATCCACAAGAAAGGCGACAAGTTAATGTGCGAGAACTTTCGAGCGATCACCATTTTGAATGCCGCCTACAAAGTGCTATCCCAGATCATCTTCCGTCGTCTTTCACTTAAAGTAAATGAGTTCGTATGAAGTCCCCAAGCCGGATTCATCGACGGCCGGTCGTCAACGGACCAGATCTTCACCGTACGGCAAATCCTCCAAAAATGCCGTGAATACCAGGTCCCAACGCATCACCATTTCAAAGCGGCGTACGATAGTATCGACCGCACAGAGCTATGGAAAATTATGGACGAGAACAGTTTTCCCGGGAAGCTGACAAGACTGATTAAAGCAACGATGGACGGTGTGCAGAACAGCGTAAGGATTTCGGGTGAACTATCCAGTTCATTCGAATCTCGACGGGGACTACGACAAGGTGATGGACTTTCCTGCCTACTATTCAACATCGCCCTGGAAGGTGTTATGCGACGAGCCGGGCTCAACAGCCGGGGTACACAGCAAGAAAATGTGAATATTCATTAGAACGTAATTCAAAATATAATGTAAATATGAATCATGTAAACATCTTCTGAATGTTTACTTCCGTGATAAATCATGGAATCTAAAATTGTTTGGCATAGCACTCAACATTCAGTTGTGTTTGTTTTGAATTTCCGCAACACTAGCATACTTGCACGTTAAAACACTTAAGTTTACATGAACTCGCTGTAAAGTTGATTTGTTGCGACAACCAATATGGCGCCGTTGTAAACAACAGACCGTCGCGTTGGAAATCAGATTTGGATTTTGGATCAGAATTTTCTGGCAAAAGTATCGCTCCCACCAAGTTTTTGGGTAAGTTTAGCAAGAGTTTAAAAATAAAAGAATTAATTGATGCATTGTTATTTTTATACAGCCAGTGCCGGGACGGGCAGTGCAGCGACATCGTCTTGTTTGCCAGAAGGAATCGTCCGCAAAACTGATACCACAATTGTACGAGCCTACAAACAAAAGAGTGTTTTACGACTAAAATGTGACCGGAACTACCAGTTTCCAGTGCACGGATTTCAAACCATGGTTCCATCCATCCATCCCATCAACAATTACATTTTTTGCGATGTTTTAGTCGAGTTCCGTGACTTCCGCGGAGCTGCGCCTTGGAATCTTGTGTCAGTGCAATTCATTAGTTTTGAAATATGATGTTTTCCATTGTACAGAATAGAAGATCAATTATTCTACATTTGAAATAATAAACGAAATAAACGCTCATAGAAATGTGGAAGAAATGTGTTTATTTTATTTACGAAAATGAAGGAAACTCGTACTAGCAGTAATACGGAATATAAATTCAATTGGGCCTTAAGTTTACATGACCATTCATTAGATGTAAAGTGAAAAATAATGTGTCATGTAATGTTATGACAAACGTCACGCTCCAATTATGTGCATCATATATAATGTAAATGTACACTACTTTTTGGAACTGTGTACGATCTTCACGAAATCCAGCCAATTTGTCTGTTTTGCGGATGACATGGATATTATTGCTAGAACATTTGGAACCATGGCAGAACTGTACACCCGCCTGAAACGCGAAGCAGCAAAGGTCGGACTGGTGGTGCATGAGGCTAAGACTAAGTACATGCTGGTAGGTGGGACTGAGCGAGACAGGACAAGCCTTGGCAGCAATGTTACGATAGACGGGGATACTTTCGAGGTGGTAGAAGAATTCGTCTACCTCGGTTCCTTGCTAACGACTAACAATAACGTGCGCCGTGAAATACGAAGGCGCATCATCAGTGGAAGTCGGGCCTATTATGGGCTCCAGAAGAAACTGCGGTCAAAAAAGATTCACCCCCGCACCAAATGTACCATGTACAAAACGGTTATAAGACCGGTGCTTCTCTAAGGACACGAGACATGGACGATGCTCGAGGAGGAACTGCAAGCACTCGGAGTTTTCGAGCGACGGGTGCTAAGGACGATCTTCGGCGGCGTGCAGGAGGACGGTGTGTGGCGGAAACCACGAGCTCGCTGTACTTTACGGTGAACCCAGCATCCAGAAAGTGGCCAAAGCCGGAAGGATACGGTGGGCAGGGCATGTTGCAAGAAAGCCGGACAACAACCCTGCAAAGTTGGTGTTTGCTAACCATCCGGTTGGTACAAGAAGGCGTGGAGCGCAGAGAGCACGATGGGCGGACCAGGTGGAGCGTGATCTGGCGAGTGTTGGGTATGACCGACGTTGGAGAACTGCACCTGCAAATCGAGTATTATGGCGGCAACTTGTTGATTCAGTATTATCATGAATTTGATGTTAACTAAATAAATGTAAAAATGAAAAAAAATGTCCGTCTCGAGCGCCTATTCATCAAGGAGGTACGGCTCAGACAGCATCAGTTCTGACATCTAGCAGCTGAATATGAAATGGAACTCCATCGGAAGCTTAACCATTCCAAAAAATACGTGATTAACCTCTTTTTATGCATGTCCAAGGGGGTTTAAGAGGGGTTTTTGAGGCATTTCAGGAAGATTAAAAGCATTTTCGGTGGGATTCAGAGGCGTTATGAAGGCGTTACGGAGGAGTTTTTGCGGATTTCGGAGCCTCTCAGGTGCGTTACATTGGGTCCGAGGGGGTTTCAAGGGGATATTGGAGGCATTTCAGGAAGTTTCAGAGGAGTTTTAGAGACCCCACCATATCATCTTTTGAAACGCCCTTGAAACCCCCTTTTGATTTAAAGGTGTTGTTGAAACCCGCTGACACGACCCTGTACTAAAATGCCACGAACGTCTCTAAAACTTCTGTAATCCCATTGAAACGCCCTTGAAATCAACATAATCAATTTGAAATGCCTCTGAAACCCCTTTGGACGCCTTTATTAGGGCCCACAGACCCTCTGAAACACACCTGAAACCCCCTTAAAACGCCCCTCAAACCTCTAGGAAGGTCCTAAAATGTTCCAGAAACACCCTGAAACTCTCTTGAATGACTCTGAAATACCTTGAAACGCACCTCAAACCCCTTGCAACGCCCTTTAAAGGCTCATGAGATCCCTTGGGTCTCCAGTTAGCCTAGTGGTTAAGGCTATGGATCACCAGTCCGGAGAGGGCGTGTTCGATTCTCGTTCCAGTCGGGAAAATTTTCTCGACTTCCTGGGCATAGCGTATCATTGTCCTTAGTCCTTGGCTCACAATGTACAAATTCATGCAATGGCAAACAAAGAAGGCCCTTCAATTAATAATTGTGGAAATGCTCAAAGAACACTAAGTTGAAGAGAGGCAGTTCCAGTGAGAACGTCGAGCCATAAGGAAGAAGAAGTAAAAGAAGAGATCCTTTGAATTGGCCTTAAAGACCCTTGAAAGGTCTCTAAAACCCCTTTCATACTATTAAAATGACCCTGAATGCCCCGTCATCCCATTAGCACGCAAACAAATCTAGACAGAATACCCTTAAAAGGCTCTTCAAGTCCCCTGAAACAATCCCTTAAAACACCCCTGAAGCCCCTTGGAACCCCCTTTGGAAACCCCCTTAGCCCCATCTCAAATGCCCAGGAGCGAGACCCAATCTCGCGAACTAGATTCCCTCAATAAAGCCCAAATATTTTTTTATATCCTTATTATCGAGATGCCTATTGCTGGTCTATCAGCTGTTCCGGTCAGGCTAAGGCCGGGGTGGCCTCTGCTGTACATAGTAGCCGCCTCCATTCCACTCGGTCCATGGCTGTTTGTGCACAAAAATAGGTTCCAGTGTAGAAACTGAAAGTGAAAGATCACCACTGATCCAATGGTAACAGCCTGTATCATGAATTTACGAACCGGCATTTACCGTATATAAGAAGGCCGGCTGCAGAGGAACGTTATCCTCCGTTTGGGACATTTGTGCCATTAACGCGAGTAAGTCACTGTGAACATTGAGGACTGAGCGAAGGTCGTTTGCCTTACTTTTAAGAACGCAAATTGTACCTAATCAAGTAAAATTCTGCTATACTCTGGCCTACGAAACGAACCTACTAATCATCTTCCTTTTATATACAGTGCTCGTGCTAACGTAACGCTCATGAATTTGGTGAGACCTTTTCATGCTAAATTTTTTATGCTTACATCTACCGTGGGGGCTCCATTCACCGTGTGCCTTCGAATATTTTTTCATTATTGCCATCTCTCTCTCTTCTTGGCGTAACGTCCTCATTGGGACAAAGCCTGCTTCTCAGCTTAGTGTTCTATGAGCACTTCCACAGTTATTAACTGAGAGCTTCCTCTGCCAATGACCATTTTGCATGCATATATCGTGTGGCAGGCACGAAGATACTCTATGCCCAAGGAAGTCAAGGAAATTTCCTTTACGAAAAGATCCTGGACCGACCGGGAATCGAACCCGTCACCCTCAGCATGGTCATGCTGAATACCCGTGCGTTTACCGCCTCGGCTATATGGGCCCTATTATGATTGAATGATATGACAATTTCCCTTCAATTTCACCAATACAGCATTGCACACGGTGAATGGAGCCCCCACAGTGAATGGTGCCTTCACGGTATTTACATAACATCTAATCCAGTCGCATACTTGATCATACTGATTTGCAGACTATTCTCGTACCAAAATCTTATCTCCTTTCTATTTACGAGGGCGTCGGTGAGTCGCTGGCATCTCGATAAATAGATAGAATTCCTTCCCTATTATCCCCTCTCATCCACATAACGTGTTTCTTATCGTTTCAGAAAGCGAGCAATGGCGCTTAAGCCTAGGCTTGTTAGCCAGGACACATGGTCGAAATGCCTGTGCCCCATCCCTGAAGCAAGAAGGCCCATGGAATGACAAAATCTCTTAGCTACGTCAATCCCAACGTTGTTGTTTAACCCTTATGTGGCCGACAGGGTACCCGGGTACCCAGCGCCCATTTAAAAAGCACGGTGTAGAAAAAAGCAAAAAGTTTGTCGGACACATAACGGTTAAATATACTAAAACACTTACACTCACACCAACACATCTACATGATCTACTCAAATACACTTACACAATCTGAATCTTGCCGCATCATTCGCTTATAGTGCTTCCCCAATCAACCCATTCCAAATATCCAACTCCTTGACACTTATGGGGGAGTCGTTGAGTCGCTGACTGTAGTAATAGAGTCACCTCATACATATTGTTGTCTATATATATATATATATATATATATATATATATATATATATATATATATATATATATATATATATATATATATATATATATATATATATATATATATATATATATATATATATATACATATTGTATATATACATATTGTATATATATATAATAATGTAGTGGCATACGTGGGACCGCGCATTACTTGCGAACGGAGGGCCCGATTTGGGTCGTCTTAGTTTTGTTCTGTTGGTTTTCACCCAAGGAAGGTTTATGAGGCATTAAACATGGACAAATTGAGAGTTTTTGGAAATCGATTCTTCATACATTTCGAACGGGGACTTGGGCTTGGCTAAAGACTTGAAACGTCAAAAAACGCAGTAGGCAAGACAAAGTTTGCCGGGGTCAGCTAGTATTTAACTAAAACATTTATACTAATCTGAATAGGACTTGGGCTTGGCTAAAGACTTGAAACGTCAAAAAACGCAGTAGGCAAGACAAAGTTTGCCGGGGTCAGCTAGTATTTAACTAAAACATTTATACTAATCTGAATAATATCAAATATGCCTTTTCGATAAAATTAGCTCGAAAATGTTCGAAATGTATATGCATGCAGATTAAACATTTTGGAAACACGCCCATCATCACCTTGCCGTAACCCTCTGCAAGATTCGAAGGGACTCGAGAGTTTCCCTGATACTCGAACTACGCACATCACTCGATCCATCGTCCTTTATTAATCGTATCAGTTTATCCGGGAATCCGTATTCGTGCCTAATCTGCCATAGCTGTTCTCGATCGATTGTATCATACACCGATTTGAAATCGATAAGCAAGTGATGTGTCGGCACATTGTATTCGCGGCATTTCTGCAACACCTGGCCTCCGTTTTTATCCCTGCATATTTCGGCTCGCGGCACAAAGCCGAATACTTATTTCCGGTGCAAAAAGAAGTTCAAGCATGAGCTTGCGGTTTGACAACCATCCTTACATGAAGTGCAACTCTTCCCATCGACCCAAGTAAAAACCGCTTATTTTTATATTTTGCAGTTCCAGAGTATCAGTTGATCAAATTAAAAAGCTTGTCCTGAGGCTGTCAGGGTTAAGTAATGTATGAAAAACTAGGAGTGGGTAATGTCTGAGACATAACCGCAATGTTGACGTAGGACAAAGGCTGGAACGAGATTTCGACTTTTATATTTCAATAATACAATGCTTGTTGTTATGATAATACAAATGGTGGACTGATGTGTTGAGTAAAGTTGCTATGTGATCGCTTTCGCTGAACGCATTTATAACCCAACAAACATTTTTGCTGTATAAGAGTAAAACAAATCACTCTTAAGCTAACTTTAGTTCAAGCAGCTGTTATTCAGCTGATTCGGTTACTTGGAAAGATGTTGACTAGTTCAAGAGTTATTTCGTTTTGAAAAGAAATGGTCAAATTACTGTTATACGAGAGAATTTTCATCGAGCGGATAAAATTATTAGATAATTGAACGGCATTAGATAGATCTTTTCAATTAAAGTTTAACGAGAAACTCATTCGACAATACGATAGCCGAGAGTCATCGCTGAGTTTGTGTGCTGCTGCCCAGCTGGGAGGTGGCAACTCCCTTCTCCTTGACTGATCCAAGGAAAATGACGAAAGATAACAGAGGAAACAGCTGTTATGCCTCTAGATTAGCAGATGAAGCTCCTCCCATTCGGCGGGCTTTCCAGTTTATTCCGTTTGCATGACCCGCCCACATTGTGTCAGACGCTTCAAACGACTGCAACCGTTCTTTGAGACAATTTCTAATCGAACGGATAAACTAATCGATGTATTGAATAATTAAGATCATTTTAATTCGATAAATATTTGCATGAAACAATGTTTCAGGTACAATTGCCGAATAAGATAACGCGTTGCTAAATTTCGGGTAGAAAGATTAGTGACCGATTTTGCTGTTCTGAGCCACCAATCAATCACTTTTGGAATGCACTACACTTTTACCGATCGTTGGAATATATCCGAAAATTATCTGATTCATAACTCTTAAGGAATAATTTTCTCTGGTCCTGAAAAGGTCCGTTCAAATAACGGTTGATTTTAGAAAGACACACACTGAATGCGGGAAGCCATCGAAAACTGCCGCCGCCTGCTGCCGTGAATGAGATTCCTGGTTCTATCAGATAGATAGCCGACAGTCGTCGCTGGGTGGTTGATGCGCAGCTACCCAGGTGCGGAGGTAACTTCCATTGCCGGGCCCACCGCAGCCGTGATCAGTCAGTGGATGAGATTCCTGGTGCTATAACTTGTCGCAGTTGACGTGCTGCTCGTTAGCCGTGGAGGTGATATCCACATCCACTCTCCCTGACTGATCCAACGAAAAGACGAAAGAAATCAGAGGGAACAGCTTTTATGCCACTAGATTAGCAGATGTAGCTCCTCCCATTCAGCTGGCTTTCCAGTTTATTTCGATTGCATGACCCGCCCCGCATGCTTCAGACGCTTCAAACGATCAAGAAATGAGATAAATTTTCATTTAACAAATAAAGTAACCAAAACATAAAGAGATTTAGATCATTTTAATTCCAAAAATGCTAGAATTAAACAAGGGATCGTCCTTAAATTACGGCGCACAAAAATTAGTCATTTTCAACCCATCCTCATCCCTATGTCACACTTTTTGTGTGGGACCTCTGAAAATTTTTGTATGGGTCGTCACACTTTACTGACCCCCCCCCCCCATTTAAACGTGACGTAATTTCTGGACGCTCCCCAATACTTCACGAAAAATGGTTCTGATAGGACAATGCGTTGCTGAATTCTGGGTGGAACGATTAGTGGTCGGAATTCAATCTTTCATTTTTCGATTGAACCACAGTTTTCTCGATTGATGGACTGAAATTATCTGATTTACAGCTCTTGAGGAATTATTTTCGGTGGTCCTGAAAAGGACCGTTTGATTAATTGACGATTTTAGGAACGAAATGGCATGAAAACATTATGTCACGCAATGCGTGTTGGTTTTCTCCTTGCTAAATACAGGATGCCACCGAAAACTGGTACGCCGCTTTCTGTCATGGATGAGATTGTCCTGGTGCTATCCGCACGATAGCCGAGAGTTGCGGCTGGGTTGATGTGTCACTGCACAGCTGTGCAGGTGACATCCACCCTGCCTGACTGATCCAACGAAAATGACGAAAGAAATCAGGGGGAACAGCTTTTATGTCCCTAGATTGGCAGATGAAGCTCCTCCCATTCGACTGGCTTTCCAGTTTATTTCGTTTGCATGTCCCGCTCCGTATGCACCAGACGCTTGAAACGGTTAATCAACCCAGAAATGAGAAAATTTTCATTTAACGAATAAAGTAACCAAAATATTGGAAGATTTAGATCACTTTAATTCGAAAAATGGTGAAATTAAACAATGTTTCACAAAAATGGTCTGGATAGGATAAAGCGTTGCTAAATTCTTGGTGGAATCATTAGTGGCTGGCATCATTATTGTTGTGGGGCCACCACACTTTTACAGAGCGATGGAATGAAATAATTACACTAGTTTACAGCATTTTTGAACTCGGTAAGCTGATGATCATTTTTGGTGTAGAATCATGCCCTGAGTTCGAAAACGCGAAGGAAAAAAATTACAGTAGAGCGGAAATTTTTTCGACTTTCCATACAAGGTTGATGATTTGAAATCGATTTTTGTTCTATTTTTAAGCAAAGTAGCTCACTTCAAACTTCTCATTCTCCTCAATCAATGCTCCGATTGAGCAGAAATTTTTACTGTAATTCGCCTACATATGATTCGTCAAATAAACGTCGAGAAAAATTTTTTAAATTGTTTTTTTCTTACTGAAAAAAATACATTTCTTCAAAAATTTTTGGGGATTTTGCTTAACGACGCGTAGTGCGTCATCAGCATCATTGAAATCTCGCTCGAAATTTCAAAGTGATAAAACTCAGTCATCAAAGCTCATATTTGTGTGAAAATGTATCATCCCATATGCTCACTCGTGGTGAGTGTGATGATACTTTTTCTGCTGCGTGGCTGCAGAATTGCCCGTTTTTTATTACTTCAAAAACGCGAGGCAAACAATCATTGAAAATTGAAAAGTCAATGATTCCTATGAAAATTCTGTGATGCACCAAGTCACCTTAAATTGAAGGAGATCGTCCCTAAAATACGCCAATATCTTGAATTTCATCAATCTGACGCAAAACCTGTATTCAGATGATCGAATGGTATTGTATTCAGCTTTAAAGTTATGGAAAAAGATTTAAAATTGATTGAACAAAACGCAATATATTTGAATTTTAGTAAATTACATATTTTGAAAAGTTGTAAAACTCGATATTGAGCTTAAACTCAAAAACTGTTCTACTTAAAATTTTTTGAAGGTCGGTTTCGAAATCAGCGCTAAATTGTGCTTCAAAAATTTTGGTCGTAGACAGAAGTTCACGACTTTCGTTTTATTTTGTAAACTAGTGTTATCTGATTCACAACTCTTGAGGAATAATTTTCTATGGTCCTGAAAAGAACCGTTTGAATATTGGACGATTTCAGACAGAAAATTGACATGAATTCATCATGCCACGCAATGCGTGTTAGATTTCCCCGTGTTGAATGCTGAACGCCGTCGAAAATTCGCCCGCCGCTTGCTGCCGTGGATGAGATTAGTGATCGCCTTCACTGTTGCTGAGCCACCACCAAGAATTCAATCTTTCACTATTTGGTTTCACTACACTTTCTCGGTCGATGCAGGAAATTTATCCAATTAACTCTCTAGGAAGCATTTTAGATGGTTCTGAAAAGAACCGTTTGAATTTTGGACGGTTTTAGGTAGAAATTGAAATCAATTCATCATGCCACCCAATGCGCATTGATTTTATTCGCGCTGGACGCCGTTGAGAATTGGCCCGCCGCTTGCTGACCTGGATATTCTTCCTGATGCTATCAGCAATACGCCACCGTCAATCAATCCGTGAAAGGACCGAGCCCCGAGGAAAAGCGACGGAACTCGCACATTCGTTTTGGCGGATCTTACTTTGGTGGATTTTGATGCTGCCTCTGCCACCACCGCCGAGCAATCGATGAAAAGTATTCCTTCCTTAGTCTGCCGCGTTAGACGGTTAGAAGGCGAATGTGCAACAGCACCCTTGCCGACAACCACCAACGCCGAGCCGACACGGTCGTCAATAATGAGCGAAAACGCAAACGAAGAAAGTCGGCAGCTCTCGTTCGATGCGTTCACCTCGAGACGACAAAGGCAAATGAGGGAAGATGCGAAGAAGCAGTAGCTTTTATATTCGACGGGAGCATCCAAAATGTGCTCGATCGTGATTGGCTGGAATAAACATGGGTTTACTTTTCCCATTTTTTCAATAGTTTGTTATTGAAAATTAGCAAATGTTAATATTGGACATAATTGGTGTAAAGGTTTGCAATCGATTGGAGCCAAAATTTTGAAAATTCAACGAGAAATGGCTGAGTTATTAACGCTCAAAATCTCCACTTCAAACGTAACGCGGCCGATTTCTGAAAATTTAGAATGACACCCGGTATAGAAAAGAGAGACGTAGTCCTACGTCAAAAACAGTCAAAAACCGAATGTGCAATTGAAACGCAAAATATTTGCTACTGTACGCCAGTGAAAGCTGATGTGCGTCAAAGAAGATCAATCAACGGCAGCAGGTCTTTCGTACACGTTGGCATCACAATTGCATTTCCAATGCGTTGCTCGGTTGTCGATGGCATCAAAAGCCGATAGCAACAAAACATCGGATGCAAAAGTGGAGGTGAATTAATTTAAAAATTACACAGCTCATTTTCCATACCATCTAGAGCTCAAGCATTACTACAGTCCGAAACAATTCCAAATTGTAAGCAGACATGGTGAATTGAATCAAATCTATGATTCCGTCATACAAAGGATGCTGATCGTCTCCAAATTGGTCCAGAGAGGTAGACTTTTGTTCGTTCTCTCTTTCTGATTATAATCTTATTTTCAATTATTCCAATCACTTGATACCGTTCAAATATCAATTTATAGATATATTGAATCCCAATAATGCCAACTGGCCAGCTCCCCAATAATGCAGTTAGAGGACCTCGACGCAATAAGTATTTCTCGGAAATATATATCGAAAACAACATTTTCCAGGTATCAGGAGGCAATTATTGGTAGGTACACACTTTTCAGGAAGTGGCACCATTAGGCCTGTAGCAATGGATTCTGTCGGAACGATGTTGCCATGTTAACGACTTGATTCCATTAGTCGCTGCTACATATCGGTGTCGATTTATTTTATCCACTTTGGATACATTCTGATGCTGTTCTCAGTACCAGGAAAAATGGCAGTGCATCAAACTCGTTTTTCTTTACAAACTGCAAAGGAATATGAATAATATTGTTAATTGCAACTTGTACGCAAAATCCCACTAATGCTGAAATGGATTATCTTTAACTCAATTATATTTGTTTGTTTATTTTTTTCTGTTCAAGTTGCACTCGTATACCGTGTGGCAGACATTAAAATATAGTCTGGATTTTTATAAGACGTTGCCACCCAATTTTTGCCTATATATCAATTTATTGATTCTTTTGCTCTGTTCAATGGCATATTTTTTAAGTTCCACTGAATTTCAATCATGATGTTTAACATAAAACCATAAAAGTATAATTCATGGTATCCCCGATAAATAGAAACCCAAAACATGAGATGTCCCAATTCTCGAGTGGGCAAGCCCAAAGCACATCCCTGCGTCAACACAAAAATTGAATATTCCACCAACAACGAATTGATATATTATCTTTCCATGACGGCCTTTTAACGACGAGCTGCCTCTTTTCGAAGGCGGCGCAGCAGTAACAACCCGACGGAAGTGTAGATTAACGAAAAAAAAAATATATGAGACAGAATGCTGCACTGAATGGGATATTGGCTGGGGGAGTTTCGTCTGTGTGGGGATCTCGTTTATCACTGATGATGTTGTCATGTCATGGAAACGGCAACCGTCAACAGATACCTATTGTGGAGGATAATGGCATTGGCGTACCAAATATCACTTACAATGGGGTTGCCGAAAATTATTATTGCCGAAGCGTTGTTTGGCGAATAAAATATTAGTATTTTTTATAGCTTCTTTCAATTTTTTGAACACATCACAATTTTTCTGCTTTCTAATATCTGCAGCATGGAACCCGGCACAATATGGACTATAGGGGAAGCAGGGTCAGGAATCCAGGGGCTTGATGAACCCCCCTCCTTCTGCGAGTCAGTTGGGAGCCAGGTGGGAGTACATACATCCAGAGCCAACTCTGTACAAGCGTTACGGTATTGATTTCAAAGTGTCACAGCATAGCTAGGAGTGCCTCGAACATATCAGGAATGACGCAAGTACATATGTTCCTGACTACGGTATACTGGCCATGCTTTGTAATTGGTAACTGATGCGGTACACGCTTAGGTAACTACGCACAACTCAGTCAACCAGTGATCGTATAAGATGTTGCATAAGATGATAACGTGGAGGCGATATGCGTACATTTTACATGCGCCTAAATGGAGGCATGCACGCATATGGCCTCCACTTTATCATCTTATGCAACATCTTATATGATTACTGGTTGTCTGGGAAGTGAGCTGGCAGCGATGGCGTTCTATCCTTTTAATAAAGTCGGATGGGCTAATGTCGGCGCTGTCTTCCGTCCCATAAAACCTTTGCGTAGCCTTAAAGTACGTTCCTGACCAGCACCCAGCTTAGGCAACTAGGTTTAGATGAACACTCCTGATTAGCGCTGATCCGGTTCTGAGCTCAGTCCCCATTAGGGCCTGCGCCAACCCTCGGGTGGCCTCACTGCTTGCATAGATAACCGCCATTGGATCATTGGGGACTACATCATAGGCAGTGTGGGATAGCGGTTCTAAGGGGGACTCATCAGAAATTTCTACCAAATCCATAAACCATGTGATCGAGAGTGGAGAGGCAGAGGGAACGGCGGCTGGTTTACTCACCAGCGAGCAGACGGCAGGAGGTTCATCAGGAGGAGCACGAGGCGGCGCAACACCGGCCGAGGAAGCGTAGATGACTGGCGTGGACCTCACGCGGACGCTGGAACGCAACAGGAGCGGTCTACCAAAAATGTTGGTAGTTGCCGAACTGCTGGACGAGCTGATCGGCTACACGAGCGGGTGGAATACTATCAGCAAGGACCTGAAACAGGGCCTGCTAAAGCTCCGCAAATCGCTGGCTCTGGCTAAGAAGGAGTATGATCTCCTGGATTGAAGTGCGGCTGATGCGAGCTTCCTCTTTGTTGGCAACGCGACGCCGATGCAGCACGAAAGCAGCTCACTGGAGCCGTAGCGGAAAGGTCAAACCGCCCTACAGCTCGAGCGGTATGGTCGACACCTGAGACGAGACTCGCGAAGACGGTCTTCTTTTTCTCCACTTTGTTATTTTTTTGCTATTTCCTATCTGTGTTGGCATTATGTTTAGGGCTGGTGGTTCAAACACGTACGTGACCGCATCACCTCACATGCAGTGTGACTGAATCCCATTCACGCACAAAATCATGTTGAGGTGAAATTTTGCATAGCCAACAATCGAAAAAGCAAAGTAATCATTGGAATATTTTGTTTTCAATTTATTTTTGACAGTACAGGAGAAGAAAATGCTGCTCGGAGTGAATTTTGGCTTCAGAATTTATCATGGATAGCAATACTTTCCTCGTTTTAGGTAACGTAATCAAACGGGCTACATCTGACAGCTCAGTTGGGCTGCACTTGACGTTGCTTTTTTTCCTCTTCGCGAGTCTCGTCTCAGGTCGAAACATGCCGAGCAGACGCGGTCCTAGAAGCTATCGGTAGAGGCGGTTGAAAAGCCAAAGAGGAAGAAAGTTCAGGCCAGCGCGAGTAATCAGACTGCCAAGTCGGTTGCTAAACGCGCAAGGGACAACCTTATAAGAGGAATGGTGACCAACCGGACCTAGGCAAGGAGAACCCTCGAAAACGGTTGGAAAGAAGAAGGTTATGAGAAAACGGAATTCATCATACCAGCTTTGGGGACGGGTGCTCGACAACGGACCACATCTTCACCATGCGATAAATCCTCTAAAAATACCATGAATACCAGATCTGAATGCACTAACTGCTTATCGACTTCAAGACAACGCGCCGATGGGCGGTTAAAAAAAACTGCGTACGGGTTTCGGACGGTTTGTCTAGTGTGTTCGAATCTCGCCGGAGACTACGATAAGACGTTGAACTCTCACATGCCTGCTGTTCAATATCGCCCTGAAAGGTGTTTTGCGACGAGTCGGTTTCAACAGCCGTGCTTTTTACATTTGAAACGGTGGCAGAACTGTACACCTATCGGAAACGCAAAGTAACAAAGGCTGAACTAATTGTGAACGTGTCAAAAAACGAAGTACATACTGGCATGTGGAGCCGCGAAAGACAGGGCAAGCCTAGGCAGCAGTGTTATGATAGTGATGGCGGTGCAAATCAAAAAGGCAACGGAGAACATCCTTAGCAGCCAAGCAAGCACTGAAGAACAGTGACAATATTTGATAGTTCAATAAATAGTCATTATCGTTCTGTTCGTCAACCAGAACGATTGTTGATTCAGGAGCAAGTTCCCACATGTGCTTTAATTTGAAATACTTTGAGGAGGTTCGAGAGCCGAACGCAGGGACGCCAGGATTCGTGAACGTTGCGGATGGTGAAAAAGCTATCGTCAAAGGTGTCGGAAGTTGCCAGTTGGATTGCTACGGACAAGATGGAGTCGCCAAGGAGATTACGCTTACTCAGGTGCTGTATGTTCCCGACTTGGATATGAACCTAGCTTCTATGGGACAGCTGGTTGCCAAAGGAGCTAGAGTCATTTTTGATCAGAGTGGATGTACCATTGCACGGGAGGATCGAGTCGCTGCTGTAGCTGTGCGAAGAAATGGACTATACCACTTGCAAATGGTGGAGCGGTCGAATGCAATGAAAGTTGAATGCTGTGAAAAGGAGTGTATTCATGACTGGCATAAGAAGCTCGGACATCGTGACGTTCAAGCAATACAAGATTTGGAACACCGACAACTAGCGACTGGAGTCAAGATACGTAACTGTGGCACCAAGATCACGTGCGAAACTTGTCTTGCTGGAAAATTTGCTCGTTTCCAATTCCCGAAGAAAGTGATGAAGAAATCAGTAGCGGTGGTGGACTTGGTGCACAGCGACCTATGCGGACCTCTGAGGGCGGCAACCCCAGGAGGTCGACGGTATTTTCTCATACTAATTGATTACCACAGTAGATATACCGTGCTGTACTTGTTACGAGAGAAATCGGAAACTGCTGGTGCAATTGAAGATTATGTGCTGAAGATGAGAACTCTATTTGACAGACCGCCGAAGAAGCTGAGATCGGACCAAGGTGGTGGATATCGTAGCAGCGGTGAGTTGATAAAGTTTCTGAAGCGTGAAGAGATCCAGCAGGAGTTTACCACGGCCTACACACCACAACAAAATGGAATTGCGGAGCGCAAAAATCGTTCGTTGGTTGAAATGGGGAGGTGTTTACTCTTGGAGGCTGGAATGCATAACCGCTATTGGGGAGAAGCCATCAACACTGCGAATTTCCTTCAAAATATATTGCCGACCAAGTCAGCTGAGCGAACACCTTTTTAAAATTGGCATGAATTCAAACCGGACATGAGAATGTTGCAAGTATTTGGATCGGAAGCGTACGTGCTCGTGCCGGATGCTAGGCGGACGAAGCTCGATGCGAAGGCCGAGATGCTGATTTTCGTGGGATATTCACAGCAGCACAAAGCATGGCGGGTCATCAATACGAAATCGAATCAGATCACCATTAGCCGGGATGCACGTTTTTTGAACAACTATCAAACTACTGAGGAGACTCCAGGAGAAGTTGAAGACGACCAATATTTTCAATTGCCACCCGTGAAACAGGATTCCGAACAAGCTGAACTTTTGACAAATGATGCAAATCCGGAAAATTTGGATGAAGATGCCGGGGTTCTAGAAGAACAAGAGATTCAGGAGGAGCAAGTTCAAATGGAGCATGAAAATATTTGTGAAACAACAAGACGGTCGTATCGTTCTAATAAAGAAGTGGCTCCGGATCGCTACAATGCCGTTGGAAATGCAGTACAACATGAACTGAAGGAACCGAGCAGTTACAAGGAAGCCATGACTGGTCCGTGTAAAGAACTGTGGAAAGAAGCTATCGAAGACGAGCTCCAATCGCTGGATCAAAACCATGTGTGGGACTTTGAAGCATTGCCAGCTGGAAAGAAAACGATCGGCTGCCGCTGGATTTTCAAGAAGAAGACAGATGAGCAAGGCCAAGTGGTGAGATACAAAGCTCGATTGGTGGCTCAAGGCTACACTCAAAAATTTGGAGAACGCTACGATGATGTATTCGCTCCCGTTGTCAAGCAAATCACCTATCGCACGCTGTTTTCTGTGGCAAGTCAAAAGAAGATGACACATTCCACGCACTTCTACGCCAAGGGTGTGAAATTTCAAAGTGAATGTTTTGCCTTAACCTTATCAGCATATGAAAAAGGATAGATTCAATCTTAGGAAAACCATTTGTTTTACTTAAAATTTGACTGGTAACGTATTTAAATACCTAGATGAAGTAATAGCATTTTACGTAAGAAAAATTAAATTTTTCACAGATAATTTTCAAATGTGCCTGCTTGCATGTTAAAGTTTGAAAACATTATACCTATTTTTTGTTTATGTAGTATAATAATGTATACACTAAAACCCCAATTTACGCTCAAAACGGGGGGAGCGTAAATTGGGGGAGCGTAACTTGGGGGGAGCGCTATTTGGGAATTAGTGCGTAAATCGGGGGAGCGCTATTTGGGAATTAGTGCGTAAATCGGGGCAGTGTTTTTTTTTTCAGTTTTATAATTAGTTTGTGAAGATCGAAATCACAAAGTTCCTAACCTATTGAAAGGTTATAAGTTATTCAATTACAATTAATAATTTAGCAGTTTTGCTAAGTTCAGTGGTTCCCAACCTAAGGTCATGGGCCAAGCGAATTTCTCAAGAATCAGAGATGTGAAGATAATGTGAAAAGGTTTTCCGAATTGTGCACTTCAGGGAGTATGTACTTACCACAATGTACTGCCCATAACTGCATAACAGTCACATTCGACAAAAGTAGGCATTGAAGAAAATGGAATTTAAAGTTTGCAACATGCGCTAGTATGGAGACGGAACGCAATTTCAAAAATTTCACAATAATTTAAAGTTCATCCTTTTGCAATAAAATTTTCTACAGCACTTCTTGTATGCTGGACGAATAGTTAAAAAAATAATCAGACCCAAATATGATTGATGGTACGCTATGAGGCCAGTGTGTATTTCCAGTGTGACTGTTATGCGGTTACATTCATGAATATAAGCTAATGAGACAAAACGACTTGGTATTTGTTTGACATTTTGCAGAACAAACCTATTAAGTTCATTTGGGTGGATGAAAGTAATGATGATTAGGAGATGATCCCCGGTATTAACTCAATATTGGCAAAAATTGCAAATGTTACAATTATGCAGTTATGGGCAGTGTAGTTGTATTGCAACAATCAGTGGTTTCCAACCTATGGTCACGGGCCACGTGAATATCTCAAGAACCGAAAGTGATAGGAAGAAGAGCAAATGTTTTTCGTATTGATCATCTCAAGGCTCAGTATCTCTGATATAGATATGTTGAAAAATCAGTGGTTTCCAATCTATGCTCACGGGCCACGTGAATATCTCAAGAACCGAAAGTGCTAGGAAGAAGACCAAATGTTTTTCGGATTGATCATCTCAAGGATCAGTATCTTTGATATAGATATGTTGAAAAATCAGTGGTTTCTAATCTATGCTCACGGGCCACGTGAATATCTCAAGAACCGAAAGTGCTAGGAAGAAGACCAAATGTTTTTCGGATTGATCATCTCAAGGATCAGTATCTTTGATATAGATATGTTGAAAAATCAGTGGTTTCCAATCTATGCTCACGGGCCACCTGAATATCTCAAGAACCGAAAGTGCTAGGAAGAAGAGCAAATGTTTTTTCGGATTGATCATCTCAAGGCTCTGTATCTCTGATACTGATATGTTGAAAAATCAGTGGTTTCCAATCTATGCTCACGGGCCACGTGAATATCTCAAGAACCGAAAGTGCTAGGAAGAAGAGAAAATGTTTTTCGGATTGATCATCTCAAGGATCAGTATCTCTGATACAGATATGCTGAAAAATCAGTGGTTTCCAATCCAAGCTCACGGGCCACGTGAATATCTCAAGAACCGAAAGTGCTAGGAAGAAGAGCAAATGTTATTCGGATTGATCATCTCAAGGATCAGTATCTCTGATATAGATATGTTGAAAAATCAGTGGTTTCCAATCTATGCTCACGGGCCACGTGAATATTTCAAGAGCCGAAAGTGCTAGGAAGAAGACCAAATGTTTTTCGGATTGATCATCTCAAGGATCAGTACTCTGATATAGATATGTTGAAAAATCAGTGGTTTCCAATCTATGCTCACGGGCCACGTGAATATCTCAAGAACCGAAAGTGCTAGGAAGAAGACCAAATGTTTTTCGGATTGATCATCTCAAGGATCAGTATCTCTGATACAGATATGTTGAAAAATCAGTGGTTTCCAATCTATGATCACGGGCCACGTGAGTATCTCAAGATCCGAAAGTGCTAGGAAGAAAAACCAATGTTTTACGGATTGATCATCTTAAGGATCAGTACAGTTTCTTACCGATTTTGGCAACACGAGGTGAATTTTATGTTGCCAAATTGGGGTGTTGCCAAAATCGGTAAAAAAAATTTGTCGATTATTTTCAACTTTTATGCGTCAATTTGGATTATATCATAAATATGGACTATTCACAAGCTATAAAACGATTCCTGTAGGTGACGTTCATAAATTACGTCATGATTCGTAAAATTGTCGATTTTGGAAAATTAAATGAATTTTGATTTTTTAAAGAAAAGTAAGGCTAAAATAACACTACATTTACAAATACAAACGATTTTTCGGTAAAAATTTTTTGTCAAAAATTTTTGTTGCCAAAATCGGTAAAAAATTGTTGCCAAAATCGGGTGTTGCCAAAATCGGTAAGAAATTGTTGCCAAAAACGGGTGTTGCCAAAATCGGGATGGAAATGTTGCCAAAAACGGGTGTTGCCAAAATCGGGAGTAGACAAAAACGGGTGTTGCCAAAATCGGTAAGAAACTGTATCTCTAATATTGATATGTTGAAAATTAGTGGTTTCCAATCTATGATCACGGGCCACGTGAAAATCTCAAGATCCGAAAGTGCTAGGCAGAAGAGCAAATGTTTTACGGATTGGTCATCGTAAGGATCAGTATCTCTAATATTGATATGTTGATAATTAGCCTGGCACCCTTGCACCAATGCATGATCCATGTGCCAAAAATAAACATTTCCCACCAACACACCAACATCCGCATGACCTTGTGAAGGCGCAGAGGATTCAACGGCCTGATGTGGGCAAGCGATTGCAATCATCACTTCCCTCCCCTTCCTCATTAACCTGCAGCCTGACGCAGCAGGCGCCATTGTCGCCTAAAAATACAAGACCACCAACGCTTACACACTGAAGATGCCTGTTAGTCCCAAGCAGCTATCTCATTGGTTCCTTGTGTGAGTGTAGCTGATCTGGCGATACTGGAGTAGCAACTGCGGGCGGTCAATCAAGCTCAAGCTCAAGCCTTTAGGATTCTTGAGGAATTCGCATGGTCCGTAACTCCAGTTTGAAAACCCCAGAGCATTGTAATGCATACCCCTTGATATGCATAATCCAAAAAATATTCACTCTTTCTCCTCGCTCTTTAGGTTCTTGCGAATACAGCATGGCCCGTAACCCCAGCTTGAGAACCACTGTTTCTCATCTCTCGTCTAATCTCTCACCTCATCTCTCATCTCATCTCTCATCTCATCTCTCATCTCTCATCTCTCATCTCATCTCTCATCTCATCTCATCTCTCATCTCATCTCTCATCTCTTCTCTCATCTCACATCTCATCTCATCTCTCATCTCATCTCTCATCTCTTATCTTTCATCTCATCTCTCATCTCATCTCTCATCTCATCTCTCATCTCATCTCTCATCTCATCTCATCTCTCATCTCATCTCTCATCTCTCCTCTCATCTCATCTTTCATCTCATCTCTCATCTCATCTCTCATCTCATCTTTCATCTCATCTCTCATCTAATCTCTCATCTCATCTCATCTCTTATCTCTCATCTCTCATCTCTCATCTCTCATCTCTCATCTCTCATCTCTCATCTCTCATATCTCATCTCATCTCTCATCTCATCTCTCATCTCATCTCTCATCTCATCTCTCATCTCATCTCTCATCTCATCTCTCATCTCATCTCTCATCTCATCTCTCATCTCAACTCTCAACTCTCATCTCTCATCTCTCATCTCTCATCTCTCATCTCTCATCTCTCATCTCTCATCTCTCATCTCTCATCTCTCATCTCTTATCTCTCATCTCTCATCTCTCATCTCTCATCTCTCATCTCTCATCTCTCATCTCTCATCTCTCATCTCTCATCTCTCATCTCTCATCTCTCATCTCTCATCTCTCATCTCTCATCTCTCATCTCTCATCTCTCATCTCTCATCTCTCATCTCTCATCTCTCATCTCTCATCTCTCATCTCTCATCTCTCATCTCTCATCTCTCATCTCTCATCTCTCATCTCTCATCTCTCATCTCTCATCTCTCATCTCTCATCTCTCATCTCTCATCTCTCATCTCTCATCTCTCATCTCTCATCTCTCATCTCTCATCTCTCATCTCTCATCTCTCATCTCTCATCTCTCATCTCTCATCTCTCATCTCTCATCTCTCATCTCTCATCTCTCATCTCTCATCTCTCATCTCTCATCTCTCATCTCTCATCTCTCATCTCTCATCTCTCATCTCTCATCTCTCATCTCTCATCTCTCATCTCTCATCTCTCATCTCTCATCTCTCATCTCTCATCTCTCATCTCTCATCTCTCATCTCTCATCTCTCATCTCTCATCTCTCATCTCTCATCTCTCATCTCTCATCTCTCATCTCTCATCTCTCATCTCTCATCTCTCATCTCTCATCTCTCATCTCTCATCTCTCATCTCTCATCTCTCATCTCTCATCTCTCATCTCTCATCTCTCATCTCTCATCTCTCATCTCTCATCTCTCATCTCTCATCTCTCATCTCTCATCTCTCATCTCTCATCTCTCATCTCTCATCTCTCATCTCTCATCTCTCATCTCTCATCTCTCATCTCTCATCTCTCATCTCTCATCTCTCCTCTCTCCTCTCTCATCTCTCATCTCATCTCACATCTCATCTCTCATCTCATCTCTCATCTCATCTCTCATCTCATCTATCATCTCATCTTTCATATCATCTCATGTCATCCTTCCCTAACCCTCCATCCTATCCTCTACACTCCCCTCTGCCCTACCTTCTACCCTACCCTCTACTCTAACCATCTACCCTACCCTCAACCCAACCTTCTACTTACCCTACCTTCTACCCTAACCTCTACCCGAACCCTCTACCCCACCCTCTACCTTAACCCTCTACCCAACCCTCTATCCTACCCTCAACCCTATGCCCGATCCTCTTTCCTACCTTTTACCCTACCTTCTATGATACCATCTAACATTACCCTCTACTCTTACCATCTACCCTACCCTCTACCCTAACCCTCTATCATAGTCTCTACCCTACCCTCTACTTTAACCCTCTACCCTAACCCTCTATCATAGTCTCTGCCCTACTCTATACCCTCTACCCTAACCCTTTACCTTACATTCAACCCTACCTTCTACCCTACTCTCTACCCGAACCCTCTAGCCAACCCTCTATCCTACCTTCTACCCTAACCCTCTACCCTACCCTCTACTCTACCTCTTACCCTACCCTCTACCCTACCTTCTACCCTACCATCTTACATTACCCTCTACCCTAACCATCTACCCTACCCTCTACCCTAACCCTCTATTATAGTCTCTACCCTACCCTCTACCCTAACCCTCTACCCTACCCTCTACCCTACCATCTAACATTACCCTTTACCCTAACCCTCAATGTATCATATGTATCACATGTTACTTGTTCCCGAATACCTAAAACCCCAATTTACGCCTAAGGAGCGTAAATTGGGGGAGCGCTATTTGGGAATTAGTGCGTAAATGGGGGGAGCGTTATTTGGGAATTAGTGCGTAAATCGGGGGGCGCAAATTGAGTTTGGCGCAAAAGAAGTGAGCGTAAATTGGGGTTTTAGTGTATTTTAAGCACCGAAAGGAAACTTTTCATAAAAATGGGTTTTGATATGCTCTTTTTGCAATAGCCGCAATTTAGGGGAAAAGCGGGTAACACCGTCAGGGTGGGTAAGCCCGTCACCCCAATGATTTTAACAGAAAACAGTTATTTAGTAGCTTTTTGGCCACACTCCTTATTTGTTTTTACCATTTTTACTCTTTCGAGACAAATGATGCCAGAATTGATCTGTCAAACACGAAGAAAATAAACAAAACAAACGCACGCGTCATTGTACCAACGGCGAATGTAATATTTCGTCGGCAGAATTTAGCTTCTGAAATACAAAAGAAGTGCACAAATTAACTTTCATCAATCATGTATTCTCATCTGTACTATTCTTTAGTGCCAAGATTCATTGAATGGTCAGTTTCAACAATTATTCAGAAATTACGGTGTAATTTAAGAAAAGTGGCCTTTTCGGGTAAGCCCGTCACTCATCGGCGGGGGTAACACCGTCATGCTCTTCGGATCACCGGATGTTTGTTGAACAGGCTAGGCATTTCTATTAGATGCCACGCAACTACATACTGATGACCAACCAGGGGCATTTCTATAGGGGTTGCCCATAAATGACGTAGCATTTTATAATGGGGAGGGGGGGGGGGGGTGGTGAGTTGGAGTCTCGAATTATGCTACGAGCTATGTATTACGTATTGGAAAATAGACTACGAGGAGTGGAAAGGGGTGTCAAAAATCGTCAAAAAAATGCTACGTCATTTATGGACGACCCCATATGGGTTTCTCCTGGGATTCCTGTGGGATTTTTTTCTAAGGCTTCTTTCAGTATTTCCTACGGTTTATCTAACTAAATCTACTAGGATTTCTCCAGGAGTTCCTGCTTGGTTCCTGTTGGTTCTAAGGGCATAATTTGTGGATTTTTAGCGCCGCCTAGTGGCAGAATTCCGAAACACGTGTCCTGTTTTATGTAAGTCTATGTCATACTGATCAACTTTGCCGAAGACACCAAATCATTGGATTCTGAGATATGAGGTTTGGAAAATTTACATGCTCACTAGCGCCGTCCAGTGGAGGAATTTCGAACTTCGTAACTCATCATCTGTGAGTTATTAGCGAATCCAATATTTTTTTCCGAAGAAACTATTTCTAATTATCAGAGTCTTGAGCTGTCGCATATCGTAACGTTTGCTTGACAACCTAATATGATTCCTGTAGTGAAATTTAGCATCAAACTGTTGGTGGCGCTTCTGGCGGCCAAGTTACCAACCAATCATATGAACCAAAGTTCTAAATGGTAGATCTTTTCAAACCCTAAAACTTTGCCGAAGCAAGTATTGCGCTATCTCTTAACACACCCGGGATAATTGGTCACACCCTCAAAAAGCCCAAATTCCATAAGCTTAGTCTCTTATTAAGCGGATTCCAATTGCGCCCCCGACCAGTCAGTGATTTTACAAGAGTATCGAGTGTAGAATGATTGGTAAACCATCACTGCACTTTAAAAATGTATTGAAAATATTTTAAAATTGAAATCTTCAAAAGTATCAATATAAAAATATATATGACGGACTTACCCCATAGGGGTGACGGTCTTACCCGCACTGAATTAAAAACATCAATATTTATTATGGTTGTGTTATGTGCATTGTTCGCCAGAATTAACATAATTTGACAATTATAATGCACAAGTCTTATAAAAAACTAATGAATCAAATATTCTGCGTACTGAAAATATAAATTTTCATCTTACATTTATTTTTAAAAACCCAAATGCTTAAGGTGACGGGGTTACCCCTTCCTCCCCTAATGGTGTCCCGTTACGAAAATAGCACATATGTTGTAATCACGAATTTATTACGAACTTTAGAAAAAATATTTTCAGGATTCTCTTAGTGCTCGTGGAGACCTTCTTCCAACATATGGGTTACCTTGATCGACGCGTTATCTTAGGCGTTACAATGGGTACGTAGACATGGTGTCCCGTTACGGAAATTTTAAAGACATTCATAAGTGAATAAATAAGTTTGGTTTGATCAAATATTTAACCAAAAATCTGTAACCATGACGAAATGATATTAAAGGTTGTATATATTTTCATTACCCTTCTTGGCGTAGCGCCCCTACTGGAACAAAGCCCGCTCCTCAGCTCTATGAAAACTACGTAAACAAAGGGCAGGTATTCTGGTGGATCAGTATAACAAGTGATATTTTATTAAGTTTTGTGGTGACAGTATTCTCTTTAAATGCTATAACCTTTTTAACATGTCCTATGAATTACCACCATGATGTATAAAAAGGTTTATAGAATCACACAACGTTCAAAACTTGAAGATCCCGAAGTAATGGTTGGCATTCCTTTTTTATCCCATTAATCACCGTATAATTTAGTTTTATGTCGACAAACATATTTTGAAGCTTATGTTCTTATTGAAAATAAAAAAATGTAAAATACATCACGAAAATGGCGTTGCATTACTTTTTGTGAGTATGTACACAAATTAGTAACCATTGATTAAAAGTCTAGCGACCCCCCTCTTGTCATTTTGATTGTCAACCTTTTTTTCTTCACGAAATCCGTTTGTTTGTATCGTTATCCATCCCTTCTAAAAAAACATTGTTCTCTCTAACCTCCACCAAACGGTGAGTTTAATGGTTTCCCAAAACTAACATAGTAGGTATAAAAGAAAAATCCCCTTAAAAATGTAAAATTTATTTCATCGAAAATTGGCTCCTTTATTCCCAAGGCGTATGAGCCTTCAAATAAAGGATCAAAGCAACATGCGAAATATGCTTGAAAAGACTGCGTTGAAAGAATGTACAAAAAATATCATTGAATCTTCTTCGGATCATTATAATGTAGAATGTGGAAAAACCGAGAAGATAGATACGTCGCACAACCATAGTTTTGGAGATACAATTAAACTTCACAGACCCGACCCCCGATAACTCATTTTCAAAATGCTGGCATTTCGTCAATTTTCATTCGATTTTTTTAAAAGTCGCCCTCGATCGATCATAAATTGGCCATGTAGTTCCGAAATCATTCCGGAGATATTCCGGATTGGGAGGTGGGGAAGGGATCTGTTTTGCCAAATGGCCAAAAGTGATTATTTCGTGTGTGTTGTGTTTGAGAGGCCCCCGCGGAACCTGCTCCAGATGTTATGGAGCGGCCATATCAGTTGATACATACTTAAGTCAATTTTTTCTATCCCATTCTTTCGAAATAAAGATTGATACGTCACTCGACATGTTTTGGTTACAAACCAGAAATGTTCCCGATGACACCCCCGCGGAACCTGTGCTGAATGTTCCGAGGTGGCCATCTAGTTGATACATACTTCAGTCTATCCACAGACAAACAGACGTAACACCTAGAACAATTTTCATGAAAATCATCGCCCAGTTCACACTACCATCACCTGGTGGAAATGTATCACGAAACACTGCGTTGTGCAATATCGTCAACAGAAGGCGCTAGTGTTAAACGTCAAACGCAAATAGAAACGATGTGCGCGCCTTTGGTTGTGGAAGCGACAACTATGAAGATAAAAAATGATCGTTAAAAGCATGGTCGATGGGAATTTCGCCAGTGTTACGTCTGTTTGTCTGTGGTCTATTGTTTCTGACTCAGTTATTCGAAATCAGGAAGATTGATATGTCGCACGGCATATTTAAGTTGAAAGCCAGAAGTGTCCCCAATGAGGTCCAGCGGAACCTGTCACGGGAATCCGGATGGGCCAAGTTATTCAAATCTGGATATAGCAGTTGTGTTTCACTATTCGCAACAAAAAATTCGTTGAAAATTTCATGGTTGATTCTGGTGAAGTTTTCAGCTACATTGGATCCATCTCCACTGCCCGAAGCTTCTCCTAAGTTTGCAGATTGTCCAGAACTTGAATTCCCATCGGTTGAGTTTTGACGATCCGAGAAAGGAAGACCGCTTCCGATATTTCCCAAATCTTGAATTTCCGAGGGTTTCTGGCTCCGTAAAAACATTTTGAACAGCTTGGACTCTATCCCACTTCTGAATTGAAGTAAAAGACTTGGACTTCTTTATTCTTTAGTGGTTTATTAGCGAATGTCCTGTCTTCAAGAGTCATACGTCATAAGTCAGTTTCACAGCCTACCATGATTTAAGTACTGGATTACTACACCTGACCCCAGCACAATCCGGAATATCTCCGGAATGGTTCCGGATATTGCATGGCCACTTGAGTATAATAAAGTAGCACCAATTTATGATCATTTGAGGGCGACTTCAACAAAATCGGATGAAAATTGGCGAAATGCCAGCATTTTGAAAATGAGTTGTAGAGGGTCGGGACGTGAAGGTTAAATAAAACTCGAATCAGGTTCCCCAGGGCCCATTCCGATGGCCACCATAGGGCCAGAGTGGGTTTGAAATACTATTGGTGTCCTGCCGGACATCTACCATCTGTCTGAAAAATATTGCCGAAGACACCAACATTCTATCTAGCAAAGCATTCGATCTACAACTAGATGTCATTAGCCGTAACGGGACACCATTTGCAAAACACTGTTTTCACGCGAGCGTAACGCTGCGCTTCCAAAACTAAATCAAGAATATTTCCAAACCATACATTTTTCAGTAAAACTCACTTCGACAATCTTGTTCACATCAATCCAAAGAAGAAATGTCTAGAAGACTCTATTATTCAAAACCTCATAACAGTGCTAATATACGCATTCCAGATTGAAAAATTTTAAAAGAAGATTTCTGCGATGGTGTCCTGTTACGAAATGTAACATGTTATATAAAGTAAATTGGAACCAAATACATGGTTTGTCGACTTCGCAAAGGACTATACGGGCTGAAGCAAGCTGCAAGGATTTGGAACCATAAGCTAGATGATACTCTCAAGAAGATGGGATTCTATCCTTCCGTGAATGATTCTTGCCTGTACATGAAGCTCTGCTGTAACGGTAAGGTTTCGTATATTGCTGACAAAATCGTCCACTTAAAATTTTGTCATTGTTTGCAACACGGAGAAAGACTATGATGCCATAATCAAGGATTTGAATCGTCATTTCAAAGTAACGTCCTTAGGGGACATTAAGCATTTCTTGGGAATCCATGTTAACCGTACCGAAGAACACATTTCCTTAAATCAAGCAACATACATTCGTAAAATGCTGATCAGATTTGGATTGGAGGATGCGAAACCCAGCAAAATACCGTTGGATCCTGGACACCTACAGACAAAGGAGGAAAAAGGGCTACCCAACAATCGTCAATACGCAAGCCATATAGGAGGGCTGCTGTATGTGGCCACGAATACTCGACCGGACATTGCTACAGCTGTTTCGATCCTTGGCAGAAAGGTAAGCTGTCCCACCAATTCAGATTGGACAGAAGCAAAACGTGTACTTCGCTACCTCAAAAGATCAATCGACCACGAACTAATACTTGGAGTGGATGCAACACATTTGGAAATATTTGTCGACGCTGACTGGGCAGGACATTCACAAGATCGGAAGTCTACAACTGGATATTTGTTTCGATACGCCGGTGGAATGGTCGGATGGTGCTCAAGAAAGCAGGACTGTGTCACGCTGAGCAGCTCAGAAGCCGAATATGTAGCATTGACCGAAAGTTGCAAGGAGCTAAAATGGATACTGCTACTGTTTGAAGACTTGGGAGTTCAAATGAATCTGCCTGTAATCATCAACGAAGACAATCAAAGCGCTATCAAACTACTCGATGCAAACTCAAGTGGACGTCGCTCAAAACACGTTGACACGAGGTAAAGGGTGAGTCGTTAATTATTGTGCCACCCTACCTTCAACTATTATTATTATTATTATTATTTATTTTAACTTGAAATTTTGAAAACCTACCTTCAACTGATTCGCAAATTGTCTACAGTTAACGAAATTAAACCAAATTTTTACAGTAGTTTTATATATGTATGTATTTCAACTTTTTGGTATAGGTTCAAATTTAGGAAGCGTTTTAGTGAAATTCACGTCATTTTCAATTAACTCCCTCCATGGGGACATGTTCAGGCTCCACTTGAAACAAATAATTAAAGCTCTCTGGTTTGTTTATGTGCATCGTGCCTGGTTTTCATCCAGCTCCAAGCTTATGTTTCATTGACAACCGTTCCTTAAACCTATTGACGAACATTAAGATGATCCGATAATGTATAATCATTAATTGTTCCAAGGCGCGATACCATGATTTTATATTTTAGCATGTGATTGTACAACATCTTTTTACGAACTGGTAACTAAATTTATTCTACATCGACCGGAATCTCACTGATACCTGCTCAATTCATAATATGTAAACAATTGACTGTAAGGAGAAACTGTGCAAAATTTGGTTGATTTTGGTGAAGTAGGAAAAAAGTTACGTTAGTTTGAAAATGGCACAATAATTATCGACTCACCCTTTATCACTTTGTTCGCCAGATGAAGCAAGAAGAAATTATTAAACCGCAATATCTATCAACAAATGATATGATCGCCGATATGATGACAAACCAACTTTAACGGGTGAAGCAAACACGATTTCGGGAAGCTGCTCGGATACTACCGTCGAGGAGGAGTGATGGCGGTGCAAATCAAGAGGGCGACGGAGAACATCCTTAGCAACCAAGCAAGCACTGAAAAACAGGGACATAATTCAATAGTTCAATAAATAGTCATTATCGTTCTGTTCGTCAAACAGATAAGACATGTTGTATCATGAGTCTACCGATCTACGGTCTCACTATAGTCCAAGAGATAGACGGGGACACGTTCGAAGTGGTGTAAAATTTCGTTTATTGCGGCTCCTTATTAACCGCGACAGACAGCAACGTAAGCCGTGCTATATGAAGGTGCATCATCAGTGGAAGAACTAGAACCTGCGATCGAAAGATTCCCCTGCACCTCATGTATTATGTACAAAACGCGGTCTTATTAGCGTTCTCTACGGGTACGAGACTGGACTATGCTTGAGGACATGCAAGCAGTGTTCGTGCGTCGAGTGCTTAGAAAGAACGGTGTGTGGCGGCGAAGAATGAAACCACGAGCTCGCTGCACTCTACGACATAACTAGCATCCGGAAGGTCGCAAAAGCTAGAAGGATACGATGAGCAAGATTTGGAGGGCAGCGTGCAAGATGAGAGGACCAAGTGCAGAGAGATTTTAGGACTAAAGCCCTCAACCGATTATTTAGGACTAATGCCCTAAAACGAGTGTTGTGGTGAGGAATTATTGATTTAATTTTACTAATAACGATATAATACTAAATTAATGAAATGAACGTGGAACGAAGTGGACGGATCGGTTGGCTCCATGAAAAAGGCAGAGCAGTTTTGGAGGACAAAAGCCAGTGTTTCCAGTAATGCTTCGACATAATTTGCTTAGAAGAAGCGGAATGTGAGGAAATGAAACTGATGTGCCGTTCTCATAATACACGGAAATTTTAATGGAATCCTAATGGATCCTGCAAAGGCTTCCTACCGCAGGCCGCGAGGTGCAGGGACTAGTGCAGGGATGAGGACATGAGCTCCCTGATGGACGAATTTTATATGGGAAATATTTACTTTCTATCTAATGTATCTAATGAGTTGTTTTCACGAAAGTTCATCACCCCCTTAACTACGCCTATGGATAATATATTGAATAGGAGAATAAAACGATTTTCAGGCCGCTTGCAAGGCAACACGGCTTCCAATGTGTTATTTCGGCAAAATCATCGTCAGAACATCTATGCACGTAGGGATGCTTTATTTCAGCTTCACTGGTATGCGATAAAATGATTGATGCATCCATGGAAGCGGCGGCACACGAATAGAACGGAATCCGTATTATTGCAATTTGAGCAGTAAAACGATCGAACGTATGGAGCCAACCTTGATATTGCAATCAAATAAAATAAAAGTCAGCAATTGGATGCTGGAGATAAATTGCATATTATTATGGAACAAGCATGGGAGGGGAAGGGGATGAAACATAAAATATATGAGATGTGTAACGAGCCATAATATTATATTGACATGTTTGTGCATTTGCCTCCAACTTAACTCTCATTTGCTTTCAATTGAAATGCAATATATACAACAATGTAAATAATCTTCTTTTATAGATGAATTCAGCTTATAGCATGCTTTTGGACAGAACTGTAGCCAAACGGATAAGGTTACCAAAATGTTGATGACAGTAGTGTGATTATGAAGGCTCTAACTCTTTTGACAAATAAATATCAGTTGGTGATGTACTAACAGCCCTGTTCCTCGAATCGCGAAATCCATAGAGGACCTAGAAATTATCATGAATAAAATAAACCCAGGATTACCCAATCCGAACATGACACAGGAAAACATTTTGCCAAGCTCGTTCGGATGGTTTGACTCTTTTCAACAGCGTTCACCGTCCCACCTAATTCGCGGCATCTATTCACACATTTTCCCTATATGAGAGTTGAACAAATTGGTCCACTGAGTGCCGCAAGCATTTGATGTTGCACTTTCCATTAGGAATGCATATATTGGCATAACTAGCCGGCGAAACTATTCCATTCAGCTCGACAAGCTGTCGTGAACACCGACAAAATTGCTCTAACCTCAACCATTTCCCTATACGAGAGAGCGGGAGCGCGGCCGCCGCCGGCGTTGTTTCACCGATAAAGGGCGGACGGAAGAACTGAAACGATCTAAACTTGTGCATACCTTCCAGGTATGTATGTGAAGGGAAGCTGTAGAGTAGAGGAAGTTTTTCGTCCTTTTGAATGATTTGTGTCATCACCACACACATGGATGGAGCGTAGTTGATAATCAATCGCAGAAGCGTGTGTATCCGTCAGGAGGTACTGGCAAGGTCAGGAAGTTGTTAACCCCGAAAGTGAATGGCAGTAATGTAAGCATGGGTACTCCGGCCAGGTATCTCGAGTGGATAAATCCTGAAGCCGATGAAAAGCGATACCAAGCTCCCGGATCTTGCAGCCGATGTACGCAGTATTCGACGTACCTACCAGTTTAGGTGCGGAAGAGGTCCCTCGTGAGAGTGTCGAGGTGAATGCTCTTATCGCGGAAGCGATTCTGAAGGTCAAGGATCTGGACTGGACAAGGGTCATGGACGCGGGCAAGTTTGTCAGGAAACTGCCTGTTTTAACAGAGAGATATGCAGATGGCCACAGCAGCACATGGAAGGCTTTGGTTCAGCTACACGTGGCGGACGCCTATACTGCCTATGATCGCATATCAGTCCCATATTTGCTGGGTTTCCTATTCATATGGGACAATTAAGCGATCATAGGCAGTATACATCCGTAAAAGTAGGGCTGCGCGAGGTGGGCTACTCAGTACGCGAGAAACAGATTTTTTTTAGGTGTCTTGAGTAGGACTGCAAAAGCCCTGACAGGAGCAAATCCTGTAGGTGATGTGAAGGTGAAGGCCTTACGATTCAAGGCTTCGCAAACCCTACAAAGCGCCCGATGGGAGGCTCATTCCGGCCTTCATAAGAGCCTAAGCTGACAAATCAAAGTGAAGGTAACCTTAACCATGGTGATGCAGCCCCAATAACTTCTGGGTGTGGCAGTCCATGGCAGTCGAATCCATACTGAGTACACGACGGTAACGGAAATTGAGTCACGGTCCAAAATGGCGGCAATATCAACGACGGGTAAATACTAAGTCTAGGAGTTGATGACTACATCCTATTTAACGGGGTTTTCTGCAGATGATGACAGAGCTAACTAGGCGAAGGCCAGCGGTAACATGGGATGACTTTTATACCTGTTCCGAGGAATGGGCAAGCCGTTTCATGAACCAGTGGAGTCAGATTCTGCTAGATGCACTGACCGTGTTCGATGTCGATCTAGCCGATGTGGGTACTGAAAATACCTTTAACCGGAACGGAGCGGAGTCGACAATCGACGTTACCTCTTGTAGTCCTGGCGAACAAGTAGTTTTAACTGGAGGGTAGATGATGCTTCTCTAATAGTGACAATGACAGCAGGCATCAGGCGGTAAGGAACGATTAGGCCAAGGCCAAGCCCTCACAAGTGGAAGACATCATACTTCCCCAACGAGGTATTCAGGAAGGCGCTCCATCGTGGGCGAAACTTATTCGGTCTAAGCGAGAACCGCGTGCATGCAATGCCACTAAGAATTGGAGACCACTGGCGTACTGGTGGACTCAAGCTATCGCGAACCTTCATGCCTGCTTTAAGTGTTTCTGTCAAAGTGCCAATACTAACCCGTGTGATGATGACTACAGTGTCTTGATAGCCAAGTATACTTACTCCCATCGAACAACTTCCGGAGATGCTGGAAACGATCAATGAGGCTTTTCCTGCGTCATGTTTTGAGTTCTTGGCCTCCTTTCGTAGCACAGCTGGAGACTGGGGCTGGCAACTTGACGAGGATTTCAAAATCCTTTGGCATTGGTTAGTTCATAGGTCTAAACAGAATTCAGAAACTGATCTTAAAGTAGCCATTGTTGATGCTTCCGGGATATTCAGATCTGCTATGCAAAAATTTGTGGACGTGGAAGCCACTCCAAAAATTAGAAAGCAGTACACCCTTGTCCTATTGTCAAAGGTGAAAAAACCGCCTGATACTCGAGCGCATATCGGGCTGTTGATTGAAGATTGGCAACTATGGCACGTCATCCGGATCGGAACAGCGAAGGGCATGTGAGACGTCTTGAAGAAATACCACGAGAGATCATCCTTGTCATGTGTGTTGCGGAAGCTGTGCTCGTAGCGTTTACTGTAAGGAGGAAGTGTGTTGGATCACCTGAACGAGGTAACAGCACTTACGAACCGGCTAACGGCGATGGGAGGAGAATTCGAGGAATACTTGGTCGTGGCGATGCTATTTTCAAGTCTTCTGAAATCCTATGGCAGCTTAGTTACGTCCCTTGAGTCCCGACCGGAGAAGGATCTTACTCTTGAATTCGTAAAGGGTAAGTTACTAGATGAGTGAAGACGCCGGAAGGAATTCCAAGCGACGCGAATAGTGCCGTGAACCAGTGGTGATGCAGTAGGGTAGTCATCTGCAAGAGCAAAGATTACGTGTCACTAGCAAGATCACTACCTTCATGATAGCAAGAATCCCGCCAAGGATAGAAACGATGCCGATCAGGCTTCACCAGAGTAAGGTGAAGTTGGCTACAGTCGGTGAAGCGTGTCTGGCCGCAAGCTGAGTTCTCGATTCCGGAGCTACTTCACACTTGACCAACGAAGTTTGTTTGTTGGAGACTTCGGATACATCCTGCAAGGAAAGTTTTACGGTATAGGATGGAAAACAAATCAAGTCGAACGGTATCGCTGATGACACATTCTAAGGAATCGACGGATAAGGAAACCCGATCAGCTTCAAGCTAACGCAAGTATATCATGTCCCGACGCTGGCAGGGAACCTTCTTTCGGTGAGCAAGACCGCTGATCAAGGCTACTCGGTGGTTGGGACACTGAAACATCATCACCATCAAGCAAGTCGCGAAGGGCTATGCAGCAGAATTTCGATACAAGACTGTGATGTGCGAACGATTTGTGGACCGTGCTATGAAAGCAAGATGACTAGGCTGCCATTCCCGAAGGTATCCAAAACAACGAGCAAGGTTGTAGGAGATCTGATTCACAAGGACCTGCCTGGTGCGTTCGAGGCAACAACGCCAAATGGACTTCATTACAGTATTGTGGCGGACAACGGCATCCTCCTGCATCAAACAACACTGTAGGGGAGACTGAGTAGACTTTTATTTTATTATTCAGAATGACAGGTCTTTAAATTATTGTTGAAGTTTCCAAAATACCAAAACTGTGTTTTTATGGAGGCATGTGTTATGATGTATTTTTTAAAAATGGGTGACACTTTTCCCCCCTTTCAGCACATGGACTTGATCCCCCTTTTCATGGTGTGTACTAAAAAAATAATTATCCGACACATTTTATCGTTGCATATACTAGAACTCCAAGTAAATAGAAGCTACCGAATAGAGTTTTATTTTTCACTTATAAAATGTGTGTGTAATCCTCGAGGGATCAAGTCTCCCCATATCACTGTTGTGCATACTAAGCGGCAATAATTTAAATATGTTTACAACAGCCATATTTAGATAAATAAGTTTGATCGTATTTTATTTAAACTATGTGCTCTGAAATTTCGACACGATTTGGTTATATTTTCACAAAGTTATTGAGATTTTTTGGAATCGCTTAATAGTTATTCATGTAACACTTAATAGTTTTACAACACGAGTTGAACGATACGACGAATGCTGTAAAATTCGAGTTTTGCAACGAGTTGCATACAAAGTTTTTTTTTTGCAACGAAAGACAAAATTTCACTAGAATGATATCGTTCCCATCAATATCATCGTGCTTCGCGTTGATTGAATGGGAACGGCCACGTGCTCCATCCTGCTAAAAACAAATTTTGGATCAAGAAAGCCGTGCTATAACCATCACAGTTTTTCAAGCTCTAGTTGTGGAAACTGAGGTCAGGTTGAGGCTGTGAATCAAACAATTGCGTTATGATTCATAATGCAACCGAAATGAGTTGCATTGTGAACCATATATGCATTAGTGTGGGTCATCGGAACCGTTTTCTCAGATCAAAGCTTTTTTGGTTCCGTTTCGGGTCCTGAGTATCTATGCAAAATTTGAGCACGATCGGTTGCGTCTACACTTTGCGCATTGCAATTGAAATTTGTATGGGATTTTGTATGGGAAAACATACTTTTTTGCATTTTAGCCATAAGTTGAAACTTTTTAACCGATACTGTAAAATTATAGCCTAAAATGTTCTGAAAAACTTTGTTGAAGACCGCAAAGCGATCCAATGCTTGTGGAAATAGGTATAACCAACGAACCGCATGCATGTGTTTATGTTTTAACATGTAAAGGAATAACAATAACAACAAAATCATGCTGTTTCGCCAAGCAATGCCAACGCTATAACTTTTTTCACAAGCATCAGATCACTTCGCGGTCTTCGACAAAGTTTTTCAGGACACCCTAGGCTATGTTTTCACTTTATCGGTTACGCGGTTTTAGAAAAATTCGAGCTTGTTGTGAGAGCAATACAAAAAAGTGTGTTTTCCCATGTAAAACCCCATACAAACTTCAAACGCGATGCGCAAAACGTAGACATAACCAATCGTGGCCAAATTTTGCACACTTATTTTGGTCCTGAAATGGGATCAAAAAAGCTTTGATCTGATGGGATACCATTGAATTTTTCATTTTTCCATATTAACGATGACCCACTCTAATGCAATTGTTTGGTATCGAACGGAAAAGTAGACCGTTACCATACCAAAACGATAAGTATAAACCACAGACAAACAGACGTAACACTTCGAAGATTTTTCGATTCAAATCATAGTCACGGAGACATGTTCGCCCAATGCTAAAAGGATTGGGTTTTTTTTTTCAACTATCAACTAGGTGGCGGTAGTGAGCAAACATCAAACTCATGCAAAAACTATGAAAGCGCAACGGGTGGAAAGTTGGCCAACTATCAAATTTCGAAATATACCGTTAAATCGGTGTACGATGGGAATTATCAGAGTGTTGTGATGGGTCACTAAATCATTGTAGCAGCTCTTTGTTTTTCAGCGCTCAAAACTGCAATAGTATTTTATTTAATAATTAATAGCTCATGAAACATAATATAACTTACATGAATAGTTTCTCCAACCACTTTTCCTCCACTTTTTCCTTCCCTGATCCTTTCCAGATTTTGATCCTTCCTCGTAACTTCTCCTCACGATACTCCCTTCCGATACACACTTTTAGAGGCCTTAGGATATTATTTTTGGTTATTTATATTGTTTTTTTTTTTAAATTATTATGCTTACTTACAGCTATTTGTTACTACAATGACCGCGAACTCTGTAGACTCAAATTGTGCAACTCATGTATGCTGGTGACGATCTGTTGCGTAGATATTGATCAATTACGAATAAACCATATTTATTTCTGTGGAGTTTAGGATTTCTCCGGGAAGGAATCACCCCTCACGTGCAGCTCACACAACTTACCCAGGCTGACGTTGGTTCGCAAGTCGCAAGAGTGAACGCGTATGGGTGACGCCTGGAGTTGTTGCTACGCAAGCAGGGATGCTAACATTGTCTGCTTGACAGTTCGCATCACATTCAAATGCGCTATATCGCCTGCTGTGATCATTCTCTTTATCACAGCTTTATTCAGTACATCTTATATCTCACATCCTTCTTCTACTCTAAAAAAGTTTTACCTTGAGTTTTACACATTTTTAACATAAATTTGAATTTCCGTATCTCAATTTGGAGTATTTACTTACAACAACCCAAGCAGCACCTGCAACATCATCCAAAATGTGGTTTTCTATGCTTTGGTCTAAAAGAGTTGCAATAAAAGCGCACGCAACTTTCATCTTGTCAGTTGAGTTGCATGTAAACTCCGAATATCGTTAAGTTGCAGCTTTGTTTCATAGGAATTACAAATAACATCGTATTAACATCGATTTATGGAGGCGGAGCTTACATATTCCTCACAAGTGGCAATACAGTCAGCTTGCATTAAATGTGTTATGTAACACACATGAAACATCTTACTCTGGTTTGTTTGTTCAGATTAGGTTCCAAATGTGTTGCGGAAAACTTGCGCGTCTTTTCATTTTGACAGCTTTCTAACTTGTTGCAAAGACGGTACAATGAAGTAACGCGTAACTTCAGTAGCTTTTATGGTGCATTGAGCAGCAAATCTTTCACAGAGCTTCTGGTGTAGTATGTAAGGTGAGTGGTTAATACTCCTGGTGTCCATGGTTCGAGTCTGAATATATTTTTTTCATTTTTTTATTATTCCCCCTGGTTCATGTTGCATAACGAATTAAAATTTGCGCTTTTTGCGTTCCAAAGAAGAAGCAATTGTGTTGTGTTGTCCTTAATTAGAACAGTGAATAAATTGCACTGATGTTGCTGGTACTGGCTTTGAAACAAGTCGTGTTGCTTGGGAACCATTCAACATAATTAACTGTTATATTACATCGTCACATACGTTGCAGCTGCTGCCATGGCTGCCGAATACAGTTTTCATTGTGAGGTACTATTCTGACTATGCTGCCGCTACTTTGTTTTCCAAAAAGATCGATCATTATAGTACTTAATTGTAGGAATGATGTTTTCCGACGAGCAATGGTAGCTTGCACAGTGACGTCATCATTATCTCTCTCTCTCTTTTCCTCTCGTTCGGGGTCGCTCGATACAGCTGTCCTTGCTCTCAAAATAGTTTTGAGAGCAATGCTTAATATCATATGTGATTTTGTTGAAGTTTTGTTTGTAATGCAAGGCTCTATACTTGTAATATTTAAGAAAATTACCGCTTTGGTACTGGGTGGTTCTGAAAAAAAAAATCTTGCTCCTTGAGTCTTTACTCAATCTTATACCCGAATTTATCCCATTGCTCCGTCGTTTAAATTCGAGATATCTAATAATATACATGATATATAATCTATAAATCTATCTATAGATAAAGAGAATAAAGCATTGTCATTCATTGAAACACTAGCCACAGAGAACAAACTGCATAATCCTTCTTTTGGCTAGCCGACATTGACGACACCTTTTGATAAACGGCACGAATCAAAACTACGGGATTTTTCTCACAAACAACACGATGTAAGCTTCCGATCCGACATTTGCACGATGCAAAACAACAGAATCTTTCTAACCTAGCTTTTCGTCAGCGGAAATTGTCGGGATTCTCCCTCCACGGCAAACAACATGCTGTAAGCTTCCGATCCGACATTTGCACGATGCAAAACAACAGGATCTTTCTAACCTTGCTTTTCGGCAGCGGACATTGCCGGAGGTTTTCCCCCACGGCAAACAACACGCTGTAAGCATTCGATCCGACATTTGCACGATGCAAAACAACAGGATCTTTCTAACCTTGCTTTTCGGCAGCGGACATTGCCGGAGGTTTTCCCCCACGGCAAACAACACGCTGTAAGCACAAAATAACAGAATCACTATAGCTTTTCCTTACTGCTGCAGTTACTGCTGCTGGTTTATTTTTCTCGTGTTTTATTTCTTCCTCAATAATTGTCCAAGCGCATCCGGAAGCATGCACCATCCGGAGCCCACGATGAATATCACACTACATTTTTCACTTTTGTTGTTGTCTTAATTTTCTCTCTTTTGCATGCAAATTGAAGAGTGATTCCTCCCAGCAAAATAATAAATTGGTTCGATTTTTTTTTTCGCAATTGAACGAAAAACTGGCAGGAATTCGCCAATGTGGAGTTTAGGATTTCTCCGGGAAGGAATCACCCCTCACGTGCAGCTCACACAACTTACCCAGGCTGACGTTGGTTCGCAAGTCGCAAGAGTGAACGCGTATGGGTGACGCCTGGAGTTGTTGCTACGCAAGCAGGGATGCTAACATTGTCTGCTTGACAGTTCGCATCACATTCAAATGCGCTATATCGCCTGCTGTGATCATTCTCTTTATCACAGCTTTATTCAGTACATCTTATATCTCACAATTTCTTTTAGACTTACATCTGAATTCAATTCTTTCCCACTATCGACAACCAACGTATTAAATTAGGAGCGGTAATTATTGCGATTTAAAAAACTTCAATAAATACAATTCACTCTCGCAAGACTACGATTTGTTTTGACAATCCTTCTTCTATCAATCACATAAGGTCTACAAATTGAGGTTACTGCAATTTATCCTACGATATGAGTTAGTGCGTCCGAACCGTGTTGCCAGTGGGGGCGGTACCTCAACAGCCCCGCCCCGTGACTCTTGTGGTGACTCCATCACGCAAGAATTCACTGATTTAATCTCTGGTACCGCCAGTTTTGCCACTGGACGTCGATACAAGCCCTTTGTTGTACGCACCATCACCTGTCGAACACGTCCATCAGCACTTCTAATAAGTTCATCTACAACTCTTCGTACCCAAATCTTTCGGTTTTCATCATCGGCTTAAAATACCACCTCTCCTTCACTAAGTTGCTTCGTATCAGTCTGCCATTTGGACCGCTGATTTATCGATGGCAAGTACTCCTCCAGCTAGCGCTTCCACATCTTGTCTGCCAATTGCTGAGAACCTTTGTAGCTATCGCGTAGTGCTTCAGCTGTGTGGGATGCTGCAGCTGCTGTGCGTTTCACTCAATTCGCAACTACTAAGACCAAGCCCACTCATGGGCTCAATCAAGCGTTTTAACGTTAAGTAGAGCCCCGAACAAAGAAGTGAACCGCACCGGTCGCTGCTAAGTAGGGCTCGAAAGCGAAAAGTTTACGTACGGTTCGTAGCAGGGCTTAGAATATAGAGACACGCAAAGTACGGTCTCTATCCGTAGGCTCGTGCGCTCTCTCGCGTTTAACTCTCTGGGTAGCGTAAAGAGGAGACGAAAGAACATGAGTATGGATTTGTTGCCAGGTACATAGTTTCTAGAGAATGATTTTCTTGTTTTGTATAGGTAGGAATTTATTTTAGTTTGCATCAAAAATTTAAAATTTTAATTTTTACTTGCTTTGAAATTTTCAACCAAACAATATCATAGATCGTTACACGAATAACACAACAAATTGTCTGACATACAATTGTGATAGAGTGACAATACAAACGCAGAAAAATAATAGGTTTAAATTAACAAGCTTTGCTTAAGTATGTTATGAATAATGTTTTCCCTTCTTCGCCAATTTTAGGATCATGCATAACGAAAATGTATTTATTTTCTTATAAAAATAGTTACGATTGTTCATAATCACACCTTTAGTTTTTGATTCGGCCGATCGTTTCGAAACTAATATTTGAAGACATGTATAGTGATTCAGTGAGTTTTTCTATTTTAACACGTACATGTTTGAGCCGGGGTTGCTACGCAGCAAGTAAAGTTTGGTTTCGCACATTTAGAAGAATGTCCAAATAAATAACTCGTGAAGTTCGTTCCCACAAGTTCCAAAATTATCGTCATCCGTCGCAGATTCCGGTGAGAAGATGTGCGTATTTTCTAACCCGGAAAGATACCATTTGACGGTAATAAGTGACCACAAGGTTTTCTTTCTTCACTTTCTGGGCTGAGATCCCCCGCTTTGAAAGAGCTGTGCCTCGCATTTTATTATTATTATTGACTTTTTATTATGGGGAAATTCAGCCCAAGGCTGGTTCATCCCCACGCCTTGCCTTTCGTTTTGTCGTGAATATTTCGAAAAAGGCAAAGAAGTTTTAGTTTGATTGCTGTTTTTGAAAATGGTGGTCGTCAGTGGGTGGTTTATTAAATATAAATTTAAAAATATAAATTAAATAAACCAGACATTAGGAAGAAAGTGTGCGAAATGGGTAACTTCACCCTTGTAGAAACAATACGGCAAAGCATAATAAAAAATCTGCGAAGACCCCATTCGAATAACACCGATCATACAGAATAGGAGGTTCAACATTAGATCTATAAAAACAACCCAACAATAGGGGAGATCTTTCCAATATTACACATTTATTCACAGCTCTTTTATCTTCATTTTCATATATTTAAAACATATTCATCAACATGTAATCTGGATCGTTTGGTACATATTGTCCACGCATCCTTGCCAAGTACCTTGCCGACAGAAAATATTCTGTACTCCAAGTATTTCGAAGAATCATCTTTGCGCGTAAATACAACGCAGTAGACCTGGCCGCTCTGATGCATGTGTCATATCTATGATATGCTGCAAGCATCAATATTGACAAGAAAAGTAACACGATTGCTTTCCAGGGTGATTCCGTACTGGCTGCGTATGTATAAGATTAGATAAGAGTAGTTACGATTTTTCAAAGATGCTTCGACTGTACCTAACTTAATTCAGATATCATAGAAACACTTCAGTAATTTTTTTTTGTAAAAACAAACTTTAATCATACCGATAGTAATCTAAAAAAAATGTAGTCGAGCTGCCAAGTTTCATCAATTAAAATAGGCGGTGTGCAGGACTGCCATATTGTAGGTTCCTCGTTATAGAAAAAGCAAGGTGTTGGATGTTAAAATACATCAATTGTTGTATGAAGTGCCAAAAAGGAGAGTGGGCTCATTATGTACTTTGACAAATACGCAGTCTACTTCAAGCGCATAGAATCTGTTCCAACAAAATATTCATATACCAGCATCCAAAGGATCGCAATATATATTAAGATTTCCGGTTGATGCTTTGTAACCAAAAGGTTGTGACTGAGTATAGAATAAGCTGAAGTTAAAATACACGTTAATGAAAAAAGGTTACGCAAACTTATCGCAGACTGTTAGAAGACAGCTTCTACTATGACCAGGATTCAAAAATCTTAACCTACGCGAAGTTGTAAAGGAGACAACTACGTTATAAATGTGTTGGAAATGCAAGGGATGTAATTAATCAATAAACCTAATTATTAAAAAGATGCTCAAAATCTCAAATTCAGATATATTTCTTGCGAGAAAGGCAACATGGATATCGAAGAGATGGATATTATTTTAGATAAAAATTCAACTTACAAGTCATACAGTAAGCAACAAACACATAATTTTAAAAAAGATTGCTTGAATTCCGAGATTAAATACAATCATACATTATTGGGAAAATAATATCTTTAAACGCACCAAAACTGGTACACATCTCCAAGGGAATTATTTATTTTAGTTCAATTTTTACTAACTGTTTTCAGTCTTATCCAAAACCCCTTCTTTCAAAATATGAGCACAGATTATTATACTGAATAAGATTTGCAATAACACCATAGAAATACACAAAATATTGCGATGATTTACGGAAGTGCAAAAACCGATGGTACGGATAGAATAGAGACCACCGGTGCGCAAAGGCGACCGATCATTATTTTACTCACATGAAAACGAACGACCGGTGCGAAAATGGGTGGATAACGAAATTAAAAATCGTTAACGACGTGCTGTTGCGTGTGTAGCATTAAGCCCACGAGTGGGCTTGGTCTAAAGGGTCCGGTTTTCCTCACGTCGTTGCCATCAGTGATCTGTCAATTTCGGGAACATCGTATAGGGTTTGGTGGCGACATCAGGGAGATGTTTCACCAAGTGATGATTCGGCCAGAAGACAGACAAGCTCAACGGTTCCTTTTCTCTGGACAGGTCTACGTAATGGATTGTGTCATATTTGGCGCGACCTGTTCCCCTAGTCAAGCCATGTACGTAAAAGATAGTAACGCCAAGCAGTGGGAGTCAAAGTATCCGGAAGCGTCCATGGCGGTCGTTAGGAAACACTACGTGGACGACTATTTTGACAGCACACATACCGTCGAAGAAGCAGTTCAGCGAGCTAGAGAAGTCCGGTTCATACACTCCCAGGCCGGCTTCGAAATAAGGAACTGGGTATCCAATTCCGAGGCGTTCCTACAACAGTTGGGTGAAACGGAGAGAAGCGAAGCGGTACACTTCAATCGGGACAAATCTACGGATACAGAACGAGTATTGGGCATTATCTGCAGTCCAGCTGAAGACATATTCAAGTTCTCCACCAAAATAAGGGACAATTTGCTACCCTATTTATTCGAAGGGAAAAGACCTACCAAACGAATAGTATTGAGCTGCGTTATGAGCCTGTTTGATCCGCTAGGGCTTCTAGCACCCAGTGTTGGTAAAAACTCAAAATCTCAAATCTCATGGTTGAGTTGTTTCACGCGCGATTCTTGACTCGTCAAACTCACCACCGAAAAAATCATGCATGAGTTGATTCGCGATTTCAATCATTGCTTTATTTCTTTGTGTTCTTATTATTTACATCAAAGTTTTTAGGCTTATATGATAGAAAAAAAGCAAATCTAGCGTACAATAACATTGAATGCCGTTCAAATTGATTTGGATTCGTTTTACAAGCGAACGAGATTTCGGCGCTTGACTCGTGAGAGCGAGATTTTGCATGAAAATCTCGCGCGTGAGAAAATGATTCAGAATCGCGCGCGAGTTTGCTCACGCAGGAGCGGTTCATGAGTCTGCTTTGAGTGTGATTTTACCAACACTGCTAGCACCGTTTACGATCTACGGTAATATCCTGATTCAAAGCTTGTGGAGAACAGGATGTGAATGGGACGAAACAATAAACGATAAAACTGCGCGAAAATGGGCGGTGTGGATAAGTCGTCTGTCAGTTGCAGAATCTGTGAAAGTTCCTCGTTACCATTTCGGGGACGGCTCAAGAAAGATTCACTGGAGTTGCATATCTTTATTGATGCCAGTGAGTGCGCTTATGGCGCTGGGTACCGACCAGGCTCAACGTAGCGGACGAAGTAACCAACGTATTAAATTAGGAGCGATAATTACTGCGATTTAAAAAAAACTTCAATAAATACAATTCACTCTCGCAAGACTACGATTTGTGTTGACAATCCTTCTTCTATCAATCACATAAGGTTTACAAATTAAGGTTACAGCAATTTATCCTACGACATGTGTTAGTGCGTCCGAACCGTGTTGCCAGTGGGCGGTACCTTAACACAGAGTGCTACGTCTGTTTGTATGTGCTTATAAACTATAATGTTATAGTGCCGAGTTGCAAAAAAGATTTCTAAAAAACTGAAAACAAACCATCAGCCGTTAAAAAATTGTACAATCGAAATCACTTGTAGCCAAAACATAGTCGTTTGTCCAGGAGTTGTTTTGGAAAATTTATGCTAGAAGAAAATTGTTTTTGATTCCGAGAAAATATGGGGGGAACAAGTCTCCCCAGGGATCAAATCTGCTCAGTCTCCCACACAGCCCTCAACAAAACGGGATCGCTGAGAGGAAGAATCGATCATTGCGAGAAATGATGCGTTGCTTGCTGACCGGAGCCGATCTTGATGAGAAGTATGGGGGTGACGCTATCACTACAGCGAATTACCTACAGAACATCCTACCTGCGAAAGCAACGAGTGCGACTCCGTAAGCATATAGGGTATTGGTTCCCTTATTAAGCATGTGGCTCCCATTTTCATCCTACGAAAAACAAGGGATTGGAGCGCTGTTTGTTTTGTTTCTTATTTTTGTATTTTTTGTTAGAAGTGAGCACCCATGTAAACACAAAGAACGGAATCAATCGGTGCCGTAATCGCTTGTTTTCGAATAGGATGGATATGGGAGCATGAGATTACTGATGGCACACATACCCTACTATGGCACGATCAAAAACTTGGTGCTTGGATAAATATTCCAGCCAAATGCGAAGGAAACTGGACGGAAAACCCGAGACTACTCAATCCGGAAAAACTGTACCATCACGGATTAACAGAAACGTCAGTTTCGACGAAACTTCCGTAACCGATCACTGCACTTTGCGGTAAATTCCACTCTCCTTATCTGAAACTATAGAGATTTCTGCAGTTTGTGTCAAAAATCCATTCGAAGCAATGGAACTGCTTCACTCTGACTAAAAGCAAGGTAGTTCCTTTACTGTTGAACGATATTAGTTATGTTAAAAAACACTAAGTACAGATTTATTAGGTACCTATACGGCTGTTCATACTTTCCTATCGCCTAATGCTTGGCATCGAAAGTGTCATCGGTCAGCAGTAGTTAATTAAATTGCAGTAAACGTGAACTACATTATACACTCTTATCACGTACACGGTATTCACTACGGGTCACCTTTTATCTATTCGTCCGTATAACCAATTGGCGACCTCAAGCTGCATCCTGAACGACCACATTGCATTAAGCAGCACACGGGTACCGACGATCATCAAAATCAATTAACCTTTGTGGTTGATTGAGAACCTGCTATCGTATAGCTTGTGTGGTCTTTCCCATCAACACTGCCAGAGGAGGAACTCACCTGTATAGGAAACCATAGTGAAGCGAAGGCAGCCACGACGACCACCACCAGGCGGGTCACACGTTTTTTGCTCTTCTTGGACTCGGCGGATCGTCCACCGACGGAACTTCGCCACAGTCTCGACAGCATGCACATGTAGAGAACGCTTATCAGCACCAGCGGCACCACGTAGGAGCTGGAGAAGAACGCGATGTGGAAGGCAGCACGGGAAAACTGACCGTTCTCGAGGAAGGAACACGACTCGAGAACCTCGTCTTTGTATGCGATTCTCTGCAAAGGAGGAAACGAGAAAAAGGGGAAATACACAGATTAACTATAAGAAACGAAAGGAAGCTGTAATGAATGGAGTAATTGATGGTAAAGTTACAGACAAATATACGCTATTGCTTCCAAATAAAGAACATTTTATTTACGCTAAAGCCATTGCCTACAAGTAGATGAGACAACAACAATTGTTTTAATTATTATCACAGTTTTACGATCATAAAACCATAGAAATGAATATCTTCACTCTTCACTTCATACCACAACGTTTCCATTTTAAAACATGGGACAAAAACATGCGAACCTGTCAGCAACTGACCTGCAAAGAATGAAATGTTTAAAATTTAATTCGATTTCATATGCTATTCGATGAGGGATGTGAACATCTTTTTTGTACTTGTTACGCAAGGCATCTCAAGTGTCTCCCAGCGCCCCGTTTCTAATTATTGTTATTGCATTACGGATACCGAACCAGACGGGTCTACCCTGGCTTCCACCTCGCCGTAAGAGATATTCGAAGAAAGTTCATAATTCGATTTGCAACTTTTCAAAACATTCCCATTTACCCTAGGCTTCCTTCGTTTGCTTGACTCGGTTGAGTGCGTCTTGAAGAAGTGGGTTATCGTTGTGCTCTCTAACCTTATGCCGCCGCCTTGCGCACAGCCGCCCGCGCCCATTACCTATTTGCCGCTCTGCATGAGTGACTCGTTTGACGGGAAGGAAATTCTGTTTGGAAAAGTTACAGCATTGTTGGCTTGCACCATCACCATCATCATCAGGCATAGGCGCCAACTTAGGGGGGGCAAGCACGGTTTTGCCCCCCCAATATTTGACGATTTTTCGGTTTTCCCATACAAAAAATCAGAAAAACCAGGCTTTGCCCCCCCAATAATTTGGCCAAGTTGGCGCGTCTGTCATCAGGTATCGAACATTGCACGAAAGGCATTCCCAAAGGATGTACTCGTAAGAATAGGAAAACCTCCATTGGAAATCTAATATCTGGGAACGTAGCAGTAGCGTGTCCAAGTGTTCCAGATAAAATCAAGCCACGTTCAATTCGTCCCCTTAATGCTAGAACTAGGTAACTCAAAATTTAACGTTTTTGAGTTGAATATACCATTATATCGAGCTTTTTGAGCTCTATAATATATCCAAAGACCAATGAAATACGATTATAAACGACGAAAATATTCACCATTTTCAAAACTAGGTATCTCAGTGTAGAATACACGAACTGAGTGCTATAACTAGGTAACTAAGAAAATCATATCTATTTACTACCACACAGGTTAAAAGGTATGGGACGCTTGGTCGTGGAAATGTTACTAGTTATTCTTTTGTTAGTTGATTGAAAATCTACTACTATTTTTTCATTTTAGGCCTAAAAACTTAAAATACTTTACTTGTATTGATTTAGCTAAAACTGTGATTGTTCGTAGACGATTATTTTATGAACATTTTGAGGTGTCATGTGGTGATATAGCAGGCATCTTAGCAAATTCAGCAATTACACGTTAATTTCAATATGTGAATCCTTTTAATTGTGCATACTGCAAGAAGAAAACTGAAAAGAATGATATCAACAGTGGTAAAAACTAGGTATCTCAGAACATCACCTCCAATATGTATGTTGCATTTTGAGTGCTATAACTAGGTAACTCGACAATTTTTCAACCATTTAATGGTTTTATCAAAAGTTTAAACCAAAATTGAGGAACTCCTTTAAGGACTCCTTCTGAAATTCCTTCGAATGTTCTATTTCAAGCATTGTCCACGTAGATCCGGCGCTCTCAATGATCACAATCTCAATTCTTTTACAGCAGCCTGATCCAAAACTAGTTTTTTAAATCGAAGTGTGCACTTAAATACATTAAAAGCTTTTTCAAACACGCACAAAAAGGACTATTTTGACCATAGTTGGTTATATGGAGCAGGATTTCAAGAAGCTTTGAGCTACGGAATCGACGTAGTGGAACATTCAACGGATTTTTTCCAAGAAGAGTAGGACAATCGATGTTACCATTGAGGAGATCAAAGACGAACAATCGCTTCACGGTAAGCTATCACTGCTGCAGCCGTTCAGTCGGGTAGTGTTTATCAATAAAAAAAAACACTTAAATTTCGCGCTTCTTCAATTCACAAAGTTGCCCCTCATTTCGCAATTAGAAAAAATGTTTGGATTTTTTTCTTCGGAACCCTAATCAGACTAGTCAAGGCACTCAGAAAACTGCATAGACGACCTGGTTGTTAGACTAACATGCCGAAGGGGTTGATGCTAATGTTTACCACCGTTGTGCAGATTTAGAGGAGGTTAACACGGAAAAAGTAAGAAAATTTATTAAAAATAAAAATAAAGAATTTCAATGTAATTTTTCCATGTAACTACAATAAATATTTTTCCTCTAAAATTTCATGTTTTATGTTTGTTATTCCATCCCTGAGATATACGTGATTTTGTCCCTCCGGATTCTAAATGGACAATGCCTTAGAAATTGTTCCTGTAGGAATTTCTTCAAATATTTCTCCAGGGATTTTTTAGAACTTCTTCCAGAAATCGCACAAAAAATACTGGAAGAATTATTGAAAGAATCCTTGAAGGAACTTCTTAAGAAATCCCTGGAGAATTGTCTGAAGGAATTTCTTAAAAATCTCTTGGTGATACCTTTGAAGATTGCTAGAAGATATTTACTTAAAAAAAGCATTAGAAACTTCTGGTGGAACTTTGGAAGCTATTACAAAGAAAAAATACTTGAGAAATTTTTGGAGAGATTCGTGGAGAAATTCATAAAGCAATTTCTCAAGGAATCTCTTTAAACATGTTTGCAGAAATCCCAGCAGTTGCAGAAAAGGTACTTGAAGCATATTTTGAGAAATCATCCTATAAATTTCTGAGGATTACCTGAAGAGTTTTCTGAATAAATCCTGGGAATACCTCTGGAGGAATTCTCAGAACAATTTTTTATACAACTTTTGAATGAAAATCACTAACACCCGTAACGTGGGTAGATCACCTTCTAATGGTGCGTTACGGCGTAAGATCTACCATAACAAATTTTGTTTTTCACTACTAATACTCCATGTGTTTCAGTGTTATCACTTGATTTTAACTATAATTTTGATATAATAACTATTTGTTTCAGCGCTGTTCAGGTAAATAAAGTTGTAATTATATATCATAATAATATTTATTATTTCAGGTAAAATCAGGTAATTGATCAACTATATAATTATTTATATTTAAATTACATGATACATGGAATTTTGGGAGGGGTAGCCTAAGAAAGCTAAATGAACTGGTTTCTGGACAAATGTTCGTGGGGTGGCCAGACTTTGTCACGAGATAACAACCATCGTGTTGTCTTCCGAAGGTTTCCAGTGAATTTAGCTTACCCTGCTACAACAAACCATCAGGTAGATCATTCCCTTCTGGTATGACTCTGCAGCCATAGGTAATCCTTGCGCTGATGGTGGGTACACAATCATCATCATCATCAACTTTTGAATGAAAATCACTAAATGGAGAGATTTCTGAAGAAAATCCAGCAGAAACAAAAAAAAATCTTGACGAACTATTAAGATTTTTTAAAGAACCACATTAAGAATACCTATAACTGAAATTGGAAACCCCTTTGCAGGTAATCATAGACGAATTACTTTAAAAAAATATTAGGAAAATGTCAACGAAAAGATTTTGTAGTAATTTCTACAGGGGTTGCTAAGAGGTTCTTCGGAGAAAAATTTGAAGCATCTTACTAGTGATTTCTAAAAGAATCCCAGAAGAATGGTTTAAAAAAAGCCTTAGTACTTACCTTACCGGTCAGGCTAAGGCCCACAGAGGTCCAATTTCGAGAAAAGCTGGCAGAAACTCAATTTTTGAACATGTCTTATATGGGATACAGTATATTGAGCATTCATCCATAATACCAGGAGCACTAACTGGCATTTAAAAAAATTGGAAATATTGATTTTGTATCTTGTTACAGCACTGAATAGCTGCTAATGGAAAAAGTGCTGAATTTTTTATAAAGAACACAAACAAGTTTAACCACTACAAAAGTCTATTGATATAAGTAATACAATTGCTTTCAAAAGTTTATTTGTAAGTTCTTGTGTATATCAGACATCTGCAATGGAGCAAAAGATCAAAATAACACTTTTGGTTTCAAAATTGACTTTACATGTTATTAGTACAAGAAATTCTTACAGTTCAACTTCAAAGTGTCTTACAAATCGCTCCCCGCTACTCCCCGCGGGGAGATTCCGTTCAAATGCTCGTTTATGTATCCAGAATCGGTTGAAGAAAAATGCAACTGCCAAGAGCTGCCATAACAATAGCGCCATGATGATAGGTATATTGTAAAATTGTATGAAAAACATCAATTTTGTTCGGATTTTGTTCGAAGAAATAGTAAAAAAATGAAAATGGCTTTAAAATGAATTTGAGCGCTAAATCATGTTCCACGCTATGTCTGAACCAGCAGATTATAAAAATTGAATGTACATCGGGTTTCTTTCCATAAAACATCAGTAATCAAGCTATATTTTCATTTGCAGGAATTTTTAAAATATTCTATCGGTGAAAATTTTTCCATACATTTTGTATGGGAGAGAAATTGACCGAAAATGAGGATTTCAAGCAAATTTGTATGAAAAACGGTCAAAAAGATGAAAAAATCAAAATTTCCCCGATAGAATATTTTGAAACATTCTGCAAATGAAAATATGCCTTGAATACTGATGTTTTATGGAAAGAAACCCGATGTACATTCAATTTTTTATAATCTGCTGGTTCAGACATAGCGTGTGTTCCAATACATTCATATAGGCTAAAACTAGCAGACTACTATGATTTGGCAATTTTGCCAGGTATTTTCAAATCTGGACCACTGTGGGCCGGGGTGGCCTCTGCTGTACATAGTAGCCGGCTCCATTCCACTCGGTCCATGGCTGTTTGTCTCCAGTTCCGCACTCTGCGTAGGGTCCGCAGATCGTCCTCCACTTGGTCGACCCACCTAGCTCGCTGCGCTCCACGTCTTCTTGTACTGGTCGGATGACTCTCGAGAACCATTTTAGTCGGGTTGCTATCCGACATTCTGATGACGTGACCCGCCCACCGTAGCCTCCCGATTTTCGCGGTATGGACGATGGTTGGTTCTCCCAGCAGCTGATGCAGCTCGTGGTTCATTCGCCTTCTCCAAGTCCCGTCTGTAGTGTCCGAGCCGCTATCACTGACCTATCTTACTTCATTTTAATTTTTACCTAATCGGCTGATCTGCCATCAGCCGAAACACTTTTTCACTTCATTCGGTCGGGTGAAAACACCCGACCGTCCGGCGCAACAACACTCACAAAACTGAAAATCCTGGCTCTAGCTGTCAAACACGCTCAAACCAAAGTAGTCAGTATCCACGCTAAAAGCAATGCACTCAGGATGTGCGTTATATTGTATTTGTTTCAATTTACCCACTCTAGATACTACATCCGCCTTCTTCTGTACTCTTTTTCTTTCGACTGCGGCAAAAAAACGTCATCATCATCAGCATCATCATCATCATCATCACCATCAATCATCATTATCAATCATCGTCATCATCAATCATCGTCATCAATCAATCATCATCATCATCACCAATCATTATCATCATCATCATCATCATCATCATCAATCATCATCATCATCATCATCATCAGTCAACAGCATCATCATCAATCATCATCATCATCATCATCATCAATTATGATCATCATCATCATCAACCATGATCATCATCATCATCAATCATGATCATCATCATCATCAATCATCATCATCATCATCGTCAATCATCATCATCATCATCATCAGCAATCATCATCATCATCATCATAATCATCATCATCATCATCATCATCAGCAATCATCATCATCATCATCATCAATTATCATCAATCATCATCAATCATCATCATCATCATCATCATCATCAATCATCATCATCATCATCACCATCAATCATCATCATCATCATCATCATCATCATCATCATCATCATCATCATCAATCATCATCATCATCATCATCATCATCATCATCATCAATCATCATCATCGTCATCATCAATCATCATCATCAATCATCATCATCATCATCACTCATCATCATCATCAGCATCATCATCAATCGTCATCATCATCATCATCATCAATCATCATCATCATCAATCATCATCATCATCATCATCAATCATCATCATCAATCATCATCATCGTCATCATCAATCATCATCAATCATCATCATCATCATCATCAATAATCATCATCATCAATCATCACCATCATCAACCATCATCGTCATCAATCATCATCACCATCATCAATCATCATCATCATCATCATCATCATCATCATCATCATCATCATCATCATTAATCATCATCATCATCACCATCATCATCAATCATCATCATCAATCATCATCATCATCATCATCAATCATCATCATCAATCATCATCATCGTCATCATCAATCATCATCATCAATCATCATCATAATCATCAATCATCATCAATCATCATCATCATCATCAATCATTATCATCATCATCATCAATCATCATCATCATCATCAATCATCATCATCAATCATCATGATCATCATCATCAATCATCATCATCAATCATCATCACTCATCATCAGCATCATCGTCATCAATAATAGGTTGTCCCAAAAATTGCACATGGTCAAAAAGCTTGGAGGCTCACCCTGCAAATGATAGCTAAGGGTGTTAGAAACAAACTTTTGTATGAAGGCAACTTTCAGAAATGACGTTTAGAGGTCGCCCCGGCGAGATTTTTGAAAAATGGCCATTTTTCATAATAAATTTCATACAAATATTTTTTACCGTACAAAAATTGGCAATACCCACTATTTTTATATTTTTTGCAGCTTGATATGGATCCAAACTACTTGGGAAAAATAATTAACCCTCGAACGATCGCGCTGTTGTATTTTGTACAACACGTTGAAAAAATCTCGCTTTTTGTACTCAGCATTAGCGTGGTGCTGATGCAGGTAGACAACCGCGCGAGTTACGGAAGGTTAACGACATGTTTTGCAGGTAACTTTTTGATACTGAACTTTTGAATTTACTAAAATTTGTCATTTTTTGATATACTGTGCCTTTTACCCATCATAAAACGTATCTGAACCTTATGCTAATTTAAAACAATTTCCATATAAAGATCGGAAATTTTATGTGGAAAAACTTTGCCGAAGACAGCATGACGTTTTTTCTATCCGTTTTAGAGTTATTCACAATTTGTTATTTGGTGAAATTTGAATTTTTAGGTATTTTTCTAAAAATGTCACATAAGAATTTCCCAAAAACACATACAAAGTAAAAAAATCACGTATGCTCAACAAGTTTTTGTCCTGATTGTGTTATGGAATTATGGTGACATCATTATTTAACTTTATTTTTTGTTATACAATCCCTTCATATAGAAATTAACTAGCAAAGATTTCTTAAAAAGCTAGCTCTCTTGACAAGCTTCGTACAGCCTACTGATGTTTTGAAGATGTTCTCCACAAAATGTTGAGCCATATTTTCACGTTTATCTGTGAAATAGCCCAGGAAACAATGGCAAAGTGCATAAAGGCGAATACGTTGATCCATGTTAAATTCAAATCGCGATTACGAACATCTTACGTAAGAATACCAATTTTTAGATACTAAGTTCCAATTCTATACATTCTGAAAAGCAGGGCATGTCTTTTTTACACCTACTGATTTGAACTATCTTATCAACACCGAAAATAAGATACACCGAGGCAAATTGAAACGGGTGGGATGAGATGAACCAGTGAGTTAACGTAATGTTATCCAAGGTTAGAACAATTTAATTACCATAACACATACACGCATACAATAAAGCAAGGTAGGGTATTATGTATTGGTAAACAACAATTTTGGACATAAACAAGTGACGTCATTTTTATCGTCCTATATGTTGATCAAAATGATAGGGACTACTAGAACGTTTTATTCATGTCTTTGAACGATTAGAACAACATCATTGAACAATAAAATCAGCATGTTTTGCGGAATGTATCACCTTCTAAATGGTATAGAAAATGTGCCGTGCGTTTGATTGTGTATTATGCTCGTATAAACCATTGTCAATACATCACCGTTAAAAATGCCATGGCCTACTGAGGCATCTCAAAATGCTACCTAATGATAAAGTTTCTCGCTAGTAGGTATCTTTCTGTATCAAAGAAAATGGATTTGTCAACGAATCAAGACAAAAACTTGTTGAGCACACGTGATTTTTTTACTTTGTATGTGTTTTTGGGCAGTTTTTATGTGATTTTTTTTAAATACCTAAAAATCCAAATTTAACCAAACAGTAAATCGTGAATAACTCTAAAACGGATAGAAAAAACGCAATGCTGACTTCGGCAAAGTTTTTCCTCATAAAATTCCCGATCTTTTTATGGAAATTGTTTTAAATTAGCGTTAAGTTCAGATACTTTTTATGATGGATAAAATGCAAAGTGTATCAAAAAATGACAAATTTTAGTAAATTCAAAAATTCACTATCAAAAAGTTACCTGCAAAACATGTCGTTAATTATTTTTTCCAAGTAGTTTGGGTCCATATCAAGCTGGAAAAAATATAAAAATAGTGGGTATTGCCAATTTTTGTACGGTAAAAAATATTTGTATGAAATTTATTAATAAAATTGGCCATTTTTCAAAAATTTCGCCGGGGCGACCTCTAAACGTCATTTCTGAAAGTTGCCTTCATACAAAAGTTTGTTTCTAACACCCTTAGCTATCATTTGCAGGATGAGCCCCCAAGCTTTTCGACCATGTGCAATTTTGGGACAACCTAATCAATAATCACCATCATCAATCATCATCATCATCTTCCATCATCATCATCATCATCATCATCATCATCATCATCATCATCATCAATCTTCATCACTCATCATCATCATCTTCATCAATCGTCATCATCATCATCGATCATCATCATCGATCATCATCATCGATCATCATCATCGTCAATCATTATTATCATCATCATCAATCATCATAATTAATCATCAATTATCATCATCATCAATCATATTATCATCATCATCAATCATCATAATTAATCATCATAATCATCATCAATCATCATCATTAATCATCATCAATCATCATCATCATCTATCATCATCAATCATCATCTATCGTCATCATCAATCATCATGAACCATCATAATCAATCATCATCATCATCATCAATCACCATCATCATCAATAACCATCATTAATCATTATCAATCATCATCAATCATCATCATCATCATCATCATCATCACCATCATCATCATCATCAATCATTATCATCATCAATCATCATAATCAATCATCATCATCATCAATCATCATCATTAATCATCATCAATCATCATCATCATCATCAATCATCATCAATCATTATCATCAATCATCATCATAATCATCATTAATCATCATCATCATCAATCATCAACATCATCATCAATCATCATCATCATCATCAATCATCATTATCATCAACCATCATCATCATCAATCATCATCATAATCATCATCATCAATCATCATCATCATTATCATCATCATCATCATTATCAATCATCATCATCATAAATCATCATCATCATCAATCATCACCATCATCAATCTTCATCATCATCAATCATCAATCAGCATTATCTTTATCATCAATCATCATCATATCAATCATCGCCTCTGTTTGTCTGTGATCATCATCATCTGTTTGTCTGTGATCGTCATTATCTGTTTGTCTGTGATCATTCCTCCCGGCCTACTCCACTGCCCTTCCATCTGGGAGCCTACCAGGGATCCTTTTGATTTGTTTTGTTACCTCCCCCGAGCAGAGGGGAATATCAAACTAATAACTATCAAATCGCATAATCTGTTTTTATATCTTGTTTTGTTATTATTAACTTATCAAATCATTACTTTCCCATTACATGTTTTGTTCGACAATCTTATTTTGTTATGATTAAGCTATTGATATACACCCATAAAATAATATTTTTATCATATGTTTTGTTATGGAACAAATTAAGTTATTATTATACTATTGAGAGTGTAAAAATAGTTAACCTTCCGTAACTCGCGCGGTTGGACACCACCGCCAGCACCACGCTAATGCTGAGTACAAAAAGCGAGATTTTTTCAACGTGTTGTACAAAATACAACAGCGCAATCGCTCGAAGGTTAATAAACAATAGCACAACAATAACAAGTTTTGAAATCAAAACTACATAATTCGAAATTTTGTTTACATCAAATTGTTTACCGTGCGTATGATCTAATTAGTTCCTCTAATTGGAACTGAACGAAACCAACCAAAACGAAACAAAAAAAAAAGTGATTGGAATTAGGTGATGTCACGGTTGACTTCCTTGGGCATCGAGTATCTTCGTGCCTGCCACACGATATACGCATGCAAAATGGTCATTGGCAGAGGAAGCTCTCAGTTAATAACTGTGGAAGTGCTCATAGAACACTAAGCTGAGAAGCAGGCTTTGTCCCAATGGGGACGTTACACCAAGAAGAGAGTATCTTGATATAATTTCTTCTGTAGTTTCTCTTTTTGCAAATGAAGATTGTAGGTGGGGCACAGTGAGCAAGCCATGATTTGTACATCTTGTATTATTAGAAATTTTCTCATCTTACATTTTTCGTCTTGTTTTTCGTTGTGCAATTTTCAATTGATTTTATATAATAACTAGCCATGGTTATTGATATGCTCTAAACGCTTGTTTTGTTATTCATCTAAGGCCTTGTACCATTTGGTCAGGTATACCTATTTTTGGCACTTGATGCTTTAATTGAGTCAATTTCAGACCAATTGATTTGAATTTTTGTATAGGGTTAGATACTGTACGCAACTTATCGTGTGCCAATTATGTATGAAATTAATTTGGTTACAACGACAAGTGCCAAAAATAGTTACACCTGCCCAAATGGTACAAGACATAAGCTTTATTACTAACTTTGTCATTAGTTTGATATCATAACTAATTTTGCTTTCGGATTGTTATCAATAATTTTAAAATAACATCATTTGTTATTGAAATATTTCCCAAATCCATTGTTATTATGTTGTTATCAAACTAACGTAACATGTTATTGAATTGGTATTCCAGGAACATTTTTTTGTTATGATTTTTGTTATTTTGCCGCTTATGACAGCCAAGTTTATAACATAATTTGTTATTTTAATAACATGAAAATAACCTATTTCATTACTCAGTTATTTTGCTACAATAACACATTTTCTTATGCTGTTGTAATTCCCTTCTGCACGGGCCCGGCCTACTCCACTGCCCTTCCGTCAGGGAGCCTACCAGGGAGTCTTTTGCCACAGACAGACGTTCTAGCTCGAACAAATTTATTAAAATTTTCTATGTAATTTTTCATTAACGACACCTAGGCAACCGATTGCCACAGTGCAGTTGACAGTTTGAGAAACCATGTGCTTCCAGCCGCTTACTTACCACCCAATTCACCACCCACCGAGAAATAAAATCAAAACAAACACTGTCAAAATCATTCCGACATTTGCGTCACATTCACAAAGATTTTCTAATGCGAGTGAAGTTCATCCAAATGCAGTTTTATTCAAGCAAATTCATGTAAAAAAATGTAATAATGTATAAAATAGTTTTAAAGAGTCCTGTGCTAATTTGGGCAAAAGATTTTAGACATTATATAAGAGTTATTCACTCTGCACAAATTATGTGGAATTATTAATAGCGTGCAACACGTGCGGTCTTTTCCCGCCATCCGACTGGAAGACGACCGTGGTGACAGTTGTTGGTCGAAACGCACATGTGAGGCAGCGATTGAGTATGAACGTTGCTAACGCCATCTGTTCGCTGATTGCCACTTGGAAATTTGTGGCGGCCATGTTTTTTACACAAGCTTCTGAGTCAAACTTGAACGTCTGTCTGCGCTTTTGCTTTTGTTACCCCCGGCCTACTCCACTGCCCTTCCGTCAGGGAGAGGGAGCCTACCAGGGAGTCTTTTGTTTTTGTTACCCCCCGGCCTACTCCACTGCCCTTCCGTCAGGGAGCCTACCAGGGAGTCTTTTGTTTTTTTTGTTTGTGGTGTCGTCAGACGACTATTCTTTTGTTTTTGTTACCTCCCGGCCTACTCCACTGCCATTTTGACAGGGAGCCTACCAGGGAGTGTTTTATTCCTTCCGGCATGAGGCCTTCAATAGACGCTTTCGTCACAATTATTTCGCCAAAATACAAACCTTTTCCGGCATCGCTACCGAAACGCTACGGTTCCAAACCGACTTACGCCATTGTAGTGTCCGAGCCGCTATCACTGACCTATCTTACTTCATTTTAATTTTTACCTAATCGGCTGATCTGCCATCAGCCGAAACACTTTTTCACTTCATTCGGTCGGGTGAAAACACCCGACCGTCCGGCGCAACAACACTCACAAAACTGAAAATCCTGGCTCTAGCTGTCAAACACGCTCAAACCAAAGTAGTCAGTATCCACGCTAAAAGCAATGCACTCAGGATGTGCGTTATATTGAATTTGTTTCAATTTACCCACTCTAGATACTACACCGTCTTCCATCTGCACTCCACCGTAGATGGTACGCAACACCTTCCGTTCGAAAACTCCAAGGGCGCGTCCTCTGCACGTAGGGTCCATGTTTCGTGCCCATAGAGGACGACCGGTCTAATCAACGTTTTGTAGATGGTTAACTTCGTGTTACGGCGAACTTTATTCGATCGTAGAGTTCTGCGGAGTCCAAAGTAGGCACGATTTCCTGCCACAATGCGCCTCTGAATTTCTCTGCTGTTGTCGTTGTCGTCGGTCACCAGTGAGCCCAAGTACACGAATTCTTCAACCGCCTGTGATTCCTCCCTGGAGCCCTTTGCTATCATGTACTTTGTCTTCGACACATTAATGACTAATCCGATTCGCCTGGCTTCAGGCTGTGACCATAGTGGGTAAGGTGAGATGCGATCGGATGCGATAAGTTATGAGATGAGAAGAGGGATGTTTGATAGGCCATAGTGCATGAGGTTTTCAATGAGGGTGCGCATGTTGTTTTCACATCCTTTTTTACCTATTTCGTGCGCATCAACGACTCGCGTGATTTGATCGATGAAGTCGCTTGTATGTTGAAGCGCCTCTTTGGATGTGGGTAGTGAAATGATCGTTTCATCTTTAAGAGCGGAAAGATAAAATGCACCCGCTTTTTGTTTTGCGCGGGCCGTTTTTTATTTGCTATAACTTAGTCAGTTTTGATCCTGTTATACTGATTTCCGGCATTAAAACATTACTTGATTGTGCTGACCTCGGCAAAAAGAAACAAAAATTCGGCAAGTAAGTATTATTGGGTATAGGTTTTTTTTAAACAAAATTTTCGGCGATATCTACGAGAAAAGATGTCTTTAATAAGTACACAATATTCATCATAAGGACTGTATCGTTAATTAAGAGTACACCTTTGAGGCCCTGTATAAAAAAGACTAAGTCTTATTTTGACAACTGCTGTGTGTTTATGTGTTGTAAACAAAAGATAACCTTCATTAAAAGTTAAAGTTTTTCCACAAGTGGAGCAACGCGAGTGTTTACGGATGATGAGAAGCGAAAATCGATTGTGACCAGGTACTGCTATGAAAAATGATTATCGCTAAGAAAATTCGCAAAAATTTGAGTTGTTAGCGTTTTTTCTGTCCAAAATGCTGTCAAACGATTCGGTATGCATAACACACTGATAGACTCACCCGGACGCGACAGAAAACCAGATGCGTCCAAGTCAAATTTGGACAGCAAAATTTGCAAAATCTTCAAAAGAAAAAAGGAGGTATTCATCATAGATTGCGCAAAAAAGTGTGGAACGACTATTGGTATGGTTCAGCGCGCCAAGGAGCGTAATTCTCTGAAGACTTACCCAAAACAGAAATGTCCATAAAAACAGTCAAATTCTGGCGGATTATGTGAAAACTCGGGCTCGGAAACTGTACGACGATGTTTTGAGCAAAAATTGCATGTGCATAATCATGGATGATGAAACGTATGTCATATTGGACAACAAGGCACTTCCAGGGGCACAGTTTTTTACTGTGAAGTGTGGCACTGATGTTTCAAATTCAGAGAAATCGATTTTTTGCAAAAAAGTTGGGAAAATGTATTAGTTTGGCCAGCAATTTGTGGTATGAAATCGTCACCTTTCTTCACTGTCCCAAGTATGAACGTCGAAACATACCAGAAGGAATGCCTCCAGAAACCAATTCTGCCACTCATCTGAAAGCACAAAGGTCCTAAATTATTTTGATTGGATTTGGCATCCTACCACTATGCGTGTGACACCTTTGACTGGTATGAAGAAAACAATGTCCAATTTGTAGAAAAGGCAATGAACCCTTCAAATTGCCCGCAAGTTAGGCACATTAAGAAGTATTTGGCTTTGATGAAAGGGAAACTACGGCAAAAGGATAGAGGAGCAGAGGACGTCATCAAATTCAAGAAAAACTGGGCCAACCCAAGCAAAACCATCGACGGAACGGTTGTCCAAAACCTTATGAAGAACACCAAGAAGAAGGTGTGAGAGCTGGCAAGATCCACGAAAAATTAAATATAAAATGATACCATGGGCTTTTCTGGTGGTCAATAAACAATGTAATTGAATTTAATTTACAAAACAAATAAAACATTTTCAGATACAGCAATTTTCAGGTGTACTCATAATGAACGATACAGTCCTTATATTAGGTAAAAGAGTATCAATCGAAATTGATGTCATACTCTTTTCGTTAAGGGATCTAGTTTTGCCTGACAAAAAAAGCAGAACTTTTCAATAAGAATCCTTTTAGCAATTAAGTTGAATAACATAAAACCTTAAACTTTCTAACTTGCACATGAATAACATGCACTGAACAAACGACCATATCAAACATTGATCATTTGATTCAAATCTCGAACAGAGAAAATAAAATGTTTTCTTATACACATATAATAACAAAATTATGCTGCAAAAAACTTAAACGATTTGATGGAATACTATTTTATATGCAATGAAATATGTTATTTTACATGGTGATCGATAGACAACATGATAAATGTTTATTACGTCTGGTCCATCAAAATGCATGTCATGTGAAAAAGCATTGAGTTATGTTTAAAAACAACAACATATTAACGCATTTTATATTACCTACTAGCATTCCCAACACATTAACTCCGCATTGCTTTACATACAGAACGAGCGCAATCATAAAATCCATACCCGACAAGCATTCTCTTGCGTTCTCTTGCGATCACATGCGTCGAAGCAGCTCCATCGCATCTCCGCACTCATCGCAACTCATTTACTATGTGCGGTTCATGCGTTCTGCATATAGTTTCCACAGAGTGTGCTTCGACGCTTATCCGATCTCTTATCTCTTTGCATCGCACCTCAGCCACTATGTGCTCAACGTCACTCTTTAGTCGGATGTACGTTTCCGCCATCGTCTCAAATTTACGAGAAATAATATCAATATCATCGGCGAAACCAAGCAGCTGAGCGGTCTTCGTGAAAATCGTCCCACTCGTGTATATCCCCGCTCTTCTTATTACACCCTCCAAAGCAATGTTGAACATCAAGCACGAAAGACCATCACCTTGCCGTAACCCTCTGCGAGATTCGAAGGGACTCGAGAGTGTTCCTGATACTCGAACTACGCACATCACTCGATCCATCGTCGCCTTGATCAACCGTATCAGTTTACCCGGGAATCCGTATTCTAGTCTAGTCTAGTCTAGTCTAGTCTACACATACACAGCCATTCATTGAAAGAATCCTGGAAAATGATAAGATCGACTACTCCTATCATTTTTCTTGTCATTATTAATGGTTGCAGTGCATCAGAGATGCATTACAAGCATTAAAGCGGGCAGGCCTACTGTGCAGCGTTGTTATTGTTATTGGAATCAGAAAACGGGGACATCTCGTACCAACCGTTCCTTAAAAAGTGTTAATAATGTACCAACAATCAATATGAAACTGGAAATTCGCCCTTGACGCCAGTTTCATCATTTTTCAATGACCCCATTCCCCCAGTACATCATTTTTGAATGGCCATAAGGAGGCGGCGCTTTTGACGCGTCGTACTGTCAACCGTATTTTTCTTCGTTCGTTGAAAACATTTGAAAATTATATTCACACAAGAATAACGCTTGCAGATCCCGGTAGGTATTACCTGAATCAAAATTATTATTAGTTTATGATGCACTTTACACCATTTTTCTCTTTCACAGAGTATCCCTGGATCAATTAACACTCTGCCTGGAACGCGGTCATAAGCAAGGTCCTAAAAAAGTTCCCTTTAATACCATCGAAATGGCCTGTCCGGATCTTTCATTCAAGCTATCGGTTTCGCAAGTAATGCCAGACGCATCCGCAGCAGAAGTCATGGGTGTCGTCTCCGTGGATGCCGAGGAATCATGGCGGGTCGGGATCTTTAGAGAAGGTCAGCCTTTCACCGAATGTTATCGAACGTGTTAGCCGACGAGGAGCAGTTCAAGATGGAATCGAGCGCAGCGGAACCGATTCGTGACCGTTATTAAAAATAGTGACAGTTATTAAAAATAGTGATTTATTCATTCTATACATTCTATTAATAATGTGTTATGCTTCATATTACACTCTCAGATGAGCTATATTAGGAAAACGAAATGGCGAAAATGTATAACATTTTCTTATACATTCGATATGAAAATTTCTTTTCGTGTAGATGGAGCGGGAGCGGTGGTCGGTCCACGGTCCTTGGGCAATCAGTGAAGTGCCCGAGAAAGAGAGGTTTGATTCCACGATTGCCGCCGGAAAGCACTGTGTATTAACAAGCCCCTATGCAGGTCATATGGAGCTCTAAAGTCGGATCATACCTAAACGCTGGAAATTCAACATTTAGGGTAAATGTACCAATAGTGGTGCTATTAGTAGCTCCTTGTAGAAAAATAATTAAACAAAATTGATAATACCACAAAATAAAAAGTCTGAAAACGTTAATCGGTAGTTTTTCACTTAAATTTGCTAGGAAAAATGTAAAAACCATTGTTTCTTTCAGTTTTTGCTAATAAATCACTTGCACCAACTATAGGTACACGGTTCCTATTATGGAGGTAAAATTTAACATTGGTTCCTATAGTGGAATTCTTATGGGACCCACCACTATAGGAACACTACCACCACTATAGGTGCAAAGGAGCAAAAAAATTAAGAAAAATAATTGTTTAAAATAGGATTTTCGGCAAATCCTGAACACAAAACTCAATTGATGTTATTAATTAGTTATGATGCATCTATTAAAACTGTCATTTGTTCGAAATAGTGCTGAATTGGCACTACCACCACTATTGGTACTACCTCCACTAAGGGAGCTTTTACCCTATAGCATGATATTTTTTGATGATTAGCAGTTCCTCGATCATTCAGCAAACAGGAGGGGAGGGGAATCTGTGCTATGATTGGACATTGCGCACTTCAGCCAACTTCAGATGAGAAGTCATGCCACATTTTGTCGGAACCTTACGACCGGTGACAGATGCTGTTCGTCAAGCATGCTACACCAAATTGTCTACTAGGTCCACCACTTTCCGGAGTCGATAGAGCTATTTCCCTCAGAAGCCTCAGAATCTGTTTTTAGCGCTACCAGCAACTTAATTATAAACGGCGCACGATGAGGAGTAGAATAGAGATTCATGACGTTCCATTTTTGGGATAAACAAATAAGCAAATCTCGTTATCTTGGTAACAAGATTTCTGGAATAAGTTTGCTTTGATAGAAAAGTGAAAAAGGTCGGCGAACTCAAGATTTAACGCGTCGCTTCAAGCGAAATGCCAAGCAGGCGAAAACACTGGGGGAGCGAATGGCGTCAAAAATCGAACTCAATTTGTTCCTGACTTTGATATCTTAGTGTTAAATCTATGAATGTACCGCATCGTTGGGAGTGATTATGCCAAGAATGTTAATGTCACTCCATGTCCTTTGGAATCCAGGGATGGGACAACGGTATTTACCCCGTATGCCCTGGCTCTTAAGCCTAGGCTTAAGCGCCTTTACTCGCTCTCTGAAACGAGATCAAAAGTTATGGTATCCAACCCTCCCCTAATAAACATTTACCTCTAATACTTGAATGTTACTGATATGGGTATAAATAAAAAAAAATCAGAAAGATCTCACCATATTGTCCTTTTATCACGGACAATCAATGGGTTTATCCTCGGCAATACGGCAACATTTTTTCAAGCTGCTTCAGATAGGATCAGTATCAGTAACACACTTTAGCAATTTCACCTTATTCAAACTCATTTAAAACACTTTTGCGGATGACAGATTCCTCTTATCAACCAAAAAATGATCACTTTGAAGACCCCATGCACTCAAACTTTCATCATTATTCAGTTTATAGGGATCCGGTAAAACTATCACAAATTGCGATAGACCCATATACACAACAAAATAATACACGGAGCAGGACCACTTTTGTACGGGGAAAAAATATAGGCTTGGCATCAAACCGTAGCCAACCACCAGCCAAATTACAAAGAAAAAAAAACACTTCATACCACTGCCGCATAAACTCTTCTCAAAATCCACCGGGCAGAATCACTTGTTGGAGTAACAATTTTTTCTCTGCCGGATGGCGTAGCACCACCACAAATTTTTCTCATCTTTACTTCTTCATGGTTTGGTCAAAAACTTGAATCGGAAAACCACACGCACTATTGAGTCCCCCAATCATTTCAAACGTGATTCGCGCGTATTTTTTTCTTCTCGGTATTCACAAACGCACTCAACATCACATAAATCTTTCGAATTCCAGCTCAACTTTTCGTCTCCAAAACACGTTTTGTTTCCAGCGCACACAACAGTCCATATCTCAAGAATATTATTTAGTTCACTTTGACTCCTCTTTCCCGCAGGGGAATCTATCCGCTTTCTGATTGAATGCATCCCCAAAAGGACAACGGCACTGATCACAGCGAAATTATTGGTAAATTATATTTCACACCAGCCATTTCGTCGGCCGAATCACGCGCGGATACGAAGTTAAACTTGACAAGCGTTTTCAAAACACATCCAACCGCGCGCACGGCCTACTTCGACCTCTCAGTTTACCCGGGAATCCGTATTCGTGCATAATCTGCCATAGCTGTTCGCGATCGATTGTATCATACGCCGATTTGAAATCGATGAACAAGTGATGTGTGGGCACGTTGTATTCGCGGCATTTCTGCAACACCTGGCGGATGGCGAACATCTGGTCCGTTGTAGCGCGTTCACCCATAAATCCAGCCTGATATTGCCCCACGAACTCTCTTGCAATCGGTGATAGACGGCAGCATAAAATTTGAGAGAGTATCTTGTAGGCAGCGCTCAATAGTGTGATCGCGCGGTAGTTCCCGCAATCCAACTTGTCGCCCTTTTTGTAGATTTGACACACGATACCTTCCATCCATTCCTCCGGTAATACTTCCTCCTCCCAAATCTTGGTAATGACCCAGTGTAGTGCTTTCACCAGTGCTTCTCCACCGTATTTTAGAAGCTCGCTTGGTAGTTGATCTGCTCCAGCGGCTTTGTTGTTTTTCAACCGGCCAACCTCCTCCTCAATCTCTTGAAGGTCAGGGGCCGGTAGTCTTTCGTCCTGTGCACATACTCCTAGATCTGTTACCACGCCACCTTCGGTACTTGCAACGTCGCCATTGAGGTGCTCATCGTAATGCTGCCGACACCTCTCGACCACCTTACGCTTACTCGTGAGTATATTCCCGTGATTATCTCGGCACATGTCGGCTTGTGGCACAAAGCCTCTGCGCGAGCGTTTCAGCTTCTCGTAGAACTTTCGTGTGTCCTTAGCGCGGTACAGCTCTTCCATCGCTTCGCGATCTCGTTCTTCCTGCTGGCGCTTCTTCATCCGGAAGACTGAGTTCTGCCTGTTCCGCGCCTGTTTATAACGTGCCTCATTCGCTCTCGTACGGCGTTGCAGCATTCTCGCCCATGCTGCATTCTTCTCGTTTTTCAACTTCTCACATTCGCCGTCGTACCAGTCGTTTCTGTGATTCGGAGTCGCGAAGCCTAGTGCTGTAGCTGAGGTACTACCTATGGCGGATCGGATGTCCCTCCAGCCATCTTCAAGTGTAGCTGCGCCAAGCTGCTCTTCCGTTGGTAGGGCCACTGCTAACTGCTGCGCGTAGTCTTGAGCCACTTCTACGTTACGAAGTTGCTCGATGTTGAGCCGCGGCGTTCGACTTCGACGCGTGGTGATAACTGTCGAAAGTTTTGAGCGGATGCATACAGCGACTAAGTAGTGATCCGAATCCATATTCGCACTGCGGTATGTGCGGACATTGGTTATATCCGAGAAGAATTTACCGTCGATTAGAACGTGGTCGATTTGGTTTTCTGTTTGATGGTCGGGTGATCTTCAGGTGGCTTTGTGGATATCTTTGCGGGGGAAGAAGGTGCTTCGGACTACCATACCACGGGAGGCTGCAAAGTTTACGCATCGCTGGCCGTTATCATTCGATACGGCGTGCAGGCTGTTTCGCCCGATTACCGGTCTGTACATTTCCTCCCTTCCTACCTGCGCGTTCATGTCGCCGACAACGATTTTCACGTCACGCGGCGAGCAACCATCGTATGTTTGCTCTAACTGCGCGTAGAACGCTTCTTTCTCGTCATCAGGTCTCCCTTCGTGTGGGCAGTGGACGTTGATGATGCTGTAGTTGAAGAAACGGCCCTTAACTCTCAACATGCACATCCTTGCGTTGATCGGCTGCCACCCGATCACACGTTGTCGCATCTTGTCCAACACTATAAATCCTGTTCGCAGTTCATTGGTTGTGCCACAGCTTTGGTAGAAGCTAGCCGCTCGATGCCCGCTTTTCCACACTTTCTGTCCAGAGTCCAACAAAGTTCCTGCAACGCCACGATGTCGAAGTGGCGGGAATGTAGTTCGTCGTAAACTGTCCTGTCACATCCTGCGAAACCTAGTGACTTGCAATTCCTTGTTCCAAGTTTCCAATCGTAGTCCTTATTTCGTCGCGTGGGTCTTTGCCGATTGTATCGAGTCGTATTTTCTCCTATGTTATTCGCAATGGGGATTTTTACGGGTGGCTTATTGGGCCTACGCCAACACTCCTGTCTCGCCGGAGGGCCATCGTGCCAGTTCTGTTTAACGTCCCAACCAACACTGCGACGACCACGCTGATGGGGCTATCACCTTGGATCTAGCTGGGCGTGGTGCAGCGTTTCTTACTCAGGCGCTGGATGCCAGAACAGACGCTGTTTGAGCCGCACCTCCTTGGTGAACAGACACTCGGATCGTACCTCCTCAATCTAGCTGAAGTCAGAAGGACAACAGTGCCCAGGCTGCACTACCAGCTAAGCACACAACTCTTAGGTGGCGGTCTTTGTCATCGCTTGACCCGTGGAAGCATGAGGTAGGAACTTGTGAGGACCAGAGCTATATTGGACGCTCTCCGTATCGACTCACCGTTTTGCAGCCAAAAAAATACTTAGTAATCCCTGGTGAAATACCTGGAGGAACTTCTGGAGTAACCCCTGAACGAATTTCCACAAAAATATTTTGAAATCAATACCTGAGAGAACCTCTAAATATATTGAAGTAATAAACCAAGACAGGAGAATTTCCAACACTATAATCTGAAAGAGTTACTGGTAAAATATGTGAATTTTTAAAGAAAATTCTCAGCATCTCTGTGAAAAAGATGCACCTTTTGAAGAAATGGTTGGAGGCATTCCAGGTAAAATACCAACAAAAAATTGGAGGAAATTCCGATTATATTCGTGGAGGAATTCCTTCAGAAAATGGTTAAGAATTCAAAAAACAAATGAAAGGAAAAATATTCTAAAATAGTTCTCGGAGGAATCTCTAGAAGAATTCTCGCTGAATTCTTCCTGCAAAAATGGCCTTTCTGCGATAATTGTAGGAAAAAACGTTAAAAAATTATTCAAGGAAGCGTTTTCCCCGAATAGTTAGGCGCAATATTGACGTAATTTTCAAAGGAGCGTACCATCATAAGGGGCGCTAAAATTTGAAAGCCTTGAGTAACCAACAAGAAGAAAAAGAAGAAGAAGAAGAAGAAGAAAAAGAAGAATACTGACCAGCTCTGATTTTACCATGGCAGCACTGTTTCGAATTAATTGATATTAATGATTTGGAGATCAATCGATAAATGGCTGAGTTATTGGCGCGCAAAATCTAACAATATTTCATGGCGGCCGTAAAATTTATGATTTTCACTATACATCTAGTGCCACGGTGCCGTACCTTCCCAATAAACGTAGCTTACATCAAAAGAAGTGAATATTGTGAAACGAACAAATACGGCACACTTCAGCGGGCTAGACACGTAGTGCGTAGTGTATCGGAAGTAAGAAAGAAGACCGTGGAATCACCAACGTTTGGGGAATTGGAGGAACATCTCTACTCTAGCGCTCTACTGTACGCTCGGCGTTGGAGAAAACTTAATTTGTAGCCAACAAGTACCATGGTACCACTGCATTCTGAATTGATTCACCTCTAACAGATGTGGCTTAACGAATGTAAAGTATGCACTATTATTCAATGTCCAGAAAGTAACGTGAACATCCTTCTCCTCACCTATATTATTTATTCTTTCAGCGATTCGCATCAGACGAGGCGGGCTTCAACGTGACCGCCCCCACTATATTGCTATTGAAGTAATCATTGCTCAGGATCCTAGATTGCATTACAATGAGGTAAATTAGCGAGGTAGGTACCTAATAGAATTGAGTCTGAAATCACTGGACGGTAATTTGGGCCCACGGAACACGGGAAAGCGACTCATTCGCTATAGAATTACGAAGTAAATCAAGGCTCATCAATTATGCCACGCGATAAGAAAGTCCTCTATTTCACAATCACTCCGGGTTGACATCATGAGAAGGTGCGAAGTTAAGAAAAGAATTGTTCTTTGAGAATCAAGTAAGGGGTTTCGGTGTAAAATGCGTCCCTGGGTAAAATGATCTTTTCCAGTTTATAACAAGTTCTGAGAGTTTTGAAGCAGTACTACAGAAAATGACAACAATAATTGATCAAGTATTTCTATAGAGGTGCATTTTAGTCTGATTTCTACACTTTTCTTCGTTGCTTCGAGATACACTCACCCAAGATACGGAACGGATGGATTGGTTTTGTTAGCGGTACACGAGCAACTGTAATTGTTTGAGTCACTCTGAATGCTCAACCTCAAACGTAACGCAAGTGTTATCGAGTCATCGTCGTCGCCAGAAGCAACTTTGTCAAAGCCACACCGCAAAAACCACATCGTTGCCTGCCGTGCTGGTAGACAAACCAACCATTATTCTCACTTTACGAGATGGCGTAGAAATTCCGATAGCAGAAAGCCTGAAGCTATTAGCACTTAAAGACTTTGTGCGTTACCTTTACAACAACGGTATGATGGTTAGATATTCTACGATGAGTTTTCCCGGTGGAGGGTGTGTCAGAAGCAGAAGGGCGGCTGTGTGTGACACTGACACACCCGTAGGAGAATAATTTTATGGAGAGCAAAATTGAGGCAGAGTAAATATTTGATCAGTGGATTGATTCAATTAATGGAAGTTTGCTGCAGGGATACATGTGTGCCATCGTAGGTTACCTCTTACCACATCGGGAAGCTAGCATAAGTGCTCGACAGCACACTTTCACTTTGCCAAGAATGTTTCAACGTGGTTCAAGTTTTCACCGAACGGGTTTTCTAAATTGGTTTTATCGCCTGTTGCACTTAAGGAAATTTAGCAACCAATTTGATCCTGCTTGCTTAACGTATAGTAGAATGTGTCATTTCACTGCTATAAAGCTATTACATATTAATGAAGTAGATTAAATTATGAATCAGATAAGATAGGGTTTGATTATATGGCCACTGAAGAAACCCATAACATCTACATTGTTCGGAATAGAGAAGTCCGTAATTAAAGTTAATCACCCTTAGCATAAAGGGACCCATCAAGCCCATGCCCAAGCGAGGAGTTTTAGTGGTTAAGCCTCTCCGATTATATATACTTGACACTCGGTTTTTGGTGAAATTACGAAAAAAAACCTTCCTTGCCGCCTTTTCTGTGCACGGGTATGGGGCTCATATAGCCAAGGCGGTAAACGCTCAGCAAGTCTGTTGAGGGTAACGTAAAGTGACCAGATGATCAGAGCTCCAACGCGGGACATTAATTTGGAAAGATGCATAGTAAGGTGAAATCATGATATTTTTTTTTTTTGTTAACGAATACGTAACGATAACGCATAAACATTTTTTCTACAGTCTTCAAAAGAAACCTGATAATTAAATCTAGCTGTCAAAAATGATTTTAATATTTCAACTCTCAATTGCTTTCAAAATTAAAATTAAGGTGGTTCAACTGAAACAAAAATCGTTTATTACAGCATTTTTGGCTGACAAGCATGACGTGAACTCTACAATTTTTTGAGGTTATTATTACTCTTAAATTGCCTGAAAATGTTAACCAATCTAGCTTTTGGTTGTCCAATTTCGTCATTTGCCTACTATTTCCTTAAGTAGCTCGGATGCTTCTCTGACAACATTGATTAACTTATTGGGTAAATTTAATTTACGAGCGTATTCGTTTGAACCGCCAGCCAGTCAATGAAGTGAATATCAACACCCATTTGAAAAAAAAAAATAAGACAGTCAAAATGAATTTCCGATAAAAGTTTACTATACTGGGCTTGGAAAGATTTTAACTTCGGGCAACGATTTCCCTCCAGATTTTTCATCTGACTGTGCGCAGTGCGTACTTACATAGTAATAAAAGTAGTTTTCTGCCCTGAAGTTTGAACTTGAGACATTTTCGTCTACTACTTTTGTAATTGTACTCTTGTCACTCTCTATTTTCTTCACCGCACTGTAAAATGATGCTGCCTGACTGTGCATTAAAATCAACCAAATATTCGAATTTTTTTCTTCAAAAATAAAAAAAAATGCTGGGACTGCTATCGCTCGATAAAAAAAAGCTTTCAACAGATCAAACTTTACTGTAACCCGGAATCTTCATGTACTTTTTCGCAAAAATCTTCCAGTTTTTGAACTCTGATGTTGAAGGTTCCGTTAATATGTTTGATGTGGTTTGTGCTTTGTACAAAACCGGTTTAACTATTTTGACTTTAAAGTTAGTACAATATTTTGAATGCTTGTTGATGATTTCAAACCATGTTTCAAACGCGGGACATTTTTACGATTTGAGACGAACGCGGGACATTTCGCGGGACATAATTTATCGCGGGACATTTGGTGAAAACGCGGGACGTCTGGTCACTTTAGGGTAACGGATCCGATTTCCGGTCGGTTCAGGATTTTTTGTTTGAGATTTCCTTGACTGCCTTTGTCAGAGAATATCTTCATTCCTTTCACATGGCATACAAAAAAATATCATTGGCAGAGGTAGCTTTCGATTAATAACTGTGGAAGTGTTCAAAGAACACTAAGCGGATAACCAGGCTTTGTTCCAATTGGCTTGTTGTTATTCCTCCAGTTGTTTTTCATCACCTTTTTTCCAGACATCCCGAGCAGAGTAAAATAGCCCCCTAATATCATATTTTGATACGGAGATCAAAAAGTGATATTTGTTTGTTTGAGATAAGAGGTAAAAGTACTGAAAATAATATCTCAATTTTACTCCTGGAACATCATCATCATAGCACATTTAGCTCTTGGTAAGATCAAACCAATAGCAGTGAGCAATTTGATTGATCTTCAAATATAAAATTTTGCTATTGGTTAGATGGTTCAAGAACAAATTTTTGCTATTATTTTCAGTACTTTTACCTCTTATCTCAAACAAACCAATATCACATTTTGATCGTCAGTATTTGACCTCTGCTCGGGATCGAACTACTTCCCCTTCCAGAAGCACGTGGTTTGCATTATGTCTCATTATGTTTGATTGACAATCTAATAAACACTGTCATCGCTGTAATCCCCACCCAAACATTCAAAGAATTAGGTTACATTTTTTTCCTAATTTGTTCGTATTTCCCGCCATCCTAGATGAGCTAGTCCGCACATTCTGCATAAAAACGGCTCACTCCTGAATGCGAGGGGAAATGGAAAATTGAATTTAATTAAAACTTTTACTCATCGGGAAGGATTTTTCTCCACTTAACTCTCGCTCGTTATTTACTTGTCCAAGAGAACCCGGGGGAGTTGCTTCGCCACGCTTGCCTTCCGAAGTAAAGCAGTGCGCATACATAAATGTAATGAATGACAGAATAAGTTGCCTCCCGTCGAGTTTTCCTGATGATATGCTCCTCCGACTGCTGATGAAGTCAAGAAAAAAGAGTCCAAAGCGGAGAAGGCAGTAGTGGTGGGTGGATGCCGGACAAGGATATTTGCATTGAAAGTTAGCCTTGATGCCACACCATTACGAAGCAGATCAGAACGTATCGCTATCGAGTACCGTGCCAGAGTATGTTAGGGGGCTTCTGATACCTACCACCGACAGAATGGTGGAACTTCTCTTGTGGTGTCAAATGAAGTGTGCAAAGCGTAATTGGATTAATCAAGCATCAATTAATTTCCCGATCATTTTCGCAGCCAGTGTCTTTCTGGGATCTGCTGCGGGAGAGGAAGCGCAAGTTTTTCGCAGGGGACTGACAGCTCAATAGATTCGATTATGATACTTAAGGTTCGATTTGAGGTTGAGCTGCTGAGGGATGGTTCCGGATAAGACTTGAATTACCTTTAAGATTGGAATTGAAAACAAGAATATGTGCATAGAGGTTAGTTATGGAATACTATTTATGCGGGTTTTGGAGGGCTGCAGTATGTCCAGAATCAAGTCTAGAATACAGATGGACTCTCTGTAATAGAGGTAGAACCGGAGCGGCTTGACTTTATCATTGACTTTGCGTCCTTGAAGTCTACCATCAGTAAGGACCTGAAGCTGACCCTACAGAGAATTCGTAAGGTAACGATAGCGGCCAAACAGGACTATGATAAACGCATAGAAATTGTGGCAGAAATAAAACCCGTGAAGTTTACCCCGACGGAGGTCTTCGCCCTCATAGGCAGCCCCAAGAGAACGCTGGATGTGATGCTTATGGCAAGCAATCGCAAAATTGTATACGAGGCATCAGTCAGATGAGGTGCACGCAAGACTAGGAGGTTGTTAACGTCGAAAGTAGGAAGGGTCGGCCTAAAAAGGCCGACCCGTCTCTGATCGAAAAGAACGGAGGGTTTCGAACATTGATAAGTCCTCAGTTACCGCAGCTCATAGCGAGACAGGGGAAAGAAGAAAAAGAAGTAATCGAGGCATTAGGCCAAAGAAAGGTAGGAGGGCAGGTGCTAAGCACGAGAAGGAAGACGCGCTCATCATCGAGATTGAAGACGAAAAGTCCAAGTAGTCGGAACTCTTGAAGGCGATGAGGAACGACGCCAACAGGCGCAATGGTCCTCAAGCTGAAGCGCGACAAAGAGCGCAGCGGCGTCGCCTATAAGTGTCTGGCGGAAGAAGTCCTTGGCGAGGGTGCCCAGGTACGGGCTCTCACAGTGGATGCGGCTCTGAAGGTCAAAAACCAATACTGATGCGGAAGAGCTCACCATGGCACTGCGATGCGAAACAAATGCCGACAAGCGATACGAGATGCCAAAAGAGTCTCAAGGGAAAATTTTCTTGAGAGCATCAACGCGTCCCAGTCTACTGGTAACCTATGATCCAACGCCCTCAGCGGCAAACGCGCCGCCACACTAACCACCATTCGTTTAAACGGGAACTACACGAACGAACCAAGTGTAATTGCGAATGGACTTGGCAAACATTTTGCCGAACTGGCCTTCTTCGACGGGTACTACCAGAGCTTTGTTCGAGGGACCGGTGCTTCTACAGTAGACGTGACCAACTTCAATATTCCTCCCGTTAGCAACCAACTAGACAACAACAACGGCAAATCTGCCGGCCCTGATGACGTCGGTTACCCCATGATAAAAAATCTCGATGGAACTGTAAAGCTCACCTTACTCGAGCTAATCAATGGAATGTGGCACAACGATTCTCATCCGCCCGAGTGGCTAGAGAGCTTCGTCGTACCCATACCGAAAATAGGTGTAACGGGACCCCCCCGGATCACTTTCCAAAATTGCAACCGAACGCGTTTACTTAAAGATATGTCATCATCTATAAAAATCACCAACACTTCTTATAACTACACTACTTTATTTTCCGAATATAAATATTTTAATTTCCACAGTGCACTGAATTAGAAATGAACATCTACAAATGAAACACACTAACTGACTATCTAAACCACTAAACTGAATCACTAACTGCCTGAACTGAACTACTTTTTCACAAGTTTAAATGGGAAAAGCCTAAGCAAACTGGTCTCAACTAATTTTTCCAAGTTAACATGGATAACAAGAGTAGTCGATAAGCCAAAAATGGCGTCGAGCTCAAGCTCCAAGATTAACAATGGAAAAATTCTAAACACAAACTGACTGACCCCGATCCTTGGATCTGCTACCCCTTATATAAGGGTCCTCTCCCTAACCATCAACTCTTATTCTCCTGATCATAAGTATGATCCGATCAAAATTCTCCAGGACTCTCTCCGAGACCAGAGGGAAATTTATTTCCAAATGCCCCATGCATAATTGATTATTAATTACGCTCTTTTCTAATCTTTGCATCTCCCACATCCGTGAGAGCAATTCTATGCCTCCCGTTTCGCCATCTCACATCCGCGAGATTAATTGAGCCTCCAGAACGTATGGCCAATTTATTCTACCCTCTGAGATTCGGACCTCCCAAAAACTCTCCCCAAAACAAAACAGAAAGGCTAAATCTCCGATGCATCATAGCATCCCCCATCCACATTCTCACATCTGTGAGATCATATCAAAATTCTGAGGGGAGCGAAAGTACTCGCGAATTCAATCTCAAAATTTCTTGCCTTAGTGGCTGAGTCATCAAGGGCCACACCAATCATCCCCGAACTTGATTTTTCATGAACGCACCGGGCGATCATAAATTTATAGTGTTTACTTTTCTTCGTCGCCCGTCTCAGTTTTACGATCACTCATGCGTTAGAATTTTCACGCCTTCTAAGCATGGATGTGTGGACGGTCGTCCGATCGATTCAAAACATAATTTTACGATCCAATTATGATCGTCGTCTGTGATAACCTTTCTTTTCGGGGAAGGTTATGCATTTCCAAGTTTTTTCTTGTTGCAAAAACAATCAGATCATTCTTCTCAACTCATTTTACGATCGGATTTCTAGGCAATTGTTTATTTCATCAAGACGACCCTGTATGTACTTGAATTTCGTCACCCAGAATACAGGCACAGAAGGCTTCAACATATGTTGAAAACCATGCCCGATGTTTATGTCATAAAATATAAGCCGAGATCCCAAAATGTTGGTTTCCCTTTCTCTTATTTTGGCATGAGCGAAAAATGCAAAATTGTTGCAAATGATTGGGGAAAAGGGTGACGTATGCCCCATTCCCGAAAAATGACAAAAATTATCATTTTGGCAATAAATTGCTGAATCTCAATTCAGTGGTTTGTTGCACTCCCTTACTTTTCCCGCAAAAAATTAAGAAATTTCTTAAAATTTCTTAATTTTTTAAAATGTTGGTCATGTTTCTGGCCCTATGAGGTTTTTTTGTTTTTCGAATAAGAGTTGATTTACATACTGCTTTGCTTCTGCTTATAAATATTATATTTATAGTGCTCTTGTTTTGTTTCTATTGAATCTGATTCGATAATATCCTTGGCTGACCATTTTCTAGCTAATGTTAATCCTTACAAGTTTTAAAACTAGATTATTATTCTTCTTCTTTCCTAATATATTTTTTTTATTTAACTAGACTCATACCTGTGATTCAAATGGCAACTGTTGACTCCGTATTCCGCTATCGTTTTCGCCGTGATATTGTGATATAAAAATACTTTGATTTTGATGAATCCCGATGTTTCGAAGTTGTTGATCATGGCTGAGTCTTTAAGTGAGTCATTAGGGCAAAAACCAAGCATCTCCTTCTCGTTGCTTCGTTGTGTTTATCGGTGATTAACTGTTGTGCGATTCCCATACTGCTTCTTTGATTTCTCCTAATGGTTGATTTCCTTTGTAACGGTAATTTTTCCTTGTTTGTGACTTCAATTCTACGTGATTCTTGAAACTTTTACTTATTTCTGGTTCCGTGAGAAAAATCTTGTGTCCACTTGTCTATTCGATTGAAAACAGGATATTCACGCATAATGTCCTTTTTATTCATTTTAATAGTCTTAAAATCATTGTGGTGAAAAACGTATTTTGTTGGTTGTGTTTTTTTTTTCAATATATCGATAATTGGTTTTTGCTGCCTTAGGATGCTGTTGAAATTTGCGTATATGACGACAGCTTGAAAATGTGGCTTTTTCCTGCTGAAATATTTGTTGTATTTGTCGTTAATGCATTTAATGTCATCCTTCCTCTAATTGGTTGTGTTGTTGTTACTTGCTCAGCCAAGAACATTTTGACTATTTCTTTGGTGGAAATTGTTCGTTGCTAGTGACAAATGCAACTTGTAGAGTTATGCTGCTGTTGAATTATCCATTAATAAATGCCGGCTACAAGAATTTTGATGCTTTCTCGTCCAAGAATTGGTATTATAGGAAATGGTATATGTGTTTGTGAAATATAAACCGGGTAGGTTGTAAAGTATATGTGATCATTTTCCTTCCTAAAAGGTTGAAATCCGCGTATTTACACTTTCTGCAACAATTTGCTTTGACTGTAGAAGATATGTTCCGTTGACCCTGATGTTTGATGCTTGATGCTCAGTTTACCCTTCTGACCAACCTAATCGACTCGCCAATCATGAACTCGTTGTTGATGCTGGAACTTTTCTTTCCATTACCGTACATCCCTGTTAATACGGTTCCGATGTTGCTCGTTGACCTCTGATTGATGATTTCTGGAACTTTTTCTTTCATTTTCCATACATCCATGTTTGTATGGTTGAAGTTTAAGCTTGCTGCCTTTGAATTATTGTCTTATTAATCACCTTTCCTAATGACCTACGTTTTCTCTTGATTCTTATTCATCTAGAAGCTTCAAACGACTATTTTTCTTAATAATTATGAGCACTTTACAATTGATATATTTTTATTGAACACACGTTTTAATGAATTATTATAAAAAATTTTCCAACAAATTCCCTTAATTGACAAAAACCATGCTAAATAAAATTTTCATCTCCCAGCATAAATGGAAAAAAAATAATAACTTTCCAACATTTACAATTATTGGAAATAAAATTAATTTCCCTTCCTGTATAAATGTTAAAAAAAATCTTGTTTAACATACCCGCAGTTTATCAAAAAGTTTTTTAACTTAAACATTTGAAAATTAATTTCGCAAAAATAATCCCCACGTTTCTGTATTGTGTTATGTGCCGATATTTCATAATTTTGTACTTTTCGGTAAAAGAGAACTTAGCTCTTACACTTGCTCCTGAAAAAATATATATATATATGTTGGTTAGTCTTCTGATTTCTTACCCATATTTGTTCATTAACATCAACTGCACGATTGCTTCTTCTTCATCCTGTGTCCGTCGCATTTGACCTATCATCTCTTCGTCTTCTCTCTTATGTGTCTGTTGCTTGTACTGCTGAATTTCAATTAATGTTTTTTTATGCGTCTTCTTCTGTAGATGAACAAATAGTTTATTAGATTTTATTTTTGGTTTCAGCACTTTTATTCTTATTCTTCCTTATATCGACTTGGTCATAAATAATCGATTTGAATCATTGATGCATGTTAAAATCAAATCTCTTTTATATATTCATGATATTTTTATATGATTTTCTTTTTTTCTTTTTTTTTTAAATATTTTGGAACAGGCAAGACCGACAGTCTTCTTCTCATCTTTGGGAGCAAATTTGGCTGTTTTTTTCATTCAAGAACTTTATCGTACCGTTACAGTACCGTACCTTGATGAAATCAGGAAGTTTGTTTTTCCTGGTGGTAGCTGGGTATACCAAACCGAACCATTTTTCATTTTCTTTGTTTACCATAACGTTTTCTTTTTTGATTGTTTTTCGTTTCATGGTCATGTTATTCATTCAAGAACTTTTTTGTATCGCTGGATACAGTACCTTGACGAATCAGGAATGTCTCTATTCCTGGCGGTAGCTTGGTTTACCAGACCAGACCAGTGATTTATTTATTTTTTTTTTTCATTTCTGGACTCAAGGTATTCATTATTGTTTGATGGCTTATTTATTATTCATTCAAGCACTATGTGTATCAATGGATACAGTACCTTGATGAATCAGGAATGCTGCATTCCTGGTGGTAGCTTGGTTTACCAGACCCTGCCATTTTCGTTTATTCTTGTACTTATTCTCATTTTTCTTATATTTGTGGATGTTTCATGATTCATGGCATGCTCATTTTATTTATTATTATTGTCTTATTCATTCAAGAACTTTTCAGTATCGTAAGATACAGTACCTTGATGAATCAGGAATATTGTCATTCCTGGTGGTAGCTAGGTTTACCAAACCATGCCATTTTCGTTTTTCCGTTTTCTTTAGCATAGTTTTTTTTTATTTCATGTTTTATATTTCTTGGCATATTTATTAAGCATATTATTTATTATTCATTCAAGAACTTGTTAGTATCGTAAGATACAGTACCTTGATGAATCAGGAATATTGTCATTCCTGGTGGTAGCTTGGTTTACCAAACCTTTGATACTCTGTACTTTGGCAATGTGGGGAAAACAAAACTGTCCAATTCCATACTTTTCATTTTCAAACATCTCGTTTAATATATTCTGCACATTCATTCTGGTGTGCACTAACCTTGTCCAATCATTCATTCTTACAAACAAACATAGGTAAATAGATAAAACTATTGCCTGATTTTTAACTTTCCAAATGGTACAGAATTTGACGACTCGTCGACAATGTAATTTCAATTAATATGCCATATTTTTTTTTTAGTTTCCGATGCCAGATTTACTCTTTTTTGTATATTTTTATCTTTATCTTTCTCTATCCAATGGATATGGTGCACCTTGGTCCGAATAATGTTCATATGAATTTGTATTAATTGTATTAATGGTTCTGTATCAGCCTCTGGTTGTATGTATTTGTCCCTTTATTCGTTGTTTTTTTTTTATTATTATTTTATTTTATTTTTTTGACTTGTCGTATTCAAATTAGAAGTATTCAGCTCATTCTCGACCTGCTGGAATTTCGTTACGATTTTTTTTTTGTAATAGGGGTAATTAATTCATTTTCGTTAAAAAATTTCCCATGGTATAAACATGCATCAATGTTCATTATTTCATTCATGTCTTTCTTGAAGAATTTGGTAGTGTCTCTGTCATTACTATGTAATCTATTACCTAGGAAACTCGCTATTATGTTATTAAGCGATACTTTGCTTTATCATTTTTGTTAAAAATAAAATCTGCAAATTGATAGCGCGCTAAAAGCAGCAATACGATCGACCGGTGTACTCATTCTCAAAAAATACATGTATTACTCGTTTCCGTATATCTTAAACGTTTTATTTTATGTTATTTCTCCTTATTTTCATGATTTCCATGTTGATTGTGAGGAAATTTCACATGATCTTCATTTTAAACAACCTTTTATATTTTTTTTTTTTTGATTTTCATTTAGTTCAATCAGATGTATTTTTACCTATATTTTACACAAACTTAAAAATTTCATTACTGTTGTAGCCCAATCATTTATACTTTGTTATGCGATTGTATTCTCGATTTGTTCTCGTTTTTAAACCCCTACATTTGCAATGAATTGAAGGTATAATCTAATTGATCCCTAATCAATGATGAGAAAAAAAACAAGATGCGAATCTATTCTTGTTTGTTTTTACCACATGTTTCTTCCCTTGGCAAATTAAAATCCATTATGTTTATTGCAAACACACTTCTTCACTCCTTCTCTTCCCTCACGAAGGCATTGACACAAAAAAATTCTACAGCAACAGTAATTGCTGCGACAACAGTAAGTGGCTTGTGACTATAGAAAATGTGCATCTGCAAGCAAAACGAAAACGTTGTCGCGTCTCTTTCCTTATCCGTGATAGCCGAAAGAAGAGAAAACAAATTTCAGCTTCATTCCGTTTTCGACTTTCAGTGCTATAGGATACCGGAGAAAAGAACATGGTAAGTGTAATTCAGCTAGAAAAATTAGTTAACTTTTCATTTTTGTTTTTAATCTGATTTATTTTTCCCTTTCTTTTCTAGGGATTTCATCGTCTTTATTTGGGACATGCAACTTAAAGAATGCTCAGAAGTTAATTAGGTCATTCGATGGGACCTAGGCGTGTTCCATGCAGTGGACCTTCACCAGGATGGAGAAATTCATCTCTACCCGTACAACAAGGCCGGGGATTCGGAATGCGCGGAAAAAACATATACATAGAAATTTATGTAAAATAAATTTCTAATAATTTCAATCAATTTCTAAGTACTTTTACTGTGTTTAGTTATTATCTTTTTTTTTAGATGTTGTATCGTTAGTGTGTTCTATGGTAGTGTCAGTAAGGGAACGAAAAAGGGGGAAAAAGGTAAGTTTTTTCCTTTCTTTGTTACTAATTTTAAGTGTGGTGTTCTCTTAAAATTTCATATATGTTGAAACCAAGTTATTTTATTTTCGTTAGATATTTTTCGAAAGTGTTAAACATTATTCCAGATTCAAAATTGGGACGTTTCGAACCATTCAGTATGATTCCCCATATCTTATCTTTTGTCATGAAAAATTACGTTGCCTGACAAACTATTGAATATTGCTTCTCATATTTTTCAAATAATCAATGTGCTTCTTTTGCTTCCAATATGCGTTTCTAGCGAAAGACCGTGAAGTTCTTTCAAGATTGTGTCACTATTTCCTGACACCTAAGCATTCTCTCTGAATTGGCAAAAATGGAAAAATATTTTTTTTTTTTTCAATGTGACATAACCTGTCCAAATGTGGTAAAGGTTTTATTTTTCTGAATGCAATAAGAGAATTTGAAGTATCTTAAATATTCCTCAAGATGTCTGTCAAGTTGTTAAACAAATTACAACATTTCAAATTGGACTATTTCGATCCAATCAAGATAGTTTCCCAAAGTTTTTCTTTTGTATGGACATTTCGTTACCTGACAGAAAGTCTTTATACCCATTCATGCAGTTATTTGAATGCAGTTCTGCTAATTAAAATCGCTATTTAAACATCAACATTCTCTAGATTTGTATCCGTATTTGCTTATGCTGATCAACCTTTGGGTGTTTTTTTCAATTTAGTTTTCATTGAATCGTTTAATATCTGCCAAATGCTGTGCTGTGTTTTCTTCTGATTCTGCCAACGTTGTGGAAATTCTTTATTATTATATTGTTGATATTGAGTATTGAATAGGAGCAACACTTGTCTGATCAAACCTGGATAACAATATGATAATATTGCAATGATCTGTTAAAAAATAAAATTTTGATTGGAAAAAAAATTGTTTAAAATGTTAGCTTCCTTGAATATTTTTGCTCAAGATTTCTTGCATTCCCCATGATAAGTATTTAAATTATTTTGTTTTATTTTTCAAGGCTTTCAAAACTTTGCATAAATTTTCATAATATTCCTGCATTATTTTTCATTAATTAACAATATCATCTAAATAAATGATGGTTCCTTGATTTTATTGTTTCCAGGAATTCGACATTTTTTTTCATGTAGCGTTTAAGGGATTCCTGGTAACCTTGTTTCATTTTTTTTTTTGCTGGAAATTTTGCTAAAAATTCTCATATCTGTTTTTTTTTAAATCATGCACTCGGAAAGTACAAACGTTTGAATTTCCATTTTGATTTAAATGAAGTTGTTTGTTATGCATTCTGGCAGGAAATTGATTGGCACAAAACTCATCGAAATACAAAAATGTCTGCAATTTATCATGAAATCTATCTAATTTTGGAATGCAGTGGAAAGCCAATTGCATTGAGAAATGTTATTAAACTGCTGCAGAAATTGTAGTGAAAAACAATAATTGCTTGCTGTATAAATTGCAAAAAAGTTGCAAAATCTGAATTTGAAATACTTTATGTTTTTAATTTATGAATTGGCAGATTGCAGATTTTTTTTTCTGATATGCCGTTAAGTATAAAAATGAATAAATTACTAAAAAATCATTCATGAGAATTGGAACTAATTATTACTCACCAAAATGAAGATATTTCTTTTAATATTTTCCTCAGCCCCTCCTTCTAAAATCAAGAAAGAAAAAAAAAAACATTCAGAGTTAATTGTGACACTTATTTCTTGTCGCATTCCAAGCACTTGCAGTAATAATTTTCTCTTACTAATAAAACAAATGTCTCTTCGATTCTTTAGATTTTTGATCTACAGTCCATTTTGCACAAAAATAGTCAAAAACAACGTGTTAACGAAATATATATATTTTTTTTTCAATTTTCCAAAAGTTTGCTGTTATCCACTTTTACAGTTCGTCTAATTTCCACTTTGAATCATTTTGATTATTCGCTCGCACTACTTTTTTATTTGCACGCACTATCAAGTTTCCAAATTTGCACAGTTTTGCACACCAATAAAAGTTAAAACCAACTTGAAGAGTTTGGAAAAAATGTTTCTTTGGTTTTTGAAAAAGTTTATTCACTTTACGAGTTCTTCTGATACTTCATCCTAACGTGTTTTAATTATTTGCACTACTGTTTGATTTGCACTTTTACAGTTCTTTGATTTGCACAGTTTCGCACCAGTCAGAAATGACGCACCAAATTTCATCTAAATCTGAAATTCTTTTTCGCTGTCACCATCTGTAACGGGACCCCCCCGGATCACTTTCCAAAATTGCAACCGAACGCGTTTACTTAAAGATATGTCATCATCTATAAAAATCACCAACACTTCTTATAACTACACTACTTTATTTTCCGAATATAAATATTTTAATTTCCACAGTGCACTGAATTAGAAATGAACATCTACAAATGAAACACACTAACTGACTATCTAAACCACTAAACTGAATCACTAACTGCCTGAACTGAACTACTTTTTCACAAGTTTAAATGGGAAAAGCCTAAGCAAACTGGTCTCAACTAATTTTTCCAAGTTAACATGGATAACAAGAGTAGTCGATAAGCCAAAAATGGCGTCGAGCTCAAGCTCCAAGATTAACAATGGAAAAATTCTAAACACAAACTGACTGACCCCGATCCTTGGATCTGCTACCCCTTATATAAGGGTCCTCTCCCTAACCATCAACTCTTATTCTCCTGATCATAAGTATGATCCGATCAAAATTCTCCAGGACTCTCTCCGAGACCAGAGGGAAATTTATTTCCAAATGCCCCATGCATAATTGATTATTAATTACGCTCTTTTCTAATCTTTGCATCTCCCACATCCGTGAGAGCAATTCTATGCCTCCCGTTTCGCCATCTCACATCCGCGAGATTAATTGAGCCTCCAGAACGTATGGCCAATTTATTCTACCCTCTGAGATTCGGACCTCCCAAAAACTCTCCCCAAAACAAAACAGAAAGGCTAAATCTCCGATGCATCATAGCATCCCCCATCCACATTCTCACATCTGTGAGATCATATCAAAATTCTGAGGGGAGCGAAAGTACTCGCGAATTCAATCTCAAAATTTCTTGCCTTAGTGGCTGAGTCATCAAGGGCCACACCAATCATCCCCGAACTTGATTTTTCATGAACGCACCGGGCGATCATAAATTTATAGTGTTTACTTTTCTTCGTCGCCCGTCTCAGTTTTACGATCACTCATGCGTTAGAATTTTCACGCCTTCTAAGCATGGATGTGTGGACGGTCGTCCGATCGATTCAAAACATAATTTTACGATCCAATTATGATCGTCGTCTGTGATAACCTTTCTTTTCGGGGAAGGTTATGCATTTCCAAGTTTTTTCTTGTTGCAAAAACAATCAGATCATTCTTCTCAACTCATTTTACGATCGGATTTCTAGGCAATTGTTTATTTCATCAAGACGACCCTGTATGCACTTGAATTTCGTCACCCAGAATACAGGCACAGAAGGCTTCAACATATGTTGAAAACCATGCCCGATGTTTATGTCATAAAATATAAGCCGAGATCCCAAAATGTTGGTTTCCCTTTCTCTTATTTTGGCATGAGCGAAAAATGCAAAATTGTTGCAAATGATTGGGGAAAAGGGTGACGTATGCCCCATTCCCGAAAAATGACAAAAATTATCATTTTGGCAATAAATTGCTGAATCTCAATTCAGTGGTTTGTTGCATAGGCTTACAAACACAGGAGCCTTCTGGGCTCCGACCGATTGCTCTGACCTGCTGCCTTTCGAAGGTGGTAAGGCGAATGATCAATCGTCGGTTGACATACTATCTGCAGTCCCACAACTCTATTGACCACCGGCAATATGCCTTCCGGCCTGGACATGGAACCAATACCTTTTTTGCAGCTCTGAGAGAAGTTCTGCATGAGGCCAGTTTGAACAATCATCATACGAAGATTGTCTAATTGAATATCTCCAAAGCTTTTAACAGAGCTTGGGCACCTCTGGTTCTCAAAAAGTTGGTTAGGTGGGGTCCTGCACTTCATCTAGAACTTCCAATATGACCGTTCATTCAAGGTGTTGATAGGAGACACCAAGACAGCATCCTTCAGAGAAGAGACAGGGGTATCACAAGGATCCGTCATCTCGGTAACTCTTTTCTTGATCTAATAGACGGGATCTTTGAGAACCTCCCGAACGGGGTTCACATCCTTGTCTACGCAGACGATATTATTCTCAAAGTATTCGGCCCGACCGCCACCGCCACTCGCCGGAAAGCCCAAGCTGCTGTTACGCGGGACCAAATCCGTTGGTTTTACCATGGCAGCACACAAGAGTGTCCGCTGTCATGTCTGCCCCTTCAGACACATGGTGAGAGGTAGCCCTATTACCATTACCAATCATCCAATCCCCGTACGAAAAACGGTCCGGGTTATCCCCAGGGCCCATGTAGCCGAGGCGGTAAACGCACGGGTATTCAGCATGACCATGCTGAGGGTGACGGGTTCGATTCCCGAAATGAAATGAAATGAAATGACGTTACGCCAAGAAGAGAGAGAGAGAGAGAGAGAGTTATCCCCAGGAACGCAGCTGAACCTTAACCACTGTTATGCGGCTCAGTAACTGCTTTGTCAGGCGGTTTATGAGTGGGGGACACATATCGCCATCATACCAAGTACCCGCCGGCAACGGTAATTGGTGTGGGGGTTGAGAACCTCTGGAAGGAATACCTACTTCTCTTTGCGTTACTCCTTTAGCAACACATGTATATTGCAACACGCCTCTTAGAAGGGCAGCCAATCGTTTAGCAGTGGCGAGCATTCCATCGGATCGTCTTCCTCTGCTTCGCCTCAATCACGCACATACGGGTAGAGGAGCTTTCCGAGTGGCAAGCACGCCGCCAGTCTTCGGTCGACGGTCGAGCAGGTAAGTCCAACATGCGCTCTTGGGTGATTCTTTCATGCGGTCTTTTGACTATTTCACAATGGCTTCCGTGACAAATTTGTTTCTGGTGTACCAGGAACAAATAAACTGTATTTTGTAATAGGATTAACTGGTAGAGAGAATCGCCTAAGAAAATCTCATGTTTGGACCGCGAATGAACAGTAATTGTGGTTGGGTTGCGCGGTGAAACGGCAAATCAATTTTCTTTGCTTGAACATGTGCTTTTTGTATTTGAAGATCGTTCGCATTCGGTTGCAATTTGCAGTGAAGAAGAACAGATTTGAACAACGTCAGCGAAACCAGTCGGGGAAAATTATTGTATCTGCTCATGGGAGAACAGCTACAGGACTTAATCACCGCGGCAAAGCTCTGTCCTAGCATTGATGACCCGCAGTGCTACTCTATCCTAACTCGGAATATCGGAACCTATCTGCGATCTTTGGTTGACACTACGGCGGAGCATGAAGAGTTCACCCGTCTCAAGCAGGAATCTAACGAGTCTGTCGTAACATTTTATGCAAGAGTGGTAGAGAAAGCATGTATGTGTGGATATGGCGATGACGAAAGAAGGTTCATCCGGTCTCAGATGTTACAAGGAATGAGCAACCGTGACGTCGCCAACGCGGCGAGAACATACAAACCACGACACCCAAACTATCATTCAAGCTGCCACTGGAGCTGAAGCATACAACATCAATGCCGGTCCATCCAAAGCGGAGGGCATCATGGAAGTTGCCAATACACCGAGCCACCGACAGTTTGGCCAAATGAGATCCGCAGCACGTGGATGGGCGCTCCGGCTAAGTTCATATGACTATGACGTAGAATTCATTCGTGGAAGAGAGAACATCGCTGATCCGTCCCCACGCCTTTCTGAAGGAACGCCTGAACCATTCAATGAGGATACAAGCCCGTGGGAAATCGCTAGCCTTGAAGCAAACAGCGTAAAATTTTTGACTGAAGACGAGATTCGCGAGGCTACAGAAAAAGACAAGGAGCTGATAAAAGTCACAAACGCATTGCAGTCTGGGAACTGGCCAAAAGATCTTCGTAGATTCCAGTCTATGCGAGAAGATATTTGCGTCAAGAATGGAATCATATTGAAGGATGGTCGCGCAGTGATACCTAAAATTCTACAAGAAAAAGCACTATACATAGCCCATGAAGGACACTCACTTGCCGCCAAACTGAAGACTATTTTGCGAGAACGTGTGTGGTGGCCAGGTATGGCGCAGGATGCCGAGAAGTGGGTCAGGACATGTCAGTCGTGCGTAATCAATGATCGGCCAGAGAAAACAACCCCAATGGTACGTACCGTCATCCCTAAGATTGCTATAGACTTTAATGGACCTTATGCCAAGTTCGGAGGCATATACATTCTGGTGATTGTTGATTACCATTCACGCTACCTCATCGCTCGTCCTGTAAAGTCGACCAGTTTCGAGCAAACGAAGAAAGTGCTTCATGAAGTCTTCGACATGGGAGGCTTTCCGGATTGTATAAAAAGTGACCACGGTCCTTTATTCAATGGAGACGATTATGGTCGGTTGTGTCACGAGAGAGGGATCAAAGCCATTTTCTCAGGGTTGAGAAAACTTCCCTGAACAAAATGACATGGTTGAGAATTATATGAAGATTATTTTCCATATTTTTTTCTTCTCGTTTTGTAACAAGAGGGGTGATGTGGGGGTTGAGAACCTCTGGAAGGAATACTTCTCTTTGCATTACTCCTTTAGTATCACAAGTATCCCAAGTAGCACCTGCAACTAAAATGGAAATGCTTATCGTTGCAAACATGTTGCAACTGAGTTTTCATGAAACAAACAAAATTAAAACCTATTAAAATCCTGTTGTTGATGCCAAACTGAGGTGTAACAGTTTTATAACAACCAGCAAAATGAACATAAATGTCATCATTAGTCGAAACGTGTGAAACCAATTTGTAACTGAAGTATAATCTGATTGTTTCAACGAATCTTAGTTACAACCGTTTACAAACCAAATCAACCAAAACATTGATTCTGATTGTTATAAACATGTTGCACCTGGAACTTATTTAGAACATAACGAAATATTTTGACAGGAGAGATAGAAGTTCCAAAATGTGCGGCAAAATGTTTTTGTGATCACGAGAAATATTAAATGCACAATGAAAAATCAAAATGTTTCAAAAATAACGAAATCATGTACAAATAAAATGTAACCTTTTCTTCATAAATTTATCGACATACATATTCCAAATTTTATAAAATTAATGTGGTAAAATGGAAAAAAAATCTGATTGGAAGTATAATATTGACCCAATAAAAAAAATCTGCCACATTTTCGCAGTACTGAACGACTGGTACCTACCACTGGGAAGATTTGAATATATGGAGTTTTGAGAAATCTAACGTAACGTACAAAAGTATTGGGAGTTTCCAACGAAAAATTTTACTATGGGTTTATACTTTTTTACAAAAAACGTGAAACTTTCGGTACGTAATAAATGGACAGCCTCTTGTCGACGTGAATGGGAAGTACACGTCCAAGTGCTTTTTTGGTTGTTTATGTCCTATACGGAAAACTCAAACTACCTTATTTTGGGTCGATTTTACCCTAAAATGAGTATATCAAATTGATTGGTTACCCAAAATTAGATTGTTTTTCCTCTCTACCACAAAGATGTTGTCGTAAATGAACAGAGATGCGTCTATCCAACGGGGGTCCTTGAGGCCAAAAAGCCAATTTTGGGTAAATGTAGATTTAACCAATTTTGGTTTAATGAAGGGGGTCTTGGGTTGAATTTACCTACTCTTGAGTATATTTTTAGTTGGAGGTAAAAACAATTTGCGTGAGTTTAATCGATTCACTCAAATGTTGACTTATTGGGCCGAACTTTAGGATTGCGTCAAAAAAATCCAATTTTTGGTAGTTTGGCGGTTCCGTGTACCACGTGCAGCATTGTTGTACTTTGTCAATACGAATGGGACATGATTTAGCAAATAGTATCTTTCTAAATTCTAAAATTACTTTTCAGCATTTTATGGGTGCATTAAATAGGCTGCTGAAATGCACTCCGCCAAAGCAATATGGCGAGTTAATTTTTACCACAAATGCCTAAATTTTCACTCGCAAAATGGTAAGTAGACTGAGGCGCGTTGAGAATTCGGAGCTAAAATGCGTAACTTACCGATAAATCTTGAACGGCACACGAATTGACGTTCTCGGTCAGCCTTATTTGCGGCATATTTATGCACACAATTTATTAATCACATGAACGAAACTGCTGAAGCATAATAACTGACAGTGACGAATGTGGTGACTAGCTGATTAGTTGTCGAATCGGTCACCATTTTTTAAGTCGACTATAAGTTGTATCTTGGTTATAATTCGATTGCGTATTAAAACCGTTTATATCACGAATGGATGTTTTATATTGGCTCCACCTCTTGCGCTTTTTAGGTTGCAATTTAGTCGTTAATAAGACGATTGGTTCAAATAACATAACTTTCAATATAGTTGCATACAAATTACAGGAACTTATTAATGTCCAAGTGTGTTGCTTGGGATATTGCAACACGCCTCTTAGAAAGGCAGTCAACCGTTTAGCAGTGGCGAGCATTCCATCGGATCGTCTTCCTCTGCTTCGCCTCAATCACACACACACGGGTTGAGGAGACTTCGCCAATATAAACGGGGTCTTCTTCTGTAGCAGTAATGCGCCTCCGCGGTGGCCAATCGAGCAGTTCACGCAAATGCTGGATTGTATGACGACCGCGCAAACAGGGCGAAGGCCGGTAGTGATATCGGGTTACTTTAATGCTTAGGCCGTGGAATGGGAAAGCCGTTTCACGAACCAGCGGTGTAAGATCCTGCTAGAGACACTGACCATACTAGATGTCGGCCTGGCTGATGTCGGTACCACGAGGAGCATGAGTCGGTACGGTGTGAAGTCGATAATTGACGTTACTTTTTGTAGTCCTGGTCTAACAAGTAGTTCGAACCGGAGAGTAGACGATAGCTACACTCACAGCGATCACCTGGCGGTTCGTTACAGTATCGACTACAACAACAGCAGGTAGCGGGTGTAGAGGTAGAGGCCCAGTAAACATTTTGGTCTGTATAATTTGTGTTATACACTACTATATAAGATCCAATTCAATCGTATAAACTGCACAAAACTGTTACATACTAAAGTTGAGGCCATATACATACTTCTGACGACATTTCGCGATTTCATTTGATCATCATTATGATGTCCCAAATAATCAATTGAAATGATAAAATACGACTTCGTGTGATATGAAATACGATGTCCGAAATTAGCTATAAAAACAAGTTGACACCTAGCCTAGAACACGGCACCTCGAGATTGTGAGTCTATGCCCATACCATTGTACCAACTGATCTGCCTTGAGCACAAATTTTGGCCAATATAAACAAATCGCAGCAACGATTTATATACAATTGGAATTGACATTTTTTATCACAAGATTCAACGGTGTTTACGATTTTGATTTCTGACAGCGAGATATACGATTTTGAATGCACTTCCCATTACGATCTGTGGTTTACTGGGGGCGGCTAGACCAAACCCTGATAGGTGGAAGACATCATACTTCGATGAAGGGGTATTTAGGGAGTCGCTGAGCCGTGTGCGAAACCTACTTGTTTTAGACGACGACGAGCTGGTAGTGGTATTCCCCCATGATGGTAAAACTGCACCTGGAAGAGTGGAGTGCGAACAAATGAAACAGCTGCGCCGTTCACAATAAAAACAGAAGTTCTACCAGAAACTCAACGTATCCCGCAAAGGCTTCCTACCGCGAGCTGAAGTGAGCAGGGATAAACATGAGCGCATCTAGACGGGCGTACGTGAAGTGATTGAAAAGTGAAAGCAGCACTACAAGGAACAGCTGAATAGTGCGGGGAGCCCAGACATGGAGGATCAAAGCAATTGAAGAAATGACTACATCGGTATATCAGGGAGCAAAAACAAGACAAATCCTTACGTTAAGGGAAGCTAAGGATGCTATCAAGCAGCAATAATAAATCAGTTTGTAAGGATGATATTGGAACTCATTATGGGCACGGAAATTGACCACCTGCTTGCACGGGCTAATAGTCCGGATCTGGGAAACCGAACAGCTACCAGAGTTGTAGAAGGAAGGGCTCAACAACCGTGGCATGGATTTCACCAAATCCGGCCAATGTGTCTGTTTTGCGGATGACATAGCTATTGTTGCTAGATAATTTGGAACGGTGGAAGAACTGTACACCCGCCTGAAACTTGACGCAGCAGAGGTCCACGTGGTAAACGCGTCAAACCTAGGCAGCAGTGTTATGATAGACGGGGACACATTTGAGGTGGTGGTGGACTTCGTCTACCTCGGAACCTCATTAACAGCAACGGTAGCCATGAAATACGAAGGTGCATCATCAGTGGAAGTTAGACTACTATGGGCTTTACTAAAACCCGCGATCGAAAAAGATGCATTCCCGCACCAAGTGCACCATTCACAAGACGCTGGTAATATCAGTGGTTCTCTATTAGCACATGATCTGCACTATGCTCGAGGAGAACATGCAAGCGCTTGATGTGATCGAGCGTTGGGTGCTTAGGGCCATCTTTGCGGAGTGCAAGAGAAGGGTGAACCAAAAATAAGAGTTCCGAGTACTCTAGAGAGAATAACAGAGCTTTCGGAAAGCATAATTGATTTTTACAAATCCCTTGGCGTTACCTGACTAAAAATAGGATTTTAGGGTGTATCCAAAATATTTCATAATCGGAATCTTCGCCCAAAATTAATTCGAAATCATTTTTGGTGCTTGGAAACTGAAGTTCGTATTGGGAAAATTTATTGTACAGGATTAACTGTCATTTCAACTTTTGAATTGCAATTATACCCACGGAAATTAAAACTGTTTTGTTTATTTAACCATCAAAACAAAGGTATTGGAGAACAATAAAATCACGTTATACTCAGAAAAATGAGCTCTTTCGATTATACTATAGGAAATAGCATTGTTTTATTCATTTAACAACCCAATTCAACAGCTAATCGGGAAGATACGTCTAATTTTACCCACTGCAATCCTGCGAGGGGCCATGTTCTAGGCTTTGCAGAAATCGACGTAAACCTTGTCAACTTGTTGACGCTTTTCAATTTTTCATGTTGATACGTTCTATCCAAAACTCTAACCACTAGGCTAACCTAGGAGACCCTCCAATTCACGAAATCCAATTAGTGTGTCCTCGAGTGAAAAATTTCAATTCATAGCTTTTTTATGCGAATTAATTTGTTGTTGCACACAATAGCCAGAATGAATAAGCATTGCACCGTTCCGCATGGTAACAAATACTGTTCTCTGTACTTGCTGCGAACGAACAACACATTATTGGCCTCCTTCTCGGTTAACGTCCTCACAGAGCAGTGATTCCCAATCTTAGCCTAAATTTTTTATCCAGATTGCGTAAGGTTATCAAAACTAGATTCATAAAATCCTAATGATATCATAAAAATATGGATAAGTATAAAAACCTGGATTTTGGGACGTCCTTTAACTTTTAATTTGTTGATAAATACTAGGAGTATAAAAGGCTAGATAAGAGGCCTTTCAAATTCTAGTTGAAATATTTTGTCTGGGTATTTATACAATCGTAAGAATTCATACATAAAGGGTGAGTCGATAATTATTGTGCCATTTTCAAACTAACGTAACGTTTTGCACAGTGTCTCCTTATAGTCTATTGTTTACATATAATGAATTGGGTAGTTATCAGTGAGATTTCGGTCGATATAGATTAAATTTAGTTAACAATTCTAAAAAAGATGTTGTACAATCACATGCTAAAGTCTAAAATCATGGTATCGCGCCTTGGAACAATTAATGATCATACATTATCAGACCACATTAATGTTCATCAATATGTTTCCGGAACGGTTGTCAGTGAAACATAAGCTTGGAGCTGGGTGAAAACCAGGCACGATGCGCATAATCAGAACAGAGAGCTATAATTATTTGTTTCAAGTGGAGCCTGAACATGTCCACAAGGAGGGCGTTAATTAAAAATGTTGTGAATTTCACTAAAACGCATCCTAAATTTGAACCTATACCAAAAAGTTGAAATACATACATATACTAAACTAGTGTAAAAATTTGGTTTAATTTCGTTAACTGTAGACAATTTGCGAATCAATTGAAAGTAGGGTGGCACAATAATTAACGACTCACCCTTTATAATTTAAAGTAGTAGCATAACATTCATTATGCTACTGCAATCATCTGCACATATTATATAATTGAAAGAAACATGTTATGAAAACTGGTCTTTATTTTTAAATATCACGTAAAGAAATTGGAAACCTCCAAACTAGAGACACACATTACTGCCGGTCTATGCCCAATTGTCCCATGTTATACGGGAATCCCATATAACATGGGACAATTATGCGTAGAACGGCAGCATACCAGGTACTGCTCAGTAAATTAGATCACAAAAAGCAACACAAATGGTATTGTACGAAACAATTGAGTCCAACTCACATTCATGTTCCGACCTACAGGGGATAGACAAAATGATCGGGACAGGAAAAATGTTCACTTTTCAAAAAATGTTCAACTGGCTGTTACTTTTCAAAAAGTGCATCAAATATTCTCAAATTTTTACTGTAAGTTAATTAACTGAATCAGTGTCCCAAATTTGGGGAAGATCGGGCCATTTTCCACGAAGTTATAAATATTCTTGGAAAAAATAAAATTATCCGATAGCCAACTTTGAGCTGTTATATCTCCGAATTTAATGAACCGAATGCAATGAAATTTTGACCATTTATGACTTATATAATGATCCATTGAAAATCGTTGACTTAACTTAAAATTCTTTACACGGAAGAAAATTATAACGATTACATTATTTTTATAATACAACACCAAATTATGCAAAACTTCAACATCGTTTCAAAATTCAAGTTGCAAATTATAGTTCAATTAATTTCCCTCTTATTGACTTATATATAAATGTGTTTTGAAAGAAAGTAACAACATAGCCGCCAACAAATTGTAAAAGTAATGGAATGCATATTAAAAATAGACCAATTTGCTAAAAAATCGTGAGAAAAATAAAATTGCTATAACTTTTGCTCTTGTAAAAATTTTCAAGTAATGTCAAATGTTTTTAAGAGTTCATTAAATAAGTCATGAATGGTCAACATTTCATTGCAATCGATTCATTAAATCCGGAGATATAATAGATCAAAGTTGGCTATCGGAAAATTTTACCTTTTTCAAGAATCTTTATAATTTCGTGGAAAATAGCCCGATCTTCCCCAAATTTGGACCACTGATACACAACTAGTTGATGAACTCACAGTAAAAATTTGAGAATATTCGATACACTTTTCGAAAAGTTACAGCTAGTTGAACATTTTTTGAAAAGTGAAAATTTTGCCTGTCCCGATCATTTTGTCTATCCCCTGTATGTGTTCGGGAGAAAGCAATTAGATGACAAAGTTACTCTTTCCCCGTACGAGTTCATCCGTTTGGCGAGGGTCTCTAAATGGATGCTATAGCGTGTTGAATTAACAGCAACTGTCTGAAAAGGTTGTTCCGGTATTTTTCGATGCCAGTTTTTTATTGTTTACAAACGGAAACGGAAGAAAATATTGCAAGTAGAACAAACTCTTGACCACGAAGACTACCGTTCGTTTTCCTTTAGAGTCAAAATTAAGTTTTGGCAATTTCTTTTGGAAACAAAACCCAGTAAATAATGTATGTCAAGCCATAACAGCTACATAATTGAAAACATCCATATTTCAAGATGCTGTTTTAACCAAAGTTCATTCTATGGGAAATGAAAAAAACAACACAAGTGATGGTACAGAAGCTGTTGATGGTTATCCTTTATAAATTGAAAAAGACAGAAAAGCAAAACAATAAAAAAATGAATAGCCGGCTCAATTTAGTAGGTTATAAGTTATGTGATTCCTACAGGGTGCGGCAGGAAAAAATGCGAAAAGTTCAAGGCACTATTACACGCTAAATAAGGGATATATATGATTATTTTTTCATAACAGTGTATCAGTCAATGTCTATATTCTAGCACTGAAAAATAAAAATGAACACATTTGATGTTTAACATGTGATAATGTAGGCCTAATTAGCGGATATCAAAAAACTGCGCGCCCAATGGTCATTAAACAAAATGACTATAACAGTAAAAAAATTAGCTCAAATTCGATGAACAACCAGACCACACTGATCCAAAGCCAAGTAGTTTCACATAGCAGATGAAATAAGTACATATATTTGATGATATTGTAGAGAAAATCAAAAATTTTGTTTTATCAGATGCGAAATTTAGCGACCTGTGCGATTTTCTGCGGTTTGAAAATTGTGGTTGTCTTCATCTTCAGGCGCCGCCCTGTAAAGGTTAGTGACCAAAATGGGAAATTTTTTAATTAACTTTTCAGAAAACTAGCCTATTATAGATCATGGAACGTTGAAACATAGATTGGTTAATGTCAAATGGACGAAAATGAGGTTTGAAGTTGAAAAACACTTTCGCATTTTTTCCTGCCGCATACTGTACATAAGTTGCTATACACAAAACAGCAAAGTGTTGATTCCTCGTGAGCCATTCCCAGAGGAGGCAATTTATTTAATCAACATACCGAACTTTGTACACTGCTGCAGCGATAAAACTACAGTTACTCCAGGCCCTGGCCATGGACCAGGCTAAGCTTTACTAATCTGCAAAATTTGCTAGAGCGCATATGTCCGCATATTACCACATATATGGTTACTGCTAATGCTGGTATCTTTGCACAGCAGCCAGGTAAGGTGGGTATGAAATAATAAACGTGCTGCTATAAATCTGTGAAAACTGCAAGTGGGTAACATACAATCGTTGCTAGTCATAGGATGTTGTGCACATACTGTCGTTAGTACCCTTTTTACGAGCTACCGACGAACGTTGTTATGAAATAATCTTTGCTGGCTGTGTGGGTACGAAGTGTATATGATACGGGTTGATCACATAAATACGCTTCGCCAAATCCTCAATTACTCTAAAATACAGACTATAACGTGTTCAAAAAAAATCCCCACAAGGAGATTTAGACCAACTTCTTTAAAATAAAAAAAAGGTTGAAGAATTTTAAGATTCGTGGCATAAGGCAAACAAAAAACTTATTATCTATATATATAAAAATGAATTTCTATCTGTCTGTCTGTCTGACCCTTATGGATTCGTAAACTACTGAACCGATCGGCGTGAAACTTTGTAGATAGGTGCTTTTGGAGCCGGGGAAGGTTCTTAGCATAGTGTGAGACTCCTTCTATATCTGAGAAGGGGGCTCCCGTAAAGGAAGCATGAGGTAGGAATGTTGAATGCCTCAGGTTGTCAACTCACTATTTTGCAGCCCCTTGTAAACATTCCAAACCACCAGGATGCGTATTTAGAGCACAATAGATTCATAGTGTCTTCATACAACAGATCAAGATTGAGACTATCAGGTATCAGTAGGTCGGCTCCAGAGGCACGTTCTCCTCCATTTGGGAAATTTGTGCCATCGCGATAAACACGAGCCTATTCATCATTTACCTGACGAAGAAGGGAAGGAAAAACGATAGGACAGGGGAAAAGACAGGTAAGGTAATAGGATCGTCGTACACGCAAAACCGTACCACAATGGGTTCACATAGCATCCTGAAGAGGACACTGTAATAACACATAAGCATACCACAATGGGTTCAAACAGCGCCCTGAGAAGGGCACTGTGATAACGCATAAAGAGCCTATAGATCTTTATCACAGCGGGTCAAGAACAACAGAACTTCTTGAAGATTCAGGTTTCTGAAGTCAGTTTCACTTGGAAACGCAGTTGCGCAAAAACTGGACAGTTACATATTAAATGATTCAAAGTCCCATAATCGGATTCACAGCTATCACAGGCAAATGAATCAGCTTGCTGAATATTCGCCATGTGATAGCTGACTCGGCAGTGGCCAGTCAGTGTTTTGACCAGCATGCTGCAATTCTGCTTTGACAGATTTATTGGATACTTTGCCACCCCTAGAGATGGCTCAGTACAATACAATTTTGTTTGACGACATAATTCCAAACTATTCCAGTATTGTTTGTGCTGAGTGGAATTTCAGGTGTCATTCTGAAGCTTTACCCAACACTTGGATACCGGAATAGCTGGCTCAGGGCCAATGAAGTCATGTGATGCTCCAGTGTGAGCTAACTCATCAGCCAATTCATTTCCCGCGATGTGGTAAGGTATCCATACAAGGTGAACAGCGTTTGCTAAATTTAGCTCCTCGGTTTGAGTTCGACAAGCGATAACTATCTTCGACCTGGAGTTGGCTGAAGCTAGTGCTTTAATAGCAGCCTGGCTATCTGAACAGAAGCATGTATATTACTTAGCCCATTACGTGCTGCTGAAGTGCTAATTGCACTCCGCACATAAGAGCAAAGATTTCAGCCTGAAAAACAATGCGTGAATAAGACTGAGTGATACAGTCTTAGCTCACGAGAATAAACACCAGCACCTGCTCGACCTTCGCGAAGGAAGCCATCAGAGTAAAATCAAATGCCGTCTGAAATAGGGTATCACGCCACTTGGGCGGTGGCTTCTATATTCGTCTGTTTCCCACTATAACTCAGTCAACTTTGAACCAATTGACTTGAAATGTTGTACACGGGTAGATACTATTATTATCTCACCGCATTCAAAAAATTGTGTCAATTGGTTCAAATTTGACTGAGTTATAGCGGAAAACAGACGAAAATAGAAGCCACCGCCCAAGTGGCGCGATTTTTTGCGGCTGTTCGGGTTCGTTTGGAAGTTGACCATCAATGTTAACTTCTTTTCCCGATCAGCCTAGATAGCTGTGTAGTGTCGGTAGCGGTTGTCTCAATTGGCTAAGAATAACACTACGGACCGCCTGATCCAGTGGTAAGAGTCCACTAAACAGGTGACCCCTAATTCATTGTGTTATGCGGCTTTATGCTTACCGTGCCAAAGAATGAACGGTTAGGGGGGTCTAATAAAAACCTAACCACAAACGGAGCCTGTGGAGAATTAGGGCGTCCTCCACAGTATTACGCCCTTACTGCGCTAACCGGAGCAATGGTGCAGTGGACCTTGCGTTTCTCCGAGATAATCAGTTGCCCTTCTTAAGTCTCAAATTTGAGGCTAAATAAGGGCGGGGTTATTCAAATGTTGTTAATTAGCTTACATTACTGCCTATATGGGTTCGCTTAATGCGTTTTCGCCATTGGCGTTTTTCAATTGACACCGATTTGGTTCGTCGTTGATGTTTCCTTTTTGTGCTGTGATTGTGAAGAGTGTAGTCCTGTCTAGTTTGGGTAGTGGCTACGGCAGGGAAACCTCAGATCAATTTTCAGCGTAAAAAGCGTATGTAGCCCAAGTGGATCTACTTCAAAAAGTTCATTTTCGTAGGCTAACTTCTGTATATATAGGTTACCTTGTGAACCCAGCTTTGCTTTTTTCATTGCTTGCCTTCAAGCAAGCTCTTGTTTTCAGCATCTTTTCGCTGATATTTGGCATCTGAAGTAGCTCAAACATTGATTTGAGATGCTTCAGTTTGATGGAATACTTAGGTAGTACAGTTCATGGTTAACTTAACATAGAATTGCACCTAACCCAACTCTGCATGAGCAGAACTTGTCATGAGTTGAATGATTGGCCTGTGTCAGATGAGGACCCTCTATTTGACGTTTTTGCACTTTGGAGTGTTCCTTCGCAAACTTTGCGTATTCAGGCGTCCCTACTCAACAAGCTAGGGTACCTGTAATAATTGGTTGCGATCGCATTTTATGGATAACTCGCTTATTGCTACTCCAAGAGAGTTTCATTATGGTTTTGTTATTACAACGCCCTTCATTGTGGTATACCATAGCTACTGCTTTGAAAGAAGCTTGTCCTCTGCGGTCTGTGCGGACCGCAAGAGGTATTCCTGAATGGGACTCGGACCTGTTCAAGTTCTAAACATCTTCGGATAAACCAGTCTTTTGTATAGCTACGAATCTTTAGCTTCGTAGGATATAGCCGAGGATTGTAGCTATAGAATCGATTAAGTGGGTACTAAAAAGCTCTGCTTACTTCAAATCTCCTGGAGCAAATGGGGCTTTGTCCTATTTTTCTCCAGAGGGATTTGAGTTTTTCAAACATGTTTTGAACTCTTGTAGTTTTCTATTGGGTATTTTCATGGCGTGAAATTACTCTGTAGTTTTATCCCGAAAGGATGCGTGCGTTGTAAAAAGAAGGAATAAGTTCCAGATTTATCTGGTTACGTCGTTCTTTCTGAAATGCTCGAAACGCATAGTCGATTATCACATCTGTGATGTTCGTCTGGCTAACATGCCTGTTCATGTGAACTCACATGTCTCCCAATTTGGGATGTCCACAGTGACTCTTTTACACAAAGTTGTATACGTTTTCAAGAAAGCACTCGCTCAAACGTAGTTTTTGCTTGGGTGATTTCTTGAATATTGAGGATGCTTTTGATGACGTGCCTTTCTATGTCATATTGAAAGTCGCATGACGTCGCAAGCTACCTCCAATGAGCTATAGGCTCTTTTTACGCTTATGCGTCTTACAGTGTCCTTTTCAGGGCACTGATTAACCCCGTTGTGGTATGAGCTATGAGCTCTCGTTGCGCTTATGCGTTCATTCCCTCTTCTAGGGCACCCCTTCCTATTTCATCACCTTTCCCTTTCCCTATTCCCATCCCTTGTCCCATTCTCCCTCAGGTAAATGATGAAATAGGCTCATATGTATGGCGATGGCACAAATGTCCCAAATGGAGGATAACGTGCCTCTGGAGCCGGCCTTCTGATACCTGATACCTGATAGCACCTGCTCGACCTTCGCGAAGGGAGCCATCAGAGTAAAATCAAATGCCGTCTGAAATAGGGTATCACGCCACTTGGGCGGTGGCTTCTATATTCGTCTGTTTCCCACTACAACTCAGTCAACTTTGAACCAATTGACTTGAAATGTTGTACACGGGTAGATACTATTATTATCTCACCGCATTCCAAAAATTGTGTCAATTGGTTCAAATTTGACTGAGTTATAGCGGAAAACAGACGAAAATAGAAGCCACCGCCCAAGTGGCGCGATTCCCTACCTCTCTCCAGATAACCAGACGTCCACTCTTCCCGGGAAGGGAATTTCGTGGAAAATGTTCTATATTAAAAATTACAAGCAATTGTAAGACAACTTGGAGCAAGGACAACTTTCTCCCAATTCATCAAACGTGGAAACAACGAGGTACACTCCCGTTCAAAAGTTTGGGGTCACCCCCTCAAAAACATGTCATTTTTTTAGGCTCATATCTCCGCCAATTTGCCTCCGATTTCAAAACCCTAGGTTTCATTCAAAAGATAATAAGTCAAAGAAGCTTTGAACATGATTTAAAAGAAACTATTTCAAAAAATTTTGTATGTAAACTTAACCCAAAGTTGCCAAATTTTCTAAAAAATGAATATAAACTTACGGCAGTATCGCTGGAAGTTGGGTCGACCAAATTTTAAGATGAGAGCGGTAATATGACCCATTTTCTATTAGCTTTCAACTGCTTTTTACAGAACTTAGCTAAAAAATCTAGAAAAAAAGTTATTAAGTAGGCTCAGTGTACCAGTTATGGCTATAGTACCTCAAATTTGCCATAGTTGATTTTCAACTTTTAACGATGCAAATCATCAAGAAAAAATATGTGAACAGTAGATCAAGTTCATAAAAGATGAATGCACTCATTCAAATTTCACATTTTGCTCAAATTATGATAGAAATAAATCATTTTTCTTAAAATTTCGGCTTCCTTGCACCCTATTTCGCCATAGTGTACCAGTTATGGCAAATCCTATAAGGAATGCATGTAAATAGTGCGAAGTGGAACCGAAATTAAAAAGTATGTCCATAACTGGTACGGGGTTCCTATCATTGGCACACGCCGTAATAAATAGTAAAAGTGGGTTTGACTCAGATTTTATATTTTTCCTGTAAAGTATGAAAACAAATTTATCATTTGACATATCGACGACATTCGTCGGTCTTCTTCTTATTTTTGTAGAAGTAGTTTTCCTTAGGTAGTGCGATAACTGGTACAGGCACCCTAAATTAATCCTTGATGTCATCGACCAAAAGTTTGGGGTCACCCCTCAAAATGCTGTATCGGCCAAAAGTTTGGGGTCACTATCGTAAAACATGGAAAAGTGAATTGTTGATATCTTTGTCATCTTTCATTCAATTTTAATTCTTCTTGGCTTATTTGAAACAAAATGAATGATACTTACTGCATAGGCATTGAACCACACATATTTGTTGAAATTTACATACTAAAACTTAACGTAAAGTTGCCTCATTTTTTGAAGCGTGGTAAAATGTGCTAACTTTACATAACATTTTTATATACAAAAATCGTTAAATACGTTAAGTTGAAGACATCAAACGTAAATTTAGTTAATTATCTTTGAAATGAGCCAAAAATAATTAAAATTGAACTATAGATGACGAAGATATCACCAAATCACTTTTCCATGTTTTACGAAAGTGACCCCAAACTTTTGGCCGATACATCATATTGAGGGGTGACCCCAAACTTTTGGCCGATGACATCAAGGATTAATTTACTTAATAACTTTTTTTCTAGATTTTTAGCTAAGTTCTGTAAAAAGCAGTTGAAAGCTAATAGAAAATGGGTCATATTACCGCTCTCATCTTAAAATTTGGTCGACCCAACTTCCAGCGATACTGCCGTAAGTTTATATTCATTTTTTAGAAAATTTGGCAACTTTGGGTTAAGTTTACATACAAAATATTTTGAAAAAGTTTCTTTTAAATCATGTTCAAAGTTTCTTTGACTTATTATCGTTTGAATGAAACCTAGGGTTTTGAAATCGGACGCAAATTGGCGGAGATATGGGCCTAAAAAATGACATGTTTTTGAGGGGGTGACCCCAAACTTTTGAACGGGAGTGTATGTGTTGAACTGCGGTTCACAGAACTTTCCTCTAGTAAACCGAGTACCGATAGGCGGTAAGTGCAAGAAAGTGCTTCTTGTTTGAGATGAATGTGTAGTGGGGAAACTTCAAAGAGAACTTCGAGCGCTGCCGTGGGAGTTGAAGAGAACGCTCCAGACATCGCCATTAAGCACATCCTTTGGAGATGACCTAACTTTGATTGGATCGTTCTAATTTCTCCCTTTTGCCACCACACAAGACATCCATAGGGCAATATTGGCCGAACAACAGTTGTGTAAATCCATTTGATATACTAGGGCTTTAGACCCCAAGTTGTACGAAAGGTTCGCCGGCATCGCCCGAAGGCCATATCAGCTTTCTTGATTCTGAACTCAACATGAGATGTCCAGGAAAGCTTGGAATCAAGAATGACTCCAACGTATTTTACATGTTCAGTCAAATATTAAGACTAAAGACGTTGAAATGTATTTAATACCAACAGATCCAAGTATGGGAATCAAGCCCATCACCCTGTTCCCCGCTCCGGATATATGGGCAGTGATAACCATGTTCCCTTATCTAAAAAACGAAGAACAGTGTTTCGACTATCATCGTACCGTTCCTTCTAAATGCAGACCTCTAAATCCATGAAAATTTGAATGAAAATGTAATCATACCCGAAAGCCAACTCTAGCAGGCAAATATTTCAATTTCGCCGGAGAGAATTTTCCTGGACATTACATTATCCATCAAGCTTATTGTGACCGGTTTGTACTCCATCGTAGTAGCTCCCCGGAACGGCATCCGGTCCAATTACAGTCAAATATCCATCTCTCCGCCCACCAGCTTCTTCTGTTGTTGCTGCTGCTACTGCTCTTGCACGGCATGTTTGGAGACGAAGAGCTATTAAGCTCACTTTCCGGCATCCCATTATTAGCATGGCAATTATCTGCAAATGAAACACACGGTTCCGGGTAAATGACTAAAAGGAGTCACAGCCTGTGGGAGCTTGGAGCGTGGGAACTTAGAGCGGTCTCGGTTATGTCCAACCCGACGACGACGGCGACGCCTAATTACACATTATTCCGCATAATTACGTCGGGTCTATGCTGGGCAACAATTGACGCTGAAGTGTGGCTTGCGTTATTGAAACTGGAACATGGGTCTTCTTTGGGGATGTGCGGATAAGTTGAGAATATTTATATTGACCTCTATAGTCGAAGCGGTAAACGCGTGGAGATGTGCATACCCACGCTGAGGATTTAGGGTTCAATTTTCGGTCAGTCCAGAAACTTAGAGGCTGTTCATAAACCACGTAGACCCAATTTTGGCCATTTCAGATTCACTCGCAAAAGTCTACATACAATACACACAAAAAAAAAAATAAAATTTGTATGGAGCGTAGACCAGTTTTTGAACGTACCCTTTGCGTTATGGAAATTTCCTCGACTTATTTGGGCATATATTCATTCAGGCCACAGCTTATACAAATGCAAGATAGTCACTGACAGAGAAAACTCCCAGTTCTCTGTAAAAACTGTTGAGGTACTGATGGAACACTAGCTGAGAAGCACACTTTGTAGAGAAATGGAGTCGCTGTGTTCTTCCATGTTCTATATAGAGGATCTTTAAACGCAATCTTGAAATAGAATGACTGAAAAAAATAATCATTTCGAAAAAAAAAAAGAACCAAAAAATGCTCATAAGAAGTAAAATTACGATTCAACCCTGTCTGGGCGGTAATATATAGTGCCATTACCGGGATCCCGTCGTCAACAAACGAGTTTAGGGTATTTTAACCAATACTAGGCTAGTTGCTTGCTACTGTACAAATAATCAAATCAACTTAAGAATTTTATTAGGTCCAACTTATGAAACAGCATTTTAATAAATCGAATAGAACGATCTCCTCAAGGTCGTCTATACACAGTCCACTATAGGTAAACCTATCCTACTCTCAGTTTTCCACTCGATTTTCCCAACCAGTGCTGCTGCCCGTGTATGTGTATGTGCCGATTGTTGGCGATAGCGTTTTCTGAAAAATGTTTTCGCACAGGCAAGGCGTCTATAATGTCAGCCCTCCCGTGGCGTGCCAGCAAGGCTCTTCCAACTTCCAAGTAGGTATTTTGTAACTGCTGGAAGATTGCGTGATTTGTATACATTGGCCCCGCCATGACCACCAAAACGGACTGAGCAAGGGGTATTAACTTTTCCGCGCTTGGAACGTTGCCGTACAGCGGACGGTGCCACCACCGGCAAAGTGTAGTGTGCAAATGGGCAACAGGTTGTCAAGATAAGCTACTGAGGAGATGTTTTGCATTTAAGCTGAACGTTTCAGAGAAACTTCGAATGAATTAATATGCCTCATGCTAACAGGGTGTTGTTGCATGCTTTGTAAAATTTTGATTTGAATAATACCATGGTATACCCATACATGGTATTAAAAGCGACTGAAACACTATATATATTGACTAACCAATTTTATAGTTTTATGGGTATTCAGTGTGAGCGACAAGATACCAATTTTGTTCACGTCGACAGGGAGAATATAATCACTGCACACCATTTTTTTTTTTAAATGCTTACAGCACAAAAAAAATAACAAAATAAATTGCTGAGTTTCAGCAACGTTTTTGCTGAATTTCAGCACAACGTTGCTGATCAAACTGTTGGATGGCTAAGCAAGTTGAAAAATAATTGCTGATATTCAGTAAATTCGTATTGCTGAATGTAATCAGCACGAAACAATCAGCAAAGTTTGCTTAACCCTTCAGCGCGCGCGCTGTTGTAAAAAGTACAACACTACCAAAAAACCTCGCTTTTCGTATACAGCGCGAGCGCGGTGCAGTTTCGGTTGCCTGATGGCGCGCGTCCTGGAAGGTTAATACCAGCAAATAAAATATGCAGTGTGGATAGTTGGATGGCAATTTTTCGGCGAGTTCGTTCAATATTGTTGAAAAAATTAACAACGATACAAGCCAGCTAGGAAAAACTTGAAAAATTTTTTCTTGTATTTCTCCAACACATATTGAAAGTTCCATCACGTCAAGTCCGGTCCAAATTCTCGAGTCTAGTAACTAATAGTAATACCAATAATTTTCTTTAGTTTTTGCATTCACGAATTTAACTAAGAGATTTGATTTATTAAGATTAGATTACCGTCGTTGAGGGTGAGAATGGGAAAAATATGCATACTTCCACATTCATTGATCAATAACTTTTGCTTCTTTGCATGAAAAAGTTCTAATTACTGGAATGTGATCTTTGGTAATGCACGCACAAATGATAATATTTGGAGTTCGGCAATTTTCCTTGAAACTACAAGTGTGTGAAAATTGACCCATTCTGACCCCTTCGAGGGGGTGAGGATGGGTCAAGGTAACCTATTTTGTTCCGCATTGACGACATTGCAAGTTGATACAGGGTGTCTACTTCCTGGAAAAACCGGGATTTCTCAGGAAATTTTATTTAACAGAGATAAACCTGGAGTATTCAGGGAATATCGTGAATACTCAGATAAATTCAGCATCGACAAAAAATTAAACTTTAAAATACAAAAAGCAGAAGATACAAAAGATGGAAGTTCTTTGGAAATACCCCCTGGTATTCCCCTGGTATTCCATTTTGAATTGCTTCCGGAATCCTAACAGCATTTTTTCAAAATTTGATCATCTCTTTCCAGGGTTCTTCCTTGATAATCTTCATACCTTGATACAGAATTTTTCTAGAGGATTTCCCAATATTGCTCCCAGAGTTTCCGTGGGTTTTACCAGGATTCATCCCGAGATCTCCACAAAAAATTCTCCCAGGATATACCGCAGATGTTGTCGCGAAATGTCTGTTAGAGTTACTCTCGGGATTCCTCTTGAAGGAATTATTCCTGGGATTTCTACTAGAGCTCCTTCAAAGGTTTTAAGAAGTTTTTCACTAATTTTTTGCTGGAATTTCTTTCGGGATTTCTTCTGAAATTTCTCCTGTGATTTCTTCACGAAATTTCCGATAGCTTTATTTAAGAGTTCCTCCTTGAATTTCAACCTACATAAGTTGTAGTTGGTATATTTCCCAAAGGATCTCGCAGAGTTTTTCCCGGGACTTCTCTCAGAAGATTCCTTCCGGTGTTGATCTTGGGATGTCTCTCAGAGTTTTTCAGATTTTATCCTAGACTTTCTCCTAAGATTTTTAGGGAGTCTTCTGGGATTTCTGCAGGAGCTAATGCTAGTACTTCTCATTCAGTTCGTATCATGTTTTTTATTCGAATATGTGTAAGTTTTTGATTATCTAATTTCTTGCAGTGATCCACTTGAGATTATTTTCCTACAGATTTTCTCGGGACTATTCCCAGAAAACTCCCTTTTGTCCTCCTCGTGTTGTTCTCCGCTCATCTGGTATAAAAGTTTAATTCACTTGTGTTTTCTTTCCAGTTTTTTCTCTGTTTTGTCCTCCTCGTGTTACCGAGCTGCTCCTGGCCATCCGGAAGACCAAGCCTTTCAACAAGCTGGTACCAACACCACAAGGCACCGAACACTCTAGAAAAATGCGATTAGCCCCCGGATGAGCTGCAGTGAAACCTTTGGTCCAGTCCTCACCCTGTCCATCCTTCAAAATGTGACCTTCTAACCTCGAGCTGCCACGAGTACCATGGCCTCCACCCATCACTAACAAACATGATTGAAAAGTTATTATCTTGTACAAAGTATATTATAACATGCCAAAAGAGATCTTCGGCTCCGTAAAGCGTTATACGCGAACTAGATAAAAACAAAAATGCTCCCGGAGTTCTTGCAGGATTTGTTCAAAGAGTTTTTCTCGGAATATCTCCTGGGATAACTTACGAGATTTCTTGTAAGAAATTTCCGGAGAATCTCAGAAATAAGCTCTGAGTCTAATCCCAGGAGAAAATATTAAGGAAATTTATAGAGGAAATCTGAAAACTTCTTAGAGGAATTTCGGGATAACTTACCTTACCGGTCAGAATAAGGCCGGGGTGGCCTCTGCTGTACATAGTAGTCGTCTCCATTCCACTCGGTTCATGGCTGGTTGTCTCCAGTTCCGCACTCTGCGTAGGGTCCGCAGTTCGTCCTCCACTTGGTCGACCCACCTAGCTGGCTGCGCACCATGTCTTCTTGTATCGGTCGGATGATTCTCGAGAACCATTTTAGTCGGGTTGCTATCCGACATCCTGATGACGTGACCCGCCCACCGTAGCCTCCCGATTTTCGCGGTATGGACGATGGTTGGTTCTCTCAGCAGCTCGGTTCATTCGCCTTCTCCAAGTCCCGTATTCCATCTGCACTCCGCCGTAGATGGTACGCAACACCTTCCGTTCGAAAACTCCATGGGCGCTTTGGTCCACTGCACGTAGGGTACATGCATCGTGCCCATAGAAGACGACCGGTCTAATCAGCGTTTCGTAGATAGGTTACTTCGTGTGACGGCGAACTTTATTCGATCGTAGGTTTCTGCGGAGTCCAAAGTAAGCACGATTTCCTGCCTCAATGCGCCTCTGAATTTCTCTGCTGGTGTCGTTGTCGGCGGTCACCAGTGAGCCCAAGTACACGAATTCGCCTCGATTTCATCACCGTCGATATAAATTCGGGGTGGCGGGCGCGGTGATTCCTCGTTGGAGCCCTTTGCCACCATGTACTTTGTCTTCGACACATTAGTGACTAATCCGATTCGCTTGACTTCACTTTTAAGTCGGATATACATTAGAGTCCCCGCTTTCCTAATTACACCCTCTATAGCAATGTTGAAGAGCAAGCACGAAAGACCATCACCGTGCCGTAACCCTCTGCGAGATTCTAAGGGACTCGAGAGTGTCCCTGATACTCGAACTACACACATCACTCGATCCATCGTCGCCTTAATCAATCGTATCAGTTTATCCGGGAATCCGTATTCGTGCATAATTTGCCATAGCTGTTCTCGATCGATTGTATCATACGCCGATTTGAAATCGATGAACAAGTGATGTGTGGGCACGTTGTATTCGCGGCATTTTTGCATCACCTGGTGGATGGCGAACGTCTGGTCCGTTGTAGCGCGTTCACCCCTTAAATCCAGCCTGATATTGCCCCACGAACTCTCTTGCAATCGGTGACAGACGGCGGCATAAAATTTGAGAGAATATCTTGTAGGCAGCGCTCAGTAGTGTGATCGCGCGGTAGTTCCCGCAATCCAACTTGTCGCCCTTTTTGTAGATGATTCCTCCGGTAATACTTCCTCCTCCCAAATCTTGGGTATGACCCAGTGTAGTGCTCTCACGAGTGCTTCTCCACCGTATTTTAGAAGCTCGCTTGGTAGTTGACCTGCTCCAGCGGTATTGTTGTTTTCAACCGGTCAACCTACTCCTCAATCTCTTGCATTTGGATTTGGAGGGACCGGAAGCCTTTCGTCCTGTGCTCATACTCCTAGATCTGTTACCACGCCACATTCGGTACTTGCAACGTCGTCATTGAGGTGCTCATCGTAATGCTGCCGCCACCTCTCGACCACCTCACGCTCGCTCGTGAGAATATTCCCGTGATTATCTCGCTTGTGGCACGAAGCCTCTGCGCTAGCGGTTCAGCTTTTCGTAGAACTTTCGTGTGTCCTTAGCGCGGTACAGCTCTTCTATCGCTTCGTGATCTCGTTCTTCTAGCTGGCGCTTCTTCATCCGGAAGACTGAGTTCTGCCTGTTCCGCGCCTGCCTGTAACGTGCCTCATTCGCTCACGTACGATGTTGCAGCATTCTCGCCCATGCTGCATTCTTCTCGTTTTTCAACTGTCCACTTTCGCCATCGTACCAGTCGTTTCTGTGATTCCGTACAACCGTTCTGTACATTTCTTCCCTTCCTACCTGCGCGTTCATGTCGCCGACAACGATTTTCACGTCACGCGGCGAGCATCGATCGTATGTTTGCTCTAGCTGCGCGTAGAACGCTTGTTGCGACGGGAATTCATCCCGCCGCGGATGTGTTTCGGACGCTGGACAGAAACCGTTGTTCCAGTGTTGCACTCGGCCAGACACTCAAATCACAGAAATTAAAACGTACACTTTCGGTTTTGTCCTGACGTCAACAATAAGTAAAAAATACACATCAACACAACATACAGTTTTGACGTTTCGTGCATAACTTGTATCAAAGACTTGCATGCAAAGCGGAGCGGACCTGGCGTGATAGTTAGAACACTTGACTATCACGCCGAGGACCTGGGATCGAGTCCCACTCCCGACAAACTCGCAAAATGTGAGTTCTTCCTTCGGAAGGGAAGTAAAGCGTGGGTCCCGAGATGAACTGTCCTAGGGCTAAAAATCTCGTTAATACAGATAAAAAAAAAACTTGCATGCAAGTATTGTGCGAAACAAGCATAATTTCAGTACCGTTCGTCATCATTAGTACACGCGAACAACGCTTATCTTTCTCGTTATCAGGTCTCCCTGCATTAGGGCAGTGGACGTTGATGATGCTGTAGTTGAAGAAACGGCCCTTAACTCTTAACATGCACATCCTTGTGTTGATCGGCTGCCACCCGATTACAAGTTGTCGCATCTTGCCCAACACTATAAATCCTGTTCCCAGTTCATTGGTGGTGCCACAGCTTTGGTAGAATGTAGCCGCTCGATGCCCGCTTTTCCACACTTTCTGTCCAGACCAACAAAGTTCCTGCAACGCCACGATGTCGAAGTGTCGGGGATGTAGTTCGTCGTAGATTATCCTGTCACATCCTGCGAAACCTAGTGACTTGCAATTCCATGTTCCAAGTTTCCAATCGTAGTCCTTATTTCGTCGCGTGGGTCTTTGCCGATTGTATCGAGTCGTATTTTCTCCTATGTTATTCGCAATGGGGATTTTTACGGGTGGCTTATTGAGCCTACGCCAACACTCCTGTCTCGCCGGAGGGCCATCGTGCCAGTTCTGTTTAACGTCCCAACCGACACTGGGACGACCACGCTGATGGGGCTACCACCTTGGATCTAGCTGGGCGTGGTGCAGCGTTTCTTATTCAGCCGCTGGATGCCAGAACAGACGCTGTTTGAGCCGCACCTCCTTGGTGAACAGACGCTGGGGTCGTACCTCCTCAATCTAGCTGAAGTCAGAAGGACAACAGTGCCCAGGCTGCTTTACCAGCTATGCACGCAACTCTTAACTGGCGGTCTTTGTCATCGCTTGACCCGTGGAAGCATGAGGTAGGGACTTGTGAGGACCAGAGCTTTTTTGGACGCTCTCCTTATCGACTCACCGTTTTGCAGCCCCTTTTTAATTTAGGCATATTTTTAACCCTCTGCACTCCAAGCCCAAGGCATTAAAAAGGCTCCAATGTATAAGAGGACTTCATGTAATATGCAATGATACTCAAAAGCATAAACTGTCGATTCCACAACTCGTTTTAGAAATATATGTAATGTTTTGAATATCCTAAATTGACAGAGAAAGAGCAGAAAAATTGCCTCCATATCTCTAGATGGTATCTTGTGCAAAATCGTACCTTAAACTCGCATAAACAAAGGCTGGAAAATATGAAGCTTGTTATCGATAGCACCAAAAACCAACTGAGACATTGACGACAGGAAAACAAAGCCATCTAGTCAGTTGGTGAAAAGTATTTTCTTTCCAGAAAACCCAAACCAAGAGCCGAGAAGGAGAAGGTAGGTATTCATCCGAAACAATGGAAAACTAACCGATGTCTTTTCCACATGAATGGCCGTATCCGTTTCTCATTACCCAAACTTTGGGAGGAGAAAATAGATTGTCAACCATAACGGGTCGGCCCCCTTTCGGTTCACTTTCGAGCAACTGGTGCGTGAAAAGTCAATATGGACTTTTTGGCACTGATCCGCTCGGAAATGACCGACTGGATGTTATGTAGGTGGACAAATTTCCTACACAGTGGACAGCATGTGCCGCTGCTGCTGCTGAACGTACAATATAGTTTTCCATTGTGAAAGAAAATTGGAAACTGTGACAGCATTTGATTAGATTTATTCGACAGTGTGGAAGGTTGGGCGAGCTAGTATGCTATACAATACATTATAGATTCAAAGACAAATCCTAACAATAATTGGAATTGTTTTTGTAAACCTGGATTATAGAGCATGAAAAAAATGGGAATATCCGATGTGAAAATAGAAGTTCTTTGACGCGTTTAATTATTTTGTATTAGTATTAGATTAAGCAACTATTTAGATGCAAAATACAACTAGTGATCCCAAAATTCCGGGCGACATAATCAAAAATAAACATACACATTGTGACAACATAGAAATCACTCTTACCCTTCATTTCCGAACAGGGACGTTCAGTTCAGCTTATCATGCCGGAAATAACCTTGGTTGACTACCAAGTCACCAAGCTAATTCAGTTCTAATCCGGCGTAGGTGTGCAGACACCAAAACATCATTATATTCCACCACCGTGTCAGCTCTGATGATCCGAATTAGATTGCGATTAACGACATCTAAGCTCGACATAGCTACCTTCAAGATGTTATGCCAGCTGAATGAATTTTCAATAATCGGGCTTCCGTGCGTCCTACACTGCTGGCAAGACAACGAAAGCGTGTATGTATTAAGGTGAGCCGGTACGAAAGCTTCATCATTAGATCAACATTTCGGCAACATAGGTGGTTACTGGCTTTCAGGAAAAGCAAACAAAAACAAGTCTTCTTGGTAAGTGACTTGTAGAACTTGAGAAGAGATAATCTCGATTATTTTGGCGTCCATCATCGATTCCGCGAACAATTCACCTTAAGTAGTAGAGAACGGATATGAACTTTGTTCTTGGCTCTGTTGGGTGACACTAATTGGTGTGTCGCGAGACGATATGGCAACCAGACTAATGACCTGCTAAAAGTTGTTTTCGCTATGCTATTCGATCAAGTTCATTTACATAGTTACAAGATTGAGCGTATTGGATTCAAAAAATCAAGGGATGTCGATTGTAATGAGGATTAAACTTGTTGTTATAGCAATCCTGAATAGTATGCAGTTCCACCTAGCCTAGCATTACGATATTCAAAACATAATGGCAGCTTATAAAAACTTTTGGAAATGCCATGGATCCACGAGCCTCACATCACAGACATTTCCCATAGAGCACCATTTAAATCGATCATATCCAGCTAATCACAAACTATTTTTCCATCTAATTTGGTTTAGATTCGTCTATCGAAACCTTTTCACAGGATTAGGTAATCAATGGCTCTTCAAATTTGACTGGAGTGCCCCCAGTAATTAAATGCCACAATTTACGGCCAAATCTGTGTGAACAACCCTTATCTATAATCATCGGCTTAACGTTCGTTCACCACACACACACACACACACACACACACACACACACGCGCACACCTCATCAACACGCCAATGTTCGAAATTTAAACACGCAATTAAACGCCGAAATGTAAATTGGGTAATCCACTTAATGCATCCCCTTTTGTTCGCATATTTAGGTATTAAATCCACCCGGCTAGCTTGGTCTATTTGCGGGATTCCATGTTTGGAACGAATTATGAGCAGTGAATTGTGACAGTGTCAAGCAATTAATTTAATTGATCCATAAGTATGGCAGTCCATATTGCCAAAAACCAGCTTATTTGCATGATGGTATGTACTGCAAACCGCAGATAAGCCTAAATGCTATCATGCATATCACCAGTTGGATTATCATTGTATTGTTTCCTTTCTCAGAAAATATAATCCACAATTATCCTAATTACGTCAAGAAATAAAAAAAAACAACAAGTTTCTGGAACTGAAAATGAACTGGGCATGGGCAAGGATTCTCCCGAATCAAGCCACCCATACCCTCACTATTTACTTTTCGAACCAAAGGACGTACACTCGGTAAAGGATCTTCAGATTCTGGTCGTGCTCACTGTTTACTTTGCGCTTTATTATCTAGTCGGGCACACGCTCACTCAGTGAACTCATGATACGAAATGTTGCTAATCTAATGACATAGATGCTCAGTGTTTATATTTCATGCCTAAGAAAAACTCCAGACTAGGAGACTTCCGAGTCTAGCAAGGCCGAACAACGTACTTTCAAGGAATTTTCCGAATCCAGCCTCACACATGCCGAACAATGCACTTCTGATAATGAGTCTACCAAATCAAGCCACTCACTGTTAATGTTCGTGCCAAAAAACACACTCCCACTCATATACAGGGGATGGCCAAAATGTTTGGGATAGCTACTTTTTCCCCACAAAAAAAATTCAACATGCTGTAACTTTTCATAGAGTGCATCAAAAAATTTCAAATTTTGACTGTTTGTCAACCACTTATATTTGCATCATTGGTACAAATTTGGGCTTGATTGATTAATTTTTCGCGAAGTTAGAACCGTTCGGGTAAAACACTATTATTTAGACAACTAATTTTTGAACTGTCATATCTCGGAAACCAGTGAACCGAATTGAATGAATTTTTTAACGTTAATCAACAATATATTGATACTTAATGCGACGTTATAAAATTGTAATATTTTCTCACGGCGAATTAAGTTATACCGGATAGACATTTTTACCCATATAGAGGAAAATAAGTCAAATTTACAATACCACACAAAAATTACTAAATGTGCTCTTCCTTCAATCTAAATAGGCTCTAATATATCTGATTAGAGATAACTTGAGAACAGAAGTGGAAAATCTTTGGATATCAACACTAAAATTTATTGACATTGATGCAAAAAAAATACATTTTTTCGAGAAAAATCCAAAAAGTGTCAATCTATGATAACTTTTTTCAACGTTTAACCTTCCGAAGGTGCTCAAAAAAAGTTACGTTTAAGGTGTTCGGGTCATATTGACCCGGATTTGGTACAACGATTTCACAGTCATTTCTCAATGAAATAATAAACTTTTTGTACTCAAAATTATCGTTAGGGCTTAAATTTAGAAGATCCGGCTCAAAACTAAGGTTCGGTTGGATGTGGCCACTTGGAACCGACGCCAGAGGAACCATGGTTTGGCCATTATCGCAGGAGGGTATTTTTCGCAATAAGTTATGCGAAATGCAGCTGGTTTGAATGTTTGGAGTGCTAAATGCACCGGAAAAAGCAGCATCAAACTGCCCCAACCACTAAGCTAACTGACCAGATGAGTTTTGGCTATCAGGTGGCCACGGGACTAAATCTTGAGGCCTCGGAACGGCTTCCCGGAGACCCCCGATAGGTGACCATTTTACAAATATGGTGAATCCATGCCGTGCGACATATCAAAAGTTGCAGAATTTTATGGAGAATACATCATTGACCATGTCAGAAGCCAGAAACAAGATTGGCCACTTGGTGGTCCCGGAACCGATTCCCGGGACCCCGGAAATGTGGCCAATTCTCGCAGTTTATATGAGTTTGCCGTATGGCACATCGAAATTCGCAGAATTTCATTAATAATTCACCAGTCATCAAACCAGCAACTGAAGACAACAGTGTCCGCTTGGTGATCTCGGAACCGGTTCCCAGGGCCGGTTCCGAGGACCCCGGAAATGTGGTCAATTCTCGATTTTTTTTTTTACTATGCCGTGCGACATATCTAAATTTGCAGAATTTTGTTGCGAATATATCAGTGGCCACATCAGGTACGGAAAGCAGGATTGGCCACTTAGTGGTCCTGGAATAGGTTCCCGGTAACCGGTTCCCAGGACTCCGAAAATGTGGCCTATTCTCGCAGTTTGTATGACCATGCCGTATGGCACATCAAAATTCTCAGAACATCATGTGTAGATAATTCATCAGTCATCAAACAAGCAACAGGAAACAACATTGTCCTACTTGGTGGTCCCGGAGCCGGTTCCCAGGACCGGTTCCAAGGACCCCTAAAATGTGATCAATTCTCGATTTTCTTTACCATGCCGTGTGAATTTTTCAGAATTTTGATGGGAATGTGTCAGTGGCCACATTAGGCACGAAATGCAGGATTGGACACTTAGTGGTCCCGGAACAGGTTCCCGGGACCGGTTTTCAAAACCCCGGAAATGTGGTCAATTCTTGAATTTTCTATAATCATGTTGTCTGAAATTTGCAGAGTTTTGATGCGAATCCATCAGTGCTCACATCAGATATCAGAGGCAGGATTAGCCCCTTGGTGGTCCCGGAACCAGTTTCAGGACCCCGGAAATGTGGCCAATTCTCGCAGTTTGTATGGCCTTGCCATATGGCACATCGAAATTTGCAGAATTTCATAGATAATTCATTAGTCATCAAACCAACAACTGAAAACAATATTGTTCGCTAGGCGGTCCCGGAACCGGTTCCCTGGGCTGGTTCCGAGGACCCCGGAAATGAGGTGAAATTTCGTTTTTTTACCATGCCGTGCGATATATCTAGATTTGCAGAATTTTGTTTCGAATATATCAGTGGTGGCCAGATACGAAAAGCAGGATAGGCCACTTGGTGGTCGCGGACCTGGTTCCGGAGGCCCCGGAAATGGTGCCCATTTTTACATTTTGTACGACCATCCCATGTGGCACATCAAAATTCGCAGAATTTCATAGATAATTCATCAGTTATCAAACCAGCAACTGAAGATAACGTTGTCCACCTGGTGGCTCCGGAATAGGTTCCCGGGACCGGTTTTCAAAACCCTCGGTTCCGGAGGTTCCGAAAATGTGACCAATTTTGGCATTTTATATGACCATCTCGTGTGGCACATCAAAATTTGCAGAATTTCATGCAAAAAAATCATCGGTTTTAAAACCTACTAAGGGAAACAACATTATCCACCTAGTGGTCATGGGACCGGCTCTCCGAACCCCGGAAAAGATCAATTTCCGCATTTTTTCCGGATTCATGATCCACCCGATATATAAAAAGTTGCAGTAATTTTATGTGAATACATCATTACTCACATCAGATATTACAGGCAGGATTAGCCACTTGGTGATCCTGGAACCGGTTCCCGAGGCCCCGAAAATGTGACCAATTCCCTGATTTTGTATGACCCTGCCATGTGGCGCATCAAAATTCGTTGAATTTCATGGATAATTTTCCAGTTAACAAACCAGCTACTGAAGAGAACATTGTCCGCCAAGTGGACCCTAACCGGTTCCCTGGCCTCCTAGCATTATGCCAGTTCTCGCATTTTCAACAACCATGCCCTCCGATATACAACAATTTCCAGACTCTTTGGAGAATGCATGAGTTTTCGAGCCAGCTACGGGAAGCAACATTGTTCACCTGGTAGTCCCAGAATATGAGGACCCCGGATATGTAATAAATTATTTTATTGACTATGGTAATACCATGCAACCAGTAACCATGTCAATTGTCAAAAACAGGTTTGACCACGGTTCCGGAAGCAGTTCCCTAGACCAGGGGTTCTCAAACTTTTTCAACTTGCGACCCACTTTTGATTTCCAAAGAATTTGGCGACCCACCAACACGAAATTTATAAAATAAGTCATTTTTTGCAAATTTGGACTGCCTTTAAATAAATACATTTTATCACTTTCAAAGGTATCACAACCTTACATTACATAGCCCTTTTAAATTTATTAATATTTATTTTTAGTGCTCGTTTAGTTTTTTGGAAAAGTCTAAGAAAGGTTAAGGTGCCTAAATTTGCAGCATCATTTAACTCTTAGTTTTAAAAATTTGAGACAAGATTTCAAGTTTCTAATATATTTAACCAGCCTGGCTCCAGCTATAGTGGTGATTTTATATTTCTCCAGAACTTTAAAATCTACTTTAAAATTGAATATCGGTTGAAACTGCTATAGATATTCACATTTACTTCGCATTTCTGAAGAACGCTTGGACTTTCCTCTTGATACCTCCCATTAGATTCTGCACAACTTTCTCCGTAACATTTCGTTGTGCTGCAGACCAAATTTTCTTGAAGCAATCAACAGAGCTTGCTTCTCTTCCATCTTTCTTGAGATGCCGCCTTATTATTGTCCAGTATCTTTTCACAGGACGCAGTTCGGGGAAGTTTTGTGGATTTTGCCATTTTTCGACAAAATCGACTTTTTCCGTCTTGAGCATCTCTAGTGTAGAAGAAACGTAATGAGCGGATGCCAGATCCGGCCAAAACAAGGATGTTTCCGATATATGGGTAGAAGTCGTTTTTAATGCATTCCTTTATGTTATTTTCACCGTTGATTGTTCCTGTTGTGAAATACGAAGTACTGTTTAAGCCGCATGAACAATTGGCTTACCACACCTAAAACTTTTTCCAAATTTTTCGGTTCTGATGTACCCTACAACATCCAGCACATCTGTCCCCTACTCAGCGTTGAAAAATTGCGGTACCGGAAGAAATACTAGTACACAATTCTCAAAACGACAACTTTTTGGAACACTATTTGTGCAGAATTTATCTGCTAGTCACTAAGCTAATCCAACCCATCGCTCAAAATTTCTCACTTTTTTCGTTTTCTTTGAATGTGTTGCCGAAGTGAACAATGTTTTTACACACTGAGCAAAAATTCACAATTTTTTGTTTAGTTTTAACTCTAAACTATTGGTAAACAGATGTCCACTTTCTTTAATGAACAGTCCTTAGAAATGGGTTCTCCAAGAGCATATTTGAAAATAAGAAAAAGGTTAGGAATAACATTCGACATAAGTTAATAAAGACTTCGCGACCCACCAAAAATCAGCCCGCGACCCATCAGCGGGTCGCGACCCATAGTTTGAGAAACGCTGCCCTAGACCCCTAGAATGCGAGTCCCCGGAAGCGCGGTAAATTCTCACATTTCGTATGACTGCATATGGTAAATTTTCACATAGCGTATGATAGGGTATATCAGTTATCAAGCTATTGGAAACAACATTGTCCAACTGATTCAAGGAACCGGTTTCTCGGCGATTGTAATCATCACTGCCCTCTCCATGGGCGAAACTACTGATTTTTGCCTGGGGGTGCACTACAAACAAATATTCATTAGTTCATCCATTCATCATTCATCGCCTCACTGCAATGCATTAAAATTCTAGGGGGTGCCTGGCACCCCCGGTAGTTTTGCCTATGTTCCCCTCGTCCTCTACATTGACCTGTAACCTGAGGCACCATTCTCACCAAAAAATAGGACACTACCACCACTGAATATCCCGAGCAGCTGGCGATACTGGTGTAGCAACTGCTGGCGATTAATCAAGCTCAAGCGCATGGCACATCAAAATTTTCCGACTTTCATCGATATTCAGAATGTAAAAGGAAATTAGCATGTTAGTACTACATGGAAATATTCGCCACCTAGCGGCGTAGGACCCAGTTTCCGGAAAGTTGGAAATGCAGCAAATTTGCACATTACACATAAATGTGGGTTTCAGGTGTAACTATCCATTCATTCAAATTTCGCTGGAAACTGCGACAAGGTGACGGACATTCGCCTGAAACACGAAGCAGCAAAGGTCGCAGTGGTAGTGAATGCGGCACAAACAAAGTACATGCTGGTAGGCAGAACGGAACACGACCGGATCCGTCTAGACAGTAATGTAACAAAATACAGGGATGCTTTCGAGGAGGTGGATAAATTCGTCTACATCGGATCTTCACTGACAGCTGGCAACAAAATTAGTCGTGCAATTCGAACGCGTACCATCAGTATAAGTAGCTGCGGTCTAAAAGGTTCACTCACGCACCAAATGTACCATGTACAAAACGCCAATAAGACCGGTGGTCCTCTGTGGACACGAGACACGGACCATGCTTGAGTGGAACCTGCAAGTATTTGGAGTTTCGACCGTTGCGTACTAAGCTTCGGCGGTGTGAAGTAAAGGATGACTCACGAGCTCGTTGCACTGTACGGCGAACCCAGTATTCAGAAGGTGGACAAAGCCGGAAGTATACGATGAGCAGGGCATATTGCAAGAATGCTGGACAACAACCCTGCAATTTTGGTGATCGGGTTAGCACAAAAATTGACAACATTTCTCCGAGAACCGGTTCCGGGACCATCAGGTGGACAATGATGTTTCCAGTTGTTCGATAATTGATGAACTATCTATGAAATTCTATGAATTTTGATAAGTCTCACGGCACATTCCAGATGTCCAGGGAACCGGGTTTCGAACCATCTAGTGGCCAATCCGGTTTTTGGCATTTAACTTGGCCGCTGATGTTTTCGCATCTAAATTCTGCAACTCTTGATAGATCGGACAGCGTGATCAAAGACATTGCGGGAATTGAGCACTTTTCCGGGGTCCTGGTAATCGCTTCCGCTACTACTAGGTGGACAATGTTGTTTCCCGTAGTTGGCTTGAAAACTGATGAATTCATTATAAAATTCTGAGAATTTTGATGTGCCGCACGAGATGGTCATTCAAAATGCGAGAATTGGCCACATTCTCGAGGTCCTGGGAACAGATTCCAGGATCACCAAGTGGCTAATTTTGCCTCTGATACCTGATGTGAGAATCAAAATTCTGCACATTTCGATGCATCGGACTGCATGATCATAGAAAATGCGAGAATTGACCTCATTGCCGAGGTCTTGAGAACCGGTCCCGGGAACCTGTTTCGGAACCACCAGGTAGATAATGTTGTCTTCAGTTTCTGGTATGATAACTGATGAATTATCTATGAAATTCTGCGAATTTTGATGTGCCACATGAGATGGTCATACACAATGCGAGAACTGGCCACATCTCCGGGGACTCCGTATCCGGGTCCGGGACCTCCAAGTGGCCAATCCTGCTTTTCGTATCTGATGTGGCCACTGATATACTCGCATCAAAATTCTGAAAATTCGCATGGCATGGTCAAAAACTTCGAAAATTGATCACATTTTGAGGGTCCTTGGAACCGGTCCTGGGAACCGGCTCCGGGACCACCAAGTGGACAATGTTGTTTCCTGTTGCTTGTTTGATGACTGATGAATTATCTACACATGATGTTCTGAGAATTTTGATGTGCCATACGGCAAGGTCATACAAACTGCGAGAATTGACCACATTTTCGGAGTCCTGGAAACCGGTTACCGGGAACCTGTTCCAGGACCACTAAGTGGCCAATCCTGCTTTTCGTATCTGATGTGACCACTGATATATTCGCAACAAAATTCTGCAAATTTTGATATGTCGCACGGCATAGTAAAAAAAATCGATAATTGACCACATTTCCGGGGTCCTCGGAACCGGCCCTGGGAACCGGTTCCGAGATCACCAAGCGGACACTGTTGTCTTCAGTTGCTGGTTTGATGACTGGTGAATTGTTAATGAAATTCTGCGAATTTCGATGTGCCATACGGCAAACTCATATAAACTGCGAGAATTGGCCACATTTCCGGGGTCCCGGGAATCGGTTCCGGGACCACCAAGTGGCCAATCTTGTTTCTGGCTTCTGACATGGTCAATGATGTATTCTCCATAAAATTCTGCAACTTTTGATATGTCGCACGGCATGGATTCACCATATTTGTAAAATGGTCACCTATCGGGGGTCTCCGGGAAGCCGTTCCGAGGCCTCAAGATTTAGTCCCGTGGCCACCTGATAGCCAAAACTCATCTGGTCAGTTAGCTTAGTGGTTGGGGCAGTTTGATGCTGCTTTTTCCGGTGCATTTAGCACTCCAAACATTCAAACCAGCTGCATTTCGCATAACTTATTGCGAAAAATACCCTCCTGCGATAATGGCCAAACCATGGTTCCTCTGGCGTCGGTTCCAAGTGGCCACATCCAACCGAACCTAAGTTTTGAGTCGGATCCACAAAATTTAAGCCCTAACGGTAATTTTGAGTACAAAAACTTTATTATTTTATTGAGAAATGACTGTGAAATCGTTATACCAAATCCGGGTCAATATGACCCGAACACCTTAAACGTAACATTTTTTGTCCAGCCCTTCAGAAACGGCCAAAATTATCGATCAAAATTTTAAAAATAAGTTTTTGGCAAAAGATTAAAAGTCACAAAGTTTCAAAGCTATAGCAAATCAGGATCAAAAGATATTGCGCTTGAAAAGTGCGATCCGGGTCATATTGACCCGAACACCGTAGGAAGGTTAAAAAGTACTTATGTTTTAATAGTTTGTAAAGCATTTACATATTGTTAGTGAACGTTCAAAATTTCATTCAATTCGGTTCACCGGTTTGCGAGATATGACACCTCAAAAAAAGTTGTCTGAAAAATAGTATTTTACGCGAACGGTTCTAACTTTGCGAAAAATTAATCACTCGAGCCCTAATTTGTACCAATGATGCACACGTAGTAGGTTGACAAACAGTCAAAATTTGAGATTTTTTGATGCGCTCTATGAAAAGTTATAGCTTTTTTATGAGAGAAAAAAAAGTTGCCTATCCCAAACATTTTGGCCATCCCCTGTAGCTATAGCTGTATACAGCTGAATAAGAATGTGTACTCAGTATGATCATGCTGATGGTGACGGGTTGGATTATAAACTCGGCATTATAAAGTTATATTTTATATTTGCCGTTTTGGTAAGGTAACGGCCTACTTTTCCGCACGATACCAAACAATTGCATTATGGTTCATAATGCAACTCATTTCGGTTACATTATGAATCATCATGCAATTGTTTGATTGACAACCTCAGTCTGACCTCAGTTTTCACAGGTAGAGTTTGAAAAACTGTGATGATTATAGCACGGCTTGCTTGATCCAAATTCTGTGTCTAGCTTGATGGAGTACGTGGTCGTTCTCATTCAATCAATGCAAAGCCTAATGATATGGATTACTGCACGAATTTCTACTGGCCTGCTTACTCTCACACGAAATTTGACGTTTGAGCGGTGTCGGCACCGCTCAAACGTCAACATTTCTGTGCGAGTAAGCAGGCCAGCATAAATTCGTGCAGTGGACCATTGATGGAAACGATCACATTCTAATAAAAATTTATATTTCATTGCAAAAAAATATTGTATGCAACTCGTTGCATAACTCGATTTTTGCAGCACTCGTCGTGTTTATCATTAGAATAACTAGCCACAGAAGTCCAATGTCGTGACTGTTCGTGCGACTAACATCTAGTTTGCCACGCCCTTACAGCGTCAGTAGCGGTACTAGAAGTGTCAAATCGGCACCAACATTTCAAAAGGGCGTAACTGCATTTGGAAGTAATACCTTCTTTCAAAGCTGTAGGTCGTACTGCCTCCCTTACACTCAAACCACCGTGGTTGTCGGAAAGAGGAGAGTTTTTCCCATCTAGTACTTGTGAAAAACATGGAAATCATAACACATGATCCACAGCCCTAAAAGAAGGTGATGATTCCAAAAGCAGTTACGCCCTTTTGAAATGTTGGTGTCGAAATAAATGTTGTTTACCAAAACAAAAGATTCTTTACAAGATTAGCACTTAAAAATTGTCAACTTATACAATTAAAGTTAATAAAATATTTAAATAGGAAAAGTGACTACAGCGCCATTGTAGTTCTAGTGTATTTTCTATTTGTTTATTCAACTCGGCAAGCCTCGTTGGATAAATGTACAACTCGTGCTGTAAAAATCATCATTTTGCAACTCGTTACATAAATAACTATTTTGCAACTTGGCGCTATAATATTGCATTTTATACCTGCCGTTTTAGTGTCACTACGGCCTACTTTTCCTCACTATAAAAACCAAATACATTATGATTCATAAGGTTGCATTATGAATCGCAATGCAGTTGTTTGATCAACAACCTGTATTTCACGTCAAGAGCTTTAAAAACTTTGACGGTTATAGCACAGCTTGCTTGATTCAAGTTTTGTGTCTAGCTTGTTCCATGTGGGTGATTCCGTTCAACCACCAGGAAGCATGATTTTTTTTTGTATTTATCTTTATTAACGAGATTTTTGGCCCTAGGCTAGTTCATCTCGGGACCCACGCTTTACTTCCCTTCTGAAGGAAGAACTCACATTTTGCGAGTATGTCGGGAGTGGGATTCGATCCCAGGTCCTCGGCGTGATAGTCAAGTGTTCTAACCATCACACCAGGTCCGCTCCACATCCCGAGCAGGAATGAATAACTGACACATAACTGGAGAATACCAAAGTCAGGTATCATACCAAGACAAGGTATTGGTCGGTTATCCAGGTATTGAAAATAACTTATTTTGGTATTTTGTAGGTATTGATGCAATACCTCAATGAGTTCTTGGTTTGGTGTTGAGGACTGCTTGAGGTATTATTCAATTATGGAAAAATCGCTATTTGTATGGAAAAATCGCTGATTATTATTTAGGTATTGCCATACCTGATTATGCACAGAATACACACCCGTTATTATTTTAGGTATTTTACCTCTTATGCAGGGCTACTTAATACCTCATTCAGGTTGTAGGTATTCGGTTTTCCATACCTGAGTTAGTTATTCTTCGGCTATTTTCTCCTGCTCGGGATCAGGAAGCATGATGATACTGATGGAAATGATCATATTACAGTGACTATTTTTTCTCATTGCAAAAATGTTCAATGTAACTCGTAGCAAAACTCACAGCGCTTAACTCGGCAAGCCTCGTCAGCTTGGCCGAACCGAAAATCAGCTACTCAGTGGTTCGCAGGATAAGATGGAAATATCCTGCCCCACAACACCTCCCGTAGCAGCACATGTTTCGACAAAGCTACTGATCCATATCTACGACATCCCTCATCGTCTGACTCCAACCTGCTGGACATGGAAGATAACAAAGGTGACGGTATAATGACCATCAGCAACCCCCCAAGAATCTTTAGCAAGTACCAAAGGATCCGAAAACAAAAAGGGTTCTACGGAAGCCTAGGGTGCTACGAGCAAGAAAATCTCCACACTCGCGTGCTCACAAAAGAAGTAGCTAAGAATTCTTCAAGAGAAGAGAAAGGTGCTAAATGAAGCCTTATTCATAATCCTTAACAAGAAGAGTGAGCCCCCTTCCTCAAAATGCTCGAGAAACGACCTAGACAAATCCTCTGCAGAGGACCTCAAACAAAAAAGTGTGAAGCGCCATCTTGATCTTGAGATAGTGCGCCAAATAGTCCTCAAATCGCTCGCCTCAGAAAAACGTTCCTGGTCAACAAAACCCACCAACGAGGGAAACAGTTGGTGTCAGCTACAATGATAGCTACTATGACCAAAAGCGTGAAGGGAGGGATAATACCCAAAGACTTTCCCACCATCCAACTCACTACAGCCCAGCTAGACCTTCTACAAGAAGCACTCCTTCTCAGAGTAGTACAGCGAATCAAGCCAATAAAAGCCAAATTCAACAACCTCATCTACACGTCCGGTTACATGGTCCAGTTACATCTAATTCTGTAAGTATCATGAAACTGCTGAGTTGTTAAAGAGAACATCCCCATTGAAAAGGCTCTGAACTATAGAAAGGCTCGCGCTGATTGGTGGGTAGTGTATTTTGGGAATGCTGGGGTAGGATAAAAAAAATGATGGCATTTTCAGTATCAGTATCAGTTTTTGACAAGCAATGAACGAATACACATCAGTGAAATTCAACCACTAAGCGTTTTTCTTGGACAGCCACACAATCAGCCTTTTATAAGGCTTCCACTTGAGAGTTATTCCGAACCCCCGTCGTCGAGCTATCGTCTGCAGCTTTGTTCCTGCGGCCCTCTTCAGTGGGAAAAGCCGGCCAACCTCCGTCCAGTGTCCGTGATCGGACAGTAGTTTTCCAAAATTCGCCTTAGACCTTCACGAAAGCCAAACTGGTTATCCGTCCTCTCGGTGTAGATCGATGACCTCGACAAAATGATCCGCTATTGGAGTTTCCCGGCCGTATTTAATAGGCAGGTTGATCTATATGCCAACGGGTTGCTTGATGGCTCTCCGTGCTTGGGCAACAGAACCAATTTTTGCCTTTTCCACCAATCCGGAAATTCGCCTCTATCCAGGCATCTCTGCTCTGCATAGCCATGGCTGCAGTAGGGCTAGTCTCGATGGCCACTTTGATAGCCACCGTCGGAATGCCATCTGGGCCCGGTGCCTTGTTCAGCTTAAATGATTTCGGAATTGCGGTTAGCTCGTCATTTGTCACTGGGGGAACCTCGCTCGAACCGAAGTGGTCTTGCAGCGTGGGTGCCCATGGACTTACCTCGTGGTGCGGAAACAACGTTTCCACTATCCTCAGCAGCATCTCGAGAGAGCGTTCCGGTGGGCCAGATGTACCCTTCGTTTTGCACATGACTACCCTGTAGGCATCTCTCCGCGGGGTTGTGTGTTTAATCCCGCCATAGCCTCGAGTAGAGCCCAACCTCTCTCGTTTGTCGAGCTACTGCCCCACTCGATCGCCCACGCGCTAAAGACCCACCGATGCGCAAGGGACTCAATCCTACTAGTGCGCTTACCAGTGAGTCTTTCCACTTACGATAAATGGTGTATCGGTCAACGGGGGGAGTCCTAGTAGCTGCAGTAGTAGACCCCGTCGATCTTCGCGAAGCCCTCGCAAGTCGAGGAGATTATCTCCTGGACCGGGTACCGACCGGTCGTACAGATCGCCGCTTTTCTTAACCTTATCCGCTATCCAGTTCCCGTTGTCGGGGGGATGCGGTATGGGTCCGAAAGTAGTGCGATGTCTGCTGCGCGGCTTCACAGTGATTTAAGTTCAACTGTGTGACCTGCGGCATTCTCGGCGGTTCTGTCCTCTACTCATACTTGGGCTCTAAAGCCCACCCGTCACGTGGCCTTTGTTCACCGTGCAAATCAGACACTTTTGTGCCAATTTGCACTCCCTGGCGAAGTGGCTTCTACTTCGCACCTTCTGCAGAGTCCAGGCATCCTTTCGGGCCTTTGCATGCCCACAATTTGTGTCCTCGCTCGAAGCACCTAAAGCACACTACCGGTAGCTCGTAGATGCTGAGCGGACACTCTGACCAGCCGACTTCGATCTTGCCCTTCGCAGCCACTTTTTCCGCCTCTCCAATTGGAAGCTCGATCGTAGCGATCTGCGTGCCTGCTGGGCCCCTCCGGATGTGGATCGATGCACTCGGTGCATCTACCATGCACTGTTGCTTGAGGACGGCAGAGACCTCTTCCGCGTTGGTGATCTTATCCAGGTTCTTACACTAGAGGGTCGCCTCCGGTGTCAGAGCCCTCACCTGTACCTTCTTTCCCAGTACTTCCTGTGCAAGTGCCGTGTAAGAAAAGCCCTTATTGATCGCATCCTTCTAAAGCACCAGCTGGTCCAGCATCATGTCACCTGTCCTAGTGCGCCGGATGTTTTTGACATCCGCGCCTAACTTCGAGAGACGATTTTCGTCTCGCATAGCCCACAGCACGTCTGCGTAGCTATCTTCCTCTGTTTTAAGGACCAGTGCATCGCCCCTTGTGCGTTTACGAGCAGGCTTCGCCTTGGTTTTACTCAACACCTTCTCTTTTCTCTTCTTTCCAACCGTAATGCAAGGGTTCTGCTTCCCTTGGACCGGTTGGCCACCGTTACTTTTAACGACCTCATCAAGGGGTTTCTAATCTTTACCCCTAGCTCGTTTCGCGTCTGGTTTAGGGTTGCTCGTCGAGCTGTTCGGCGACCATCAGCATCTTCGGAAGTCCATTTTTGTTTCGGTTCGGTGAGTTCCGCTCCACTCATCTGCGTCTCCTCGGTCGCTGAACCGATTCTCGTTGTCCCATACTCAGGTAATTGGGAGGATTCTTCCCTCGCCGCTTGTCTTGGTGAACTAACCAGTCCGCCTCTCGCGAACGGGTTGATCGTCTCACCCCCAGTACTCTCGCTTTTTTTAATTATGAATGAATCCATCACTGCAAAAAGGGTCCCCTTTAGTACCGCTGTTCCTCACTGTCAATGAAGTAGTCGCCCAAGGATCCCGGTGGTTATATAAGCAAGCAGGGAGGCCACCCACGGGTTGGCACAGGCCCTTATGGGACCTGAGGGGCCCGCACCCCCCCCCCCTACCTCCTTAGATCCGGCCCTGGACGGAAGGCAGCTTCGATATTAGCCCATCCGTCGTTTCAGGTCAGTGTCACCCGGCCCTATTAAGAGGATAGAATGCCGTCGCCACCAGCACACCTCTACTCCACGGTCATCTGAAAGTGTACCATCTCGTTGACCAGTTCCATCGCGCGCGCCAGTATGCCATAATCAGGAACTTACTGACATTGCTCCTGATGTGCCCGGGGCACCCCTGACCCGTCTAGTTGATGCTTCCGGATGTGTGGTATTTCTGAAGAGTGCAGTGCACATGATGCTCGGTCACCTTGCAGTGCCAAAGGTGGTGTGTCCTCACAGGTGTTCGAACATGCTTCGCCTAAGAATAGCCGTCCCACCGTCAAGCAAAAATGTCTGCTTTGAGTTCTCTGTCACAGTGCCATTGCGAATCCGTAGGGCGATGCCTACAGGATCGTGATGGCCAAGACGAGGCTCCTACCCAGCAATCTCCAGAGATGTTGAAAGGTATCACGAACGGCTTTTTCCGCGTCATGATCCTGGTCCTTGACCTCCTTTCGTAGGACAGCCGGGGACTGGGGCTAGCGTTGAGAAGAGGGTTATACCGATGTTGATGTTGCGGGGATAACAAAGTCCCTTACCGTATATAAGGCCCCAGGTCCGGCCGCAGTTCCTAACTTCGACCATAAGTAGCTATTGCAGAGGTTTTCGGAATGTTCAGGTCTGCTATGCGGAAATTCCTGTAGGAGGGATCCAAGAAACAGAACTAGCTAAAAAGCAGTTTCTTAAGCTAAAATTTTCAAAAGAGTAAATTATTCCACTCTTATGAAGCAAAAATAATTGTTGGAGAGTTTACGTAATGAATTGAGGAAAAGTAGGCCGTTATGGCACTCTCTCATGTGATGTAAGCTAGCCTATTACGACTGAGGAATGTAAAGTAGTTACTTATTAATGCAATGAGTTTCAAAATGATGAATTTTACAACACGAGTCGTGCATTCATCCGACGAGGTTTGATTACACATACATATTATCAGTCATAATTATTCAAAATTTGAATCTATTGAATCTGGGCAAACAAAAGGTTAAAAAAACAATCAGACACATGTATTTTACCAGAATCGCTCTAACTTTATGTAGAATAGCCAAATCTTGCTCAAATTTGAACCATGAATATACACAAATAGACTACAATAGTCGTTCATACACTCAGCCAAATAACCTTAAGATTTCCATAAGGCCCAACTTATGAAACGACCTTTAAATAATTCATAATGATTCGGATGAATTTCATAAGGTCACTCTATGACGTAAAATCGTCTCACAGTTTGGCTTTTATTCATGTTTAGCAACATGGTATTCTCAAGCGTCGGTAGCCGTGTGGATAAAACACGGGCTTGGTGATCCCGACGTTCGTGGATCGAATCCAGTCTGCTTCATTTTGAGATTTTTTTGTTCTTTTCATAAGTCTATCTTATGAAATTTGTCATAGCAAGTACGATCAATTTTCATAAGGTATTCTATGCCATCCATAAGAATTAGTTATAGCAAATTTTTATAAGGTATTTCGATGAATTTCGCTAGTTTTTTTCGCTGAGTATGGAAAACTAAAAGTCACCCAAAATATTTCAGATTATCGAATCTTTCAATTGCAATTGATAATTGATACTCCAGTACTTGTTTTAAAAATATAAAACTCGGGAAAATACTGAGACATGGCAAAATATTAAGGAAATTCGCTGAGAAACTATCAAAGTTACCCCGTTTTACGGTACTAGTATATCAATTGACAGTGAACATTTGAGAAATTGATTGATAGACCTACTATGAGACAATCGGCTGGATTGGCAAGGGACGTAATTTGTAAACCACTTGTGCGATATGATTAATGTATAGTAAATGATGTGATACAATAAGACTTTTTTTGCTGTATATGGTTTATTACCTTTATTGCTATTCATAACTGCGTTGTTGCAGCACAAGCTCAGTTTCTTCTAATTTCTACTGGGAATTGATTTCATCAACCGTGTCTTAATCAAGCGAGTTTCACGAACGCGTAAATATTAGGTGAACGTTTAGAGAAGCAGAACAGGAGATATGAAGATATAATCACAAAGTATGAGGACGGGAACAAGCCAAGGATTGAACCTAATATAATCAACAAATTGGATTCTTCATAAAACATTTCAATTATTACATTGTGGAACTGCTCATGAAAACAATTGAAAACACAGGCCACGTTTCAGTGGAAGCTAAGAGCCAAAGAAGAAAAAACAATGCTTCTTTGAAATACATTCCTTATTCATTAAATGTAACAAGCGGAATTAATATCATCAGAATAAGATGTATACACCGACACAATTTCCGCATGTAAAATTGTTGCTGGAAAATAATTAATTTAGATTCAACCATCCACGTAGCGTAATATTTTTTGCATTAAATCCAGGTATTTTATTTTCCAAACAATAAGCAACGTTTGAGAGAAAACCTTCTTCTCGACCCGGTAACCGCGACGGGTTGCAAAGGTAAAGGAAAATGTGTAGCAGACATTATCATAAATTCATCACGTTTTTCCTTGTCGCACATAAACCCAATCAACGTCAAAAGCACCAACAGCTTAGTCAGTGCCCCGAAAAAAAAAAGAAACGTCGCTGTGCGCCGCCATGTCCTGATGTGATATCCCGACCAATCCAGTGGAGCGAAAACATGGGTCTGAGGTTACGCACGCCGCAGCATGGTATGGTTCCTCTCGAGCACGAAAACACATCCCTGAAGTGGGAAGTGCGACGACGACAGCAACACAGCCAATGTTGACGCGCTTTATGACTAGGTATACCGGCGAGTTCTATTATCACAGCTGGTTTTGCTTGAGCGGTTAAATTATTATGGTACTAGATGAATTACTTCGAGTGCATACGCTCACTCAACTGGGTCAAGTGGAATTATGCCTGTGCCAACGTGGTATTTAGCTTGGTGATGTTGATGGGGATTAATAAATAGAAGCTTAATTGTATTTTGACGAGTTCCGATACGCTGCTGGCTCGTTTCAAGTATTTAGACGTGTGTCACTCGATAGAGAGAAGTGTGCGTAAGGTATGCCAGCACTTGCATTGCTGGTTGTTTTGGATTCATGGAAGGCGTTTTGAATTTGAACGACACGATTCAGACGAAGCATCATGTCAAACAATTCATTCAGGAAACCTGGTAATATTTAAGGTATGGATATTTATTAGACTGGGTCAACAAAGTCGATTTTTTGGAACTAATCTTTTTTCGATTCCTTTTGGCATCCAAAACAACTGAGCAAAATTTGGGAGCCATTAAGGGGCCGTCCATATACCACGTGGACAGCTTGGAGGGGGGAGGGGGTTAGCGAAAAGTCCACGCTTGTCCACGGAGAGGGGGGTGGGGGTTCGTCAAATGTCCACGTGAACAACATTAACATATAAATTAGGAAACAAGAATCAACAAACGAAACAAATTATGTCGCATTATTGATGAGATTCTCTTCAACAGTTCTTTCATGCATTTTATTTTATTATACAAAAAAAATATGGTACTGATTCACAGACTAATTTGTTTTAAATTATCAGAATTTCTATTTACTTAGTTTTCTTCATCGAGGAATATACTGGAGATTTAAAATGGAGTGTAGACCATGCTAATGTTGGTGTTTCAGTCAGAAAATTTTCTTTGAAGTTCTGTATGAATTTTTATAAGTTTCATATCAATTTTTAAGCTACTTCAAAGTTTCAAAATACAAGTAGGGATTTGCAGGCTTTTTTTTTCCACTAGCTTTATTTGGAAGGCTGAAATGTTTAATGAAAAACTCTGCAGAGCCAATAATCGCAATGAACAATTTTTAAATTATTCTAATTACAAATAAAAAATATCAGTAGTTTGTTCGCCGGGCGCACAACTTCTTAGGACGTGAATGCTCCTTGGATCCTGATCCTGACGACGCAAACTGGGCACGCCGCTGACTTGCGTTCTGCTTATTGATTGCTTCTCCGAAGGCCTTCGCCACTTCAGTCAGTTGCTCTATGGCTGCTTTCCGTCGTAGTTCCTTCTCTGTAACAGGCTGCAACTCCTCTTCTTCCCTTGCTGTTTCTACTTGATCTTCCAACATGTCTTCTTCCAGGACCTCAATGACTTCATCAGACACTTCCGTTGATTCTTGCTCCACCGAAACGGGCCCCTCTCCGGAAACTATCGTTGCATACGACACCGTCTGTGTCATTTTCTTTTTTCCTTCCACTTCGTTCCTGCGTCGCTGCGGACAGAAATTTTTGCGGTGCCCCACGCCATGGCACAAAAAGCAAACGTCTTTCAATCCGTCATAAAATACTTTACCCATCCGGTTTCCAACGTTGATTATCGGGGGAATTTCCTTCTCGATGTCCATATATACACCCCTGACTCCTGTGTACATATGGTCGAGTCCAAGGTTTGCGGGAAATTTTTCCCGGATCATCCATTCCACTGCGCCGTAATCTTTGAGGGCCAACGATACACTCTCATCGCTTTGTTCCGGAGGCAGATCGAATATGCGAACGTAGCGAACATTTCTGCCCGCTATTGTCATTCGCACTTCTACCGAAGTTCCACTCGCATACTCGAATCTTCTTGGCTCCATATTATTCTCCAGTGCTGTTGTCATCGCATCCAGAGAGGTAAACTTGATGAACAGCGAGCGGTCGTTGGACGTCTTGTAGGCTGATTCCATAGTAGTCAAATCGACGTCCAGCTGCTTCACAAACGTTGCGATTTCAGCCCACGATGGTCGTGGACTAAACGCCGGGAATCGAAATTGGACGGTGTTAACAATTGCTCCATCCATTCCGATAATTGATTGACTTTCAACAGCGGTATCCAACACACCACCGGCAACGGCACAGTGTGAACGATCAAGCGAACAAAGCACACTTTTTTTTACCTACAGCAGGGCCGATAGGAACGATATGGCTATACCGCAGAGCACATCTGCAGTTGACTGCGCTTGTCGGTGGCAGAAACAGAACTGAATTTGATTTGCAGGCTTATCTCAAAAACTTTTTTTTTGTAGGTTCCTTTAAAATTTAAGATTTTTCTAATGGATATTGAAGTCTAAGCCTCACCAATACAATTTAGTTGCTGTAAATTTTGGTTTTTGTGAGAATCTGAGAAATATAATCTTATCTCAACAAAAATCTAAGATTTTAAATTACCTTATCTCAACAAAACAATCAGACAATCATAGATTGAATAAATATTCTAAAAAACACCGTCTTCAACCAGAGGCTGTACAGACTAAACATTAAACAATCACTAACATTTGGCAATAGACATTTACACGAAAAACACCCAATGAAGAATTTTCGTTTGACGAAAATTTTTCACCAACTGGAGCAAGAATCGAACCCACACTCTCACAAACATTAAGCTGAATTAAAAACAATGTTGAAAACTTGTAGATACCTATTTTGTGCTACTTGTTTGTATTCTATGTAAAGCTATAGAATATTTGTATTTTATAAAGTTTTGAATTATATTTAAAACATGATTTACGAAAAAAAAATAAAAAAAAAAACTGTTCAAAATCACTTTTTCTATTTTTTTAGATAAACTTTTTTTCTGATGTCCACGTGGACAATGGGGGAGGGGGGTAGGGGTCAATGAAAAATCCACGGTTGTCCACGGGGAGGGGGGAGGGGGTAAAAAACCATGAATTTTCTGTCCACGTGGTATATGGACGGCCCCTAATTGCGTCCCCGTATTCCGCATTGCGATTGGAATTTGTATGGAATTAAGTATGGAAAAACGTGCTTTTTGCATTTTTCTTCTATTTTTTTTTTTTTTTTGTCTAAAACGATCTTACTAATGACGTTGAAGTATAGCCTAGGATATGCCGAAAATCTTTGACGTAGACCGCAAAGTGATCCGACACTTATGAAAAAAGTTATAACGTACAGATTGCCCGGTGATGCTTTACATTTAACATGTAAAGGAATTACATCAATAATAAAATCTAAATTTTTAGCCTAAGTTACCAAGCAAATAACTTTTTTCAGCACCGGATCACTTTGTTGTCTTCGGCAAAGTTTTTCGGCGTATCCTAGGCTATACTTTAACGTAATTAGTTACATGGTATTAGACAAAATAATTCATCTTATGAATAATATGCAAAAAAAGAACGTTTTCCCATACTAACTTCCACACGAATTTCAATCGTAATGCGGAATACGGGAACGCAACCAATCGCTTCCAAATTTTGCACAGTTGTTTTGGCCGCCAATATAGATTGAAAAAGTTTTGTTCCAGGTTGATGCGATCAAATTTAAAGTTTCCCCATAGGCTATCTGACGTTTGATCATCTTTATCTGTTTCGCTGCCGAGGAGGATAGGTTTGTTTTCATACGGAAACGTTTCCCTATGAAAATATTAAACACAAAATTGATATCTTCTGTGGCTGCTTGAGAGAGAAGGGTGCTAGATTGCCTTATACAACGTTGACCCACTCTAATATTTCAAGACCAACAATTGAAAAGGCCGCATCAACATTTTGTAAACAAACATGTTTCTGTCGACTTGAGGCCTTTTGAACTCCACCCACACACCTCACCACCACTAACAGAAAGCGCAAACATCAAGCTCTCTGTTAAAGGTGGCGAAGGTCCTAAGTCGACTGAAACGTGTTTGTTTACACAATTTTGATGCGGCCTTTTCAATTGTTGGTCTTGATTTATGTGTTTGAACGAAACTCATGATTGCACAGCCTCATGTAACTATGTGCTGTAAAGTAGTTGATTCAATATTTGTTTTAGAATCTCCAAGAACTCCCTTGAATATAGGTTTCCGGAGCCATTTCAAGGAGTTTCAGCGGACTTTTTGTGAGTTTCAGGGGGTTTACAAGGGGCTTTGGGGTTTTTAAATGGTCTCACACGCGTAACACGGAGTCCAAAAGGGTTTCCGGATGCATTAAAAGGTTTAGGAGAAGGACGGGGTTTCGAAGCATCTCAAATGCGTTACTGGTGGTTTCAGGGGGTTTTCGGAGGAGTTTCAGGGAATTTAGGAAGACTTTATTGGTCAAACTGCGCCCAAAACTATCCATCAACAACAATGCACGGTACCGGCGGTACAAACTAGATCGACTAAAACAATCAGGATGTTGCCTCAGCATACGCGCAGAATCTCGAGGCCGCGTTGCCAGAAGAAGGCGAGGTCGATGTGGCCCTTCTTGAGGACAGCTGGAGTACAGTGAAAGCAGCCATCAACGACGCAGCCGAGAGCACCGTGGAAGCGAATTGGCAAAACAAATGGTTCGACGAAGAGTGCAGAACGGTTTTGGTGGAGAAGAACGCAGCACGGGCGGTAATGATGCAACAAGGGACCCGACGGAACGTGGAACGTTACAAGCAGAAGCGAAAACAACAAACCCGTCTCTTTCGGGAGAAAAAGCGCCACCTGAAAGAAGCGGAATGCGAAGAAATGGAACTGCTGTGCCTTTCCCGAGAAACACGGAAGTTCTAGCAGAAGCTCAACGTATCCTGCAACGGTTTCGTGCCGCGAGCCGAAATATGCAAGGATGAGGACGGAGGTTTCTTGACGGACGAACATGAGGTGATCGAAAGGTGAAAGCAGCATTTCGATCAGCACCTGAATGGCGTGGAGAGCGCAGACACGAGAGACCACAGCAACGGAGGAAATAACGACGCCAATGCAGCGGAGAACGGAAATGGACCAACTCCCACGCAGAGTGAAGTTGATGATGCCATTCACTAGCTCAAAACCAACAAAGCAGGATGCTATCGCAGTTGCACTCATCAAGATGGGCCCAGAAAAATTTGCATCTGTCTGCACCGACTTATAGTCAAGATCTGGGAATACGAAAAGCTACCGGAGGAGTGGAAATAACGGGTAATCTGCCACATTCACAAAATAGGCGACCATTTCGAATGTAAGAAGTTCAGAGCGATAACTATTTTGAAAACTGCCTACAAAGTGCTATCCCAGATCATCTTCCGTCGTCTGTCACCTAAAACAAATGAGTTCGTGGGAAGTTATCAAGCCGGCTTCATCGACGGCCGGTCGACAACGGACCACATCTTCACCGTACGGCAAATCCTCCAGAAATGCCGAGAATACCAGGTCCCAACGCATCACCTGTTCATCGACTTTAAAGCGGCATACGACAGTATCGAGATACGACAAGGTGACGGACTCTCATGCCTACTCTTCAACATCGCTCTGGGTGATGCGACAAGCCGGGCTCAACAGCCGGGGAACCATTTTCACAAAATCCGGTCAATCTGTGTGCTTTGCGGACGACATGGACATTATCGCCAGAACATTTGGAACGTCGGCAGGGCTGTACGTACACCCGCCGGAATGCTAAGCAGCAAAGGTACATGCTGGTAGGCGGAACCGAACACGACCGTCATTTAAGTTGAAGGCGCATCATCAGCGGAAGTCGGCCATTTGGCCATTTTTCCGAATTTGCTCATTATGCTACTGAAATGAGTTGCATAATGAAAAATAGTTGTTTTATGTTCATAATGCAACTCATTTGAGTTGCATTATGAACATTATGCAACTCAAATGGGTTGCATTATGAAAAAATCATTGCATAGAGTAAGGTGGGGCAAAAGTTCGACCTTAGTTGAAAATTCAACCTATTTCAAAAAATCGAAGCAGATAAAAATAAATAAACACCGTGTGGTGATTCTACCATCCATGAGCTAAAATTTTGCTGAACAAAGTTACGCTAAATGTCTTTTCAATTTTGAGTTACAACACTTTTTGTATGTTTGTGTTTTATTCGAACTCTTGCCCCACCACTGGGGCAAAAGTTCGAATCTAGTGTTTGTGGAATTTCGCTAACCGTAGCACACTATTTTGAAACTTTGGTAATAGGAATACCTGAAACCACTTAATATTTGATGTTAGAACTGGAATACACTTTAAAATTCGACCTGGATTTTACCCAAATCAGGGTTAAATTTACTACACCAAAAAATAGTAGTTATCCGCCAAATTCAGACAAAACAACATTTTTTTTCAATTTTAATCGAATTTTCTCACTAATTCCATCACTCTTAGAGATAATATGTACATTTTGCAGAATTTTAGGTTTATACCTAAAGTTGCCACATGACTCGAACTTTTGCCCCACAATTCGAACTTTTGCCCCACTATGTGTAAAATATGATTTCCAAATCTTTTTTGCAAAAAGTTATACATGCTAAAGCATCTTCAAAATATACCTAGTTACGCCCCAAAATAAAATATCGCATTCGATATCATTACAATTCCATTCCATGCGTTGGAAGGACCATCGCATGTTACAATTTTTTGATCAAAAACCAACATTTTGTCATAACTTTTCGAAATATTCATCAATTTCCATAATTTTTGGAGTGAAAGACTCTTTTTCAAAAAGGGTTCGAGCAATCTTGACACCCGAAAGAAATAATTTGAATTGAGCTCAAAAACTTCAAAAGAAACTCTTGCCCCACTCGAACTTTTGCCCCACTTTACTCTAATAGTTATTTATACAACGAGTTGCAAAATGATGATTTTTACAGCACGAGTCGTACATTTACGAAGAGTGCTGTAAAAATCGAGTTTTGCAACGAGTTGCATACAACATTTTTTGCAATGACCAAAATTATTTACTAGAATATGATCATTTCCATCAGTTCGCGGTAGCTCAATGAGACCGACCACGTGCTCCAATATACCTAGTAGACCTAAAGTTTGGATCAAGTAAGCTGTGCTATAACCAACTATAACCGTCACAGTTTTGCAAGCTCTAACCGCGGAAACGGTGGCAACCAAGGTGGAAACTCAGATTGTTGATCAAACAATTGCATTATGGTTCATAATGCAACCGAAATGAGTTGCATTATGAACCATAATGCAACTGTTTGATATAGTGCAAAAATGTAGGCCGTTTCAGTGCCAAAACGGTAAGTGTAAAACAAGATTTAATAGTGCCGAGTTGCAAAAAATTTTGTATGGAACTCGTTGCAAAACTCGATTTTTTCAGCACTCTTCGTATTTATCCAACTCGGCAAGCCTCGTTGCATAAATGTACGACTCGTGCTGAAAAAAAGTGAACTTTTTACAACTCGTTACATAAATAACTATTTCAAGATCTGGCAGGCCATGGATTACTGCACGAATATATACTGGCCTGCTTACTTTAACACGAAATTTGTCGGCACCGCTCAAATTCCAATTTTCCGTGAGAGTAAGTAGGCCAGCCAAAATTCGTGCAGTGGACCATTACTATAGATAGTAGAGTAAACATAGATCTGCGGACATCACTGAGTGAAATGTTTCAAGCGTGCGAATAGTATTTTTCAGGAGTGCGACTGTTGAGTATGACGTCATGCGCTCGATTGTTGTTGTTGGAATCGTGACGTCATGCTCGTTTGGATACAAATTTTGACAGTTCGTTTGGACGGATTCATCATCGACGGATCTATGTTTACTCTACTATCTATAACCATTACTAGTTATTCCATCCCTGAGGATTGCGAACTGAAATTTGACAGCAGCCACAGCCCTGAACAGTAACTGTGGAAAAACTCTTCCGGATTTTTCAATTTCAGCGCGTTCCAAAAAATGTGTCAATTGGTTCTCAACATGGTTCAAAATTGATTCGCGGAAAGTGCCCAAAATAGAAGCCACTGCCCAGGTGGCTCGGTAGCCTACTTTTTACTCAACAGAATGGTTACGAATTGCTCGTGCCTACCCTAACCAGTTCAATTCAGTTTTCTAACTAGCTACAACCTGAACTTTGTCCGGGTCATGGTAGTGAACGAAATAAAATCAATCGGTCAATGGGCACAGTCAGACGATTGTCAATATTTTAGTGGTAATGTACTCCGTATCTAATTAGACTGCTATCAATCACTTGAATACCACACGGAAAAAAATCCATTCCCCTAATCATGAATAAAAAATCATGTTCTTATGATGTCTGCCAACTCATAATATCATAATTAAAATTCATAATATCATGAATGAGTTGGCCAGAAATATGAATAGAAGCAAGCATTTTCATAAATTATATTCATGGTCGCTTCCTAGCGTTACATTTATCTGCCATATGCAATTATATAAATCGCGCGGTCGTCCAGCACAGACATGTGGAAAAAGTTGAACCTGCTATTTTTGCAAAGTTTTTATTTGGTTAGAGTAATAAATGTGCATATATGAGGAAATGGAACATCGAAACAGTGTGCCCGTAAGATTCGGCAGGTTGTTGGGAGTTGATTGACTAAAAAGTAAACGCGCAAAAAGTAAACAGTGCCTAGTTCGCGTTTTCGTTGTGCCATCCGCCGTAGCTCCGAGTTTATGTACGGAGGGTGAAACAAAGTGAGAATCGCGCGTTAATTTTCGGTAATTCTCTCTATTTTTTTGGTTTATCCATCGTTTGACGAGTTCGGAGACTCAGCAAGTGATGTGAACTAGTGAACAATTGATGTGGTTTGGAGGGCATCCTTAGCCTGTTGGATGTAGGTGCCAAAGACAAAAATAATAAACCAGCTAAATATGATTATCCGGTGAGTTCGATCATTGTTGTTCTCTTTTATTTTTGAACATTACATATCTTCACTAACAAGAGGCCAACTAAAAAGTGCTGCTTGCTCATAGGAAAAAAGGATGATGAATAGGTCCCAAAATCATAGAAATGGGCTCTGATATCACGTATTTTATTTTCTTATGATTTTAGCTTGCATCGTTTTATTAATCTAATTAAAAGCATTTGGGACCGACGACGACGGAATCATAAAAGTAATTCTTAATTCCATGAATTCTATGCATGGTTTCATTTCCCTCAACCATGATTTTATGAATTTGACTGAGAAACATTGAGGTCCGACGACGACGGAATCATAAAAGTAATTCTTTATTCCATGAATTCCATGCATGGTTCCATCTCCCTTAACCATGATTTTATGAATTTGACTGAGAAGCATATAGGTCCGACGACGACGGAATCATAAAAGTAATTCTTAATTCCATGAATTCTATGCATGGTTCCATCTCCCTTAACCATGATTTTATGAATTTGACTGAGAAACATTGAGGTCCGACGACGACGGAATCATAAAAGTAATTCTTAATTCCATGAATTCTATGCATGGTTCCATCTCCCTCAACCATGATTTTATGAATTTGACTGAGAAGCATATAGGTCCGACGACGACGGAATCATAAAAGTATTTTTTGATTCCATGAATTCTATGCATGGTTCTACCTCACCAAACCATAATTTTATGAATCTGGTGGTAAAGCATCAGGATCTGCATCCAGGTTTATGAAAATTATTCTTGGCTTCATGAATGCTACTCATGATCCCAGCTTATTTAATCATAGCTTCATGATTATATTTTCCATTTTTGGTCGTCGAAAGCCAAAACAATAACGGGTGCATAGCGTTATGGTGAAATCAATCATAAGATCATAAAATTTAATCATGGTGTATATTTATAACATAAAATCATAAAAATATCGGGAAACTATGAGTCATATTCATGGTCTTGGGAATGGATTTTTTTCCGTGCATACAATATGCAATATGCATGTAATCGACCATCCAAAATCAAACATCCAAAGTCACCGGAAGGAATAAATTAACACAACGTAGTATATACAATTGCTGGAGGACTCACTTCTAGCGGAATAACGAGAGCGACCGTCCCGTTGCCGGGGTTTCGTGAAATCATGCCAGGCTGATCACCGGCGTACCACTATGGGCACCACCCACAAAACGTGAAACCTTCGCATATGGCTTAGTAGCAAAACCAACACACAGTAAAATGGTAAATTTATTCAGGCATAAAGCAAATATTTGCCACCACCGAAGAACCACTAGTGGCTGGCACGGACCGGGTAGCCTGTGTGGTGCGCAATATTAAAATATTTGTAAAATGACGGACTCCACCGCGCCATTGTGCAACGCCGCGTTTCGCGTTACTAACCTAAAGGTGCGGGCGGAAGTAGAAGGGCGACTATTTCAACGCCGCTGCTTGCGGGTGGTGTGGCGTTCCGAACCGGCTGAAAACGGTGGCAGCCAGTCAAGTTAATTAATTTGCAGAACGATTCCATAATGGAATGTTGAAATTCAACCCAAATGGTTTTGGTTGAATCATGGCACAAAATGGACAAAACTTTTTCTAGAGTACAATGGTATGAGGAAGGTTGACCAGTACTGTAAATCGTGAGGGAAAGGTGCTCGTGATTTTGTTAAGTATTTCGTTATACGACTGAAAACTATTGTATTTGAAATATGATATCAATCATTGACTGACAAATCTGTATAGTTTTACTTGTATTGATATTGCATTAGCTCAATTTTTTATTACTTTTACAAAACTCTTATAAACTTTGATAAAATTTCATTTTGTGACAAATACTGCACGTTTGAAAGACATGACACAGCCCTCACTATGAAGTTCCTATGAAATCATCAACGTCCAAAGGAAACCAAATTGATGGGCCCTATTGCAAATAGACCATATTTGAATAAATACTGCTCAATGATACTGACCCAAATTGGTTTACATCTCTATGAAGTGGTCTGCAAGTGCTTCATATGTTCGAGTAAAATGAATCTTCTGCTTGAATCCATATATGCAACCGCAACACCATATTGTACCAGTTGTCACATGTACCACCCACTACACCAGTTTGCGTGTCTAGGCTGTTCGCATCATCAGATTTTAGATTGCTTCAGGGCGACTACATATATGTTGAAGTTGTACCAGCACGTATGAAAGGTCAGCGTCATGCATAGCATATAAAGGACGAACGTCTTGAAATTTCATTACAACATTGCACCAGAATATTAGTAGAATAAATCGAAAGGGGCAGAATTGCGCATTAAGGACGACGAATCAGGAACACGAAAGAGAATGCAGTTAGTGTCTATTTTATACGCGATCAACTCAATGTTTAGCACGTGTGAGCCAGCAATAGCAGTTTCAACTCTATGTATGTATTGTTTAAATAACGATACCCGCGCTATCGGTTGTAGCAAAGACGGTAATCTTTGACCAGTCCCCCTCAGCATAGTCATGCTGAATACCCGTGCACCTACCGCATTGTCTATGAGGGCTCTCCGTGGGGAAGAAGGGATTACAGTTCCAAGGCCTGACGAACAACACCCACCCAGGTTTCCGTTATCCGTTATGTATCCGAAAAACTTTTTGCAATTTGCAATTACAACACCGTGCTTTTAAAATGGGCGCTGGGTACCCGGGTACCCTGTCGGCCACATAAAGGTTACCGGCTGTTCGAGTCCGTATGAAGTTGATCATCAATACTAACTTCTTTTCTCGATTAGCCTAGATAGCTGTGTAGTGTCAGTAGCGATTGTCTCAATTGGCTAAGAATAATACTACGGACCGCCTGTTCCGGTGGTAAGAATTCACCGAAAGGTGACCCTTAATTCATGGTGTGATGCGGCTTTATGCTTCCCGTGCCTAGGAATGAATGGCTAGGGGGGTCTAATAAAAACCTAACCGCTAACGGAGCCTGTGGAGTACCAGGGTGCCCTCCACAGTATGTAGCCCTTACTGCGCCAACCGGAGCAATGGTGTAGTGGACCTTGTGTTTCTCCGAGACAATCAGCTGCCCTTCTTTAGTCTCACTTGAGGCTAAATAAGGGCGGGATTATGAAGATGTTGTCAATTAGTTTAAATTTTCACCTATATGGTTTCGCATTATGCGATTTACACAGTGTATTCTGTGTATCCTCGCCTTTGGCGTTTTCCAATCGATACCGATTTGGTTTTATTGTTGCTGTTCTTTGTTATGCTGTTGTTGCGAAGAGTTTAATCTTACCTAGTTGGGATAGTGGCTATGGTTAGGATAGCTCAGATCAATCTTCAGCATAAAAGAACAGGAACGATCAATCTTTGCAGTTTTATGCAAAATGGTACAGCCCAAGTGGCCTTGGTACAAGAACCTTACTTTCGTAAGGGAAATTTCTATTTAGGAAACCTTGTGAACCCGATTTTTGCTACTTTTAGTAAACATGAAATGGCAAACTCGCGTGTCATGCCTCGAGCCTGTGTGCTTGTCAACAACGCAATAGTTGCTCCACTCATCTCTGAACTAACCACCAGAGATGTATGTGCTATCACGGTTTCAAAAATTCCGAAGCTCTCAACGTACGTGAGTTTTTGTTTTTGTCTTTTCACCACACCGCTTCTGACGTTGAAGCCCCTGTCCTTCACGGAGGCAATTGAAAAGAGAATAAAAACTCTCTCGTCGCTCACACTGGGGAGACGGCGAGGTTCAAAAGCAACATTTTTCCTGTGACCGGCACTCAATCGACAAAAATTCACCACGCTTGATTATGGGCGAGTCACATTCATGCGGCCGGTGTTGACATGAAGCATCCATCAGCGCAGAGCGTGTGTTGATGATGGTGCAGTCATTACCTCCACAAAGTAGTTGAATTTTTCTGCGTTCACTTTCAAGTATCTCACAGCGGAGCTGAAAATGAATGTCAAAAGCATTCAGTTCAGCAGAAATTCATTCAATTGAATGAGATTTTTTCAACCCTGTGTGCTATCACAATTGATGTATCTGTTGGAAACCTCAACAGGAAATACGTTTATTGTTCGGTTTAGTTACCACATGATGAACCATCCCCTACGGATGCTTTCAAACAAGTCATCGCATACTGTACTTCAAAAGGCCTTCCGCTAACTGTTGGCAGTGATGCTAATGCTCACCATACCATCTGGGGCAGCTCAGACATGCCCTTGAGAGGCTCCAGTTTGATGGAGTACTTAAGTAGTCAGATCTTGCTGTACTTAACACAGGCAACCGCCCAACCTACATGGTATCTGCTAGAGAGGAAGTGTTAGATATAACGCTTTGCTCTAACAGAATTAGTCACGATCTGACCAATTGGCATGTGTCAGATGAAGAATCTTTATCTGACCATCGCCATATATTTTTTGAACATTTAAATGTTACTTCGCAAACATTGCGTTTCAGGAATCCTCGGTCAACAAACTGGGATCTTTTTACTGATTTGGTTGCGGCCAAATTTCATGGATACTCACCATCCATTGACACTCCAAGTGATTTAGATGATGCCGTTGATACTACAACGATCTTCATCATGGAAGCTTTTGAAGAAGCATGCCCTCTACTGTCTGTGAAGATCACAAGAGGAACCCCTTGGTGGAACTCTAATCTGGCGAAAACTCAGGAAACAATGTAGAAAGAGTTGGAACAGACGACGTTCGGCTGGTTTGGAGGCTTTCAGGTCGGCTCGCAAGGCCTACAGGAAAGCTCTCCGATCTGCTGAACGATCCGGCTGGAAAAACCTTTGTACAAATGTTTCCAGCTTGAGTGAAGTCAGTCGGTTAAACAAAATCCTTGCGAAATCTAAGGATTTCCGGATGAACGAACTTCGTTTGCCAAATGGCGATCTGACTTCCTCTGATGAGGAAGTTCTGGAATGCTTATTCAGCACACACTTTCCTGGATGTGTGGATATTACATCTTCGGATGAACCTGATGTCTTTTCTTGTGGTTATGATTCTTTAGCTTTGGCTCGGAGCATTGTAACTGTAGAATCGATTGAGTGGCCACTAAATGGCTTTGCTCCTTTCAAATCTCCTGGGGCAGATGGGATTTATCCTATTTTGCTTCAGAAGGGATTTGATTATTTCAAACATGTTTTGAAAAAACTACTTGTTTGCAGTTTTGCTACAGGGTATATTCCCAAATCCTGGAGGGATACTACTGTAAAGTTTATTCCGAAAGTGGGTCGTGCGTCGTATGAAGAAGCAAAGAGTTTCAGACCTATCAGTTTGATCTCTTTTATTCTGAAATGCTTAGAACGCATTGTGGATCATCACATCCGTGATGTTCATCTGGCCAACGTGCCTCTTCATGTGAACCAACATGCCTACCAATCTGGTAAGTCCACTGTGACTCTTTTACACAAATCTGTTTACGATATCGAGAAAGCATTCGCTCAAAAGCAGTCTTGTCTGGGTGTTTTCTTAGATATCGAGGGTGCCTTTGACAACGTGCCTTTCGATGCCATATTGGAAGCCGCACGGAGTCATGGTATATCTCCAATGATTTCCAATTGGATTCACCAAATGCTCAAAAACCGATATCTCTTCTCGACATTGCGTCTAGCAGGGATTAGGAAATTGAGTGTTTGTGGATGCCCCCAAGGGGGAGTCTTATCACCGCTTTTGTGGAATCTCGTAGCAGATACGCTATTGAGGCAACTCAATAATAGCGGTTTTCCTACTTATGGTTTTGCCGACGACTATCTAACATTGTTAGTTGGTATGTGCATCAGCAACCTTTTCGACCTGATGCAATGCGCCCTTCAGGTAGTTGGGGTTGGTGTCGCCAATATGGCCTTTCGGTTAATCCGAGTAAAACATCTATTGTTCTTTTCGCGGAAAGGCGAAACCGTAATGGCGTTCGACCTTTGCGTCTCCTTGATTCTGAAATCGATGTGGCTGAACAGGTCCAGCTATCCTGGACACCTCACATTGAGTTCAGAATCAAGGAAGCTTGTATGGCCTTCGGGCAATGCCGGCGTACTTTTGGTACAACTTGGGGTCTAAAACCCAAGTATATCAAATGGATTTACACAACTGTGGTTCGGCCAATATTGGCTTATGGATGTCTTGTGTGGTGGCAAAAGGGCGAAATGAGAATGGTCCAATCAAAATTAGGCCATCTCCAAAGGATGTGCTTAATGGCGATGTCTGGAGCGTTCTCTTCAACTCCCACGGCAGCGCTCGAAGTTCTCTTTGACGTTGCCCCACTAAACATTCATCTCAAACAAGAAGCACTTTCTTGCACTTATCGTCTACGGGTACTCGGTCTACTAGAGGAAACTCCTGTGAACCGCACATCAACACACACCTCGCTGTTTCCACTTTTGGTGAATTGGGACAAAATTGTCCTTGCTCCAAGTGACCTTACAATTGCTTGTAATTTCCCCTATAGGACATTTTCTACGAAATTCCCTACCCGGAGAGTAGACGTCTGATTATCTGGAGAGAAGTATTTCAGACGGCATCGTATGTTACACTGATGGCTCCCTTCTCGAAGGTCGAGCAGGTGCTGGTGTTTATTCTCGTGAGCTAAGGCTGTATCAGTCTTACTCACTTGGTAGACACTGCACCGTTTTTCAGGCCGAAATCTTTGCTCTAACGTGCCTCTGGAGCCGGCCTTTTGATACCTGATACCTGATACCTATTTTTGCCATTCATGCGCGATGCGCTTCACGGTCAACCCAGGCAAATAGATATGATTTTACCGTTAAATATTTACGCTAACTGTATCAATATTTCCCTATTTTCCCGCAATCAAATGGCAGCGCGCGTGGGACAATTCCACTAAAGGAAGATGAACACTTATGCTGATACCGAGGGTAGATAGTTGGATTAATTGGCGCCATGGAGAATTAATTGGCGCCATGCGGAGAGGACACAACTCTGGATAATCTTGTCCAGAGGATTTGTAGGGATGAGTTTGGCTGGAACGCCATTTCAACGGCTATCACCCCTATCGTCTGGGAGCTACAGAAGATGTGGTGCGTGGACTCGGAGAATGGCTAGTTCGGTTCGGTTCAAGCGATGGTCAAGGATTCGGAGTTGGCTACGCATGCCATACCGGTGCCCTACGATCGAAATCGACCCTTACAGAGATTAAGTGGCCGCGGATGGGACCTGGTCGCATTGCTGTCGTGGCGTTGGTCTACTGGATTGGATCCGAGCCCGCGGTTGAAAGATGTACCCGGTAAAGGCCGGGCAGGTGGAGATCCTGCTGTCATCAGCAACACGGGTGAATGAGTAATCGAGGGAGTGATAAAGATGCTCGATCGTTAATGGAGCTCGTGGGGTACCTGGGCACCCACCACAGTAATTCGTCATTTACCGCGTTAATGAGGTGCTCTGGCGTGGTGGACCTCCTTTCCCGTGCATGTTGTGGGATTTAACATGAAATCAAGTCAAAAACAACAAACAAATGGTAGTGACAAGGCTAACCTCTTTGCAAGAAGTGAGTTGGCTAGGTCTCCGTTAAGAAGAAGTGAAGAATCAGGAGCAGGAAGCTGCGCAAGCAGCTTCAGCGTGGGATCATTACCCGGTTAGCCTGCCGGGGGAGATATTAGCTGGAGCGTGGTTGATGAGGACCATCAACCAAAAACGAGATGGGCTATCTGCAACAGAGGTGGCTAAGCAGTAGTTTGGTAAGATCATCGCCTTTGCGTTCATGAAGTCCAACATAAATAAGGACCTTAAAACGGCCCTGTTGTGACTTCGAAAGTCGATAGACGACGGACTGCAGCAGCGGCAGAACCGGCGAAAGCTTTAAAGACTACGCTAAGTCTACCCAGACGGACTTAAAACGGCTGGCGCTAAAATATAGTTTCTCAGATCGAGCTGACATTTTGCATAGTTGATATGGGGCCGAAAAGGAACACAAAGAGTGTACAGGAGTAAAATATCTTTTTGTGTCTCACGCTAGTAACCACGTTGGCTATGCCTGTAAGATAGTTTCCACACTTACTTATATTGATACTGTCCCGGAAATAGAAGTGTCTCGTATGATGTGCAAGAGCTCTGCGGTGTATGTCAGAAAGCGCAATCTTCTGGCTAGTCTCGCCTCGTCTATAGTATGGGAAGACGACCTGGCATGGGGCACGGCGCTAAGTACCAAAAGCTACCGTAATGTCACAAATTTCCCAAATGGAGGAGAACGTGCCCCTGGAGCCGACCAACTGATACTGATACCGTAGTAAGCTGGAAAGTACTAATCGGCTGAGGCACATCAACCTATAAGGGTTGTAAGCGCGTACCGTACCGCATCTCACGATGCGTTCTGCGTCATCACTGGTATGGTGCCTATCTGTATTTTCACCGGGGAGGACAAAGAGTGCTTCGAAATGCGCAGCATATGAAGCATACGTAGAACTGCCAGGTTTGGCCTCCATGGTCAAATAGCAGCGCACGTGGGACAGTTTCACCAAAGGAAGGTGGACTCACAGGTTGATCTCGAGGGTAGATAGTTGGGTTATTAGGCACTATGAAAAAGTAACATCCACCTGACTCAGGTCCTTTCGGGCAATGGTTGCTTTCGACAGTTTCTATTATGTGGGTTCTCCCAAATGTCCGGTTTACGTTGGTTTAGAGGAACCGATGGAAGACATTTTGTGTGTGCCGTGGGCTCTAATTTTCGCACAATACATCACCACGTGCTTGCCACATGCAGGGAGAACACTACTTCGGACAATCTTGTCCAGAGGATGTGTAATGACGATATTGGCTGGAATGCCGTTTCATCGGCTATTGCCCCTATCGTCTTGGAACTACAGAGTACTCAGGCAATGCAATGGGTAGTGCAGAGGCTATACAAGAAGAGTTTCAGGGGTTCAGAGTCGGCTACGTAGGTCATACCGGTTCCTTGCGGTAGAAATCGACCCTTACAGTGAATAAGTGGCGAACGTCCTGGTAACGTTGCTGTCCCCTCAACCCCCTGCAGTGTGCGATATTTCCAGCTGAAATTGAGCTCAGTCAAGGCACATCATTCAATTAAGCCCTAGCTAAGAAGCATAATTTGTATTGTTGTAGGTTTAAAGCTCTGACCAAACTACATCCTTTCTACGCAGCAAATTAGCCACCGCAGCTTGAAAGTGGGTCTAGTAGTTGGAAAACGATGTAACCGAATGAAATTACGTTCAAAAAATGGATACATCGCCAGAAATTCCGCGCCTGGATGTTACAAAATTATTTGCTGTGTACAATAAAAATTTACCCGAGTTTGGCCGAAATTTGATAATTTTTCAGTCTGGTGGAATTTTGCAGGGTTTGCTTGAAATTATTGTTCAATTATGGGAAAAATGCTATTTGTATGGAAAAATCGCTGATTATTATTTAGGTATTGCCATACCTGATGTCATTATTCACACGTTATGCATAGAATTCACACAAGTTATTATTTTAGGTACACTCAAACCTCCATTTAGGTAGGATCCATTTAGGTAAAATCTATTTAGGTCCCTCCATTTAGGTAACGTTACCTAAATGGAATTTGATTGTCATTGGTCATCATTGATGACGTCAAACCCGACATCAACCAATCATTGACCTGTTTTCATTTTGGCCGGCAAACCCAATATAGACCCAACAGTTGTTCGATGTTGGTCCAACAGTGGCCCAACAAACGATAAAAATTGACCCGACATTCAACGATTTTTCAGACTGGCGGAATTTTGCAGGGTTTTTCGTGTTTCGTGCCCTTCTAGTCATTTGAATGACAAGTCTGACCTGAGACCCTCCAAAACCCCCGAAAATGCCCCTAAAGCCCCTCCTTTCCTGAGACTCCCTTGAAAGTCCTCTGAAACTCCGCATGACCCCCTTTAAATCTCCTAGTCAATCCCCCTTCTTGAACTTATTTTCAACCTTGTACTCCATTTAGGTAATAGACTAAATCTATTTAGGTAATGAATCCATTCAGGTAAAAATTCTATTTAGGCAGTCCCGACTCATTACCTAAATGGAGGTTTTGGTGTACCTTTTATGCAGGGCCTTTCATTCAGGTTGTAGGTATTCGGATTTTCATACCTTAGTTAGTTATTCTTCAACTTTTTTCTCCTGTTCGGGTTAGGAAACGCTCTGAAAATCTACTGAAACTTCTTGAAATGCCCACGCAAAAAAACCCTAAATTCCCCTCGGATCCAATGAAACGTACTTGAGACCCTCAGAAACCATCGAAAACGCCCCTGAGGCCCTTACTTTCCTGAAAATCCCTTGAAAGCTTTCTGAAACTCCACATGACCCCTTTTAAATTTCCTAGTCACTCTCCATTCTTAAGCTTCTCTGCAACCTTATACTTTATTTAGGAAATAAACTGAATCCATTTAGGTAAAAATTCTACTTAGTTCCGACTAGGTAATGAGGTTTGAGTGTATCTTAAAAGAACTGCTTCACCAACTTTCTCACCAACTTCGTCTCTGTGACTTACCCATGGACTTATACCTCTATTCCTGCATTTTGAAGTACAGTCAATCATTAATACGTACCTGAAATGACAGTAAAGGATATATTTATTACTCTTTATTTTTGAGTTTTACATTCTAAGTGGGCTTCACAAGACATTTGAGCTAAAATTGTCTACTTCTTTTACACTGTCATGGACTGTAAGATTGTCCAATAATGCATTTTCACATGTACCATAACAGGGTATCTCTGATAGGGCGCTAGGCAGGCAGTGTTCGCCCTGCATGAAAATTCTGCAATTTGGATTTACATTACACCAAATTCTTTTCAATTTTTGCACGGGTATATCAAATAATCATATTGTAGATGCGATAAAAAGTTAGAAAATGTACTTAATCTAAAATGAAATTTCGGAAGTTATGCATTTTGGGGGCCTGACTTCTGAAATTGGGTTTTTCGCATAGGTTTTTATAAATGTTAATTTAACCCTCTAGGGCTTAGACGAACCACTTTTTTTTAATCGGCTACTACTCAAAGACCATACAATCAAAAAATTTGAAATCAATTTTAAATTAAATGCGGTTAGTTGGTCTTCCAATATCTGGGTGTGGCATCCCCCTTGACCCCTCCTCCCTTTCTGGGTATTGGGAAATGCCTTGCCACGAGGGTATTTTTCGGCAATTTTATTGAATCTTACACATATTTTCGTTCTGAAATTTGTATTGTAAAATGTAATTGGCCATAAAATGATCGTTCTGTGCTATGGGCATGCCACCGCTACGGTACCAGTTCTGGACGTTCGGATTTCCGGACATAATCTCCGGAGGAACCTGCTACATACTGTATACTGGGGTTCGCATTCATAATCCTTTTTTGCGGCTTCAAATACCTTATTTGCTCTTAAGAGTTATGTGTCATTGTTTGAGGACGACCTATTGTTATAGGTTATCTTATATAACTTTTTCTACGGATTTTTTAGGATTTTTCGAGTGTTCTACCAAGTTTTTCTTTGTGATGGAATACACCTCCTTCTGTTTTTTTGTTCGTACTGGAATAACACTCCAACTAGAACAGCGCCTGTATCTCAACTCTCAAGAAATCGGGAGAAATCCCAAAAAGTCATCCAAAAAAACTATTGATGGAATTCCTCACGCAATTACAGCCACTAGCTCCGGCTTACAAGGATGGGAACACTCACTTTCAAAGATTTACACTCACTTGCTATTTTCTCAGCTCAGAAGCGTGCAATCAAGAAACGATGTATGGACGACTTTTGCATTGTGGTTTTGTCTAAAACTTTGCCGAATAGAGTAGGGTTCGCACACGCATACCGAAGTCACGAGAAAGCTACGAAGGCAACTCTCCACGAGGTGAGTGTAAATTACACTCACCTCGTGGAGAGTCGCTTTTACAACTCTGTCGTGACTTTGGTATGCGTGTGCGACCCCTACTCTATTCGGCAAAGTTTTAGACAAAACCACAATGCAAAAGTCGTCCATACATCGTTTCTTGATTGCACGCTTCTGAGTTGAGAAAACAGCAAGTGAGTGTAAATCTTTGAAAGTGAGTGTTCCCATCCCTGCCGGCTTATTTTTCTTATTTCATTCTCATTTTTCATTCTCTTCTATAAACATGATAAACAAATGAATGGAAGAGAGAGCAAGTTCCAACTCTTCCATTTTTCTTTTTCTCGAGTTTGTTCCGAAGAACGAGTAAAAAAAGAAGCATCTGGCCACGCTAGTGGTTACAACAGCGATTCTTTCAAAAAAAAAAGTCATGTTTTGATTCCTTCGGGGATTCATATGACGATTATTTCAGAAAATTTCTTACAAATTTTCCAGCAGGGAAGCAACTTGAAATTCCTTTAGGAATTATTGCTGAGTTTTCTCCAAAATTGATACTGGAATCATTCAGAAATTTCTAGTAAAACCCACCATGAAGTTTAGTTGAGATTTCTCAGGCAATGTCTGCCAAGAATCCTCCAGGAATTCTAGAAGGACTCTTAAGAAGAATTTCTAGAGCAATCCTAGGTGAAAATGTTTGAGAAATACAACCAAGAATTCCTGGAGAAGTTCTAGTTGGAGTTTCTGCTGGTAAGTACTCTTAGAAAAATATCTTAAGGAGTCCTTGAAAAAATCTATAAATGAACTGCAAGAAGAATTTCTACAGAATACCTTGGAGAAATCTCTGGAGGAGTCCTTGAAGGTATCACAGGAGCAATATGTATAAAAACATGTTTTAAACTCTTTGGGAAAATTTCAAGAGAAATGCCTCCAGGAATACCTGATGAGCTTCTCTAGGCGATTCCTGTGGGATTGCTGAAGAAAGTGCTTCAAGGTTTTTTTCAGGAATTTCTCTAGGGATACATTCAGATTTTTCTATCAAAAATCCTCCAAGAATGTTTGCTGGGATTCCTGCAGAAATTCTCATTGTGACATTTGAAGGGAGATCGCCATGGACTCTCCGAGAAATGCCTCCTGTGCTTCTCTCAGAGGTTTTGAGCAAGAATTCTTCCAGGAATTCCTCTTGGTATTCTTCCATAAATTTCTGCAAGGACTCACACAAGAATTGAAGTGGTTAGAAGCAAAGGGGTGTAAGTGACAAAATGTATATAATTGCAAAATCGATCCAATTTTCTCCAATTTATTGTAATCCAATTCATCGTAAAAATAATATTGAAAAAGTTCCTAAAAACTTAAAATTATATGATTTTTTCGATATGCTCGGCTCAAAATCGACAAAATGATCACTTACACCCCTTTGCACCGGGACTCCTCAATTTTTCTTGCATCACCAATAGGAATTTCTTACTGGGCCTCCTCCAGTAATTCCTGCTGTAATTTATTCATAGATTTCTCCAGAAATAAGTAATTCCTACTGGGAATCCTCTTGAGAATATATTATGAACTACAGCTGGAATTGTTTCAGGACTGCTACTGGTTTTTTTTTTCTAGACATTTCAGGAACGATTTTTTTCTAGGATTCCCATGCAATATCTGTAGAGAATCCTCCAGTAGATCCTGCAGGACTTTTAATAGCATTATTTATTTTTATTGGAGATTTTCCGTGGAAATTATAGCAAGAATACCCTAAGAAATTCCAGAAGCTATTTTTGGAATCCCTGTTGTTTACTGGTTGTATTTCAAGAGGAATTCCTAGAGGAATCCTTGGAGAAGAGTTCCAGGGAGAAATCCCGGAGGAATTCTAAGAGGGATCTTCAGAGGAATCCCAGCACTCAACCCTACAAAAATTTCTGCAGAAATCTTTTGAGAAATCTCCTTAGAATTCCTCCAGGAATGCCTGATGAAATTGGGCTAGAAATTTCTGCCGGGATTCTTCCCTCGGGGAAGAATGACCCTTTAGGAATCATTCTACAGTTTATCCAAATCATCTCGGAATATCTCCATGAATTCATGTTGTAATTTTTTCAGGAAGAAGCAGAGAAATTCTGAAGGAAGATACAGAAGAGAAGTTACAGTAGTGATTGCTGGATGAATCCTATCAATAATAATTCAATGAATCCCAGAAGAATTCTTGGTTAAATTCTAAGAGGTATTACAAGAGGAACAACTTGAACAAATTTGAAGTGAATTTTGTAGAGGAATGTTTCGAAAAGAAAAATTGTAAAAATCACAAAAGGAACTTCTGTAGAAGTTCCTGTGGGCTGGGTATTCCAAAGTTTTTTTTTCGTAAAAGAGACCCTGAAGGAATTCTTGGAGAAATACACAGCAAAATTAATGATGGGATTTCTCTCGAAATTCTTGCTGAGATTGTCCCAGAGGCTTCCCCAAAAATTTCTTTACACATGCTGCCTGTAATTCCTCCAAAGGTTCCTATAGAAATTCCATTTGTGATTTCTCCTTTAGAAATTTCTCTTGCAACATCTCTTGAAATTCTTGCTAGGATTCCTTCAGATATTCCTACTATTTATTCAGAAATTCTTACTGAGGAGTTGCAACAAGTCTTCCTGGTGGATTGTTTTAGAAATTCCTGAATGCATACCAGAAGTGTAATCTTGTTCCTGAAGGAATCTCAAGTGGATCTCCGGCATGAGTTACTGGATAAATATTAAGAAAATTCTGTAGGAATCCTCGTAGAAATCGCAGAAGGATTCACAAAAGGAAATTTTGAAAAAAGAAAATCCTAGAAAAATCACACTCATTTTGTTTGTACGTAGGAATCTCAGCTGTAATTCCATGAAAGATTACAGAAAAAAATTCTGGAGGAGTATAATAATCATTCCAGAAATTTCTCTAAAATAAAGAGAATTTCATTAAAAATTCCTACAGGGAGTTGAGATGCAGGCGTTGCTTCACTTGGAACGTTATTCCAGTACGAACAAAAAAGCAAAAGGAGGTGTATTCTATCACAAAGAACAACTTTATAGAACATTCGAAAAATCCTAAAAATCCGTAGAAAAAGTTAAATCAGAAAACCCATTACAAGGGGACGTCCACAAACAATGACTCATAACTTTTAAAGTTGAGCACATAAGGTAATAGTTTGTTCGGCAAACTTTCCAATAATACCTTTTTCTGCAACTTTGCAGAAGACACCAATACTCTATCTTCACTTTTGAGAAAAGTGAATTTCTATCGCACTTTTAGGTGGATTAATCATCAAGGTGAAAATTCTGAAATAAAGAGTTAAGTATATAGAACAAACTCTTCTAAGACATCATACCTCTAAATTCAATATTTGCAGCCGCAAAAAAGGATTATGAATGCGAACCCCAGTATACAGTATGTAGCAGGTTCCTCCGGAGATTATGTCCGGAAATCCGAACGTCCGGAACTGGTACCGTAGCGGCGGTATGCCCATAGCACAGAACGATCATTTTATGGCCAAATACATTTTACAATACAAATTTCAGAACGAAAATATGTGTGAGATTCAATAAAATTGCCGAAAAATACCCTCGTGGCAAGGCATTTCTCAATACCCAGAAAGGGGGGAGGGGTCAGGGGGGATGCCACACCCAGATATTGGAAGACTAACTAACCGCATTTAATTTAAAATTGGTTTCAAATTTTTTGATTGTATGGTCTTTGAGTAGTAGCCGATTGGAAAAAAAGTGGTTCGTCTAGGGCTTTTGAGGGTTAAGGTGAAACATATATTCATCCACAATAAAGTGGCCCACACTTATATGAAAGACAAAAAAATCGAAAAATACCAAATCGGCTGAGCCTAAGGGGGCGCTCAAAACGCTTGAAGTAAGTATGGGAAAACTTGGCCAAATGTATGCAGAAATTTCAAGTTTTCGAAACTTCTGCATACATTTGGTCAAGTTTTCCCATACAAACTTCAAGCGTTTTGAGCGTCTCCTTAGGCTCAACTGATTTTGCTCAAATTTTGAACATAGCTTCTGGGAGTCCAAAACAACTGGTTTAGGTGGTAAGACTTGGCATTTTTCGAAATTTTTGTTTTTCATATAAGTGTGGGCCACTCTAATCCACAATAATTGACACGCAGACGTAAAAGTACCCACTTTTTCACTGCTTTCTGTGTCACCCTACAAGAGGGTCCGCTTAAAAATACCCATTATGCATTGAGTTACGCCGCTTGAATGTATTTTTCAATGGAACCATTCCTCAAGGCTGATTAAAAATATGCATAATATGCATTAGCATAGTTCAAAAAATCGTTTTCGCTCCACTCCGCTTATTCGATTCGTAACCAAATTCTAAGCATTCTCCCAAAAATGAGCTGATTTGGTTGATAATTGAGAGTACACAAGCCCTTCAAAGTTTGTATGGGAATTACTATGAGAAAAGGACGTTTTTCATTCAATAGGACAGATCGGTGAAGTACTAGATTTGTAGTAATGAGCTGAATTTTAGTATGGTGAGAAGGTCAATTCTCCGTTTCTGTAATGAAATGGCGCAAAAAGCGTGGGTATTATGATTCCTTGCCAAATTTGATGCTGTTTGAGCAAAACTTTGGACAACAGTGTTGTTGTTTTCTCCATTTCTTGCAACATAAACAACATAGTTATCTAAAGTTTTGCTCAAACAGCATCAAATTAGGCAAGGAATCATAATACCCACGCTTTTTGCACCATTTTATTGCAGAAACGGAGAATTGACCTTCTCACCATACTAAAATTCAGCTCATTACTACAAATCTAGTACTACACCGAACGTGCCCCATTGACCATAGCATTTCCCCAATTGCCCTAGGCCCCTAGAGTGTTAGTTGACCCTTGGTACTCCTAGGCTACTCTATCAGCTACAACTTTGTCAAAGACTACATTCAAATCGGACGCCTCATTGATTTGTTATCGAGTTTTATCCAGAATGAAAATCTTTGATCATGATTACACTATTCGATGGGCATCACTGCAATTTGCTTTGAAACATTGTAGCCATGATTTATGTGTGCTATCTTTGGCGCCATGTAGGTACAGCAATATTACCTGCTGGGAAGCTGAACGATCACTGTTAAAGTTTCTGCAGTTGGATAAAAATCGATATCTAATTAAAATAGAAATATGCTAGAACTCCAATGGCGCTGTAATCACTTTTCCTACTTAATTATTTAAATAACTTAAATTGTAATGACTAACTATTTTAAAGTGTCCATCTTGTAGATGATCTTTTGTTTTGGTAAACAAAATTTATTTAACACTTCTAGTACCACTACTGACGCTGTAAGGGCGAGGCAAACTAGATGTTAGTTACACGAACAGCCGCGACATTGGATTTCTGTGGCTAATAATTCTAATCTAATTGATGAGGCGTCCGATTTGAATGTGGTCTTCGGCAAAGTTGTAGCTGTAGAGTAGCCTAGGAGTACCAAGGGTCAACTAACACTCTAGAGCACTTGGGGAAATGCTACGGTCAATTGAATGAAAAACGTCCTTTCCCCATAGGGTAAGAAATCAAACTTTGAACTAGTCGAATTGTAATCTAAATTTGAACCATTTTGAAATTCATTAAAATGACGTACTTTTTAGACAAATATTGTTCCGAAAAAGATGTTAAACAACCTTCCGTAATATAACCTGATAACATGGACTTTAAAAGCATTGAAAAAAGCGTTTTTGTCGTGGAAAACAGGCAATTGAAAAATCATTATGATTTCACCCATTTCCCCCCCAGAGAAAGCACATTTTTGGTGCACTCGTACAGCTCATGCATTATATCACACGCAATATGTGAACACGTCAAATGAAAGCTTATTTATCGTAGAATCGACCAACCGAATAATATTCCGCATTATTTGTCATAAAATTATCAAATTTAAGTAATTCTTACTTGGAGAATGTTATTTTAAGTTGAACCATTTGTAATCTAAATTTGAACTAGTAAAAGGGGGCGAGCTTCCAGTGTTGGCCAACAGACTGCGCTAGTGGTTGTTTTGTTTACTCTTGGGGGATGAAAAATTCCAAATTTAGTTTCCAAGTTCCTGAAGGTTCAACATTCTTAGTTGAAATTCCACTGCCTAATGAAAAACAGTTATGGGAATTAGCAGATCCATGTGTTTTTCTATTGTTCAGCAAAAATTGGCTGTTGTGGGAGATGCTCGAGCTGCCGCCGCCAGTAGTTCAAATTAAGATTTAAATTGGTTCAAATTATGATTACGATGGTTCAAATTAAGATTAAAATCATTGTTGACGAATAATCGATTTTTTCAATGAAATTCGGTGCAAATATAAACTTTTTACCACTTAAAGAAAGCTTATACCCGTGGCTTTCATGTACATAAAATTTTGCCGTAGCAAATAATTTCCATGTGGGACAAAAAATCACTCAAAATTTGCGCTACTTGGGAAAGCTGCAATTTGGTTCAACTTTTGATTACCTACCCTAGTAATTCCCATACAAACTTTGAAGGGCTTGTGCACTCTCAATTATCAACCAAATCAGCTCATTTTTGGGAGAATGCTTAGAATTTGGTTGTCAATCGAATAAGCGGTGTGGAGCATAAACGATTTTTTGAACCACGCCAATATGCATACCATCAACAAAATTATTTACATTAGCATTACTGAAGATTATTCCCCGAAACCTGAAATATTTTCAACATACATATCAGTACGCAATCATCAAATCGGAAACATGTTTGTCGAAGCTATCAGCAGAAAGCGGAAAAAACTTCTCCGCTAATACCAATTTGATGTGAGAAGATTGTGCTAGCTAAGGACGTTGTCGTCGACTTCATACATCAAAGCTTCCGCTAAAAGTAAGGATATTGGCTGAGCCCGGAATCTCCGCCTCCCAATCAAATCAATCTGTTTATGGTCCTCCTTAGGATATAATCCTCCCATAAGTCTACCGTCACACCAATATCGCCGAAGGACGAATGCCATAAACGGTAATTTCCCGGCACTAAACTGGAAGCTCATAGAAGACGTCTCGCTGTTCCCATTATGCCGTTAACTGCCGTCATTGAGATGCTTAATCTTGATTTAGAAGCTGTGCTAGTGTGCCATTCATCATTTGAAAGCGCACAGATGTAATCTCGTGGGGAGTTACAATGAAGTTTGGTTCAACCGTCGTCACGTCATCGGACGGGTGCTCCACCGAGACGAGGGAGAGCTGAAGTTTTACCACCTTGGGTGTCATTTGCATTTCCACGTCTCTTATTTCCCATGGCGGCGGCAGCAGGGGTCTCGTCAACTGGATTCGCATTTCCTTTGTGCCCTCACAGATGTTGATACTAAACAAGCGGGTGTTCTGATCTAAGGGAACAATTTTCAGATCCCAAGCAACGTATCATCCTGGTCTAGTAAAAGTCACAACATGTGTCTGTTGCAAACTTACTTGACTGCGATAAGCATTTCTAGCACTAGTCATCTCTTGAACCGATTCAAACCTTTGCTTAACCCTAGTAGACTGTTTTAGGTATATAAATTTTCACAAACGTTGAAAATTAATGTAATTTACGCGATTTTTGCCTGACCCTTAAGAGATCTCAAGGTATTGATAAGATAAAACTATTCAATTATACCGTCAACCCACATTAATGCCATTTAGTTTAAACCTTCATTAAATACCTTCAGCTAAAGTACGCCCACCGTGCAGCCCAGTGAACAAATAGATCATGGGATTACAAACAACTAAAATAAATCAGTTAAGATTTATGGAGCGTTTTGGCGGAGATTATTTTGCCAATGGCTATCGTCAAAATCAGGAACGGAGTGTGTACTAATCCAACCAGTTTACGATGGGACCATAAATTAAAGTGATGCCACCGTTGATGGAAACTGCAAGCTCATAAACAAATTGGGTTAATGCTTGAACGGAAGCTGCTTCATTTTTTTTTTCTTTTTGCACCAATCATTAAAACCTTCTCGTCGCTCTGTGCTATTCCAATGCCGGGTTCTCGGTAACCACGATTATTCAGAGTGTCATCTATGCTGCTTACAAGGAAAGGTTAACGGGATCCACCAAAGAACACCGAGGTGGTACAGGGGGAGGTTGGTGTTTTCGAACATATTACTCGCGAATGTAACTTTTTAATGGGCACTAAAAGAAGATGAGACAGGTTCCATGGTCGAAATTTCTACGTATTTTACTCTAGTAGCTTGATGTTCTACATCTAGAAGGAAGGCAGACATTCGTATCACCTGATGTTTTTCAGACTGTAAGTAGTGTCTAAGGAGTAAAGAGCGTTTGGGTAAAAAGTCGTTTTATTTCACTTTTAAACAAGTTGGTCGATATTTAATATCATCTATGTTGAGTAAAAGATTTCATGAAAAATATGTGTAAAAAACTCAGTTAGAGCTTATGTGAAATAAATCTGTACCGTAAAATAGGGTAAATTAAGAGTAATTTCTTAGTTTTATGTATAGGTACTCTTAAACAAGACCCCAGTCTCAGTTATCATCTGTGGGAGAAACACATTTTCATCACCTACGAGGGCTTGGCCTTGGTCTAGCCGCCTCTTCTTCTATCCGCTGTCTGCTGTTGTTGTAGTCGACACTGTAGCGAACCGCCAGGTGGTCGCTGTGAGTGTAGCTATCATCTACTCTCCAGTTCGAACTACTTGTTAGGCCAGGACTACAAAAGGTCACGTCAATAATTGACTCCGCTCCGTTTCGACTAAAGGTACTCTTGGTACCGACATTAGCCAAGTCGACATCTAAGATGGCCAGTGTTTCTAGCAGGATCTGACCCCGCTGGTTCGTGAAACGGCTTCCCCATTCCACGGCCCAGGCATTAAAGTCGCCCGCTATTACCACCGGCCTTCGCCCTGTTAGCACGGTCGTTAATCGGTCCAGCATTTGCGTGAACTGCTCGATCGGCCACCGCGGAGGCGCATAACAGCTGCAGAAGAAGACCCCGTTTACTTTGGCGATCACGAAGCCCTCATAGGTAGTAGACACCAACTCCTGCACGGGGTATTTACCCGTCGTCCATATCGCCGCCATTTTCCTGGTCCCATCCGAGGCCCAGTTGCAGTTGCCGGCGGGTACTCGGTATGGGTCCGAAATGATGGCGATATCCGTCTCCCACTCAGAAACCGCCTGACAAAGCAGTTGCTGAGCCGCATCACAGTGGTTCAGGTTCAGCTGCGTTACCTGCACTGTGAATTGTTGTTCACTGCGGCTTTCTTAAAGGCCGGGCACCCTGGACCACCCATCGTATGTCTGTTTTTCGAGGTTTTCCCAGTACAGATTATGCAGATGGGCGGACTCGTGCAGCTTTGGGCCTTATGACCTTCAGCGCTGCATCGCCTACACAGTTTGCGCCTGTCGGGGCCTTTGCAGTCCCACGACTTGTGTCCTGGTTCCAGACACCTGAAGCAAACCTCTGGTGGCTCGTGGAATGTCAGGTGACATACACACCAGCCCACCTTTATACTTCCTACTTTAACGGACTTTTTAACATCCGCCACAGGTAGCTGAACCAAGGCTATCTGTGTCCCTGCTGGCCCTCTCCGTAGCTTAACGGCTGCGGCGGCCACCTGCACATCGCACTATTGCCGCAGTGCCGTGACGAGCTCTTCCACTTCGGTGATCTCGACAATGTCTTTGACCTTCAGAGTCGCCTCATGTGTCAGAGCCCTCACCTGCACACCCTCACCAAGGACCTCTTCTGCCAGTCTTTTGTAGGCGGCGCCTTTGTGTTCCTTCTGGCGCTTCAGCTCCAGGATCATCTCACCCGTACGAGTACGTCTAATACTGCGTACGTCGGCTCCAAGACCCTCAAGTATGGCGTCGCTTCGCATCGTCTTCAAGACGTCCGAGTACTTAGACTGTTCCGTCTTGATGACGATAGCGTCGCCTTTCGCGCGCCTGGCACCTGCCTTTCTACGCCTTGGCTTGGCGTCCTGCACTTCTGCCTGCGGATTCACCTTCTTCTTCCTCTTCCGCTCTACCTTTGTCCAAGGAGGGTCCTCTCCTTGGATCGCCCTGCTCTGCGGCTGCTGAGGGCCTACCATTGGTCGCAACCCCTTGTTCCCATCGTTCCGGGACGGGCCAGCCTTTTCAGGCCCACCCTTCCCAGCTTTCCGGGAACCCTGGCTGGGGTCCAACTTTCCGGCATTACCACCGGCTTTCGGGGTTATTATACGCCTGGCCTTGCGGGCGCCACCAGACAGCTCCTCACCTGACGGCTGCCTCGCCCGCTTCTGCGAATGCTTGTCACGTTTGTCACGAGCATTCGCTTCCACTCTCTTCGGACTACCCGCGAAGGAGAAGGCCTCCGTTTGTGTAAACTTAGACGCTTTCTCCTTTGCGGGTCCCGCCGCTACTGCAGCCAGCAACGCGACCGCGTGCTCCTGCTTGGCCTCATCGACAAACGCTCTAAGCCGAAGCAAGGCCGTTTTCAGGTCCATGCTTATATTCGACTTAGTTGTCGCAATGTCGATAATTTTGCCAAGCTGCTTCTCAGCTACCTCTAATGCGGGCCGTCCTTTTCCAACTACTTGGCTGATGGCCCTCAGCAACCATGCTCCGTCCATAACCTCCACCGGCTGGCTTGCCGTGGAGTGGACAGGAGCTCCCACGCTTGAGCTGCGTAAGCAGCTTCCAGCACCTGACTCCTCGCTTCTCCTTGTTGGAGACCTCATCAACCCGCTTCTTGCGAAGGGGTTGATCGCACCACTACTACCTACTGCACCTGATTTCTGAATTTGATTAGATTTGTTACTCATATTTGATTCCCACGAGTCGCACGAGAAAGAATGTCCACCACGCCAGAGTTCTGCATTAACGCGGTAAGGGACAGCTTACTGTGGGGGGTGCCCAGGTGCCCCACAGGCTCCGTTAAAGATCGAGCATCTTTTTCACCCTCTCGATCACTCATTCCTCGGCACGGGTCGCTTGACACCTTGAATTGGGGTTAGTAGTCCTATTCTTAGCCGGCAACTACGCGGCTGACTCGCAAGTGGGGGGGGGGGGTGCGTCAGGCCCCAGGACATCCGCCCCTGCTGCCCCATCAGTTGGGGTTGAAACTGTGATCTGATCCAGTTCCAACCCAGGTTGGAACTGGATAAGAAAGAAAAACGGCATAAGATGATGAATATGAAAAATCATCAAGATGGAGTCGCCGTGTGCCTTGTTTTGGTGCCCTGACCCAGGCTCTAACGAAATGTCCAGGTTCCCACGGGGGCCATACCGACACCCGCGACAGGACAAGCCAGTTAGTTCTAGATGTATTGGTAGTAGCATTCAGCTGAACATTTTTGCCGCATACACCAATATTCTATCTTGTAAAGCAATCATATTTGAAAGCGTATACCGTGTGCTGAGTACCCGACGCGACCGCTCATGTATCTTTTTGTGGCCTTTCGAATAAATGTTTAAAATATATGTAATGCCCATCTCAATAAGATAACATTTATGCTGTAAATTTGAATGTAGTATCTTGATTTTTTTTGGAAAAATATTAAAATAAGTGTTTGTAACTTTTTTCTTTATTTGAATAATATGTCGACATATTTGAGAACTGCATTGTTAGAAGTACACTTTTTATATTACAACAACAAAACTATATCGTTGAAAACAATGCAAAATACATAATACAATAATAATTTGAATGAACAAAATGGCTTAGTTTTTTCCTGAATCTCAAAAAAAAAAAACATTGAAAATATAAAAATACGAATAATAAACATTGAAAAAAAAAAAACGTTATAAATCTTCAAAATCTTGCTCTTGGGGGCCCACTTTATAGGGTTTTCCCCGGGCCCCCCGCAGCCTAAATCCGGCACTGCCCAGGTACACGTTGGGGAAGCTTCAGAACCTGACTCCGGATAATCGAGTCCGACCTGTATTCTTTATTGAGTCTGCTTAATATTTTAGAACACTAGAATCAAATGCACATTACCGAAAATAACATGTTTTAGCGAAGCATTTGCTGTATATCTTAGCAGGTATATTTTACGGTTATGATTTGATTGACCATCAGTTATTGCAAAATCCAATATCAATTTTATATGCATCTCTACTCAAATTTCACATGTTATTATATTTTGTTTGCATGACACCGCTCTTTGTCGTTCAAGGCAAGTTACTAAGTCTATCATTCGGTTTTGTATTATGTATTAACATTGAGTTCAAATAATCGGGCAGTAGAAGTATATTTTATGGTAATCATTTAAATTCAATTAAACATAGTAATGATGCGATTGATGCCATATTTCACCTGTTGGGTTGACAACGAAATGAAGAAAGACGATTGTAAGACCATATTGAAAGCTTTAAGGAATTGGATAGAAAGGTCACTTAAAATGTGCCCAAGAATCCGGGTCCGTTGAGTCACGGGCTTAGAACAGGGTAAGTGCCAGCTGCTCTCCGGGGGGAAGAGCAACTGACGAAAGTGTCGGGCAGGGATCAAACCCATGACCATCTGCCAGTCTTTCAAGAGCATCCTTCTACTCCATGATTCAAACAAGCATGCTTTTGAAAGTATCCCGAATACCAGGATCGGTTTGGATCATGATTTTGTTTTCCAATCCTAGCGTGCGGGATTGGTGCATTAGATTCAATTCCACGATTGAATCCCTACGTTCAAGTGCACTGAGTAGGTTACAAGGATCTTGATCTGGCAGCTTTTGAAAAAAAAAATGTCTCTTCGGATGTCTGTTACCACATCTAAACAACTGCTACCTACGAGTAAAATACTAAATGCTAGCAGTTCATCCCGTTTATGCCGTATGTAACTAAAGCTTGTTATTGAACGCAAGCTTGAACATTTACCATTCCAATGAACACTAAGTTGAAGCACGGCAGGCCAAGTCCAAGTGGGGACGTAGAGCCATAAAAAGAAGAAACAGAAAGAAGGTCCCATATGAACTGTAGAAAATTTCAGCTCAATCGGTGAAACTAGCGCAAGTCAACGAATGGCTTATTGCTTTGTTCTATCAGTTGCAGCAATTATCACACTCACCATGTACGCTGAAACCAATGTCCAGTTCCAGTTCCAATGGGACACGTTCGGTGTAGTACTAGATTTGTAGTAATGAGCTGAATTTTTGTATGGTGAGAAGGTCAATTTTCTGTTTCTGCAATGAAATGGTGCAAAAAGCGTGGGTATTATGATTCCTTGCCTAATTTGATGCTGTTTGAGCAAAACTTTGGATAACTATGTTGTTTATGTTGCAAGAAATGGAAAAAACAACAACACTGTCGCCCAAAGTTTTGCTCAAACAAGATCAAACTAGGCAAGGAATAATAATACCCACGCTTTTTGCAATATTTTATTGCAGAAACGAAGAATTGACCTTCTCACCATACTAAAATTCAGCTCATTACTACAAATCTAGTACTTTACCGATCTGTCCTATTACGCTTGAAGATATTGCAAGTTTATTTGCAATGCAGTGGAGGGGGACGTAAACCGCTAAACAAAATAAAAACAACAACAATCTAAAGATCTTCACTCTTTAGTCATGTCAATGAATGTTTATTGAGTCGGTATTCAAACCATTTCTTCAACACTGAGGAGTCACAGTCTGTGAAATACCTATTGATTCTAATATGCAAATAATAAACACATCAATTCAAAAACGCTTGAACAACAGGTAGGTATCAAATTGAATTTCTGATTTCCTTTCGCACGACATTAGCCTTTGTTCGGCCATTAAACGATTTTTCCTCTCATTTATATTTACATCGTTCCACACTCAGCAACAACAAGTCCTTCCGCGGAAACATGCAAACTGAGACCCCATTAGCTAATGGGTGCCGCCGGTCGGTGGTGTACAGTGAGTGGACTTGAATTATTTGCAATCGAGCGGGTATATTTCTTGGCCTTTTTATGCTGAAGGAAAAGTAGGTATATAAGACTTTGATGGCGAAGATAGTGGGCTGTGTAAATGGTTAGGCGAAAGGCACATTCAGCAAATATATTACTTTGATGGGCGGGCACGCCACAACGTGACGAACGAGGGTTTCATTTAAGTCGGGGCTGAGGATACATTAAATTTCGATCTCTTGGAAATCTTGAGCATGGGATTTTGGAGGTCGCATAATTGAAGTGATTTATTAATTTCGTTACACCGTTTTTGGGGGATTCCCCACATCCCACGTACTTTATCGAGAAAGAAGTTATTCAATAAGAATCATCTCTCTTGGAACCAGCTCAGGGCTGAAAGTCTCAAAAAAAAAGAAAAAAAAAAAAGAATCATCTCCTGGAAAAAAACAGCATTTCGTTGACTGGAGTCCAGTTATACATTTCTTAGTCAGACTTGAGCATTGTCCTTCTGCCAGGTCAAACTTCCATCGACGTCGTGTATGCCTTTATTGAGACTGCGGTGTTGATGTCCTGCTGAGATTCGTTTGCCTGACGTTAGAGTTATAGTTTTTTTTTTCACGCACATACACGTATCAGTAGGTCGGCTCCAGAAGCATATTCTCCTTCATTTGGGAAATGTGTGCCATCGCCAGGAGCACGACCCTATTTATCGTCTACCTGAAGGTGAGATAAAGGAATAAGGGATCGAATAAGGATAGGAACAGATAAGGGAATAGGAACATCATCCTAGAGTTATCGCATGAGCGTACCAAATCACAATGGGTTCCAATAGTGCTAAAAAAAAGGGTCGAGTGATTGTTGAATCGCCAACGACTAGTCAACGCTTTGAACGGCATGCCAGGAATTTCGCTTTGGCAGATTTGTTAGATACACTGAAGTTTTTTTTACGCGGTTTGTTCACGCGGTTTCTTTTACGCGGTTTTGTTACGCGGTACCGCGTAAAAAACCCGCGTTATTTCAAAAAACGTCGTAAAACCGCGTCATTTCAAAACCCGTCGTAAAAAACAAGTTTTTTTTTCAAAAACACGCGCAAAATAGTCAGGATTACATCCAACGTAACTTGATTATTTTGACTTTTTTACGACGTTTTATTTTTAAATAAAGCGGTTTTTTCACGACGGTTTTTGAAATAACAGTACCATTACCGTCGTAAAAAAAACTTCAGTGTACTTACTTTAACACCCATGGAGATGGCTCTGTACAATATAAGTTTCTTTAACGGCATACCTCCAAACTGTTTAAGTATTGTTTGTACTGAGTGGCAGCCCAGATGTCAATCTGAAGCTTTACCCAGCACTTCGGAATAGTTGTCTCAAAACCAATGGAGCCATTTTATGCTTCAGTGCGAGCTAACTCATGAGCCATTTCATTTCCAGCGGTTGATGAATGGTCAGGTACCCATACAAGGTGAACAGCATTTGTTGAATTCAGTTCCTCGATTTTAGTTCGACAAGCGATAACTAACTTTGACCTAGAGTTGGCCGAATCAAGTGCTTTGATAGCAGCCTGGCTATATGAACAGAAGTATATGATTTTGCCCATTACGTGCTGATTGAACTCCGCACATTAGATCAAAAATTTCGGCCTGAAAAACGGTGCAGTCCAAGTGAGTAAGACTAATGTAGCCTTAGCTGGCGAAAGTAGACACCACCACCTGCTCGACCTTCGAGAAGAGGGCCAGGTTAACTAACATACGATGGCGTCTGAAATACTTCTCTCTAGATAACCAGATGTTCACTCTTCCTGAGAAGGGAATTTCCTATATGGAAAACTTTAAGTAATTGTAAGATTACTTGGAGCAGAGACAAATATGTCCCAAACAACAAAGTAGTTTGTCAAAGATAACTTCGAGCGCTGTCGTGGGAGTTGAAGTTGAACGCTCCAGACATCGCCATTAAGCACATCCTTTGGAGATTGCCTAATTTTTATTGGATTGTTCACTTCGCCCTTTGGCACTACACAAGACATCCATAGGCCAATATTGGCCCAACAAAAGTTGTGTAAATCCATTTGATATACTTGGGTTTTGGACCCCAAGTTTTACCAAAGGTTCGCCGGCATTTCCCGAAGGCCATACAAGCTTCCTTTATTCTGAACTCAATGTGAGGTGTCCATGAAAGGTTGGAGTCAAGAATAACTCCAGCGTACTTCACCTGTTCAGTCACATTGATTTCAGAATCAAAAAGATGCAAAGGTCGAACGCCATTATGGTTTCGCTTTTCCGTGAAAAGAACAATACATGTTTTACTCGGATTTACCAAAAGGCCATATTGGCGACACTATTTCTCAAATATCTGAAGGGCGCTTTGCACCAGGTCGAATTGAGTGCTGATTCACATGCCAACTAACAATGTTAGATAGTCGTCGGTTAAACCATAAGTAGGAAAACCGCTACTATTGAGTTGCCTCAATAGCGTATCTGCTACGAGATTCCACAAAAGTGGTGGTAAGACTCCCCCTTGAAGGCAACCACAAACATTATCCACCTGCCGACGCCACCAAGTGGGGTAAAGGTCTTAGCGTAGGCGTAACATCTCTTTGGTTCCGTGGACCTGAATTTCTTCACAGGCTGGATACAGAATGGCCGGAGCAAGGGTTTTCCAAGTGGGAGCGTATGTTAAGAGCGGTTGCATACGTCCATCAACAGTAATCACAAAAGCAATAAGCAGGAGCTGATCACAGGGTATTTGCGGGAGAAGAGCTGCAAAATGCAGAAAACGGTTTGTGACGTTTAGTGCAAGCATCTGCGTATCCGGAAGAAATAGCTGTGTTGAAACAAAGAGAAGGGAACCCTAAGAAACGCATCGAAAGAGTTAGTACCATCTACAAGTTGTCGCCTTTCTTGGACGAGCTCGCTGTGATACAGATGGACAGTCGTATCGGTGTGGTTCCATATGTCACGTACGACTTCAAGTTTCCAATCATCCTGCCTCGTCACCATCACTTCACCAAGCTGATCGTCGACTGGTACCACCGTCGATATCTTCACGCTAATCACGCGACGGTATACAACGAAATCCGTGAACGATTTCACATCTCCAATCTGCGTACCGTAATACGGCAAGTAACGAGGGCATGCCAGAATTGCAAGGTCGACAACGCGATTCGGGTAACACCAAGAACTGGCGCCTCTCCCGGGGTCTCATCTAGCGGCCATGGTACGGTCGTTCTCATACGTTGGCGTCGATTACAGTTCTTGAAAGTAAACTAAGGCTAAAAGTGCATTGTGAAGTGTAAAAGTGCATTAAGTAGTAGTTAAGTAGTGTTGTAAAGTTTAACGGTTAAACCAATATAGTTAATTTCTGACGGGAAGCACGGACATTGTGAATTAAAGAGATATCACATCCTTGTGTATAATAGTTTATAGAAGACCCCCAAAGGCAACGGGGCGCTTCATATGGTGACCATATGACAGCTTCACATGGAGTTGGGCCTAAATTAATAATGAATATTCATTCTAGCTTGAAGAACTTAGCACCAACATCATGCGATTCTTTTAAGAGCTCTAAAAAGTCACCCAATACTTATACTCCATTACGATAACAGAATTGTACATCAGTCGGAACATATTGGAAAGTGATCCGAATATTTTGTCTGGAACCACATACATTATGCCTCTAACACGACACAATAGGGTACAACTTTTCTCCGATTTGTTTGAACAGCGTTCGATTGTTAGTGTTTAATGAAAAAAACTAGGAGTGGGTAATGTCTGAGACATAACCGCAATGTTGACGTAGGACAAAGGCTGGAACGAGATTTCGACTTTTATATTTCAATAATACAATGCTTGTTGTTATGATAATACAAATGGTGGACTGATGTGTTGAGTAAAGTTGCTATGTGATCGCTTTCGCTGAACGCATTTATAACCCAACAAACATTTTTGCTGTATAAGAGTAAAACAAATCACTCTTAAGCTAACTTTAGTTCAAGCAGCTGTTATTCAGCTGATTCGGTTACTTGGAAAGATGTTGACTAGTTCAAGAGTTATTTCGTTTTGAAAAGAAATGGTCAAATTACTGTTATACGAGAGAATTTTCATCGAGCGGATAAAATTATTAGATAATTGAACGGCATTAGATAGATCTTTTCAATTAAAGTTTAACGAGAAACTCATTCGACAATACGATAGCCGAGAGTCATCGCTGAGTTTGTGTGCTGCTGCCCAGCTGGGAGGTGGCAACTCCCTTCTCCTTGACTGATCCAAGGAAAATGACGAAAGATAACAGAGGAAACAGCTGTTATGCCTCTAGATTAGCAGATGAAGCTCCTCCCATTCGGCGGGCTTTCCAGTTTATTCCGTTTGCATGACCCGCCCACATTGTGTCAGACGCTTCAAACGACTGCAACCGTTCTTTGAGACAATTTCTAATCGAACGGATAAACTAATCGATGTATTGAATAATTAAGATCATTTTAATTCGATAAATATTTGCATGAAACAATGTTTCAGGTACAATTGCCGAATAAGATAACGCGTTGCTAAATTTCGGGTAGAAAGATTAGTGACCGATTTTGCTGTTCTGAGCCACCAATCAATCACTTTTGGAATGCACTACACTTTTACCGATCGTTGGAATATATCCGAAAATTATCTGATTCATAACTCTTAAGGAATAATTTTCTCTGGTCCTGAAAAGGTCCGTTCAAATAACGGTTGATTTTAGAAAGACACACACTGAATGCGGGAAGCCATCGAAAACTGCCGCCGCCTGCTGCCGTGAATGAGATTCCTGGTTCTATCAGATAGATAGCCGACAGTCGTCGCTGGGTGGTTGATGCGCAGCTACCCAGGTGCGGAGGTAACTTCCATTGCCGGGCCCACCGCAGCCGTGATCAGTCAGTGGATGAGATTCCTGGTGCTATAACTTGTCGCAGTTGACGTGCTGCTCGTTAGCCGTGGAGGTGATATCCACATCCACTCTCCCTGACTGATCCAACGAAAAGACGAAAGAAATCAGAGGGAACAGCTTTTATGCCACTAGATTAGCAGATGTAGCTCCTCCCATTCAGCTGGCTTTCCAGTTTATTTCGATTGCATGACCCGCCCCGCATGCTTCAGACGCTTCAAACGATCAAGAAATGAGATAAATTTTCATTTAACAAATAAAGTAACCAAAACATAAAGAGATTTAGATCATTTTAATTCCAAAAATGCTAGAATTAAACAAGGGATCGTCCTTAAATTACGGCGCACAAAAATTAGTCATTTTCAACCCATCCTCATCCCTATGTCACACTTTTTGTGTGGGACCTCTGAAAATTTTTGTATGGGTCGTCACACTTTACTGACCCCCCCCCCCCATTTAAACGTGACGTAATTTCTGGACGCTCCCCAATACTTCACGAAAAATGGTTCTGATAGGACAATGCGTTGCTGAATTCTGGGTGGAACGATTAGTGGTCGGAATTCAATCTTTCATTTTTCGATTGAACCACAGTTTTCTCGATTGATGGACTGAAATTATCTGATTTACAGCTCTTGAGGAATTATTTTCGGTGGTCCTGAAAAGGACCGTTTGATTAATTGACGATTTTAGGAACGAAATGGCATGAAAACATTATGTCACGCAATGCGTGTTGGTTTTCTCCTTGCTAAATACAGGATGCCACCGAAAACTGGTACGCCGCTTTCTGTCATGGATGAGATTGTCCTGGTGCTATCCGCACGATAGCCGAGAGTTGCGGCTGGGTTGATGTGTCACTGCACAGCTGTGCAGGTGACATCCACCCTGCCTGACTGATCCAACGAAAATGACGAAAGAAATCAGGGGGAACAGCTTTTATGTCCCTAGATTGGCAGATGAAGCTCCTCCCATTCGACTGGCTTTCCAGTTTATTTCGTTTGCATGTCCCGCTCCGTATGCACCAGACGCTTGAAACGGTTAATCAACCCAGAAATGAGAAAATTTTCATTTAACGAATAAAGTAACCAAAATATTGGAAGATTTAGATCACTTTAATTCGAAAAATGGTGAAATTAAACAATGTTTCACAAAAATGGTCTGGATAGGATAAAGCGTTGCTAAATTCTTGGTGGAATCATTAGTGGCTGGCATCATTATTGTTGTGGGGCCACCACACTTTTACAGAGCGATGGAATGAAATAATTACACTAGTTTACAGCATTTTTGAACTCGGTAAGCTGATGATCATTTTTGGTGTAGAATCATGCCCTGAGTTCGAAAACGCGAAGGAAAAAAATTACAGTAGAGCGGAAATTTTTTCGACTTTCCATACAAGGTTGATGATTTGAAATCGATTTTTGTTCTATTTTTAAGCAAAGTAGCTCACTTCAAACTTCTCATTCTCCTCAATCAATGCTCCGATTGAGCAGAAATTTTTACTGTAATTCGCCTACATATGATTCGTCAAATAAACGTCGAGAAAAATTTTTTAAATTGTTTTTTTCTTACTGAAAAAAATACATTTCTTCAAAAATTTTTGGGGATTTTGCTTAACGACGCGTAGTGCGTCATCAGCATCATTGAAATCTCGCTCGAAATTTCAAAGTGATAAAACTCAGTCATCAAAGCTCATATTTGTGTGAAAATGTATCATCCCATATGCTCACTCGTGGTGAGTGTGATGATACTTTTTCTGCTGCGTGGCTGCAGAATTGCCCGTTTTTTATTACTTCAAAAACGCGAGGCAAACAATCATTGAAAATTGAAAAGTCAATGATTCCTATGAAAATTCTGTGATGCACCAAGTCACCTTAAATTGAAGGAGATCGTCCCTAAAATACGCCAATATCTTGAATTTCATCAATCTGACGCAAAACCTGTATTCAGATGATCGAATGGTATTGTATTCAGCTTTAAAGTTATGGAAAAAGATTTAAAATTGATTGAACAAAACGCAATATATTTGAATTTTAGTAAATTACATATTTTGAAAAGTTGTAAAACTCGATATTGAGCTTAAACTCAAAAACTGTTCTACTTAAAATTTTTTGAAGGTCGGTTTCGAAATCAGCGCTAAATTGTGCTTCAAAAATTTTGGTCGTAGACAGAAGTTCACGACTTTCGTTTTATTTTGTAAACTAGTGTTATCTGATTCACAACTCTTGAGGAATAATTTTCTATGGTCCTGAAAAGAACCGTTTGAATATTGGACGATTTCAGACAGAAAATTGACATGAATTCATCATGCCACGCAATGCGTGTTAGATTTCCCCGTGTTGAATGCTGAACGCCGTCGAAAATTCGCCCGCCGCTTGCTGCCGTGGATGAGATTAGTGATCGCCTTCACTGTTGCTGAGCCACCACCAAGAATTCAATCTTTCACTATTTGGTTTCACTACACTTTCTCGGTCGATGCAGGAAATTTATCCAATTAACTCTCTAGGAAGCATTTTAGATGGTTCTGAAAAGAACCGTTTGAATTTTGGACGGTTTTAGGTAGAAATTGAAATCAATTCATCATGCCACCCAATGCGCATTGATTTTATTCGCGCTGGACGCCGTTGAGAATTGGCCCGCCGCTTGCTGACCTGGATATTCTTCCTGATGCTATCAGCAATACGCCACCGTCAATCAATCCGTGAAAGGACCGAGCCCCGAGGAAAAGCGACGGAACTCGCACATTCGTTTTGGCGGATCTTACTTTGGTGGATTTTGATGCTGCCTCTGCCACCACCGCCGAGCAATCGATGAAAAGTATTCCTTCCTTAGTCTGCCGCGTTAGACGGTTAGAAGGCGAATGTGCAACAGCACCCTTGCCGACAACCACCAACGCCGAGCCGACACGGTCGTCAATAATGAGCGAAAACGCAAACGAAGAAAGTCGGCAGCTCTCGTTCGATGCGTTCACCTCGAGACGACAAAGGCAAATGAGGGAAGATGCGAAGAAGCAGTAGCTTTTATATTCGACGGGAGCATCCAAAATGTGCTCGATCGTGATTGGCTGGAATAAACATGGGTTTACTTTTCCCATTTTTTCAATAGTTTGTTATTGAAAATTAGCAAATGTTAATATTGGACATAATTGGTGTAAAGGTTTGCAATCGATTGGAGCCAAAATTTTGAAAATTCAACGAGAAATGGCTGAGTTATTAACGCTCAAAATCTCCACTTCAAACGTAACGCGGCCGATTTCTGAAAATTTAGAATGACACCCGGTATAGAAAAGAGAGACGTAGTCCTACGTCAAAAAGCATTTTGATATCAACATGCGAAATACCAGAAACGTAGCTCCGTAAACTTCAATTCACAATAAATGTAAACGATGAGGACAAATATGCTGTAAACTTCATGTTCGCATCGTTTGGGCGGTAAAACCTTCATCTTTCACATAACCGTGGTTACCGGTTTTACTGCACACCGAACATATCTCACTGCTGCGGCAAGTGCATATTTCATGAAGTGACTTCGGTTCGAGAATATACCTTGCACATTTTTGATGGGATCGGATCCAAAGTCAATCAGCGTTCGGCACGTTTCGGGGTATCCAATAATTCTAACGACTTCGTGGAAGAAAAATATTGCCATCAATGGCGTAGCTGGGTGCAGTTTTTTTAGAAAGCAAATAAAATTGCGGCTTTTTGATCAAACACTTTTTATTACAATATTGAGTTTGCAGGAAGTTTTATTTCGTGATGGACAGCGGAGCTATACCAGTTGCAACCGTGCCTTAATAACTTCAGATTATATGATGCGGTCTGGATAAAACTTTCTCATCGTATGGGCATATGAATTTCAAATTTCCTCCTCGACGAGGGCTCTCTCGCTCGTCAGCTATATGTGGCTGCCAAAAGTCCATTTGTGATTCAAATTTTTACCGGGGGAAATATGCAGGAGTGGTTTTTTGAAAGTGGAGCGCATGCATGCAGTACATGCACTGTCAAGCAACGTGGACCTGTTGTACTCCGGATGAGGTGACTGCGGGTTTGCAATAGTGTCACATAAGGGGAGAAAATAATGGCTGTTTGCGAAATTAAACTCATAACTTTGTCTTATCATACATATATTGACCGAACCTTGGGTGCTACCGAAAGTTACTCTGACCTCGGTGACCTTTTCGTACGAGAATTTCATTCGCCATTTAATTTCAGGAACGAAAAAATCGTGTAAAATTAATCCTGTGTCAATTCGACGCATACATATTACTTTTTTTTTAGAGAGGTTATGAATTCCAAGCTTGCTTTATGTGAATCAATCGATTTTAAACTGAATAATGACAAAATGTTTGAAATGCACTACAATGACCACATGTGCAAAAATTCCGATATACTATTGCAATTGTTGTTACTCAGGCGAATATGATGAATTGATTGAGCTTTGGTTGAAAAATAAAACGCTGTGACCGGGTTTCCTTTGATTTTCTACTAAAAATTATCTTCGACTGTCGTTCTTCCGGCACTCGTGCAACACGATCAGCTCAACGGAATATGCCGTTTTTTAATAACTAACCACACTTAAAAAAATCTCAAGTGTGTGTTTCAGGGGCTTTAGGGGTTTTCAAACGTTTCAATAGGTGTCCTGGGGTTTCAGGAGAATTTCAGCGGGTCTCAGAAGCTCTCAGAGATTTTTCGGTGGTTCTATAAAGTTTTCAGGGGGGTTTCAGAGAAATACAGGGCCATTTCTGAAGGTTTCAGGAAGTTTAAGGGGGTTTCAAAAGGATTAAGGGGGCTGCAAAATAGTGGGTCGATAAGGATAGCTCCGGTCCTCACAAGTATCTACCTGTTTCCAAGGGGAAAAAGCGATGACAAAGTTCGCAAGCTAAGAGTTGTGTGCTTAGTTGGTAGTGCAGCCTGGGCACTGTTGTCCTTCTGACTTCAGCTAGATTGAAAAGCTAGTTCCAGGGCGTTTGTTCACCAAGGAAGTGCAGCTTAATCAGCGTCTGTTCTGGCATCTAGCGACTGAGTATGAAATGCGCTTCGAAATGCTCTCGAAACTCAAAAACCGTTACCGAAGCCGACAATGAAAGATTACGACAACGATTCAACGGCAACGACTTTAAGCGCGAAAAATCGGACAAGAATTAGTACTTGGAAACCCTAGTTCAACAGGGTACCCGGGTAGACGTGAATATCATAATCATATCTTGAAACGATCAAATTTTGATATTTTATCTTAATATGATATTGTTGAGATATTCAAAAAATCCCAAATATCTGCTCAATATCTTATGGTGATATGATTTCGAAATTAGATCTTAATTTGATCTTTGGAAAGCCTTGTGCAACCCGCTGTATAAATATCGAAATTTCCCAACATTACGCATGAAAACTATTTTAAAGTTTTCAATTTTCATTATGCGCCGTCACCAAATAACGTAACGCTTCAGGAGATAGGGATTTAATAAATTACGTAACGCTTCAAGGAAATAGGGAGTACAGCGTAGCCCTTATGTCCACCACAAATTTTATAAAACAAGCACTGGAACAAAAAGGAAGCAGAAGTGCCCTTCATTTTCAATAAGCGGGTTTAAAGATGCGGATTCCAGAGCACTGGACAATTTGGGAGCTTTATCGACCCGCTAAGCAAAAAAAACGACCATATCAAAAAACGGACCATTTGATTCTAGATTCAACGAAACATACCACTGTGGACGACCAGCTTTTTGAGTTTCAACCAACAAATTGCGTAGTGATTCTGCCTCGGGTATACGAACAGACGACAGTCGTGACTACTATCATCTTCTGAATGTTTCCAAAGCTCTTTTTTGACCTTCCATACAGACAAAATACAGAGTACAGAAAAATACAGATTTTTGAAATGTGATACAGATTTCTACAGAAAGCGTAAAACTTGAAGTAATTTCCAATGAATTCAATGAAAACTTTGTAAATTGCTGCCTAAATTTTGAATAGTTTATGAAAATTTGTACTTTTTCGCACATGTTTTAGAAACAAAAAAACCAGTAAAAATTTAAAATCGTCAAAAAGTAGTACATTTTTGTTAGTTTCTATTGAAATCTAGGACTCCCGGTGTCTGCTATATCCTCAAACACGGCGATACAGAAAAATCTGTATTGATACAGATTTTTGATGAAAATAATCTGGCATCTCTGCTTCTGGGCGACAGCTTACAATAGGTCACGTTCAGTGATGTACTAGATTTTTAGCTGATTTTTTATGGCTAGAAGGTAAATTCTCCGTTTCTGCAACGAAATTGTGCAAAAAGCGTGGGTATTATAATTCATTACCTTATTTAATGTTGTTAGAACAAAACTTTTGAAAACTTTGTTGCAAGAAATGGAGAAAACAATAACACAGTTACCCAAAGTTTTGCTCAAACAGCATTAAATTAGGCAAGGCATCATGATAGTCACGCTTTTTGTGTCATTTCATTGCAGAAATGGAGGATTTACCTTCTCATTATACAAAAATTCAGCTCATTACAACAATGTAGTACTTCACTGATTGCGCCCTGAAGGTGGTAATTTGTCCTGTTTTAGGCGTAAAATAAACCAAACATGTTTCTACACATGTCGTTTTTAAAGTTTGGATCACTAACTTCGTTAACAATTCAGAGAATGGGCATAAAATGTGAAATTATCTAGAGAAATGTGTTCTCTTAGTTTGAAAAAACCTGCAATTCCTAATTGTTAAGGCTAATTTTTATTTTCCATACTTTCGCTTCAGTTTGCAAATTTTGTGTGGAAACTGTATTAATATTCTGCAATAAAACATTTATCATTAGCAAATTTGAAAAAAAATACAGCTTATGATCAAAATTAGTTCTTCACATTTCCTTCTGCAACATCCAGAAATCGAAAGATCTGAAAATTACTGCTCTAGACCAAAATCAGTTCTTTCACACATTCATCTGTAACATCCGAAAATTGTAAGATCTGGAAACTACTGTTCAAGATCAAAATTAGTTCCTTCACACACTCATCTACAACATGGAGCGTTCAAACCAACACAACTACCATTAGCCGCAAATACCTTGGAAAACGTAGAACTTGATGCTCTTGTTACCTTCTATTTTCAGATATGAGTCGTAGTGCAGTGGTACTGTCACTGCTCACAAATCACAAGGTCATGAGTTCGATTCTGGTCGCAGCCATTTTTATTTTTTTGCTCTAATCCATCTGTTAGATCAATTAATGATATTGGTTTGATGTGCTACAGCCCAGATCTCCCCAGATATTAGTCTGATCCTATAATATCAAAATGAAATATTATCATGTTCTTCCCCATACTAATTTTTGATCTTATTTTTGAACTTTTATCTCTTATGTCAAACAAATTAATAGCTAATTATGATCTTGAGTACTTCACTGACGAATATCTAATGATGATATTGTTTTGATTTTTACTTCTACTCGGGTAAAGTGTCACAACTAGGCAATGAGGCATGCCGTATGAAGCTTGAGATCCTAGGACTGAGCGAAGTCCGTTGGCCGAACTTATGAGAACACAGAGTGGCGTCGGGTCAAATTCTGCTATACTCTGGCCTCGTAAACCTCGTAAACATGCTCCTCGTCACTGTGGACTTAGTTTCCTGCTCAGAACTCACGCCCACGCTGCGCTCATGAAGTGAGAACCTATTTATGAGAGGATAATTGTAGCCAGATTAAAAAAAAACGGGATCGAAACCTTACCATGATCCAATGTTACGCACCAACTGATGCTTCCGAATTGCAAGACTAAGAGAACATTTACAGTCAACTGTATGCTGTCGTGGATAAGATCCTTTTCAAGATCCTCATGAGCGACTTCAACGCAAAGGTTGGTTCCGACAACTCGGACTATGAGCACGTCTTGGGGCGCCATGGTCTCAGAGAAATGAGCGAGAGCGGTGAGCTGTTTGCAGAGTTTTGTGGCAACAATGACATGGTGATTAAGGAATCGATCTTTCCTCATCGACAGTGCAAAAAGTGACATAGGTTTCCCGTGATGACGTCACGAAAAATCAAATCGACCACATCTACATCAGCCAGAAAATGGAGACTGATCTTTCTTGATGTACGGAACAAACGTAGCGCCGACATTGCGTCTGACCTTCATCTCCTAATTGGCAAGATCCGGTTGCGCATTGCGAGGATCCATCGACAGGAGGAGAAAATCGGTCGCCGACTGAAAGACGCTGCGGTGAAATGGTCCTTCATCAAGAAGCTGGAGAACCGTGCTACAGATATTCCGGAAGGTGAAAGCGTAGAAGATCAATGGAGTGCCATCAAGAATGCATTCATCACCACCGGCAAGAATAGTTTGGGTATTACGCATCCAGTGAAAGCAGTGGATCACAGATGACACCTGGAGGAAGATAAAGGAGTGAAGGAACGTCAACGCCGTGATAGAGCGAGCAAAAACACGAGGAGCCAAAGCCGCAGTGGGACTAAGATGAATGCTACGATGCCCGTGAAAGACACATCTGGACAGCTATTGACAGTCCCGGCTGACCAGCTGAAACGCTGGTTCGAGCACACTCGATCCGCCAAGGGTTCGATGCATTACCCTTGTCATCACTGAAGCGCCATCATTACAGGAGATAAAAACAGCCATCCGTAGCATGAAATCGACTAGGGCCCCGAGGGTCGATCGCATATCAGCCAAGATGCTCAAAGCTGATCCTGTAGTATCTGCACAACTGCTGCATCAGTTATTCTGCAACATATGAGATATCGCGACATTTCCGGTCGACTGGATGCAAGGCGTCTTAGTAAAGGTGCCAAAAAAAGGGCACCTTTACTAAGACGCCTCGTTAGGTTAGGTTTCATGTTGCTGTGCATCGTTCTCAAAGTCCTCTGCAAAATATTCCTTACCCGGATACAGGAGAACATTGTCGCAACTCTCCGGTGACAGCAAGTAGTATTCCGTGCCAATCCTGTGTGGACCATATTATCAAGCTCCGTATCATTTAGGAACAAATCAATGAACTTCAAGAATTTCTCTAATCACGAAAGTGTGGCAAAGATGTATACTATCACCGCTACTGTCCCTCATCGTAATTGTTGGGATCCTAGTAGGTGCGATTGATCGTGAACCAAATCGTGGATTGCTGTGGCAGCCCATTACCATGGTACACCGAAATGACTTCGAACTGGCTGATGACGTTACTCTCCTAGCTCAATAGCGCTCTGATATGCAGAGTACTGTTGAGAGCTTCCAATGTCTTGGTAGCCAAATGGCGGCCGATGGTGGCACCAAGATTGACATAGGTTCACGGATCAAGAAGGCGAGGGCTGCCTTTAAGAGTTTAAGAAATGTATGCAAAACCAAAATCCGAATTTTTAACTCGAACGTGAAATCTGTGCTGCTGTACGCCAGTGAAACTTGGTGTGGATCAGCGGAGAACACTCAACGGTTGTAGCTCTTCATCAATAGATGTCCGCGGTGTATAATTCGTGCATGGTGGCCTCCAGGTTTGTAAACATTCGACACATTTCACTACCTTCGTTTCGTTGCCGCGGTCGGGTGTCAGCTTGCTTTGTTTCATTCGAATGCGACCGCTACCTCTAATGTCGAATTCGTTTTTAATTCAGTTCCAACCTGGGTTGGAACTGGATGAGATCACAGTTTCAACCCCAACCCGACTTCGGTTTCGCTTGTACTAAAGTTTGATTGAGTTTGTTTGACGTTTGTTTGTTTACACATTTTCCGCCAATCCAGTTCCAACCCAGGTTCAAAAACGAATTCGACATAACACACACTTGAGCGGCAGAACGAAGATCAATAAACAAAAAAGTGGATCAAATCAACGTCATCTGACCTTGCGTCTGACACGATGACATTTGTCTGATTCCAGCTTTTCGCAAGATTTCAGCCAATTTTGACTAAGATTGGTATAATATTAGTTTATTCGTGTGTGATAAATTGATTCCGCACATATTGCGACATTTGCACCCATTTAGACTCGGCCGAAATTCATTATCATCACAGTCGAATTTCGCACACGACTTCGCAGCGTACAAGTTCCGTTGATTTCATATTCGAGGGGCGATTCACTGTACTGCGTTACTGCAGTGAAAATACACGAATGATAAAAATACACAAAAATACATCAATACACAACAAATGCAAAACTGCATAAAAAATACGTCACATTCGAAAAAATACACCAATTCAAAATAAAAGTGCAAAAATTCTCCAATACACGAAAAATGCGAAAAATACAACAGTACTAAAAAATACGCCATATTCCAAAAAATACGCCAATTCAAAATAAAAATGCAAATCTGTTCCAGTACACGAAAAATACAGTTTCAGCACGTTTCAGTTCAATTATGGTAATTATGTGCAAAATGGATCTTATTGTGCAATAAATACAGGAATTCAGAAATGATGAGATGATTTTGTGACAGACACTGAGACTGACAATCTACCTGGAACTGGATAGAATTGAAACTTCCGTCCGGAACATCCCTGAGTACAATCCGTAAGCAGAAAGCATGGGGAGGTTTCGGTTTCGGTCGGGAATGTAATGTACTATGGTTCTAAAGTTTTAAGATAAACTTGTGGCGGATTAAATACAGCATTTAGTGGACCATATGTGAAGAATGCTGACTGCGATGCGGGGGGAAGAGTTCACTATAGCATATAGCTTCCCACATTATATAAAAGAGGAATCACTCCGGAGAATGGTGCATGCAAGAAGAATGTCTGTGAAGATTCGTCCAAGGAACTTCTTGGGATATTCCCCCAAGTCAATACCAACGAAGATTATTTCTTGTGAATATTCCCAGCGAAATTTCTTTTTAGATTTCTCCAAGAGGAATTCCTTCAGATTCCTTGAAGAGGGTTTCCTTCAAAGATTCCTTGCAGAGAAATTTCTTCGAAGGTTCTTCTTATAAAACTTTTTTCAGAGGTTCCTTTAAAGCAATTTTCTGCTAAATAAATTTATTTTGAAATTCTGTCAGGTTAGCCATAAATTCCCTCTACGATTCCTCCAGGAACTTCTTCTTGGAGTTTCCTCTAGGAGTTTCATTCGGGTTGTTACAAAGATGCCTTGTGGGATTGATACAAAAGTTCCCTCTGATGATCATTGTGGGAAAGTTAGGAGGAATTTGTGGATAAACCCCAGAAGGCATTCCAGGGGATGTCCCAGAAGGATCTCAAGAGTAAAATTCTAGAGGAATCCCAGCAAGAACAGGAGAATAAAGCCTATTTTTGAAAGAATTCACGAAAGAATTCCTGGAGACATCAGGAAGAGCTGGGGGAGGAAAGTCAAGAGAAACTCCTGGAGGAATCTCCGCAAAAGTGCGAACTCTGCTTCTTCGGAAATGATCATAAGATGGATGTCCACGTTGGCATGAATGAAGTCGCCATCCGTGGAGCGCCGAACTGTCCCCATCATGCAATGTTGCTTCGTACGTTGGAAAACAGCCTTTGGTTCGAAGATTTTCGAATGCCGCGGGGAATCGATGTTCGTTTGAATCCAGCAGATGTCATCGCACCGTCGAAAGCCCCATTTACGAGGACATTTCCGGCCCATGTCCAGACCCTCGGAACTACCGCACCACAGAACTACGATGGGCTGCCACCTCTCTAATCTCCAAGGCAAGAATTTCATCCCAGGACTAGAAATTTCGTGGAGCTCCGGCCGCAACAGCTGCTCCTCCGCGGGTGTACTCCTCCAGCGGGGGCTCAATCAGAATCACGTCAAACTTCGTTCCGAGCGTCTTCAGATCGAAACTCTTAAGAACGGCTCTCAAGCGAGGTCTCAAGTACATTGGAGTTGCCGTTTCCGATATCAGCTATCTTTCATGCGAATCAGTTCATGCCACTTCGGGTACTCCTCCAACCGGTCGGCCAGTCCGACGTCCCGGATAAAATTCTGCGGCCATCCACGAGGAATCCAAGGAAGAACTTCTGTGGGAAGTCCTCGAAAATACCAGAAAAAATCCGGAAGGAAACATAAAATAAACTTTCCTGCTTTCTCAAAAAAAAACCAACTTGTCAGTATAATTCTCAGCAGTGACGTAAATCTGGAGGTTTTTACATGGTCTATTCGGGTACAGGATCAGGAACGATTGTCGGGTTTGTTAAAGAAATTACGAAAATATTGTAATAATTCTGGAGCTCGATTT